>NW_027526361.1:218374199-219746699 GCF_048455015.1 Haemaphysalis longicornis
GTCCTCTGATATCCAGATTTCTGTACTACTGGTGTCAACGCGGATTCTAAACAATTTGGTATACCGCTTAGACAAAAAAATGTGAAAAAATATTACTGAAATGTCGTATATTTTATGCGCACTGCGTCTCGCGTAGCCTCACAGCTTAGGTTTCTCGTATGTTTTATTAAGATTCACCTGCACGTAGGGGGAGGGGGGAAACAGGGCGGTTTGTTATTTACTAGGCGTTCGGGTATAGGTGAAATACCCAATGGTTTGATTGGTTTCTTCAAACGTGAACACAGTGATAATCTTCAAAATTCGCGTAAAACTGTAATTTAAACAACTTACTTTTGTTAGGGTCAAGATACGTTGGCGTTCTCGCACTGGAAACACAGGCAAGAAAAAACAAAAAGGATATTATCGCGAGTGAATACAACGAATTGCCGCTCATCTTTATTCTTACCAACCTGATGATCTTATTTATATAGCCACAGTTGCTCCATGGAACATTTTATAAAGTTCACACTTAAAACTGTACATTTTTCTATTTTCACAGGGGGTTGTCCTCTTACAATAGGAAGTGTTAGAGAAACGGCCTTGATTATTTGAGTTATTTAAATCACATGAAAATTTATTTTGAAGTGCAGCAGTAACGTGGCCTCCGATACTCACCCTGGGAACGTCATGAAAGACGTAAAGGTTCAAAGATCGCTTTGGAATGCTCAAGCTATGCAAATGCCAAATGCGTATTCGAAAGAGAAAGGAATCAGGACGACGATAGTAGGCTATTTTCTGGACGTTTCATCCAAGCATCGCGAGTTGAATGTGCCGTGAATGTGCCGCAATCCTCTTCTAACTCTCGAAGTAACCGTAGTATCGTGGGATGCGCAACCATTCTTACGAACATGGTCATTATTCGCCGCGTTAAAGTTCTGTTAGACCATCCATCTTAGGTAATCACAGCCGAAGTATCTGCAAACGTATCCACAAAATCTTGCTCTGCAAAGACACGTTTAATAAAGATAAGGGTTTACATACATTAGACTAAAAATATAATTATTGAAGAAATTTAAGAAATCTTCAATAAATTTCCCCGGCATCATACCATTCTTTTTCTAACCAAAGCCTGCACCTCCCCTGCGTAAAAATCACCACAAAGTATACTTCGCTCGTGATATTTCTCATGAATGACAATGTCCCTGTTTAAAGCCAAAACCAAGATTACAGGCTTCATCATTTTAAAGCAAACTTAGCTGAATAGGAATGTTCAGAAGAAGAGAATACCAGTATAGTAACATAGTTCCGGTATCATGACATTGTAACGGATGCAATTACAAGATTGACCGTGTATTATGGGGATATTATGTGGAAAAATTACTTGATATGACTAGAGGGAACAACAACATTAAAACAGAAATAAATTTTTCGTCATAGTGTTTCTTTACGTTGGTCAGAAGACGCGTCTATATAGCACTTTCCCTATAATAGGATATGTGAAAGCCGTTCGTACACAAAATGGAAACCCGCAGTTAATGCAAACCCCACAAAATATGTAGCATGTGTCACCCTTCAGTTAAAACAGATATGTCTGAGTGCATTCAGCATTCTAATATCAGATACTGCAATACAAAATTGGACGAATATGAGCCCTTACAAATCAATACCACCGGAAGGCAGCGTTTTATGCCGCTGTTTTGAGGACAAGCCAAACCTATTTCTTGCAACATGCGTCAATATATTTCTTCATAACACCTAACTTCCACTGCACTAGTTCTCACTGTATGCCCCTCTATTCCCCTCTTCGGGATGCGTCTGACCATTCAATCGAATTCCCCTCACGCTGTCAATTTCCTCTCGCGCTCACAGTTTCTTCCCCTTTACCATTCTCCTTCCTCCGATTATTTTTTCTTCACCTTCAAGCTGACATCGCATTCTCTACCCCTCACCATTTTAAAGCGAAGCTTTCTGCCTCTACCAGCCAACGGGTCTTTCGTGGCGTGCGGGAAAAAAACTCCCTACTTTGCTGCGGATGGAAGGGTGGTTTTCAATCCCGGAGTACAGTGTATATGGCGCGGCGAATTTACCGAGCGTTCCCCACGCGCTCATGCTGGCGGGCGGATTAGCACGACCCGGCTTTTTCGACTGCTTTAGCGACGGTTGTTTTGTCCTGTTTAGGCGCAGCTTCGCCTCCGTTGCGCGCTTCATTCACACAGCTTGATTAAATTGTTCGACACCACCTCCTAGGTAGCCCGGACTCAATTCGGGCAACTTGGAGTGTGCGTTAAGGACTACAAGAATTATTGCGTGCAAAAGGGGCTGCATAATGTATATGCACCCGCTGCCACGGTGCTGTTTGCCAGTACCAAGGACTCAGGGGTGCTTTGCACGGCGCGCAACGGTGTTCTTGACAACTTACGCAGGACTTGACGTACTGCTCGAGGTCGGCATCGATGAACAGCCACGAAACGTTGATGCGTGCCAGTTGCTTGCTCCGCATTATTGCTGGGTGCCCTTCGTGGAGTTCATCCAGCAGCAAGTTGCACAATTTTCCGGCGTGATCACTTGCATCCTGAACATGATGCAAACTTGGTGAACTGTGAAGTTGTGGCATCTGTGAAAAAGGCCTCAAATCTTTTAAAGCAAGGCTTTCAGCCTCTACCAGCACAAGGTTCTTTCGTGGCGTTCCGACAAGAAACTTACAACGCGGCAGCGGAAGGGAGGGCGGTTTCCACTCACGGAGCACGAATTTACCCAGGGTTTAACAAAAAGCAAGAAGGAGCAACTGGTTTTGACAAATAGCGATTATAAGATCTCCCTCAGCTTTCTCGGGATTATCAAACTTACTAAAGTAACTCGGTATAAATGGGAATCACTAAGGTCACATGCCGAATTGTTTCAGTGTCCGCTCTTGTGTACAGCGGTGATTTAGACTCGAGCTAGCACATCAGGATGCTAGGTTCCGCTGTCTCACCCTTCGAATGACGCCCTGCCTGTTTTCTTTCTGCCGACGCACGTCCGGGCTCGAGCGGCGGCGTTCGCCGCTCTAGACCGGCCGTGGCCGACGCTTCTGCGTTCAGGACACCGCCCCGGCGAATTCTAGGTAACGGCAGGCAGAAGCTCTAGTTTCACTCTTTGTAGAGCCCCGTGTGTGCGTTCAAGCGGCATTGCATGGGCAATGGTTGTGGGCGTTGTTTACAGCTTTACTTTCCAACCACATTTGCAGCGTGGATTGGAGCAAATTTTCTTCTAATCTTCTATATTACACAGGCCATTCCGTATCACCGTCATTATTCCTTTTTCTCCCGTCCTACTCAACTTCACCCGCTTATTGTGCTTGTTGTATTGATTTTCATTTACTTTTCCATAAGGTGGGACAACACAGTTCCGAATTGTAATGGGAGACTAGCGCAAAAGTCGGGAAGAAGCGATTTGGAGAAAAGGTCAGTGGAGAAAAAAATGGGAAACTATAGAATCGACAATCGCAACAGTCCAAGAAATACACTGGTGGAATTTTTTTTGTGAAATAACCTGTGGTTGAATAACACATGCTTCTAGAAACGATGGAAAAGAAGATGGACATGAAGAGTTTCGATGGTACAACAAAAGGCAAAATTGACTTTATGTTACGTGACGACTCAGGTATTGCGCAGGACGTAGAGGTGCTAAATGAAATTCCTTGCAGAGATGCAACGTAAGTGAAATCTTCAATGAACAAAAAGGAAAACTAGGGAGAAGTAATAAACCCAGCATGGAGTCAGTCATAGCCATGGCAGAGGCGAGAAAATAGTTATTCACAACAAACTTGTACTTCTTGTCGAGAACGGTGATAGTTTAGACAGAGTAAATCAGAATCCAACAGCGGCCATCACAGAATCTGCAGCACCTAACTGAAAAACAGAAGGAAATAATTGCGAAATCTAAGAACGTGAAACTGCCAATTACAGCAGACAAAACTGAATAAGCTTGCAAAATTGATTAACCAAACTGAAACGGGCGGTATTCTTGAGTACTATATGGCAGTGATCTAAGAAACACTGGAAGTGTGAAGAAGCTTAAAATCAAGTAAAAAAATTACGCCCACCTCCCCTCGCGGGCACCCTGGTGTGATGCGATGCTGAAGGGGGTTCCGTTGGGTGTTTCCGTGGGGTCGATTAGTCGAAGTGCGTGAAACGCGTAGTGAACGTGAATTGCGTTTCAGTCACATCGTTGGGTTCCACGCGAGGGGATGCGGGCGTAAGTTTGAGCATAATGAGAGACGTTGTTGTTGTCGTTTGGCCGGAGGCTTTATTAAAGGAATCGTCGCATCAAGCACTCGTCGGAACTGCGAGACAGCAATCGCAAGCGCGGGCGACCGTCGACTGGGAGACCGGCCGCAGCGCAGCACGCACCCGAAGGAGAGGAGACCGCGGAGAGAGCGAGTACTGAACGTGCGCACGGCCCGCAGCGCCGCCCACCTGCGGAGTGAGAGTGCGCTGCGCCACGCACCCGCATATGTTGGGCGAGGGTGTTCGCTATCGGAGAGAGGAGAGGGGGTGAGCGGAGGAGACACGCAGGTGTGCGGACGCGGATGACGGACGCACGCAGGACAGGGCCGCCGGAAAAAGATGCTCCTCTAAGCGTCGCATCTAAAAGAAGCTAGCTATTGGCCAAGAAAGAATGTCATCACTCAGAGACGAGCAGGGTAACATATGCACAAAATCGACGAGATAAAAGCCATTTTTAGACGACCGTCTTTCACGGTGGGCTCCGCTCTGTTAGCAACTGGGAGCGCCATTGCGCATGCGTGGCGCGCGCGCGGCATCGCCTCCGGTTGCGCTGAGCAGGCCGCCGATACCGGAGCGGACCATCGAAAACGGTCAGCTAAAACTCTGGAATAACGGCAGCATAACGATTGTACGTCAAACTCTGCGACAGCTACGTTGGACCAAGGAAACCTGGGGTGTCCCCATTAGCGCCGCAGTTTATCGTCAGGAAGATAAGGCGCAGGCATGCCAAACAAATAAACGGCACGCACAGCAATCTGCCGCCGCTCGTATCTAGACCGGCCAGGCGCGGACGAGCATGTGGACGTGTTCCTTCAGGTCCCCGTTGTTAAAGGAGCCATGAAGAGAAAACACAAGTTTGGTTCATTCGAAAGATTGCCTCGTTAGAACCATAATGACACCAGTTATAACGCAAACTTCGCTCAAATAAGCTACATAATTAGGAAGAAAGGAAATGACCATGCGACCCACCAGCTCATTTTCCACAACAGAACCTATGATGTCACTCGAGAATGCTCTGCGATTGGCGGAGGCCGGCAAAAGCAAACGCATGTTAGGCAGGGCTTACAGTTTGCATAGTGAGCTATATGCCCGTGAAACATACTGCACATTCTTTTTATGACAAAGAACGGTGGAGTAAACGGTTGAAGTTCCGAACGAACACGCAAGCGTGTGCGCCAATGCGTACGAAACTACCGTCGGCCGAACTCGACATCTCGCCGTCGCCACCGTCGCGCAGACGAATTTTAGGGTTCGAGGCTCTTAGGGGACAACGAACCGTTCCAGCACGTACAGCCGCGACCTTGGTTGGTGTCAAAATCCCTTAACAGGAGGGTGGCCGTCATATCGCCAACCAGCAAAGTTAAAAATAGAAACGGGGGGGAGTAAGGAACAGCAAAAAGCGACGAGATAGCGCCAGTCGTCGCAGAAGTTTCGAATGGTGTTGGCTTGCTGCTGTCGTTACGAGCTCGTTTCCAGTTTACAACCACGGAAAACTTCAGTTTGTTCGAGTACTTTACAATGAGATTTCGTTGCGTTTTGAAATGCCCATGTAGTACGTGCAAATCGTCGAGGGAGTGCGACATCCCCGCCGGTGAGGAGATCTCCTGTCATGTGCTGCCCAACGACGAACCTCGGCGAAGCAAGTGGCTACGTTTTGTGAACTTTGCAAACGGAGGAAAAAGAGAGCTAAAGGAAGTACGAGTGTGCTCGCTTCATTTCCGAGGAAGTGCTTACGGCAGGGACCCTTACGTTAGCTCACTCCTGGGACATGCTGGCGCTCGTCACCGACTTCGTCAAATCGCTCTGACCTTGGGGAAAAAATCGCCGTAAACACCGCGCATTGACGCTCGTATCTTTCTGGTCGAAGCAGAGAACTCGCGCGAACGGCTTTCCATACACGACACCGGCCAACTGGCATAAGTGATACTGCTACTGAAATTGAACTATTATTAACCGTAATAAAAATACGGCACATACGTACCAGTCTGTTTTCGTCCGTCGCGACGGGGCTGACGACGCAGCGGTGCCGACGGCAGGGCGTTCGTCTGTTGTGGCTATCGCGGAATGGTCGCTTTCCCGTCCACCGCGTATCCCACAACTCTTGCCGCTCGTGCACTTAGAATCATTTAGCGTTCAAGTGGTGTGAGGTTGTTAAATGCAAGCCCGAGCTCCTCGCCGAGAGTTTTGTTCTCCAGATCAGGCGATTCCATGACTTGGGCTGCGGGTGCACTAGTTTTTACTAGTATTTTTCAAATGGCCGCCGTCTCGGTCGACTCCCGCGTATAGGTGCTATATGGAGTCGACATACTAAGTATCTGTTTCATGGACCGGCTGGTATGACGCCATTGTTCACGTCACGGAATGTGCAATTTTAGCGGGAGATTTAAAATTTTGGCGTAAAGTGCTTTATTTCTCAGTGAATAAAGCATCCTTTGCTTCAGGGAAAGCGCTTGGGGTACTAAGAAACACCTAATCTTTCGAATAAAACCAACTTTTGTTTTCTCTTCATGGCTCCTTTAATAAACGTCGCGCACTCGTGGAAATTTGTCTCCTCCTTCACACGAGCCACACAAACACGACAACTGCCGATGTTGATGAGATTTGAAGGCCTCGTTCTTCAGTTTGGAAGGCAAGTGTTTCCTGAATTCGCTCAGCGAAGAAGACTGTGTTTTTGCAGGGTGCGAAGCCAGTGCACTGTCTGTGACTGGAGCCGAGGCCACCGGGGCGCACTTGACAGGGAGACTGGGCCAGTTGGGACCTTTCGACGATTCCGGCAGCGATTGGGCTTCCTACAGTCGGGTGCGATCTGAAGGTAATCGTGCGAGCTTCCACTGATAGAGACAATAACGCCCCCGCGCGGCGTTTTTTGGCGCGTCTGGACCTAGTTTATGCATTCTCCTCTCCCTAGGTCGCTGTTCCTTGAAGCAGTTATCACTCCCGCGGCTAGCGCACCACTCTTTCCGCTTTGTGGCGATTGGTGTTGTTGTAATCATGTCCGCTTTGTTCTTGGTTATTGTGAGCAGCCATAGCACACACTGTTGTATATTCCCAGTATTTCCCGAGAATGCGTCTATGCGTACCTTTTCGAAAACTGCTGTAAAATATAACAAGTGGGCCGTCGTCGCTGGGTGCACGATAAAAAAGAGGAAGGGGTTACTGGTTTTGGCGAGGGAGTCATAGCTGCTTGAGCAAACAGCGACTGAGGGAGAGAAGAATGTGTAAACTAGGAACCAGGCGCAGTAAAACCAGCCGCGCGGGGGCATTATGGTCGTGCTTCGTCGACGCTCGCGCGACTACCTTGAAATCGCACGTGACTGTACGAAGAGCGGCTTACGTCGCTCCTGATGGTCAACCGGGTAACCAAGAGCGAGAAGATCCACGTTTTCTTCAGCATTATCGAACCAAACACCTACGGTTTGTTGAAGTCATTGGCAGCTCCTGAACTGCCCTCTACGAAGAGTTTCGAAGCTCTCAAGAAAGTTTTGAGCGACCTCCTGGCCCCAATCTCCAAAACCGTCCGTCATTGGAAAGCGGGCAAAGTTTCGCCGGAGGTGTCTACAAGAACGCGAGTCCATGTGTAATTTTGCGGCCGAGTTGCGTAAACTTTCGCAAGCGTGCGAGTTTGGAAGCGCTCTTGAATAAACACTTTGGGACCGATTAGTGTGTGGCATCCTACGAGAAGACATTCAGCGTGATCAAACTCAGCGGGAAATAACCGTAAATTTTCAAGTATTTTTCGTTATACAAGTGGTCAACGTATGTGATCTAAGATTGCGTAGTTAGAACTTTTAGATGCGACTGCATCTCATTCACTCGCCTTGTCAATGCAGCGTCGGCGTTGTTGTCGTCCGCCCCTCCCCCATTCTCCTTGCCGCGTGAGCTGCCCTCTCCTGCCGCTCACCCCCTCTCCTCTCCGATAGCGGACACTCTCTCGGAAGGGGCACTGGATTGGATTCGATTGGCTTGGCTTGGCTTGGCTTGGATTGGATTAGATTTTATTTGGATTGGATTGGATTAAAGTGGACGTTGCGTCATAGCCGCGGCAGGGGGTTCACGGCACGTTTCACGCGATGGGAGAATCAACCTAACGGAAGCAACAACGGAACCCCTGTATGCGTCGCATCTACACAGGGGTTCCCGCGAGGGGAGGTGGGAGAAATTTTGTTTGATATTGGAGAATCGTTATCGTTTGTGATCAGACACAGTGTATGGTGGGCGCAATATGCGTGTCAGTGTTCAGTTCATCTCACCTTGATGGAGTGTACGAGGTTGTTGTATAGAAACACCGAAGTAGGTGCCTTTAGAACTAAGTGTTTATGGTCAGTTTGTATTTTGAGGCATTTGTATGTGACAGTTTGGTTGTTTTGCGTAATGGTAATCCCAAGATATTTTATGGTTCAGTGTAAAGAAGGGAAGCTACAGATTATTCTTGATTGACATAGCCGAGCTCTGTGAGCAAGCTATCTGTAGGTTATCTTTCAGATAAGTGATCGTATAGCTGTGGGTTTCCATCTTATCAGAAGTTTCGTTTTCGTAAGTGTACGTGCGAATTGTTATGTGTTTTGAAGAGTCGTGTAAAGTCCTACTTTGTTTTGCTGTACTGTCATATCGGTCTCATAGTTTTGACATTTTGGCTTTAGATGGTGCGAATGGCGTGTGTTGCCTTGATTGACTCGTACAGCAGCTGTAGCTAAGTAGCTTTGACAAAGGGTCATGGAAAATAAGGGGAATCCCTGTTGAGTTTCATTGACTTCTTCACTCGTTTGCGTCATCTGCCTCATAGAGCTCCTACAGCCCATTAATGATTCTTTTGCGCTGCTGTAGTTGTTTCACCAATGCCCGAAATGGAGGCTTGAATCTGAACTTGTGCCACGAGATGAGCGCTTCGATTCGTTTTGAGAGGTGCAATGTTTTCAGGGTTACTCATTGTTTTGTTATAAAGGTCTGGAAGCCAGAGGGGTGTTCAGAGGGTGCTTTCCGCATCCAGTGTGGTTCGACAGTGGTTGTCCTGTTGGCTTAATCTTTTCTGCAGGAGCCTTGTGTTCGTGCCTCCTGTGGGTTCATGGAGGAGACCAGAGAAAGAAACCAGCACTTCGGAGAACTCCGCCTCGAGCCATGGATTGACCTGCTGACCATCCGCACCATTTCAGCCGAGCCGCGATGAGCCGCTCGTCCTTGTGATGCATTGTCTGACGGCGGGGGTGGTGTTGCGATGCTGTTGCACAACCCGTGTTCTGCGCTAGGGTGACCCACCAAAAACCTGTGGTCGGTTTTCCTAATTGATGTTCGATGACCCGCGGTGCCCACAATGGCGAACTATGCTGCTACTGGACAAAACCCCTTCCAGCGACCTCGTGGCCCTCAAGCGCCAACCGGCCAGCGGCGGTGCTGACAACAGCATCTCTTGGCGTCCCACACTGCAAGCCTCGGTGGCGTGGCTGACGATGCTGGAGATTTCCTCAACGAGCCACCCGGCGAATATTGCGACAGACGAATGCAAGACGTCGTCCCGGTGGTGCAACATCATCAGGACAAGGTAGGCTCCGACCCCAGGCGGATTGCCACGGCGGGCGCAACCTAACGCTCACATGCGCAAGAGAGGAGTGTCTCTCTCTCTCTCTCTCTCTCTCTCTCTCTCTCTCTCTCTCTCTCTCTCTCTCTCTCCCTTGTGTGTATGTGCGTGCGTGCGCGCGCGCGCGCGTTTGTCCGAGCGAGCGCTAGTATCTGCGCCATGAATTTTGTGATTGGCTCATCCTGGCGTCCGCAGAGAAAAGGGGTGAAAGGGAATGGACCCAACGCGGCTATTTAATGTCTCGCGCAGGAGCGCATTGACTGTTCTCTCATACCGATATGTAAATACTTGTAAATAAAGTTTTTGTCTCCATCAACTTCGTCATCATGACAGCCCCGGCACGACACCAACCACGCTCCACTTCCACCACGATACCCGGGTTCACAAGAGGGCCTGCCGCCTCGCAAACGATTCAGACGGCGGGTGCGGGACGCTACGCGACTAGAGACCGTGGAACACCGGCCAGGTATCAAGCTGGGGTCTAGGTTGTTCATTTACCCTCTATAAAAGGGGAAGGATCTGATGCCCTGCCGAGCGCCGGAGTTTATTGCGCGCTAAACTAATAAAAGGTGCGCACCGCAGCGAGCCGCCGCTCTTATCTCGACCGGTCACGCGACGACGAGCATGTGAAAATAAACGTTACTCGCTCACAAAAACTTGTCTGGTGTTTCGCACGAACCACGGCAAGACGGCAGGAACTTGTGAGAATACAAACTTAAATTGCAGTGGCCGCCCAGTAACTAAAGAGGAAGTAGGAAACGCTCTCAAGGGAAACGAAAGATCTGGTGACCGCGGGAGAACAGGATATCTCGAAGAAGGCAGGAGATGTTGTACTGGAAAAGCTTCCGGCACTGTTTTGGAAATGTTTAATGCTGAAAAAGTGCCCATAGCCTGAAAAAATGCTGATAATATTCTGATTCCTAAAACGGGGTACCAATTACCTTGGGAACTGCAGAATCATCAGCATACCGTCAGATGTTTACAAGCTGTTTACAAATGTTGTAGTTGGCTGCATAGGTGACAGCCTGGATTTGCAGCAACCCATAGAACATGCTGGGTTTAGGAGAGCGTACTTGACTATGGATCACATACATGTCTTCAATGACGTGTTAGAAAAATACGCACAGTGCACTAAACATTTTTTATGGCATTTATATGTTAAGAGAAAGCGTTTCATTCCGTACTCACTGCAGCTGTATTAGAAGCAATAAAAGAGAAAGGATATATAAGACTATATTTGGAATGCAGGGGCAGGATAACCCTCTACAAGCACAGCGGTAAATTGCAGATCCGACCAGGAGTGTGACAGGGAAATACCATCTCGCGAAAAACTATACACAGAATGTCTGGAGGGTGAATTTGGAGTGCTTGACTGGGGTAACACCGGAATAAGAGTAAACGGCGAATACTTGAGCCATTTGAGGTTTCCAAGCGACATAGTTTTGCTGAGTGAGACTGCAGAACACATGCAAAGAGTGCTTTAGGAGCAAAAATAAAAAAATCACGGCCGTTGGGCTAGAATTAAAAACGAATAAATATAAAGTATTGAGGATTAAGCAGGCCAAAATGGTCCTCTTTATCTTGAGAAAGAAACTTAAGAAGAGCTAAAAAATATTACTAATCTCACCGATGGTTAGTGCTGACTCCTACCACAAGAGAGAAATTCGGAGCAGAACAGGTATGGTTTGGGAAGCACTCTGCAAGCACTCACAAGTAATGAAAACTTAGCTACCTCTATATCTCATCGAGTCGAACATCCTAAACAGACATCTAATCCGAATCAGGTTGTGGTTTGCACACCATACAAAAGCACGCGTACTGTCGGAATCAGTCTCGTTTCCTTCCATCGCTAAACAGGTACAGGAGACGAAACTTCGATTTCAGAACCTTTACCTACGTACCCGAACGCCAAACTGAATTGTGACACCATAAATAGTACCTTTAACGCTGACAATATTCCTTTTACACCTATTATGCCAACGTGGGAGCGACCCGCCCTCAATAACCTCACACATCTACCGTTTTCTCGCCGTAGCCGCGCCCTATGGGAACAATATGTTCGCACTTTCACAAACGACGAATCACCGGATAAAATCCACATTTTCCCCGAAGCAGCAATGAGCCGCGCTACAGCAGCGGTTGCCTGTACGTTCCCTCCGCTTCCTTATTGCTCTCGTAACATCACAACCCTTGAGGTGTCACTGAAAAATTCAACTTTTGGCATACTCGGAGCCATTTAGATCATACAAAATGCGTCCTGATCTATAACAACCTAAATGTTCCTCGTCGTTACTGATACCTTCTCGCGCCATTACTGACACCAATAGTACCTTGTCGCGCCATTATAAGGCCACCAAAGTTCTGGGCAAAACCGAAGACCTCACGTACGAGGGGTTCAAAATTCGCCTTGGCTGTACTTCTGTTCCCACACATGGAGCCGGCGGAAACAAGTCGGTGCATAATTCTGCACGACAGTGTTTACATAATTCTCACATAGTTCCCGCTATCCAATACCGCGTCCAACCTGACCAAAAAACGTATTCGATGTGCGCTGGCAGAAAAAATACCGTCGAATTTGAAGCTCTCCTGTAACGACTTGCCGCAGCCTTACTACCTGGTTTTCTTGCTTCTCTGGAGAGAAGCAAAAATTACCCCGCCAAGAACAGGAGTAATTTTCACCACTACGCTGGCTCGGCCTATACTCCGGACACAGTTCCAAATGGACAGCGTGGAGTCGCCCTACCATCATCCGTGGTCCTACTGTGGCCGTGACAATACAGCCAGTCTCATCATCCTCATCTCGGCATGTTGAGCTTGATCAAGTAACCGCCACAACGAAAGTATGCCCAACGAGGTCTGCAAGACCTACTGTTGTGAAAAGGGTGAGGTGAACCATATATATCGCTTTCAGAGTGACAAAACGAAAACAAAAAGAATTAAACCAACTTTTCGAAACACGCAGGTGAGCATATGTAAGTTTGCAACGTTTCCTGCGAATTTGACAAAAGATTATACCGAAATTTTAAAAATTAATCACTAATGCGGAAACAACCTCGTATTCATTCCAGCATTTTTAAATAGACACATAGGGCTATTAGTAGCCAGGTCGAACTGTTTATTGTCGTCTTAGTTTCTATTAGGCTATGTTCGGTAAATTTGGCTTTCGAGTGGTTCTGCATGTGTTCCCTTATTTTTATTTTCGTTATGATTTATGTACATTTACACTATTAAAGCGATTAAACTGCTCAACTTTGTTTTTGTACGTGTTTCGTTACGTGTTCGTAATGAAACACGTTTTGGTACGTGTTTCATTACGAGTATGAACACGCTTACAGATTTTTGGTTGTATTACTATCTTTTTTCCTTTGCCTTGTAAACGTGATGCGAAGTTGTCTTACGTTTGTCCTTTTTTTGTGTTGTTCTGCTCATGTATCACTCCCCTCAGTAATGCCCCTGGGGTCATGAGGGTATCTTGAATAAATAAATGAATAAATAAATAAACTTCGTCATTTGTCCATTTTTGGGGAATGGTGCAATACGATCCGATCAAGGTCTTTGCGGATTGGAGGCTAACCAACCTTTGTCGGTAGAGTTGGGGAGCAGATAAGTGGTGTTATATCGTGCTCGTACTTTGGGAAAGTCTCATTAGCCACTTATGAAGCAAAGTGACCATGGACATGACCTGAAGCAAGACACACAGTTGCTGCCTGGTCTTGAAGGTGTCTACGGAGCTCCATAGTACGGAAAGTGAACCAGTTTGACGCGGTGGTAGATAATCGTCCTAGTGGGGCACAACAATCCCCGTACGTTTACGAGGTATGGAGTTTTCAAGGCACTGAGATGGAAACGTTAGTCGGTGCAACGAGGTACACAGTTCCGCAATTGAGGATTCTCTATTTCCGGCCAGTTCTGTACCGACTCAGCGGAGTGTGATATAGCGCGATGAACTCCTCGGAACGACCAAATGGTCTTGTCTACGAGTAGTGTCGTAGTAGTAGTAGTAGGGTCGACCAGATTAGAAAGCACAAACTACGCGTGAGTGAACGCATCCAACACGTTACGTCCTCATGCCCTTGAGTAGAGGTATCCGTAAGTCGGATGTACGCATTGATAGTTCCACCGACCAGCAAGCACTGGGCTGCCTTTGTTTTGCGGGAAGAGGATTATCAATCCAATACCAGCAAAATACCAGGGTTACATCAGTTTGAGGGAGGCGCAACTAACACGAGGAATATATGTCTCGTGCAGCATATGTCTCCCAGAGCCTGTTCCTTCCCCACAATTATAATATGACCTGAGTCGAGGTGTAGAAGCTGGCTGCACGGACTGGACCCTTTCCACAAGGCTCCGGCAGTATTCTACACCGTCAAATCTGACAGTAGACCATGTGTAGGCAGTGTTTCCTGGGATACTTGTAAAAAAGCTTGTCTAACGAAGGAGCCTAGAGTTGCGCTAAAGCGCGCATTTGTGGTTCTTGAGTATCATTACAACGATGGGAGGTTGACAAGCAAAAGGGGTACGAGCTGCTACAGTTGTCGTGCCACAAAAAGGATGTGCTCAACCGTAGATAGATTTACAGCTGGCGATCACGCAGTTGGAACTGGCGTGTCAGGACGGATGTTTACGTCCGCTAAGAAGAGTAGTCCCTGCAATGCAGCTTACTCTACTATAGAAGGGGAAAGCATGGATCTAGTGCGGTGTATAAACAAACTCGATGTTTACTTGTATAGCAAGAAATTTACCGTTGAACCAAGAGCCTTCACTATGCGTGAACTATGCTCGCCGTGTAAAATCAAACGTGCTCCAGTGGAGCCTCATCTAGCCAGCATAAGCCTCTTCGGTTAAGCAGATTGCGGGGGCTAGTAAAGTCTGTGCGCAATACTTGAGCCGCATCAAGGAGAGGCCAAACGCCTGCAGCATTTGTAAAAACGTTTTATTGTTGGGATATGTGGATGAACGTTGTGTCGGTTCGCGATTCCTATAGATTCCAGTTCAAGACGCGGTTGTTATATTGGCCATTTGCCATTTATAGCTTTGTGAGTGGTAATTTATTCTTCATGTTGGCTGTAGCACGTTGTTTTGTAGAGAAGTATGTCATGTTGATGATTGCTGGTGGTTTATTGGTAAGTTTTCATTGCGATTGATACGGAAGTATTGCTGATTGGTTGTGCACCGCATGAGTGAAAGTGAAACTTTACCATTCCGGTGAAATGAACTTATCACAGAAAGTGCCTCCGAAAACACTAGTTCTGACGGTCACAGGTCAGTACACACTTTTCAGCCACTGCTGCAGTGGAGCAATATTAGTGATAAAGAAGAAGCGTGGGGACGATGTCTGCGACGATCACGTGGCCAAAGCAAAGAAAAAGTTGGGAAAAAGAGAAGCTTGTGAGAGAACCGCAGAATGAAAGGTGGCTTGTCGGAGGCAGAAGGGAACATGGGGATCGGCGAGCTCTTAGCTACTATAATACAGTCAGAGAATTTAAACGCCCACATACTCTATTCCTCTGCCACAGAAGACTGGCAATGACTTGACAGCGTGTGGAACGAACTGATTTTTCTTGAGAAGGAAACGTCTGGTCCCGCACGCCACGCCACCGGCTTACCAAGAAAGCGCCAACAGCCAGCGCACCGTCACAGTTACCATCGACACTGAGCTTGATCTTTTCTTTTGTTTGTTGGACACATTAAATACCGTTTATTCGCTAGATAATCGTGCCATTTTCATTTGAGTATCTCGCAATTGTCTCAATTAACAAGCGGGATGCCACACGCCTCGTTCCTTTCGCCGAATTCGGCCTAGCCTCTTGCTCCAAGAACTACGTGCAACCACCGCAAGTTTTTATTTCGTGGTCCACCTCCTCAAAAAAAGCCATGAAGGAAAAATATTCACTTTGATTTGTTTTAAATAACGAGATATTTGTACCCAATTTAGCTCCACAGCAGCCACGCAATACGGTATCCCGACCGATGGATGGCAAACATTATTAACAAACTCTCGCAGCCGCGTTACACGGAATCAGCAGGGCCGTATTAGGGATACCTATAAAAACTTGACGTGTGTGTTAACTGCTGATTATAGAACAACTAATGCGATCCAGTATCACAAGAGGCGCCAGTACAATCGGACGCTCATGTATCTTGGTGTTAGGTTTGGTCGGAAGCCATTAGTTGTAGAAATAATACTTTGTGATGCCTTAGAGACCATTCAGTAACATGTGGCTAATTAGCTGCTATGTTTTCGTCTGGTTTTCGTAATATACATATATAAAGTGTTTGAAGGTTGGGGTGAAATGTGCGGGATTTGTATTTTGAAATAAGATATATTGCAGTGTTCCCGTAACAAAGCACGGCCGCGCTAGAGAGGCGGTGTATGCGTGTTTGTACGGCCTTCGCAAGAGGCCTAGTTCCTGTCTGAGGCCGCTGCGAGCCGCTGGCGTTGCTTGTCCACCCTGCTGGTTCGCGCGTCTCCAACTCTGCGGGCAAGCTATACGCGGCAGTGCTCTTGTTTTCATTTTATGTTTCGGTGCAATTATGGCTACTGGCATACGCAAAAGAGGGAGAAGGGGGGCCTGGTAGGAAGAAAGAGGCGAATTCCCCAACTCCATGCCGATTAGCAAATAATGACTTCTGATCTTTCGATAATTCTTTTTGTGTCACACGATACGCACCCGCTATACGCGGCTTCGATGAATGTTTTCAATTTCTTTAAAAAGAATACGGAAACAATTCCTAAATATGCAGAGCACGAAATCACCCTTTAAATTACTACTTTTGGATTTTCCTGTTATCTTGTTTTATATTAATCACTTTTAGGTACTTTCTGTGCCCCCCCCCCCTCCCCCTTCCCACTCCCGAACGGAAATCCTGAGGAATTCGCTATTGTGGGCGCCCGCAACGGAGTGCAACAGATTCACAGCAAAATGATCCTAAGTTTGTTTTTACGGCGTAACAGCTTCGCCTTTGCTAGCTTGAGTGTTTGGCGTTCGTATGTATGTTTGGAGTACGTTGCTTCGAGGAATAGTCTAGTTGTCATAAGTTATTTCTTCAGACTAGCACAGCGGCTGTTGAGATACCATGCCGGAGAAAAACCGTCGGTGTATAACAATCTGTGAACTAAATTGCCCGAGGCAGACTGAAAACGAGTTTATTTGGGGAGAATACAATGAGATCTCACAGAATTAATTACAAACTGCACGACAGCTTTACAGAAGCTAGCTAGCGAACATTACGTAATTACGTCAAAGATAATTCCAGAATGCCTTGCAGCAAACGGTAAAATCATAATTGGAGCACTTGAGTGTACATAAATAATAAAAGGTTCCTGAGTTCAAGGATAAAAAAAAATCATCTACCAGTTTCCCGATATAACCATGAAAGTTAGGCAAGTAAGAGCATGTCACCGGCAGTACGGTAGCGGCAGAACATCCTTCCTGGGAGTGGCCGCTTCCTCTAGACGGCTTGATACATCCCTAGAATAAGGCTAATGCACTTAATTTCCCTCGCTCTCTGAAGTGTGAAAATGTCGCTGCGTTTTCAGGATCCCGAAGGAAAGCCACAAAACAAAGAGGTGCGAACTATGTAAAATTCATGGGCATAGTCTTGGGGTATTCGCGCTGGCATCGATGGATTTTTGGTACCACGCTGCGCCAACCACCACGTGAAGTATGTTAATTCTGACAGCCAACTCAGGTCTAGCGAGTAGCACCAATATATACAAATTAGTTTTTCTGTTAAGTCGTCTCTATAATCGTATGGTATGAGCCGTTTCATTATTCTTGTGCGTAATTTGTTGTATACGTACGATCGTGAATTGACGAATAATTCATATAATATTGCTCTGCTCGTTTGTCGCACAGAAGCAGTGGCTAGGTTCATTCGCACTTGATTTTTGTAGACATGTCCCCGAATGTTTCTACTCCTACTTTTGTTCATTATAAGTAGCAGCAAAGGACTTTTATTACAAGAGGTGGGCGATTTGTCCATTAACCTTACGATTAATCAATTATGTTCTAGTCGCTAATAAATTTTTAAATCAGTTAATCCACGCCGGCCAAGCGCAATCTACGATCTGGATCCTTCGGAAGGGTGGCATGCGGAAAAATTCCTCCTTGCTTGAACTAGCTGCCACAGTGTAATAATTCTGCAGAAATTCTTATAATTATCTACTAATCCGTAGCATTCTTAGCCGCCGGTCTTGAGTAAGGTTGTCCAGCCAAATTTTTTTGTCTTATCAAATCCTGTCTGGCCATTATGCTCAAATTACGCTATTAGAACGCTTACGATAGAAAAGTTCGGGAAATCTTCATTATTTTAAAAATAGAGAGCGTTTCACGGCTCGCCTGGTTCCCTAATTATTTTTAAATTTTCTCATTTCTTTTAAGTTTTAAACATTTTTACGACTAATTATCTCCATTTATGCTATTATAACGATTGCTGGTAAAACGTTCGCTTATTCAGCCCTATTGTGAAAGTGCCATGTGCTATACGTTTTGCAATTTTCCAAATTTTTTAGTTTTTCAAAATTTCGTCCTTCCAGTTATTTCTGTTCACGCTATTGCAACGATTACATTTGGAACTTTTCGGCAATCTGCAATATTGTGAAACTACTGGACGTTACAGGGTTCCACATTATCCGTAAAAATTTTATTTATAAATTTTTGTTTTTCAAAATTTCGTTCGACCAATTATCTGCGTTTACGTTATTATAAGGATTACACTTGGAACTTTAGTGAAATATACGTTATTGAGGAAACGCAGGACGTTACAGTGTTCGAACGTTTCCGTATTTATTGTACATTTTTCTTATTTTCTAGTTTTTCAAAATTTCGTCACTCCAATAGTGAGCATGGTTTTTAGGCATTTTTGCTTAAGCTGATTGACATGTAGAAGAAATGTTAATTTGTTATCGAATATCAAGCCTAGAAACTTAACTTCCATTTTAACAGGAATCGACACGTCGTTTATAGAAATCTCGGGGTCCAGATAGATCCCGCGCACCACTGGTGGACACAACGCAAGTACTTTTTTCAGGGTTAAGTTTGTGTCCGCCCCGCGAGCAAGTGTGTTCACTCCGAGCTGAACTTGACGTTCACATATGGACATATTACATGATTTTAAAGGTATTTGAACATCATCTACATAAACTGAGCATGAAATGGTTAGTGGTCTTACGGATCGAGTTCATCTTGACTATAAAGATTGTGCAGCTGAAAACACCAGACTGAGGCGCGCCATTCTCCTAAACATGCACATTGGAGAGTGCACTACCAATGCTTACACCGAAAGCATAATTCAAACATGTAGCTAGAAAGAGTGTTAAGCAGGTTTCCCGAAAAACGGAATGACTTCTGGTCACTCAAGACGCCCTGTTGCAAGGCCGTGTCTTATACCTGTGCCATATCAAAGAAGATACTAATCTAGAACTGTTTGTGAATGAAGCCATCTTTGTGTAGGATTCCAACGCAACAACTTGATTGTTATCGGCGCGCCCTATTCTAAAGCCTCCCTGCAGCTCACAAAAAGACCATTGTACTCTACAGAGTACATGAGCCTCCGGTCCTTCATCTTCTCGAGAAGCTTACGCAGACAACTGGTCAGGACAATGGTTTGATAGCTAGCATGAGTGGAAGGGTCCTTACCCTCTTTCAGGACCTCGTCAGGCAGCACAGAAATGGTGGCCAGCCTTCGGCTTATTTTTGGTTGATGCTTGGCCTGTTTGGCCATTGGAAAAGTTTGGACTGCCATGGAAATTATATTCTTTGGCATGCATTTGGTCTCGGAATACGTGTTGTCTGTTTGGCCAGCCGAGGTCTTTACACCAAAGGCAAGCGTCTGGCCACGGAGAACATGTTTTTTTAATTGGACACGATACGGGGGCAACGAACAGCACGCGCCCGGTCACAGATTACTTGTTTTCTTTTTCGCCAGGTGAGGTCGGAAGACGAAATGCGAGCGTCTGGCCACGGGGGCCGCGTTGTCTGTTTGGCCAGTCTAGGTCCCCAGATGAACGGCAAGCATCTGCCCACGGAGTACGCGCTTTCTTCGTGGCCACCATACATCTGATGACGAACAAAGAGCGTCGGGCCACGCAGTAATTGTTTCCCATTTGGCCCGCGGAAGGCGGAACACGAACGGCAACAGTCTGGCAACGAATCACGTCTTTACTGTTTAGCCAACAAAGGTCCGAAGGCGAAGGACAAGCATCTGGCCGCGGAATACTCGATTTCTCTTCGGCCACCCATCTAGAAAATATCTCCGGACAGACAATTGAGCGTGTGTACGTGACGACCTCAGGAGGAAGGGTTCGTGGTGGGCGGGAAATACAATGGTCCGGGGGAACAATCCGCTTGTCCGCGGGGACACTATGGCATTCAGTAGCATGTCATACAGCTTCGCGAGCGCCTGGTGGTGGCAGTGATCTCTACCGCGAATCTCCCTTTCGGTGAGTCAGCTAATGATGGTCATTATAGGCAGGGAGATCTTTCCTTTAGTTAATAAGCTCTGATAAAGCAGGTACGGCTGCTAATATCATACTTGCTTTAACTGAAATATTAGTGTTTGGGATGCTAGCTTAAACTTCAAACATTTTTTTCTCGCCGAAGTTGGCTTAAACAAAAAGGTACACCTCAATGCTGCATTTACACCATACAAGGACATTAAGTTAGCGCCGCAACGGCGACGTAAGAGAATTTTTTTTCAGAAATGAAAAAAAAAACGGCAGCTGTTGCAATGGATCTAACTAGCTTTCGTGTTGTGTTTGGAAGCACCTCGCCACTCGGGTTACTTTAGGCGTGATACCCATGAATAAAAGAAACAAACACAATGAGCATGTATACCAGCCATTTATTTTCATTTTCCCAGCCTACCACGCACATGCATATGCTCGTAGCATACAACTAAGTGCCCGTGATGAACGTGGCACTACTGTTTCACATGAGCCTTTCTTTTGAGACATGTGCTGCGTTAATAAATAATAATAAATTTGCGTCTTAATAACAACATACCCCTTAGCCCTGCTGTGCATGACTGCATTCTATGCTGTGCCACAATGTCTTGTGACACAGCTGCTTCGCCGAAAACGCAATGTTTCGTCATTGATGAAAGGAACATCCTTGACGCTTCATTTCAGTTATATTTTCTGTATAATTCAGTACCTGGTCAAAAAAAACCCTTCGAGGATTCGGAATATGTATTTTATGATAGCTCCAGGTCATGCTAAGGTTTTACGCTCTAATGTATATTGTTATGGAAAGACGATGTAGAGGACTCAGGCAACACTGGCGTGCCACAGCCAGTCCATAAAACAATTCAATCGTGGTTAGCAGCCTGATAGCCCGATAACTACGCGCGATTTGTCTTTTTTTTGGTGGTGTCAGGTTATTTTGGCGGAATCATGTGCTTGAATTTGTTGCCGAGGCATGGACCGTTGTACCCGAAGATGCTCTTGTACGGTCCTTTAGTAACTGTGGAATAAGAAATGTACTGGATGGTTCGGAGGAAGGCAGCCTGCATGGGTTACTGTCAGGGCATTAAGAGACTGGGGCGGACTTCAAGCAGAATTGTGCGAATTTCTCTTTGAAACTGACTCGGTGAAACTGTCTCGGTGGTTTTCAAAGCGGTGACTAACATTGGTGAAATGTTAGTTGCATGCACATCCTCTATTGTTTTGCTGGTGAGGGATCGTTGCTGCCATTTTGAACTTTGTTGTTTCGGGATGGTGCTCCCTCCAAACTTTGCTGGTGATCTTGACTTGCGTGCAGGGGAGCAGTTGCTCGAACTTGTATGGTAGCAATTGCGGGCTTCGCATGCTTTCAAAACTTCTCCGAATGCATATTCTGAAGACATTGTCCGGTTCAGTGACTCTTCACTATAAGTAAAGCACACATTTACGCACACACAGCCGCCTCAATCGGCAGTGCCATTATATCGCAAGTTTGCCCACACTCCCCACAGAACTTTTATCAGTGCTTTCTGCCGATAATATGCCTTCAACGTTAGCTACAACAGATAGAGCCAGCCATTGTTGTATTGTTGTACCTCTTTTAACACTTTTAGGGAGTACTGTAGCGAGCGCGTCCCATGGGAAGCTTTTCTAAGCCGTAAACACCATTCGAGCAGCACCTAGTTTCACTTAGTGGTAGCCTACATTATGGTTACAATGTTTTCTAAGTATGGTGGTGAGTGCTCATTCGCAGCACCGCAACTGTCGCAGCAGCTAAAAACTAACGTGCACGCGTCATTGAAAAAACAACCTCTGTGCAGTGAAAACCACTTCTTTTTTTTTCAAAACACCGTGCACACGTCATTTAAAAAGAAATCTCTCTGCTGTAACCGCCACTTTTCGGGAAAGTCGGGATACCATTCGCACAATGGTGAAGGGGTTGAAATGCAAGGGTCCCCCGAACAGTCCGGGAGAGTTGGCAGGTCTGCTTGTTGCTTTGATTTCATTTGTTTGTTTCATAATTATTTCATTTTTCATTTCCAGGACCGCCAAAGCCAGACCAAGAAGCCACAAGGTAATTGGGGCAGTCATTATGAAGAATTCATGGGAAAACAACGCAAGGAAAGACGAAGACAGATGAAAGGCAATATAAACAAGCACGGCGCTTAACGATGCTGATTATGAAGAAATTGATAAATATACTCTGCGAATCCCATCTAGGTGCACTGAAAGCCAACAAAAAGACATTGCATGCATCGCGTAAGGACAAATAAATACATAAAACTGACTTTGGTTTGTGTTTCATCTATCTAACACCTGTGTGCCATTAACAGGGCCAAGGTGAACCGCCTGCTGAAGGGCATGAATGGCCCCAGCCTTGGGCGGGCTTCCTCTGGCCTGCATAGAATCATCTGAATCTGGCCAATGGTAGACCATACAATCAGCCAATGGTAGGCCATAGATGCCTGGCCAATTTTAGGCCATATATGCTTGGCCAATAGTAGGTCATACTTCTTTGGCCAATTGTAGGCCATATGTATTCGCCCAATGGCCGGTCAGCCAAAGGTATTGGCGGCCAAAGCAGAATGGCTAATAAATGACAGCAAAGTTCTAGCCTTACACAGTCAAAGACCATTTTTGAGTAATGGCCAAATACTTTGGCCAAATATTGGCAGGGAGGAAAAGGGCTGGCCAATGTTCTTTGGGCAAAGATTCGCCGCACATGCTCGTGCTCCGTGGGAGAGCTACAACTATAGCCTCCCTCCAAGACTTTCGATTGTACCCGAAAGCCATAGTTTGTTATATATGCGGAGGAGTGTTTAAAGAGTGTGTGCATGTAAGTGCTGTATCATTGTATATGTGATGTTGGTTGGACATGGAGCTGAGCAGCCCTCCGAGCAGTGCAGTGCTCAGAACAGCCCTCAGCTCAGGAAGAGAAAAGTCGGAGTTATAAGAGGAGGTTAACTTGTCTTTATCAAGCAAAGACTAACTTTCGGGCGATTGTTTGTATTTCTGTCACAAAGGGCTGGACAGGCCCTCAATTGTTTCATTCGGGCAGCCGATATGACGGCTTCCCCAGCCGGCGACAGCTATTTTTGGTCTAGCTTCGACACCTGAGTCACCCGTCTGCTTTTAGCGGTTTTTTTCTCTCCTGCCTTTCGTTGCCACTGTTCCGAAGAGGCCACATGGCGGGATTACGGCAGTTCAGTTTGCTCGCGGCTATTCCAATTTCTTGGGAGGCGAGGTCAGTGCACCAGGGGGACCCCGTATGGTCTAGCTCGGGCGTCTCCGATTCCGGGAAGGCGATGTCACAATCACGCGAGCAGCCCCCCATTCACCGATGCGGCGTGAAGGCAGGGGCCCCGGAAAAGAGGAAACAAATGTGCGGGACAGTCGAGCGATCGGGCGAAGTTTATTTAAGGGGTGCGAGCGGCAGCTTGAGGCAGTCGAGTGGAGATTTTTCAACGCGCAATACGCTGGGAAGGGTCCGAGGGTGATGTTAAGAAATAAAGATGCGCAGGCAGGGGGCGACAGCAGGAGAAAAGGAAGAAGAGGATCGGAGATGCGCACTGCCTCGCGAACCGACTCGATCACCACATCGGAAGCCAGACGCTGGTCCTCTTTCGTTGCACATTTTCTGGTGCCCTGAAACCCGGGAAACGAGGCACGAGCGGACCCACGTTCGACGGCGCAGCGGCTCCGAGGCACGCGAGGATTGAATACCTTCGTACTGCTTTATCTTGGGAGCCTTGCCCTCGGCCGCCGCCCCTTCCGGCTCGTGCCCGAGCCCGCCCATGACCCCTAGTATTCGAAACCCTATGGTCTTGCTTCATCGGCTGGTGCCATGGATGGTCCTCGTATTCGCCGAGATTTTCTGCGAGCGACCATCTCTGGGACCATGACAGTCCTTGACGCCTTGCTGCGGAGCCAGGCAGCAACGATCCTTGACAGACAAAATGTCCTCGACCTCATCTTGCGTGATCAGGTGAGCCTTCACCAACTCGACGCTGAAGTTCAGGAGAGTCTGACGGATGAAGAATTTGATGGTGATGTTTTGGAAGCAATCGATTACGACGAGCGTATTTGCGCCCTGTGAACGCGTGTACGCTTCTCTGCATTCCAAGACACTGCCGCAAGACCCGTCCTTCAACCTCGGGCGGCCCTGTTCACCACCCGCATCGCAACCTCGAATATTTGCTCGCTCCCCAAGGAGGCCCGGCGGCCAATGGTCCTGGGTGACGTGCCGCCCGTTCGGCAAATGACTGGCACGCGGGTAGAAGAACAGGACAACGGCGACGGAAGCGCTTCGGCCTTTCAGAACGCCAAGCAGGACACGGAGGGGCTCAGCCAGGGAGGGAGGCTCCAGCAACTGCGCAGTCCCGCTGCTTCCGTGACTGCAGTATTGGGGAAGTCTCAAGGACACTCCCGGGACCTCGGTGTCGCTGACGCGGCTATCGTTTCTGAGACGGCTCAGCAGCCGTTCCGTGAATCTTGCCTAGCCAACGAGACTTCTGCTTTGGAGATGTCGAAGTGGCCCGAGAATGACGCTGGTGTCACAGACGCAATTCTCACTTCGTAAACGTCAATACAGCTCTCCCACAACCTTCGCATCGACGACTCGACTTCCGGTCCGGACACCTCTCACCGGCCTTGCCATGACCTTGGAATCACCGATGCAACTCCCACTTTGGAGGCGTCCCTGCGACACTGTTGCGATCATTTCGTTGGAAACGCAGCTCTCTTTCTGCGACATTTCAGCAGCCCTGCTACGGTTCGCCGACTGTTTAGTTGGGTCCGGCAACGAAAAGGCGATTCGTGGAGAAGGTAGACCAGCTTCAGGGGATAACGAAGCGGATGCTTCTCCGGCGCTCCGTGAGCGAGGTTCGACTCCAGAGGCGAGCAGCGGCCGCTCTCATACTATCCCGTTGGCGACGAATCCACGCGGCGACACAGAACGGTTGCTTCGATGGTGGCGACCCCTTCTTTGGCGAGCACGATTCCATGCTGGACGCGCCTTTCTGCTACGCTTACGCGCCCGACCAAAGTAAAGCCTCCTTGTCCGCCGATGAAACAGCAATGTTACTTCAGCACATCGATCGATTCGTGGAGGCCGGACAGGATATGAGCACAGCGCCAGTAATACTGCATTCGCCCTATGTTCTCTGTGCACTTGGTTGCCCGCATCAGCTGTTCCCATTCGATCCCGGCGGCTCTTTTCTGGCCGAAAACCTAGAGCATGGCCCCGGGTGACCGTATGAACACTCTCAGTCTTTTAGGCCTACGTCACTTTGGTCCAGCAACCCAGCAAGTGCTCGTTGCACATGATGCTGGCTATATACTTGTACTGCCTCGGTCAATAGACAACTCTGTCTACAGAGATCGATGGCACCGAGACACCCTGCGAAATGCTCCACTGGATCCCCCAGCCAGCTTACAAGTATCACTGCGGTGGAATCATGCACCGCTACGGAAGTCGAACAACTGGTCATTATGAGGCCCGAACTTCGCCACTTCCCGCGAAGCCGCCAGCTAGCTCCCAACAAACTTGGCGGCGGCGGAGTATGTTAAGAAATAGAGATGCGCAGGCAGGGGGCGACCATAGGAGAAAAGGAAGAGGAGGATTGGAGGTGCGCACTGCTTCGCGAATCGACTCGATCACCACATCGGAAGCCAGACGCTGGTCCTCTTTCGTTACAGGTGACGCGGCTTTAGCGAAGTCCGTCGGTAGGTCCGCGGCGGAACGACCGGCGCCTCATCTGCGGGATCGAGTTCGCCTCGTCGTCGCGGGTCTCATGGCCGACCAGACGCCGCACCCCGGATCCCCGAAAAACGTAAGGGGCTGCCCGGCGAAGCCGACTAGACTTCACCGTGGCTTTCCGTCATTGAACTCGCGGTTACCGATAGCCACGCCTAGGGTTACGATGCAAGCCTCCCCAGAGAGTGTGTCTCTGTGTTCTCCGCATTGTGTATTCGGGTTTTTTCTTGTTGCTTGTCTAGGTAACGCTGTGCGTTAGCTGCCCGACACACATGTGCGCACGTTATATGGCATCCCCCACTTATGCCTGCGTGCACGGAGCGACGTCCACGTAACGTTTTTTTTCTTTTTTTCGTCAAGCACTGTCTGTCCTCATGTTATCTCATCTCTTTCTTGAAGTAAAAAAAATAATTGGTTAAAAACGTACTCGTGCACTCTGTACCCTCTCATTAACTCCAGCAACTTCGGCACACGTGCACACACACGGGCCGGCAACTATCCACATATAAATAACTGTTGTTGCGCCTTCTTTGTTTGCGGGAGCCGGCAACGCGGTTTATGACAATGAGTGGTGTCCATGGCAGGACTGGTCGGCGATGTGTCGATGTTGCTGGGGCCCGAGAGTTTCATTCGTAGTTGAGGTAGCCGCGGACTCCATCCTTAGTTGTGGTCTACGCGGCGCAGGCAAAGTTGGATAGGTTGCTCTCCCTGGGACCGCTGTTGGACTTGAAGGAAGTGTACTTGCTCGCATGGTAGGATAGGGAAATAGCACGTGAGCGGGGGTGGCTTGATGAGGATTACGAGTACGAGACACGGCAGACTAGCATCGAAGAGAAGGTATCCGATAGGGAGCTAGATGTTTGGATGGAGCAGAAATGGAGGAAAGAGCTCGGACTAGGCATCAAGGGTGACACGCATGTGCTCCAGCAGGACAAGCAGAGATTCGTGGAAGAATGCGAACATTCTCCACAGATTGAGCAGAGGAAACTCAGTAAGAAGAGAGAGACAGAACTGGAGGGTCAAACAAAGGTTGCCTTCATGGCACATGCAAGGTTAGATGGATTGTTTTCCGTGAGACAGTTGTTTGATTTGAAGAGAGCGTTCGTTCTGGCATGGTTGGATGGCGAAATAGCGCGAGTGGCAAGATGAGGATTACAAGTACGAGGGGCGACGAACTAGCGATGAAGAGAATTATTTGACATGGTGCTAGATCAGTGCATTGAACAGGAGTGGAGGAAGGAGCTTCCCAGAGGCGCCATGGGCGACACGGATGTGCTCGAGTGGCAAAGGCAAATTTTGGGGGAAGAATACGAAAAGAAGGAGAGGAAACGTTTTGCAGCTATCAAACGTAGTGTCAAAAGGAGGGGCAGAACTAGCAAGTGGAAGGAAGGAGATAGGGTTGTAACAGGAGGCAGAGATATGCAACCAAGAAGTGTTTCAGGTGGGGCTCGAAGACTGAGGCGACTCAAATAGCCACGGAGAGTTTGAGAGAGAGAAAGAATAAACTTTATTTAATGAGAGGAGTCAAGCGGGCGGTTTCCTCAGTTCAGGACCCCGTTGGAGCGTCGAGCCGCCTCAGCCCGGTGGATCAGCCGAAGCTGCTCTTCAAGGCTAGAGCTAGCCAGCACGTTCCTCCCACTGATCAATCGAGGGATTATATACCGGGAAAAGTGATGGGTTAAACTGGCACTAACACACCATATGATACCGGGTGCAGGGCGCCTTGGAGAATTGGCACTGTGAGTAGTATATTGTTGGCCAAAATTAGTGGAGTTTGGTCGAGTGGGAAACGTGTTGGTTTGGCGGAGACGCCAGGAGCGCTCCTCTGCCTTGCTGAGGGAGGGATGGCCAGCGGGTTGAATAAGCTTGGTGAGCTTGTAGAATTCGGTGACCTCCTGGTATGAAGTTACGGGGATCGCTGTCTCAAGCCAACTTTTTCGCGGCGCTCGGCTGCTTAGACCTCGAGCAGTCTCATGAGCAAAGACGTTACCGCAGAGGGAAGCGTGAGCTCGTGTCCAGACAATCGACACCCTTTTCTTCGGAGGGTTCTGGCCGAGAATCTTCATAGCGATGCACGAGATGCAGCCTTGGAGGTAGCTCCTACACGCTGACTGTGAATCCGTGATTATCACTTCCGCTGGGGTCTGCGTTATTGCCAGCGCAATAGCTACCTCTTCAGCCTGTAGCGTCGAGACTGTTGAGAGTGAGGCTCCTGGTGTGGCTATCCTTTTTCATCATAGTCGCTACCATGGCTCCTCGTCTTGCATAATCTGCGGCGTCCGTATAATAAACCATATTGTTTGTGCCGTAGTTTTTCTCCAGGGCTCTAACTCGCACCTGGTAGCGACTGGTAGAAGGAAAAACTGGTAGTAGGAAAAACTGCATTATTACCGGCGGTATGAATATTCTGTGTGGAAGCTTATGTAAAACTTTTTATGCTTTTATAGAATTCGAGTGCACGTTATGGAGTAGTCAGTTCATGTTACTCTCCACCGTAGCATTCCTTATGGCCTTCAGGCATAAACAATGAGAAAAAATCTGGTGCTAGTCTTCGGTCACTTTAATAGAGAAAACAGTCATGCAAATATTTGTTATTATTGAAGAGCCCAAAAACGCAACCAAACCTTTAGGTTTAGATGTGAGGCTTCTGAGTGCCCTAAAGATGAATCCATATTTGCATCTTGCAACAAATACGGAATTCACCAGTGGGAAGAGGGCCGGGAGTGGGCACTACCTCCTGCCATAATTATCCATATTCTGGTGGACCCATTTTTTCAAGACAAGGGAATAGAAAGCCAGCAGCCGAAAGAGGTGGTTCAGTCTATGGTGATCCACGTTTTCTCAACTCCGAACTATTTGCTTTTTGACAGCCAACACAGCTGGCACAAAAATAAACAGAACGATGCAAGCACTGTCTCCCAAACGACATCTGTAATAAAGCTGCTGCTTTGTAGCCATGCAAAGAACACGTAAACACAAGCAACTAATTGTGATGAACACTGATAAGTGCCTTGTCTTGACATGTTACCTCAACCCCCCCACCCCCTCGATATTGCTTTGTTACCGCAGTACCACGGCAATAATCGCAGCTGTCTAATGTCCTTGAGAGGCTGCATGAATGCTCCTCATAAGGACGCCGTGAATCTAACCAGTATTTATTTCTGGGTTCGTTGTCTCTGTAGCGGTATTTCGTATTTGATTAAGCTTAGCAGTTATTTATTTGCTATAAAGAACCCTTGCTATGAGAGGTCAATGACCTCGAATAGCCCGGATCACACCATTGCTATTCCACGATGTGGCGACCTCTGTAGGAACCCCTCTACAAGACGATCTCTGTATGAGATCCGTGTCAAAGAGAATATGCGTCACAATGCGAACACAATGCCACTAAATGTACGTGTACGACGTATTTTCTATTCTTTGCAGGTGTTGTACACCACTGTTATGAAGCCAGATCCTGGAAGTTTTTTGATATCAATTCTGAGGCCAATATCGCAACCTAGATGTACTTTATCTTTCAGGGTACTTGGTTCAGTTTTGTAAATGTTCTAGAAACATGCGCATTTGAACCCCTTTGTTGTGGGATCAATGTCATTTCAGGGTCAAGCGTGTGCAGTGTACATCACATTCAGTAAAGGGGGAAGAAGACGAGCAGACGCTCGATGTGTCAGCTGGCAGTAACGCTTATAGATCCAACCTCAATAAAATCTTGAGACTTACAAGAGCTGTATGCGTTTCATCTGATTTTTGTCCCGTTGCTATTACAGATACACCCGCAGTACAAAAGAGGGAGATTGGAGCTTCCGCATTTTTCCTACACGCAGCTGGCTGTAGGCAGGTTTTCAACAGCAGGTAAAGGGCACTCAAAAGGTGGAAACTTGTGGGACACATCGAGGAAGCAAACAGGAAGGATGTTTGGAGAACGGAGAGAGTTGGTGAACAAGTCTTAATGCAGGGGACACACAGAGGAGAGCGGTCTATTGCCGCCGGACGGTTCAAGGGACACACACAGTACATATGGTGCATGCTGCCTTCGTGAAATAGACTGGACGCATAGACGTCGGAAACACAAAGGACAACCGGAGAAGGCAAAGTGTCGGTTGCCAAATTGCACACAGGGGATACACAGGGCATACAAAGTATATTGCTTGCGGGATATAGGCTGTCTTCTGACTGCACATAGAAATTTTTATTAGGATGGAGCTCGTCCTTGTCAGACACAGTGTATAGAACTCCATTCTATTCCCAAAAAAGTTCCATACAACTTTTTTTGTTGGAGGCTCTAGTTTCGCTAGTCGCTTTTGCACATCCGGTAACAATTACAGGAAGTTTTGTAAATGCTGGTATATTTCCTTGCATTTGCAGAGTGCCATCATCTGTATGTGTTGTAATCGATGGAAGATAGATGCAGGAACGTTAAGGTGAAGAGCGATGGTTACCCTTCTTTTCAAATTGGCAGTAAGCGCTCCGTTATTTCCTTGGAATGAAATTTCGGAAATGGAGAAAGCAATGGTCCCCCAAGTATCTGGCCAAGCTATGCAACATGATGCGAAATTGTCATGAGTGTTTATCTTTTTTCTACTTGAGTGCAGGTTTTGCTACGGCAAACGTTTTCCGAAATGCAACCGAGGCAGTAAGTATATTGTTGTGGGTGTTTCTTTAGTAATACAGTGTTTCTAGACTAATGCAGCTCTGCAATCTCTTACGTTTGGCGCACTGGCAATGTTAGCGCTGCAAGTTAAGAAGTCCATCTTTGGAGGACCTCCTAGTGAATAATGTTGGTAAACCGGCTAGTTAGCCGCTTTTATCAGAGTTGCATCAGCGAATTTGTACTCAGAAAGTTCGAAATATTGACAGAGCCTGATTTTTGTGTGATCACTTGCAGTAAAGGATTTCGAACAGCTGCGTGCACGTTATACGCATTGTAGAAAAGCTGGCCATAAGGCTAAACTTCACAGTGTTTCCGCATAAGTTGTAAAAGATAGTCGTTTTCAAAGTTACTCTGAATGCTCAGTTCCGCAAACTCCGTGCAGGGGCCTTATCTGGATGTTCGCGCCACAATTGTTTTAGTTGCGAAAATGGTGAGTATAAGGACTTCTGACTGCAGTGACCAATCATGGTCGTGGGCTCGGCAGCTGCACCACCAACACTATGCATCGCATAACGTTCTCCGTCTTCCTTACGCCGCTATTTGCAGCTGCATGCGAACTCAACGCGGACCGATAGCTAAAAAAACAAAGACCCTACTTTCTCTGGCGCATTCTCAGTCCACGCAACAGTCTTGATCACCACAAGCCTAAGTGGATCCGTCGTCGTCGCTTTACCTCTCCCTTAAGAGCCAGCCAATACTACATTTGTCGATGACTACCGTCTACCCGGATATACTCCACGCTATGTGGCCTCTACAGCTGCTCCTCCCGCACGATGAATCTCTGGATGCCATTCGTGTTTCTCACTCCAGTGCGTACATACCAGCCGCTCTTAGCAAGAGCAACCTGAAACCATCTTTTAGCAACGCTGCCGAACGCTCGGCGCCGTGTCACTATTTTACACCAGTGTAGGTAACAGTTGGTGGCTAATTGTTATTGATTGTGTATTATGTCTAAACAAATACAGACATCATAGGACACTACATAACGCGAACAGCAAAGCCGCGATGGTTTGCAATCCCTGCACAGAAAGCTCGAGAAAGGGTAAGCCCCTATTGTTGTCCATTGATGGTTGTCTCTCATTTCGTTCCATTACCTGTGTAAACGAGCGCATAATACTGAACCAATCTATGGATGCCATCAATACGTGGTGTAATCGCTGGGCCATGAATATAAACCTGATAAAACTATGGTGTTAAGGCGCATCACTAATAAAAACATCCATTCACTTACTCGTACATCATTAAAGGAACTCCAGTCTCCATGAAAATCAATTTATAAGTATGTCGGAGTAACATTCATTAGCAAGCCATCTTTATCCTCTCACATTGAAAAAAATTGTTCATCCACACGAATGGAAATCGGCTTCCTTAGGCATTAACTTAATGATTCTCTCCATAGCAGAAAACGGCGCGCCTATAATACAATAATATTTTGTAGTTTAGAATAAGCTTTGAGGCTTTTAATGAACGTATTAAAAATATATTAGAAATCTTTAGAAAATCGACAAATTAGCCGGTTTTATTTTATTTTCAGCCACTTTACTCAGAGTGACTCCCGAACTGCACTGATGATAAACAACTAAATTAAAACCTTCGAATGTCGAAGAAAAATAGCAACACAAACATTTTTGTTCTGCCTATTTTTCAGCAAAAGCTTACTAGACCTATGAAACGTCCTTTCTCTCCTATCTTCGCATCCAACTGGAGCAAATCTTTGAGTTTCGTTACATTCTACAATTTCTAGAAAGGTATTATTAAGTATAATTTTGATCTTGTGTCTCACTGTATTGCATATGTGTCTATTTTGCCACGCCGGTACTTTATTTGCTCTACGACGCCCCCGCTCCTTCCTGGGCCGTTGTGTTGCCTGTAGCATTTTCTGAATGATCAAAAATAGTAACAATAAATAACTAAAAATATCAACCCAGTTTTAAAACCACTTGCGATTCAAAACAAAGCCTGGAATAGATACTCAGCGCCTGGGTGAAGTCAGAATATAAAGCCGAGCTTCCATTCCCAGCAATCCAAGTGATACTAAATTGTTGAAAAAGCGCGGTCGATGCGGCTAATACTTCATTTCTATTGAGTTGTTTTGCAGTCACCTAGAGGCCCCATTTTTACTTCACACAACACTTAATATTCATTTTCAAGATATGTGCAGCTTTCGCCATAGCGGGATATCTGAGAAGTCTTGAAAAGCTCGCTAAACGTATGCATATCCCGAAAGCTTTCATAGAAGCGTTACGAAACAGCAGAAACATTTTTGTTCGTTCAGAATGTCCTTGATATGCCAGTAAGAGTCACCCTCCATGTTGATTCATAATTGGCCGGGTGTGTGATTCAATTACATGCGGCTACTATCATGCGGGGGCGGGCGGGCAGAAAGGATGCGCCGCACAGATGGCCATTCGTAGTATCCTTATATACATTTCGTGGAATGGGTATGGTTGTCACTTTCTCCAAGCCATCAAATCTTTGTACGTCAGTATAGGTGGTGCCTCATTCACGACAAAAAAGATTTTTTTTTATTCTACCTCGAAGTTCTCACTGCCCTTTTGACATCATTTCACTGCCTTTTGGTTAAGGATGTTTGGCCCAGTTTTCTCAGAAATTGTGTTCTCATGCCAGCTTAGCAGCTCTTCCTTAAATACAGAACCTGAAATTGATGTTCTCTGTCTGTCTAAAAACCCAGATTTGTTCGAATGCGGGGTTTTAATGACGAGATAGCCTATAAAGTATACAAAACCTCTCAAATAACGTTCGCAATTGAGCATTTAAAAATCACGCTGTAGGAACTGCCCGCCAAACAGGTGGAGGTACTCTAGCAGAACAGTTTGCTTTAAACGCTATAGTGGACATCGGCAGGGGCTTCCAAAATGAGAACGTGCCCCCCCCCCCCCCCGCAAGCCACACCAGTAGTTGCCACTGATCTCCACTTAGTTGCTGGATGGCGCTTCGCCGCTGTCGTGGCCGGACGCGCACACGGCCACCGGAAGTTCAACGACTCGTCCCGGAAGTCAGGCGTCTGCTACGCTTCTCACCCGCTGATGAGCGTCCCCATTGGCGCATTTTGGCATTTTGTTCTCACTTTATTGCATTTTGACTGTACGCATCGCGTTCAGATGGCAATTTGTGCTATACCGATATATGGGACGTTAATATGAAGCAGAATTTAATTGCAAAGGAGAACGAAAATGTCACTTGGATCTTGGTTTGAGAGGAGACGACGCAGCTCTAACGGGATTTATGCTAGAAAATTATGCTAGGGGTTTATGCTAGAAAGAAAACAACGTGGGCACGGCGTCAGGCTGTAACCGAGTTCGTGTACTTGTTCTGTCAAAACAGTTGTCAGTAAAGTGGTCACTGCAGAGCCTGCTGCCTGGGGATGGATAGCTAGTTACACGGGCACAGTTAACCACGGTAACGGAAAAGCGCTGTTAGACAAAACCGCAGTTTGCTGCGTTACACGACAGACGAAACTGCGGTTACGTCGCTAACCATGGTTAACGCAAACTGAGCTTGGCCAGTTCGGTCACGCTAACCGCAGTTTCCGCAGCCGGAGTGCTCAAAATCGCACAATTCAGTTCGGACGCAAGTGGCGGCGCATCAGCGGAGGCGAAAAATTTAAGGACTTCGTCCTATCAGGTGCAGCCATTGCATCACGCGGACTGTTCCAGTAAACTGTAAGTCGAAATATCTTAATGCAGAGACCACGACGCTGCAGATACCAAGGCGGGTGTGAGGAAAAGACCCAAGTTTCGTTTTTTTTCCCTTGTGTGTTTTTTTTAATTATTACACTGTGACATGGGCCGTGAGTGAACTCAAGCTACCAGTGCAACACGGAAGAGAAGATGACGGGCTGTGGGCAGGTGGTGCGACAGCTGGGCAAAAATCGAGGGAAGAGGAGACCGAAGCCAGAAGGGCTACGAGTGGGACGTGCGAAGAGGCTCGTGCCACGGAACCACGGGCTGGGGGACGTTCCAGAGGAAGAGCTCCTGCCGTCGTTCCTGCTGCGGGCCTTCACCCAGGGCGTGCCTACCTCATCCGGTCCTGGTGGCTTGTTCCAGGACCAAGGGGCGGCCTGTCGAGCGACTCCTGCCAGGGCGCAGTTGCCGAGTGCGGGCCTTGGCCGACACTACCGAGGCGCTCATGTCCGGGGTCGTTCGTGGGACGTCGTCCTTGCGAGCTCAGCTGGGATCAGACATCAGTGCGCTGTCCCGTGGCAAGCGCCGGACACAGTAGAGCAGCTGTGTGCCGGCGACGATCCAGTTGCAGCAGTCGTGCCACCCCTGCCCTCGCTCGCTTCGACGGCCACATCAACTGACGACGAGAAGGCGTCGGGACCTGTCTGTGAGACGACGGCTTTGATTATCCCGAACCCTACTCGCGAGGGACGTTGGTGTGGGGCAGAACAGACAGTAGCTCGAGAATTGCCGAACTGTATTTTGGGGTCACTTGTCACGTGAGACTGACGCAAAATGACGATGTACTTTGTTTTCCCGCTCCCGTAACTCAGGACTTGTGGAACAGATAAACATCTGATTTTCTTTTTCCCTCTTCACAACGTCTCTGTCGCCTCCTTTCTCGTCCGACAGCACATGAAAGTGTGACGAACGTCCATTCACCATCACAATTTCTGGCGTCCGTGACAGGACGAATCTCTCTCGCTACATCTGAGAGCCTCACGCTGTTCTTGGGTAAGAACGAGAATGGAAGAGAAGAGAACGTTAGTGGAGCTGGAAAAGGAGATGGGTCTGAGTGGAGAGGCGTTGCGGGCATGGGTGACCGATGAACAAAAAGATATGAGGGCGCAACGAGCAAAAGAAAGAGAAGAGGCACGCATAGCAGCACAGGCTGAGGATGAGCGAGAAATGGCTCGCATGGAGGCTGAGAGACTCCTCCTTGAGGAGCGACGCCGACTTTCGGAGACGCAGCGTCCGAGCGCTAGTTCGGTGGATGAGAGTGTAGGTTCCGGTCAGAGTTTTAAAAGCCCGCACAAGATGATTCCTCCCTATAACGAGGGTATGGATGAACTGGACGCATACATCCAAGAATTTGAAAGGGTTGCCACGAGCCAAGGGTAACCAACCGACAAGTGGGCTTTGTCCTTGAGCTTATGCCTGACGGGAGAAGCCTTGACCGTGATCGGGCGGATGTCTGCTGAACACAGCACGGACTACACAAAGCTCAAGCAAACGCTGCTCCAACGGTTCCGATACACGGAAGAGGGATACCGCTTGAAGTTTAGGGATGCGCGGCCCGAGAATACCGAGACGGGTCGACAGTTCGCGGGACGTCTCTCTGGGTACTCCGACCATTGGCAAGAGCTGGCGAAGATTCCGAAGACTTACGACGCCCTACGAGACAAGATGATCTCCGAGCAATTTCTCAGGTGGTGCGACGAGAGGTTGGTGATCTTCCTGAAGGAGCAGGGAGTAATAACTTGGACATGTTGGCGACAACAGCAGATCAGTACTTGGAAGCCCAAGGAATCGTGAATCTCGCTCGAGGAAAGGAAGAAAAGGGGAAACCGATGGTTGCTGCCAAAGCTGGCACCGTGAACGAAAGCAAAGGAAAGCCGCTTTGCTTTCTGTGCAACAAGCCGGGTCACCGAGCTTCGGATTGTTGGTCAAAATCACGAGCACAGAAGTCACCACCGTGCTGGAAGTGTAAGAGGACAGGACACCGACCAGAGAATTGCCCTGCAAATTTTGGAAAACGTGGGGAAGCATCATGCTCCGTCTTAGGACCCCAGAAAGCGCAGCATGACGAAACGACGGAGCCTGGGGATGACAACCAACAGGTCAATCATAGTCATGACATGTGCGATAGTACCCAAAACAGTACAACTTGCGATGGAGGTTCGAAGCCGTTACCGACAGTAGAGGGCTATCTGGAGGGAACACCTGTTACTGTATTACGGGATACCGGATGTAATACCGTAGTAGTAAAACGGTCACTCGTAGCAGACTGCAAACTGACCGGTAGCACCCGTACCATCCACTTACTAGACCCGTCTGCAAAAGGCCTACCAGAGGCTAAGGTGTACGTCGATTCGCCGCTCTTTAAGGGAGAGGTGCTTGCGGTTTGCATGGAGAACCCGCTGTACGAAGTAGTGCTGGGAAACGTTCCGGGTGTACGTGCAGACCCGCACCATATCGCAAAGCCGGAACAACGACCGAGTCTCTCTCAGACTGACCGTGAGCATGTTGGCCGTAAAGAAGAACCTAAAGATACGACTGCTTTGAATAGAGAACGGCAAGGGAACGGGTCAGCAGCTGCAGGTAAAGAAGGGAAAAAGCCAAGAGAACTGCTTGTGCCACAGATCAACCCCTTAAAAATCAGCCCGGAAGAATTACGGAAATTCCAGCGCGCCGACCCCACGCTGGAAACTTGTTTCACGGCTGTGGGAAGGAAAATCACGTCTAAAAATTAGGCAGTCACTGAGTTTGTGCTGATACGTGACGTTCTTTTCCGACGCCACCACACGGCAGAACGGCGAGACTTGGAGCAACTTGTAGTCCCCAAGATTCTCCGGAACAGCGTGATGAAGATGGCTCATGAAGGTCTTCTGACTGGTCACCAGGGGCAACGAAGGACTGCAGACCGAGTCCTTGAAGAATTTTATTGCCCGGGTGTACAGGCCGATGTTATACGTTTTGTAAAGTCGTGCGACATTTGCCAAAGGACGGTACCAAACACCTGGTCGGTAGAGTTCCTTTGGGAAGTATGCCCATCATCGACACGCCATTTCAGCGGGTCGCAATTGACATTATCGGCCCTCTGTCTCCAACTTCAACTAAGCGAAACCGATACATATTAACGATGGTAGACTTCGCTACGCATTACCCGGATGCGGTAGCACTACCAAGTATTGAGACCGAGCGGGTAGCGGAAGCGCTTGTAGAAATGTTTTCCCGTGTCGGAGTTCCGCGACAAATAGTGAGCGACCGTGGCAAGTCGTTCACCTCGAACCTTACGCAGGAACTCGGGCGACTGATCTCGTTTCGGCAACTACCCACAACTCCCTATCACCCAATGGCCAACGAACTGATGGAAAGGTTTAATGGAACTCTAAAACAAATGGTACTCCGTATGTGCCAGGAAAAGCCAAAACAACGGGATAGATACCTAGCTCCATTGCTCTTCGCATACAGTGAAGTTCCACAAAAGAGCCTGGGATTCTCCCCATTCCATCTCCTTTATGGTCGCTTCGTACGGGGACCGATGTCAATTCTTAAGGAACTGCGGACAGGGGCCAACATTGATTGCGATACGAAGACAACATACGGATATGTCGTAGAGCTTAAGGAGCGACTGCAGAACACCTGCAAGGTGGCGCATGAAGAACTCCAGAAGGCTAAAATGACACAAAAGAAGTATTACGACAGAAGAACAAAAGTTCGGCAACTAGCACCAGGGGCAAGGTACTGCTGCTTCTACCTGCAGATAAGAACAAGCTGATATTAACATGGAAGGGACCCTTCACGATCGTCGCCAAACATAGTGAATATGACTAACTGATAGACCTTGGGGCCCGGAGGAGCCTATTTCACATTAACCTTCTAAAGAAGTACGAGGAAAGAGTCCGAGACTGCAGTACCGCAACACGCCGCCGTTACTGTTCAGACCGACACTACTGATGACCAGGACATACCCATTGCTGCTCTATATCAACTGGAAACATATCGAAATGTAGAAGTAGCAACGACCTTAAACGATCAACAGAAAAACCAGATTAACAAACTGCTGGAAGAGTTTTCCGACGTGTTTTCGGATGTACCGGCAAAAAAATTCCCCGCATTTCTCCGAGGGAAAGAATGTGAAAGTGCGAATGCACGAGTTGAATTTGCGTGGTTTGGTAATGTTCGCGAAAGAGAGATGACACACACACACACAACTACAAAGAAAGACAGGTGCATTTATTCACAGACACCTATTTGTGTTGTCGTTGTACGTGATTGCTAGAGCGGATCTCAGCTTTGAAATTTAGTGTCAGTACTCCTTTAAGCGGGTGCATTAGCCCTTCTCACGCCCGATTCCTGGCCAATCCCCCACGTGGGTATGTGCTACGTCAGCGGCCAGGCAGCGCGCGCCCATCTCCCCCCGTTGCCAAGGAAGACGAGGAGATTCCTGGCCAATCCCCCACGTGGGTATGCTATGCGGACATCGCCGGTGGACGCGGGTTCAGGGTCGCTTAAGAAGTGCATCGCACTTAAAACAAATGTTGTCGAGTGCGAGTTGCGCCTAACCACTGAAACGCTGGTAAAGGTACGTCCGTACCCCATACCATTTGCTATCCAAGAAGCAGTAGAGCACGAAGTTCATGACATGTTAGTGCAAGGAATAATTGAACCTTCAGATTCACCTTATCAAGCACCAATCGTCGTGGTGAAGAAGAAAGACGGGAGCATTCGGCTCTGTATTGACTTCAGGCAGCTAAACCGAGTCGTAGTGACGGACAACGAACCGATACCTCGAGTGGACATGATGTTTGCCAAACTGGGCCAAAGCCGCTACTTCTCGAAGTTTGACTTCACGAAAGGGTATTGGCAGGTGCCCATGCAAGACACATCGAAACCCTTAACCGCGTTTCAAGCTTCTTCTGGTCTCTATCAGTTCAGATTCATGCCGTTCAGCATCAAGACTGCACCTGCGGTCTTTACCCGACTGACGAGACGAGTTGTAGAAGGAATACCAAACATCTATCACTATTTTGTCGATGTGCTAATAGCTACCAAAACCTGGGAAGAGCACATTACCACGCTCACCCTGTTTCTGGAACGTGTTAGGGCTGCTCATTTGACGATAAAGCCTTCCAAAAGTGAGGTGGCTTTCGCTGAAGTAAAGTTTTTGGGGAACATTGTGGGGAACAATCTTCTCAGGCCCCAGATTGAGACGTTAGAGAAACTCCAGGCTGCAAAAAGACCACAGACGAAAAAAGAAGTTCGCTCTTTTCTTGGCTTAACTGGATATTACCGGGACTTCGTACCTAATTACTCCACTGTGGTCGCCCCTCTGCCGGAACTCACCAGGAAACGAGGTCCTAACAAGGTCACCTGGGAAGAATGCCACGAGCAAGCGTTTGTAGCACTACAACGGCTCCTCTCATCGAGCCCGGTATTACGGTCACCGCACTTGCAGGAGCCGTTCATCCTACGAACCGATGCATCATCCTCTAATGTTGGAGCTGTTTTAATGCAGCGCCACGAAGGGGTCTTACATCCAGTAGCCTACGCAAGTCGAAAGCTCCTCGAGCGAGAAGCTCGCTACTCCACGATCGAAAGAGAAGCGCTAGCTCTTGTGTGGGCCATTCAAATGTTTCGTGTTTATCTGTTTGGAAAGAGATTCGTGCTGCAAACTGACCATCAGCCTCTCGCTTACATAAACTCTGCGAAACAAACAAATAGCCGAGTGCTCCGCTGGAGTCTGTTACTCACTGAGTATGACTTCGTGGTGGAATACATTAAGGGCTCCGACAATGTAGGGGCCGACTACCTCAGCCGCATTTGACTTCCACCTACGGTCTCATCCCTTCGTTCCACCGTTTTAAAACGAACTCGTTTGCACAATTTTGGTTTCCTTTATGGGTCACATTTTCCCTGAACTGAACGGACATCTGTGAGCAATGTTTTTTTTATCTACTTCTGGACGTGTGTTTGCATTCGTACTCCGTGCGCTTGTGAACAAGTTGTTTTGTCCAAACAACTTTCTTGAGCAGGGGGATATTGTGAGGAAAAGACCCAAGTTTCGTTTTTTTCCCTTGTGTGTTTTCTTTTAATTATTACACTGTGACATGGGCCGTGAGTGAACTCAAGCTACCAGTGCAACATGGAAGAGAAGACGACGGGCTGTGGGCAGGTGGCGCGACAGCTGGGCAAAAATCGAGGGAAGAGGAGAACGAAGCCAGAAGGGCTACGAGTGGGATGTGCGAAGAGGCTCGTGCCACGGAACCACGGGCTGGGGGACGTTCCAGAGGAAGAGCTCCTGCCGTCGTTCCTGCTGCGGGCCTTCACCCAGGGCGTGCCTACCTCATCCGGTCCTGGTGGCTTGTTCCAGGACCAAGGGGCGGCCTGTCGAGCGGCTCCTGCCAGGGCGCAGGTGCCGAGTGCGGGCCTAGGCTGATGCTAGCGAGGCGCTCATCTCCGGGGTCGTTCGTGGGACGTGGTCCTTGCAAGCTCAGCTGGGATCAGACATCGGTGCGCTGTCCTGTGGCAAGGGCCGGACACGGTAGAGCAGCTGTGTGCCGGCGACGATCCAGTTGCAGCAGTCGTGCCACCCCTGCCCTCGCTCGCTTCGACGGCCACATCAACTGACGACGAGAAGGCGTCGGGACCTGTCTGTAAGACGACGGCTTTGATTATCCCGAACCCTACTCGCGAGGGACGTTGGTGTGGGGCAGAACAGACAGTAGCTCGAGAATTGCCGAACTGTATTTTGGGGTCACTTGTCACGTGAGACTGACGCGAAATGACGATGTACTTTGTTTTCCCGCTCCCGTAACTCAGGACTTGTGGAACAGATAAACATCGAATTTTCTTTTTCCCTCTTCACAACGTCTCTGTCGCCTCCTTTCTCGTCCGACAGCACAAGAAAGCGTGACGAACGTCCATTCACCATCACAGCGGGCAAGCGTCGCTGCAAAGAATAAGAAGTACGATAGGTCTTGCTACTTCCATAGCCGCACTCATAGTTTAGAGGAAGCGGGGGAAAAACAAAAATTCAGAGGAAGCACGGTTTAGCGACAATAATTCGAGTTCGGGCACGGGCCTGAATGAGTAGGGGCGAATGGCCCAGTTTCGATAGGGGGATCGGTGAAACAAAGACGCAACGGTGGCGGGAAAATAAAAAAAAATAAAGATTCTGCCAGCCGTTACTTGAAATCCGCGGGGGTGGCGTCCCGAACGCCGCAGAGTCGGCCACGGCCTGGCTAGAGTGGTGGACGCTTCCGCCATAGCCTGCCCGTGCGTCGGCATAAAGAACATCCCCCTCGCGAGGGGCACGATCAAATGCAGAGCATTTCCGTGGGCGCACGACGTTAAGTAGTTTGCGTTACGTTAATGTTGTTGCGCTTGTGGCAACTGCTGACGAGAGAGCGCTCGTCAGCAGTAATTTGAATGAGTCAGCGATATAAGGCACGTTCGTAGCGTCCTATTCTGTGTCGGCTTTGTGGCGCAGTGGGTAGAGCACCATGTGCATTGCGTTCCGCCCGCAGGGTCGAGGGATCGAAACCTGGCGCCGGATAGTATTTTCTTTTGTATAGTATAATGGGAGGGCTTGCGTTCGGGCTAGTTGGTGTTTCATAACTACTTCTTAAGCGCCAAAAACTACAGGGACATAGAATGAGACAGGGACACGCGCGTGTCCCTGTCTCATTTTACTTCCCTGTAGTTTTTGGCGCTTAAGAAGTAGATAGGGGGAGGGGTGCGGACAACGACGGTGCGGACTACGACGGGACAACGCGGGTGACATCGTGAGTTACTTAAATACTCTGCATTTAAAAAAATAACCTGGCGTTCCGAAGAGACGAAGCCTCTCAAATAGCGGGCGCCCCAAAGCTGTCCCCAAGACGCGCTTGCGTTCTTAGCATCGCTTTCGCAATCAGTGCGACTGCCCGTCATCAGCGGCTCAATCGTTTCCCGACGCGCCCGATCAACTACGACAAACGCCGTGCTAAATTTGTAAATTCCGTGCGTCGTCCGCCAAAAATGGATGTAGCAGGCAATCTTGAAGCGTTTTCAGCACTCGGAAACTATCGGCGCGCGCGTCGGCCGTGCCTCTAAACACGCCGGCGCGCCTGCCTGCACGGCACTGCTTGCGGCCCGAAACGGCCCAGACCACGGCAGCAACAGCTTATCGCATCGCCGCTCTTCGAAATCAATCTGATCGCGGAAAAGAACTTCCGCATGCGAGAAAATGGATGTTAGTGCGGTGAAAAATGGTGCTATGGATTGTAATTCGCAGTTGTAGATAGTGGTGGTCAAATATCTACCGCGATGCTAAGCTGAAAGTTCCCAACACCGAACAGACCTAGGCAAACCAAGCCGGAATTGGGGAAGCCCCTCTTCTCGCCGCGCACGAGTGCGTTGCGTTTGTGTCAGAAGCGAATGCTTTAACGACATTTCTTTTTGTCTACACTTCTTATCTTTTGTTTTTTATCGTGAAATTAAAAGTGTGCGTTTATATTTGTTGCGCTCATAATCAAGTGACTGTGGTCACCACACTTCCAATTTCACGTGTAACATCCAAAACCGCAGTTTGCGATAACCGCGGTTAAAATTAGTAACCACGGTTAAACTTACATGTGGTTACTTTCGCCGTGTATTTAGGGTATAAGTTTGCCACCCAACGCCGGTATAAATCCGGCTTAGAGCGAGGGAATCTGCGTAACAAGAGCTACAGCTTAAAAACGAAACTGATATGACATTTGCGTTTCGCTGCGTATCACGCACGTCGTACCGAGTATTGTAATACTTCCAAGTGAAACGTCTTCCCAGACGACTACTCTGGTCTGCTTGTGCAGTTGACGGCGCAACAAGCAGGCATTTTTTGGCGGAATGCGTGCGAAACCAGCCCATGCGTAGCATGCGCTATGCTGGAACGGCCCGACTTCCGGGACGAGCGCGCAAACTTCCGGCGGCCGTGCGCCTGAGAGCTCGATGCGCCATCCAGCAACTCTAGTGGAGAGCAGTGGTAGTTGCCCCCGCCCCTCTTCACGCTTCCTCGGCCTTGGTACTCCACTTCGGCATGCCTAATTTATTGTTGAGATTGGTGATAAGGAAGTTTACAGATTGTTATTGCAACAAGGCCGACAAGAAACATGGGCACATAGATTTCATCTGTGAGAACGGAAGTAGACACCATCAACAATGATTTAATCAAGCCACCACTGCTAGCCTTTACAGCGCAAACTCCGCACCTGACCTTTTTTTTCTGAAAAAACAGAAGTTCTCCTTTCAGTCTAATACTATACTTCTCTTCTCTAGCTCCGGATTTGCCACTCTTGTGTTCTCCGTGAACGACCACCTCACTTAACAGCAGGTGCTGAGCCACTCAAGGTCCGTGGCCAATGGGTTAAAATGTCTGGCACCTGTGCTCTATGCTCTTGCAAAATATTCTGCTCGGAAGGTGTCGGGCGTCAGACCGTACATTCATATTTACTTTTTCCCTACAGCCTTTCTTAATCTGCCCACCCATGAGTTCAAGAAACGAGGTTCAGGTGCACACGATAATCGGTTGCGACCCCGCCGGCTGCAGCCGTGCTCAGTACAATAGACCACAGCGACCTTCAGCATAAACAACATAAAGGCATACGTCAAGTGCGGGTTGCTCAGATGCAGCCCTCCGTTTTGCTACTCGGGAAATATGGCTCTGGGTATGTCCTCGAAAAAATGTTTGTGGACTGCTACGTTCGTAAAATATTTTCGACCGAAATGCCAACTTTCGCAACCACGCTTTCTCCGTAAGTCGGCTGGCGAATTCGCTGAGTCGACTGAAGGCGTACTTACGTTTTGCTACTCGGGCAATATGGCTCTGGGTATGTCCTAGAAAAAATGTTTCTTGACTGCTACTTTCGTAAAATATTTTCGACCGAAATGCCACCTTTCGCAACCACGCTTTCTCCGTAAGTCGGCTGGCGAATTCGCTGAGTCGACTGAAGGCGTACGTACGGCGACCCTTTGAAAGACGAAGAATTCATGCCCCTCCCCTTTTGTCTTTCTGGTAGGCGGCAGCGAAAGGTTAAATTCTCAGCAGAGACCTTCAGCGGTTCAGTTGGCGTAGCATGGAAATGCAATTATACTCAATGTCGTCTATTTTCGGATCTACGCCATTTGCGGTCAGAATGTTTACCTAGTAGGTTGTTCACTAGAAATGCCCATAATTTCCTCTATACGCTAATATCTATCAAGAAAAATATAGTCAACGCAGTAAAATATTTGGGTGTGACTGTGAACAATGATTTAGGTTTGACTTCTCATATTACAAATATCTGTGAAGCTGCCAAAATAAAGCTTTGCTTTGCGCGCAGAAACAAAAACTGGCACCGCCAGCACCTGCCTACCTAACTATTGTTAGGTCAACATTACAGTACGCTAGCATCATCTGTGATTGGAATCAAAAGCTAATAATTTATGAGGCTATGTTCAGACTGCCGACGCGAAAGCCATATCGTGATTTATAGCCGTAAAAAAACAGTGGAACAAGCAGTAGGTTTGGGTGAGACATGAAGTGACATCATTTTTCAAAGTTATTGCGCACAGTTGCGGCCACCGTCTGAACCCGGCCTAAGCTTGAGAAAGTGGAAAGAGAGGCAGCTGGCTTTATACTGTCGGGTTACTCGCGAGATCATTCTGTTTTAAATTTGTCTGGAATTTTTAAGTTGCAAACTCGAGTAGATAGCCGTACTAATGCGCGACCAAAGTTTTTCTTTTCGCTCAACCAGAGTGGCTTCAAGATTAAAAATTTACACCATCTCCCCGCGAGGGGAACCATGGGGTAGATTCGACGCATCGGGGGTTGCCGTTGCCGCGACAACGCCGCGACTACGCCGCGACAACGCGGGACAAGGCGAGTTAAAGAGATGCGTTGCATCTAAAACTACACAACAGCTATTTCCCAGGTAAGGCAGAAACATATGCAAATAGCCGCGTTTACAGAGCACTGCAAATACGCATAAATACTTACATTCGGTTTTTCCACGCCAAAGACGTCAGTGTTACACATTGCCAGAAGCCATCGTCCAGCATGGAAATGCTTCAGAATTTGAGCAGCGAATTTATGCAGTACCAAATGGAAATCCTTGGTAACGTTGTTGTTAAAAGTTTGAATGCATGTTTGCATACACGTAGGTGCATATTTTGTCGTTATATTTGTATTTATATCATGTATTGTGTTGCAGTGTTTCCGCTTTATTTGTGTGCGTAATTTCTGCATATATTTAGGCGTCCATATTAAAGTGAGTATTTGTATGTCTATACGTTATTACAAGGATTTTTTAACCCCACCCTGCATCGGCCTTACGGGCCATGAGTACAAGAAAATAAAAAAAACGACCAAAAGAAGGAACCGGCGATTACGAAACTCCCTAATGCGATATTGGGGCTCTGCAGTAGTACGCTGAGGCTGAGGCAGCTCTCACTCGTCAGTTCTCTCCACGGCAGCTACAGTGAGCCTTTGCGGCGCCGGCGCGAAGTGCGTCTCAGGAAGGAATAGCGAACTGCGTCTTAAGCAAACGCACATCATAGCCACGCGAACGCCCCCCGTACGTTTTCGCCCCAGCGTCGCGCCGTCGAGCGCCTCGTGCGGACAGAGCATACTGGCCCCCTCCCTTCTCCCTCTGCATACTTTTTGAGAGCGCTGGTTCGCGCCGCCACGGTCCACCACCCTCCCCTCCCAATCTCACGACACTTTCCTCCTTTGCTTTGCTTCATCGTTCGCTTTTAAAGACGATAGTGTTTCTTGGGCTACTTAAACCCAGAAATTTTGGTCTGTCTATCTTTCTGTCTGTCTGCGACTCGATTCAGCCACCCGGTCAAAGCAAAACAATGCCTGCGCAATAGTTTTTATAAAGTCACAGCTAAATCTACCCATCTAGGTCCGGTGTAACGTTCATACTTGTCAACATTGTTCAAAAAGAACAAGACAATCCGCAAATACAACACAACAAATTAATACAGAAATGACTTTGGAAGTGTTCTTTTATAAAAAATTATGCATGCTTGATTTTTGCGAAATTAAATACATCATCAACTGCAGAAAAAAAATTCACTCCGCCGTCGCCTGCTGTCGTCCGCCCCACTATAGCTTCTTTCGCCATTTAAAGAAATAAACCGGCAACAGTTACGAAAGGTTCCACTAGATAGCTTCCACGTTCTTCTTGCACCGCATGTGGAGTAGGGAAACGCGATTCTCTAAACGGTGAAGTAGGGCGCCTCGATTCACGCGCGTATTCGCCGTACGGCAGCGTTGGCATCGAGACAACCTGTCTGAAGAAGTGGAACGCCGTTAATTTAAAATGCGTTAAGCACACCTTTGCCGTCTTTACCTTGGGAGGAGCGCGACGCAAGAGGAACAACATGAGAGGTGAGCGGGAAGGGGAAGGGGGGCATTTACTTGGGAAAAGTCGACAAAGACTATGGTCTTTTGTGGACATTTGCAACAAAAGCAGCAGGTATGCGGCCAAATTTTTGTTTCGCTCGTCGGTTCAGACCATCGTTATCCCGGTTACGCCGACAACCGGCTCAGCGCAAAGATGGCAGCCAAAGGGCTGCGCATTAAAAAAGTTCCAGATGACACCTAAGTTTAGTTCTCAAGATGTACGTCGCGATAGCGCTACTTTCGTGCCCAAATATCGTTTTGCAATGGCGTTACTGCATTTACAAGCTATGCTCCTCGAGCACTGAAGGTGAGCGAGCGAAGAAAGATTAGCGGCAAGGGTTTTTCATCGCATTGCCAGAGGATACACAGGGGCCCTAGGCGATTCTGTGGCTTACGATGTGAGCGTGACAGGCTCCGGCTGTGGGTTATTGGTCAGTTTGACAGACAGACAGACATTGAACTTTATTAGGTCCGGAAGGTCTAACCTAGCGGCCCAGAGGACCGTCCAGAGAAGACGCGGGCAGCACCTCTGCTGGTGGCGGGAGGTTTAGGACCTCCGCCGTAACGCAGGCCTTCTGGACAGCCCGGAGTTGTGTGTAGTAGTCTTCGCTGTGGAGCGCCATGGTCCATTCTTCCTGTGTGATGAGTTCGGCGTCCTCTTGTAACGCCGGGCACTGCCATAGCATATGGTCTAAGTTGCAGTAAGCTGCGTCGCAGAGAGGACAGTGAGGGTCAATGTCCGGGTGAAATAAGCTAAACCGGTTCCTGGTTGGGACGGAACCAGTCTGAAGTATTCTAAAGGCTGCTGACTGTGGGTGTGTGAGAGCAGGGTGGGCCAGCGGGAGTGTTCTTAGCGTAAGTTGGTAGTGTGTGACTACCTCGTTGAACGTGAGTAACGCGTCTCGGAGCTGTCTGGGTGCCTCGGGAGCTTGGCCTGTTCGATCGCCGCGGCTGACGGTTTCTCGCGCGCGATCGTGAGCGAACTCGTTGGCGTTGGGGAGGGCGTGGTGGACTCCGTGGCCCATGTGGGCCGGGAACCATGCGATGTTTTGGAACGCATCTTGTTTTCTTCCCTGTAGAATCCTGGCTGCCTCTTTGGCAATAGTTCCTTTGAGGAAGGCTCTTGCCGCCGAGCGGGAGTCCGTGTAGATTTGCTTAAACCGGGTTTCCGTCATGGCGATAGATAAGGCGATTTGATCGGCCGTAGTGGCCTTTGGTGAATAGAAGGACGCCGAGGTGACGAGGTTTCCTTTTACATCCACCGCTGCCATGCCAATCCTGCCCGAGCGGCCGTACTGGGCGACATCCACGAACAGACCTTTGGCCGATCCTGTATTTGCGAGCTGTAGGATGGTTAAGGCCCTGGCTCGCCTTCTCCCCTCGTAATATTGGGGATGTACATTCCTCGGTAATGGGTCTACCTGGAACGTTTCCCTCACCGTTACGGGGATCTGTGCAGTGTGATCCACAAAATCTTCGTTCATGTAGCCGATGTCTCCAAGAATCTTCCTGCCAGCCTTGGTGGAAAGCAGCCTCTGTTCTTGCGCGGTTCTTTGCGCTTCTGCGATTTCGACCAGTGAATTGTGGAAGCCCAGTTGTTCCAACTTTTCCGTGCTTGCGGATAAGCGGATACCGAGCACCCTCTTTAGCTCTTCCTCATGAGCGTATCGACTTTTCTCTCTTCCGTGCGGAACCAGTCGAGGGCACCCGCCACGTAGGTAATGTGACTCATTAGGAAGGCGTTGTACAGTCGCAGGAGGTTGCGCTCGGAGATGCCACCCCTGCGGTGGGAGACGCGCATCATCAGTCGGATCGTCGCATCCGTTTTAAAGGTCAGGTTCTCGATGGTCTTGGTGTTGTTCCCTCGACTTTGAATGAGCACACCGAGTATCCTGATGACATCAACCTTCGGTATGACGGAGCCGTCTCTTGTGCACAGCTCGATGGCCGCTTGATTGGGGTGCGGTTGCCCCGCTCCGCCATTATGGTTGGACCGGTATAACAGGAGTTCCGACTTTCCGGGCTACAGTTTTAGTCCCGTGTCCTGAAGGAACTCTTCTGGGATGTCTAGCGCCGTTGCCGTTTATAGGGCTTCTTCTGTCTGAGCTTCCGAACCACCGCGGCTCCAGACCGTGATGTCGTCCGCATAAAGAGCGGATTGATTCAGGGGATACGTCCCAGCTCGAGGGACAGGTCCCGCATAACGTGATTGAAGAGCAGCGGAGACAGTACTGCTCCCTGCGGGGTGCCCCTCGGACCGAGTCCGTACTCTTTCGACCGCACGTGGCCGAGTTTGCCCTGAGGAAGGATCGTATGTATGAGTGAAAGTTTCTGCCGAGGTTCAGTTTCGATATCATCTTCAACACGTATTGGTGACGAATCGTGTCGAAGGCTTTCTGTGAAGTCGAGGGCTAGGATGCCCCTGACATCTCTCGAATACACTTCCAGAACTTTGTTCTTGAGAAGCAACATGACGTCTTGCGTGGGCAGTCCGGTTCTAAAGCCGACCATGTTGTGCGGGAAGATCTCTTCTTGCTCGATGTAACGTGAGATCCTTGCGTTGACCACGTGTTCAACGACTTTGCCGACACAAGAGGTCAGCGAGATTGGTCTCATGTTCTCGGGCTCTAGGGGCTTACCCGGTTTGGGAATCATGACGACCGTTGCTTCTTTCCAGCTTTTGGGATCTTGGCCAGTTGCCCAGACCTTGTTCGCATCTTCCGTGAGGGTGTTGGCCGATTTGGCGTCGAGGTTACGCAGCATGCGGTTCGTGACACGATCAGGCCCCAGGGCAGAACGGCTGTACAGCTCCTGCAGAGCCGCCCAGACGTCCTGCTCCGTGATTGGGCCGTCAAGAACCTCGTTCTCTTCTCCTTGGTATTCGGGGTAGTCTTGGTCTGAGTTCTGACCCACAGAGAGGTAGATGCTAGCTAATTTATGGAAAATATTTTCATCCCTCATGCCCGACGTTCGCAGGTTGTGCATGAGTTTGTCGAGTTCGAGTTGTTGATTGCCTTTACACTGCTTGTCGTCGATGAGCTTCTTGAGTAGATTCCACTTTCCACCCATACGCATGCGTCCGTCTGTGAGGGCGCAGATCTCGTCCCATTTCTGAGTATTGAGTGTGAGTGCGTGTTCCTCTATCTTGTGGTTGAGTTCCGCAGTCTTCTTCCTCAGTCGTCTATTGAGTCGTTGCTTGCGCCATCTTGCTTGAATTGAATTTCTTGCCTCAAGTAGATTCGCGAGTCTGGCGTCCATCTGCGTGATATTTGGTGGGGCTTCGACAGTTTTGCTGGTGGCCGCGACATCCGTCTTAAGCCTGTCGAGAAGATCCTGCAGTGTTTCTTATTTGGTTTGGTCTTCCTTACGGATCCTGCGAAACGCGTCCCAATAAAGGATTTTATGTTGCCTGGGCTTTTGCGCTCCCATCTGAAGGGTAGTGGCCACGATGTAATGGTCACTGCCTAAGTTCTCTAGGGTATTGCGCCAGGTCGCTTCCTGAATGCTCTTTATGAAGGTTATGTCCGGTGTTGTATCTCTTGTCACGGACGTCCCAATCCTCGTAGGGAATTGGGGGTCCGTGATCAAGTTAAACGAGCAGTCCGTGACCGCCTGTAGGAGCCTAGAACCCTTCTTCTGCAACGTTGTTTTCTGGTAACCCCAGGCCTCGTGCGCCGCGTTAAAATCCCCTGCCATATTAAAGGGACACTGAAGTGATATGTAAACATTGCGGGATTACTTGCGCAAATTGTAGTCCGGAGTCCCCAGACGATGTTTCGACCACCCTGGGCGCGTTTACGCGATTTTATTTAGTAGAAAAATTATTTCAAAAATTCTGTCCTCCTCTCTTTACGCTCGCCCATTTTCTGCGGCGTTTTCGTGTGACGTCGAGAGGAGCTGAGCTCGCAATTGGCTGCGCTACTGCACGGCTCCCCTGCCTTCAGACAGTCAGTCGGCCCAGCGTTTCGTCCGCCGGCCACCGACGGGTCGTCGCAATTCGTTCGCTCAGTTGAAACGAAGCCAGGACACGTTTGTGAATGGTAGAATCTGCCTTTCTTTACTTGGTTAGTTTGTACACTGTATCTAGCTCCAAGTCAACGTGGCTTCACACAAGCGCTGCACAAGCGCACATGCGACGCTTCGCTGACTGGTACGCCAGTAGGAAAATATAAGGCCTCTTGAAGGCGGGAGAAGAGTCAGCGAAGTCAATATAGGTACTAAGGAAATAAAATCAACTAACATTTTTACCGTACAGCGTAAAACTAGGGTGCGGGAAGCACGTTTTTGCGCTGGGCGAACAAGCACAGCGGTCAGCAGCATGACTACGCATCTGCGAACGCTTTTCCGCCTACGAAATGCAATTGCTAGACGTGAGCTATTGTGGAAACTCAGGCGACGCTTACTGCACGAGCGCAATACAACAAATAGTCACCTAAGGTGCTTGAAATGCAAAAACTAAATAAAAGTGTAAAGTGGTTGTACAATATATACCCTATATTACCAAGGCCAGCGGAGCCAGTTCCGTGGCCGAGTTGTTTGGGGCGCAAGATATGCCTCCGCATGTATTTTGCAAGTCAGGAGTTCGAATCCCCGCGGGTACGTGCTTTTTTTTCTGCAAGTTAACTTTTTCGTTTTCCGCCGATGTTTTCTATATTCAGTTCACCTTTTTTTGGGCCGCAACGTTCATGGCTCCACGAACTAGTTCACAAAACGCGCGCAGGCTGGCACTGGCGCGCTAGCGAGTTCTCGTTGGCGTGCTGTTGCCATAAGCACCGACTGCTTGCAGGCAGTGGGCACAGGCCAGAATGAAAAGACCCTTCGCCTGGTGCGAACACGCTTTTTAACGATACAGGCATGAGGGAGGCAAGCTCCAAATATGGGGGAAAAGCGCATGACATTTGGGCGTCTGCGGGTACGCGGAGGGCGTTCATGCACTGCGTAGGTTTCGGCTAGTGAATGCTACGATTCCAAGCCGTCCCAGGAGGCTTATCTTTATGCATTTTTACAGCTAACAACATGGCAGAAGCGCGGTACGATGATTACTGAGTTATTGAGAATGTCCATCCAACAACGCCAATGGTTGTGTTTTACAGTACCGAAACCGAAACTGAAACTTGTTTGGTTGCTCACCTTGGGCATCGTCCAATCACGGTGCACGCTCCTCCTTACGTCACAGCTTTAGTTGGTGCGGCCGCCGCAAACCGCGCATGGTAGTTTTTCTTCTTTCGCGCTTTGTAAAATAATTACTGATTTGTCAATCGTAAAAACGATGAAAAGTGTGCTAATTTGAGCCAGCCTACGCAGTGCAAGCAAAAACGGGAGCTTGACAAATTCACTTCAGTGTCCCTTTAATGGGAACGTCCCTCGATAGCGTTGCAGCCTTGGAGATTAACGGGTTGAAAGGTTGTTTATAGTCAGACGGGGAGTCGTAAACGTTGAGAATGAAAAGCCGTGTGCTCCACTTGACATTGGGGACAATTTCGATCATGATGTGTTCGAGCTTGGCCGAATTGATTTTGAGCATGTGCTCTTGGAATGAAACGTGCGTAGATACGAGCGGGGCAAGTCCTCTCTTTCCTTGCTCTCTAGCCGCGACGACTCGATATCCTGGAATTGTAAGGGTTTCGCAGAGCGTTTCTTGTAGGAGGATTACCTGGGGTTTCTCGGGTTTCGATTCTAACTATTGCTGTAATGTGGCTCTTCTTTGCTTGAAACTAGCGCAGTTCCACTGCCAGATGTGAAAGTCCTTTATTTTACTGGCCATTGCAGGGTCCGTTTGGGTTTGGGCATATCGCCGAGTGAGGTAATCTTGTTGCTCCGTTAGATTGTGCAGCATTACTTGGTATATGTGCCGCAATGGTACTCTCCATCGTGGCCATACGTTGGAATATTGCATTGAGGTCTTCGGATTGCCTTCTCAAGGCTTGCATGACGGCCTCAAGTTCGTCTTCCCCCTCGGCCCCCCGAGAGCACGGAGACATTCTACGCTTGGTGCTGCGCGATGGGGTCGTTCCCCTCTGCGACTGTAGCTGATCTATCTCTGTTTTAAGCGAGGCGTTCTCGGCTCTAAGTCTCATGTTTTCCTCGGCCATATTGGTGATAGCGTGTGTGAGCTGATCGAGCTGCTCCTCAATTTCTTTGTTTTCCCTCAATACTTGTCTATCCTGTTATTGATATGCTCTGGCAGTGCCCTAGGCATTACCTGGGCGTTCATCGACGACGTTGACGGCGTTTTCCGCCCGCCCTGGACTCGATCAGCCAGGAGGGAGACTGCAGGCGCACCTGCTCGCTGGAACGGTCACGTCCGGATCTCGATGGTCTCCTGGACTGCGACCTGCTCGAACCGCGTAGGCTCCGGGACTGCGACCGATGGCTCGAACGGCTCCGCCTGGCAGCGGAACGAGATCGCATCCTGCATTGCGACCTGCTCGAACTGGCGTCGACATTCGAACTGCCGCCTCTGTAACTGGGCGAGCGCGCCCCTCCCTTGAGGGCGCTGCGGAGGCCACCGGCGCCCGCCTGGCGGTTGAAGTCATTGGCGCCACCGGAGCGGTCTCGCGATTGCAACCGCTGGTGCTTGCGCTTCCGGCTCCTCTGACGTCGGCGCTAACGCACGAGGAAAGGCACTTGGAATTTTTGCTTGCAGCTCTTGTCGCCGGTGACGTGGCCGCCGCCGCACAGGCCGCACTTCGGTCTACAGTTGTCTTCTTCGCCCGGGTTTTCGGCTCCGCAGCCCCTGCAAGTATCCCGCTTGGGGTTGATGCAGACGTCGGCTCGGTGACCTGGCTTGCCGCACGAGTAGCACACGTCGACTTGACGCTTGTAAAGAGAGCACTTGACGAGGCACATGCCAAAGACGACATACCTCGGCACCTGCATGCCCTCAAGGAGGAGCACGACAGTCGTAGAGGTCTTGATACGCTTGGCCTCGAGGATCGACGGATTTCTTTTTGTGACGAAAAGCTCCTTAAGTCGAATTTCCGTGAGGTGCGCGTCGATGTTGCGGACGACCCCTCTGCACGTGTTTTTGGGCGCAGCTACGTAAGCAGCAATTGCATGTTGCTTGGTGCCGAGGATTATTTGGTTTACCTTGGCGTATGCCTCCGCGTTTTTTACAGGCGGCGTCGTTAGTACGTAAATATTTTGCATCGGGTTAGGACACAGCAGCTCTTGATTGCAGGCTTCCTCAGTGATTCTAGCCGCCGTCGTCAGCGCTCTCTTGACCGCGTACAGGCTCATTTTCTTCACATCAATTCCGTCCCTGGGACGAATAATAACACGAACTTGGCCCCTTGGGAAGCGTTGGAGCCGCGAGGCTGCAGCCAATCGCCTTGCAGTGCTACGCGGGTCGGGCGTGCGGCGGCTTACCGGGCTGCTTGTACTTGAAGGTGAAGTGTCGGCCGAGGATGGGATCTCGGGGCGGGATTTCCTCTTCTTTGATAGTGACGTACGCCATCCTGGACAGTTGACCTCTTCAGGGGAAATATCCACCCGCTCTACCATTTCCACCTCGGGCATGGTCTCGGAGCGCTGCCGCTTAGGCCCAGGAGCGGCCGTCGCCGTTAGGCTTAGCTACGCTCCGGCGTGGCCTTCGCGAAAAACAGTCGTAAATGGACGAAACGTCCACTCACCGACAAAAGGTTAATCTCTGCGTGGACCGGTACAGTTTCTGCGTTCGATGAGCACTAAATCCGCATCATATTACCGCATATTCTGCTCCAGAACCATAAAAAAAACCAGGAGCGGGACACATCAACACTCCTCTTCTTCGTGGGTATGCGCCGCCCCCTCCTGGTCAGTTTGAGCGCGGAAGAGAGAGTTTCGATGTTTTACAGTGTTTTTTCTCTACTTCATTTGCCGGAATGAATGTTTATGATATTTTTCAACGAGAGAGAAAGAGAGGGGGAGGGCGGGAAACCGAGAAAGAGAGTGTATCTTTGTTGAGAGAGAAATAATGCGTGTTTACAATAAGGAGAAAATGTTAGGACAATCAAAGGTGCGCTGAAGTCTAGGTCCCCAGATGCAACAGTTTCTTGCCTACAATATCTGCCTCGCACATGCTTAACTTACAGAATTGAAGTATACCGTGGTAATACGATATTGAAACTTTCTTCGACTGAACTTCGTCTTGCTATATCGCCTGCCATTGCGTAATTGGGATCCATGTTTTAGTCTGGGTGAATCTTAATGCGGAGTCGCTGGATCGGGGAGATGTCTATCATGGCGTCCCGCTCTTTATTTTTTTCGAGGGGTGGGGGTGCCTGTGATCCATGCAATAGCCAGCCCCGGTTTATTTTTCCCAGCTGCTCGATAGGTGCTATGACAGTGGTTTCTACGAATTTTTCAACGGCGTTATAAACACGCAATATCAGGACCTTTTCTTCACCATCATCATCATCACCATCACCATCATGATATTTCGGTCCACTGCACATCGATGACCCCTGACTTTCGCCTAAACCCGCTCCTATCCTTCTGTGCCACAGTCGACACTTCACCTCCGAATTTTAGTATTTCGTCCATCTATATTGAATGCCCCTTTATTTCTTTAATACTCACGATGTCTATTTTGTTATCCCGGTGGCCCACTGGGTTATCCTTTTGTCTCGCGATAAACATTATGAGGGTATTCATGGCTCCCATATTTGCTGTTTATATGATGGCGTTTATTTGGTTTCCTTTGCTGTTCGTAAGTTTTCGTCACGGTGGGCTTTGCGAAAAACAGCTCTTGATCAGTAGCTGCATGCGTCTTATTATTTATTCTCTCATCCCTGATTTTCACCACTTGGTTGATGAAGAACTTCTCAACTTATTTTGCAGTGCCCCTCGAAAGAGCTGCGGTCTCTGCGTAGCCCGCCATGTAGTCTGTTGCTACGACAATCCACTTGTCATCAAATGGTGACGTAGGAAACTGGCCCAGAAGGTGATACTAATCTCATCGAAGAGCCACAATGGGGCGGCAATTGGCTGTAGAAGTCCAGCGGGTCTGGTCGGCGGCGTTTTTTGTCGAGGCAGACACTGCAACTACTGACGTAGTGGGTGACATCATATTTATGGGAGGACAAGTAGTTCGTTGCCTGGATTTTCCCAATAGTGCGAGCTGTCCCGAGATGTCGTGGCACGCTTCCGAAATATAGTCACGAAGGATTGCGGGTATGACGAGGAGATAGTTTATTCTCGTTCCGGCGCTGAAATTCTTAACGAGGAAGGAGTTTAATTCTAGTAACTTGCATTCGGGCGCTCTAGGACGGCCACGTTGCATCCTTCGAGGTAGTCGATCCTGACGGTTAAGTCGGGGGCTGCACGCTGCTTAGCTGCTAGGTCGCTCTCCGTCCAGACTCAAGAGGACACGCTGTCTTCATCGGAGTGTTATGGTGGTGGATAGATGGGGTGGCGGGACAGGCAGTCGGCGTTGGCGTGTTTTCTGCCGGATTTATAGGCTATTGTACCGTGGAACTCTCGTGGGCGGAAGCTCCACCACCCAATACGGGATGAGGGGTCTTTCAAATTGGCGAGCCAACACAACGCATAGTGGTCTGTCAAATTCTTGAATACTCTACCATACACGCATGGACGAAATTTTGAAATGTCAGATACAATTGCGAGGAACGCCTTCTCAGAGACTGAGTAGTTTTTACCGTCTTCGACAGACCACAGCTGCCAAAGGCGATTACTTTTTCGCAAACGCTTCGCTTTTGGACGTGGACGGCATCCAGGCCTATACCACTGGCTTCCGTGTCCATTTTTGTTTTGGCATTTTATTGGAAATGAGTTAGCACGGGATGATTTTGCAGGCGTTGTTGCCCCTCGCAGAATGCTTTTGTTTGGGCGTTTTTCTAGCTGAAAGGAGTGCCATCTTTCGTCAAGCGCGTGAACGGTTGGCGAATGCTTGCGAAGTTTGCGAGAATGCCGGTGTTTTTCGCACACTCCGAAAAATCTTCGCACGCCCTTTTTGTATTTTGTTCTTGGAAAGTTCGCTATTGCTTATGTTTTTGCCGGGTCAGGTAGTACTGCTGCGGCGTTGACAAAACGGCCTAACACATCCCCGTAAGCGAAAAGGCACTGTACAGGCTTCAGCGTTAATTCCGGCGAGCGAATAGCCTCGAGTAGAGACTCCTGTCTTGCAAAGTGTTCGTCGAAGTTCGGGCAAATACCACAACGTCGTCGAAGAATACGAGACAGGTGTTGCGGCAGAATCGAGTCCGAATGCACCGCAACGAAAGAATAACTGCATTTCAATCACACTGAATTGCTTGTCACTGCGCTCACGGCGTCAGAAAATTGCTCGTCTTCCTTCTCTTCTTTCCTCGATAGAGTCCTCGAATCACGTCCTCTTGTTCATCTCGCTTACGTTGCTGTGTGAGACGCAATAAAAATGCACTATCCTCCCCGCTCTACAAAAAAGTTATCAAGCTCCGGTTGTTGCAAGTACAGCCTTTGTCCTAATTTGTACTGTCCCTGTACACCTATAGCGTGGAGGTCGTCTTGTGGAGAAACTAGTTCTATGTCAGACGGACTGCACCACTCTTGAACATTCTTCAGTCGCTTGTGCTGGGTCCAACCTTGATTCTTGTCCGTGTGATAACTTCTTACGGTCGGAAGGAGGTCTTCTGTCTCCGCGAGTGATCTACGCACTCTTCTATTCTCACTGCTGTTCATCTGCCTGCCCTTCCAGAAACGTCCACAACTTAGTTCAACTTTGACTTCAGCGGCTTGACTTTGTGGTGGGCATTTAGGCCGGAAGCTCGTGGACTCAAACGTGTAAGGTGGTGTACTTTTCCTCTGGTAATTTCTCACACGTTTGACATGCTTTGACTGGGGCTCTATGATCGTGACTGGTCTCTCCGGGTACTGCTCTCTATAAGAATTTTTCCTGCATGTGTGGTCAGCCAAACGACGTTTTCGCGACATTCACTGTTGTCGACCTTCCAGTCTTCGTAAGCCCCAGAAGTTCCTGTACTTTCAAGAGCACGGAATGGTTCAAAATCTTCATCCACCTTATCGAACTTGGATTTCACTCGCAACACGGCAACATTCGCTGCGATATCCGACGAACTGGCTACAGAATAAGGGCCCCTGAAACATCCAACCGAAGACCGACTTCAATGCAACCAGGTCGCCCCTCCGGTTATAACCTTCCAAATGAGGTCGACTCCGATTAGAAGTCTGATTACAGGTACAGCAGCCATGCCTCGCCGAAGACGAATGTCCGCAATAGGTTCGCCACCGGATCAATAGAAGCAATAAAGCCACTCTCAGTTGGTAATTGAATGATACACTTGTAGATGAAGGGTACCTCAATTTCTTCTATAGAGAACACCGCGTCACTGTGTTGGCTCCGCAGAAAGACTCGCACTATACGACATTCCTTTTTTTATGTCTCATCCTGGCCAAACGCATGAAGGTTCAAGCTTGTCTTTCCAAGATATCGGAGACGTAGGGTACACGCGACATCTTCGCGTATGAATGAGCGCTGACTGCCTCTATACACAAGAACGCGGACGCAGGTGCATTGCTCATTCTGTTGAATCCATAACCTGCACGTCGGCCACTGCACTTCTATGCCGAAAGAAGGGCGAATGCGGCAGTGCAGGTTCCTGGCGTCCATCTTCTGCAATCTGTCTGCTCCCCTGCGCTGCCATCCGAAATCGCACACTTGAGACATGTCGGCCGGAACAGTTTCTGCGATCACATAACGCCGACATTCACTTAAAAAATGCCCTCTCATGGTACAACGAAAGCATCGTCGGTCCATTGCAACTTCTTTATTCTATCATTTTATCCTATGCTTTCATGGCATTTGTCTGTAGATTGCTTATCGGAATGACAGAACAGACAACTCAACTCATTCGAGGAGCTAAAACTTAGAAGAGCAGTATTTAGAAGCATGAGCAGATTTCCTGATCCATAGAGTCGGTCTAAGCTTGGTCTTCTCTAATGCCAATCATACTTCTTTCTCTACTCTCTACTTCAATCGTGAGGTGGGGCAAGATCTTTTCAAACTCACCATCAAAGGACGCCGATGACGCAGCTGCTCCATCTCTCAGGCTTGACTGGTGTGAATTGTGCGCTATCTGTCGGTGATAAGCAACTACGATGTCTGACAACAAGGCTCTCAGTAGCACATCTGTCATCATCGTAGAATACGCGCAGAAGAAAGCTTCAGAGCTGTGAGTCCACGCACGTGACACTGGACGTGGTCCAGCAGTCGCCGCAGTCCGCCGACATCATTTGAGGATACCAATGAAAGAAGCGCTCGAAGCTGCGCCAGATGCTCCTGCACAACATGGCGGGTGTCACCAAAGCGTCGCGAAAGAATTTCCACGGCATCTTGGTAAATTTCTTTCGTTGGTTGCAGCCCGGCAATGGATGACGCAGCTAACCCACCCAGCAGCGACGGATGGTTAATCAGTTGTAAATCAGTTGTTAATCAAGCATCGTCCTGTCTGTTTCTTTCCTTGTGTCTCCGCCTTCTTGGCTGGTTTTGAATGCCTAAATCATGAACCAACAGGCCCAGTTTTCCACGTTGCTTTGAAAGACGCCAGACAGCGACACCATAGCCTTGTGAGGAACAAACGACTAAATTTATTTTGATAGTGCTGCTGCCTACTCAGCGAACTCGAGTAGGATATACAGTGTTGCCAGATGGCTAAAAGAAAGAAGCCGAAGTTGGGGTTTCTACATACTACTCCCGGAATGAGCTTCAGATCATTCTAAGGTACATTCTATAGGATACAATAGCTGAATCGGCGTTTTGAGGATGGTTCCACTTGGTAGACGCACCATACACGCTCTAACACGCTCATCTGGTCCGACCAGCACATCGTTCCACTCCGATTTTCCACAGCTGTCTTGGCAGATGATGCTCATGAGCTAACACAAGAGTTATTTTCTTCAATGCACTGGATGCACTTGGTATGGCAAAATGCGCGGAGCGCAAAGAATTCAGGTAATCCTGTCTTCATCTTCGACAGAAGTGATCAGCCAACCTTTGCCGGTATCGCCAACGACGGGTCAACTGATCCTGCGTTTATGAGTGTGTTCCCTGACCAGACCCACTGGGAAGGCAAGTCAAACGTCTGCCAACAAGAAAATGTGAGTGGGTCAGTGGTTCTGGTTCATTCAATTCCGCATACACGTAGGCTAGCGGTCTTGATTTTATGACGGCTTTGATTTCGTCAGAACCGTAGTGAGCTCCTCAAAATTGCAGCAGCAGTTGCCCAATACCTTCTTTAGAGATGGCTTTACGAACCGGACCATCATTTCCTAGAATTCGCCCCACCAGGCGGCTCTTTCGACGATGCATTTCACTGAATCTGATGACCCGTGAAATAGTTCTGGACCTCTTCTTCACGCAGTGTTTCCCACAGTCGCTTCAAATTCTTTGATGATAGCTTGAACGTTATTGCGTTGTAGGAAAGGATGGTTCGACAAACTCCTCGTTTTGCTAGGAACCTTTTGAATGCCACGAGAAAGATGGAAGTAGTCATGTTACCCACTAGCTCCACGTGCACAGCGCGTGTAACCACACACGTGAAAACCAGTATGCATAACGTTTTGTTCCTGCCCTGATCCCTTGTATTCAATGATCCTGCGAAATCAAGGCCAGTCACCTGAAACGGTGGAGCCTGAGTCACCCTGTCACGTAGCAAAGGAGTGAACGTCGGCGATGGGTGGTGCATATCAGGAGCTTGGTGAAATGATGGCCCGCAGGGGGAATGATCGGATGCTTCGTACTGTAGGAGAGGGCGGAGTCGTCAATGCGTTGGTCGCAGTAGACATCCAGGTCACGCAAAGGAGAGTTGCTTCCAAAGCGGGTCGACCTTTGAATACATTGCAGCTCTTCGGGGAAGGCCTCGCGCTGCACCTGCGCTATCACAAGCGTCTGAGCTCGTGCGATCTTGTCTGCTGTCAAATGTCCCGTGTGCTTCTCGTTTCGGTTTCTTGAGTTGTGCAAGAAACGCTGCACCCACGCGACAACTCGAACAAGCTTAAAAAGGGAGCTGTACTGCTTCATTGGCAAGACCATTTCTTCGACTGTTACGTTGTGAACGCGAACTGGTCTTCTTCCTTCCTCTTCTTCGGTCAGTTCGACATCCTCATCTCTAGGCCAGGCCGCCAGTGGTTCAGCAAGCCAGCTTAGTCCATTCCACCAAACCATGTTTTCCTTGAGGGACTTAGGGTTCACTCCTTTTGTCAGGAAATCAGCTGTGTTCTCCGCTCCGTAGCAGTGATTCCACGTATCCGGATCACTTCGCTGTTGTATCTCCAGCACTCGATTGTCCACAAAGGGTTTCCAGAGTCGTGCTGACCCTCGGACCCAGTGTAGTGCAACGGTAGAATCTATTCACATGTACCACCTCGCAACTGGTAGGCTAAAAAATTGGGACAAATATTCCTTCATTCTGGCACCCACCAGCATTCCCATTAATTGTACTCTTGGAAGAGAAAGCTTCTTGATTGGCGCCACGCGTGACTTCGATAAAATCAAAATCACGGTCGATTCGCTTGTTCCTGTTGCGCACAAGTACGCTACAGCTCGGTATGCCTTGAGGCTTGCATCCGAAAAAACGTGGACGGCAATTTGGCCGTCCTTAAGACCACTGTATCTTCTGGGTACTATGACCTCCATTAAATGATGCAGCTGTGTGTGCGACACTACTTCCACGCTGTATGTACGTCTTCAGGTAGAAGGCATCCCATTCGAGTCCCCGTTCCCAGAGTGTCTGAAACAGCAACTTTGCGGTCACCCTTACTGGGGAAATGAGTCCAAGCGGGTCATAAATGCGCGCGCGACGCCTGAAGGATGTAGCGCTTTGTATTGCTATTGTGATCTAAGAAGTCCAGAACGGCATTTAAAGAGAAGGCCAAGCAGTCTTGCTCCTTGTAACACAGGAGTCCCAAGACCCATGAGCAGCTGGCCATGTGGCATTCAACTCGGCTCTCGCCACATCTTGTCCTGTCATTGTCCAGCAATCGTTGCAATGTCTTCGAATTCATGTTCCACTTCCGTAGCGTCATGCTCGCAAGATTCATGACGTCGAGTGCTTGACAGTAGAAATCTTCCACCTCTTGCTCAGACTCCATTCCGGTGATTAGATCGTCCACGTAGAGGCTTTCCGCGATCTTTTTCGTCGTCTCGGGGTGGCTGTCTGCTTTCGACAAGTGATAACGCAAAGTGGCGGAGAGAATTAATGGACTGCTTGTCGCTCCAAAAGGCACCCTTGTCATTCTCCAGACTTCCATCGGTGGACTTGGGTCGTTCTTTGTTGGCATATGCTCATACCAAAGGAATCGGAGAACATCGCGATCCCCAGGGCGCACCGAAATCTGTAGGAACGCCTTTTCAATATCAGCAGTGAGGCCGATTCGATGAATCCTGAAGTTCAGTAGTATCTTCAGAAGGTCCAGGTTCAAATTGGGTCCGGCCTCCAGACTATCAATTAGGGAAGTGCGCCCTGTATCACTAGACGATGCATCGAACACGGCTCTAATTTTTGTCCTAAGACTCAGGTTTGACGACTGCTTGATGTGGCATGTAGTACATTCGTTGCTCGGCCTTGACGTCAGCCTCTGCAGGTACTCTTTCCGCAAATCGTTGCTGCAGGTACTGACGTATCGACTCATCGTACTCTGTCATCATCCGTTCATCATTCACCAACTTCTAGTGAGGTTGAACAAACACTTGTTTGCTACAGCTTCGTTGTCAGCTAATTAAAAATTTACTTGCTTTCAAGGCAGTCCAACCTCATAGCGTCCATCAACGAGCTTGATGGAGGATGTAAATTGCTTGACAACATGGTCCTCTTCGTTTTTTGGGCGACTGGTTCGGTAATGCCCAAAATTTCAAGCTCCCAAAAGGACCTGAGTTCTCCGGACAGGCTCTGCGTTTCTCCACACACGTGGATCCGGAGAACAGCAGCGGTCGAACAGCAGGCAGTTTAGCTGCTTCGGGGAATTGATCCCTGAAGTGTCCACCCAAACTCAGTGTTGACCGCAACCAGAACTCTCTGCAGTTTCTGCATGTCTTCAGTCACGAGAGTCCAGTAGTAGTCAGCTCCAACGAGAATAGAGATGCCAGTTCTTGTCAAGTGGGCTGGGGGGACTGTGACATCCGCCAGTTCCCTTATCTTCGACTTGGCTTCATGAACGACATGCTCAGGAGGAATGAGATGGTCAGTGCAGTTCTCTGGCAGTTTTAGAGCTTTTAGGAATGCTCCTTTTGGTAGTATTTGCTGCTGAGCCAAAGTCGCACTCACTTGCGTTTTTTCTTGATGTCGTTTCCGGCTCCTCCGAAGGCGTATATCGTGACGTCCTCTTCCCCAAGAACCTCCAGCTGCAGTTCGCCAGAAAGGTTTTTCGGTCCCAGAGGTACGCTGGCTACCTCCATCAAACAGGAGGCGGGCCAGTGCTCTTCGCTGACGTCCTTCTGCCCAGACTTGGGCCGTTTGGAGAAGCACGTAAGACGCCCTGTCGTTCTTCTTGCCCGTTGCGGAGTGCAGCTCTGTTGCTTTGTTCTCAATTTTCTTCCGCCCAGGTTCGCACATCTGAGTCAGGTGCATTTTGCCCCAACTCCTGCACATGACGCTTTTGTTGTGACACTGTCTCGAAGTGTGGACTTTGACAGCGCAGCGGAAACATCTACCGGAATCCCGGAGGGTCTTCTTTTCTTCCAGAGAAAGTGGTGCTTGACATTCCTTCGTTTCGTGGTTCTTCGTAGCAAAGAATGCGGATAAATCCATATGCCGCGACCCACTTCCTGAATACAGTGAAGCCGTTGACGCTTTCGACTCTTTTGTCTTTCCATTTTCGAAACGAGGTTTCATACTAGGGTTCATGCGTTCTTGTCGGCCAACTTGCAATGCTTGTTCTCTACTTTCCACTTCGGTTTTTAAGAAATCAAGCAAGCCCTTAATGTGCAATCCGTTGTCTTCCTTGACTGCGGAAGGACGCCTGTGATTTTCGATGACAAGTTCGCTTGGCAGCGTCAGTAGCAGCGCGGAGCAAAGTCTCGCTGCGAACCTTCCGCAATTCACACCCGGAGAGGTGAGCGCCGACATGTTCGGCTGCAAGTGATCGTAGAGGCGACTTCGGCTGTTAGCCACATTTTCACTTCGTATGGTAGGCAAGTACAGTAACTGGGTGAGATGTTCCTGGATAAGCACATCCCAGCGGCCAAAACGCTCCTTCAAAAGCTCGATGACGTTGGCGTACATCGCTCTTGTCACTTGTATCCCAGCTACCGCCGATGCAGCTTTCCCAGTGAGCGTTGTCTGTAGGTACAAGAACTTCTACGCATTAAAAAAACTTCGTTGTCGTGAATAGCCTGCCAAACCTGCTCCCAGAACGGCAGGCACTCCGTGGCAGCGCCGCTAAATTGTTATAGAGCGAGCTTCGGCAACTTCACCTTCGAACTCGCAGAGCTCCGGTTACCGTCGGAAGACGGCGGCAATGATTCGCTCTCCGTTTTCTTTTTCGCTCTTTGTGCTTCTTGGGCCTCCTGGCCGAACCTCGCTATGCACGTGAAGATCGAGTCATCGTATTTTATGGTGCTGGCGTAGTTCTGCTCGGCTTCGTGTTCCAACACAAGTAGCTCAATGGCGGCATCCGTGTCGTTTATTTTATTTTCAGGGCGCTAAGCCTAGCCATTAGAACGTTTAGGGCGATTTTTTAAGTGCGAATGCACTTCTTAAGCGACCCTGAACCTGCGTCCACCGGCGATGTCCGCATAGCATACCCACGTGGGGGATTGGCCAGGAATCTCCTCGTCTTCCTTGGCAACGGGGGGAGATGGGTGCGCGCTGCCTGGCCGCTGACATGGCACATACTCACGTGGGGGATTGGCCAGGAATCGGGCGTAAGAAGGGCTAATGCACCCGCTTAAAGGAGCACTGACACGAAATTTCAAAGCTGAGATCCGCTCTAGCAATCAAGTACAACGACAACACAAATAGGTGTCTGTGAATAAATGCATCTTTCTTTATTTGTAGTTGTGTGTGTGTGTGTGTGTGATCTCTGTTTCGCGAACATTACCGAACCGGGCAAATTCAACTCGTGCATTCGCACTTTCACATTCTTTCCCTCGGGGAAATGCGGGGAATTTTTCTGCGTGGCTTTCAAGCGCTCAATTCGCTTCGGAAATCAGTTTCGTCACCTGCGTTCGCAATGCTGCTCTTTTCTGTTTTAGCCAGTCCATTGCCCCGTTGTGGCGTAGTAGGCTTTGTTTGGTTCTTCGGCTTCGTTGGGATGGTGTCTTTAGGCATCATGCGTGGGCGCGACAGAGTCAACTCGCCTTTAACTTTTAAGTCTGTGTGCGTTGACTATGTCCTTGAATTTGCCGTCTAGTCGCCGCCCGATAGCCTCGTTGTTTCACGGTAAGTGTTGTCACTTTCCCGCGTTTTCGGCACCAAAATAATGAAACTTTGAAAGACGCCAGACAGAGCGACACCACACCCTTCTGAGGAACAAACAAAGACTAAATTTATTTCGATAGTGCTGCTGCCTGCTCAGCGAGCTCGAGGAAGATATATAGTGTTGCCAAATGGCTAGAAGAAAGAAGCCGATGTTGGGGTTTTTACAGCCTCCATGCCAATGACGCTTGTCACTGTGAGAATCCACCGCCGTAGCTGGGGCTGTCGATCCAGGCAGGCGTGGACCGCTCCGAACAGATTTCTCCTTGGCCTTAAGCTTGACCAGCATGCCTTTGGCGGCGTCCTCGTATCTCATCATTACTTCTAACTCAGCCGCGAACTCTTCGTCGTGTATAGCGTCTTCCAGCTTGGCATTCAGCCTACTGAGCGCATCATTGTTCGACTGCAGCCGCTCTACGAGTGAACCCAATTCCACATCCGCAGTATCTAGCACCTTCGTAGCTTCAATAATGAGCCTGGCGTTTTGCTGCCTAAGAGCCGTTCTCTTTTCTTTAAGCTTCTGCATGCTGCGTTGCTTGCCTCTAACTGGTAGGCAGTCCCCGTTTGTAGTCCGTTTGAGCCTTGATCTACTGATCTCGCAGCTCCGATTTTGTTCCCGGGTTTACAGGCACGATATGTTGCGCAGAAGAATGGAGTCCGAAGCCACCACAACGAAAGAATAAATGTATTTCAACCACACTGAATTGCTTGTCACTACGACTATGTCGTCCGAAAGTTCCTTGTCTTCCTTCTCTTCTTTCCTCCATAGAGTCCCCGAATCACGTCCTCTTCTTCATCTCGCTTACGTTGCTTTCCGATACACAACAAAAATGCAATAACAGGTGTGCCACTTCAGGCCAGCTAGCACGGCGTCCATTAGTTCTTTGAAACATTGCTGGTGCGGCGCTCAGCCTTAACGGCATCACATTGAACTCCTAAAAGCCGTACGAGTTTATGAATGAATTCTTCTCTCGGCCTCTATCGTCCACCTCTATTTGCCAGTAACCTGCATTTAGATCAATCGATGAGAAGTGCTTTCAATGGCAGAGGTGGTCGAGGGCCTCATCGATTGGGGGCAGGGGGTCAATGTCCGGGTGAAATAAGCTAAACCGGTTCCTGGTTGGGACGGAACCAGTCTGAAGTATTCTAAAGGCTGCTGACTGTGGGTGTGTGAGAGCAGGGTGGGCCAGCGGGAGTGTTCTTAGCGTAAGTTGGTAGTGTGTGACTACCTCGTTGAACGTGAGTAACGCGTCTCGGAGCTGTCTGGGTGCCTCGGGAGCTTGGCCTGTTCGATCGCCGCGGCTGACGGTTTCTCGCGCGCGATCGTGAGCGAACTCTTTGGCGTTGGGGAGGGCGTGGTGGACTCCATGGCCCATGTGGGCCGGGAACCATGCGATGTTTTGGAACGTATCTTGTTTTCTTCCCTGTAGAATCCTGGCTGCCTATTTGGCAATAGTTCCTTTGAGGAAGGCTCTTGCCGCCGAGCGGGAGTCCGTGTAGATTTGCTTAAACCGGGTTTCCGTCATGGCGATAGATAAGGCGATTTGATCGGCCGTAGTGGCCTTTGGTGAATAGAAGGACGCCGAGGTGACGAGGTTTCCTTTAACATCTACCGCTGCCATGCCAAACCTGCCCGAGCGGCCGTACTGGGCGACATCCACGAACAGAGCTTTGGCCGATCCTGTATTTGCGAGCTGTAGGATGGTTAAGGCCCTGGCTCGCCTTCTCCCCTCGTAATATTGGGGATGTACATTCTTCGGTAATGGGTCTACCTGGAACGTTTCCCTCACCGTTACGGGGATCTGTGCAGTGTGATCCACAAAATCTTCGTTCATGTAGCCGATGTCTCCAAGAATCTTCCTGCCAGCCTTGGTGGAAAGCAGCCTCTGTTCTTGCGCGGTTCTTTGCGCTTCTGCGATTTCGACCAGTGAATTGTGGAAGCCCAGTTGTTCCAACTTTTCCGTGATTGCGGATAAGCGGATACCGAGCACCCTCTTTAGCTCTTCCTCATGAGCGTATCGACTTTTCTCTCTTCCGTGCGGAACCAGTCGAGGGCACCCGCCACGTAGTTAATGTGACTCATTAGGAAGGCGTTGTACAGTCGCAGGAGGTTGCGCTCGGAGATGCCACCCCTGCGGTTGGAGACGCGCATCATCAGTCGGATCGTCGCATCCGTTTTACCGGTCAGGTTCTCGATGGTCTTGGTGTTGTTCCCTCGACTTTGAATGAGCATACCGAGTATCCTGATGACATCAACCTTCGGTATGACGGAGCCGTCTCTTGTGCACAGCTCGATGGCCGCTTGATTGGAGTGCGGTTGCCCCGCTCCGCCATTATGGTTGGACCGGTATAACAGGAGTTCCGACTTTCCGGGCTACAGTTTTAGTCCCGTGTCCTGAAGAAACTCTTCTGGGATGTCTAGCGCCGTTTGCAGGGCTTCTTCTGTCTGAGCTTCCAAACCACCGCTGCTACAGACCGTGATGTCGTCCGTATACAGAGCGTGATTGATTCAGAGGATACGTCCCAGCTCGAGGGACAGGTCCCACATAACGTGATTGAAGAGCAGCGGAGACAGTACTGCTCCCTGCGGGGTGCCCCTCGGACCAAGTCCGTACTCTTTCGACCGCACGTGGCCGAGTTTGCCCTGAGGAAGGATCGCATGTATGAGTGAAAGTTTCTGCCGAGGTTCAGTTTCAATATCATCTTCAACACGTATTGGTGACGAATCGTGTCGAAGGCTTTCTGTGAGGTCGAGGGCTAGGATGCCCCTGACATCTCTCGAATACACTTCCAGAACTTTGTTCTTGAGAAGCAACATGACGTCTTGGGTGGGCAGTCCGGTTCTAAAGCCGACCATGTTGTGCGGGAAGATCTCTTCTTGCTCGATGTAACGTGAGATCCTTGCGTTGACCCCGTGTTCAACGACTTTGCCGACCCAAGAGGTCAACGAGATTGGTCTCATGTTCTCGGGCTTTAGGGGCTTACCTGGTTTGGGAATCATGACGACCGTTGCTTCTTTCCAGCTTTTGGGATCTTGGCCAGTTGCCCAGACCTTGTTCGCGTTTTCCGTGAGGGTGTTGACCGATTTGGGGTCGAGGTTACGCAGCATGCGGTTCGTGACACCATCAGGCCCCAGGGCAGAACGGCTGTACAGCTCCTGCAGAGCCGCCCAGACGTCCTGCTCCTTGACTGGGCCGTCAAGAACCTCGTTGTCTTCTCCTTGGTATTCGGGGTAGTCTTGGTCTGAGCTCTGACCCACAGAGAGGTAGATGCTAGCTAATTTATGGAAAAAATTTTCGTCCGTCATGCCCGACGTTCGCAGGTTGTGCATGAGTTTGTCGAGTTCGAGTTGTTGATTGCCTTTACACTGCTTGTCGTCGATGAGCTTCTTGAGTAGATTCCACTTTCCACCCATACGCATGCGACCGTCTGTGAGGGCGCAGATCTCGTCCCATTTCTGAGTATTGAGTGTGAGTGCGTGTTCCTCTATCTTGTGGTTGAGTTCCGCAGTCTTCTTCCTCAGTCGTCTATTGAGTCGTTGCTTGCGCCATCTTGCTTGAATTGAATTTCTTGCCTCAAGTAGATTCGCGAGTCTGGCGTCCATCTGCGTGATATTTGGTGGGGCTTCGACAGTTTTGCTGGTGGCCGCGACATCCGTCTTAAGCCTGTCGAGAAGATCCTGCAGTGTTTCTTATTTGGTTTGGTCTTCCTTACGAATCCTGCGAAACGCTTCCCAATCAAGGATTTTATGTTGCCTGGGCTTTTGCGCTCCCATCTGAAGGGTAGTGGCCAAGATGTAATGGTCACTGCCTAAGTTCTCTAGGGTATTGCGCCAGGTCGCTTCCTGAATGCTCTTTATGAAGGTTATGTCCGGTGTTGTATCTCTTGTCACGGACGTCCCAATCCGCGTAGGGAATTGGGGGTCCGTGATCAAGTTAAACGAGCAGTCCGTGACCGCCTGTAGGAGCCTAGAACCCTTCTTCTGCAACGTTGTTTTCTGGTAACCCCAGGCCTCGTGCGCCGCGTTAAAATCCCCTGCCATATTAAAGGGACACTGAAGTGATATGTAAACATTGCGGGATTACTTGCGCAAATTGTAGTCCGGAGTCCCCAGACGATGTTTCGACCACCCTGGGCGCGTTTACGCGATTTTATTTAGTAGAAAAATTATTTCAAAAATTCTGTCCTCCTCTCTTTACGCTCGCCCATTTTCTGCGGCGTTTTCGTGTGACGTCGAGAGGAGCTGAGCTCGCAATTGGCTGCGCTACTGCACGGCTCCCCTGCCTTCAGACAGTCAGTCGGCCCAGCGTTTCGTCCGCCGGCCACCGACGGGTCGTCGCAATTGGTTCGCTCAGTTGAAACGAAGCCAGGACACGTTTGTGAATCGTAGAATCTGCCTTTCTTTACTTGGTTAGTTTGTACACTGTATCTAGCTCCAAGTCAAGGTGGCTTTACACAAGCGCTGCACAAGCGCACATGCGACGCTTCGCTGACTGGTACGCCAGTAGGAAAATATAAGGCCTCTTGAAGGCGGGAGAAGAGTCAGCGAAGTCAATATAGGTACTAAGGAAATAAAATCAACTAACATTTTTACCGTACAGCGTAAAACTAGGGTGCGGGAAGCACTTTTTTGCGCTGGGCGAACAAGCACAGCGGTCAGCAGCATGACTACGCATCTGCGAACGCTTTTCCGCCTACGAAATGCAATTGCTAGACGTGAGCTATTGTGGAAACTCAGGCGACGCTTACTGCACGAGCGCAATACAACAAATAGTCACCTAAGGTGCTTGAAATGCAAAAACTAAATAAAAGTGTAAAGTGGTTGTACAATATATACCCTATATTACCAAGGCCAGCGGAGCCAGTTCCGTGGCCGAGTTGTTTGGGGCGCAAGATATGCCTCCGCATGTATTTTGCAAGTCAGGAGTTCGAATCCCCGCGGGTACGTGCTTTTTTTTCTGCAAGTTAACTTTTTCGTTTTCCGCCGATGTTTTCTATATTCAGTTCAACTTTTTTTGGGCCGCAACGTTCATGGCTCCACGAACTAGTTCACAAAACGCGCGCAGGCTGGCACTGGCGCGCTAGCGAGTTCTCGTTGGCGTGCTGTTGCCATAAGCACCGACTGCTTGCAGGCAGTGGGCACAGGCCAGAATGAAAAGACCCTTCGCCTGGTGCGAACACGCTTTTTACGATACAGGCATGAGGGAGGGAAGCTCCAAATATGGGGGAAAAGCGCATGACATTTGGGCGTCTGCGGGTACGCGGAGGGCGTTCATGCACTGCGTAGGTTTCGGCTAGTGAATGCTACGATTCCAAGCCGTCCCAGGAGGCTTATCTTTATGCATTTTTACAGCTAACAACATGGCAGAAGCGCGGTACGATGATTACTGAGTTATTGAGAATGTCCATCCAACAACGCCAACGGTTGTGTTTTACAGTACCGAAACCGAAACTGAAACTTGTTTGGTTGCTCACCTTGGGCATCGTCCAATCACGGTGCCCGCTCCTCCTTACGTCACAGCTTTAGTTGGTGCGGCCGCCGCGAACCGCGCATGGTAGTTTTTCTTCTTTCGCGCTTTGTAAAATAATTACTGATTTGTCAATCGTAAAAACGATGAAAGTGTGCTAATTTGAGCCAGTCTACGCAGTGCAAGCAAAAACGGGAGCTTGACAAATTCACTTCAGTGTCCCTTTAATGGGGACGTCCCTCGATAGCGTTGCAGCCTTGGAGATTAACGGGTTGAAAGGTTGTTTATAGTCAGACGGGGAGTCGTAAACGTTGAGAATGAAAAGCCGTGTGCTCCACTTGACATTGGGGACAATTTCGATCATGATGTGTTCGAGCTTGGCCGAATTGATTTTGAGCATGTGCTCTTGGAATGAAACTTGCGTAGATACGAGCGGGGCAAGTCCTCTCTTTCCTTGCTCTCTAGCCGCGACGACTCGATATCCTGGAATTGTAAGGGTTTCGCAGAGCGTTTCTTGTAGGAGGATTACCTGGGGTTTCTCGGGTTTCGATTCTAACTATTGCTGTAATGTGGCTCTTCTTTGCTTGAAACTAGCGCAGTTCCACTGCCAGATGTGAAAGTCCTTTATTTTACTGGCCATTGCAGGGTCCGTTTGGGTTTGGGCATATCGCCGAGTGAGGTAATCTTGTTGCTCCGTTAGATTGTGCAGCATTACTTGGTATATGTGCCGCAATGGTACTCTCCATCGTGGCCATACGTTGGAATATTGCATTGAGGTCTTCGGATTGCCTTCTCAAGGCTTGCATGACGGCCTCAAGTTCGTCTTCCCCCTCGGCCCCCCGAGAGCACGGAGACATTCTACGCTTGGTGCTGCGCGATGGGGTCGTTCCCCTCTGCGACTGTAGCTGATCTATCTCTGTTTTAAGCGAGGCGTTCTCGGCTCTAAGTCTCATGTTTTCCTCGGCCATATTGGTGATAGCGTGTGTGAGCTGATCGAGCTGCTCCTCAATTTCTTTGTTTTCCCTCAATACTTGTCTATCCTGTTATTGATATGCTCTGGCAGTGCCCTAGGCATTACCTGGGCGTTCATCGACGACGTTGATGGCGTTTTCCGCCCGCCCTGGACTCGATCAGCCAGGAGGGAGACTGCAGGCGCACCTGCTCGCTGGAACGGTCACGTCCGGATCTCGATGGTCTCCTGGACTGCGACCTGCTCGAACCGCGTAGGCTCCGGGACTGCGACCGATGGCTCGAACGGCTCCGCCTGGCAGCGGAACGAGATCGCATCCTGCATTGCGACCTGCTCGAACTGGCGTCGACATTCGAACTGCCGCCTCTGTAACTGGGCGAGCGCGCCCCTCCCTTGAGGGCGCTGCGGAGGCCACCGGCGCCCGCCTGGCGGTTGAAGTCATCGGCGCCACCGGAGCGGTCTCGCGATTGCAACCGCTGGTGCTTGCGCTTCCGGCTCCTCTGACGTCGGCGCTAACGCACGAGGAAAGGCACTTGGAATTTTTGCTTGCAGCTCTTGTCGCCGGTGACGTGGCCGCCGCCGCACAGGCCGCACTTCGGTCTACAGTTGTCTTCTTCGCCCGGGTTTTCGGCTCCGCAGCCCCTGCAAGTATCCCGCTTGGGGTTGATGCAGACGTCGGCTCGGTGACCTGGCTTGCCGCACAAGTAGCACACGTCGACTTGACGCTTGTAAAGAGAGCACTTGACGAGGCACATGCCAAAGACGACATACCTCGGCACCTGCATGCCCTCAAGGAGGAGCACGACAGTCGTAGAGGTCTTGATACGCTTGGCCTCGAGGATCGACGGATTTCTTTTTGTGACGAAAAGCTCCTTAAGTCGAATTTCCGTGAGGTGCGCGTCGATGTTGCGGACGACCCCTTTGCACGTGTTTTTGGGCGCAGCTACGTAAGCAGCAATTGCATGTTGCTTGGTGCCGAGGATTATTTGGTTTACCTTGGCGTATGCCTCCGCGTTTTTTACAGGCGGCGTCGTTAGTACGTAAATATTTTGCATCGGGTTAGGACACAGCAGCTCTTGATTGCAGGCTTCCTCAGTGATTCTAGCCGCCGTCGTCAGCGCTCTCTTGACCGCGTACAGGCTCATTTTCTTCACATCAGTTCCGTCCCTGGGACGAATAATAACACGAACTTGGCCCCTTGGGAAGCGTTGGAGCCGCGAGGCTGCAGCCAATCGCCTTGCAGTGCTACGCGGGTCGGGCGTGCGGCGGCTTACCGGGCTGCTTGTACTTGAAGGTGAAGTGTCCGCCGAGGATGGGATCTCGGGGCGGGATTTCCTCTTCTTTGATAGTGACGTACGCCATCCTGGACAGTTGACCTCTTCAGGGGAAATATCCACCCGCTCTACCATTTCCACCTCGGGCATGGTCTCGGAGCGCTGCCGCTTAGGCCCAGGAGCGGCCGTCGCCGTTAGGCTTAGCTACGCTCCGGCGTGGCCTTCGCGAAAAACAGTCGTAAATGGACGAAACGTCCACTCACCGACAAAAGGTTAATCTCTGCGTGGACCGGTACAGTTTCTGCGTTCGATGAGCACTAAATCCGCATCATATTACCGCATATTCTGCTCCAGAACCATAAAAAAACCAGGAGCGGGACACATCAACACTCCTCTTCTTCGTGGGTATGCGCCGCCCCCTCCTGGTCAGTTTAAGCGCGGAAGAGAGAGTTTCGATGTTTTACAGTGTTTTTTCTCTACTTCATTTGCCGGAATGAATGTTTATGATATTTTTCAACGAGAGAGAAAGAGAGGGGGAGGGCGGGAAACCGAGAAAGAGAGTGTATCTTTGTTGAGAGAGAAATAATGCGTGTTTACAATAAGGGGAAAATGTTAGGACAATCAAAGGTGCGCTGAAGTCTAGGTCCCCAGATGCAACAGTTTCTTGCCAACAATATCTGCCTCGCACATGCTTAACTTACAGAATTGAAGTATACCGTGGTAATACGATATTGAAACTTTCTTCGACTGAACTTCGTCTTGCTATATCGCCTGCCATTGCGTAATTGGGATCCATGTTTTAGTCTGGGTGAATCTTAATGCGGAGTCGCTGGATCGGGGAGATGTCAGTTATGGCGTCCCGCTCTTTATTTTTTTCGAGGGGTGGGGGTGCCTGTGATCCATGCAATAGCCAGCCCCGGTTTATTTTTCCCAGCTGCTCGATAGGTGCTATGACAGTGGTTTCTACGAATTTTTCAACGGCGTTATAAACACGCAATATCAGGACCTTTTCTTCACCATCATCATCATCACCATCACCATCATGATATTTCGGTCCACTGCACATCGATGACCCCTGACTTTCGCCTAAACCCGCTCCTATCCTTCTGTGCCACAGTCGACACTTCACCTCCGAATTTTAGTATTTCGTCCATCTATATTGAATGCCCCTTTATTTCTTTAATACTCACGATGTCTATTTTGTTATCCCGGTGGCCCACTGGGTTATCCTTTTGTCTCGCGATAAACATTATGAGGGTATTCATGGCTCCCATATTTGCTGTTTATATGATGGCGTTTATTTGGTTTCCTTTGCTGTTCGTAAGTTTTCGTCACGGTGGGCTTTGCGAAAAACAGCTCTTGATCAGTAGCTGCATGCATCTTATTATTTATTCTCTCATCCCTGATTTTCACAACTTGGTTGATGAAGAACTTCTCAACTTATTTTGCAGTGCCCCTCGAAAGAGCTGCGGTCTCTGCGTAGCCCGCCATGTAGTCTGTTGCTACGACAATCCACTTGTCATCAAATGGTGACGTAGGAAACTGGCCCAGAAGGTGATACTAATCTCATCGAAGAGCCTCAATGGGGCGGCAATTGGCTGTAGAAGTCCAGCGGGTCTGGTCGGCGGCGTTTTTTGTCGAGGCAGACACTGCAACTACTGACGTAGTGGGTGACGTCATATTTATGGGAGGACAAGTAGTTCGTTGCCTGGATTTTCCCAATAGTGCGAGCTGTCCCGAGATGTCGTGGCACGCTTCCGAAATATAGTCACGAAGGATTGCGGGTATGACGAGGAGATAGTTTATTCTCGTTCCGGCGCTGAAATTCTTAACGAGGAAGGAGTTTAATTCTAGTAACTTGCATTCGGGCGCTCTAGGACGGCCACGTTGCATCCTTCGAGGTAGTCGATCCTGACGGTTAAGTCGGGGGCTGCACGCTGCTTAGCTGCTAGGTCGCTCTCCGTCCAGACTCAAGAGGACACGCTGTCTTCATCGGAGTGTTATGGTGGTGGATAGATGGGGTGGCGGGACAGGCAGTCGGCGTTGGCGTGTTTTCTGCCGGATTTATAGGCTATTGTACCGTGGAACTCTCGTGGGCGGAAGCTCCACCACCCAATACGGGATGAGGGGTCTTTCAAATTGGCGAGCCAACACAACGCATAGTGGTCTGTCAAATTCTTGAATACTCTACCATACACGCATGGACGAAATTTTGAAATGTCAGATACAATTGCGAGGAACGCCTTCTCAGAGACTGAGTAGTTTTTACCGTCTTCGACAGACCACAGCTGCCAAAGGCGATTACTTTTTCGCAAACGCTTCGCTTTTGGACGTGGACGGCATCCAGGCCTATACCACTGGCTTCCGTGTCCATTTTTGTTTTGGCATTTTATTGGAAATGAGTTAGCACGGGATGATTTTGCAGGCGTTGTTGCCCCTCGCAGAATGCTTTTGTTTGGGCGTTTTTCTAGCTGAAAGGAGTGCCATCTTTCGTCAAGCGCGTGAACGGTTGGGGAATGCTTGCGAAGTTTGCGAGAATGCCGGTGTTTTTCGCACACTCCGAAAAATCTTCGCACGCCCTTTTTGTATTTTGTTCTTGGAAAGTTCGCTATTGCTTATGTTTTTGCCGGGTCAGGTAGTACTGCTGCGGCGTTGACAAAACGGCCTAAAACATCCCCGTAAGCGAAAAGGCACTGTACAGGCTTCAGCGTTAATTCCGGCGAGCGAATAGCCTCGAGTAGAGACTCCTGTCTTGCAAAGTGTTCGTCGAAGTTCGGGCAAATACCACAACGTCGTCGAAGAATACGAGACAGGTGTTGCGGCAGAATCGAGTCCGAATGCACCGCAACGAAAGAATAACTGCATTTCAATCACACTGAATTGCTTGTCACTGCGCTCACGGCGTCAGAAAATTGCTCGTCTTCCTTCTCTTCTTTCCTCGATAGAGTCCTCGAATCACGTCCTCTTGTTCATCTCGCTTACGTTGCTGTGTGAGACGCAATAAAAATGCACTATCCTCCCCGCTCTACAAAAAAAGTTATCAAGCTCCGGTTGTTGCAAGTACAGCCTTTGTCCTAATTTGTACTGTCCCTGTACACCTATAGCGTGGAGGTCGTCTTGTGGAGAAACTAGTTCTATGTCAGACGGACTGCACCACTCTTGAACATTCTTCAGTCGCTTGTGCTGGGTCCAACCTTGATTCTTGTCCGTGTGATAACTTCTTACGGTCAGAAGGAGGTCTTCTGTCTCCGCGAGTGATCTACGCACTCTTCTATTCTCACTGCTGTTCATCTGCCTGCCCTTCCAGAAACGTCCACAACTTAGTTCAACTTTGACTTCAGCGGCTTGACTTTGTGGTGGGCATTTAGGCCGGAAGCTCGTGGACTCAAACGTGTAAGGTGGTGTACTTTTCCTCTGGTAATTTCTCACACGTTTGACATGCTTTGACTGGGGCTCTGTGATCGTGACTGGTCTCTCCGGGTACTGCTCTCTATAAGAATTTTTCCTGCATGTGTGGTCAGCCAAACGACGTTTTCGCGACATTCACTGTTGTCGACCTTCCAGTCTTCGTAAGCCCCAGAAGTTCCTGTACTTTCAAGAGCACGGAATGGTTCAAAATCTTCATCCACCTTATCGAACTTGGATTTCACTCGCAACACGGCAACATTCGCTGCGATATCCCACGAACTGGCTACAGAATAAGGGCCCCTGAAACATCCAACCGAAGACCGACTTCAATGCAACCAGGTCGCCCCTCCGGTTATATTCTTCCAAATGAGGTCGACTCCGATTAGAAGTCTGATTACAGGTACAGCAGCCATGCCTCGCCGAAGACGAATGTCCGCAATAGGTTCGCCACCGGATCAATAGAAGCAATAAAGCCACTCTCAGTTGGTAATTGAATGATACACTTGTAGATGAAGGGTACCTCAATTTCTTCTATAGAGAACACCGCGTCACTGTATTGGCTCCGCAGAAAGACTCGCACTATACGACATTCCTTTTTTTATGTCTCATCCTGGCCAAACGCATGAAGGTTCAAGCTTGTCTTTCCAAGATATCGGAGACGTAGGGTACACGCGACATCTTCGCGTATGAATGAGCGCTGACTGCCTCTATACACAAGAACGCGGACGCAGGTGCATTGCTCATTCTGTTGAATCCATAACCTGCACGTCGGCCACTGCACTTCTATGCCGAGAGAAGGGCGAGTGTGGCAGTGCAGGTTCCTGGCGTCCATCTTCTGCAATCTGTCTGCTCCCCTGCGCTGCCATCCGAAATCGCACACTTGAGACATGTCGGCCGGAACAGTTTCTGCGATCACATAACGCCGACATTCACTTAAAAAATGCCCTCTCATGGTACAACGAAAGCATCGTCGGTCCATTGCCAACTTCTTTATTCTATCATTTTATCCTATGCTTTCATGGCATTTGTCTGTAGATTGCTTATCGGAATGACAGAACAGACAACTCAACTCATTCGAGGAGCTAAAACTTAGAAGAGCAGTATTTAGAAGCATGAGCAGATTTTCCGATCCATAGAGTCGGTCTAAGCTTGGTCTTCTCTAATGCCAATCATACTTCTTTCTCTACTCTCTACTTCAATCGTGAGGTGGGGCAAGATCTTTTCAAACTCACCATCAAAGGACGCCGATGACGCAGCTGCTCCATCTCTGAGGCTTGACTGGTGTGAATTGTGCGCTATCTGTCGGTGATAAGCAACTACGATGTCTGACAATAAGGCTCTCAGTAGCACATCTGTCATCATCGTAGAATACGCGCAGAAGAAAGCTTCAGAGCTGTGAGTCCACGCACGTGACACTGGACGTGGTCCAGCAGTCGCCGCAGTCCGCCGACATCATTTGAGGATACCAATGAAAGAAGCGCTCGAAGCTGCGCCAGATGCTCCTGCACAACATGGCGGGTGTCACCGAAGCGTCGCGAAAGAATTTCCACGGCATCTTGGTAAATTTCTTTCGTTGGTTGCAGCCCGGCAATGGATGACGCAGCTGACCCACCCAGCAGCGACGGATGGTTAATCAGTTGTTAATCAGTTGTTAATCAAGCATCGTCCTGTCTGTTTCTTTCCTTGTGTCTCCGCCTTCTTGGCTGGTTTTGAATGCCTAAATCATGAACCAACAGGCCCAGTTTTCCACGTTGCTTTGAAAGACGCCAGACAGCGACACCATAGCCTTGTGAGGAACAAACGACTAAATTTATTTTGATAGTGCTGCTGCCTACTCAGCGAACTCGAGTAGGATATACAGTGTTGCCAGATGGCTAAAAGAAAGAAGCCGAAGTTGGGGTTTCTACATACTACTCCCGGAATGAGCTTCAGATCATTCTAAGGTACATTCTATAGGATACAATAGCTGAATCGGCGTTTTGAGGATGGTTCCACTTGGTAGACGCACCATACACGCTCTAACACGCTCATCTGGTCCGACCAGCACATCGTTCCACTCCGATTTTCCACAGCTGTCTCTGCAGATGATGCTCATGAGCTAACACAAGAGTTATTTTCTTCAATGCACTGGATGCACTTGGTATGGCAAAATGCGCGGAGCGCAAAGAATTCAGGTAATCCTGTCTTCATCTTCGACAGAAGTGACCAACCAACCTTTGCCGGTATCGCCAACGACGGGTCAACTGATCCTGCGTTTATGAGTGTGTTCCCTGACCAGACCCACTGGGAAGGCAAGTCAAACGTCTGCCAACAAGAAAATGTGAGTGGGTCAGTGGTTCTGGTTCATTCAATTCCGCATACACGTAGGCTAGCGGTCTTGATTTTATGACGGCTTTGATTTCGTCAGAACCGTAGTGAGCTCCTCAAAATTGCAGCAGCAGTTGCCCAATACCTTCTTTAGAGATGGCTTTACGAACCGGACCATCATTTCCTAGAATTCGCCCCACCAGGCGGCTCTTTCGACGATGCATTTCACTGAATCTGATGACCCGTGAAATAGTTCTGGACCTCTTCTTCACGCAGTGTTTCCCACAGTCGCTTCAAATTCTTTGATGATAGCTTGAACGTTATTGCGTTGTAGGAAAGGATGGTTCGACAAACTCCTCGTTTTGCTAGGAACCTTTTGAATGCCACGAGAAAGATGGAAGTAGTCATGTTACCCACTAGCTCCACGTGCACAGCGCGTGTAACCACACACGTGAAAACCAGTATGCATAACGTTTTGTTCCTGCCCTGATCCCTTGTATTCAATGATCCTGCGAAATCAAGGCCAGTCACCTGAAACGGTGGAGCCTGAGTCACCCTGTCACGTAGCAAAGGAGTGAACGTCGGCGATGGGTGGTGCATATCAGGAGCTTGGTGAAATGATGGCCCGCAGGGGGAATGATCGGATGCTTCGTACTGTAGGAGAGGGCGGAGTCGTCAATGCGTTGGTCGCAGTAGACATCCAGGTCACGCAAAGGAGAGTTGCTTCCAAAGCGGGTCGACCTTTGAATACATTGCAGCTCTTCGGGGAAGGCCTCGCGCTGCACCTGCGCTATCACAAGCGTCTGAGCTCGTGCGATCTTGTCTGCTGTCAAATGTCCCGTGTGCTTCTCGTTTCGGTTTCTTGAGTTGTGCAAGAAACGCTGCACCCACGCGACAACTCGAACAAGCTTAAAAAGGGAGCTGTACTGCTTCATTGGCAAGACCATTTCTTCGACTGTTATGTTGTGAACGCGAACTGGTCTTCTTCCTTCCTCTTCTTCGGTCAGTTCGACATCCTCATCTCTAGGCCAGGCCGCCAGTGGTTCAGCAAGCCAGCTTAGTCCATTCCACCAAACCATGTTTTCCTTGAGGGACTTAGGGTTCACTCCTTTTGTCAGGAAATCAGCTGTGTTCTCCGCTCCGTAGCAGTGATTCCACGTATCCGGGTCACTTCGCTGTTGTATCTCCAGCACTCGATTGTCCACAAAGGGTTTCCAGAGTCGTGCTGACCCTCGGACCCAGTGTAGTGCAACGGTAGAATCTATTCACATGTACCACCTCGCAACTGGTAGGCTAAAAAATTGGGACAAATATTCCTTCATTCTGGCACCCACCAGCATTCCCATTAATTCTACTCTTGGGAGAGAAAGCTTCTTGATTGGCGCCCCGCGTGACTTCGATAAAATCAAAATCACGGTCGATTCGCTTGTTCCTGTTGCGCACAAGTACGCTACAGCTCGGTATGCCTTGAGGCTTGCATCCGAAAAAACGTGGACGGCAATTTGGCCGTCCTTAAGACCACTGTATCTTCTGGGTACTATGACCTCCATTAAATGATGCAGCTGTGTGTGCGGCACTACTTCCACGCTGTATGTACGTCTTCAGGTAGAAGGCATCCCATTCGAGTCCCCGTTCCCAGAGTGTCTGAAACAGCAACTTTGCGGTCACTGTTACTGGGGAAATGAGTCCAAGCGGGTCATAACTGCGCGCGCGACGCCTGAAGGATGTAGCGCTTTGTATTGCTATTGTGATCTAAGAAGTCCAGAACGGCATTTAAAGAGAAGGCCAAGCAGTCTTGCTCCTTGTAACACAGGCGTCCCAAGACCCATGAGCAGCTGGCCATGGGGCATTCAACTTGGCTCTCGCCACATCCTGTCCTGTCATTGTCCAGCAATCGTTGCAATGTCTTCGAATTCATGTTCCACTTCCGTAGCGTCATGCTCGCAAGATTCATGACGTCGAGTGCTTGACAGTAGAAATCTTCCACCTCTTGCTCAGACTCCATTCCGGTGATTAGATCGTCCACGTAGAGGCTTTCCGCGATCTTTTTCGTCGTCTCGGGGTGGCTGTCTGCTTTCGACAAGTGATAACGCAAAGTGGCGGAGAGAATTAATGGACTGCTTGTCGCTCCAAAAGGCACCCTTGTCATTCTCCAGACTTCCATCGGTGGACTTGGGTCGTTCTTTGTTGGCATATGCTCATACCAAAGGAATCGGAGAACATCGCGATCCTCAGGGCGCACCGAAATCTGTAGGAACGCCTTTTCAATGTCAGCAGTGAGGCCGATTCGATGAATCCTGAAGTTCAGTAGTATCTTCAGAAGGTCCAGGTTCAAATTGGGTCCGGCCTCCAGACTATCAATTAGGGAAGTGCGCCCTGTATCACTAGACGATGCATCGAACACGGCTCTAATTTTTGTCCTAAGACTCAGGTTTGACGACTGCTTGATGTGGCATGTAGTACATTCGTTGTTCGGCCTTGACGTCAGCCTCTGCAGGTACTCTTTCCGCAAATCGTTGCTGCAGGTACTGACGTATCGACTCATCGTACTCAGTCATCATCCGTTCATCATTCACCAACTTCTAGTGAGGTTGAACAAACACTTGTTTGCTACAGCTTCGTTGTCAGCTAATTAAAAATTTACTTGCTTTCAAGGCAGTCCAACCTCATAGCGTCCATCAACGAGCTTGATGGAGGATGTAAATTGCTTGACAACATGGTCCTCTTCGTTTTTTGGGCGACTGGTTCGGTAATGCCCAAAATTTCAAGCTCCCAAAAGGACCTGAGTTCTCCGGACAGGCTCTGCGTTTCTCCACACACGTGGATCCGGAGAACAGCAGCGGTCGAACAGCAGGCAGTTTAGCTGCTTCGGGGAATTGATCCCTGAAGTGTCCACCCAAACTCAGTGTTGACCGCAACCAGAACTCTCTGCAGTTTCTGCATGTCTTCAGTCACGAGAGTCCAGTAGTAGTCAGCTCCAACGAGAATAGAGATGCCAGTTCTTGTCAAGTGGGCTGGGGGGACTGTGACATACGCCAGTTCCCTTATCTTCGACTTGGCTTCATGAACGACATGCTCAGGAGGAATGAGATGGTCAGTGCAGTTCTCTGGCAGTTTTAGAGCTTTTAGGAATGCTCCTTTTGGTAGTATTTGCTGCTGAGCCAAAGTCGCACTCACTTGCGTTTTTTCTTGATGTCGTTTCCGGCTCCTCCGAAGGCGTATATCGTGACGTCCTCTTCCCCAAGAACCTCCAGCTGCAGTTCGCCAGAAAGGTTTTTCGGTCCCAGAGGTACGCTGGCTACCTCCATCAAACAGGAGGCGGGCCAGTGCTCTTCGCTGACGTCCTTCTGCCCAGACTTGGGCCGTTTGGAGAAGCACGTAAGACGCCTTGTCGTTCTTCTTGCCCGTTGCGGAGTGCAGCTCTGTTGCTTTGTTCTCAATTTTCTTCCGCCCAGGTTCGCACATCTGAGTCAGGTGCATTTTGCCCCAACTCCTGCACATGACGCTTTTGTTGTGACACTGTTTCGAAGTGTGGACTTTGACAGCGCAGCGGAAACATCTACCGGAATCCCGCAGGGTCTTCTTTTCTTCCAGAGAAAGTGGTGCTTGACATTCCTTCGTTTCGTGGTTCTTCGCAGCAAAGAATGCGGATAAATCCATATGCCGCGACCCACTTCCTGAATACAGTGAAGCCGTTGACGCTTTCGACTCTTTTGTCTTTCCATTTTCGAAACGAGGTTTCATACTAGGGTTCATGCGTTCTTGTCGGCCAACTTGCAATGCTTGTTCTCTACTTTCCACTTCGGTTTTTAAGAAATCAAGCAAGCCCTTAATGTGCAATCCGTTGTCTTCCTTGACTGCGGAAGGACGCCTGTGATTTTCGATGACAAGTTCGCTTGGCAGCGTCAGTAGCAGCGCGGAGCAAAGTCTCGCTGCGAACCTTCCGCAATTCACACCCAGAGAGGTGAGCGCCGACATGTTCGGCTGCAAGTGATCGTAGAGGCGACTTCGGCTGTTAGCCACATTTTCACTTCGTATGGTAGGCAAGTACAGTAACTGGGTGAGATGTTCCTGGATAAGCACATCCGAGCGGCCAAAACGCTCCTTCAAAAGCTCGATGACGTTGGCGTACATCGCTCTTGTCACTTGTATCCCAGCTACCGCCGATGCAGCTTTCCCAGTGAGCGTTGTCTGTAGGTACAAGAACTTCTACGCATTAAAAAAAACTTCGCTGTCGTGAATAGCCTGCCAAACCTGCTCCCAGAACGGCAGGCACTCCGTGGCAGCGCCGCTAAATTGTTATAGAGCGAGCTTCGGCAACTTCACCTTCGAACTCGCAGAGCTCCGGTTACCGTCGGAAGGCGGCGGCAATGATTCGCTCTCCGTTTTCTTTTTCGCTCTTTGTGCTTCTTGGGCCTCCTGGCCGAACCTCGCTATGCACGTGAAGATCGAGTCATCGTATTTTATGGTGCTGGCGTAGTTCTGCTCTGCTTCGTGCTCCAACACAAGTAGCTCAATGGCGGCATCCGTGTCGTTTATTTTATTTTCAGGGCGCTAAGCCTAGCCATTAGAACGTTTAGGGCGATTTTTTAAGTGCGAATGCACTTCTTCAGCGACCCTGAACCTGCGTCCACCGGCGATGTCCGCATAGCATACCCACGTGGGGGATTGGCCAGGAATCTCCTCGTCTTCCTTGGCAACGGGGGGAGATGGGTGCGCGCTGCCTGGCCGCTGACATGGCACATACCCACGTGGGGGATTGGCCAGGAATCGGGCGTAAGAAGGGCTAATGCACCCGCTTAAAGGAGCACTGACACGAAATTTCAAAGCTGAGATCCGCTCTAGCAATCAAGTACAACGACAACACAAATAGGTGTCTGTGAATAAATGCATCTTTCTTTATTTGTAGTTGTGTGTGTGTGTGTGTGTGTGATCTCTGTTTCGCGAACATTACCGAACCGGGCCAATTCAACTCGTGCATTCGCACTTTCACATTCTTTCCCTCGGGGAAATGCGGGGAATTTTTCTGCGTGGCTTTCAAGCGCTCAATTCGCTTCGGAAATCAGTTTCGTCACCTGCGTTCGCAATGCTGCTCTTTTCTGTTTTAGCCAGTCCATAGCCCCGTTGTGGCGTAGTAGGCTTTGTTTGGTTCTTCGGCTTCGTTGGGATGGTGTCTTTAGGCATCATGCGTGGGCGCGACAGAGTCAACTCGCCTTTAACTTTTAAGTCTGTGTGCGTTGACTATGTCCTTGAATTTGCCGTCTAGTCGCCGCCCGATAGCCTCGTTGTTTCACGGTAAGTGTTGTCACTTTCCCGCGTTTTCGGCACCAAAATAATGAAACTTTGAAAGACGCCAGACAGAGCGACACCACACCCTTCTGAGGAACAAACAAAGACTAAATTTATTTCGATAGTGCTGCTGCCTGCTCAGCGAGCTCGAGGCAGATATATAGTGTTGCCAAATGGCTAGAAGAAAGAAGCCGATGTTGGGGTTTTTACAGCCTCCATGCCAATGACGCTTGTCACTGTGAGAATCCACCGCCGTAGCTGGGGCTGTCGATCCAGGCAGGCGTGGACCGCTCCGAACAGATTTCTCCTTGGCCTTAAGCTTGACCAGCATGCCTTTGGCGGCGTCCTCGTATCTCATCATTACTTCTAACTCAGCCGCGAACTCTTCGTCGTGTATAGCGTCTTCCAGCTTGGCATTCAGCCTACTGAGCGCATCATTGTTCGACTGCAGCCGCTCTACGAGTGAACCCAATTCCACATCCGCAGTATCTAGCACCTTCGTAGCTTCAATAATGAGCCTGGCGTTTTGCTGCCTAAGAGCCGTTCTCTTTTCTTTAAGCTTCTGCATGCTGCGTTGCTTGCCTCTAACTGGTAGGCAGTCCCCGTTTGTAGTCCGTTTGAGCCTTGATCTACTGATCTCGCAGCTCCGATTTTGTTCCCGGGTTTACAGGCACGATATGTTGCGCAGAAGAATGGAGTCCGAAGCCACCACAACGAAAGAATAAATGTATTTCAACCACACTGAATTGCTTGTCACTACGACTATGTCGTCCGAAAGTTCCTTGTCTTCCTTCTCTTCTTTCCTCCATAGAGTCCCCGAATCACGTCCTCTTCTTCATCTCGCTTACGTTGCTTTCCGATACACAACAAAAATGCAATAACAGGTGTGCCACTTCAGGCCAGCTAGCACGGCGTCCATTAGTTCTTTGAAACATTGCTGGTGCGGCGCTCAGCCTTAACGGCATCACATTGAACTCCTAAAAGCCGTACGAGTTTATGAATGAATTCTTCTCTCGGCCTCTATCGTCCACCTCTATTTGCCAGTAACCTGCATTTAGATCAATCGATGAGAAGTGCTTTCAATGGCAGAGGTGGTCGAGGGCCTCATCGATTGGGGGCAGGGGGTCAATGTCCGGGTGAAATAAGCTAAACCGGTTCCTGGTTGGGACGGAACCAGTCTGAAGTATTCTAAAGGCTGCTGACTGTGGGTGTGTGAGAGCAGGGTGGGCCAGCGGGAGTGTTCTTAGCGTAAGTTGGTAGTGTGTGACTACCTCGTTGAACGTGAGTAACGCGTCTCGGAGCTGTCTGGGTGCCTCGGGAGCTTGGCCTGTTCGATCGCCGCGGCTGACGGTTTCTCGCGCGCGATCGTGAGCGAACTCTTTGGCGTTGGGGAGGGCGTGGTGGACTCCATGGCCAATGTGGGCCGGGAACCATGCGATGTTTTGGAACGTATCTTGTTTTCTTCCCTGTAGAATCCTGGCTGCCTATTTGGCAATAGTTCCTTTGAGGAAGGCTCTTGCCGCCGAGCGGGAGTCCGTGTAGATTTGCTTAAACCGGGTTTCCGTCATGGCGATAGATAAGGCGATTTGATCGGCCGTAGTGGCCTTTGGTGAATAGAAGGACGCCGAGGTGACGAGGTTTCCTTTGACATCTACCGCTGCCATGCCAAACCTGCCCGAGCGGCCGTACTGGGCGACATCCACGACCAGAGGTTTGGCCGATCCTGTATTTGCGAGCTGTAGGATGGTTAAGGCCCTGGCTCGCCTTTCCCCTCGTAATATTGGGGATGTACATTCCTCGGTAATGGGTCTACCTGGAACGTTTCCCTCACCGTTACGGGGATCTGTGCAGTGTGATCCACAAAATCTTCGTTCATGTAGCCGATGTCTCCAAGAATCTTCCTGCCAGTCTTGGTGGAAAGCAGCCTCTGTTCTTGCGCGGTTCTTTGCGCTTCTGCGATTTCGACCAGTGAATTGTGGAAGCCCAGTTGTTCCAACTTTTCCGTGATTGCGGATAAGCGGATACCGAGCACCCTCTTTAGCTCTTCCTCATGAGCGTATCGACTTTTCTCTCTTCCGTGCGGAACCAGTCGAGGGCACCCGCCACGTAGTTAATGTGACTCATTAGGAAGGCGTTGTACAGTCGCAGGAGGTTGCGCTCGGAGATGCCACCCCTGCGGTTGGAGACGCGCATCATCAGTCGGATCGTCGCATCCGTTTTACCGGTCAGGTTCTCGATGGTCTTGGTGTTGTTCCCTCGACTTTGAATGAGCATACCGAGTATCCTGATGACATCAACCTTCGGTATGACGGAGCCGTCTCTTGTGCACAGCTCGATGGCCGCTTGATTGGAGTGCGGTTGCCCCGCTCCGCCATTATGGTTGGACCGGTATAACAGGAGTTCCGACTTTCCGGGCTACAGTTTTAGTCCCGTGTCCTGAAGGAACTCTTCTGGGATGTCTAGCGCCGTTTGCAGGGCTTCTTCTGTCTGAGCTTCCAAACCACCGCTGCTACAGACCGTGATGTCGTCCGTATACAGAGCGTGATTGATTCAGAGGATACGTCCCAGCTCGAGGGACAGGTCCCACATAACGTGATTGAAGAGCAGCGGAGACAGTACTGCTCCCTGCGGGGTGCCCCTCGGACCAAGTCCGTACTCTTTCGACCGCACGTGGCCGAGTTTGCCCTGAGGAAGGATCGTATGTATGAGTGAAAGTTTCTGCCGAGGTTCAGTTTCGATATCATCTTCAACACGTATTGGTGACGAATCGTGTCGAAGGCTTTCTGTGAGGTCGAGGGCTAGGATGCCCCTGACATCTCTCGAATACACTTCCAGAACTTTGTTCTTCAGAAGCAACATGACGTCTTGGGTGGGCAGTCCGGTTCTAAAGCCGACCATGTTGTGCGGGAAGATCTCTTCTTGCTCGATGTAACGTGAGATCCTTGCGTTGACCCCGTGTTCAACGACTTTGCCGACCCAAGAGGTCAACGAGATTGGTCTCATGTTCTCGGGCTCTAGGGGCTTACCTGGTTTGGGAATCATGACGACCGTTGCTTCTTTCCAGCTTTTGGGATCTTGGCCCGTTGCCCAGACCTTGTTCGCGTTTTCCGTGAGGGTGTTGACCGATTTGGCGTCGAGGTTACGCAGCATGCGGTTCGTGACACCATCAGGCCCCAGGGCAGAACGGCTGTACAGCTCCTGCAGAGCCTCCCAGACGTCCTGCTCCTTGATTGGGCCGTCAAGAACCTCGTTCTCTTCTCCTTGGTATTCGGGGTAGTCTTGGTCTGAGCTCTGACCCACAGAGAGGTAGATGCTAGCTAATTTATGGAAAAAATTTTCGTCCGTCATGCCCGACGTTCGCAGGTTGTGCATGAGTTTGTCGAGTTCGAGTTGTTGATTGCCTTTACACTGCTTGTCGTCGATGAGCTTCTTGAGTAGATTCCACTTTCCACCCATACGCATGCGACCGTCTGTGAGGGCGCAGATCTCGTCCCATTTCTCAGTATTGAGTGTGAGTGCGTGTTCCTCTATCTTGTGGTTGAGTTCCGCAGTCTTCTTCCTCAGTCGTCTATTGAGTCGTTGCTTGCGCCATCTTGCTTGAATTGAATTTCTTGCCTCAAGTAGATTCGCGAGTCTGGCGTCCATCTGCGTGATATTTGGTGGGGCTTCGACAGTTTTGCTGGTGGCCGCGACATCCGTCTTAAGCCTGTCGAGAAGATCCTGCAGTGTTTCTTATTTGGTTTGGTCTTCCTTACGAATCCTGCGAAACGCGCCCAATCAAGGATTTTATGTTGCCTGGGCTTTTGCGCTCCCATCTGAAGGGTAGTGGCCAAGATGTAATTGTCACTGCCTAAGTTCTCTAGGGTATTGCGCCAGGTCGCTTCTGGAATGTTCTTTATGAAGGTTAGGTCCGGTGTTGTATCTCTTGTCACGGACGTCCCAATCCGCGTAGGGAATTGGGGGTCCGTGATCAAGTTAAACGAGCAGTCCGTGACCGCCTGTAGGAGCCTAAAACCCTTCTTCTGCAACGTTGTTTTCTGGTAACCCCAGGCCTCGTGCGCCGCGTTAAAATCCCCTGCCATATTAAAGGGACACTGAAGTGATATGTAAACATTGAGGGATTACTTGCGCAAATTGTAGTCCGGAGTCCCCAGACCATGTTTCGACCACCCTGGGCGCGTTTACGCGATTTTATTTAGTAGAAAAATTAATTCAAAAATTCTGTCCTCCTCTCTTTACGCTCGCCCATTTCTGCGGCGTTTTCGTGTGACGTCGAGAGGAGCTGAGCTCGCAATTGGCTGCGCTACTGCACGGCTCCCCTGCCTTCAGACAGTCAGTCGGCCCAGCGTTTCGTCCGCCGGCCGCCGACGGGTCGTCGCAATTCGTTCGCTCAGTTGAAACGAAGCCAGGACACGTTTGTGAATGGTAGAATCTGCCTTTCTTTACTTGGTTAGTTTGTACACTGTATCTAGCTCCAAGTCAAGGTGGCTTCACACAAGCGCTGCACAAGCGCACATGCGACGCTTCGCTGACTGGTACGCCAGTAGGAAAATATAAGGCCTCTTGAAGGCGGGAGAAGAGTCAGCGAAGTCAATATAGGTACTAAGGAAATAAAATCAACTGACATTTTTACCGTACAGCGTAAAACTAGGGTGCGGGAAGCACTTTTTTGCGCTGGGCGAACAAGCACAGCGGTCAGCAGCACGACTACGCATATGCGGACGCTTTTCCGTCTACGAAATGCAATTGCTAGACGTGAGCTATTGTGGAAACTTGGGCGACGCTTACTGCACGAGCGCAATACAACAAATAGTCACCTAAGGTGCTTGAAATGCCAAAACTAAATAAAAGTGTAAAGTGGTTGTACAATATATACCCTATATTACCAAGGCCAGCGGAGAGAGTGCCGTGGCCGAGTTATTTGGGGCGCAAGATATGCCTCCGCATGTATTTTGCAAGTGAGGAGTTCGAATCCCCGCGGGTACGTGCTTTTTTTTCTATAAGTTATCTTTTTCGTTTTCCGCCGATGTTTTCTATATTCAGTTCACCTTTTTTTGGGCCGCAACGTTCATGGCTCCACGAACTAGTTCACAAAACGCGCGCAGGCTGGCACTGGCGCGCTCGCGAGTTCTCGTTGGCGTGCTGTTGCCATAAGCACCGGCTGCTTGCAGGCAGTGGGCACAGGCCAGAATGAACAGACCCTTGGCCTGGTGCGAACACGCTTTTTACGATACAGGCATGAGGGAGGCAAGCTCCAAATATGGGGGAAAAGCGCATGACATTTGGGCGTCTGCGGGTACGCCGAGGGCGTTCATGCACTGCGTAGGTTTCGGCTAGTGAATGCTACGATTCCAAGCCGTCCTAGGAGGCTTATCTTTATGCATTTTTACAGCTAACAACATGGCAGAAGCGCGGTACGATGAATTCTGAGTTATTGAGAATGTCCATCCAACAACGCCAACGGTTGTGTTTTACAGAACCGAAACCGAAACCGAAACTTGTTTGGTTGCGCACCTTGGGCATCGTCCAATCACGGTGCCCACTCCTCCTAACGTCACAGCTTTAGTTGGTGCGGCCGCTGCAAACCGCGCATGGTAGTTTTTCTTCTTTCGCGCTTTGTAAAATACTTACCGATTTGTCAATCGTAAAAACGATGAAAAGTGTGCTAATTTGAGCCAGTCTACGCAGTGCAAGCAAAAACGGGAGCTTGACGAATTCACTTCAGTGTCCCTTTAATGGGGACGTCCCTCGATAGCGTTGCAGCCTTGGAGATTAACGGGTTCAAAGGTTGTTTATAGTCAGACGGGGAGTCGTAAACGTTGAGAATGAAAAGCTGTGTGCTCCACTTGACATTGGGGACAATTTCGATCATGATGTGTTCGAGCTTGGCCGAATTTATTTTGAGCATGTGCTCTTGGAATGAAACTTGCGTAGATACGAGCGGGGCAAGTGCTCTCTTTCCTTGCTCTCTAGCCGCTACGACTCGATATCCTGGAATTGTAAGGGTTTCGCAGAGCGTTTCTTGTAGGAGGATTACCTGGGGTTTCTCGGGTTTCGATTCTAACTATTGCTGTAATGTGGCTCTTCTTTGCTTGAAACTAGCGCAGTTCCACTGCCAGATGTGAAAGTCCTTTGTTTTACTGGCCATTGCAGGGTCCGTTTGGGTTTGGGCATATCGCCGAGTGAGGTAATCTTGTTGCTCCGTGAGATTGTGCAGCAATACTTGGTATATGTGCCGCAATGGTACTCTCCATCGTGGCCATACGTTGGTATATTGCATTGAGGTCTTCGGATTGCCTTCTCAAGGCTTGCATGACGGCCTCAAGTTCGTCTTCCCCCTCGGCCCCCCGAGAGCACGGAGACATTCTACGCTTGGTGCAGCGCGATGGGGTCGTTCCCCTCTGCGACTGTAGCTGATCTCTCTGTTTTAAGCGAGGCGTTCTCGGCTCTAAGTCTCATGTTTTCCTCGGCCATATTGGTGATAGCATGTGTGAGCTGATCGAGCTGCTCCTCAATTTCTTTGTTTTCCCTCAATACTTGTCTATCCTGTTATTGATATGCTCTGGCAGTGCCCTAGGCGTTACCTGGGCGTTCATCGACGACGTTGGTGGCGTTTTCCGCCCGCCCTGGACTCGATCAGCCAGGAGGGAGACTGCAGGCGCACCTGCTCGCTGGAACGGTCACGTCCGGATCTCGATGGTCTCCTGGACTGCGACCTGCTCGAACCGCGTAGGCTCCGGGACTGCGACCGATGGCTCGAACGGCTCCGCCTGGCAGCGGAACGAGATCGCATCCTGCATTGCGACCTGCTCGAACTGGCGTCGACATTCGAACTGCCGCCTCTGTAACTGGGCGAGCGCGCCCCTCCCTTGAGGGCGCTGCGGAGGCCACCGGCGCCCGCCTGGCGGTTGAAGTCATTGGCGCCACCGGAGCGGTCTCGCGATTGCAACCGCTGGTGCTTGCGCTTCCGGCTCCTTAGACGTCGGCGCTAACGCACGAGGAAAGGCACTTGGAATTTTTGCTTGCAGCTCTTGTCGCCGGTGACGTGGCCGCCGCCGCACAGGCCGCACTTCGGTCTACAGTTGTCTTCTTCGCCCGGGTTTTCGGCTCCGCAGCCCCTGCAAGTATCCCGCTTGGGGTTGATGCAGACGTCGGCTCGGTGACCTGGCTTGCCGCACGAGTAGCACACGTCGACTTGACGCTTGTAAAGAGAGCACTTGACGAGGCACATGCCAAAGACGACATACCTCGGCACCTGCATGCCCTCAAGGAGGAGCACGACAGTCCTAGAGGTCTTGATACGCTTGGCCTCGAGGATCGACGGATTTCTTTTTGTGACGAAAAGCTCCTTAAGTCGAATTTCCGTGAGGTGCGCGTCGATGTTGCGGACGACCCCTTGCACGTGTTTTTGGGCGCAGCTACGTAAGCAGCAATTGCATGTTGCTTGGTGCCGAGGATTATTTGGTTTACCTTGGCGTATGCCTCCGCGTTTTTTACAGGCGGCGTCGTTAGTACGTAAATATTTTGCATCGGGTTAGGACACAGCAGCTCTTGATTGCAGGCTTCCTCAGTGATTCTAGCCGCCGTCGTCAGCGCTCTCTTGACCGCGTACAGGCTCATTTTCTTCACATCAATTCCGTCCCTGGGACGAATATTAACACGAACTTGGCCCCTTGGGAAGCGTTGGAGCCGCGAGGCTGCAGCCAATCGCCTTGCAGTGCTACGCGGGTCGGGCGTGCGGCGGCTTACCGGGCTGCTTGTACTTGAAGGTGAAGTGTCCGCCGAGGATGGGATCTCGTGGCGGGATTTCCTCTTCTTTGATAGTGACGTACGCCATCCTGGACAGTTGACCTCTTCAGGGGAAATATCCACCCGCTCTACCATTTCCACCTCGGGCATGGTCTCGGAGCGCTGCCGCTTAGGCCCAGAAGCGGCCGTCGCCGTTAGGCTTAGCTACGCTCCGGCGTGGCCTTCGCGAAAAACAGTCGTAAATGGACGAAACGTCCACTCACCGACAAAAGGTTAATCTCTGCGTGGACCGGTACAGTTTCTGCGTTCGATGAGCACTAAATCCGCATCATATTACCGCATATTCTGCTCCAGAACCATCAAAAAACCAGGAGCGGGACACATCAACACTCCTCTTCTTCGTGGGTATGTGCCGCCCCCTCCTGGTCAGTTTGAGCGAGGAAGAGAGAGTTTCGATGTTTTACAGTGTTTTTTCTCTACTTCATTCGCCGGAATGAAAGTTTATGATATTTTTCAACGAGAGAGAAAGAGAGGGGGAGGGCGGGAAACCGAGAAAGAGAGTGTATCTTTGTTGAGAGAGAAATAATGCGTGTTTACAATAAGGGGAAAATGTTAGGACAATCAAAGGTGCGCTGAAGTCTAGGTCCCCAGATGCAACAGTTTCTTGCCTACAATATCTGCCTCGCACATGCCTAAATTAAAGAATTAAAGTATACCGTGTTAATACGATATTGAAACTTTCTTCGACTGAACTTCGTCTTGCTATATCGCCTGCCATTGCGTAATTGGGATCCATGTTTTAGTCTGGGTGAATCTTAATGCGGAGTCGCTGGATCGGGGAGATGTCTATCATGGCGTCCCGCTCTTTATTTTTTTCGAGGGGTGGGGGTGCCTGTGATCCATGCAATAGCCAGCCCCGGTTTATTTTTCCCAGCTGCTCGATAGGTGCTATGAGAGTGGTTTCTACGAATTTTTCAACGGCGTTATAAACACGCAATATCAGGACCTTTTCTTCACCACCATCATCATCACCATCACCATCATGATATTTCGGTCCACTGCACATCGATGACCCCTGACTTTCGCCTAAACCCGCTCCTATCCTTCTGTGCCACACTCGACACTTCACCTCCGAATTTTAGTATTTCTTCCATCTATTTGAATGCCCCTTTATTTCTTTAATACTCACGATGTCTATTTTGTTATCCCGGTGGCCCACTGGGTTATCCTTTTGTCTCGCGATAAACATTATGAGGGTATTCATGGCTCCCATATTTACTGTTTATATGATGGCGTTTATTTGGTTTCCTTCGCTTTTCGTAAGTTTTCGTTACGGTGGGCTTTGCGAAAAACAGCTCTTGATCAGTAGCTGCATGCGTCTTATCATTTATTCTCTCATCCCTGATTTTCACAACTTGGTTGATGAAGAACTTCTCAACTTATTTTGCAGTGCCCCTCCAAAGAGCTGCGGTCTCTGCGTAGCGCGCCATGTAGTCTGTTGCTACGACAATCCACTTGTCATCAAATCGTGACGTAGGAAACTGGCCCAGAAGGTGATACTAATCTCATCGAAGAGCCTCAATGGGGCGGCAAGTGGCTGTAGAAGTCCAGCGGGTCTGGTCGGCGGCGTTTTTTGTCGAGGCAGACACTGCAACTACTGACGTAGTGGGTGACGTCATGTTTATGGGAGGACAAGTAGTTCGTTGCCTGGATTTTCCCAATAGTGCGAGCTGTCCCGAGATGTCGTGGCACGCTTCCGAAATATAGTCACGAAGGATTGCGGGTATGACGAGGAGATAGTTTATTCTCGTTCCGGCGCTGAAATTCTTAACGAGGAAGGAGTTTAATGCTAGTAACTTGCATTCGGACGCTCTAGGACGGCCACGTTGCATCCTTCGAGGTAGTCGATCCTGACGGTTAAGTCGGGGGCTGCACGCTGCTTAGCTGCTAGGTCGCTCTCCGTCCAGACTCAAGAGGACACGCTGTCTTCATCGGAGTGTTATGGTGGTGGATCGATGGGGTGGCGGGACAGGCAGTCGGCGTTGGAGTGTTTTCTGCCGGATTTATAGGCGATTGTACCGTGGAACTCTCGTAGGCGGAAGCTCCACCACCCAATACGGGATGAGGGGTCTTTCAAATTGGCGAGCCAACACAACGCATAGTGGTCTGTCAAATTCTTGAATAGTCTACCATACACGCATGGACGAAATTTTGAAATGTCAGATACAATTGCGAGGAACGCCTTCTCAGAGACTGAGTAGTTTTTACCGTCTTCGACAGACCACAGCTGCCAAAGGCGATTACTTTTTCGCAAACGCTTCGCTTTTGGACGTGGACGGCATCCAGGCCTATACCACTGGCTTCCGTGTCCATTTTTGTTTTGGCATTTTATTGGAAATGAGTTAGCACGGGATGATTTTGCAGGCGTTGTTGCCCCTCGCAGAATGCTTTTGTTTGGGCGTTTTTCTAGCTGAAAGGAGTGCCATCTTTCGTCAAGCGCGTGAACGGTTGGCGAATGCTTGCGAAGTTTGCGAGAATGCCGGTATTTTTCGCACACTCCGAAAAATCTTCGCACGCCCTTTTTGTATTTTGTTCTTGGAAAGTTCGCTATTGCTTATGTTTTTGCCGGGTCAGCTAGTACTGCTGCGGCGTTGACAAAACGGCCTAACACATCCCCGTAAGCGAAAAGGCACTGTACAGGCTTCAGCGTTAATTCCGGCCAGCGAATAGCCTCGAGTAGAGACTCCTGTCTTGCAAAGTGTTCGTCAAAGTTCGGGCAAATACCACAACGTCGTCGAAGAATACGAGACAGGTGTTGCGGCAGAATCGAGTCCGAATGCACCGCAACGAAAGAATAACTGCATTTCAATCACACTGAATTGCTTGTCACTGCGCTCACGGCGTCAGAAAATTGCTCGTCTTCCTTCTCTTCTTTCCTCCATAGAGTCCTCGAATCACGTCCTCTTGTTCATCTCGCTTACGTTGCTATGTGAGACGCAATGAAAATGCACTATCCTCCCCGCTCTACAAAAAAAGTTATCAAGCTCCGGTTGTTGCAAGTACAGCCTTTGTCCTAAATTGTACTGTCCCTGTACACCTATAGCGTGGAGGTCGTCTTGTGGAGAAACTAGTTCTATGTCAGACGGACTGCACCACTCTTGAACTTTCTTCAGTCGCTTGTGCTGGCTCCAACCTTGATTCTTGTCCGTGTGATAACTTCTTACGGTCGGAAGGAGGTCTTCTGTCTCCGCGAGTGATCTACGCCCTCTTCTATTCTCACTGCTATTCATCTGCCTGCCCTTCCAGAAACGTCCACAACTTAGTTAAACTTTGACTTCAGCGGCTTGACTTTGTGGTGGGCATTTAGGCCGGAAGCTCGTGGACTCAAACGTGTAAGGTGGTGTACTTTTCCTCTGGTAATTTCTCACACGTTTGACATGCTTTGACTGGGGCTCTATGATCGTGACTGGTCTCTCCGGGTACTGCTCTCTATAAGACTTTTTCCTGCATGTGTGGTCAGCCAAACGACGTTTCCGCGACATTCACTGTTGTCGACTTTCCAGTCTTCGTAAGCCCCAGAAGTTCCTGTACTTTCAAGAGCACGGAATGGTTCAAAATCTTCGTCCACCTTATCGAACTTGGGTTTCACTCGCAACACGGCAACATTCGCTGCGATATCCGACGAACTGGCTACAGAATAAGGGCCCCTGAAACATCCAACCGAAGACCGACTTCAATGCAACCAGGTCGCCCCTCCTGTTATAACCTTCCCAATGAGGTCGACTCCGATTAGAAGTCTGATTACAGGTACAGCAGCCATGCCTCGCCGAAGACGAATGTCCGCAATAGGTTCGCCTCCGGATCGATAGAAGCAATAAAGCCACTCTCAGTTGGTAATTGAATGATACACTTGCAGATGAAGGGTACCTCAATTTCTTCTATAGAGAACACCGCGTCACTGTATTGGCTCCGCAGAAAGACTCGCACTATACGACATTCCCTTTTTTATGTCTCATCCTGGCCAAACGCATGAAGGTTCAAGCTTGTCTTTCCAAGATATCGCAGACGTAGGGTACACGCGACATCTTCGCGTATGAATGAGCGCTGACTGCCTCTATACACAAGAACGCGGACGCAGGTGCATTGCTCATTCTGTTGAATCCATAACCTGCACGTCGGCCACTGCACTTCTATGCCGAGAGAAGGGCGAGTGTGGCAGTGCAGGTTGCTGGCGTCCATCTTCTGCAATCTGTCTGCTCCCCTGCGCTGCCATCCGAAATCGCACACTTGAGACATGTCGGCCGGAACAGTTTCTGCACTCACATAACGCCGACATTCACTTAAAAAAATGCCCTCTCATGGTACAACGAAAGCATCGTCGGTCCTTTGCCAACTTCTTTATTCTATCATTTTATCCTATGCTTTCATGGCATTTGTCTGTAGAGTGCTTATCGGAATGACAGAACAGACAACTCAACTCATTCGAGGAGCTAAAACTTAGAAGAGCAGTATTTAGAAGCATGAGCCGATTTTCCGATCCATAGAGTCGGTCCAAGCTTGGTCTTCTCTAATGCCAATCATACTTCTTTCTCTACTCTCTACTTCAATCGTGAGGTGGGGCAAGATCTTTTCAAACTCACCGTGAAAGGACGCCGATGACGCAGCTGCTCCATCTCTCAGGCTTAACTGGTGTGAATTGTGCGCTATCTGTCGGTGATAAGCAACTACGATGTCTGACGACAAGGCTCTCAGTAGCACATCTGTCATCATCGTAGAGTACGCGCAGAAGAAAGCTTCAGAGCTGTGAGTCCACGCACGTGACACTGGACGTGGTCCAGCAGTCACCGCAGTCCGCCGACATCATTTGAGGATACCAATGAAAGAAGCGCTCGAAGCTGCGCCAGATGCTCCTGCACAACATGGCGGGTGTCACCGAAGCGTCGCGAAAGCATTTCCACGGCATCTTGGTAACAATCTTTCGTTGGTTGCAGCCCGGCAATGGATGACGCAGCTGACCCACCCAGCAGTGACGGAAGGTTAATCAGTTGTTAATCAGTTGTTAATCAAGCATCGTCCTGTCTGTTTCTTTCCTTGTGTCTCCGCCTTCTTGGCTGGTTTTGAATGCCTGAATCATGAACCAACAGGCCCAGTTTTCCACGTTGCTTTGAAAGACGCCAGACAGCGACACCATAGCCTTGTGAGGAACAAACGACTAAATTTATTTTGATAGTGCTGCTGCCTACTCAGCGAACTCGAGTAGGATATACAGTGTTGCCAGATGGCTAAAAGAAAGAAGCCGAAGTTGGGGTTTCTACATACTACACCCGGAATGAGCTTCAGATCATTCTAAGGTACATTCTATAGGATACAATAGCTGAATCGGCGTTTTGAGGATGGTTCCACTTGGTAGACGCACTATACACGCTCTAACACGCTCATCTGGTCCGACCAGCACATCGTTCCACTCCGATTTTCCACAGCTGTCTTGGCAGATGATGCTCATGAGCTAACACAAGAGTTATTTTCTTCAATGCACTGGATGCACTTGGTATGGCAAAATGCGTGGAGCGCAAAGAATTCAGGTAATCCTGTCTTCATCTTCGATAGAAGTGATCAGCCAAACTTTGCCGGTATCGCCAACGACGGGTCAACTGATCCTGCGTTTATGAGTGTGTTCCCTGACCAGACCCACTGGGAAGGCAAGTCAAACGTCTGCCAACAAGAAAATGTGAGTGGGTCAGTGGTTCTGGTTCATTCAATTCCGCATACACGTAGGTTAGCGGTCTTGATTTTATGACGGCTTTCATTTCGTCAGAACCGTAGTGAGCTCCTCAAAATTGCAGCAGCAGTTGCCCAATACCTTCTTTAGAGATGGCTTTACGAACCGGACCATCATTTCCTAGAATTCGCCCCACCAGGCGGCTCTTTCGACGATGCATTTCACTGAATCTGATGACCCGTGAAATAGTTCTGGACCTCTTCTTCACGCAGTGTTTCCCACAGTCGCTTCAAATTCTTTGATGATAACTTGAACGTTATTGCGTTGTAGGAAAGGATGGTTCGACAAACTCCTCGTTTTGCTAGGAACCTTTTGAATGCCACGAGAAAGATGGAAGTAGTCATGTTACCCACTAGCTCCACGTGCACAGCGCGTGTAACCACACACGTGAAAACCAGTATGCATAACGTTTTGTTCCTGCCCTGATCCCTTGTATTCAATGATCCTGCGAAATCAAGGCCAGTCACCTGAAACGGTGGAGCCTGAGTCACCCTGTCACGTAGCAAAGGAGTGAACGTCGGCGGTGGGTGGTGCATATCAGGAGCTTGGTGAAATGATGGCCCGCAGGGGGAATGATCGGATGCTTCGTACTGTAGGAGAGGGCGGAGTCGTCAATGCGTTGGTCGCAGTAGACATCCAGGTCACGCAAAGGAGAGTTGCTTCCAAAGCGGGTCGACCTTTGAATACATTGCAGCTCTTCTGGGAAGGCCTCGCGCTGCACCTGCGCTCTCACAAGCGTCTGAGCTCGTGCGATCTTGTCTGCTGTCAGACGTCCCGTGTGCTTCTCGTTTCGGTTTCTTGAGTTGTGCAAGAAACGCTGCACCCACGCGACAACTCGAACAAGCTTAAAAAGGGAGCTGTACTGCTTCATTGGCAAGACCATTTCTTCGACTGTTACGTTGTGAACGCGAACTGGTCTTCTTCCTTCCTCTTCTTCGGTCAGTTCGACATCCTCATCTCTAGGCCAGGCCGCCAGTGGTTCAGCAAGCCAGCTTAGTCCATTCCACCAAACCATGTTTTCCTTGAGGGACTTAGGGTTCACTCCTTTTGTCAGGAAATCAGCTGTGTTCTCCGCTCCGTAGCAGTGATTCCACGTATCCGGATCACTTCGCTGTTGTATCTCCAGCACTCGATTGTCCACAAAGGGTTTCCAGAGTCGTGCTGACCCTCGGACCCAGTGTAGTGCAACGTTAGAATCTATTCACATGTACCACCTCGCAACTGGTAGGCTAAAAAATTGGGACAAATATTCCTTCATTCTGGCACCCACCAGCATTCCCATTAATTCTACTCTTGGAAGAGAAAGCTTCTTGATTGGCGCCACGCATGACTTCGATAAAATCAAAATCACGGTCGATTCGCTTGTTCCTGTTGCGCACAAGTACGCTACAGCTCGGTATGCCTTGAGGCTTGCATCCGAAAAAACGTGGACGGCAATTTGGCCGTCCTTAAGACCACTGTATCTTCTGGGTACTATGACCTCCATTAAATGATGCAGCTGTGTGTGCGACACTACTTCCACGCTGTATGTACGTCTTCAGGTAGAAGGCATCCCATTCGAGTCCCCGTTCCCAGAGTGTCTGAAACAGCAACTTTGCGGTCACCCTTACTGGGGAAATGAGTCCAAGCGGGTCATAAATGCGCGCGCGACGCCTGAAGGATGTAGCGCTTTGTATTGCTATTGTGATCTAAGAAGTCCAGAACGGCATTTAAAGAGAAGGCCAAGCAGTCTTGCTCCTTGTAACACAGGAGTCCCAAGACCCATGAGCAGCTGGCCATGTGGCATTCAACTCGGCTCTCGCCACATCCTGTCCTGTCATTGTCCAGCAATCGTTGCAATGTCTTCGAATTCATGTTCCACTTCCGTAGCGTCATGCTCGCAAGATTCATGACGTCGAGTGCTTGACAGTAGAAATCTTCCACCTCTTGCTCAGACTCCATTCCGGTGATTAGATCGTCCACGTAGAGGCTTTCCGCGATCTTTTTCGTCGTCTCGGGGTGGCTGTCTGCTTTCGACAAGTGATAACGCAAAGTGGCGGAGAGAATTAATGGACTGCTTGTCGCTCCAAAAGGCACCCTTGTCATTCTCCAGACTTCCATCGGTGGACTTGGGTCGTTCTTTGTTGGCATATGCTCATACCAAAGGAATCGGAGAACATCGCGATCCTCAGGGCGCACCGAAATCTGTAGGAACGCCTTTTCAATATCAGCAGTGAGGCCGATTCGATGAATCCTGAAGTTCAGTAGTATCTTCAGAAGGTCCAGGTTCAAATTGGGTCCGGCCTCCAGACTATCAATTAGGGAAGTGCGCCCTGTATCACTAGACGATGCATCGAACACGGCTCTAATTTTTGTCCAAAGACTCAGGTTTGACGACTGCTTGATGTGGCATGTAGTACATTCGTTGCTCGGCCTTGACGTCAGCCTCTGCAGGTACTCTTTCCGCAAATCGTTGCTGCAGGTACTGACGTATCGACTCATCGTACTCTGTCATCATCCGTTCATCATTCACCAACTTCTAGTGAGGTTGAACAAACACTTGTTTGCTACAGCTTCGTTGTCAGCTAATTAAAAATTTACTTGCTTTCAAGGCAGTCCAACCTCATAGCGTCCATCAACGAGCTTGATGGAGGATGTAAATTGCTTGACAACATGGTCCTCTTCGTTTTTTGGGCGACTGGTTCGGTAATGCCCAAAATTTCAAGCTCCGAAAAGGACCTGAGTTCTCCGGACAGGCTCTGCGTTTCTCCACACACGTGGATCCAGAGAACAGCAGAGGTCGAACAGCAGGCAGTTTAGCTGCTTCGGGGAATTGATCCCTGAAGTGTCCACCCAAACTCAGTGTTGACCGCAACCAGAACTCTCTGCAGTTTCTGCATGTCTCCAGTCACGAGAGTCCAGTAGTAGTCAGCTCCAACGAGAATAGAGATGCCAGTTCTTGTCAAGTGGGCTGGGGGGACTGTGACATCCGCCAGTTCCCTTATCTTCGACTTGGCTTCATGAACGACATGCTCAGGAGGAATGAGATGGTCAGTGCAGTTCTCTGGCAGTTTTAGAGCTTTTAGGAATGCTCCTTTTGGTTGTATTTGCTGCTGAGCCAAGGTCGCACTGACTTGCGTTTTTTCTTGATGTCGTTTCCGGCTCCTCCGAAGGCGTATATCGTGACGTCCTCTTCCACAAGAACCTCCAGCTGCAGTTCGCCAGAAAGGTTTTTCGGTCCCAGAGGTATGCTGGCTACCTCCATCAAACAGGAGGCGGGCCAGTGCTCTTCGCTGACGTCCTTCTGCCCAGACTTGGGCCGTTTGGAGAAGCACGTAAGACGCCTTGTCGTTCTTCTTGCCCGTTGCGGAGTGCAGCTCTGTTGCTTTGTTCTCAATTTTCTTCCACCCAGGTTCGCACATCTGAGTCAGGTACATTTTGCCCGAACTCCTGCACATGACGCTTTTGCTGTGACACTGTCTCGAAGTGTGGACTTTGACAGCGCAGCGGAAGTATCTACCGGAATCCCGGAGGGTCTTCTTTTCTTCCAGAGAAAGTGGTGCTTGACATTCCTTCGTTTCGTGGTTCTTCGCAGCAAAGAATGCGGATAAATCCATATGCCGCGACCCACTTCCTGAATACAGTGAAGCCGTTGAAGCTTTCGACTCTTTTGTCTTTCCATTTTCAAAACGACGTTTCATACTAGGGTTCATGCGTTCTTGTCGGCCAACTTGCAATGCTTGTTCTCTACTTTCCACTTCGGTTTTTAAGAAATCAAGCAAGCCCTTAATGTGGAATCCGTTGTCTTCCTTTACTGCGGAAGGACGCCTGTGATATTCGATGACAAGTTCGCTTGGCAGCGTCAGTAGCAGCGCGGAGCAAAGCCTCGCTGCGAACCTTCCGCAATTCACATCCAGAGAGGTGAGCGCCGACATGTTCGGCTGCAAGTGATCGTAGAGGCGACGTCGGCTGTTAGCCACATTTTCACTTCGTATGGTAGGCAAGTACAGTAACTGGGTGAGATGTTCCTGGATAAGCACATCCGAGCGGCCAAAACGCTCCTTCAAAAGCTCGATGACGTTGGCGTACATCGCTCTTGTCACTTGTATCCCAGCTACCGCCGATGCAGCTTTCCCAGTGAGCGTTGTCTGTAGGTACAAGAACTTCTGCGCATTAAAAAAAACTTTGTTGTCGTGAATAGCCTGCCAAACCTGTTCCCAGAACGGCAGGCACTCCGTGGCAGCGCCGCTAAATTGTTATAGAGCGAGCTTCGGCAACTTCACCTTCGAACTCGCAGAGCTCCGGTTACCGTCGGAAGGCGGCGGCAATGATTCGCTCTCCGTTTTCTTTTTCGCTCTTTGTGCTTCTTGGGCCTCCTGGCCGAACCTCGCTATGCACGTGAAGATCGAGTCATCGTATTTTATGGTGCTGGCGTAGTTCTGCTCGGCTTCGTGTTCCAACACGAGTAGCTCAATGGCGGCATCCGTTTCGTTTATTTTATTTTCAGGGCGTTAAGCCTAGCCATTAGAACGTTTAGGGCGATTTTTTAAGTGCGAATGCACTTCTTAAGCGACCCTGAACCTGCGTCCACCGGCGATGTCCGCATAGCATACCCACGTGAGGGATTGGCCAGGAATCTCCTCGTCTTCCTTGGCAACGGGGGGAGATGGGTGCGCGCTGCCTGGTCGCTGACATGGCACATACCCACGTGGGGGATTGGCCAGGAATCGGGCGTGAGAAGGGCTAATGCACCCGCTTAAAGGAGCACTGACACCAAAAATTCAAAGCTGAGATCCGCTCTAGCAATCAAGTACAACGACAACACAAATAGGTGTCTGTGAATAAATGCATCTTTCTTTCTTTGTAGTTGTGTGTGTGTGTGTGATCTCTGTTTCGCGAACATTACCGAACCGGGCAAATTCAACTCGTGCATTCGCACTTTCACATTCTTTCCCTCGGGGAAATGCGGGGAATTTTTCTGCGTGGCTTTCAAGCGCTCAATTCGCTTCGGAAATAAGTTTCGTCACCTGCGTTCGCAGTGCTGCTCTTTTCTGTTTTAGCCAGTCCATAGCCCCGTTGTGGCGTAGTAGGCTTTGTTTGGTTCTTCGGCTTCGTTGGGATGGTGTCTTTAGGCATCATGCGTGGGCGCGACAGAGTCAACTCGCCTTTAACTTTTAAGTCTGTGTGCGTTGACTATGTCCTTGAATTTGCCGTCTAGTCGCCGCCCGATAGCCTCGTTGTTTCACGGTAAGTGTTGTCACTTTCCCGCGTTTTCGGCACCAAAATAATGAAACTTTGAAAGACGCCAGACAGAGCGACACCACACCCTTCTGAGGAACAAACAAAGACTAAATTTATTTCGATAGTGCTGCTGCCTGCTCAGCGAGCTCGAGGCAGATATACAGTGTTTCCAGATGGCTAGAAGAAAGAAGCCGAAGTTGGGGTTTTTACAGCCTCCATGCCAATGACGCTTGTCACTGTGAGAATCCACCGCCGTAGCTGGGGCTGTCGATCCAGCAGGCGTGGACCGCTCCGAACAGATTTGTCCTTGGCCTTAAGCTGGACCAGCATGCCTTTGGCGGCGTCCTCGTATCTCATCATTACTTCGAACTCAGCCGCGAACTCTTAGTCGTGTATAGCGTCTTCCAGCTTGGCATTCAGCCTACTGAGCGCATAATTGTTCGACTGCAGCCGCTCTATGAGTGAACCCAATTCCACATCCGCAGTATCTAGCACCTTCGTAGCTTCAATAATGAGCCTGGCGTTTTGCTGCCTAAGAGCCGTTCTCTTTTCTTTAAGCTTCTGCATGCTGCGTTTCTTGCCTCTAACTGGTAGGCAGTCCCCGTTTGTAGTCCGTTTGAGCCTTGATCTACTCATCTCGCAGCTCCGATTTTGTTCCCGGGTTTACAGGCACGATATGTTGCGCAGAAGAATGGAGTTCGAAGCCACCGCAACGAAAGAATAAATGTATTTCAACCACACTGAATTGCTTGTCACTACGACTATGTCGTCCGAAAGTTCCTTGTCTTCCTTCTCTTCTTTCCTCCATAGAGTCCCCGAATCACGTCCTCTTCTTCATCTCGCTTACGTTGCTTTCCGATACACAACAAAAATGCAATAACAGGTGTGCCACTTCAGGCCAGCTAGCACGGCGTCCATTTGTTCTTTGAAACATTGCTGGTGCGGCGCTCAGCCTTAACGGCATCACAGTGAACTCCTAAAAGCCGTACGGGTTTATGAATGAATTCTTCTCTCGGCCTCTATCGTCCACCTCTATTTGCCAGTAACCTGTATTTAGATCAATCGATGAGAGGTGCTTTCAATGGCAGAGGTGGTCGAGGGCCTCATCGATTGGGGGCAGGGGGTGCACGTCCTTTTTCGTGAGTTTGTTCCGTCCCCGGTCATGAACACAAAACCTTAATGTGCCATCTTTTTTCTTCACGAGTACGACCGGCACATCCCAGTGGCTTTCCTATTGCTGTATAGTGTCGTCGCTGAGCATGTCTTCCACTTGTGTCTCGTTCGCTTACCGCTCCTGTGAAGACACGCGGTACGGTGCTTGTTGGGTAGGTCGGGCTCCATCTTCGGTTATTATTTCTTCTTCGCTAGAGGTGTATGACTTAATTTTGAGTTCGAGGAAACACACTCGCTATAGCGTCGCACCAAAGCCAATAATTTGTTCCGTTCTTCTAGCTGCAGCCCCGGCTTCATTTCAAAGAAATGCGGAGGCTTCGAGGTATCTTCGGGTGCTCGTTCAATGTCGGCGAACTCGATTACGTCACTTCTGGCGTTTCATCGAGGAATGCAACTGCAGCGCCCGTATTTATATGCGGCTACTCACCGGCGACATTTGTTGCCAAAACGCGGAATTGGCGTTGCCTAAAGCACGCAATCCGTCTTGCGACGGAGACACCGCGCTCTAGAAGCAACCTTTGGTCACTCTACAATAGTATCGACGTCAGGAGCAGCATCGTCGCAGAAAACGGTGATCACCAAGGTTGCGCAGTGTGGCAGGGTGACATGATCATCGGCGATCCTTACAGCAGCACGGCGTTCGGGGTACAGTTGCGGCGTAATGGGTTGATCGGAGGAAAATCTTATTAACTTAGTCTGCGATGAATTATTGCACCTTTGTCCGTCAAAAATCAATTACATGAATTACGTCCAGGGAGCAGTTTGGAAAAATGGTGAGTGCAGCAGGGTACGTCATGCCATCTGTGGTGACACGCGATGTGCAGGTTCCACTTGTCGTTACGAGATGGCCACCTGCTGTGCATATGTGCGGACCATCCCATCTGGTCCTAACCTTCGCCAGCTTAGACGCGAATGATCCACCCCTTACTGAGTACCCGGCTCTTGTGTCTCTGAGCTCGACTCCACCATAGCCGTCGATGGACAACTAGACGTGGGACGCTGCCTTCCTCGAGATGCGGGTGCGTCGGGGCGTCATAATTTGGCTTGTCCGTGTTGATGGTCGCGACCTATGCGTCATCGTTATAGTCATCTTCTCACCAGCACGCTCGGTAATGTCGGGTACGCGTCGCACCCTGTGGCTGTCGTCGCTTTCGGGAGTCACGTCAGGGTTTGATCGGGTCATCGGGCTGAGGGCATGTCGTCAATCACGGTGTTCGGTCGTCCTTCTGTCGTTCGAGGGTTTTCGTTTTTCCGCCGTTGTGAAATTTCACCTCCAGATGTTGCTGCTTTTACTTTCCCTAGTGTGGGCTGGGGGACTTTCCACGTGTGAGATCAGCATTACTACGGTTCTCGCCGACTGGTATGGGTTATGCAACGGCGAGCGGTTAAAATAGGCTGGGTAACGGCTGGTTTGAGATAGATATTTGACATCTCACGTGGTTGTTGGCAAGGGAGAGGGCGAGGTGTGTCGATGGACAAACAACGCCGTCCGAGTCTCTAGTAGGGGCAACAACGATAAATGCGGTCGGGCTCTTCGGAGTCGTAGCATAGATGTCGATTATCAGGGGTTCGCCATACTTTCATCTTCCTCGGCGTCTTGTTTTGGACTACTGGGGGCCGGGCGGGCGATATCGGGCGGCGGTACGGCGGGGCTTCTTGACGACCGGTTGGAGCTGGGCGGACTCGACGAATAGCTTCGGCGTAAGCCATAGCTTGTGCCTCACGAGGTTCTCCCGGCGGCGAAGTTTCAAGTGCGGGTTTTACTTCTTCTGGGATCACGTCGGTCAGGAAGACGACTTGGGGTTGCGGCGTTGTTGAGAAAAGTTTCCTCAGTTCTTTGCGAATGACGGCGCGAATTGTTTTCCGCAAGTCTTCCGTCGCGAATACAGGGGCGTTGACCGGGTGCGCCAAAAGTGCATTCAGTGGTAGGTCGCACTGCCCCAAACGCATGTTCAGGGTCCTCTAGATCGTGGAAGCCTCGGTAACGAACTCCACGATGGTTTTTGGTGGGTCGCCAGTGAGTCCAACGAAGAGCTCTTGTTTCACACCCCCAGTCAGAACGTGCAGCTTCCTCTCTTATGCCATTTCGGGGTCAGCTCGTCGGAACACCATCTTCTCGTCTTCGACAAGAACTAACTCGCCTTCGTTGGGGTGTTGGATTGGCACCTCCAACAATAGGTCCGCTTTTTGTTTACGCACAACAGTTCTGAACATGTTCAAAAAGTCTGTTTAGAAGATGCTCCATGGTGCTATCGAGCTCTCGTGATTATCATAGCAGACTCGAGCCCAGTATCCGAAGTATAAAAACTTATGCCTCAAGGTTTCATCGTCATCTCATCGGTTGAAACATCGTACGCTCTCAAGCTTCTCTATCCCCTCTTCCGGGTATTAATCAGGGGGCCCCCGTAATGATGGGGCTCCGGAGGTTGCTGCCGAAAGGTGGGAGGATTGGTTTGGTTGACCATTTTGTCTGTCGCGATATCTTGCTTGCAAAGTTTCTCCGGCAGTAAACCGACCTTGGGAGGGAGGTTTACGGTGCATGTACGGTTGAAATCTTTGTGACAGTAATCACGAGAGCGCCTGCCGCTTAGTACACGCAGAGCGGTACAGTGATTGGATGGCCAACTTTCCTAGCTCGTACTTTTGGCGGATCCCTTCCCGGACAGCGGTTTATTGCGCTGTCGCCGGCTGCGGTAGCGACTTCAGATATCTCGAACGGTTCCGGATAATACATGCGCAGATGGGGGCCCTTTATCAAGCGCGAACATCAGCGAACACATTGAAAAGTTTGCTTTCGCTGCCTGATTGGTCGATAAAATTTGCGTTATCTACACGCCAGTTTATTTTGACATGGCGTGCCGTAAATAATTAATTAATTAATTTATTTATTTATTTATTTATTTATTTATTTATCTATTTATTTATTTATTTATTTATTTATTTATTTATTTATTTATTTATTTATTTATTTATTTATTTATTTATTTATTTATTTATTTATTTATTTATTTATTCACGTTACCTTACAGGTTCCCGTAGGAACATTGAGTAAGGGGGCGAGAAAAGCAAAAACACAAAATATAACAGAAGCAAGCAGAGTACAAAAAATTACAATGTGGTAATATAACATAACTTAAAGAGGAAGAACATGGAATAACATAATGTAGATACAATGATAGTGTCTTATACAAAGGTGTAGAATACGACAAGTACTCAAACAAATAAATGGTGCCAAAAACATGAGCACTAGGTACAAAGTCAGTACACATATACAGATATGTACAAATATACAGAGCTACCTTTTTAAGGTAAGTAATGCCGGTATACTTGGTTGCGGAATAATGTGTGGTCAGTGATTCAAACTATTGTGTTAGGAAGATCGTTCCATAATGTTACGGCTGTGGGCAGTGCTGATGAGTTAAATGCTTGAGTGCGGCCGTAAATGCGTTATAAACTTCGCTGGTTGTTTAGTCTATTAGACATGCGCACGGGAGCTTCTAGAGGAAGGGGGGGTAGATAAGAGCAGTTTAGATATTTGTGAAGTAAGCAAACGATGGCAACAGCGCGACGTGTTTCCAAGGGTTCGAGACAGTTATCAATCTTTATTTGAGTTGCACTAAAATAACGGCTATATTTCTGAGAGATGAAACGCGCAGCACGGTTTTGAATTGCTTCAATCATAGAGATTAAGTATTTTTGATAAGGGGACCAAACAGATGAAGCGAACTCAAGTTGAGGACGGACGTACGTTAAATAGGCCAGTTTACGGACATTCGTAGGGCAGTGTTTTAAATTACGACGTAAGTATCCCAAGGTTCTGGAGGCTTTGGCACAAACAGTAGTTATATGCAGGGACCAGGAAAGATTGTGAGTTAGATTCACGCGCAGATACTTGTATGAGGAAGCTTGGGAGACAGGTAAGTTGTTTAGGACATATTTAAAGGTGGAAGTGTTACGCTTGCGACTGAATGATACAAACTTGCATTTGGACAAGTTAAGGGACATAAGCCAGATTTCACACCAATGGGAAATAGCGTTAAGGTCCTTTTGAAGAGCTATGTGGTCAGCGGCGTTAGTGATGGCGCGGTATACAATACCGTCATCTGCAAATAAACGCATTTTGGATGATATATTACGTGGTTTCATTCACCAAGCAGACGCACGATAAAGCGTTTTCAGGGAGCGCGTCCACTAAACGCACAAACTACGAGAGTGCGCCAGCCTCTCACCAGCGCGATCTGCATTTATTGTGCGGCGCGCAATGGCATGTTTACTGTCATAAAGAATCTGACGGCACCGAGAACTTTAACTAGATGTCGCGAAGCCAAAGATGGCACAGTTGGCGTCGAGGAAAAACAAGTTTTAGGAGCGAACTTGTGTACCCCTAACCCTACACTTTCTTAGTAAGTATACTAGAGAGGAAACTGCACCCGGTAGTTCATGTCGTCATGGGTATTTTTAGGTAGACCCCCGCTTATGACTTGGGCTTGGCATGACAATTTTATTCTAAAGCAGTTTTTGGACTTTGCTTTCTTCACTATGCATTAACAGCTCTACGAGGTACGAGATTGCCGAACTCCTCTCTGATCTGTGACAGCCGTGTTCGTTGAAAAGGTAGGCAGTGCGTTATGGTACCTGACGTTGGTTGTGTCGCAGTGGAAGGACGTATGACAGAGCCAGTAATATGTTGCCGGGAAAGTTGTAGCAGACGAAAAAAACGCACTTCGATGAAGTCAAGATATGACCGATACGAGCGCCTGTATTCGTCCTATCCTGTACTCGTCTGCCATTGTTTAACGCCACAGTTTCTTATATCTTCTAGTATTATCCAGCCCCCTCAGCAATAAGTTTTTCTAAACTGTAGTTGACAGTCGGTGCACCGGCTCACTACGAAGCGAACTTTTCATAGGCACGTTCAGAGAGCTTTACAAACTCTTCCAACATCCTATTAACCACCATAATGGTGAAATAATTAAAATAAGAGTCTCTATTGAGATTTCCCCATAATATTGACATCGTTGTTAGCTAACATCTTGGCCTGAAGAATAGCAGGCACAACCATTCCTGCAAAATACGTTTTACTCCGTTTTCCTTTGCTTTAAAACAGCCTGTTTTATTTTCCACTCATACATACCACACCATTCTTTGTTTTTCGCACTCTGTTTCAATCAAATCGTTTCAATCAAAGAAAATGGTGAAACTAAGGCGAGCGCATGATATAATGGCGGTCCATGACTACGCAGACGGCCTTGATGAGAACCTCATAGACGCTTGCGCCAGATTCCTGTCTAGTTTAGATGGTAAGAAACTGTGGGTCCCTAAGAACTCAAAAGATACACAGGCCAAGAAGCAGCACTCAAAAAGCGACGCGCGCAGAAGAGATCACTGAAATGAAATCGACGACATCTACTCTGCGGGAATTTAACTTTAGGAGGGGGTGTTCCTCAAACCATCGAATTACACCGAGATCTCTGTAGAGAGAAGTAGGCTAGTGGCGTGAGGGCGAAACACTCTCCCAATAAAATGAGATGATCCGCGTGGTATAAGAAAGAAAGAATGGAACATGCTCTTCGCTCGGGACACAGACTACACATCCCAGCACTGCTGGCGGTAAAAAAACACACAAAAAACTAAGACAATGCATCGTTTGCGAGAGTATTTTCCTATTTTCAAGCGTTTCAAAATTTTGTTTGACCAATCATCTCTATTTTCGCTGTTATAACGATTACATTTAGAGCTTGCGCGAAATCTGCCTTATTGTGGAAATTCAGTGCGTTACAGGGTTCGCCAGTTTCTATAATTGTTTTATATTTTTGTTTATTTGTTTTGGAAATTTCGTTCAACCAATTACTTCCGTTTACGCTAATATAACCATTTGAAGTGGAACTTTCGCGAAATCTGCATTATTGTTTAAACGCCATGCGGTATACGTCGCTTATTGCAGCAAGCGGTGACGTAATAAACTCTGTAGCCAAGCGCTGTCCTTTTAACTGGCACACGCATTAAGACACGCCAGCAAAGCGGCAATTAAGTATTATCACATAGGGTGACGGGGGCAGTGGGAACGCATTCCCTGAACGCTGTTCGTTGCTTCGTTTCAGCGTTTCTAGGAAACCCCGTGATGCAATTTGGTCACCGCTCGTGCTGCGTTTACTGCTGCGCGTACAGGTACATACTGTAAACTCGTCGATCGCACTCGTCGATCGCAACTAGTCGACCAAGTATGGATTGCCTTATCTGTTCTGCCGTTGTTGTTTTTTAAATGCAGAGCATTTCTTTACCTCACGATGTCACCCGGCGTTGGCGTGCCTCGTCGTCCGCAACATCCGTTCCAGGTGCGCCCTCTCCCCCACTCCTCCTCTCCCGCCTCACGCTACCCTCTTCGCTCTCAACAACAGGTCCGCGCCCCTCCCCCTACACTATATAAAAAATAATACTTACCGGTGCCTGGTTTTGATCCCACGACCCTGCGCGCGGAACGCAAGGTACATGGTGCTCTACCCCCTGCCCCACAAAGCCGACACAGCATGGAAGGCTACGAACACGCCTTATATCCTTGACTCATCCCAACTACGTCAAGAAGCTGGTGATACAACGTATTCACTACCTGTGGGCGGAACGCGAGGTACATGGTGCTCTTCCCACTGCGCCACAAAAGTGACACAGAATGAAATGCTACGAACGCGCCTTATATCTTTTAGTCATTCAAACTACGTCAAGAAGCTGCTGATACAACGCATTCACTACCACCAACTCCCCAAACACTAAACGTTAACGCAATACACGCACCCCCTACGCGACGCATTTACTCGAGTCCCCCTCGTGGGGAGATGGGCCCTTTTTCTGTGCGGATCGCATTAGGACCGCAGACTGTCCATCCGCATCCGTGCGCATAGCATTCACAATCGCAAAAAATTACACAGGCACCGCCAGGATTCCAGCCTGTGTCTGGCAGACAACACAGAGTTGGTGTCAGTCGTCTTACCCATTGGGCTACAACCGTTTTTTTTTTCTTTATTGCCGGCTTCAGACATAATACAGAAACAGCGGTACATATGATAAAAGCGCTGACTTAACTTAAGCCAGCTTAACATGACTAAAACGAATATAGACGTTACCTTTTGAAATTCACGCAACCATTCAGGAGTATATTGTTGACTTGTTCACATTTCTGCAATACGCTGGGCACTCTCGCAGAAATACTGCCTTGCCGGTCTTCCGTCTACGTCACAGTGCCGAGCCGCCATTCGAGATCTCCATATTCCATGGAGGACCAGCAACATCAAAGGTCAGAAGACCCTCCATTATCGTTTTTACCGCTAAAAACCGAATGCCATGAGGGCTCAACGGAAACTCCTTCCTGAATGTTCGCTGAAGAACGTCCCACACTAACACCCATCCCAACAATCCAAAAAACTTGTTCCACCGTCTCGGGCTTGTTAGAAAAAGCACAGTCCACACCCCATGGCACAAACAGACCCTTCTCTAACATCCATGTTTTAACTGGTAACACTCCAGCATGCATTATAAAGAAAAATGTTTTAAGATCCGACAGAATGTTTATAACGTTTACACGTTTCAAAACGTTCTGCCCGGGGACAACCGGAAACATGGATCGGTATTAGAGAACCGGAAAACAGATTTCAGCAGGGTCTGGATACTCTGTTTTCTTCGACACAGCACTCAAGTAGTCAACTGAGAACCATACACTACGAAATTGTGCCGCATGTACTAATTCTTTTAAATACCCGTGTACTCCTCCGTTGTAGCTTTGGCATGACGTACCAATAAATTGGGACAAAAGTCTGCCTAACCTGACTTGATTAACTGTGCGCAGGAAGGGCTCCTTTACCTCGCGCAAGAAATAAAAACGATTTACCACTCGGCTCAAAAAAAAGTGCGAGAGCAATAAACTAGCTTCGGGTACTATTCGAAAAAGATTCGTCATACTTGTCTTTCGCAGGATGACCCCCAAACAAAAACAGCACAAATGCGATGCATCCTCTCAACATTGGCACGAGAGCAATAGCCGCGTTTACATGAATGCGACAAGTGGCGCATCGCATAGGATCGCATCAATTTTCTAGCGCATCGAATCCATGTAAACGGTGCTAATGCGCTAAGGAAGCGCGTCGCATTAATGCGACAGACGGGGGTGGATTGAGACGCGTAAGTCGACTTTCGAAGTGCATGTAAACGCGAGCGCATCGCATTAGGACTTATGTCGACAAGAAAAGTAAGCCCTGGAAACGCAGCTTTGCATTTAAAAACGTCTAAATCGAGTGTAAGACGCCAGAAAATGTCAGTCGTGAAAAAAGAACAAGAACCAGCCGTGCCGGAACCTTTAGAAGTGCCAGAAACGCTGCTTTACCTTCGATGTGCGGCACTGTATGGCGCCACCATCGCACCAGGGGTAAAGCGGTACATGTAAACACTAGCGCATCGCATTACTCGTGATGCGCTAGGAAATATGACGCGCTGCTATCGCGTTCTGTCGCATTCATGTAAACGCGGCTAGTGGAGCACTTGCGAAACGTACCACAGTTTTGGAAACAAAAATATATTGCACACCGTTGCGCGCGCAAACGTCGAAAGCGCACGCCTGTTCCTTTCCCCCTTTTGCAATTAATCACGCATTGCAGTCATCTGGCTTCACCAGTATGGGTCGCTATCTCTGTAGTTTTCAAGTGAAACGAATAAGTATTTGACCGGCATAACCTGCCAGTTCATACCTTTAATGACTCGATCGGTTACGTGCCACTTGCCGCGCCAGAATCCCAAACACTTGCTCCAAATTAAAGAGCTCCCTGTATACTCACACAACGTCTGAAGCAGCAACTGCACTACTAATACTTTTTCTGTCACGATAAATAAAGCGATGTCGTCCGGGTATGCCAATACGCGTGCCTCGCATGCCTGCAACTGGAAACCATTATTAATATTGCTGTTTATTATGCTAGCACAAAACGACCCAATATACAAAAAAAGAGTAACGGGGACAGCGGCAATCCTTGTCGTACTGAACGCGTTACTTTTGTTGGACGGCTCACTGACCTATTTATTACAAGCCTCGTTGCACACTGCTTATACGCCAGTCTTACGTCCTCCATTATTACTTTCCCCAGGATTACTTGTTCCAAAATAGTATAGAGTATCTCATGAGAGACCATATGAAAGGGCCTCTCGCGGTCTATTTCTAGCATGACTACAACGTCATCCATGCCGTCACAACACTCTAAAATGCTCCGTGCTATGTGTATATTATTAGTTATAGATCTTCCTATTATTCCACATGCTTGGTGTTTGCCTACTATGTCATATATCACACTCTGTAACGCCGTTGCTAAACTTGCATTATAATTTTAGAATCTACATTCGTCAAAGATATCGGCCTATACTCCTTAACTTTTCAGAGCTCTTCTCTTGCATATGTTTTGGGTATGAGAACAGTGCTTGATTTTAAGACCTAGGGGGACAGTTTTTACAGTCTGTAGGCTTCTGAGTACACGTCACATAACACTGGACTTAGGTAGTTTCGGAAAGCTTTGTAGAACGATTTGCACAACCCGTGTGGGACTGGAGACTTTCCTGGAATCAATTCGTCTATAGCCTGCTTAAACATTTCCACTCTTTTGGTACTTTTAAATGTTCTCGTACCTCACCATCTATCGTCGACAAGAATCTTAAAAAGTTGTCTTTAAACGGCTCTAAGTTTAAAGGTTGGTGCGAACATTGGGCTACGACCGAGAGTTTGTGCCCTATAGTCAAACAGCTTACTCCCTAGGCCAGTAACGATGTCGAGTACCTTAGCACCTTCCCATGTTCGTCCGCGTCCATCCATGCGCACACCACCATGAAGCGAAAATAAAGCGAAATGTGATTGGAGCCGTGAGTTGCACTTTCATTCTGGGAAGAATCGAGGTGCAACTCACGGCTCAAATCGAATGATGGTAGGGGCATAAATCAGATGTCACTCGGGGCGCAACTTGGGTGTCATTTCGAGTCCCCGTACTGCGCGCTCTCGCCATCATCCACGAAGGGGAGATGCTGCCCTTTTTTGTTGCGCGCAGTTCGCTTCTGATCATACGTAGCAGGTGAGCAGGTGAACGCTTTATTGGTGCAGATTGCAGCAGCTGTCTCCTCACGGACACACGTTGGAAGCGTAAGATTAAAGCGCACGAATTCTTTTTCAAGCATTTATTCAGAGGCTTAGCAGACGCAGGATAATAATAGGCACAAAATGCAGTGTTCAACACATGGTTGCACACCAAAGTCACAGGCTGAACACTCCAAAACAATATTCTTGGCATCTTCATTCCTTACGTGGCCGATGTGTTATCAGTAGAACAAAAAAATGAATACAATCCAGTTGTTTACATTTACTACCTAGCCCAAGTTCGTTCAGGCAACAAGCAAGATTGCAAGACGGAGCACTGAGAGCGAGTTAAGAAATACTGCAATTTCCAAGACTTCGACTGGCAATCTGATCTTTGGCATCTCTCGGGGATGAACGAGACTTTAACGTATTTCCGCTGGTTCTGTTGCAATCCATGGCAGGGTATATCCGCTATCATACATCAATCGTTCTCGGCGGATGGCCGTTATATTCCCGACGGCGTCGTTTTATCCCGAGTGCGTTCGTTTAGCGCGCTTCGGAGTACGAAAACGTGCGTTTGTTTGGCGATGTCCGAAAACCGTCTATATGGCGTCGGTATGGTTCATCGTGGAACAACAAGGGTCGAAGAACGTTCACCGCCCATCTTGCGGTGGGCGGTTGGAATGGGTTCGTCCAAGCAAGACAAATGTTTCGTAATCTTGCATCATACATTGTTTAACATAACATTGTTGTTTGACGAGCGCCAGACAACTGTTTCAAAAACCTGTGCCTACGATGGTACCCTTTGGAAAAAATTTCCCCGCATTTCCCCGAGGGGAAGAATGTGAAAGTGCGAATGCAGGAGTTGAATTTGCGCGGTTCGGTAATGTTCGCGAAAGAGAGATCACACCAAGGAGGTTGTATAGAACTTCTGGAGTGGAGATGGTGCTCGAAAACTGACGCCGACAGCCGCCATCTTGCCGTGGGTAGAAAACTCGTTCCGCGCTAGCAGACGCATTGCATTCGTCGCATAATGTACTTGTTTTTGCGGCGGGTTACGTTATATTTTTGCTTGCGTTCTTTTTTTGTTTTGTTTTGTTTTGTTTTGCAAGTTGATTCTCTCATGCGGCTACCTTCAAGCGCACCGAGCTTTTCTTGCGCGCGTTCATTTCGCCGCATGTGGTTTCGGTTATGCTCCCCTCTCCGTGTTTCTAGTTAAGCGCTTCGCAAGTCGCCCGTGCGTGCGCCGGGGGCGCACACATCTGGTAATTATTTACATTCTTGGGCGCTAACAACTAAAATAAACAGTAGACACAATGACATTTTTTTCTGCCCCATATGTGTCGTTCTTCCGAGTTCTCTCTTGCCAAAGAGCAAAACCCGTGTTCGTTCGATCCTCGTTCGCGGATGGATGCTCCAAAGGTGTAGAAAGCAGAAATGGTCTGCTCGTGTGTCGCGTTCGGCTGCGCTAATCGCGCGAAGAATGCGTCGGGGATTACCTTTCATCTGTAAGTACTGAGGGTATCTGTTTGTTTTGGGTTTCGAGGGCATTACTAGTATTATAACGTTATGAGTGCACATTTGCCCGCCGTTTGTGCGTGATGTAAAGGGAAAATTTGCCGCAGCACCTGCCGTCCGCGTACTGAGCATACCGTACGCGCTTGTTTACGCAGATATGCGAATGTTTTCGCTCGAAGTTGTGGTGGTCCTGTAGTCGCTTGGCTGCGCGAAATCACGTGTTTGTAAATATGTAGGGCGGAAATTGTTTTTACGCACTAATTTAAATGCAGAGTATTGCTAAGGCACTTACCGTCAAAAAACAAGGCACTCTTGTTTAATACATTTCCTTTACATCCGGCCATACGTGAATACACTGACGTTTCTCGTTAGCGCTGTTTCGTGGAAGTCTTTGACGCACCGCAATGCTCTCCCGCGTTCTTCGTCCGCGTGATTTTGTTATATCAGTGGCTAATGCACTGTGCTGCTCATCCCTAGAACGCGGGTTCGATTCCCTGCCGCGGCAGCCGCTTTTCTGGTGAAGGCGAAAAGCGAAAACTCCTGTGTGAACCAGATTTCGGTGCACGTTAAAGATTCCCCAGGTGGTCAAAATTAATCCGGAGCCCTCCACTACGGCGCGCCTCATCGCCTGCGTTGCGTCAGCGCCTTAAACCCCACAATGAATGAATCAATCAATCAATCAAAAGCTCGTGCTTAATTTGGTATTCGGCAAGGGCAAAACTGGGCATGTTGTTTAAACCAGAAAACGTGCATTTGCACTACATATAAAGATTGCAATATCCTGATGGATATGATTCTTGCAGTACAGTGGGAGCGCGAGCTGGCCAGCTCACGGTGCGAGGACCAAGAACGCCTCATCACTCGCGCCCACGCAGCTGCGCTAGCTCGCGGCTATCTGGACTGAGAAAGCCACCCACTTTTATGCTCATTAAATGTTTTCCAATCCAATCCAATCCAAAACCGCTACTGCATTATTATTTATTAATCATTACTGAATAAGCATTCATTAATCCTAGCCACGCCGCTAAAAGAAACCAGCGTCAAATAATCGCGCTTTAGCGTGTCCCGCACTTCCAGCATCAAATCACGGCTAATAGTAACCTTGTAACGCGGAATCTCTTGCCATGGCGCGCAACATGAGGTAATTTTAATGTTAAGGGGGCGGTCTATAGCCTTAGCTATACCGAATAAACGTTTATTGAAATAAAATCAGGGGTGGTGCCTTTAGCAGAGCGCTGCGCGTTTTCCCGCATCGACAGCTCTGTTGACCACCATAAGATATACACAGGCGAACTCGCTGCTTGAATTATATCTTAAGTCAAAACCTTACGTGTAAAGCAAAATTCAGTCTGCCCTCAAATATCGTAATCGATACACTAGCTTACCATCGTTTTCTCCCTTGTAAAGCCAAAAAAACGCGACCGCACTTCAGCGTCCCTGCCGGCGCAGCGCCTTTTCTACCCACGGCAATATGGCCGCCGACCGGTTCGCCCGGCTTCACCTCCCCGCGTTGCCCGCTATGGGCGGCCTCCACTCCAGAAGTTTTATACAACCTCCTTGGATCACACACACACACACAACTACAAAGAAAGAAAGATGCATTTATTCACAGACACCTATTTGTGTTGTCGTTGTACTTGATTGCTAGAGCGGATCTCAGCTTTGAAATTTCGTGTCTGTATTCCTTTAAGCGGGTGTATTAGCCCTTCTCACGCCCGATTCTTGGCCAATCGCCCTAAGTGGATATGTGCTAAAGAAATTAGGAACTCTTCTTGGCAAATCGCCCTAAGTGGGTATGTGGTGCGGACGGACGGACGGCGGTGGAGGCGTGATTCAGATTACTTGGCCAATCGCCCTAAGTGGGTATGTGCTAAAGAAATTAGGAACTCTTCTTGGCCAATCGCCCTAAGTGGGTATGTGGTGTGAACGGACGGACGGCGGTGGAGGCGTGATTCAGATTACTTGGCCAATCGCCCTAAGTGGGTATGTGCTAAAGAAATTAGGAACTCTTCTTGGCCAATCGCCCTAAGTGGGTATGTGGTGTGAACGGACGGACGGCGGTGGACGCGTGATTCAGGGTCGCTTAAGAAGTGCATTCGCACTTAATATATTGACGTTATGTAACGGGGAAGCTCCCTGTTCTGAAGTATGAGCCTTAACCAGTATACACAAGCTTGTAATCTTGAACAAAACCAGCCCGCCCGGCGAAAGTGGATGTCCAGAGAAGGTGTTGTAAATTACTACAAATTATCTGGGGGAGGGTATTGAAGGCTCCTCGTAGTCTCGACGAGCTTGTCGCTTGCCCTCGTATTCGCTGGCGGCAAAGCCTGACGCATGCGCTCGCCCTCGAATGACGTCAACCCCTTTCCGAGAGGAGCTGCAAACATTCTTCACTAAAAACAAATTGTGGGGGGAAGTAGAGGGGGTATGGTCCCAGTTTTCACAGTCGCCTTATTGTCAACCGCGAGGTTTGATGCTTGTTGTGTGCTTTTTTAACTAACACACAGCTTTACGCTGTATGGCTGAACGAAAACAAACATTGCGCTGGGCTTCTTTGGCTGCAAAGGCAGGGTCCTGCCCAGCCTGACGCATGCGCTCGGCGTCTGGCGCGACAGCTGCTCGGTCAGGCCTGGGATTTAAGGCTTAGCATTCTTTGTCGAGTACCCTCACAGCCAGGACCGTGTGACGCCCTGCATTGTAGCAAAAATGCAAATATCGCAGAAGTTCCTCCGGTAATCAATATAATAGCGTAAACGGAGATAACTGGTCGCACGAAATTTTGAAAGGATAAAGATTCAAAGAATAAATTTTGGAAAATGGCTAATCCTGTAAAGCCCTGCATTTCCAGAGTAATGCAGATTTCACAAAAGTTCTACCGGTAATTGTTATAAGTATAAATTTAAGGTAACTGGTCGAACTAATTTTATTTTGGAAAAACAAAAAGTCACAAATATATAAAATAATTACGGAAAACGGCGAACCATCTAACGCGCTGCATTTCCACAATAATGCAGATTTGCCGAAAGTTCCAAATGTAACCGTTATAACATCGTAAATGAAGATAATTGGTTGAAAGGAATTGTGGAAAACTAATAAATAAGAAGAATAATTCAAAATTTGTGGGGATTGGCAGAACGTGTAAGGCTTTGCATTTCCAGAATAATGCAGATTTAGCGAAAGTTCCACGTGTAATCTTTATAATAGCGTAAATTCAGGTGATGCGTCGAACGAAATTTTGAAAAACTAAGAACTAGAAATATATATAAAATACTTACAGAAAATGGCAAACCGGATAATGCCCTGCATTTCCACAAAATGCAGATCTCGCGAATGCTCCCATTCGAATCGTCTTATTAGCGTAAATGGACATAATTAGTAGGACAGCATTTAGAATGACCAAGACATTTGCCTGTAAAAACTCATACTCATGATAAGCGGTATAAGAATGCTACGCATTGGTAGGTACTTCTCATAATTTCCTTAGAATTATGTTGTTTAAGACACAAAAATTTCAGACTAACTAGAGGTAACAGCTTTGCTTTAAAACGACCTTTTTTTTTTCGTCCACATGATATTCGTTTGAGGATGCGGAATTTCGCTTGTAATATTTTAACGCGTCCCTCCATTTCCCCTCTCACCGTAGTGCAATGGGTTTGCCCACGTCAAGAAAATATCCTGCCGGCTCCCATGACCGTCATTACTCTTTCCAGCTTTCGCATGTCATATTCTGTGCATGCGATTCATTAAAATATCAAATGTAGAAAATCAACTAGTGTCATGTTGCCTGAAATTATTTATTGTTATGCTATTTTGTTTTCGGAAATAACACTAGAACCAGCACGCAACGGGAACAAATTTTTGATGAAATGTTTGGAAGCGCTATTGCGGAAACCAAACTCTTGCTACGCCAAAATAAAATTAGATCTTCTGAATTTTATTTATTACAAGCCCTGAAACAACTCCGCGCGTACTAAATAAATCTTTATATGTAATGAGCAGTGGGCAAATACAAAAAAGAGTTGGTGCTAACCACCTCTAAACGAGATAACTGGTATCTAATTACGAAACACTACCGAAAGACCCCTTCGCTGTAGTGTTTTCAGGTATTCGTACAAATAAGCTTGCCGTTTCTTAGATCTAAAGACAGAAAATGTAGTTTAAAGGGCGTTGAACTTTTATTGATGCTGCTTTAAAAAAAATAAGCTGTGTCTTGTTTTGGGGTGAATGAATTTCAAAGAGCATATTTACAGTAGGGAATATCAAACAGGTGACATTCAGGTTAATGTAAAATAAACATTAGGTTGTTAAGGATTTCTTGTTTTGATTTCAACAATGTTCACGGGAAGTGTCCTTCTCAACAGACACACGCCCAAATTTGTATTTAGGAACTACTGACAGCGTTCCTCGAGGCACAAAAAATAAGTAGTATTTATGTTTGCTCTCGTGCATATATTATTTACACATCTGCTACAGCATATGGAAATCGCAAACTGGAAATCTACAGCATGTGGAAATGGCAAACTGTGCAAGCCATAGTTGATTGTAGTTCAATGACTTTATCTTATAATAACTGCAGAATCTATTTATGTACTTAAAAGGTCACCCAGACGCATTCCTAATTGTCGTCCTTGGTGACCTTAAACAGCGGAATCTTTTACCAGTGACGGCGTCAAAAATTCCACAGGGGGTACCGCCTCAGACGAGCGAAGAAACAAAAATCTGGTTTAAATACTTCAATCCAATGTGCCTCCAAATTTCCAATGCTAATTCTTAGCAGATCTTACAAGAATTTTCTTCGGCAATAGTTAGCCGGACTAAAAGGAAGAGTTTTTTTACGCGTGTTAGCGGGTCGCAAAACATATACTCCGACCTAGATATAAGCGCTATAACATTCATACTTTTTTCTCCGTTGTCTAATTAAGGCTTTGCAAAGCGTGTTGCAGCAACGTAGTAATATTACATGTACCAATGACTAATAACGAGTAATACTATGTAGCAATATTACAGAATACGCTACATGTCCTTGCAGCTGTGTCGCTGATCTAGTACGCATACAAATCTACAAGTGTCGACTTGCTAAATAAAGTGGTATCTATCGCACCTTCAATTCTGTTGAGCTGTAGAGGAAATACTCGCAAAGCATCGAAAAGTAAATTATGTTGAAATATTGATACTTTGAAAGATTTTTGCATATGAGGCGATTGGGGGGATTCTCACATTTTCATCACAAAATAAAATGTTTAGAAATCGTAAGGGTAGTTGTTAGCTTGAGGCTTTGGCGAAATGCTATGTCCTATGTACAGCGCAAACGACGAAGCAAAATTATAGTGTTGACGGAAACGCTTGGAGGAATTTAAGGCATTTTCTATAACATCTAGGGAGTCTGACGGTTGCAGCGCACCTATGAACATTTCAAGCAAAAGAGTTCATGCGACATACCGCTCTGTGAAGAATGAAGACCAGCTAGTCTGTGGTGTGTTTTACCTCAATCGACGATTTATGAATAAAACAAACGAAGTTTGTCTGTAATTTGCAATTGAGCATTTTTGTTAGGTTTTTCATGAAAAACTTGGAAGTCCGAGAGTTTTACTCCAGGGGAAAAATACAGAGCTCTCTATTTTCCTCCCCTAGGGCCTAATGTATTGATGGATGACAAGAATTCTATAATAATTAGTACTACAAAGCAAGCTAAGTAGTTATAAAAAGTGTACTAGGCTCAGCGCAATGAGAGAGTCTTCTGGTAGGGTAATTGCCATGTATTGTTTCGGGATAGTCTTGAGAAACAAAAAAGGCAGCCGTTTTTTGTAACCGCACTTCCTCCGGAGAAGTCAATGTATTGAAAGCTGACTGAAATTTGTAACGTTTGTAAATGAAACCCAAAGTAATGATGGAATCGTCTTAGCAGCCAATTTACGTATATTGTTTCTGAGATACCTGCATTAGATTGAGAGCTACAGAACATTCGTATTCGCCAAAGACTGGAAACGAAGATTTGTAGTGTCGGCATGATAAGCAGCCTGGCGATTGTGAATACCACCAGAGAGTAACTATGTACGGTTTCGGTGTAAAGACGTGTAAAGTTTTGCTACTAAATGGAAACATCATTCAGGTCGCCTGGAGGCAGTAAGAAATTAGCAACTGCATGTGGCGGCTCCTAGGCTGTCTGCCAGCTAAATATGGTTGGGTTCAATCTCTACGAACAACAAAACAATACGCTGTCGTGGCATTACCCTACTTCTAACACCGATCTACGATCTCGAAACACCGAACTTTGAAGTAGGCCACTCGAGGTGACGACGATGATGTGGCGGAGATAACAAAGACGCCCTTCATGAAAATACCATGAGGATATTCACCCAGCATCTGTGGATTTGGAGAAGAAGCTGCTTCTTGCCTTAAATAGAGAGTTTTAGAATAACGTACGCAACCGTACGAAAAAGTTAGCGAACGCTATTTCTTTGCGTCGTTCTCACTGTGCATGCGCGGTACGTTAAACCGCTTCTGCGTTTAGCGGACAGAAGCCGAGCGGACGCTATTTCACCGAAATAGCGTGCGTACGTGAGGCCGCTTGCGTTTCCAACATGGCGGCAAGTATAGCCCAGCAAGCATCCACGATTCCGCTTTTCTGTCGATAGTAATTTGCTCCCGATGAATCAAGGTCTTTGCCCCTGTATTTTTAAATACGTCGAGTGCTTAGCACATAGTACCTCGCGCAGCTCCGTATCGTCGTGACATCGCTGACTACCCGAACGACGCTTTGTAGCCAGGCCAGCGACCAAAGCAGTGTGTGTGTGTGTGTGTGTGTGTGTGTGTGTGTGTGTGTGCGTGTGTGTGTGTGTGTGTGTGTGTGTGTGTGTGTGTGTGTGTGTGTGTGTGTGTGTGTGTGTGTGTGTGTGTGTGTGTGTGTGTGTGTGTGTGTGTGTGTGTGTGTGTGTGTGTGTGTGTGTGTGTGTGTGTTTTGTGGGCGCGTTCGCGATGAATTGCGACGTTGTGTTTCTGCGGGTGGACAGTGTTTCGTATGCTCTGGATTATCTTTCTCGAGCGACGTACGACTCAACCTTGCATCGGTTATGTACAGTGTGCGTGGCTAAAAGCTCTCTCGGCTTGAGCGCCACAGTTAAGTGACTTGCTGTTCCACCCTGCAGACCACGCGCGAGGTGAGCGCCGAATTTACGACGGGCAGGAGAAGGCAACGGATTGGCGGTCGATCGCAGTTCAGACTTGAAACGCATGTTGTGACGTTGTGTTCGTTCGAAACGCCTCTCTGGATTGTTTTGAAGTTTAATAAAATGTATGCGTCAAACACGGGCATTCGGTTCAGGGCGTTCTGTGCGATTGCACAAAAGAAGTTCCGCGGGACTTCAACGGTGTCTTTATGGACCGTACTCAGGTAAGAGAATATTCATGCCGTGCTGTGGCCGTGTTGCATTCAATACTAACGGGAAAGCGTTTGTTGACATTTGTTTGGATAGTCGTAAAATCTCCAAGAACTCCGGCACTCCGCTCGCAGATCAGCCGGCGAGTCATTTCGCAAAACATTAGACAGATGGCGTAGTATGCATTAGCGTGCCGCTACGCAAAACTGATGACACGCTCTACTAAAACTCCGCTCGCGGTGTTTAGGTAGCGGGATGCCAAAGTTTAGCGTTTAGTGTACGCAAAGGCAACAAACGCTGTACTAAAACTGTCTAATAGCTTATTACGTAATTGTGCTCCCAATGCAAACTATCATATGTCAGCGGATAATGAACTGTGTGTAATTGCATGATAAATATATTTGAACTTCTCATTATTCTGATGCAATGTTCTGCACGCAATTAGTTGACTTGTTGCACACGCCATTCGGTTAAAGTGAAGCTGCCTACGGGCTTGTTTTTCCGCAGCGTGTTGAAGGTGCAGTATAAAGCATGAAATGGAGTTTGGCTAGTGCTGGTTGCTTAAATCCTATGACTATGGTAATTATAGGAAAATTCTAACCAGTTGTTTTGTTAAACCGTGTGTAACAATGGTCCCGGTGGAAACCCTAAACAATCTTTTCAGTTTAAGTGATTTATGGGTATCAGGTTAGTTATCAGAGAAATATCTTCATTTCCCAAAGGTCACCAACAATCAAGGCCTTTAGGCATACTGACAATGCCAGATCCCCTGTTTGATATTTTCAATTACAACGGCGACAACGTAATAAAAAACCGTACAGGGAAATATTCTCACCACAAACATACTCAAATGTTTGCATCAAAGCAAAAAGAATGTAGAAAGTGTGAGGAAAATTCACTTAAACTACTTCGTCATTATAGCTGTGGCACCAATATTGACCTGCAAACTAAGTGCGACACATGAAAACGCGACATTTTTAAATTTGTCGATTCCTACCTATAGATATTCCGTAGTTTTCAAGCTCTGCCGCGGATCATCTACGCTGCACCCGGAGCGCACAGATTGGCAGTAGAAACTGCGATTGAAATATCCAAAGACATGGAAAACATCCAGGTAAACTTGCACTCATGCGCAAGACTTGAATCGCGAAGCTCTTTTAGTGAGCATAGACGGACACATAGTTTCAGTACCACGCCGTGCCTTTCGGATCGCGGCCTCTTCCTCAGCCATACCAACTGTCCGCGGTCGGACCATGCCGAGAACTGCGAAAACGCTGCGGGCGAGGTCACTTCTTGATACTGAGCACATGCGCACAACGACGCGAGCTCCAGCGCGAAAGACTCCTACGATACTGTGTGCCTGTGGACGCTGCCCTCCAGTGTTGCGGCGGCCCCTATCACGAGTCTTTCCGATGTAGAGCGGGTATTGCAACATCTGCACTACGCCTGCGCGATAGCAATCCACGCGGGGAGTTTTCGGGGTGCCCGAACCCCGAACTTACGGCCAGTACCGACAGCTTTGCTGTTAAAAATACGTTCACCTGCCGCTAGGTCTAATATAAACCCAGGGTCAGCTATTACACATGAATCACTCCCAGAGAACATTTTATTGCGTTAGCAGTATTACAGACATGTCAGGAACACTTTCCCGGCTCTCTGTTAGAGAATAGAACGCCAGAGTACAGGTTATAGATGGGCAGCTTCCGTAAAACTGTCCATGTGGCTCCGTAGAGAAGGCTGTATAACAGGATAGAGCTCCCACTGCCTTGTCGCCCGGGCGTTGCGAGCCTCAGACAACTTTTCGCGTTACAAGCCATTTCCGTCTGAAAAACGGTAACGAATGAAATTTACGGCCACGGAACGCCGATACTGGTGGACAGCAGAAGATACACAAAAGGCCAAGGGAAGGATAAAGTCAACCAAATGGGATCATTAGGATGGTTAGAACACTGACTTTTGATGGCGTTTTCCACTAGCAACGGGGGCGAAAAGTTCTGATTTGCACTACCAAAGCCCGAGACAAGTGTGCGCACGGGTGAGGAGTCACATTTGTTAACGTTTCTGAAATATATGATAATAATATTATTTACAAACTTAATTTCTCTTCCATAAACAGAGATACAGAAATAGGAGTTGCGGGGAAGAGGTGTCATAGGTTGACGAAGCCGCGGCCCCCTTTCTGCTCAACAGTAGCGTCGTGACAAAAAATGTATAGAACAAGCAGAAAAAGTAATTATTATGAAAAGGTAACAATAGGAAATTTCTTTGCGTCCCACGGAATGCCTGTTATCTTTAACTGTGTAAAGAACAGTCGATCAAGAGAGCAAAAGAGTGATGTGAAGAAAAAGCGTACCACAGTTTGGTTCACACCGCACGCAATTGACGCTTCTAACATTTGGAGATATCGAAATCGCCCACTGAAATACATTTAAAAGAAAAGGCATAGTATACTGTATGCGTTCTTCTAAAGTGTTAAAACGAGCTGTAGGTACCACCCAAGCCTTGACCTTGAAAAATATAGACCTTGAAAAATGCCTATATTGTACAGCGGAAAGATTGACAAGCTCTAGCAAATATGCTTTATGCCTTGTGGGGATAATACAGAGAAAACATTTTCGACATAAATTGAAACCCAGCCTAATAAATTTTTCCTCTGTTCAAGGTTTTTACATAATAAGTGGCATCGAGCAGGCGGTAAGGTCATTTCGCAACCTTTCTACAACGAAGGGAAGGAGAAAATATTGGACGGCAACTAGGCACTCATTTTTGATACTGCGAGTGCAACAGCATGATGGTCCAATATGCAGATTCAGTATGATTATACTCCTTATCAGTATCATATTGTCTTTGTCCTTTTTCAGGCTTTTTGTGTTTTCTACTTTTGGGATATAATTCTAGAATACCCCATTTTGTGCGACGCATAGCGCGTGGGTCCTCCTGCGAGTGGGTGAGGATTACTGCACACTCTCCTTCTCCCTTAAACTGGTTCGGGTTGCTCATTCAGAGGTGGTCCGCTGACCGCGCGGGCTGCGGCCTGGGCTCTCAATATGGAGGGGCGGAGGACTCACTTGCGGGCTTCTGCCCGAGATTAGGACAGCACAAGCCCGTCTTCGCAATTGAACATAGGAAGAATGCAGGCTTCTCCCTTCGCGTAGCCTTTGCTTGTAGTGGTGGCCGTTGTCCTCAGTGGTCTAAGAACCGCAAGCACCGGGAATGGTTGTGAATGCCTTAAATCCTAACCTTGCACTCCCTGCTTGTGCATGTGATCTGAGTAGTTATTGGTAGATTGCCCAGTCTTTGGTCCTCTCCTCTCATCTCCAGAGTTGACATCATCTGTGCTTTGGCGGGTTGCACTTTTGAAGGACAGCTGTTGATTTCTTGTGCAGCGGGTCGCTCAGCGGATTGCCGCGTAGTAACCGGCAGGTACAGGCCATCTGAACCATAGGCTATGTCCTGTTAACAGTCATTAAGTTCGTTTCCTCACTTATTACTTAAAACCACCAGGCACTTAGATATATTTCGCTGGGGTTAGCTTCTTTACCTGTATTGTGTTTTTTATCCCGCCGGCCGAGCTGAGTTGGACGCGAGGGGCGTGAGGAGAAACCGCGGAGGCTTCTGTGTTATTCGCCGCGCTTTTGTGTCCCCTCGACGAGTGGGCACGGAGATAATGCCTACAAACACGTCCGTCACACCATAATAGCTGAAACGATGTCAGCTTTCGGAGGAGGATTTCCTTGCGTTCGTTTGATAACCCGGCGGAGGGGGACCGTTGATATTTAACGACCGCGATTACAGCCACGAGAATCCCCGAAGCGGACGGGAGCCGAATGCAGGTCAAAGGGTCAAGCCGTAGGTCAAACATAGCAACAGGTCACCAGACGTTCTCTCTGTGAAAGTTGCACTGATCAAACTTACTGGGCAAAATTTCAGTTCGTCAAACGTTTGAACATGGCAACTTGGCAGATGGTATGCGTCATTGGGTAGGCGACTAGGCTTCGTTATGTGCTCCAGGCGTCAACAAATAAAGTAATTTTGGTGCTGTGGGGCACAGTTGTCGGCGCGCATGGTATGACAATGTTTTAAGACATGCCGCCCGAGAGAAGGTTCCCGCCGTTAGGTCTGCTTTCAGTTGGTTGGTTTTCCTTTCTGTTATGTTTTAGTTTCGCGGAATAGCTTTGGGTTTCTGTATGAGAGGGAGAGAGGTGGGTCACGTGACTATTTTGAACCCACCTACGTTTGTTGGTCATGGTGGCAAATCAGTGGCCTGGTGTGGGCTAATCAATGAGCAATGCTCCCTCTCAAGTTGTGACGTTCCTTTTGTTTGCGGGGTTTTGTTTGTATAACCGAGGAGTTTGATTTTAAATGATCTGATGGAGGAAAGAAGAGATGGCAGGTGGCAGAGCGCGGCAAGCCCGCTCGACGCGGGCCTTGCCCGACGTCTGTTATGTTATCATGAAGCTTGAAAGTTGTACATACGTAGTGTACATAGAGTGTTAATACTGTACATTTTGTGTTTGCTTGGAGTAGACCATTGACGGCTATGTGCCGTCGGCCAATGAGCCAGCGAGCCATCGCTTCAGCAATCGTCATTTCAACGGATCATTTCTTCGATCATCGACTACAGCGACCGATCCATTTTGAGTTTAACTGGCGCCGAGGCAAGGATCCGGGGTGACATACTGTTGCGAGACACCGCGGAGCAGAAGCTCCAGTCTGCGGCGGCGAGGACGAGCGCGGACAACGGGAGAGAGCTCCATTCTCGACGGCAGCACCCGGCGTTGACGTGGCCTTCGAGAGACCGAGCTAGAGTTCGGAGGCTGGGGCGTCACCTTGGTGAAAGGCCCCAGGGAGCAGACGCTCCAGGCCGCAGCGGCGACACCAATCCAGAGTCCGGGGTGACATATTGGTGAAAGACCCCGAGGTCCAGAAGCTCCAGGCTGGAATGGTGAGGGTGACCTCGAGCACGGCAGAGAGCTGCATCATCTATGGCAACACCCGGCGTCAGTGACGGTAGGTGTTAAAGAGTCCGAGATGAAGTTCGAAATCGCGGACAACATTTTGGCAAGTGGCCGCAGGCACCAGACGCTCCACACCAGCGAGGCGACATCGGACCGCAGAGAGCTGCATTATGTGAGGCACCACCTGGATTCAGCGAAGGCGGGCGTTCGAGCGCTCGAGTGAATGAGAGCGGCGCAGCGGCCTCCCGCGAATGGGATGCGAACAGCGGCGGCAAAGTGAGCTTTACTTTTCGCCTGGAGGTGACCACTGCTGTCCAATGTTATTACATGGGAGACGCGGTACGCTAACTAGGGGTAGTTTTTTCTCAGTTGGGTTTGTGTATAGCTTTCACAATGGTCCTGTCCTCTGAGGATATTGAGATGCGAATGGCTACAACTGTCGCGGCTATCGAGCAGCTCGAGATGAAGATGGCTCAGGCGAAACGGGCTTTAGATCAGCGGCTCGCGATGGCGGCGGGGCAGGCCAATCGTGCCGCAATTCCTTAGCTAGTTGCTTGCGAGCCAAGTTCTTGTCCCGTCGAGGTTGATCACAGTGTAGAAACGCCTGCTCAAAATGGGTGTGTATAGCCACCAGGATGCGCAATACTGGAGAGCGCATGGCAAGCAGGTATTGAGGGCGACTCCGCAACGCGTGTTATAGAGCCCGAATCAGAGATAGGCTCGCCGGGGGTGGTGTTGGAATACCTGTCGAATAGTGTAGTTCCCAAGCAGGCTCCCAGGTGGCGAGTGTGCGGAATCCGCTGGTTGCATATTGCCGGAGAGCAGGCTCGAGCTTGTGTCGGGGGCATGCGAGTGTTAAGGCCGAGGAAGCGACGGCGCTGTGCGGAATGCGGTTTACGATGAGGCTCATGTATGCGTGTTAGGGGAGCCGGCGTCACAATTAGTACTGTCGTGAGGTTCATGTTTTCACGTTCCTGATCCGCCGAGTTCCAAAGGCCCGCAGCTGGAAGTGCGTCAGGGCAATGTATTTTGTTACATGAGAAGTGCAGCCCTGCTGCGTGCAGACGCATGCACGAAAGCCAGCGATAAGTTCGCTGATGGCAGTGAAAAGTGGCGTTCCGGCCTATTGTAGCTCGCTTCTACTTGTGGAAGGACCGACAGCGAGTTCCCTCAAGGAGGGAACACTGGGTAGTCCGGTGTCTGCTGAGATATGAGCTTTGGCTCATCGGTAAATACAACGCCACAACTTTCACATGCCTGCCTCACCTTTCCCTTGCCCCGGCTTAAAACGTCGCTGTTAGGATGGACCCCCCATTTGGGTTCTGTTTCTCTCATTTGGACAGTGGTGGTCGCGTCGAGGTGTATGATAGAGGGGAGCATGTGCGGTGTTTGTGCGTGAGACAGTGTCCTGAATGATTGTCCGGGCAACGAAGTGAACTTGTGAACATGGCAGTAGGCTGCAAGTTTACAGCAAGTGAACCGCAGCAGGTATGAACAATCTTTGTTGCATATTCGGAAAGACCATTTGTCCGCGAGTGTTCGAAGAGACCATCAACTCTGTTTTAGACGTTTTTTTAACTGCTGCAGACGTAGTTGCATTCGTGCCTTTGGTTTTACCTGTTTGTCGATTTCTCTCGTTAAAATGAAAGAGCGAGTTTGCATGTGTTTGTCGTGGTATTTTCGCCTGTATTACTTAGTTTGCTTTTTCAGTGGTCGCACTATAAGGCGAGATCGCTTTTGTGTGACAAGTTGTGTAAAGCTGTCGCTTTTTCGGAGGCTAGTTGGTATTTTGTTGATGTTTTTTCAGTAATGAGTGTCCTCTGGGACAGTTTAAAGTTTACATTTTGTGTGGTTGAGCGTTTTCGTATAGTGTTTGAGTTTGCGGAAGGGACAATTGGTGTCGTGAGCATAATGAAGAGTTTGGTGTTGTATTTCAGTTTATTTCTTCCAAGTGTCTTTTTTGCACAATTAAAACTTTACGTTTTGTTCGTGTCTAGGATTCAAGCTACAGCACGTCTGGTAGTGTTGCATGCTGTGTAGTATGCAGGGAGTGCTGTGATTGACTGTTCTGGTTGTTCTATATTACGTGTTTAGAACCCACAGCCAGAGTTAATGTTGCACGTACAGCTCTTGTAAGGACAATATTCTTGGTGGGGAGCAGTTAAGTTCGGGTACCTCACTTATTAATAAAACCGCCCGGCAACTAGATATCTTCCACTGCGGTTAGCTTGCTTACCGGCATTGTGTTTGGTTTCCACCGGCCAAGCTGAGTAAGGCGTGAGGGGCGTAAGGAGAAACCGCAAAGGCTTCTTTGTTATTCGCCGCTCTTTTGTGTCCACCCGACGAGCGGGCCCGGAGACGACGCACACAAAAGCGTCAGTCATCCTATAATAGCTGAAAGCGTTGTCAGCTTTAAAAGGAGGATTTCCTTGTGTTCGTTTGAGAAATCGGCGGAGGGGGGCGGTTTTCATTTTAACGGCTCCGATTACCGCCACGAGTATCCCCGAAGGGGACGGGAGCTGAAGTTCGGTGAAGGGGTCAAATCTTGAGTGAAACATAGGAAGACGTCACCCCACATTCTGTCTGTGACAGTTGCACTCATCAAAGTTACGGGGTGAAGTTTCAGTTCGTCCCATGTCTGACCCTGGCAACGGGGCCAATGGGATGCGTCATTAGGTAGGCGACCAACCTTTGTTAGGCGCTCCACGTGTCTACAAAAAAGGAATTTTGGTGGCGTGGGGTACGGTTTTCGGCACGCACGGTATGACAATATTTTAATATGTTCCGCCCGAGAGCCCATTCCCGTCGTTAGGTCTGCTTTTAGTTGGTTGGTTTCCATTTCTGTTATATTTGGGCTTTGAGGAATTCCTTTGGGTGTCTATGAGAGGGAGAGAGGTAGGTCGCATGACTTTTGATACTGCGTAGCTTTGTTTGTCAGGGTCGCCAATCAGTGCAATACTGGGGGCTAATGAATGAGCTTTTGTGGGCTGTGTTTTTTTTTGTAAAACCGAGGAGTCCGAGGTTTTCGATGATAGGACGGAGGCAAGAGGAAAGTGCAGAGCGGGGCGAGCCCCGCTTGACGCGGGCCTTGCCCAATCCCTGTTATGCGATCATGAATCTCGGAAGTAGTAAATAAATAGTGTAAACAAAGCGTACATACCGCACATTTTGTGTTTGCTTGGAGTAGATCATCATCGGCTGTGTGCCGTCGGCCAACGAGCCAGCAAGTGATCGTTTCAGCAATCGTCATTTCATCGGATCATCTATTTGATTATCGGCTTGATTCTCATACATTAGACGCCGTTCTGCAGCGCTATCAGGTTTTCTCGGGGTGCTTACACTTGCTTGGCAGAAGCCCACCCTGCCTTGCGGCTTGGTTAACTCGAACCCCTGGCAGACACCTTCGCAGCCTAGGCTGTTTTGGGCAGAAACGTGGTACTTTAGGACTACGCACACATCCGAATTCGCATAACTTTATTGGAGGAATACTTTCTCGTTCGCTGAATCTGTAACTAGCATGCTTGTGCCGTATCACACTATCAGACTGCACCGTGTTCGTTTAATCCAGCAGCCCTGCAGAGGCCCACGTAAGTCGCTGAGCGTGCGAACATTGCTCACCCGTGCAGCTGCCTTTCACCGGTTCACAAAAAAGCGGCGGATGCCGGTGATGTGCGCGGACCTGAGCGAGAAATACACCGCTAGTGGAGCCTTTCAAGAAAACGGCGGAATTTTTCGGAATTATCGGAATATTTGATAGTCATTTTTTGTGCCTCCATCCGTTCTGGCCGCTCGCCTCGTGATTGGAACGTGGTACGCATTGCTCCGGTCCGAAAAAGGGTCACAAGAAGTGTAGTGTTAAACTATCGTTTAATTTTTACAACCTCTTCAACTTGCAAAGTACATGAACAAAATGTTGTTATATTTATCATAAATTTCCTTAACAAAAATGACATACTTTCGGATGTTCAGCATGGTATCAGAAATGGTTTTCCACAGAAACGCAGTTAATCTCTGTTGACACAGTTTTTCAAAACTTTTAACAAGACACGTCAAGTTGATGTCACCTTTTTGAATTTCACAAAGGCATTTGATCTTGTTCTTCATGAAGAGCTTATTCAGAAACTGGAACCAATTGGCTCTCCTGAATTTATAATTTCCTGGACTTCTTCCTGCTTGCCCGAGCGCGTTCAGTTTGTTAGCATTGCTGGTAATTGTTTGTATCCGCTTCGTGTAACTTCTGGGGTTCCCCAAGGTAGTTTTAGTGGGCCCTTCTTACTTTTTTTTTAGTTTATAATACCGACATTGTTCATGCGGTTTCTGCCGTGGTTCAAATTCGAATATTTGCTGATGATTGTGTGTTGTTTAATCAAATCACTTCTCATAATGACCAGGTCTTGCTAAACAAGTGCCTCTATAACATCTTCGCATGGTGGACGCAATGGTAGATGAAGTTAAACACAGACAAAGCCGTCTTTATGCGAGTAAGAAACCCAAAAGTATTTTACCATTCACATAATAATCTGGTACAGAGGCACTAGGTGAGGTTTTCGAGTATAGTACCTCGGTGTCACTTTAACCAACAACCTCAGCTGGAATAAGCATATTTCGAAGGTTTGAGCATCCTCTTTTCGTAAACTTCAGTTTTTGAGGCACAAACTAAAGCATGCGCCTTCTACTGTTAAAAAACTAGCTTATTTGACTGTTGTACGACCCACGTTGAAATATGGTTCACTCGTGTAGGACCTATACACAAAGAGAAATATTGAGGCTCTTGCACTAATCCAATGCAAAGCGGTCTGTTTTATTTACTCGAAGTATCAAACAACTAATTCTCGCACAAATCGTACGACAGAAAACAGTATTCCCACACTCTAAAAACGTCGCAATTTTCGCAGGCTCATATTTCTTTTTTTTTAATTACAAGCTGTCAGTAAACCGTGATTTGTCTCTCAAATCGCTTACGACAAGAAAAACACGGCATCGGCAGGCTCATTCTTTAACGCAGTGCTTCGCCAGAACTAACATTTTCAAATACTCATACTTTTCTCGAACCATGGAACTTCCTGGAACTTCCTACTTCAGTCATTAGCCAAGTCAGTGGAATGTGTTGATCATATTGAACCGTGACCCATGTCTTGTACTTATGTATTTTTATTGTTGTTGCAAATGTACACCTGCGTGTCGTTACATTCTTGCCCCTCCGTCCGGGTCCCTTAAATGGGCCTGTAGTATGCTTTAAATAAATAAATAAATAAATTGATCACGCTTCGATTGAAGTTGAGGTAAAATCGTTTTTTATTTAAAATACCTTACAGAGCCGTAGGCATTGAGTATCAGGGGTTACGTGAAAAGCATAAGAAGCGCCAGCAGCCGACACAAGGCATAACAGATAGTCAAAGGACTGAGAACTTCGATACACGCACACTGAATTAAATAAAATTCACATACGAACACTGCAAGAAATTACCTTAGAGATACTTAATGGTTCAGTACAGGCAAATGAAATGAATGAAGACACAAAGCTTGAAGCAACATTTTAGGTGAGCAAAATATCAAAGAATTAACATATTTTGGGGATACAATGAACATGTGACGCACGCATAGGGTATACATGGAAAATTTCGCAAACGTTTCAAAACCCCTTGCCTAATGACAGAAACAGCATAACGGCATTTATTATGCTACTGTGAAAATGCTGGTGAAGTAGATACGGTACAGCAACTTTACTGATAGAGCCTTCAGACGGCTTGTCGCCTGGGTTTGTTAGGGTAATTTGCCGCGACAAGCGCTAACATAGACTCGGTTGGCATCGCCTCTACTTGGTCCGCAGCCCCGCTATTCCCTAGGGTTAACCTCGCCTGCCCCTGGTCTGGGACGGCAGTCTTCCCTCGGTTTCGCTGGGTCGCTGCCTTTCAAGTGCGGCTGAGACCTGCTGGACAACCTGGGCCTTGGTCTCCCTGTCGTAGCACCTCGTCGCTGCTTTTAGCCGCGGCGGGATCGTCTTGCTTGTTGCCGCTTCGTGTGGGTTTTCGCTGCAGTCCCATAAGATGTGAGCCATCGTGTTTCTCTCCTTCTGGCATGTGCGGCCTAGGTTGCTCGTGTAAACGTCCGAGCACACGTGCTTCATTAGGGCGTGGGTGGGCAGCGTCCCCGTCTGGAGTGGCCGATACAGCACTGCTTCCTCCCTGGTCAGGCCCGTCTGGGGCGGTGGCATCGTTCTTCTCTCGTGTCTGTACCACTTCGTTATCTCGCTGTATGTGGTCATGTTGTCTTTGGCCTCCCACCACCAAGTTGGATAGACGCCGGCAGTTTCCACGGCGCGGTTGGTGAGTCCTCGCATCACTGCGTTTGCCGTCTCGTTGTGGTTTGCAGAACATCTTTGAAATACGTGTCCGCCCATGTGTGCTGGAACCACTTGATCGCCAAGCTGCTGCTCCCGATCTTTCTCGCTCTCAGTATAAGCGCGGCTTCGGTGCTCACTCTTCCCTTGGTGTAGTTGCGTACATCCGTTCTGGAATCGCTGACTACGGTCGTGCACTCGGGGTCGGCGATGGCCAGTGCGCTGGCCACCTCCTCTCCCTGATGCGCCTGCCGTGTGCGCATGCTAACTGCTGCCTTGGTCGTCCCGGTCATGGTTTTGACTGCGACTGCTGCGTAGGCTTGCTCATCTCCCGGGTATTCCACCCTATCCACGTTTATGACTCCCTCGTCCCTGGCGTGCAGGTCGATGAGTGCCCTGGCCCTTGCTTCTCGCCTTTCCCTGTTCCGGATTCATGTATCTCGGTATTTGGCGTACTCGAGCCTTCTGGTTATGTCTTGTGGAATTGGCTCTTCTGATCTATCTTGTTGCCTCACGCTGATGTCCAGTTTCTGTAATGCTTGTCTACCCTTTCCCTGTTTCCGTGACGTGCGAGCTGCGCCATTCTTTGTGCCTCTGGTATTTCCTCCAGCGTGTTGTGCACTCCGAAGGTCAGGAGTTTCTTCGTACTCGTGCTTTCGATGAGCCCGAGTGCTGCCTTACACGACTTGTGTATAAGCGGGTTGCTTTTGTTCCTCTCGCATTGCCTCCAGTTGTATAATGCGGCCACGTAAGTTACGTGGTTACTGCAAAATGATTGTACGAGTCTCATTAGGCTCTCCTACTTCATTCCTGCTTTCCTGTTTGATACTTCTTTATGAGTCGTATGGCCGCGGTTGCTTTGGCCGTTAGTCGCTTGACCGTCCTGCCGTTCACCATCTTTGTTCGATTAGCATGCCAAATACCCGAATCTTCTCGACATCAGGAATTGCGTGGCCGCTTCTCGTGTTGATCCTGATCTTCTCTCTCTCCCTCTCTCTCTCGTGTTTATCTTCCTTTGTCCTTCCGGTTTTCCTTTTTGGTGAAATCCACAGTATCTCGGACTTGCTTGGGGAGCAGTTGAGTCCGGGTCCGTCTAGTTGCTTTTTGATAGCCTCGACTTCCTCTTGCAGCGTGCTCTCGATGTACCCGTCGTTCCACCCAGTACCTACAGCATCACGTTGTCAGCGTATATGGTGTGTCGAACCCCCGTGACTAGCGAGAGTCTCTCGGCCACTCTGATTATTACCAGATTGAAGAATAACGGTGAGATCACCTAGCCTTGGGGGGTTCCGACGATGCCCAGCTACTTCTTCGGTAGCCACAGGTCACCGGCGTTGATCTTGGTGGTCCTAGTCCTTAGGAATTCTTTAATGTTGGCGTCGGTTTGCCTGCCCTTGCTTAGCTTCGCCACTTGCGCCAGGATCACCTTGTACATCGCTTTGTCGCAGGCGCTCTTGAGGTCCAGGCCCAGTATGGCCTTGTTGTCTCGTTCCCGCTGTGCCGTCGAGGATCTCGTGCGTTAGTTGAATCATGGCGTCCTGGTTGCCGAGCTTGTTCCTAAACCCGACTGTGGCCACGGTCTAAAGCCCTCCGTCTTCGAGGGACCTCTGCCATCTGTTCATAAGGACGTTTTCTAGGACTTTGCCTACACCGGATGGTAGCAAGATCGGTCTGAGGTTCTCCATGCCGGGGGGTTTGCCTGGCTTGGCGATTAGACGGTCTTCGCCGCCTTCCATTGCCGGTAAAGCGGCCATGCGCGCCAGGACTTTTTGAAGTAGGCCGTGAGGGTCTCGATGGCCGTTTCCTTTAAATTTTGGAGTGCGGCGTGACGCCATCGGGTCCCGCCGCCGACGTGGTGTTCAGGTCTTGAGGAGCGGCCCTGACCTGCCACACCTCAATATCGCGCTCTAGCCACTTGTTCTGTTAAGCCTGGTATTACGGGTGTTCCTCAGTGGGTACTGTCAGTAAATACGTGTTGATCGTCTTCTTCAACTCGTCCGCCCCGTGCTCGTTTCTCGCTTTGGGAATTATTCGCGCCGTGTTGTCATGAGGGTGGGATTTGGTCGCGCTATCGTCTAGGAGGCTTTTCAGCATTCTCCACGTATTGCCGCAGTGCATCTGGCTGTCCGCCGCGTTCCACGCTTCGTTTCATTGTTGGGTGCACCGCACCCTGCGGTGGGCTTCTAGCTCCCTGTTGAGTTCGGCCACTTTCTTGCTCAGTTTCCTGTTGGTTCACGGCGTCTTCCACCTTGCCTGTATAGATTGTTTGGCTTCTGTGAGATGCGACAGTCGGCTGTAGATTCTACCGACGTTGTCTTCCGTCTCGATGGTTCTGGGGGCTTCCTCCTTCTTCTCTATGATTTCGGTTGCCCACTCCTCTATGTCCGTAATATCCGTCTGCTATTTGTGTAGCAGCTTTCGCAAGGCATCCCAATCCGTATGTCGGTGCTTTCGACGACTTCTGTTTCGACGACACCCTATCGGGATCGTAACCTCCACGATGTAGTGGTCGTTGCTCAGGTCGTTGCCTGCGATGCGCCGCTCTTAGTCTGCCCCGTCGTTTTTGCCCTTTCTGACGAAAGTGAGGTCCGGCGTTGCGTCTCTGGTGACGGCGTTGCCGGTTCTTGTGGGTTGGGTTGGGTCCGTCAATATATTTACTTTCAAGTCCATGGCATCTTGCAGCAGGTCTCTGCCCATAGCTAACGTCCTTTGGTACCCCCACGCTTGATTCTCTGCATTGAAGTCTCCGCATATTACCACTCTGCTGTCTGGGTGCTCAGGTGTATTCTTAAAAGCGGTTGAACCTGTTTTCCAGGTTGTCGATCCTCTCGACTAGTTTGCGCTCCTTGAGATTTTTGACTGCTGTTCTCATTGGTACCGGTCCCGTCGCTGCTGTCGGTATCGGGTCCATTTCCATTTCTGTTTCCTCCTTCGTTGTCGTTGCTGCTATCGGTTGCTGTTGCTGTGGTTGCGGGTGCTGCGTTTGCTGTTGTTGTAATTGGGTTCCAATCCTTCTCCACTTCTCTTCTATGTTCCTGTTGACCTTGTTCATCTTTGCCTCGAGCTCCGCAGGTCTCTTTCTCCACGCGACGTTTTCTTCTTTAAGGGCTCGCATCATTTGGCTCTCTTTTTGGTTTCTTGCACCGCTGTCTCGGCATTGACTTTGCTGACGCGTCCTTTTGGGTGCTTTCGTTTTGGCCGCGTAAGCAGAGCTGACTCGGCCCTTGGATTGAGATCGGTAATGGCGACTCGCACTGCGGTCTTGTTTTCGGTCCGAACTTCTTTCCGTCCGCGGCTGCGATTCAAAGCACCCTGTAGCGCAGCTTCCTCTTGGTGGTATCATCAGTAGCGGGAACTCGCTCGGGGCCAGCTGCTGTCTCTCCTGCTGTTCCTCCATCTTATGTTCCCACTGTCTTCTCGTCCCTACAAAAGGGGTCTTGTACTTGTTTTTGCACAACCTTCCGCCCGTTGGGCCCTTCCTCCGCACAGCTTGCATTAGTGGTTGCATTCGCTTTAATCACTTTCGTCCTGTTGACCGTTCCGCACTTGAAGCACACATCCGCATCCGAGTTGGGGCAGACGTCCCTTCTATGGCCTGCCTTGCCGCACTGCTTGCAGACATCGAAGTGCTTGCGGTACAGGCCATGAACACCGTTGTCGAGTTCCCGATACTCTGCGCCCCTCTCGCCAGCGGGTTCTTAGGGCTGACGATGTCTCGGTTGATATCCGCCGGGGTGTCTTCGACGTGGATACCGCGTATGACTCCCTTGACAGTGACCTCTGGCGTGGTTTGCTACGCGCCTACATCATGTGCTGTGTCTCCGATTCGTATCGCTAGGATCTTGGTGTAGGACAGGCTCTCCCGTCTTCGGGGGTACTCACCACCATGATGTTTTGGTGGGAGTTGGGGCAGAAGATATCCGCCGCGCCGTCTTCCCTCGTAATCCTTGCCGCCGCCATGATGGCCGAGGCGATGGTCATCGGACGCGCGTTTGCGATGTTAAGCCCTCATCGTGGCCTTACGATTATCTTGACTTCTACTCTCAGTAGCATATTCGGCATCCTCGCTGCCCTCGTCGTCGTCGTAATCGTCTTCCTAGCGACGTTGTTTCTTGCTTTAGGCCTACGCTGGCGAGTGTTCGCGATTGTGCCTGCGCTGCTCTCCGGGGTTCTTACTTTCCTGCACACGTGTCACCACCCGTGGCTTTCGTTGAACTCTTCTGGGGTGCTCTCCACGGCCTGGACATCGATGCACTTCCCCGTCGCTTTTGGAGGGGCCTGGGGTCTCGGGTATTTCACGAGATGACGTCGTAGTCTCCATCTCCACGTTGTTGCCTTGTTCCATCACCACACCGGTGTTAGGCCTAGGCGGCAGAGGCTTCGCTGCCGTACTCGTTGGTGGCTCTGTTAGGCTTGGCGGCGAATTTCCGCTGCCACATGCGTAAAGTCCTCGGATTCCTTAAGATGCACGTACGGATTTTTTGAATCTGGTGTTAAATCTCCTCCTGGGTATGCATCCGTAGTCACCACTATCACTATCATCGTGTAGACCGTGCGAGTGAAGTTATCGTCCCCGCTAAGGGCAGCCATGGCTTCGGTCTCGCTTCGGTCGTTCTTCCGTTAACATTTTGGTGCCGAAACCCGGGAGAACGAACATGTGCGGCGAAGGAGACCACCGACGTCCCCTTCAGTTTGAGGTTCGAAGAACCCCGTGATTTGACTGCCGTTGACCGCTGTTGTCCCGCCCTCAGCCGGAGGTAGCCATGGCTGGCCCTGACCGCCCACCTACGACCGAGGGGAACCTTCAACGGGACGCAGATACGCACCGTCACGTCCCGGGTACCACGCTTGGGATCAGCTGCACGTCCCCCGAGTACCAAGCTGGTGACTACCTGGACGCCCTGCGTTCGTTGAGAAAGGTTCTTCGCGCTGCAGTTACGAGGCTGCTAAAGGCAGCGACTGAGCTCCGGCAAGCTCCATCACCGTGTGAATTGGACTTGCTGGAGGCAATAAACGAGCTCGATCGGAAAGACACTGAACTTAACGAGCTGAATGAGGTGATAGGTGAGCTTCTCGACGGAGACGAGTTTGAACATGATTTTTACGACGTGATGAAATATCAGGAAAGGATATGCGGGGCCCTCAGTAGGTTGCGATCGACCTTGAAGGACCTGCGGGCACCCGGCATTAAATGTACAGGCAAGGGCACTTCACCCCGTCCAGACTACCCTTCCCACGTCGGCTTGCGCACGTCTACCTCGCGAGTAGTACTGCCGAAGTTGATCGCGACGACCTACAGCCACCTGAACGTTCCCGATACTGACAACGTGCAGAAGACAGATACGTCGACGTTCACGTCTACCACGCTGTCTGCAATGCCGACTTCTGATAGCATGAGGCCAGGACGTTCGTTGGACTACAACTGCTCTATGGCGGAGATGCAAGCCGATCCAGTTCCGTCAAACGCGACGTGAGGCGAGAAGAAGAGGTTCTGGCCCCAAGGAGAACGAGAGAAGACATTGAAGATTAACCTTTCTGGAAACGTCTCGCATGTCTCCGTACAGGATCAAGCCTTCGTTGCAGGGCAGGATTCAGTATTCCCAAATGCCGAAGACGAGGCTAAGCGCAAAGACATGCAGGTGGGAGCCAGCATCGAGGTAGTGTCGAGCGCCCAGGCGAAAGGCAAACGTCATGAACACGAGTTTGCGCGTGTCATAGTAAAGGACGAGACAGCGGCAGTAATCCAAGCAGACGACGAAAGTCCCAAAGAAGTCAAGTACGTGAAAGAGAAGACATTTCCGCCATCATTTCCGCCACCGTTCCAGTGTGTCTCCGGTTCAGACACAAGGAGAAGCGAATACTTACCAGAAGTTATTGAAAGCCGACCAGCTCTAATCGACGAAGCAGGGCGGCAGGTTGAGCAACCCTTGATCGGCCTTTCTGTTTCATGCAAGAAGACCGCGCAGCCTGATCTAGAACCACCAGAACAGAACAGTTCCCTGGCTACGAGTATGAAAACGAGCTTGTCAAAAGAAGAAACTACCGAAAGACACTATCACTATCATCGTGTAGACCGTGCGAGTAAAGTTATCGTCCCCGCTAAGGGCAGCCATGGCTTCGGTCTCGCTTCGGTCGTTCTTCCTTTAACATCTGGTACCGGTCTATGCCCCGCATCTTCACAGACACATTGGTACTAATTATTCTGCATTAATTCTTGAGTAGCGTTGCCAAAATTAGTGTAATAGCAGGAGCCGACCTGAGCACGTCCTCACTCATCGGTGATCACAGCGCGCCCTTTTAATATTCTGAAATAGATATACAAATTTTTCTGATAATTTTCTGACGCAATGCTGTCGGGAAGGCTATTCCACAAGCGCATGGTGACAGGAAGTGCAGAGAAGTTAAACGCTTGTTTGGAGCCATGCAAGTTTTTGCACCAACTGCGTTACATCGACGAACCATCTGGACAGTCTTCTGCGCAGACGCAGGGCATTATCACCAGGCCAATACTACCGGGCGGCGCTGGAATTGTGACGTCAGCAGCCCCGTTCTTACATAAGGCGCTCGTGCACAACTTCGTCTTCAGTGGGTACGGTGGGATCGACGGCAACATGTATACGCCACTCTTCTGTTTCGTGCAGGGCTTCATGCTCTGCATGACGATCATCGTCCCACAGTCTACATCAGCCGGAACCCCGCTGTTTTTGCCCCAACTGCGTTACATCGACGAACCAACAGGGCAGTCTTCTGCGCAGACGCAGGGCATTATCACCCCGCCAATACTGCCGGGCGGCGCTGGAAGTGTGACGTCAGCAGTCCCGTTCCTACATAAGGCGCTCGTGCAGAACTTCGCCTTCAGTGGGTACGCTGGGATCGACGGCAACATGTCTACGCCACTCTTCTGTTTCGTGCAGGGCTTCATGCTATGTGTGACCAGCATCATCCCACAGTCTACATCAGCCGGAACCGCGCTGTTTTTGCCCCAACTGCGTTACATCGACGAACCATCAGGACAGTCTTCTGCGCAGACGCAGGGCATTATCAGGGGACACTGGCCATAGGCTCATTTTATCGACCCCCTGGCGCTAGTATGGAAAATATCAGAGTATTAGATTCAGTGTTGGCCTCTCTGCCTGACGACCACATCATCCTTGCTGGTGATTTTAACATGCCGAAACTAAAATGGGACGAAAACGGAGCTGAAGAAACTAGGTCCACATTTGGCGATATAACAAGCAGGTATGGTCTTCAGCAATATGTTTTTACTGCTACTCGAGGTGACAATATACTAGATTTGCTGTTTTGCAATGACCCAGCTATTGTCCGCGAAGTATGCACTTTACCCGGAATTAGCGACCATAAGATAGTTACGGCGAAGTTCTCACTGCCACAGTTAACTCCGCCTAGTATTGATGTAAAGAAAGTATACCTCTACAACCAGGCTAATTTCAGTGAAATAATAAACCAACTTGAGCTCAAGTACGACACTTTTGCCTTACAGTCAGAATATGCTGATACTGACTCCCTTTGGGTAATCTTCAAAAACTCCATCAGATCACTCGTTGAATTAATATTCCAACGAAGCATGTAGTAGATAAAATGAAACCTGATAAACCATGGATGTCACCCCATGTCAAGAAATTAATCAAACGAAGAGGCCGGTTGTATAAAAAAATACAAAAAAAGCCCTACTGAAAGTACTGAGGATCAGCTTCGCAACCTTGATTCGTTATACAAAGTGGCAGTAACCATAGCCAAAGAAAACTATTTTTCCAGGCTGGCCAAGGACATAACATCCAACCCAAAAGCTTTCTGGAGCTACCTCCGAAAGACACGGAAGGAAAAAATCAGCATCCCGAAAATTGTACACGAGGGTACCGATATAACTGAGAACTCGGCCAAAGCAAACCACTTTACAACTACTTCAAAACGATCTTTTTGAAACAACGCAGCCTCGAAGAGCTGCCCACATACCTGGTTGACATAGAAAGTGCAATGCCGCCTATTACAATATCCCTAGAAGGAATAAGAAAAAGCTTAGACTCTCTAAATGAATCGAAGGGTACTGGTCCAGATGAAATATCCCCGAAAGTGTTAAAAGCCTGTTCCTCCATCGTATCACAATATCTTTATGTCATATTCCGCAAGTCTCTTGAATCCGGACGGCTACCGCAGGACTGGAAAATGACATATGTTGTGCCAATTCATAAAAATGGACCAAAATCAAATGTTGAGAATTACAGGCCGATTTCCCTTTGCTGTATCTGTTGCAAGATATTTGAACATATTCTTTATAGCAACATCACAAAGCACCTTGAAAAAAATAGTTTTTTTTTATCCTAATCAACATGGATTTCGCCAGGGGCTCTCTTGTGGAACCCAACCAATTGAACTATTACATGACCTTGTTACTTCTGCTGAGGATAGGCTCCAGACGGACGCTATCTTCATTGATTTCCGTAAGGCATTCGACCGCGTTTCACACAGCCTTCTGATGCACAAATTGAGAGCCTTAAGAATTGATAATAACGTTTCAATTTGGATTGAGGAGTACCTTTCCGATAGAAAACAATGTGTTGTTGTAGGGCGCAAAAAATCGGGAACTGAAGCCGTGACGTCCGGCGTACCTCAGGGATCGGTTCTGGGGCCACTATTATTTTTGGTCTATATTAATGACATTGTAACTACGACTTCATTTTGCATCAGGCTGTTCGCAGATGATTGCGTCATCTACCGCACAGTGAGTGACTTCAATGATGTGTCAACCCTGCAAAATGATTTGAACATTAACTCGTGGTGTCACACGTGGGAATTGGGGCTAAACACAGCTAAGTGTTACTATGTTTCTTTCAGTAAAATTAAAAAAATTGTCGATTCTTCCTACCATATTGGTACCGAAACTCTAAAAAAAGTATCTGAAGTTAAATACCTTGGCGTCACACTCAGTGCGGATCTGACTTTCAATCATCACATTGATAACACCGTAAAGAAAGCAGTTAGTGTACTAAACTTGCTCCATCGGAACCTTCGCAATGCTCCTCCATCTGTGAAAAAAGCCGCGTATTTTTCGCTGGTCAGACCCATCCTAGAATATGCGAGTGTCGCATGGGACCCTCACCAAGAGTATTTAATACAAAAACTTGAAGCAATACAGAATCGCGGAGCCAGGTTTATTCTCAGTAATTACACTTGGGGGGTAAGCGTCACAGAAATGAAATCATCAATAGGCCTAGAACCTCTCAGGGAGCGACGTAGAAAGCATAGATTAAAACTCCTCTATTGTATATATAACAATTTAACAGGAATAATGAAGGAGAAATATTTGCAAACCTCCCACTATGTATCCCAAAGACGTGACCACATTAACAAAATACGAGAGATAAAATGCAGGACCAATTATAAAAAGTTTTCTTTTTTCCCTTTCACTATATCTCTGTGGAATGAATTGGCAGCCGACATCGTTTCGAATAGTGTTGAGACGTTCACTCGCGTGCTTAGTGAATTGTAATTCTTCAGTTGTATAAATATTATGCTGTTGTGTGCTCTCTTTTAGGTATTACACTGTTTACTCGCGTGCTTAGCGAAGTGCGATGCTGTCGTTGTATAAATGTTATTTTATGGTGTGCTCCCTTTTAGTTATTATATATTGACAAACAGTGACTGTGCTAGTGACTTTATTGCCATTTGTACTATGGGACCCACTCCCCTGCTGTAATGCCTCGGCGCTGCAGGGTAATGTGTAAATAAAATAAATAAATAATCACCCCGCCAATACTGCCGGGCGGCGCTGGAAGTGTGACGTCAGCAGTCCCGTTCCTACATAAGGCGCTCGTGCACAACTTCGCCTTCAGAGGGTACGGTGGGATCGACGGCAACATGCCTAAGCCACTCTTCTGTTTCGTGCAGGTTAGTCGTGTCTATAGCTCCTTTAAAAGCGACTGTCGTTATTTGGTGATTCTGCCGTGCCCACGGAAGTGTTGTGAGATTGCCTATGACTGTTTTTGTGTTCTTGAATTATTATTATGTCGTGACGTGGAACTTAATCCCGGCCCGACTACCGAGGAATTGTTGGCTAAACTTTTAGAAGGGCAAAATCTTCTACGGAGTGAAGTAGCAGGCCTGAAAAAAAACTGAAGCAATGATAACCGATATTACATGTAGGATTGCTGAAATGGAAGCACATGTGGCGGAATTAAACGCGAAAACTGCTAGGTTGAATAATGACCGTGCGAAAATGCACAAAAAATCGATTGACTTCCAGGCTAGAAAATTAAGTGATCTTGAGGATCGAGGAAGGTATTCCAATTTATTCGTTTTTGGTATTCCCGAGGAAGAACGCGAAACCGACTCAGAACTTAGGAAAAAGATTATTTCTAAAATTTATAAAGACAAACTGGGCGTGCAATGCAAATCTATGGCCAGAATTCACAGACTTCGCAGACCAGTTTCTAAATTCCCGGTTATCTTGTATTTTCAGGACTTCGCTGAGAAACAAGCAGTTCTGAAAAATTACGGCAATCTAAAGGGCACTAAAGTGAACTTGCAGGATGATTGCTCAAAACAAACATTAAGGCGGTGAAAGTTGCTTTGGGATAGCGCGAAAGCCGATAAAGCGGAGGGTAAAAAGGATGTTTTGGTACATGATAAGTTGAGTATTGACGATGATGTGTTTTTTAGAATGATGCAATGAACGCCCGTTAAATAATAATAAGCCCTCGAAGTAATCGAGAGCTCGTTAGGGACGGTACCGATAGCACGGTTACCGAGAAACAGCAAAACGAGTCATGAACTGCTTTACAAAAACAGGTTAGACTTATCAACATTAACGCTCGCAGCATTGTCAACAAAATCCACCTACTTGAAGCCCTACTCTTGACCCACAATCCGCACATTGTTGTAATAACAGAAACGTGGTTTCATGGTGAAATTCGTGATGAAGACTTTGTTCCCCCTGCGTACAAAATTTTTCGAAAGGAAAGGTCAACGAGGGGGGGTGGAGTTACCGTCCTGATTAAAAGTAGCATTGAAGCCACCTGTTTTTCAGAAGTAGCAGACAGTGAATGTGTATGTCTTAGGCTTTCAATATTTGGCTGTTCTTTTGTCTTGTACGCGGTTTACAGAGCACCCAATGCTGCACCTCAGTGTTTCGTGAATTTACAAGCCCATATGCTAGCATATATAAATCAAAAAGTAATTATCGCAGGCGAATGTAACTATCCTGACATCAATTGGAGCAAATTGAAATCTCAATCCGATTCTGTGGGTTCTAGTGTGCTGCTAGATATTATGCTTGACCGTAATCTTACCCAAGTTGTTCAACAACCTACTCGTATAAATACCTCCTCATGCTCTTTACTTGACCTTGTTTTTATTCCCCGCACGATCACTGAGCGTAACGTTTTGGTTGAGCCGCGTATTTCTCACCATGAAATTATTCACGTTTCCTTTTCGGTGCGGAATAGATATGTGAAATCGGCGCATGCTCATGTGTCTGTTAAAGATTTTTTGTGCTCTGACCACGCAAGTGTGGTAAAGTTACTCGAACAGCATTTTCCTGATTTCCATAATGATGATGTTACTCCGTTGTGGGATAAATTTAAGCAACTCCGTTTTTATTGCATGGAGCGATTTATTCCTTCCAAAGAAAAAAAACCCCGCAAAATGCACGCCATGGATGACTCGGTCAATTATACTTCTGAAGCGGAAAGCCAAACGGCTCTGGAAAAAACGTGCCGCCCCTGGCATTATCTCCCAAGTTCGTGTCTCCCTTTCAGAAGCCATTAAACAAGCCAAGAGCTTTTACTTCAACATTATCTTGTCGAACTTTATTAGTGAAAATCCTCAGAAGTTCTGGGACTTTGTTAGAGAGCGTAAACCCACTATTAATCAAATTTCACTGAACGACCGCGTGATAGTGAACCCGGATGCTATTGCAGAACAATTCAATGAATATTTCCATTGTGTTTTTCCTCTTTTTCCTCAGCCCAAACCACTGAAATTAGCTTTCCATCTCCAGACGTTAGTTTTATTTCCCAGGATGGTGTCCTCAATTTGCTCCTGCGACTTAAAGTCAAATCCTCACCTGGTCCAGACAACATACCAAATGCGTTTTTGCGGCGCTATGCAGAAACTGTGGCTAAATTTGTAGTCATGATATTTTAATGTTCCATCAAATCAGCATCCTTGCCAATTGATTGAAAATTTGGCCGTGTTTTGCCGGTTTTGAAAAAGGGTGGCCCGCCACTTATTCCGAGCTATCGACCGATTTTCTGAACTCCTCATGCTGTAAAATGCTGGAACATATAATTGCAAACTCCATTACTAACTTTCTTGATGAACATCACATGTTATCACCATTTTGGTCAAAATTAATCCGGAGCCCTCAAATACGGCGCGCCTCATCGCCTGCGTTGCGTCGGCGCGTTAAACCCTACAATCAATCAATCTTATCACCATTTCAGCACGGTTTCAGAAAAGGGTTTTCTAGCGTCACTCAACTTGTTTCTGTTGTTAATTTCTTTGCATCAGTCCTTGATAAGGCTGGCCAGGTTGATGTCATCTTTTTAGATTTCCGCAAGGCTTTCGGCCGTGTTCCCCATGATAAATTGATTCACAAACTGCAGCTCACCGGGCTTCCAAATTACCTAATTGCATGGGTAGCGGCGTACTTAAGGGACCGTAGACAGTATGTTCACGTAAACGGGCGATCTTCCGACCTTCTTCCTGTAAATTCCGGAGTCCCGCAGGGTAGTGTACTGGGGCCCTTCCTTTTTTTAATTTATTGTAATGATATAGTATATGTCACGCATGACTCAGTCCAAATCTGTCTTTTTGCTGAAAATAGCATTAATTTTTCTAACGTTCAGTACCAAAATAATCAGCTCGCTGTATACGCGGCGCTTAGCAATGTTCTTGCGTGGTGTAGTTAATGGGGTATGGAACTTAACTTGGACAAATCGGCCTTTCTTAAAATTTCAAGCAAAAGAAACCGTTCTGTTTCAATATTCCGTTTCAAATCGTCGTTTAATTGAAGTAATGAATGTAAATACCTTGGGATAACATTAACAAACAGCCTAAGCTGGAATACACGCATTGCTAATGTAGCATCGTCCGCTTTTCGCAAGTTGTGCCTTTTAAGGCATAAACTTAGAGAAGCTCCACCTCAGGTCAAGCTGTTAGCATACAACACACTCATACGGCCGAAAATGGTATACGCGTGTATTGTTTGGGACCCCCATTAAAAAAGAACATTAACTCACTTGAGAAAATTCAGAGGCGTGCAGTGGCCTTCATATATTCAGTTTATGGTAGAAATGTCTCATTTACAAATACAATGCAAAACCATGGGATTCTAACCTTGGAATCACGACGAAAGTTTATTGGCCTTAAGTTTTTCCTTATTCTCTTGATAACCACAGGCTCAGTCTTGACCCCTCTCTTGACCCCTATCAACGCGGCGAACTCGTCATTCACACGCGTTATCTCTCACGCCGTTTTTTGCTCGGACCGATTTGTTCAAATTTTCCTTCTTCCCGCGAACAGTCAATGATTGGAATAACACTTCTGTAGACGACCTGCTATCAGTAGAGCGCCTTGAACCCAATGTTTAAAATGGATACCGGTCATGCTTTAATCGTCATAGCCACTTTTCTGCGTATTGTTTTGCTGACCACTTTGTTGCATTTCTTCACTGTTCTGACCCATTGTTGTTCCTCTTGTTTTGTCATTGAGTTACTGGTAACATCGATCTCTTGGCTCATCTTGTGTATTGTTCAGTATGTACACAAGATGCTTTTGATGTTTTTTTTTTTGTGTGTGCGATGTATGTACCCCTCCTGCTTGAGCTTATGGCCCGCAGTATTTCTTAAATAAATTTATATATATATATATATATATATATATATATATATATATATATATATATATATATATATATATATATATATATATATATCGTCTGTAAAGATAAAAACTTACACAGAGCGCCAGAAAATAAGGTTAGTAGAGACAGAGACACACGAGAAAGGCGTAGAAAATAGAAATAAGTTTACTGACGTTTCAGGAAGAGGACTCTGAAGAAAGGAAGTCCTCTTCCTGAAACGTCAGTAAACTTATTTCTATTTTCTCCATATTTCTCGTGTGTTTCTGTCTCTACTAACCTTATATATATTGTAGTGCGGAAGAGGCAACAGCGGTCAACAGCTCTATGCTAATTATCTCCTACCCTTGCAAGGAGATTGGCCGTCGTGCAATAACGGCAAGGAAGATGAAGCGCCTGTGAATTGGACAGGCATTAGCATCAGCGTGGACCACGAGAAGAGAGCGTGAGAGCCAGCCGTTTGCCCCGCTTGCTTTGGACTGCTCTCGCCCAAACCGATATATCACGCGGATGTCGTATTCCTGGAGGCGTAGTGCCCACCGGGCAAGACGACCAGAGGGATCCTTCAGGGATGTCAGCCAGCAAAGGGCGTGATGGTCTGTCGTGACATCGAAGGTACCGCCGTAAAGGTAGGGACGGAACTTGGTAATAGCCCACACGATGGCCAAGCACTTTTTCTCCGTGACGGAGTAATTAGTATCGGCTTTTGTAAGCTTTCGTACGGCCCGTATAGGCATCGACGCACTTGTCAAATTCGTGCTTCCTCTGGGCACGTACGGCTCCCAACTCGACGCCACTGGAGTCAGTGTGGAACTCGGTGGGCGCACGAGGATCGAAGTGGCGCATTATAGGCGGTGAGGTTAGCAGCTGACGTAACGTCAAAAACGCTTGATCGCATGCAGGAGACCAGGTGGACAAGTCATGGTTGCCGCCAAGGAGCTTTGTCAGAGGTGCAATAACAGATGCAAAATTTGGAACGAATCGCCGGAAATATGAACAAAGGTCAATGAAACTGCGCAGGCCTTTTACAGTGGTAGGTTTTCGGAAGTCGGCAACAGCTTATAGCTTAGCAGGGTCAGGGAGAACACCGGCCTTTGAAAGCACATGACCTAGAATCGTGAGCTTTCGGGCCGCAAAATGGAACTCCTTTAAGTTCAGCTGCAGACCAGCATCCGTTGGGCACTGCAAAACCTGCTATAGGCCAGTAAGTTGGGTGTCGAAATGGGGAGAAAATATAACCATGTCGTCCAAGTAACATAAACAAGTTTTCCACTTGAGGCCGCAGAATACCGTCCATCATGCGCTCAACAGTGGCAGGCGCATTACATAACCTGAACGGCATTAGGTTAAATTCGTATAATCGATCGGGGGTCACACACGCGGTGTTTTCACGGTCATCGTCTGCCATCGGTACCTGCCAATAACAAGAGTGCAGGTCCAGCGATGAGAAGAACTCAGCTCCTTGCAGATAGTCTAAGGCATCGTCGTTCCGGGGCAGAGAGTAAACCTCTTTTCGAGTGATCGTGTTAAGTCGGTGGTAATCCACACAAAATCGGATTGCTCCATCTTTCTTCGTAGCAAGTACGAGTGCAGAAGCCCAAGTGCTATTAGACGGCCGAATGACGCCACGCTCGACCATCTAATCAACATGGCTTTCGAATACAGAACGTTCTTTGGCCGAAACACGATACGGTCGCTGGCGCAAAGGGCGATGAGAGGCAGTGTTGATGCGGTAAGAGACCGTCGTTGTGCGACCCAAAGAAGTCTACTAACAGTCGAAGGTGGATTTGAAACGCTGAAGAAGGGTCAGAAGCTGGTCGCGCTGAAGGGGATCGACACTATCGTCTATGGCGGTTATTAAGGCAGCGGAGGCAAAAGGAAGAGGTTGGCTCATTGAATTATTAAACGGAGCAGGTGACGCATCGGGGACGTCGACGAGGTTGCTGCCAATGGCTTCCACACGCCCAAGGGACTCGCCACGAAGCACAGTCAGGGGGGATGGAGATTCATTACAGGCAGTCATAGTGCCAGCCCCATTCTCTATAGTAAGGACGGCGTAGGGAAGAGGGGTACCTTTGGGACGCGAAAAAAAGATTAGCCGGCGTGAACACGACTCTTTCCTCGGAAATTGCGGTACAGGTCAGTGGTATGAGAACGGCAGAAGCTGGCGGAATTGTGAAATCGTCGGCGGCGCATAACTTATAAGAAAGTGCAACACTCTCCGTTTCGGCGTCAAGCACAGGAAGTAAAGCAAGCGCGGCTCGGGCACAGTTAATAATGGCGCTATGACGTGACAAGCCGCCAATGCAATCTGAACCTGGCAACGTTTAACGCGCGAACCTTATCTACCGAAGCAAGTCTGGAGCTGTTTTTCGAGGCATTAGAGGGCAATAAATGGGATGTAATAGGGCTTAGCGACGTTAGGAGGGCAGGGGAAGCCTTTACGGTGCTGAAAAATGGACACGTCCTATATTACCGCGGTCTAGAGGACAGAAAAAAACTGGGAGTGGGATTTCTAGTCAATAAAAGCATAGGCGGCAACATAGAGGAATACTATAGCATTAACGAAAGGGCAGCAGGTCTTGTAATTAGGCTCAATAAGAGGTACAAGCTCAAGGTGGTGCAGGGCTACGCGCCCACATCCAGCCACGACGACCAAATAGTGGAACGCTTCTATGAAGATGTGTAATCGGCAATGGCTTAAGTAAAAACGCGGTATACCGTAGTTACGGGGGACTTCAATGCTAAAGTAGGCAATAAAAAGGCTGGAGACAAGGCAGTTGGGAACTATGGTCTGGTGGGCGGTAGGAATAGCAAGGGGGACCTACTAGTTGAATTTGCAGAACGGAATAACCTACGCATAATGTATACCTTCTTCGGTAAACGGGGAAGTCGCAAGTGGACCTGGAGGAGCCTCAATGGGGAGCACAAAAATGAAATAGACTTCATGTTATGCGGTAACCCTGGCGTCGTGCAGGACGTGGAAGTGCTCGGAAGGGTAGGGTGTCATGACCACCGTACGGTAAGATCTCGAATTAGGCTAGATTCGAGGCGAGACCGCAACAAGCTAGTACGAAAGAATCCGATAAATTAGCTAACAGTAAGACGTAAAGTAGAAGAATTCAGGATCGCGCTGCAGAACCCATATTCCGCTCTTAATGAGGAAGCCGAGCTTACGACACAGGAAGCCAGCGGCAACCTTACACGCATTATCACGGAGTGTGCAGTAGAAGTTGGGGGCACTATGGCTAGATAGGGTAATGGAAACTTTCACAGGAGACGAAAGATCTAATCAGGAAACGGCAAACCATGACAATCTCTACCGCAGCTGACAGAATAGAACTAGCGGAGCTCTCGCAGTTAATTATTAGGCGTAAGACAGCTGACATACGGAAGTATAATATGGAGAGGATGGAATACGCTCTTAAGAACGGAGGTAGCCTGAAAGCAGTGAAGATACGTCCTGGCGTGGGGAAAAATCTGATGTATGCACTTAAGAATAAGCAAGGCAATGTCATCACAAATAGGGATGAATAGTCACAGTGACCGAGGAGTTCTATAGGGATCTGTACAGTAGCTGGACATCCAGGATAATGCCGAACGAGACAGTAGTTCAGATGAGATAGACATCCCAGCAGTAACGACCGAAGAAGTAAGGAAGGCTTTGAAAGAAGTGAAAGAGGGCAAAGAACCTGGTGAGGATCAGATAACAGCTGACCTCTTGAGGGATGGCGGAGAAATTGTACTTGAAAAACTGGCAAACCTGTATACGCAATGCCTAATGGTCGCAATAGTACCGGAATCTTGGAAGAACGCGAAGATCATCCTAATCCATTAGAAAGGCGACATGAAGCACTTCAAAAATTACAGGCCGATCAGCTTACTGTCAGTCGTCTACAAGGTACTTAACAAGGTAATCATGAACCGAATTTCTGCAACCTTAGATTTCAGTCAACCTAAAGAACAAGCATGGTTCCGTAAAGGTTATTCAACAGTGGACCATATTCACACGATCAATCAGGTGATAGAGAAGTGCGCTGATTATACTAAACCCCTATATATAGCCTTCATAGATTATGAGAAAGCATTTGACTCGGTCGAAGCCCTAGCAGTCATTTAGGCATTACCGAACCAGGGGGTAGATGAGCATAATGTAAGAATACTAGAGGATATATACAATGGGTCTACAGCTACCATCATCCTCCATAGGGAGAGCAGTAAAATACCTATAAGGAAGAGTGTCAGACAAGGAGACACAATCTCTCCAATGTTATTTACAGCATCTTTACAAGAAGTATTCAGAATGTTGGATTGGGAACAGGTGGGAGTAAGGGTTAATGGAGAATACCTCAGTAACCTGAGATTCGCTGATGACGTTGCCTAGCTAAGTAACTCGGGGGACGAATTGCAAAGCATGGTTTCCGCACTGGGCGAACAAAGTAGAACCGTGGGCCTGAAAATAATATGCAGAAAAATTAAGTAATGATCAATAACCTCGGGACAGCACAGCGGTTCGAGATAGGTGGCGAGGCAGTGGAAGTGGTAAGCGAATATATATACTTAGGCCAAGTTGTGACCCCAGACCCCAACCATGAGGCAGAGATAATTAGAAGGATCAGAATGGTGTGGGGTGCATATGGCAGACATTCTCAGATAATGCATAGAAGCCTACCATTGTCGCTGAAGAAGAAAGTTTATGACAGCTGCATCTTACCGGTACTGACCTACGGGGCAGAAACTTGGAGGCTCACTAAGAAAGTTCAACTTAAATTGAGAATGACTCAGCGGGCAATTGAGCGGAAAATGATAGGTGTAATTTTAAGAGAGAAGAAGACAGCGGAGTGGGTCAGGGAACAAACGCGTGTTAAGGACATATTAGTACAAATTAAGAAGAAGAAATGGACGTTCGTAGGGCATTTAATGCGAAGGCAACGTAACCACTGGTCATTAAGGGTAACGGAGTGGATCCCTACAGAAGGCAAGCGTTGCTGGGGGCGGCAGAAAGTTAGATGGGCAGATGAGACCAAGATGTTTGCGGGGATAAACTGGTCACAGTTGGCACAGAACCGAGGTATTTGGAGAATAATGGGAGAGGCCTTTGCCCTGCAGTGGGCGTAGATAGGCTGGTGATGATGAGGATGACGTGACAAGATGTCCCACCCTAAGATGATGCGATGGGAACACGATGGCAGGACGAGAAACTCGATGATGTACTGCTCATTTTGTACTAGAATGGCTTTGTACTAGAATGTATAGCTTTCGATACCGACTACTACTCCTGGTCTGCAGCAAGCTACTATTCATGTACCACATCCCCTACCGCGTCGTCCAATGCACGTCACCTGTCAAATACGTTGTCGAGCCGCTAACTCCGTCATCCGACCTCCGTCGCCGAGGCTGCGAGACAGTCCACGTGCAACGCCTCAAGCGTTATTATGACCCTGTTGTCGTGGCGTGCCCCAAAGTCGCCAGGGTGGCAACCTTCGCCGCGGGGGTGATTGTAGTGCGGAAAAGGTAACAGCGGTCCAAAGCTCTATTGTAACTATCTCTTACCCTTGCAAGAAGATTGGCCGTCGTGCAATACGGCAAGAAGGATGAAGCACCAGTGAACTGGACAGCCATCAGCATCAGCGTGTACCGCGAGAAGAGAGCGTGAGAGCCAACCGTGTGCCCCGCTTGCTTTGAACTGCTATGAATTTATGTATATATATATTGTTGCGTCCTGTCAAACAGGGGTGCAGAGATGTTGTCTTGGCGAAGACGCAGGGGAAAAGTATTTATTACGCGAGGTGCCTAACTTGCCAGAGAAAACACACAGAGAGCACCGGTTGGTGGCTAGCAATATGACGGCCAAGAACCGAGCACACGAGCCGCTAGCTAACGCGCTCCTTCGTCGTCCTCCGCTGTGCGCATCGCACGGCACGTACCCACCCGGGGGATTAGCATATCTGTACTACTTAATAAAGCTCTCATCCCACAGACTGGCACGTGACATTACCCCCTCTCCTCAAAAGCATCTAGCCGATGCTACGGTTATGCGCGGAAAATGTAGTCCGCTGCTAGATGCATTGTGTGATCACCGCGAGAAGAATTGTTTCATGCGGACGACATGCACAATTTCTGGGCGAGATCGGGAACGTCCTGCGGCGCTTGGGCTGGCTGGAGCGACTTCGTAGGTAAAATCGCTAAGCTGTGGTAACACCATGTACGGGCCAAAGTAACGCCGTATAAGCTTTTCCGAGAGTCCTCGGCGCCTAACTGGAGTCCACACCCAGACCTGGTCCCCAGGGAAGAAGGTTGCATGTCGGTGGCGAAGATTATAGCGAGCGGCGTCACAACGCTGGTGCTGTTGTATTCGCTGGCGTGCCAGTGCGCGTGCTTCTTCGGCGCTACGCACAAACTCGTGAAGGGAGCCGTCTTGGTCGTCGTGGGTATTGGGTAGCAGCACGGCGTCAAGCATTGTGGAAGGTTCCCTACCGTAGACAAGTGCAAATGGCGTCATTGGCGTCGTCACTTGTTGGGCCGTATTATACGCGAACGTTAGGTAAGGCAAAAATGCATCCCACGTCTTGTGTTCCGCATCGGCGTACATACTGAGCATGTCGGATATTCTTCGGTTCAGACGTTCCGTTAAGCCGTTGGTTTGGGGGTGGTGCCCGCTGGCCTTTCGGTGGGACGTGCCGCTCAATCTCAACACTTCTTGCAGCAGTTGCGCCGTGAAGGCCGTTCCCCGGTCTGTAATCAGCACTGCCGGTGCGCCATGCCACAGCACAATTCTTGTTAGAAAAAAGTGCGCAACCTCAAGCGCTGTAGCCCGTGAAAGCGCCTTTGTTTCGGCATACCTGGTTAAGTAATCCGTGGCGACTACTATCCATTTGTTCCCAGTTGTGGAAGTTGGAAAGGGGCCGAGCAAGTCCATGCCAACTTGTTCAAAAGGCATTCTAGGAACCTGAACAGGCTGCAGAAGTCGTTAGCGCGGCATCGTCGTTGTCGTCGTCATCGGCGGGGGCAAGGCCAACAGGAGCTCTTGAAAGGCAGTCTGCGTCTGAATGCCGCTTGCTGGATTTGTGTATGATGGTCATGTCGAATTCCTGGAGCCTTAAGCTCCATCGCGTAAGATGGCCAGTAGGATTCTTAAGATTCGTGAGCCAGCAGAGGGAATGGTGGTCGCTGACGACGGTAAAATGACGCCCATAAAGGTATGGTCGGAATTTGAGGAGGGCCCAAACAACAGCAAGGCACTGTTTGTCGGTGGCCGAGTAGTTACTTTCGGCCCGTGAGTGTCCGGCTGGCGTAAGCGATGACTTTTTCGGCGCCGTCTTGCCACTGGACGAGAACAGCGCCGAGCCCCACATTGCTGGCATCCGAGTGAACCATAGTTGCGGCATCCTCGTCGAAATGAGCCAGCACAGGTGGTGTCTGTAAGCGCCGCCGGAGCTCGTCAAACGCCTCTTGCTGTTCATCACTCCAGATGAAGGCTACGTCGTCACGTGTGAGGCGAGTGAGTGGGGCCGCAGTGTGGGAGAAGTTCGCTATGAATCTCCGGTAATAAGAGCACAGCCCCAGAAAACGCCGAATGCTCTTTTTGTCGGTAGGCGTGCAGAACTTCGACACGGCATCAAGTTTATTAGGATCCGGGCGTACGCCAGCCCGACTGACAACGGGACCGAGAAATAGTAGTTCTTCATACCCGAAGTGGCATTTTTCTGGTTTCAGTGTCAGTGCGGCAGATCGGATAGCCTGAAGAACGGACGTCAATCGCTCCAAGTGCTCTTGAACGGTCCTGGAAAACACGACGACGTCGTCTAGGTATACCAAACACGTCTACCACTTTAATCCAGACAGAACCGCGTCCATCATTCTTTGAAATGTTGCAGGCGCTGAGCACAAACCAAAAGGAAGAACTTTGAACTGATAAAGCCCGTCGGGAGTAACCAATGCGGTCTTTTCCCGGTCACGCTCATCGACTTCGATTTGCCAGTATTCGCTCTTTAGGTCCATTGACGAAAAGTAGCGGGTATGTCGTAATCGATCGAGTGAGTCGTCTATGCTCGGCAGAGGATATACGTCTTTTTTGCTGACTTGATTCAGTTTGCGATAATCGACGCAGAATCTCAAGCTACCATCCTTCTTTTTGACCATGACGACGGGTGACGCCCAGGGGCTTGTCGATGGCTGAATGACGTCGTCGTCTAGCATCTGGTCCACCTGCTGCCTTATCGCAACGCGTTCTTTCGAGGACACTCGGTAGGGGTTCCGCCGAACCGGTCTTTCATTTGCGGCAGTAATTATTCGGTGTTTGACCAACTGGGTTTGGCGGACGCCCGAAGTCGACGAAAAGCATTCCCGGAAACTGTTTAAGAGCTCAGGAAGATGGCGTTGCTCTGTCGGCGGAAGGTTGCGGTTAACGTCAATTTCGAGCTTATTTGGGACCAGGGCTGACACTTTACTCTGTAGAACGAAGCAGTCCATTGCGTTGTCGATGTCTTCGAAGACGGCAACGGTCATTCCTTTGGCGACTTGTCGACGTTCATTGGTGAAGTTCATCAGCAGTACCTCCGCTTCGCCGCACGCTAGCGTCAACAGGCCCCTAGCAATGGCATTCCAACTTTCCAGAAGAAGGGGACTCAAGACATCGGCAATACCAGGGCCGCCTAATAGGTTATCACACCTAACAGAAACAAGCATGCAGGATCTTGGTTGTAGGCTAACTTCATCACCGATAATTCGCAGGTGTATGGGTCGGTTGCCGGTACGTTCTGGTGTGTTATTTTTCGTAGAAAAACTCACAAAGCCTTCGCCAACGTCGATTACCGCATCATGATCGCGCAAGACGTCCATTCCTATAATAAGCTCTCTGCAGCACTCCTGAAGGACCACGAACGTACCGACAAAGTCAGAGTCACCAATGCGTACCCTCGCGGTACATTTTCCGACAGGCGTCATTAGGTGACCGCCGGCAGTCCGAATCTAGGGTACATCCCATGGGGTCTTGACCTTTCTGAGCCTGTCAGAGAGTTCCCGACTAATTATCGAGTAGTCCGCCCCGGTGTCCACTAATGAGGTCATTTCGTGTCCGTCGAGAAAAACTGTAAGTTCGGGCCGCGCGTTCACGTCGACGTCGAAGTTTTGGGCTGCCGGTTCCCCAACTGCCGGCGGCAGAGGGAGGCCTTCGGAGGTTCGACGACTGGCAACTATTGCCACACAAGGTTGCGTCATCTAGTTTCCCCGCCGTGGCGTTGCAGACCGCCAGGTAGGTAGCCCTCCAGGAGTGCGGCGGCTGGGCGAACCTTGGCGAGCTGGGGACGGCGAACGCGATCGGCGGAGTGGTGCGGTAGCTCGACGCTCAGCGAGGTAGTCAGAAATGCGACTGGTCTTTCTCCGAATTGGGGCCGAACAGCGTTGGGTGGGAATCCAGGCAGTCCAATTTCACGTAGGGGCACCGGCGATAAATGTGCCCTGGTTCTCCACAGTGATAGCAGAGCGGCTGGTTGTCGGGAGTTCGCCAAAGGTCGGTCTTGCGTACTTGGGGACGATAGTATTGTTGCGGACGGACCGAAGATTTATTACGAGACTGCTGTTGGGCAGTAAGAGGGACTGCTTGTTGTGGCCAGCATTCGGCTGGGTGGGGCGGGTGGTATGGGAGAAGCGGCGCGGCAGGTCCAGTGGTTGCGGCGGGAACTTGGACAGTGACAGCCGTGGCGTAGGAAACTGGGCATGGTGACGCTGGCTGCGCTGCTGGTAGGGAAATCGCGTTGCGAATTTACTCGCGCACTATGTCGGCGACGGAGGCCTGTATTGGCCCCGATGGGATGATGCCGCACTTAGCGAGCTCTTCTCTCAACACCGCGCGGATGAGATCCCGAAGGTGGTCGTCGTCATCCGTGGCGATGACAGCAGTGATGCTCGACGATGTTTTAAGTGCTATGCACTTCTTAAGCGACCCTGAACCTGCGTCCACCGGCGATGTCCGCATAGCATACCCACGTGGGGGATTGGCCAGGAATCTCCTCGTCTTCCTTGGCAACGGGGGGAGATGGGCGCGCGCTGCCTGGCCGCTGACATGGCACATACCCACGTGGGGGATGGGCCAGGAATCGGGCGTGAAAAGGGCTAATGCACCCGCTTAAAGGAGTACTGACACGAAATTTCAAAGCTGAGATCCGCTCTAGCAATCAAGTACAACGACAACAGAAATAGGTGTCTGTGAATAAATGCATCTTTCTTTCTTTGTAGTTGTGCGTGTGGGTGTGTGATCTCTCTTTCGCGAACATTACCGAACCGCGCAAACTCAACTCGTGCATTCGCACTTTCACATTCTTCCCCTCGGGGTAATGCGGGGAATTTTTTGGCGACCATGCGGTCGTATCGTCGGGAGCGCTGTTGTAGTGTCCTCTCAATGGCAGTAGCCTCGCGGAAGAATTCTTGGACCGTTCGTGGCGGATTTCGGACGACGCCGGCGAAAAGCTGTTCTTTTACGCCATGCATAAGATGGCGTAATTTTTTACATTCTGCCATGTCTGGGTCGGCTCGCTTGAACAGTCGGGCCATGTCCTTCGCGAACATAGCCACACTCTCGTTAGGTTTCTGAGTCCGTGCTTCCAGGAGACGCTGTGCTTGTTCGCGGCGGTCGGCATTGGCGAATTTCGCTTGAACCTCACGACGAAAGTCCTCCCAAGTGCGCAGTGTCGCTTCCCAATTCTCGAACCACTTCCTTGCACCGTCCTCAAGAGCAAAATAGGCTTGTTGGAGCTTTTGGGTGGCACTCCACTGGTTGAATGCAGCCACACGCTCGAACTGTTCAAGCCAGTCTTCAACGTCTTCGTAATCCTCTCCGAGGAAGTGGGCGGGTTCGCGCGGCTGCTGAAATGTCACCGTAGTAGGCATTGCCTGCGCCATTACCTCTGGCTGAGAAGCGTGGCTTCTTGATGTAGACTCCAAGAGAGGGCCCTGTTCTGGAGGAAGGCCGAGTTTCCGGCGGCTACACTGATGAACCGGAGTGTGGACAGGCGAAGGTCTCTCGGAGCTAACGTCCGGGGGCGTACGGGGCATCGGAAGCACCCTCCACCAGTGTTGCGTCCTGTCAAACACGGGCGCAGAGAAGTTGCCTTGGCGAAGACGCAGGGACAAACTATTTATTAGGCGAGGTGCCTAACTTGCCAGAGGAAACACACAGAGAGCACCGGTTGGTGGCTAGCAATATGGCGACCAAGAACTGAGCACACGAGCCGCTAGCTAACGCGCTCCTTCGTCGTCCTCTGCTGTGCCCATCACACGGCACGTACCCACGCGGGTGATTAGCATGTCTGTCCTACTTAATAATGCTCTCATCCCACAGACTGGCACGTGACAATATATATATATATATATATATATATATATATAGCGACTCAGAAATGGGAAATGAGGTGCTCAGTAAATTAAGACTGAAAATAAGGGTTGGTAGCCAAGAAAACCTCGGAAAGCAAAGGGGAGGTTGTGGTGGATCATAGAAAAAGATGAAGAAATTTTTTTAGTCAGTAGGAATGTGGTGAAAAAATGCCCGCCGGGTGCGATCCGAACCCACGATCTCCAGAATACCGGTCTGGTGCGATAACCACCACGCTACCGGCGGGGCTGTTCCCCCACCACCTTCTTGGGTATTTATGTCAGGTTTTTTTCCCTGTACTTGGGGGTGGTAGCCAGCGCCACTCGAACTACTCAGGGTGAAGAGGACCTTCTTCTTAACCCCCGGGCAGTGACTCGAGGGTCTACGGAATGTCGAGAGTGGTCGACCAGCGTTCAACCCTCTTAAGCTACCATTGGCACCAAGACTGCCAGAACAGGGGCCCTCGCTATGCATGTAGCGAATCCGAAATGGGAAATGAGGGGCTCAGTAAACTAAGACTGAAAATAAGGCTTGGCAGTCAAGAAAACCTCCGAAAGCAAAGGGGAGGTTGTGGTGGGTGATAGAAAGAGATGAAGAATTTTTTGAGTCAGAAAGAAAGTGACTCCAAAAATTCTTATTTCCGCCTTATTTTCAACGATCCCCTCATTTCCTATTCTGATTCGCTATATATATATATATATATATATATATAACACAGACATAAGAGTTGGCAGTCAACAAAACCTCGGAAAGCAAAGGGGAGGATGTGGCAGATAATTGAATTGAAGCAGATAAAGAATGTGGAAATAAACAAAGAAACGGGAGAAATATGCCCGCCTGGTTGGATCCGAACATACGACCTCCAGAATACTGGTCTGGTGCGATAACCACTACGCTACCGGCGGGCCGATTTTCCCCTCCACTTTCTCGGGTATTTATGTTTAGGTATTTTTGTTTCCTGTGCTTAGGGGTGGTAGCCAGCGCCACTCGGACTACTCGTGGTGGAGGGGACCTTCTTTTTAACACTGTTTTTAGTGTCTACGACATGTCGAGAATGGTCGACCAGAAAGTGGAGGGGAAAATCACACCGCCGGTACCGTACTGGTTATCGCACCAGACCGGTATTCTGGAGGTCGTGGGTTCGGATCCCACCTGGCGGTCATTTTTCTCCACTTTCTTTCTTTCCAAATTCTTTCTCTTCAATTACCTACCACATCCTCCCATTTGCTTTCCGTGGTTTTCGTGACTGCCAGCTCTTATTGCTGTGTTATTTTGAACGAGCCCCTCATTTCCTATTCTGATTCGCTACATGCACAGCGAGGGCCTCTGTTTTGCAGTCTTGGTGCCATAGGTAGCTTAAGAGGGTTCAACACTGGTCGACCACTCTCGACATGTCGTAGACACTCTAGTGACGGCCCGGGGGTTAAAAACAAGGTCCCCTTCACCCCGAGTAGTCCGAGTGGCGCTGGCTACCGCCCCCAAGCACAGGAAACAAAAATAACTAAACATTAATACACCAGAAAATGGAGGAGAAAATCACGCCGCCAGTATCGTAGTGGTTTTCGCACCAGACCGGTATTCTGGAGGTCGTGGGTTCGGATACCACCTGGTGGGCATTTTTTCTCCACAAACCAGTCGGGGTTTGCGCCCACCATAATAAAGTCGCGGCATTGCTCTCCCTCCTAGTTGGCATCCGCCCGATGTCACGGAAGCAAAACGAAAAACAGGCACGTAGACGTTCAGTGATCGCCGTGTGTCATGGCGCGTAACCGCGCATATGATCATGCAGCGGGTTCGCAAGACGGCTGTAGTACGGCTTCATGCGTACTCGCGCGCAACTTGTGGGTCCGGCCTCCGTCGTGAAGAACGTGCTCGTGTGTCCTCGGGTACGACCTCGTAGATAACGTCTGACAGACGGCGGAGAACACGATAAGGCCCAAAGTATCACCGAAGCAGCTTCTGTGAAAGTACTCGGCGGCGAATCGGCGTGCAAACCCACACAAGGTCGCTTTCGATACTCGACGTTACGGCGCCCCTTGTTGTACTTCTCGGCGTCGATTTCTTGTTGGTGTCGAATGCGGACGCGTACGACCTGGCGTGCTTCCTCCTCCCATTGGGAAAAAGCCTCGGCGTCGGTGGCGGTTACGTTGTTTTTATCAACAGGCAACATTGCCTGCAAAGTTGTCGTTACAGAGCGTCCGTAAACAAGCCAAACGGTGCGCATCGAGTTGTTTCTTGCATGGCAGTGTTGTAGGCCAACGTTGCGTTGGCAAGAATTTCGTTCCAGTGTTTAGATGCGACGCTGAGAGCATCTCTTGTCGGCGGCCCTGCCCTTCCTGCGTGCGTCTTTCGTCGTCGTCGGCGTCGTCGTCCGCACTCTCCTGCGCTCACCCCTCTCCTCTCCGATAGCGAACACTGTCTCGCGAGGGGCATTGGATTGGATTCGATTGTATTGGCTTGGCTTGGCTTGGATTGGATTGGATTGGATTTGGATTGGATTGGATTAAAGTGGATTGTGTTGGATTGTGTTGCGTCATAGCCGCGGCATACGAACTGGCGCCGGCGCGCGCCAAGGTGAGAGCGAACACTCTCTCTCAACATCTGCGGGTGTGCAGCCCAGCGCGCTCTCACTCCTCCGGTGGGCGGCGCTGTGCGCGGTGCTGCGCATGTGCAGTGCTCACTCTTACCGCGGTCTCCTCTCCTTCGGTCGTGCTGCGCATATAAGCGGTGTGCCGCTCTCCGGCGGCCTTTCGGTCGACGGTTGCTTTCCGCTTGCGCTTGAACCCCCCTCAGCGTCGCATCACACCAGGGTTCCCACGAGGGGAGGTGGGCATAATTTTTGTGCTCCAGATCGATCTATATGGAAAGCATGTTCGTGAAGGTTCTATTAAAGCGTCAGCAGTGGCTACAATGACCCACTTGTTCTGAGACGCCGATGTCGGAAAAGGCCCAAGGAGGTTCATCCCAACCTGCCGGAACGGTGTGTCCGGAGGATCCACTGGATGAAGGAATCCCGTGGTCTGACGGGAGGCTTCTTGCGGCGTTGCCAATCCCGGCAAGTCCTCACGTAGTGTCGCAGTGATCGAAGAACGTTGGGCCAGTAATACTTTTCATGAATCCGAGCGAACGTGCGACTAACGCCTAGGTGCCGGGCCGAAGGCTCGTCATGACAAGCTCGTAAGATTTCGCTTCTCAGATCAGAGGGCACGACCAGAAGAAATTTTTCTGTGCTGCCATAGCTGCGTTTGTAGAGCACGTTGCTTCGCAGGGAATACGAAGCCAAACCTCGAAGAAAGAACTGTGGTGGCGTAGTGTTTTCGCCGCCAATGTGTTCGATGTTCGATGAGTGGCCGTAGTTCGGCGTTCTGCTGCTGGGAAAGGGCCGTGCCCGCAGTATGGACGACCCTGAGGAACGGAAAATCCTCTTCCGTTTTATGTGTATCATTCAGACTTGGCGCCCGCGGCAAACAATCGGCATCACTGTGCTTCTTCCCGGACTTATAAACAACCGTAACGTCATACTCTTGCAGCGGTAGGCTCCATCGAGCAAGTCTACCAGAGGGGTCTTTGAGGTTGGCAAGCCAGCACAACCAATGGTGGTCCCTTACGGCTCTGATGGGCCTCCCAGACACATATGGACGAAATTTAGTTCTGGCCCATATCACCTGAAGGCATTCTTTTTCTGTCACTGAATAGTTGCGTGCAGCTTTAGACAGTTTGCGAGTGGCATAGGCTATAACTTTTTCGGCACCCTGCTGCCACTGAACCAAGATAGCACCGATACCGACGTTACTGCCGTCGGTTCTGATTTCAGTGTCACTATCTTCATCGAAGTGTGCCAAGATTGGGGCCGCTTGCAGGCGGCTACGCAGGTCATCAAATTCCACTTGCTGGTCTTCTGTCCAAACGAAGGGTACGTCTTCTCTTGTCTTCTCCGTAGTTTTGGAGAACCCTTCGACAAAGCGTCTGTAATAGGCACAGAGACCTAGAAAGCGTCGGACAGCTTTTTTGTCGGTTGGTACTGGAGAAGAGCCCACGGCCGCTGTTTTCATTGGATCTGGGCGGACGTCTCGAGCACTAACCATGTGACCAAGAAATGTTAGCTCCTGGAACCCAAGATGGCATTTCTGAGTCTTAATAATCAGGTCGGCAGAGTGGATCTCATCCAGAACGCTTCGCAGTCGTATTAGATGTTCTTCGAAAGAATTATAAAATGCGACTGCATCGTCCAAGTAAACAAGGCTAGTCTGCAACTTCATTCCAGCGAGTACGTTATCCACCATGCGCTGGAACGTTGAGTCGGCAGAGCCGAGGACAAATGGGAGGACTTTAAATTCGTATAGGCCGTCGGGTGTTACGAATGCTGTTTTTACATGGTCTCTTTCGTCAACTTCGATTTGCCAATAACCAGATTTTAGGTCGAGGGATGAGAAAAATTTAGCATTACGCAAACGGTCCAGCGTGTCATCTATTCGGGGAAAGGAGTAAACGTCGCGTTTAGTGACACAGTTCAGTTTGCGACAGTCAACGCAAAAGCGAAGCGTATTGCCCTTTTTCTTTACCACAACAACTGGTGAGGCCCACGGACTTTTAGATGGTTGAATAACGTCGTCGGCGAGCATCTCTTTGACCTGCGTCTTGATGGCCTCCCTCTCTTTAGGTGACACGCGGTAGGGTTCTTGCCGCATAGGTCTGGTGGATTTTTCAGTCACGATGCCATGATGCAGTCACGATGCTTCGCGATGGAAGTACGACGCACTTTCGAAGACGTGGCGAAACAGTGGGAAACGCCGTGCACTAGACGCTTTAAGGCTTCTATCTGAGTGGGCGGGAGGTCGTGGTTTATTTCGACTGGTACGTCGGTGTCACCTGTCTGCGAATCAAGAGGCACCGCCCTGAGCGCGTCCTCCACATGTGTAACATCAGCGACTTCATCTATGAATGCAACTGTAGTGCCTTTCGTAAGATGTCGACGTTCGTTGGAACAATTGGTGACCAAAACTGGAGTGCACCAATTGCACAAGTTGACAAATCCTCTAGCTGTAAAAATGCCCCTATCTAGTAATAACTACACGTTGTGTTCAGCGATGCCTTCACAAATCGCGTATATGTCATTTTTTACGATTAGTAACACGCTAGACCGGGGTGGCAGTGTGACGTCCTCGTAAACAATGCGTAGCGCTCCGTCGTGCTTGTCTTCGATGTTGCTTGCTATGGCTCCCTTTGTCGCAAAGCAGATTTTCAACTTTTGCAGGTCGATGACTCCCCCGTTTGTCTGCAGAAATCCCTGCCGAGAATTAGGTCCCTCGAGCAATGAGGGAGCACAATAAAGTCGTTAACGTATGTGAAACCGCGAATTTTTATCCACGCAGTACACCTACCAACCAGGGTGATCAGATTGTTTGCGGCAGTACGAACTTGCAGGCCGGTCGAGGGTGTCATCCGTTTATTTAGCGCAGAAGCCAGACTTTTGCTGATAACTGAACAATCAGCACCAGTATGGGCCAATGCAGTCGTCGTACAGCCGTCGATATCCACCAGTACTTGGCAGGTAATCGGTTAGGTTACGCAAGTTTCAGGTACAGGCTGCTCGTCGTCTCGTCGTCGTGGGCGTCGTTGCAGTGGAGGATCTTGGCAGTTTGTGACATAGGCATTTTACCTTCCGGAAGTCAATGGCCTCAGTTTTCCCGGCCTTTCGGGCTACCAGAGGAACGACTGGCAGGTTCTGAGGCGAACCGTGGGCTGGAAGATCTGCGTCGCATCGGGGACGGTGACCCAGACTGGGGGCGTTGCGGCAAAAAAACGTTGCGGCGTCCGGCGATGTAGTCCGCGATCTCTGGGGTCCTCTGCCCACTTTGCAGCCGTGGTGCGTTCGTCGGAAATCCACGCAGACCTGCTCGGTGATAGGGGCAGGTCCGGTAGATGTGCCCTGCTTTCCCGCAGTGGAATCAGAGAGGTGTGCTTGCACCGGTGCGCCAAAGGTCGCTCTTCCGGCGGCCCGTTTCCCTTGCGTAGGGTGCACGTGGCGACAGCTCCAGGTTACGTTGTGGTGCGACTGAGGCAACAGGAGGAGCGCCATAGATGGGCTCGAGCAAGGCTGCTCCTTATGTGGAGGGGGTGATCCTGCCAGAACACGTCAACTAGTTCTGGTACCTGCACAGCCTGCCTCACCTCCTATCTAACTAGTTCTGCTATGGACAGCGGAGCCGGTGGCACCTGTCCCTGCTGCAGGCTTTGAAGCTCTTCCTGAACAATCTGTCTCACGAGCTCCCGGAGACCGATGCCCGTCCATCTCGGATATGTTGGACAGTACTGGTTCATTACGATTGTAGTGCCGAGCCCATTGGTGGAGCGCCCTTTCAATTGTGGTAGCCTCGGGAATGAATTCAGCAACCGTTCTCGCAGGACTCCGATTAGCCCGGCGAAGATGTCTTGCTTGACGCCGCGCATGAGATGTCGGACTTTCGTATCGTCGGTCATTGAAGGGTCAGCGCTCCTAAAAAGACGAGCCATGTGTTCGGAGTACATTGCGACGCTCCCGTTCGGGCGCTGGTTTCGGGCTTGAAGGGCAGCCTCATCCTTCTCCTTGCGATCACTGTTTGGCTAGGCCGCTTGTAACCATTGGCGGAACTCCTCCCAAGACGACATCGTGGATTTATTGTCTTCCTACCAGGTTCGCATGTCTTCTTCCAGTGAAAGTACACATTTCGCAGCTTAAATCCGTTGTCCCAGCCGTTAAACATTGCCACGCGTTCGAAGTGGTCAAGCCAATCTTCCGCGTCTTCATAAGGCGCTCCGTAAAAACCTTTTGGTGAACCCTGCTGCTGAACCACGTACTGAAAAGGGCTTCCCGTCGGAGTCATGTTCACAGTGCTGGCGTCCCGTCATGTCATCCTGGTCGCGCGATCAGGTCGTGGAACGGCCGCCCTCTGCTGGAAGTCCGAGTAGACGACGACTGGTTCGCCCGTGGACAGGGGAAACCTCGACTTGAATTGGCGACCCTGAGCTGGGTGTCCTTTACGGATGGATATCATGTACCAAGCTCCTCCACCACTTATGTAGCGATGAACTCCAGTAAGGAGAGTAAAAGACGGTTATCAAAAGGGCGAACTTGTGCCGGTAAGCACTGGAGATGCCACAGCTAGAACAAGCGAGCTCGGACGACTTCTTCCTCCTCTACTCACCAGTGGACGCACACTCATAACAAGAATTGACCCCATTAGCCTGTTGGGGATTGCACCCGCAATAATAAAGTCGCGGCAATCTCTCTCTCTCTCTCTCTCTCTGTAAATATATATATATATATATATATATATATATATATATATATATATATATATATATATAGCAGAATATTATAGTAAGGAAATGAGGGGCTCGTTGAGGAAATACAGAAAGATAGGTCGGCAGTCTACAATGCCAAAGGAGGCATAGGGGTGTGGTTGGCTCTTTTCTTTTTAACTACAGTTAATTAAGTAAACTTTCTTTTTATACAGAAGAAAGAAAGAAAGAAAAACACGCGCCCAGAGTGGGGACCGAACCCACGCCTTTCGATTACATGTCGAATGCCTTACCAATTCGGCTATCTGGGCGAATGTGTTCTCCTCCACTTTCTGGGCTATTTATATTTATTAGAAGTGTATCTGACGCTTGAGGGTGGTAGCCAGCGCCATATATATATATATATATATATATATATATATATATATATATATATATATATATATATATATATATATATATATATATATATATACAAATAAGAGCTGGCCGTGACGAAAACCTCGGAAACCAAAGCGGAGAATACAGTAGGTCACTGAAACAGATGAAGAATTTGGAAAGAAAGAGAGAAAGTGGAGGATCAAATGCCCGCCGGATGGCTTCCCACCCCGGGCCTTCAGAATATGCGTCTGGTGCGATGACTACTACGCTACCGCCGGGGCTTTTTACGTCGATAGTCTTTCTTGGGCTACTTAAACCTAGAAATTTTGGTCTGTCTGTATCTCTGTATGTCTCTCTGTCCGTCTGTCTGTCTGTGACTCGATTCAGCCACCTGGCCAAAGCAAAACAATGCCTGCGCAATAGTCTTATATAGTCACAGCTAAATCTACCCGTCTATGTCCGGTGTAATGTTCATACTTGTAAATTTTGTTGAAGAAGAACAAGACATTACGCAAATATGAGACAACAAATCAATAGAGAAGTGATATTTGCAGTGTTCGTTTATAACAAATCAAACATGCTTGACTTTTGTGAAATTAAATACTTCATCAACTGCACAAAAAGAATTCACTCCGCCGTCGCCTGCTGTCGCCCGCGCCACTATACCTTCTGGCGCCATTTTAAGAAATCAACCGGCAACAGTTACGCAAGGTTCCACTAGATAGGCTGCACGTTCCGCTTGCATGGCACGTGGAGTAGGGAAACGGGGTTCTATAAACCTTGAAGTAGGGCGCCTCAATTAACGCGCGTCTTCGCCGTACGGCAGCGTTCGCATCGAGACACCCGGTTTGGAGAAGCGGAATGCGGCAAATTTAAAATGATTTAAGCAAACCTTTGGCGTCTTTACATTAGGAGGAGCGCGACGCAAGAGGAACAACATGAGAGGTAAGCGGGAAAACGAAGGAAGGCATTTACTTCGCAAAAGCGGATTAAGACTATCGACTTTTGACGGCATTTGCAACGAAAGGAGCAGATACTCGCCCAATTTTTTCCTCTCCATATTCTCGGGCTAATATTTTAAGGTATTTCGTCTACCGAATAGGCGCATTCATGGGAGATTGTGGCCGTTACTAAACCATGGTGGTCAATCTTGCTTTGGTGAGACAGTGCATTACCGCCAATGGTCCCCGGGGTCACGCCGCACCCCAAGGCTAATTCGGCAATTCCATCACAACGCTGATTTTTTGAAATCCGGTGGGAATTGTCTGGCACCGGGATTCGAACTATCGTCCTTCTGCACGAGCGGCGGATGCTCTACCTCTACGCCACGCTGCACCGTAGATGAGCATTATATCAGAATACTAGAGAATAACTACAATGGGTCCACAGGCACAGTTACCCTCCATAAGGAGAACAGTAAATCACCTCTAAGGAAGCAGCCTCCCGGGATGTGGTGTCATTTGACGCTGCAAGGACTATCCTGGCACGAGTGGTGGAGGCCATGCATCCAGATGCCCGAGTAGTCAGTGGCCAGGCCCCACGGGTCTTGCGCGGACGCATTAGCAGAGACGCCCGGTCGCTCCTTCTTCGCCTGCGGCTCAATTGCTGCAACGTGGGAGCGCGCTTGCACCACCAAGGCCGCCGAGCATCCCCCACCTGCGCTGACTGCCCAGAGCCCGAGACGCTAGAGCACTTGCTGTGCTCTTGCCCGCAGCACGACACCGCAAGGGCACAACTTCGGGCCGAACTCCAGCGACTCGGTGCCCCAAGCCACAAGCTAGAAGACTTCCTGTTCCCCACGGGACCGGACGCCATCCGACGGGAAGTCTTCCAGCACCTAATCAACTTCCTGGTTACAACAGGACTAGCGCTGCGTTTGTAGCCATCGAGTCATGGACTAAACGAACGCGATATAGACTATCTCCCACTCTCCTACCGCTCTTCTCTTCCCTCTTCTCTCTTCCTATCCTTTGAAGCCCCAATCCCCTTCCCTGGACTGGGTCGTATGAGGGTGAACTTCCCGTTGAGTTCAACAATATCCCCAGGCCTTTTCTCTTCCCTCCTTTGTTAATAAATCACCACCACCACCACCACCTCTAAGGAAGGGTGTCAGACAAAGAGATAGAATCTCTTCAATGTTATTCACGCATTGTTTACAAGAAGTATTCAGGACGTTGGATTGGGAACAGGTGGGAGTAAGGGTTAATAGAGAATACATCAGTAACCTCATATTTGCTGATGACGTTGACTGGCTAAGTAACTCGGGGGACGAATTGCAAAGCATGCTTTCCGCACTGGACAACAGGAGTAGAATCTTGGGCCTGAAAATAATATGCAGAAAACCAAAGTAATAATGAATAACATCAGGACAGCACGGCAGTTTGAGATAGCTGGCGAGGCAGTGGAAGTGGTAAGTCAATATATTCCTGCAAACCATGCATGAGTTTGTTTATTTATTGTTTGTTTTTACTGCCGGGCCACGCCCGGCTGTGTTATCTGCGTTCCAACCTAAGTGCGGCTTCCATTCTTTATTTTTTTGCCGCACGGGCTATCACATTCATATAAGCAGAATGTTTCGCCCTAATGTCGCTAGTCCAGAGTAATCTTCTGTGATCTATAATGTTCTGGATGTGAATCCACGGTTCCAGAAACACTTGCGCCGAAACATAAAAGCCTGCAGGGCAGAGGCCTCGGCATTCGAATCGCCGGAGCTCGCCTGCATACGTCCCTTTGTTGACTGCCGCTTCACCTCCTCTGTATTCTTTGAGTTGTTAGGGCAGCACAAGTTAGCTGCAATAAACTTGTTTTCCTTGAAGATAACTGCTTCGTCTCTGACTTCGTGACATCTGGAGGAGGTGCTATGTACATGAACCCTATGCCATCGTCAAGCCGACAAGTAAGCCCAGCTCGTGTCAGCCGCCTACAGCAAGGTCTTCAACCAGAGTTTGGACTGCTTCCGGACACCGTGAAGAAAGAAGACGACGTGAAAACCACCATGATCAACGCGGGCCCCATGAACGGCGCTTCCAATCCTGCCTTCGTCCAGCGACAGCCTCGGGAACCACCATCGTTCCGCGGATCTTCTGGAGAGGACCTTGAGGAGTGGTTGGAGAAAGTGGAGCGCGTCCGCATCTTTAACAGGTGGAATGACAAAGAAACTTTTCGCCATGTTTTCTGCTATTTGGAAGATACAGCCCGAACGTGGTTCAAGAACAATGAACGCTCACTAACCAACTGGACTCTCTTTAAAAGCGAGTTCCTTAAAACATTCGCCACCGTCGTGTGGAAAGAACGAGCCGCACTTTTGTTGGAATCGCGCACGCAGCACCCCCACGAAAGGGTTGTGATCTTCGTTGAGGAGATGAAGCTACTATTTCGCCGCGCGGACACCGAAATGACTGAAGAAAAGAAGAAAAGAAGATCAGGTTTCTAATACGATGAGTGAAGCAAGAACTCTTTGCCTGCCTCTTCCGCAACCCCCCAAAAGCAATTACTGAATTCACATGTGAGGCTGCCGCATTGGATAATATTCTCGAAATTCGAACGAGGCAATACGACCGCCCTGCCAACGCGCTGTTCTCGGAGACAATCGATGCCGCAACTGCAAGCTCCGATACATTGCGCGAGACCATCCGAGTGGTGGTCGGGGAGGAGCTTCGGAAGCTTTTTTCAACGACGCAGCAACCTCAAGTCGCTTCCCTGACTGTCGTCATCCGAGAACAGGTTCAACAGACACTGGGGGCTTCTACACCAACCGAAGCACCCCGTGAGTCACAAGCGATGACCTACGCCGCAGCTCTTCGTCGACCCCGCCCTTCTCCACTCCGTCTTCAAGAGGCCCCGCCATACCGCGTCCCCTGTCGCTAACCCGACCCCCGGTACACCATTACAAGCCGCCGAGGAAGACCGACGTGTGGCGAACAACCGATAATCGCGCTCTGCGGTACCACTGCGGAGAGGGCGACCACATCTACCGTCGCTGCCCTTACAAGAGGCTCGCTCTGCGAGGATTCTCCCTCGACGCACCACGCCCCCGACCCGGCCAGCGCCCTACTGAGTTCGACGAATACCTGTCTAAAACGAACCGAGGACCTGCCCGCTTCAACCGTTCCCCGTCGCCCTACTAGTCGCCAAACCGCCGTAGCACCGCTGACTACACGCGGAAGGTCCCCGAGCCCACGGGGGGGAAACTAAAAGCAGACTTCTGGAGGTGAAGTTGCAGAACTGCGAAAATACGATAACCCTCCAACGACGCATGGCCGCACCGAACACCGTACCCGCAGCCCAACGACTCCATCTATCCTGGACGTGACTGCCGAACCCGACGACGACACGACGCCACGCGTACCCGAAATTACAGAGCCTGCCGCTGAGAAGACGACGACAATGACGACGCTAGTGCTCTACCGTCAACACGCACAAGCCGAGATACAACGCCCCGATGCACCCGAAACTCAAGGAACGCGGCATCCGACGTCCAGTTGTCCATCGACGGCTTTGACATAGTCGCCCTCATCTACACGGGAGCCGACTACTCGGTAATGAGCGGCTCATTCGCGTCGAAGCTGAAGAAATGTACGACAACATGGGATGGTCCGCATATATGCACAGCAGGAGGCCATCTCGTAGCGCCAAGTGAAACGTGCACATCGCGCGTCACCATAGGCGGCACCACGTACCCTCCTGAGTTCGTTATTTTGCCAAACTGCGCCCGCGACGTAATTCTCGGAATGCACTTTTTGACGGACAACGGCGCAATAATTGATCTGCAGACCTAGTCGATAACTTTTTCCTCCGATCACTCCACGACGTCGCCGCCGAACCCCGATCACCGTGCTGCTGCCAGGATCGCCGACGATCACATCACCCTGCCACCCCGCGCAAGCTTGATGATCGCCGTCTGCTGTGAGGATGCTGCTCCTGATATCGACGCTATCGTAGAGAGTGATCGAAGGTTGCTTCTCGACCGCGGTGTCTCCGTTGCAAGAGGCATTGCGCACTTTATGCAACGCCAATCTCACGTTTTGATCACTAATTTCACCGAAGAGTACCAGCATTTAAACAAGGGAACAGCAATTGCGTTCCTCGAAGAAACGCAAGAGGCAAGTGACGTGATCGCGCTCGCCGACTTTGAACGCACACCCGAAGACACCTTCAAGCTTCCGCAGACCTTCGACGGGAATCCGGCGCTGCCGCAAGAACAACAGAACAAATTATTGGCTCTGCTGCGTAGCTCCAGCGAGTGTTTCTCGTCGAGTTCAAAATTACGTCAGACACCCCTAAAGAAGCACGTATTATAACCGAAGATGGAGCCCGACCTACCCGACAGTAACCGTACCGCGTCTCTTCACACGAGCGGGAAGCCATCCGGACTCAAGTCGACGACATCCTCAGCGACGACACTATACCGCCATCGAAAAGCGCCTGGGCTCCGCCGGTCGTACCCGTACAGAAAAAAGACGGCACAATAAGGTTCTGCGTTGACTCTCGGTGACTGAACAAAATTACCAAAAAGGACGTTTACCCAATGCCACGAATCGACGACGCCCTCAACCACCTCTGTCATGCCAAGTACTTCTCATCGATGGATCTGTAGACCGGCTACTGGCAAATTGAAGTGGACGAGGAAGACCGAGAGAAGACTGCATTTATAACCACCGGACAGCCTATACGAGTTCAAGGTGATGCCGTTTGGACTGTGCACAGCACCAGCGACGTTTCAAAGAGTCATGAACACTGTGCTAGGTGGCCTTAAGTGGCACACCTGCCTCGTATACCTGGACGACGTTGTGGTATTCGCCCGGACTTTCGACGAACACCTTGCAAGTTTGGAGTCTGTACCCGACGCCATTCGTAGGTCGGGGTTAATGGTGAAGCCTGAAAAGTGTCGTTTCGCGTGTCAGGAGCTGAAATTCTTGGGTCACGTCGTCAACGCCGCGGGAGTCCTACCTGACCCTGCAAAAACTTCAGCCATTGCGAACATCCCAAGGCCGAAAGACTAGAAGGGCGTGCGAAGATTTCTCGGACTGTGTGCATACTACCGGTGCTTTGTCGCGAACATCGCCCTGCATTGCAGAGACACTCACATGGTTGACGAAAGATAGCACGCCTTTAAGCTGGAAAACCACCAAGAAAAGGCATTGTACGAGCTGCAAAAAATGCCTGAAAAACCCGCCCGTGCTCGCTCATTTCGACGAAAACGCCGAAACAGATATGCACGCGGACGCCAGAGATATAGGTTTGGGTGCCGTCCCTCGTCCAGAAGCAAAGCGGTTGTGAAAATGTAATCGCCTATGCCAGCTGTGGTCTGTCGAGCAAGGAGAAAAACTACTCTGCCTCGGAGAAAGAGTGCCTGGCTCTCATATGGGCCATTTCAAAATTCCGCCCCTACGTGTACGGTAGACCGTTCGAGGTTGTGACAGACCACCATGCGCTGTGTTGGCTCGCCAATTTGAAGGACCCTCTGGCCGCATTGGGCAATGGAGCTTGCGCCTGAAGGAATTCGATGGTACAATTGTAGATAAATTCAGCAGGAGAGGCTCAGACGCCGACTGTCTGCCCCGTGCCCCCGTCGATCCACCACCGCAAGACTCCGATGCTGACAGCGCGTTCTTTGGAGTCGTGATGGAGAGAGAGAGAGAACAACATTTATTGAAAGCCTGCAATTAGGAGCGAGCCCAGTAGGGGCGAGCCTCTAAGACGCGGCCACGACGTCGTGCCGGCGGGCTCTTTCTGCCGCTGCCAGACCGCACGCCCCGAGTTCCGAGAGGCATCCCGTACCCGTGGGTGCGATCCTAGGCAGCTGGCGTTCGAGAGCCGCCTGCACTTGCTGGACGGCCAGGTGTTGGGTGCTGTAGTCCGACGAGGTCATCGCGTTCGTAATGTTTGGGGGAAGCTGCGTTTGTGTGGCAGCCTCCCGCGGGTTCAGTTCACAGTTCCACAGGATGTGGGCTGTAGTTGCTTTGGCACTCGCGCACAATCGGCACACATCTGTCTCGTATACTTCGGGGCACACATGTACACCTAGCACCGGGGTTAGAAGGGACCCAGTCTGTAACTGTCGATATGTCACCGCTTCCGCGCGTGAAAGTTTCGGGTGAGGCGGCGGTCGCCGTCTTCGATTAGTTCTATACCACAGCAGAATGTCCCCATAGCTCGTGAGGGGGGTGCACTCGGGAGGCTCGTACCGTTCTGGAGACGTGGCCGAGCCGTTAGCCGCCGCGGGGTGTGTGAGCGCGCGCGCAGCGGCATCGGCCGTCTCGTTGCGGTTGGCGAGACCCGTTCCGAGATGTAGGGACCCCATGTGTGCGGGGAACCATCGGAGAGTTGCTGGGGTGTTCGTAGATTTCGCGGTACTGATCACTTTCACTGCACTGGCACACACATTGTTTGTGGCGTAACGGAGCACTGCGGTTCGCGAATCACTGATCACTGTAGTGCACTTGGGGTCTGTTATGGCCAAGGCGATGGCCATTTCTTCCGCTTGGTGTGAGTCCGCTGCGGTGAAGCTGCCCGCACTGCGAGTGTCGCCAGTGATGGCGTCCACCACTACCGCTACGTAGGTCCCTGGTCGATGTGGGTAGACCGCTGCGTCGACGTATGTGGCTCCGTTGTCATTGGCATATAGGGTCGTGAGGGCTCGGGCCCTTGCAAGCCGCCGTTCGCTATTGTGTTCCGGATGCATCCGCTTCGGGATCGGGCTTACGGTAAGCCGTCTCGTTGTTGCCTCTGGTAGTGCAACGGTGTCTGTTGGGTGGGTGGCGAGGGGAGTCGCGCCGATTGCTCGCAGGATAGACCGTCCGGTGCGTGTTTGGGACAAGCGCTCGTGTTGTGCTGTACTCTGGGCTTCTATAATCTCTTCCAAAGTGTTGTGGATGCCTATCTCGAGGAGCTTGTCGGTGCTTTTACACTGTAGCAAGCCGAGCGCTGCCTTGTAGGCTTTCCGAATGGCCGCGTCCAGCTTGGAGCGTTCTGCGGCTGTCCAGTTGTGAAACGCTGCTACATAAGCGATGTGACTAACGGCGAAGGACTGGACGAGTCTGGTGAGACTGTCTTCCTTCATGCCTGCCTTGCGGGTGGCCACTCGTCTGATGAGTCGCATGGCCGCCGCTACCTTGGTAGTGATCTTGGTGACCGTGGCGCAGTTGCTTCGTTGACTGTCGAGGAGCAGGCCCAGGACTCGTAGAGTCTTGACGTGGGGGATCGTGCTGCCGTTCGCCGTGCGTTTGGTGATGTTAGCCGGTGCCGAAGCCTTTGCGCGGGCACGTCTTGGAGGTATGACGAGCAGCTCCGATTTGGATGGGGAGCATACGAGGCCCGTATCTTGCAGTTGTGACTCGATTGCCGTTACTGCCGCTTGTAGCGTGGTTTCAATGTGGCCGTCGCTTCCTCCGGTGACCCATAGCGTAATGTCATCAGCATAGATCGTATGGCCGACGCCGGGCACTCGGGCAAGCTGGTTGGCCACCCCGATCATCACCAGATTAAAGAGGAGCGGAGAGATCACCGAGCCTTGCGGGGTGCCAACGCTGCCTAGTTGCTTCTGTGGAAGTTGTAGGTCTCCAGCGTGGATAGTAGTGGTACGTCCCGTCAGAAAGTCCTTGATGTAAGCGTATGTGCGGCGACCCATGTTCAGGTGGGATACCTGAGCCAGGATAGCTCCGTGCCGTAGCTTGTCGAAGGCACTTTGCAGATCTAGCCCCAGTACCGCTCTATTGTCGAGGGTGCGGGTTGGGTCATCAATGATGGCGTGTTTGAGCTGGAGCATAGCGTCCTGCGTGCTGAGTTTCGCCCTGAATCCTATGATTGTATTAGGGTAGAGTTCGGAGCTCTCTAGGTACCGCTGCCATCGGTTGAGTAACACGTGCTCCAATACTTTCCCAACACACGAGGTGAGGGAGATTGGTCTCAGGTTGTCAATATGGGGCGGCTTGCCCGGTTTGGGTAGTAGGACCGTTTTCGCCATTTTCCACTGCTGTGGCAGGCGGCCGGTTCTCCAGCATTTGTTAAAGTATCGCGTGAGGGCCGTGATAGCTGCCTCACTGAGGTTGCGAAGAGCTTTGTTAGTGACTTTGTCAGGTCCTGCCGCCGATCTGCTGTTCAGTGTCTGCAGGACCGCTCGTACTTCCCATTCCCCGATGTCCTGGTCCAGTTCTACATTATCGTGGCCTGCGTACTCGGAGTGGTTGTCTATTGGAGCGGTGGGAAGGTAGCGGTCGTCCAGGCGCTTGCTCACCTCCTGTACCCCGAGCTCTGCGATGGCCGTTTGGATCGTGCGGGCAAGGCAATGTCTCTGCGTGCCCTTGGATTTAGTTTCATCGAGGAGGAAGCGTAGTAGGTTCCACGTTCTACTTTTGTGTATTTGGCCGTCGGCCTCCTGACATACTGCATGCCATTGCTGTCGGCATAGCACCTTGCTGTGTTGCTCGATGGCTTTGTTGAGTAGAGCAATTTTCTTGCGGAGTTTGCGGTTTGTGCGATTGACTCCGCCATCGCTGTTGTAGAGATTGCTTAGCCTCGATGAGATGGGCTAGCCGGCTATCCACCTGGGTTATGGAGTCGTCGGTTTCGAGATCTGTGGTCGCTGCTTCGGTTGCCTGAGCGAGTGCTCTCGTCCATTCCTCGATGTCGTCAATATCGGTGGGTGCATCGAGGGATTGGCGGAACGCGGTCCAGTTGGTCACCCGTTGCGTTCGTGTGGTTGTGGTTGTAGCTGTCGCTTTTGTAGGTAGGGTGATCTCAATAATGAAGTGGTCGCTACCAAGGTTTCGTCCCGTGTTGAGCCACTGTGCCGTCTTCCCGTTGCGTCCCGGTCTGACGAAAGTGAGGTCGGGGGTGGAGTCCCTCGTGATGGACGTTCCTATACGCGTCCGGGTGGCGGGGTCGGTGAGGAGGTGGAAACCGGCGTCTGTGGCGTCTTCAATGAGGTCTCTTCCTTTCGTGGTGGTCTTGAGGTAGCCCCAGTCTTGATGCGGAGCGTTGAAGTCCCCGCAAAGAAGTATGGTGCTGTGCTGTGCTTGTCGTAGGGCCTTGTGTATGAGTGCCCGGAATTTCTGTTGACGATGTGCAGGGTTACTGTACACGTTGACGATGAAGGTACTCTCCTTGTGTTTCTTGGTGCCTGTCACGAGTCGTGATGGAGAGCGATCTAGCTGCGCAACAGCGTGCCGACCCCGAGTTGCGCGTCATGATCGACTACCTTGAAGGACGCATTTTCGCTGTGCCTATGGCCTTCAAACGAATCTTACCAGCATTCAGCCTCAAAAACGCCCTCCTCGTGAAGAAAAATGTCAGCCCCGGAGCGAGAACAAATCACCTCCTTGTCATCCCTGCAGATCTTCGTGACGAAATTTTGGAAGCGTGCCATGACGAACCGTCTTCCGGACATCTCGGCACAGGTCGCACAATTGGAAAAATCAAGGCGAGGTACTACTGGCCCCACCTTACATCCGACGTCACCCACTACGTCTGGAGCTTCCTTCACTGCCAGCGACGAAACATGCCACCGATGAGACCCACCGGACCTCTGCAGCCGATTGCCGTCCCTACGAGGCCCTTGCAACATATTGGAATGAATTTTCTGGCCCCGTTCCCTACATCCCGATCCGAACAAGTAGATTGTCGTAGCGACAGAATACATGACGCGCTACGCGGAGACCGCCGCTCCACCGAGGGGGACTCCACAAGAAGTCGCGAAATTCTTCATGAACCAAGTTGTGCTGCGACATAGAGCCCCGGAAGTCCTAATCATGGACCGCGGAACGGCCGTCACGGCGGAGCTTATGCAAGGAATCTTACGCTACAGCAACACGGACCACCGAAGAACGACGGCGTACCACCCCCAAACGAATGGACTAACGGAACGTCTCAACAAGACGATCGCGGATATGCTGACAATGTACGTCGATGTTGAACATAAGACTTGCGCTGAAGTGCTCCCGTATGTCACGTTTGCGTACAACACGGCTATCCAGGAAACTACGCACATGACGCCGTTCGAGCTGGTTCAGGGAAGACTGCCGACAACGTTTCTTGACGCCAAGCTTCCGCATGTAGAAAACGACGACCTCAACCCCGACGTCCACGGATACCTTCAGCGCGCGGAGGAGGCCTGCCAGCTCGCTCGAGTTCGTACAACGGACCAGCAGCTGGTGGATGCCGGGCGCTACAACCTCCGACACCGAGACGTTGAGTACCACCCAGGGTACCGTGTTTGGGTTTGGACTCCCAACCGATGACGCGGACTCAGTGAGAAGCTTCTGCAACTGTATTTCGGACCCTACCAGATTCTACGACGTGTCGGCCAATATACCTACGAGGTGATCCTCGATGGCGATTCCGGAACATCACAACGACGCACGCGGACCGAAGTCGTCCACGTGGTTCGCTTCAAACCGTGCTATGCAAGATGACGGATGTTTTTTTCTTGTTCGTTCGGACTATCTTTTATTTTAGCATCGGGTCGATGCACCCTTAGAGGGGGAGGGTAATGCCGCGAACCATGTATTGGTTTGTTTATTTATTGTTTGTTTTTACTGCTGGTCCACGCAAGGCTGTGTTGTCTGCGTTCCAACATAAGCGCGGCTTCCATTCTTTACTTTCATGCCGCACGGGCTATCACATTCAGATAAGCATACTGTTTTTCCCTAACGTCGCTAGCCCAGAATAATCTGCTGTGATCTACAATATTCTGGATGTGAATTGACGCTTCCAGAAACACTTGCGCCGAAAGATAAAAGCCTGCAGAGTAGACGCCTCCGCATCAGAATCGCCGGAGCTCGCCTTCACACGTGCCCTTGTTAACTGCCGCTTCGCCACCTCTGTTTTCTTTGAGTTGTTAGGGGAGCACAAGTTCGCTCCAATAAACTTGTTTTCCTTGAAGACAACTGCGTCGTCTTAAACTTCGGGACAATATCTACTTAGGCCAAGTTGTGACCCCGGATCCAAACCATGAGGCACAGATATTTAGGAGGATAAGAATGAGGTAGAGTGAATACGGCAGACATTCTCAAATAATGAATGGCAGCCTACCATTGTCCCTGAAGAACAAAGTGTATGACAGCCGCATTTTACCAGTACTCAGCTACGGGGCAGAAACTTGGAGGCTCACTAAGAAGGTTCAACTTAAACTGAGAACCACTCGGTGGGCAATAGAGGGGAATTTGATAGGTGTAATTTTAAGAGAGAAGAAGACAGCGGAGTGGGTCAGGGAACAAACGCGTGTTAAGGACATATTAGTAGAAATTAAGAAGAATAAATGTACGTGGGCAGGGCATGTAATGCGAAGGCAACGTAACCGCTGATCATTAAGGGCAACGGAGTGGCCCTTAATGGCATTAAGGACATTAAGGACTTAATGGAGTGGCATTAAGGGCAACGGAGCTTGCCTTTAGAAGGCAAGCGTTGCAGGCGGCGACAGAAAGTTAGATAGGCAGTCGAGATCAAGAAGTTTCCGGGGATAAATTGGTCGCAGTTAGCACAGCACCTATGTAATTGGAGATTAATGGAAGAGGCCTTTGCCCTGCAGTGGGCGTAGATAGGCTGGTGATGATGATGATGATTCTTTTGTTTACCTACTTTAGGAGGTGCTAGCTAGCGCCACTCGGACTACTCTGGTTGAAGGGGACCTTCTTTTTAATCCCCGGGCCGTGACTCGAGTGTCTACGACATGTCGAGAGTAGTCGACCAGTGTTAAACCCTCTTCATATCCCTATGGCACCAAGACGGCCAGAACAGAGGCCCTCGCTATGCATGTAGCGAATCAGAACGGGAAATGAGGGGCTCGTCGGATTAAGAAGGAAATAAAGGTTGCCTGTGACGAAAACTTCGGAAAGAAAATGGGAGAATGCGGTACGTCATTGAACTGTGGCTCCTAGATTTCCGCGTGGCGGTCGATGTTCTGAGAGGGTTGACGGAGAGACGACAAAAGCCGAAGGAAAGGTGAAGGGGATCGTCGGCGGTCAGACCTGCTGGTGGAACGCTGATCAACAGAGCCCGGCGGAGAAGGTGACCGGCAGCGAGAATAGCCAAATTATTGGGAACGGTAGTCGTACGCGGACCGGGCATCACCCCGTGGCGGATTAGAAAATACTTGACGTTCATCCCGCTGCCGCCGCCGGTACAACTTGGAAATATGGTCCGGATGCCGCCGTAGTAGTATGCTGGGTGAGGCGGCCGCCATGGTGGTTAGTATGGTGCATGGTAAGTGGCCGGCAGTGTTGTACGGAACGGCGTTATAAGGAACGGCGTTCCTGGAACTAGTTCCTTTTTTGGAGGAACGAAGGAACGCGACCGTTTCATTAAGGGTCGGTGGAACTGTAACGGTAACTCGTTACGTTTTTGAAGGAACGGCAGGAACGGCGTCCCTGCCGTTACATCGCTAGGATTCGGGTGTTTTTGATGCCAAGGCTCGAGTACAAAAATCCACAAGTCGCTACTGCGTTTCTCTTCCTATAAGCTGGTCAATTTTCCCGCCATTCAGCCGTAAGTGCTTCCTCAAAGGTCAAAGGCAGAAGAATAACCACCCAGCAGTCCACAGCTTGTACTTGCTTTCATGCTGGTTGAAGTTACGCGGCGTTCTACGGGTGAATAGCGTAGCCGTGAGAATACTTTTCACCTTTCATCGTTTGCAGGGGAGGCCAGGACGCGCGTCTGGCCGATAGAATTGGTCCCTGGCGGGGAAAGATTGTCTAATACGGGATCCGGCGATTTCGGTGTCGGACATTTAGGTGCAGTACGTCTCGGTGCGGACATTTCTGTGCACGGACATTTTGGTGCACGACGTCTTGGCCCAGACATTTTGAGTCACGGGATGTGCCAGGCATTCTTTGAACATAGCTTTAATATTGTAATTTCGTGACCAATTTATACGATTTTACGTTCGAGACTTGTGCTTTCGCCGCCGTGTGCGGAAACAAACGCTAAACCCTGGCGGAGCATTGCCACGTAAAACCCAATTTCTGTAGTAGATGGGGAAAATTAACCTTGTTAATTTGCATCCTTTCAGCCTTTTCTTATTTTAACATTCATGTGAACAACCCTTTACTTTACTTTAATACCATCCTCCTGTCCTACCCCTCACAGCAAAACATCCGAGAAAAAAAAAACAACAGAAAAACGAGGTAGATTAAGCGCGTGTGCATTCCGTTCTAATTATTTTCTCAATCAATCTCGTATTCGTTGCATTCGGTATCGGTTCTACTTAAAACTAACCAACCAACGATCGCACTTACGGTGGCGTTACTTACGGGAGGGGAAAGCTAGCTCAGCGGGGTTCTGCTGAACCCTGCGAGAGGGGTGTCACTTGTGCATGGTTCACCATTGCGCCAACTGGACTTCGAAAACTTTAATACGACAGTTTCCGCTCTGGTCACACTAGCCTATTCAATTTTTTTGCTCCCTATAATGGGAGAAAGCAATGTATGCCTGGGGTGTCCATGATATGCGCGACTTGAAGAGTTAATTCTCAAGGGGGGATTGAAGGCTAAGAAAGAGTGATTCCTGGAGTGGGGGTACCATCGGTATGACCGCGACGCGCGGAAGGGCGTAGCCAGCAAACGATAGTGGCCATTGTGTTCTCAGTGGCTTTTTGGGTGGCTTTTTGTTGCAAATTATAGAGGTTTCGTGAGATCCTGGTGAATGTAAAGCTTTTTTCTGTATCACTGCGGTGAGGCTTCGGAGAGCGTGAACACCGCCACGCCTGTAGGATTTTCAGGGGAAACCGAAAATAATATGACTGAAAAATAAATCTGGTCGAGATTCGAGCGGGCAGGCGGCGGAAAAGGGCGGGGGGGGGGGTGCACCAGGACAAAGAATTAAAATGTGGTGAATGTAGGTATGTAAACATAAAACGAAGGTTGGTTTCCCCGAACAGGATAGGTGCAATTTGTATGCACAACCCGTACGCGGTTCTTCAACATTTAGGACATTATAGAAGCTGCGGCTGTTTTCAAAAAGGCCCGTTCTTCCTCCGCGACCATATCCTAGACCAGTGTTCGCAAATTCATTTTAGCAAGGCAGCCCAGCCTACGTAATACCCTTCATAAGGTTTTCTGCATTCTGGTGGGCTAGCTAATGTTTGTTACGTTTTGGGTATTGAGAGTGTGCATGTAATTTATGAAATTTGAGATTGTGTCATTTTTAAAAAATACAAAAAAGGCGTCGGACCATCGTAAACACCAGTTATTTGTCTTGGCTAAAAAAGAGCGAATATAAATTAACAACCTGTCGTAAATGAAAAACAAAACATGTGCTAAAGAATTCAGTCGGCTGCATAACAACAGGTGCCCCATGGAATAGATATTAAACAAAAATATATAAATGTAGAATTTCTAAAAAAAATGAAAAAATAAATTCACTGCTCCAGATTGTTGTCCGTAACCCATGTTAAGCGGAAATAAAAATATAACGGCTGTCGCAAACAGGCAAGCACCGGATAATTTGTTTGCCGAAAAGTTTGCGCCCCGAAATGTCCGTACACCGGTATGTCCGCACAGCGAAATTTCCGCACCGAAACATCCTGCACTGAAATTCGCCTAGGAGATGTTCTTTTGATTATTTGTATCTCCAGATAATCTGCTGCCGGCGGTGTTAACATTCGTATAATATACGTAGTTCGATGTGAGTTTTAAATTTCTTACTTAATTTCGCACCAGGATTATCCGACACTATTTTTAATTTGAAAACATAATTGTAACGTTAATGTAACGACACGTTCCAATTTTCTAAGTGGAACTGGAACGCGTTCCTTTCGCAATAAAGGAACTTGTAACGGGAACTCGTTTCAAAATTGGGAAGGAACGAGGAAAGAGCTTTCGTTCCTATTTTAGAGGAACGTGTACAACACTGGTGGCCGGTGGGTTTGCAGCGGAGACGGGGGCCAGGTGAACATGATACGCCTCAGGAACGGAGGGCGACGACGCGATGTGTGGCATCACAACCACGTCAGAGTGCAAAGGCCCGGCGCGAATGTTGGGCTTTGGAGGTGAAGTGCCAGTGACTGAGGCCAATTCTTCCTTTATAATCTCCCGCAGACTGTAGCCTAAAGTCTGGCGCCGCACAACCGGACAGCTCGATGACCCCTGCCCATGCAGCTCTTCGCGAATGATTGCTCTTATCATGGCTCTTAGGTCGCCTTGGTCACGTGCAAGTGGGCCAGAACATGATGGCTGCAGGAGCAAGGCCTGTAGATCAGTTAGGCGCTTACAAATCTCACGCTATCACTTATGGTGGTCGGGGTTTGCACGGCGAGTGCGTTGAACGCAAAGGAAGAAATGCCTTTGAGGATGTGCTTAACTCGATCAGACTCGACTCACTTGCTTACATAGAGCCAAAACATCTTCAATGTAGGACGTGTCTGACTCGGCACGATGCTGAACGCGTTCAGTGAGCTTCTTCTTGGCCGCTTCTTACCGCGAAGTGGACGTGCCAAATATCCTACGTATTTCTGTGGGGAACCGCGAAGAGTCAGTTGAGTCCTTGTTGTTTTTCAGGTACGACCTCTTAGCGATTTCAGTTAAATAAAATTTAACGTTGGCGAGCTTGAGCTTATCATCCCACCGATAGAATACGCTCACCCGGTTATAACTGTCGATCCAATCCTCTACGTCATCTCCAGGAAGTCCTTCAAATATCTGAGGGTCTCGCTGCCGGCTGGTGATGACCCAGGCTGGAGCAAGCGGGTTTGTAGGTGCTTAGTAGGTGTTTGGCACAGTTGGCACAGGACCGAGGTAATTGGAGAATAACGGGAGAGCCTTTTGCCCTGCAGTGGGCGTAGATAGGCTGATGATGATGATGATGAGTAGGTGTTTGTATGTGCAAGCGGGTTTGTAGGTTGGTAGGTGTAAGAAAGCAAAGCAGGTGAATGTCGCGAAATTGGGAGGGTAGTGTAGTTCGCCGTGGCGGAACGAGTCAGCGCTCACCGAAAGTGTTTTTGGGCAAGGGAAGGGGCAGTGTGCTGTGCCCTCAAGAGGCGCCCGACGCTTGGCGAAAACGTGAAGGGGGCATTCATGGGAGAACTATGTGGGTTTGCTTAATGCATATGCTCATCCTACCGACGTAACAGCAGTATCATGTGCAATGGACAAAACAAATTACGCCCACTTCCCCTCGCGGGAACCCTGGTGTGATGCGACGCTGAGGGGGGTTCAAGCGCAAGCGGAGAGCAACCGTCGGCCGAAAGGCCGCCGGAGAGCGGCACACCGGTTATATGCGCAGCGCGCTCGAAGGAGAGGAGACCGCGGAGAGGGAGAGTGCTGCACATGCGCAGCACCGCGCGCAGCGCCACCCACCGGCGGAGTGAGAGCGCGCTGGGCCGCACACCCGCAGATGTTGAGAGAGAGTGTTCGCTCTCACCTGGGCGCGCGCCGGCGCCAGTGCGTATGCCGCGGCTATGACGCAACACAATCCAACACAATCCACTTTAATCCAATCCAATCGAAATCCAATCCAAGCCAAGCCAAGCCAATACAATCGAATCCAATCCAATGCCCCTCACGAGAGAGTGTTCGCTATCGGAGAGGAGAGGGGTGAGCGCAGGAGAGTGCGGACGACGACGCCGACGACGACGACGGACGCACGCAGGAAGGGCAGGGCCGCCGACAAGAGATTCGCTCTCACCTGGGCACGCGCCGGCGCCAGTGCGTCTGCCGCGGCTATGACGCAACACATTCCAACACAATCTAATTTAATCCAATCCAATACAATCCAAGTCAAGCCAAGCCAAGACAAGCCAAGCCAATCGAATCCAATCCAATGCCCCTCTAGAGAGAGTGTTCGCTATCGGAGAGGAGAGGGGGAGAGTGGAAAGGCTGCGGACAACAACGGACGCAGGCAGGAAGGACACGCCGCCGACAAGAGATGCTGTCAGCGTCGCATCTAAAATAGTGTTTCACGCAGTTCAGTTGGCTGAGACGTCAAATGACGTCACTATTTAAAGATATTACTACAGTTGTGGCAACAGTCTCAACCAGGCCTAAGACGCAGTTCGCTGTCCCTTCCTGAGACGCACTTCGCACCGCCGCCGCAGAGGCTAACCATCGAGAGAACCCATGAGTAAGTGCTGCCCCAGCGCACTGCGGCCATCAGGGGTGAGTGCTGAACTGCGAGTGATTCACCCGGTTGTGCCCATCTGTAGGGGCTGTTGTGGAACGCCCACATGCGCCATCAGCCAGCCCTGAGCAGTGAGCGATGCAACTGGTGGAACTGCGTCGTCTGCCGCTGCTCCTAATCGACCTGCCCCAACAGCTGCGGGGACCTATTCTCGACTGCACAAATTCCCGTGAAATCTGGGAATTTGAGGGTAGTCTTTTCTGATTGGCTTTAAATTTTGGTCACGTGTTTCCGGTTGACAAAGTGGTTGCGAGTGTTGTCGTCAATTTGACGTTTCATGACGTTTACTGTCAACAGTTCTACAAGTTGCCTTATTTCCCCCTACGTGAAGTGCACAATTCTTGGCCGGCAATGAAAAACTAGACTAACTACACCGGACATGACAACGTAAGCCTCTCTTCGCGATTCAACAACAATATTGCTTGTAATATACGTCCTTTCTGGGACTGGCTGAGAAGGCGTGACGTAATTTAAACAGTTGGCAGGACCGACACGTCACGCTTTGGCAACTTTACCCTGCATAAAAGTGACGTAATGTTACGTAACAGCTTGAAAATGGCGGCTGCTTTTGCCGGGAAATAGGGAACAAATTTCCCCAACCTTCACCGCCGCGAAATGCCCGCGAATTGCAGCAGCCGCAGTTTCGCATGCACGCTGTTTAGAGCATCTTTTCTACCGAAACAAAGATATATATTCACCTGTTTCCAACTCGGCGATCAAAGAGCATACAAGTAACGTGCAGTGTTTTGCTTTTATGTTTGACAATAAAATAAACTTTTTTGTTTGGCGTAACCGCTATATTAGAGCACAGTACAAGCCTCTCCATGACAAAGAGAACCCAATGCATGGCATTTCTCCACACTCGTCCTAGTAAGCTGCTGGGTCACATGATCGAACTCAAGAGAAAAATAAGAAAGTAAAGTGAATCTTTTGTTCATTACAGCGCTGATTGCAGTCGAGCTTTACGAATGAGTGAATCGGTGACATCGGTACGCTCCGTGGTTATCAAGCGTAGCCCTTCGCTGCTGTTATGTGTCATACAAGCGATGATCGCGGCCGTCTTTTTCTGTGATCACTCCATAAACTTGTAACATAGCAGCAGGCGATGGCGTGGCGGCGGTGGCCGCAGGGAAGGTGATAACGCAACAAAGCTTGCATTGAAGCACAGAGCCCAGCTATGTTACTAAAAGGGATTGAAATAAATAAATAGTTACGGTAAAAAATTGTGTGGTGTTCTTTAGCTCGACATCCGCCTTCCGCTGGATTTTGGATCAACGTTACTCGATAGCCTTGTGGTGTTGACGCCAATTTTGACCTGCAGAAATGTGTTTCTCTCGCCAGCCTCAGCTACCGCCATAATTTTTGTGATACATATGAAGTGTGTTTGTATCTTTTATGCACAATATTTGATACCTTGGGAGTGATCTTTATGGTGAAGCGTCAAATTACACTCCATGTCGTCATAGCTATACGCGCATCACGTCACTGATTGCTCACATTGTGCTTCCGCAAAAAATATGGCGAATTTTCCGGGAATTTGTGCAGTCGAGAATAGGGCCCCTGCGCCCAAATATCGCTTTAGGGATTATCGTAACCACCAACCAATTGTTTTAAGGAAATATAAGCCGTCTTGTAACAAAATATGAAGGCCCTAGGACCTTTCTCAATTTCATATTTTTTTTTTATGCGCCGGTGGTGTGGCGCGCAGTTTTACGATCCCGAAAATTCAAGTGGGCGCTGCCTGCAGCGTGGCGCTACTCTCGCTAGCGTATCTTGTCTGCATCGCTCTGTTATCGGAGATGATCTGCTGGATCCCAGCCGTATAGGGCGTTGCTGCGAAAAGATAGTTTAAAATTGGTTGAAGAAACAGCATGCTTTTCCCAGCTCAACAACAGTTAAGTGGTTGTGGGCCACTGAAGTCAGGGCTGTGACCTGAATTTCTGAATGAGAAAACACAGACCGGAAATGGGGGTTTTCAGGGTACTTTAATGGGAACCAAAATTTTAAAACCCAAGTGACTTCTGAATCACTGGACATACCTTTTTTGGGTGCATAAAGGTTATCGGAAATTGGCCTTTCCGCAGAGGCAGGGTAATACTCCTAACATTATGTGTCTGCTGTGGTAAGAATAAAAGCCACATGTGTCTGCAGTTGCCCTTTTTCTAGCAGTGTTATAGGAGACAATAAACAAGCACCAATATAATGGTTTTCAAAAAAATACTATCTTATAAATGTGATTGATTCTGGGGTTTAACGCGCCGACGCAATGCAGGCGATGAGGCGCGCCGTAGTGGAGGGCTCCGGATTAATTTTGACCACCTGGGGATCTTTATCGTGCGCCGAAATCTCGTACACACGGGTGTTTTTGCTTTTCCCCTCCATCAGAAAAGCGGCCGCCGCGGCCGGGAATCGAACCCGCGATCTCGCGCTCAGCAGCGCAACGCCTTAGCCACTGAGCCACCGCGGCGGGTCAATATCTTATAAATGTGATGATGGTCATATTTAAATTTGGGAAAGTCCTGTCCGGGAAAGGTTATGCACATTACCTAGTGCAAAATAAACAATAAAACAGAAGAACAAGGAGGGAGGGAGAGGTGCTCATCGACAGGTGCTCCCATGGGCAGTTGCTTCCTCTGATGACGCGGCATCGGAGCTGAAACAATACGGTGTACAACTACTCCATCTTCCGCCATCCTTCGTTTTCGTTAATTTCAATTTAGCGCAGTGTTTTTGCAAGACAAATTGTACCAACTTACACAGAAGCAAGCTCTCATTGGCAAGAGAGCTTAGTGATTCCCATTCACACCGATTTAAACTAGTTTGTTTAGTAAACTTGAGAATTGCGAGGAAGCCGACGGAACTTTTATAACCGCTATTAATCAATGACGAGCTGCTCCTTGGGCCATTTGTAATACCTCTTAAAACACAACCAAACTGGTATTCATAAATTCAGAAAGTGGAGCCCCATTCGTGGCAAGCAGTGCGTAAAAGGTAGCGTTTCTCTAGCAGACAGCGGTCTGTATGTGGTCTGTACATTTTGTTTTGCCGCCCTTGAAATCGATCCTTAACGTACCTTTGCCGTACGACCCCTTAGTTCCGTCGGGTCTGGGTTACCCACGGGATGCTGTCGAACAAGTTAATCAAGCTGTGGGAAGGAAGTTCGCAATGGACGTGAAGCTGAGCCAAAACAGACCCAAATCAAGCGTCGCTAAATAGGGCGACAAACCGCACCGCCGACGCGGCCTCCGGCGAGCGCCGGCGCGAGTTCCTTGCCGGCGTTCCCCGCGGCGAGTGTGGGAAACGCTGGGTAAATTCGCCGCCCCATCTACAGTGTACCCCCCCGTCGCTTCCGCCGCGTTCGGAGTTTATTGCGCCGCCGCGAAAAAACCGTTGGCTGTTAGAGGTAGAAACCTTTGCTTTAGAAAGTGAGAGCAAAGGAGGAAGCAGAATGGCCAGTTAGTTCGCACGCCCACGTTGTTTTACGGAGAGTGCTTTCGGGGTCACAAAACATATTTCACACTTTTGACGGTCGCTGCATTTTGTCACTGAGCCACGCTATAAAAAGGCAAGCTAGCGCTGCAGGACGTATTTGTAACGATGACGCAAACCATCAGTGTTTGATGAAAGTGCATGCATAAGTACGCAGGGGCGTAAAACCGTGGCACACCTCAGCAGACGTGCCTGCGTGGTACTCCGCACGCGTTGGTTTTTACGCACGATCGCCGCCGATTGTGGTTCTCTTTATATCATATTTTTGATCGGCGGTTGTTGCACTGCACTTTTTGCCGAGTTTTAAGAAGAAGCGCTCACTTTAAATTTCCCTACATACGACCATCGGTGAACCTGCGAGTGGCAGAGCGCCACCCCCACCCCAGCAGTTTCCGCGACGCCGTAGACGTTTTTAGCGCACCGAAATGTGTTTACGTTGTGGCACGTGGCCGCTCGAAGAGATCAGAAGCGTCAGGGAAGGGCTGAAGACCATGTAACTAAAAATTCGGAGGACCGAGCTCATTTTGCTACTCTAAATACGTCATCCTATGGGACCGCCGCAACTTTGTACCACGTGGAAGTAGTAATGGTAGGTCGGATGTTAAGCGCACCCTGGGCAGCACAAGAACCCTGTGCTAAATGACGAGCTTGTGCGCAGCGTCAGTCCTGACAGCAGGCATCGTGCCCACAAAGTGGGCAGCGGTGTTTCGCCCGAAGCGCTCGTGTGATATGGGAAACTGTCTGTTCGCGTATACAACAGCTCCATGGCTTCTGTCAACATTAGTGCATTTTTTACCTAAGGCGACCACCAGGAATTTCACTTGTGAGTGTCTCGTAATTTAAATTGACGGATTTTACGGAACTCAAACTCTCTTTCTCGAACGAGGTACGCTTCCTACAGCCCCACCTGCTGAAGCTCGCCTCCGCACATCCCAACCATCGTTTCATAGTTATTACATACTGCGCATGCTGTGGGCTTGGAGCTGACATTGTAAAAGCGCGCTGGCGGCGCACGACGAAAGACCACCTAAACACACGTCGGCAAAATTGCCCCTGACATTCACACAGCGTCGAAGTCATAAGGAGCCGATAGATACGGCAACGGCCGTTTCATAGATAGCGACCTGCCAATGCCTACCGATTGCGCGTGCCAATCTTTTTTGTAGCGTGAGGTACACTGGCCGAGGTTGAGCAGTTTCACGTGGCTCCTGGGGAGATGTGTTGCGCATGCGCGAAAAGCAGTGAAGTCACATGGAGCACAGAAAGCTGCTCGCTGCCCGGCGTCTCTCACACACCCCATGCGCCCAGCGTCTTCGCAGACCTCCCTTCCGCACGTGGCGGCCAGTTCCACTTGATGAACATGCGAGGGGTGACCGGGTGTGAAACCGATGGCTCGTGCGTCGCAGCAACACCAGCGTGCGCTTGTCGAACCAGGTTAGCTCTGGGGCAATTGGTGACGCTGCGCCGAAACCGCTAGATAAAATACATGTGTCACATAATGCTTTACCGAGTGTGTGCCGTTGAAGCAGCAGTAAGCATGATAATCAAGCTATTCCGAGACAACACCAGGAACGCTAAGAAATACCAGCTGAACATTAGCTCACGCTCCGTACAGGGGGGATTAAAAGAAATGCGAACAACGGAACGCACAGCCTCCGACGCATGCCGCACCGTCTGGCTGCACTGTCAGTAAACTGCGCGCATGCGTAGTTGTTTCGGAGCGTTTGAGAGTGTGGCCTACATTTATGGGGAATGCTTGATCAAGAAGCGACGCCGGTCATTTCTTTTGAGGGGCCTTTCACGCTGTGTCGCCACTGAGCAGTATGATCGTGGAATGGCATCTGCTATCTGCAATCAGCTTGCTGCGGGCTTCGCTAGCGAATGTAGTAGATAACAGTATGCCCAGTAGCGCCAGATCACAACAAGATGCCTCAAAATAAATGACCCGCGTCCCTTCTTGATCAAGCGTTTCCCCAAACAGTAGGCCACAGTCTCAAACGCTCCGAAAGAACTACGCATGCGCGCAGTTTACTGACAGTGCAGCCAGACGGTGCGGCATGCTTCGGAGGCTGTGTGCTCCGCTGTTCGTATTTCTTTTAATCCCCCCTGTACATCATGGCCTAGCCTAACTACGCCACTGCTAATATTTTATTGCTTATTTGGGTGATTTTAGTTCCTTCCGACGCCACTGACTGGCGCTGGAGTTGATAGCCTATCGTTTTGCACTATATGCGTTTTCTCGCCCTGGCATAGTTAATAATTCGTCTTTTTCTGAGTCCTTTGTGCTCAGTCTTTGGTACTGGCAATGGGGGAAGTTTACACCATCTCCGGGTTCGGCAGTGTGCTCTAACAAGAGTTTGTTAAGGCTAAACTGTTACTTGCCAAGGCTACCGAAAGCACGCACACGGCCGGCGTACACCGAGCGCGCTGCCTCCCGGACATTGTCCCTCCAAAAGTTTCCACAGCTGCTACCTAACACGTAACATTATAATCCATACGTTTCATAGCTCGCGTACATCTTCAACAATAAAACCCCACAACAAATCCAGCGCTCTCTTGTTGTATAACTCGGGTCACAGACAAGATGAACAGGGGAAGCACTTTGCGCTAACTGTTTCACATGGCGCATAAAAAAACAGCAAGAAACACTAGGCGTGCTCAATTTATATTGGCCTACGACACATAGCACGAATACCGCATAACAAAACAAAAAAACGAGTGAGCTTCAGAAATTTTCATCGCAGCCTTGGTTAACCTTCAGCTGCCCTGGTGGCAGTCTAGCCGCAGCATGAACAGTTATTCTTGAATAAGTACCTGCAGTGATTCTGATGCCGAGGTTGTAGGTTATATTTGACTTAGGTACAAGGCTGTGCGAAACACCTAGCCAAAAAAATATGCCGAAGGATCCTGCAACATTTTTGCGTCGTACTTTCAGTAAACTATCGTACCCGATAGTATTAGTTGCGCACAGTTGAGCAAGCCAGGCAGGAGAACGCTAAACCCAATTAGCCTCCACCAGGTTCTGATTGCTTCGGTACGGGGGAAGTGGCTCAAAAGGTATCCCGGAGATAACTGTGGTTCTCAGCGCCGCAGGCATTCACCGGGGATGGCTGTCATACACAACTCTGGCATTTGTTGGGCTTGTAAGCCACCCCGACGGAACTCGTACAAACGTGGCACTCCAATTATGGTGAAAACGCCGCCACCGAATGAAAAGATTGTCGTGGATTAGTTTTCCCGTTACAGGAAAAACATTGTTCTCCCATAGTAATGCCGACGTTTCCCCGCACGTAAAGCTCCTTAACATATAGCGAAAGTCGACAAAGTTCCCGTATGTGTAAATGAACAAAATTCTCAAAAATAAGGAATGGGGGTGGAGCAGGCGGATATAGTAGCAATGTGGTTTGCTTGTGTAGGTTGCCGTTTTCTTAGCTCAGAATGGGGTCTATACATAAAAGTGAATTCTCGTTGCTGGCTGGTATTATAGGCAATGGCCGGTGCAATCTGCTTTGATTTGTACAACCACTACTTTTAGGCGAGCTGTCACACGCCCAAATTCGAGCGAAGTAAAGCTGGCAAGTTTCAGGGTTAAACCCTGCCCCACCTGACAGAGCACGCCGTCACTACACGGCAGTGGTTTAGCACGCTTGCTGCCATTGTCGCTGGCTGCGGTGGGCAGGTCGCTATCTATAAAGACGGCCGTGGAAGGGGTGTGCTGAAATCAATGCAGGGCACGTGGCGACCACAATAGACGACCACTGTCGGAAGCACTACGCCTCAAAACAACGTGCAGAACAGTCCGTGGTGGCTATTGCAGAAAATTAGCGTGGTGAGCATTACGACAACGAGCGACAAGCTTCACAGCAACGCGCCGCGGTCTTGGAAACCAAGGAGGGTGCCTTCTAATGTTCGCTTTACGTGTTTATTTGCACTAACGTCACTAGATAAGATGATAACGTCACCAGATAACGTCTAGATAACGTCACTAGGTAAGAGTGGGCTCGGTAGCACAACCAAGGTGGGCCGTGCTAATGTTCCCCGCATCTTTTTCGTGCAGTTGTTCTGTTTCAGGTGCCTGCAGCTCATGGATCGCCCTTTACTGTTCGTTCATTGCCCTGCTACCGCTGACCTGCCCGTTCCCAGCTTCTGTCCTGAACTTTTGGGCCGCCCTCTGGATCGACTCACGTGTGCCTGCAGCCGCTTTGGTAATGATTGCGCATCCTTGTCAGCGCAGCCCCTGCAGCAGCCCAGATTATCTTCAGCCGTTTTCGCTCTCCTGGAATTGCCCTAGTTCTGGGACCGCCACTGCGCAGACGCCTGTTTTGAATCGGCTTAAAAGGCCGGACCGGAGCAGCGCAGCTTTCAGTGGGCTGGGCAGCACAACCAAGGTGGGCCTTGCTAATGTTCCCCGCATCTTTTTCGTGCAGGTAAAGAACACTCACTGCCTTTTTACAAACCGAAGTAGTAACCGCTGTCTTCTCGTACTGCCGAGCCCAGGCTGCATTTGTGCCAATGTGTATGACTGTGCATGTGATCTACGTGATCTTTTAATCTTAGCCGGTGATATTGAAACCAATCGCGGTCCTCCTGACTATGTCCCAACCGATGCCCCAACCGAAATGATAAACATTCTAAAAGAATTACAATCCGGTCAGACAGCCACAAAGCCCGAGACGGATGCATTTGTCGAGCATCAATTGCTTTATCGGCAAAAGAGATTGCTTATTTGGAAGTCCGTGGCTCGGGAAGGGGGTGATAAGATTGTGTAGTGTGGTATCAAAAAGTTTTCTTGTTTCCGATATGTGTCGCGTAGGTTATCTGTTATCATGTACGCTGTTGTTATAAATGTGTGCGTCTTTCAATAAACCAGTAGTTGCAAGTTAGCGCTTCGTCCTCGTGCATTCTTTGTCCTTCGTCTTTTTTTGCGCTATACATCTGTTAATAATGATCGACCAACTAGCCCAACAACGTACTTTACCAGCCATGCTCGAGCAGCTGAAATCTATTAAAATGACATTGGCTGATCATGACAAAACTTTGACCGAAATAAAAATTCGGCTTGACAAGATCGAGACAGCCTATTCGTCTATCGAAAATATGAAGCCCGAAATTATTGAAATTCAGACAGCTACCAATGCAAGCACAAATAAGCTCAAAATGCTGACTGGCCGGATTAACGATGCTGAAAACCAATCGCGGCGAAACAACCTCGTTTTTTACGGAGTGAAAGACCAACAAAATGAAACCTGGCTGGAGAGGGAAAATACAATAATTTATATTAGTAATCGCCTCCTTAAAGTAAACACCCAGCCCCGTGAAACTGAGCGTGCTCATCGCATTGGGTCCTTCCAACCCAACAAGTGTAGGCCCATTGTTGTGTAGTTTTTGCACTTCAAAGATAAGGATAAGATCTTGAGCATGGCTAGCAAGTTTAAAGACTCGGACTACAGCGTCGCTCAAGATCTTTCAGCGCGCACGCGCCTCGCCAACAAACGCCTCATTGAGTTTGGAAAGGCCCGAAACCTTACATTCAAGTTACGGCATGAAAAAATTGTCGCAAATAACAAACCCTATGTATTTGACCACTCCACCAATCAGGTAGTTGAGCAGAACGCCTAACATTTCGGTTATACAGATGCGTTCAACAGTTCCACCCCATCGATGCACCTTGTCGTTCTTGCTTGCTAATGTCCGCAGCGTTGTCCCCAAGCGAGATGCTTTGTGCAGTCTATTAAGTTCAACCTCGTCTAACGTTCTACTAACCGAAACGTGGCTAAATTCGTCAGTCAACGACAGTGAAATCTTGCCGTCCGTAGCCAATTTTGACATATTTCCCAAAGATAGATCGGATAGCTCCCGCGGTGGCGGTGTACGTATCGTCACAAACCGTAATCTGGGTTGTTCGCCCGTGCAAATTTCGTCCCCATTGGCAATGATTTGGCTCAGTTGTAATGCTACTCATCAAGGCATCCTAATTAGTGTTTGTTATCATGCCCATAACAGCGACAGCTCCTTTACGCTACTACTACACGACGCCTTAAGCACACTAAAAGCGAAATACCCAAACAGCCCGATTCTTCTTTTTGGGACTTTAACTTCCCCTGTGTTGACTGGTCCGATCCTGCTTCAACACTATCAAAAAATAGCGCCGATAGTGATTTTGTAAATGCCTGCCTTACATTTGGCTTGTCTCAAATGGTGACTCAAGCAACCCGCATTACAGATCATTCTTCCAACATTCTCGACCTCGTTCTATAAACCCATGTTGATAACTTTTCCTCTGTCACTTGCCTGCGTGGCCTTAGCGATGACATGGCTGTACACACAACATTTTCTTGCGACATAATTAAAAGCAAAAAAACAAAAAAGATTCTCACACTATACGATAAAGGTGATTACAACAGTATAAACGAGGGGCTAACAACATTATTTGATAGCTTCTCCACTGGCTTCTCACAACGCTCTCTTAAATCAAATTGGTTGCTTTTTAAGACAGAGTTGCGACGCTTAGTACACCTTTACATTCCTACCGTCACAATAACCGAGCGAGCGGGCTCCCCGTGGTTTACTGCATAACTAAAACGTTTAAATAATAAAAAGAAGCGTTTGTTACGAGCAGCCAAAAAATCTAACCGTAGTTGCATATGGTAAAAGTACCGTGGCGCAGCCCAAGAGTTTGACGCCCTAATGCAACAGACGAAACGCAATTTTTATTCAACTACACTACCTTCTATGCTCCAAACCGACCCTAAGCGATTCTGGAAAACGATAAATCCAAATCAATCTAATTGGATAGCCCTTTGCGATGACTCTGGCTTTTCAGTTCCCGACAATGAAGTTCCTGATATTCTGAATGCAACTTTTAGTGAAAATTTTACGAATGAACCCTTGAATAACCTTCCTGATGTACCGGCTTTTGTGCACCCGCCAATGAGCAACATCATTTTCGAACCTCACGGAATAGTAAAAGTAATTGATTCGCAAAAACATTCGTCATCTACAGGAATAGACGGCATTAAGGCCAAGCTATAAAAAAAACTAAATACACTTGCAGCCTTTTTCTGTCGCTCTTTTTTCAAGAATCTGTAAACACCGGCTGCGTACCACGCGACTGGCGCGCAGGTAAGGTCATCCCTGTCCATAAAAACGGAAGTCGGTCATGTCCACGTAATTACCGTCGAATTTCTATCACTAGCGTTTGCTGCAAGGTAATGGAACACGTTTTATACTCGCACATCGCTACATTTCTAACATCTGTGGATTTCTTTCACGCAAACCAGCACGGCTTTTGTAAAGGCCATTCGTGTGATACGCAACTCGCTCGTTTTCTGCCCGATATCCACTCAAGTCTAGATCGCAATATACCTAATGACGCAATTTTTATCGATTTTGAGAAAGCCTTTGATAAAGTTCCTCATGCTCACCTGCTAATAAAATTGTCATCCCTAAACAATCACCCGTGTGTTGTTAACTGGATCCACAGTTTTCTAACATGCCGACAGCAGTTCGTCTATGTTAATTATCAGTCATCATCATCAACACTAGTACTCTCAGGCCTACCACAAGGTACAGTCCTGGGACCTCTTCTGTTTTTAATATAAATCAATTATTTGGCTTCGAATATTTCCTCTGGCATTCGTCTTTTCGCAGACGATTGTGTAATTTATCGTCCGATAACTAACAGCTCTGACAACTCTGCTCTTCAAGACGACCTTAATCACATCCAAGATTGGTGTAACACTTGGCTTATGTCTCTAAACGTCTCTAAAACGAAGCTAATATCCTTTCAGCGTCGCCGCAATTACGTCTTATCAAATTATACTCTTAGCAATCAATGCATCCAAACTTCTGATTCGTTAAAATACCTTGGTGTGCATATTTCATCTGATTTAACTTCGTCCACTCACATCAACAGCGTTGCCAATTCTGCCAACCGGCTGCTTGGGTATCTTCGCCGTAATCTTGCCTTCACATCTTAACCTTATTGCCTACAAAACTTTTGTCCTACCCAAGCTTGAATATGCTAATGCCATTTTCGACCCCTACCAAATTAACCTCATTAATGTTCTGGAATCCGTCGAAAATCGCGCAACAAGATTTAAACTTTCCGAGTACTCCCGTGGTTCAAGTATCTCCGCCCTGAAAACCCGACTTAATCTTTCCACACTTGTATCCCGCGGCAGAATTGCTCGACTTTGTCTTTATCACAAATTTTTCCATTCTTTGCCCATCGATGATCACGCATCAGAGGAGCGCACCGCCTTTCACGCACCACTCATCCTAACGCAGTGTATCCCGAGTACGCCCGCACCACTACTTTTCAGCAATCTTTTTTTCTGCGCACTGCGGGAGACTGGAATGACCTGCCTGCCGAAACTGCCCTTATCATCGATTCCCAGGGTTTAGGCGAACCATTGAAACACACCCACGATGTTTGGCGATGTCACCCAAGCCGGGGCCCTTGAGGAACCAATAACTAAATAAATAAATAAACAAGTACCGTTGCCGCCACTGAGGCCGCTCCCTCCTGTGTTTTATCAATGCCCAACGCATCGCCCTCTTCACAATGGGAATGACGGGCACGCCTGCTTCACCCAAATAACGTAAGGTGGGGCCCCGAGTGTACTCGGGATCACCCAATCGCAATGGAATTCAAGAGGGGTTTCTGCCTGCAGGTTCCCGAGCAACCAATATTTGAGACCGCCGAACTAGCGGGGCTCTTGTTAACGATAGAAAACTCAGCTGCACGGCAGTGCACGTTTTGCCAACGTTGCCGCTTTCCAGCATGCGTCGCCCTGAGATTAACCGGTGACGTGACAGTTGCGCTGAGAAGGCTAGCGACTGGGATAGACGGCAGGAGTAGAAGGAAAGGGCTCGTTGGTCGTTCGGCGCTGATGCCTTCGGCATTGAAAAGATACAGGAGGCACTGCTGATGCAATGCAAGTGCGCAACGGCGGCCAGTTTTGTTTATCAGCGTTGTCAGATTTCCGCTTCTTCTGCCTCCTCTGGTAACTTTGACCCGGAGCGCTATTCCATAAGGCCCGAGTTTGAGCAAAACTCGAGCAAGGCACAGCTGTAGTGATAATAATAGGCTCAAGATAATATTTTGGGGGAGGGTTACAACGCTTTAAAAATACGATTCATGCCATGTGCTGAATATTGAGGTTACGTAATCGGTCCAGGGCAGCGCGCTCCAAGGATGCGCGACTAGGGCGTGGCGCATCTCTCAGTTCGTTCTCTCGTTCCACTCCTGCGCTGGTGGGTACTGAGAATGATTTTGATTTTGATTGTAGGGTTTAACGCGCCGACGCAACGCAGGCGATGAGGCGCGCCGTAGTGGAGGGCCCCGGATTAATTTTTACCACCTGGGGATCTTTAACGTGCGCCGAAATCTCGCACACACGGGCGTTTTTGCTTTTCGCCTCCATCAGAAAAGCTGCCGCCGCGGCCGGGAATCGAACCCGCGACCTCGTGCGGGTACTGAGAATAAGTAAATCCAACTACTTTATTTCATTGTACTTTTACTTTATTAATCTGTATTTCAATACAAGGTCCATTTTATTTTGTTATTCCAGGCATTCATGTGCGCTTTTAGTATGAACATTTTGCGCCCTAAGAAGTAGTTTCTGCCGTCGGTGGCAGACAGTGAAATCACGTTAATATGGCCTACTGGCAAAAGCGAAAGCGGGTGATAGAAGCACGCCACATTCAAACAAAACAGTTGCTGCTCGTATTACGTTATCAAAACCCCCCGCTTTTAGACACCGCTTACGTGATTTTAAGGTAAAAGCCTGGCGATACGTACTAGCAGCTTCTTTTCTAATGCAATGTACTTGAACCTGTTTTTTTCGCTTTCGTTTCTTTGTCTTTTGCACAGATTACTTTAAAAGGCTTCTTTCCTGCTATTACGTGTTTGCTTCAGTTTTTTCTTTTTTGAATTTCTTGGTCTTAGTGTGCAAGCATACTGGAACACGCCACAGCCGCCCTAGAATCTGGGTTATGCGAGGGGGGTGTGTACCTCTCGTGACATCACGTTCAGGCTTCACGCTGCACGCACAATTCTACAACTGTTACTTTTCAAATACACAGTGTTATGAATTTTGCGAACCGGGCACGTTAGCTCCTCAAAGCTCTCTATTGCGGACCAATCCCCGAAGTGGCCATGTGTTACGAAGGTAGGAATAGAAAAACAACAGTAACTGTTGAGATTTTTGTTTGCTTTATTTCGTTTTGCTCTTCACCGCTCTTGTTCGAAGAATATCTCCACAGTTTTTTTTTTTTTCATAGAGTTCAATCCCCTCACAACCCCTCGGATGTTCACCAACTAGCTCGTCTCTCCATTTCGCATCACGTCAACGTAAGCTGCCCCAACGTACTTTGTCAACGTAAGCAGCCCCAATACAACGCGCTGAATTTGTCAGGCGTGCTGCGCGCGATCCCGGTGGTTTCGCTGGAGGTGTATTGAAAGCTCCACTATCGCTACTTTCACAACCCAAGCAGCTGGAAATTTGGGAGTAGGCGGAACTCGGCCCTTCTGGAATAGCGCGCGCCCCAGGTCATTTGTAAACAACTCTGCCGAAGACAGAACAAAGGGGCTTCTTTGGACACTTCTGTAGCTGAAATTCTCCCAGGCGCGGTATCTTTCATTCGCAGTGGGAACGATGACAGTCGCGGGCAGCCGCCGAGCAGGGACGATAAGCTATTACCACAGTCGACCGACCAAAACGAATAAACAACAAAATGGCAGCGCCCACGGACCGTCGCAGTGTGCGCAAATGTCACCTGATCCGAACTGCCCAATGGTTAGGGCGGCCGCACCGACCTATCTCTTTATCACCCCCTTTCTCCTCTCTAATCTTTATATCCCCCTCCTTCTCTTCCCCACCGCACTGGGTTGTATGCAGGTGAGCCCCCAGTTGGGCTCAATAATATCCCCAGTGCACTTCCTTTTCCTTTTCACCCGAACCACCTAAGAAAGAAGAAAAGACGAACAATAGGAGAAATGTGTGCCGATACTCTGAAACCTGATCTAGTGACACTAATTTGCACAAGTGCGTGCCATTCGTCAATTATTAGTGCGGGTGCTTTACACTACCTTATAACCTGGCTTTCCCCATTGCACAAATGAAGGCTCCTCTCATGCAGTGAAAATACAAATACGCGGTTGGGCTCTGCGTCCAGCCTGGTCCGTATGACTCCCAAATTTCATTTCTTGCACACTAAGCCTACCCAGAAAAAATTTCACGGTGAGCCAACAATCGGGTGTGGCTTCATTGCAGCACTGGGCTGTATACCTTTTCTCACTTTGTGTGCAACGACCTACGGGTTTGTATGCGTGAGGCAAGTATAGAGAATGAATCGGTATTATCGTACGATAGACAAAAAATGGCGCTCATTCACGACCGAACCGATCCACAAAAAACTCAATTATTTCATTCAGCTTTCTTTCACAAATAAATAAGTAACGGCGCAAGTATTATAAGAGACGTTAAAAAAATGGCCGTCATCCCTCAGTGCAAAAGTGGGTTCCCAGCGCAGCTGTTATAAACCACTACACATGCTGATGGGGGAGGGTATAAATATTTCTAGTTGTCTCGGCAGGCTTGTCGCCTTTGCTCGGCTTCTCTTGCGGAATAGCTGAGTCCTGACGCATGCGCTCGACGTCTTGGGCGAGAGCTGCTGGGTGCTACCTAGCCTGACGCACCTCCAGCCTTCCAATAACCACAACCCCCTCCTCTTTCCAGAGCAGCTTCAAACTTAATCTTTACCAGAACACATTGGGTGGTGGGGGGGGGGGGGGGCGAGTAAAGCGGGTGGGGGAGTTCCCATTGTTCACCGGCGCCTTATCATCCATCATTCGGTCTAGATGCTGGTGTTGTGATTTCTTCTTTACAATTATACTGAGCTGTATGCTGCACGCCTGATTAAACTAGCGCTTGCGTTTACGACAGGATATTATCTGACCAACGAGAGGCTAATAGCTTCGCTGTAAGCGAATCAGTGCTCGCCCTATGAAATAGGTGCTCGTAATCGGAATCCTCCAAAAGCGCGCCATAGCGAAGCACCTATACATAAGCAAAAGGATGTAATAGGAACGGTTCATAAGCTTCATTTATGCTGCTTTCATGCGATGTTTTGTGGTTCGGGGAGGAAAACAGCCCCTATTTTTGTAGCCAACAAAGTGGGTCCCCTGAGAGTAGAGTGAAAGGTCACTGCTGCGGGTGTAATATTTTCTCTCACTCTTTGCCGCATGTCAGCCGTTGTTACCGCCGTCATGTACGTGGTCAGATTCCAAAGAAGCGATGACGTGCTGCACATAACTTTCGCATAACGTTGCCGCCGTGTTTTTTCATGGCCATCTGTGACTCGATCTTGGTCACGAATAATAATGAAACGTGATTCTGCCTTTCCTCCCCTTCTAAGGGTGCCTCGCGTGACGATGCGCTTCTCTCCTTTACAAGGAAGCCGCCCTTCGACCAGTACATTGGTGCATGGCAAACGTCTGTCGTTGTATTCCGCATGAATCATTTCCGTTTATTTGTACAGTCCACAGCCCGTACCCAAACGTGGGCCTTGTCAACGTGTTGAAAGTTCCTGGCCGTTTACCTAACAAGCGCCTTTCGTTGACCATTGGTTCGGAGGGTGACCCAACGACGCTCTCTGACAACGTAACCTTGCCAAAGACCAGTCGTCGACCTTTTGCAGGTGGCTGCGTGTTAAGCCTCTCTCGGCGCGCAGCTGTTCAACTTTTACCACACAATGACCGTCCAGCCTTTCCAGGAGGCCGACATTTCAACTCTTGCGGCATTATGACGCGTCAGCTGCAGTAAATGTTTAGAAATACAACTTGTGCCAGAGTCTGAAATTTCACCACAGCAGGTATTCAGGCGTCGTTATTTTGCTGTGCGAGTGCACTTCCAGGGCTAACACAGAGCAACCAGCTGCACGCTCTCGGTCGAGTAGTGCGTTTATTTAGTTAGGTGTATAGCTTAGAGCCTTAAAACCGCAATGACTCGTAAACACAAAAATTTATTTAGAGATTGACAAAGACTCCTTAGATCCAAATATTTCGTTACGTTTATTGACCCAACTGCTCCCCGTCGAGGCGTCGTGCTTGAGATTTAAGAGAAATTCAAACTGCAAGACATGGCAGTAAAACTCTATTATTTCCCTGTAAACAACAGCTGCCAAGGTCATCTAAAGAAATAGCACTTGCTGTGACGATGGATAAGAAAAAAGAGCGCTTACTTTTATGCAATATATGTAACCTAAATGTCACCAAAGTACACAATGCACTGCAGCATTTCTAAACAATACAAATGGACCACGAACTTGTAATTTTTATGCAAGACCCAGAATTCTGCGTATGTAAATCTGTTCTAGCAAAAATATTCAGCACGAATCATAAGGTCAGCTAGAACTTTCCCCAATTCCAAGAAGTTAAACGAACTTTAAAACGTTATGAATACACGAAATCCCTTAAATGAATGGTTTCAATCTCTTTCGAAAGTTTTTTGAGCAGCAGAGACCGACAAAAAGCAAGACGTTAATCATTTTAATGGGGCATTATACAGAGCGTGTGTCAAACAAGGAAATTCTCACAGTTTTAAATAGTTCGATGATTGTTATCATTCAAACTTTGGTATCTTTTGATTGCAGTGCTGCAGATGGGCCGCACCTTGATTCACACACCCAGATGGCCGCTTCCAGTATACACTCTATTGAAGTCAGTATTCTGGGAAACAGATTTAAAAAAAAACGCTCTTTTTGCTGGCTCAGACTCCAAATGGGCACATCGACAAATGAATAATTGCTTGCAATCATTGTAGCGTGTCGTTGCCCACAGACCCAAAACATTCCGGTAAGCCTGCTGCATTATAAATAAAGCACTACGAGAATTTACAGTGCACATGTTGAACCAATTTGTTTGCAATAATAAATGCAAGATTTGTAACTTTATTTTCTTTCAGTTTTTTATAAGGAGGAGTGCCTGGGCGTCTTTTTTGCCCTTTGTTTATTTAGTGTAAAGTGTTTTTAACGAATTCTGTTTTGGGCGGCCTGCTGTAATCGCCGCGAGAGTGGGCCATGGACTTACTTACCCGACGATTGAGCCTCTCGTTGCACATGTTTAAAAAATTGTACATGCTCACAAAACTCAATCACCCAAGCGTTCCCGGCAGGTATTCAGCGGGAACAAAAATTTGCACATAAAAAGCGCAAATTACAGGAATTTTTGAAATTTGTTTCATTTTCAGTGAGCTCGACATGCTTTCCCTACCTCCTATTGTATAGTATGAAGATGACCATCAGTTCGAAAAGTAGCAATAAATCACGTCTGGAGGGAAATTTTATTTTCCACTTTTTGGAAGCAAGTTCAGTGTGCATGAACCAGCCGGTGTTTTTGTTACCGTGCACAAGTAGAGACCACGTGCTACTTTTTTTTACATTTTAACAAATGGCAATGTGCGGAATGATTGACCAGGAGACTGAAGAAAGACTTTTGAAGGCAGATGAAGTGAATATAAACACGTAATGAAACATCGTGTAGCTATCAATTGTGGGAACTTTTCTACGCCCCATGATTCATATTGTTCTTGTGCCTGTTCAAAATGGTTTTATCTCTCCCGTGGAAGGTAATAAAATTTTATACAAAGATGCTTAAAGCACTATAAAAATGATCGCACTATACAATCGATTCAAAACCTAAATACATCAACAACAAACCCAATTATCAGTTCAATGCGCAAGAAAGTTCTAAAACACAATTGATGTTTAGGAACAATAACCTTTCATCTTACGAACGTTCTCGATATCTTGTGTAAGCCCAAAGACATTGCACCCAGGGCGATTTTGTTTACGAAATAAAAGTTTACATTTGCCTGTGTAAGAGATGTTTAGAGCATTGAATGATGGATCAATAAAGCAACCTGTTTTTAGCCTTTTCAGTGGGGTATTTTTAAAAAGACACAAAACTCTATTAAGTCAGGCATTTCGCATTCGTGTTTGCTTAGAAAAATGAGTCAACATTTTTATTTTGGAATTTTTCCACGATTCCAGCAAGGACACGCACTACAAAAATGTAATTCACGAACATAGAGTTTGAACGATTATCCGGGCCGGTGAAACTACTGATCCCTCATGCTGACTATCAATAGTCCACTGAGAAGATGTATCAGAAAAATACTTTCAAACGTCGTAAGGCTGTTGATTCATGTGTTCTGGATGTTTTCTTGGTTCGGAAAGAACGTACTGAGACACTGTATTCCGCTTTCGAATGGCCAACATTTCCATTAATTTTAGCATACAACCTATCTGCCGTCGAGCAATACAGATGCACCACAACTCACCTTTTCGAAGGCTCTACAAGTACCACGCTGGTCTCAGATATTTATTATATATTCTAACACGCTAATCTGCAAAATGTTTCAGCCCTAATTGAAAACTTGCCGATTTTCTCTTTTCTGACTCAACTATTCAGGTATAGAAGATCTGAGTACCACACGCAATTCTTGTAACCGGCAAATGATGTTGCCGACCAGTTTCACTCACAAAGCGTTTTCTACTAAACCGTAATATTACAAAAAATTGGTAATAGACAGTTTAAAGCAAATGTGGCCGAGACCGCGTTTGAAATTTCAGGGAGCCTTATCTCAAACAATTCCCCTCTACATACGTCCTTCCTTATCCCGGCCTTATCGTAGCCTGCGTGGCGGTCAGTGATTTATGTTCCTTTTTGTGTTATAGTCAGTCACTTGAACAATGTTGCCGAATTTTTATTGCATAACTGCTGTCTGGCACCACGTGCATCAATGCTTGAAGGTGCCGATGTACGATCATATAAGAAAATAGCTATGGTTTGATCCGTGCCTAGGCCAATGACTTATACGGTTTTTCAGCCTTCAGATATGTTTCTCAAGCTTACTGCAACCGACATTTCGAACGGCGTAGCTGTTTAGGACGAGCATTGTTCGTTCGTCGCATCAGAAAAAATCGGAGTGTGAGGGAAGTGGCGAGGAGGCAAGGAGCACCCGAGCAGGAGATGGGTGTGCAGGCCTCAAGAAAAACTGTGATTACGGAGGTGCCGGTAGGTTACGTCGTAAAACCAGCCACCTAACCACTGGGCCACCTCACAAGACCCAGGGGTACGGGGTAAGCACCGGCGGGGAACAATAAATGTGCAGCCAAATAGAAAGAAAGAAAGGAACGCTCCCGGTGGTTCAAATCAAACTTGGGTCTCTCGCGTTATGAAGCCGGCGTCTATGATTGAGCAAACAAACAACAAACAAACAAACGTACGTTTCTTGGGAGGGATGGCTCAAGGCTGCATGGGGGAAAGTGTTGGCAGGGAAGAGAAAGACTTTTATAATGTCGTAACATTCAAAAATCTTGAACAAACCACCACAATGCAGATAAAGCCTATTTCATGCTGCACTTTGGACTGATCGAGTCATTTTAATTACTGCTTACAGCTCGAATACTAAGACGAAGCAGGAAGAGAGTGGCTACACGGGCAAGCACTTGTCTGTGTAGCCATCATCTTCGTCCTTTGTCCAATTGTTCGCGCTGTAAGCATTAATTCAATGGAGTACCAACTCGGCCAAACTCTAACGGTAATTTGGTCCAGTTCTCGTAAGGAAGACCCTAGGCAGGTCGATGTGCGGAGCGTTGCCCTACGACGCCTGTGTAGTTCCATACAACGTGTTGTATAATGGGTGTCAGCGCTTGCCCACATGCATGGCAGACGTATAAAGTGTCGGTTTGTGATGCCATCGGAAATAAAAGATCGTTGAAGCTGCTGAAGTGTAGTTGGCGCCAAGTTATGTTCTGTTCGAGGTGTGCCTCCACCTGGCCACGACGTTTTCAGTTAGAGCTTAACCAGAACGCCTGTGATTAAGGAAGACCTGTGCGGCACGAGGAATACCAGGAGGCACTTGCTCCGGGTTGATGGGCACAGTCGATACAAGATCGGGACAGCGGAGCTGTTAGCGGCGGTTGGATTCGCCATCGGTGTCAAAGCCGACGTCCTCGGTGAGGGAGCCGTCAATCTGCGGGCGGAAATTACGACAAGCTTCATCCACCAGCTCATGGAACCACTCACTCCCGAGGGGTTGCGTAGTCCCGGTAGCTAAGCGTACTGTGGCAGTTATGCCAGTGCACAGTCGCAGCGTTCAACAATAACGTTTGATGTGATGAGCGAGACTGCCGTCTGTGTGGTCCAATAAGGTCTCATAAAAGTTTTGTGCGGGCTGAAAATACGTTGACGCTTCGAAACGTGCCTGGGTCATCTTCCAGCAGGCGGACAACCCGCTCGACCCCTCCTTAACGGCGCAGAACTCCAGCTTGGCACGTTAGGTGGTAAGGACACGCGAAATGCTCGGATTGTGCGCTCGCCCTAAACATGTGTAACGGCCGCCAGAGATGCCGTTTGTGAATCGCGGCGCTACGAAGCAGCCTCGAAGACAAAGTGTTGCTGAGTCTGTTGTGTCCACAGGAGTTGCGGTTGCTGAAGGAACATCATGGCTCTGCGACCGGTGGATCCTTTGGAAACGTGGGGTTCGTGCTGGCCGTTTTTCAGTAATGAGCTCATCCTCTCGGGGTGGAATGCGCTCTTGTATGGCAGGCGAAGACGTGTCGTAATCATCACCCGCATAGCACAGTAAGCGGCGGCCCTGGTGGGTGAGATTATCATGGTTTTTTTATGCCCTATTCCCTCAATTGGGTGATGCTTTCGAGAGTTGGAAGCTCCGCATACCGGTAGAGCTTATCAACCCACGTATGTCGTGGTAGCCCAGTAAAGGACCTCCAGCTGGTGGGTGTGGTGTTAGTTGAGTAGTGAGTACATGGTGCCATGTGAGGCTTTTGACTCGCGTACAGCACTCACTAATCGCCTGGACACGACCTAGAATTTCCTATGGATTGTAGAGAGCATACGACGGAGTGGTTAGCATTGTTTAAAGAACTTTGAAGCAGAGCCGCTACGCATGCCTCTTTGGTGTTATAATTTTTTGTATAGGCGATTGGATAACCAAGAGGGACATTTTGTGCCTGTTCTTCTGTTTTTTTTTAAAGGACACACGCCTCAGTGAGTCCTGGTGCTTTTCCGCGCATATATGCGAGAAGGTGTTAATCGGGGGAGCAATTGCGAGCATAACACCCAAGGCTAGATCCTTTCCTTCATAAACATTATCACCACCACCACCAGTCGCTTGAGCGCACCATCTGGTAGAATTTGTTTCAAGATAGCTCCAATGAGACTGACTTCCAGATGTTTCCCATAACCAGACGAATTCGGTAGTAGCCCATGTATTGACAAGGGGCGGGTATTTTAAAATATCTACAACTCCACCGTAAATATTTATGACAAGTAAGCAATAACTCAACAATTGTTATACGCATTAGGGTCATTAGCATAATTGCCGTAACGGCCATCGCCGGGTACTGCCGCTAGTCCTTGGGTAAAACATGTACGGATAAACATACTAACAACTTGCAGAAAAATGCAATGACAAAAAATTGTAAAAAAATGTACCTGTCACAATTTTGAAACAACGTGGGAATTTTTTAATTGTTTTTAACCTTTATAAAACAATCTCAGAGTTGATTTTTTACCTTATCTGATATTTTTATTAGCGCGTAGAAGAGAAAACTACCGGGGCTCCGCAAGAGAGTAATGGGAAGTCAGCTCTTGTCTGTCTCGTCGTGCCCAGTCTCTGTAGGCGAGGTTTAGTCGAAGCTCAGAAGGATAGTTTTGTACTTATTTTTACGTCGACGAACGAAAATTCCCGAGGCTTCTCGTAAATTCGAAGCGCGAGGAGTAGCATAGCGTGAGGCGTTTAAAAACGAACGTACCGATCTATGTGCTGATATCACGGAGTCGTCGTCATCATCATAATGTAACCATCACCATCATCATCATCATGTCTACGCCCACTGCAGGGCAAAGGCCCTCCCATAAATCTCCCCCTTATCTCGGTCCTGTGCCAGCTGTGACCAATTTATGCCCGCAAACTTGTTGATCTCGTCTGCCCACCTAACTTTCTTGCACCCCGTGCCCCGCTTACCTTTTCTAGGGATCCACTCTGCTACTCTTATCACCAGCGGTTATCCTGCCTTTGCATAACATGCCCTGCCCACAGCCATGTCTTCTTACCAGTTTTATTATTATGTCCGTAACGCACCTTTGCTCCCTGATCCACTGAGCTCTCTTCTTGTCCATTAATGTTACACCTATCATATTGCCGCGAACCATGTACGGGTTTGTTTATTTATTGTTTGTTTTTAATGCCCGGCCGCACCCGGCTCTGTTATCTGTGTCCCATGCGAAGCGCGTGTTCCATTCTTTATTTTTATGCCGCACGGACTATCTCATTCAGATAAGCAGAGTGTTTCGCCCTAACGCCGCTTGCCCAGAATAATCTTCTGTGATCTACAATGTTCTGGATGCGAATCGACGGTTCCAGAAACTCTCGCGCCGAAAGATAAAAGCCTGCACAGCAGACGCCGCGGCATTCGATTCTGCGACGCTCGCCGACGCACGTACGTCACTTTGTTGACCGCTGCTTCGCCGCCTCTGTATTCTTTTCAGTTGTTAGGGAAGCACAAGCTCGCTCCAATAAACTTGTTTCTTTTCCAAACAACTGCGTCGTCCTTGGCTTCGTGACATCTGGTGGAGGTGCGGGGTACGCACCCTTCATGCCCACTACAACCTCTGGAAGCCGCCAAGCCAGTCCAACAAGAGCCAGCCTCCGCCTGCAAGATTTACCACCCGAGGTCGGTCTACTACCGGAGAAAGCGAAGAAGAAGACGTCGACCAGCACCATGGCCAACCAAGCCAATCCTCCCGTCGTTCTGCAGCAGCCACGGGAACCGCCATCATTCCTAGGAGCCCCCGCAGAAGACCCAGAAGAATGGTTGGAGAAACTGGAGCGGGTCCGGAAATTCAACAGGTGGGACAACGCAGAAACATTCCGGCATGTTTTCTTTTACTTGGAAGATTCGGCTCGCACTTGGTTCGAGAACCACGAGAGCTCCTTGACAAACTGGACTCAGTTCAAAAGCGGGTTCACTAAGACCTTCACTACCGTCGTGCGGAAAGAAAGAGCCGCCCTTTTGTTGGAAACGCGCACGCAACACCCCAACGAAGGAGTCGTGATCTTCGTTGAGGAGATGAAGCAGCTATTTCGCCGCGCGGACCCCGAAATGACGGAAGAAAAGAAGTTGCGCTTCTTAATGCGCGGAGTGAAGGAGGAACTGTTTGCTGGACTTGTCTGAAATCCGCCCAAAACCGTCGCCGAATTCGTGACCGAAGCCAGCACCATTGAGAAAGCCCTCGAAATGCGTGGTAAGCAGTATGACCGCAACTTTGTTGGCGCGGCCAATGCGAACGATTTTGGCAGCACGCGGATCCCGGCCGACAGCCTACGCGAGACTATCCGCGCAATAGTGAGAGAGGAGCTGCGGAAACTTCTCCCAACGCCGCCGCAGCCCCAAGTCACTTCCCTCACCGACGTGATTAGAGAAGAAGTGAAACAAGCGTTGGGAACTTCTACGCCATCCGAGGTACCCCAAGAGCCACGAGCTATGACATACTCCGCGGCTGTTCATCGACCCCGCCCTGCTCCAAAACGCCGTCAAGAGGCCCCGCCGTACCGCCGCCCACTGTCACCCGCCCGACCACCGGTAGCCCGAAACCAGACGCCGAGGAAGACGGACGTATGGCGAACTTCCGATAACCGTCCTCTGTGCTACCACTGCGGAGAGGCCGACCACATCTACCGTCGCTGTCCATACAAGAGACTCGGACTGCGTGGTTTCTCCGCCGACTCACCTCGCCCTCTCCCTGGCCAACGACCACGTGAGATCGACGAGTATCTATCTGAAACCAGCCGTGGCCCAGCGCGTTTCAACCGTTCGCCGTCGCCCTACCCATACCAATCGCCGAACCGCCGTAGCAACGCTGACTTCTCCCGTGGAAGGTCCCCCAGCCCACGCGGGGGAAACTAAAAGCAGCAACTTCTGGAGGTGAAGTTGCTCTACGGCGAAAACCGGAAACCCTCCAACGACGCAAGGAGGCGCCGAAGACAGTGATTCACGACATGCCCTCATCCCGACGACCCGACCTAACCCTGACGAGACTCCCGAACACGACGACAGCTATACGCCTCGACGCTTACCCGAACTGACCGAGATGTCCGCTGAGAAGACTTCGACAACCACGACGCACAGTGCCCGACTGTCAACACGCACAAGCCGAGATGCGACGCCCCGACGCACCCGGAACTCGAGGAAGGCGGCATCCGACGTCAAGGTGTCCATCGACGGTTTTGATGTAGTCGCCCTCGTAGACACGGGAGCCGACTACTCCGTAATGAGCGGACCATTTGCGTCTAAGCTGAAGAAAGTTATGACCAGATGGGACTGTCCGCTCATACGCAACGCAGGAGGCCACATCGTGATGCCAAGTGGAACGTGCACATCGCGCGTCACCATAGTCGTCACGACGTACCCTGCGGTGTTCGTCGTTTTGCCAAACTGCTCCCGCGACATAATTCTCGGAATGGACTTTTTGACGGACAACGGCGCAATAATCGATCTGCAGACGAAGTCGATAACTTTTTCCTCCGACCACTCCATGACGCCGGAATCGAACCCCGAACACCATGCAGCTGTAAGGATCGCCGATGATCACGTCCCCCTGCCACCCCGCGCAAGCTTGATGATCACCGTCTTCTGTGCAGGTGCTGCTCCCTATGTCGACGCTATCGTGGAGAGTGACCAAAGGTTGCTTCTTGACCGCGGTGTGTCTGTCGCAAGAGGCATTGCGCAGTTTAAGCAGCGCAAATCCCACTTTTTGGTCACCAGTTTCACCGAGGAGTACCAGCATTTAAACAAGGGCGCTGCAATTGCGTTCGTCGAAGAAACGCAACAAGCAAGCGACGCTGCATTCAAAACCCCGGACGGCCTATACGAGTTCAAGGTGATGCCGTTTGGGCTATGCACGGCACCAGCAACGTTCCAAAGAGTCATGGACACTGTGCTAGCTGGCCTGAAGTGGCACACCCGTCTCGTATACCTCGACGACGTTGTGGTATTTTCCCGGACTTTCGACAAACACCTCGCAAGGTTGCAGTCGGTACTCGAGGCCATCCGTACGTCGGGGTTAACGCTGAAGCCTGAAACGTGCCGCTTCGCGTACGAGGAACTGAAGTTTTTGGGCCATGTCGTCAACGCCGCGGGAGTCCTGCCTGACCCAGCGAAAACTTCAGCCATAGCGAACTTCCCAAGGGCGAAAGATAAGAAGGGCGTGCGCAGATTTCTTGGACTGTGGGCATACTTCCAGCGCTTTGTCGCAAACTTCGCACGCATTGCAGAGCCGCGCACGCGCTTGACGAAAGATAGCACCCCTTTCAGCTAGGAAGACGACCAAGAAAAGGCATTCTGCGAGCTGCAAAAACACCTGCAACGCCCGCCCGTGCTCGCTAATTTCGACGAAAACGCCGAAACGGAAATACACACGGACGCTAGTGATATAGGCTTGGGTGCCGTCCTTGTCCAAAAACAAAGCGGGTGCGAAAACGTAATCGCCTATGCCAGCCATGGTCTGTCGAAGGAGGAGAAAAACTACTCTGCCTCCGAAAAAGAGTGCCTGGCTATTATATGGGCCATTTAAAAATTTCGCCCAGACGTGTATGGCAGACCGTTCAAGGTTGTAGCAGACCACCATGCGCTGTGTTGGCTCGCCAATGTGAAGGACCCTTCTGGCCATCTTGGGCGGTGGAGTTTGCTCCTGCAAGAGTTCGACGTTACAATCGTCTACAAATTTGGCAGGAAACACTCCGACGCCGACTGCCTGTCCCGCGCCCCTGTCGACCCACCACCACAAGACTCCGATGAAGACAGCGCGTTCTTCGGGGTTGTTACGGAGAGCGACCTAGCCGCCCAGCAGCGTGCCGACGCGGACTTGCGCGTAATGATCGACTACCTCGAAGGACGAAACGTCCCCGTGCCAAGAGCGTTCAAGCGGAACTTACCAGCTTTAAGCCTCAAAAACTCCGTCCTCGTGAAGAATTTCAGCCCTGGAACTTGAACGAATTATCTACTTGTCATCCCCGCAGACCTTCGTGACGAAATTTTGGAAGCGTCCCACGACGACCCTTCTTCCGGACATCTCGGCACAGCTCGCACTATTGCAAAGAATAAGGCGAAGTACTAGAACTGGCCCCGCCTTACATCCGACGTCACCCACTACGTTCGGAGTTGCCGTGACTGCCAGCGACGAAAAACGCCGCCGACAAGACCCGCCGGACTTCTGCAACCGATCACCGTCCCGTCGAGGCCCTTTCAACAGATTGGAATGGAACTTCTAGGCCCGTTCCCGACGTCACGATCGGAGAACAAGTGGATTGTCGTAGCGACAGACTACATGACGCGCTACGCAGAGACCACCGCTCTTCCGCGGGGGACTGCACAAGAAGTCGCCAAGTTCTTTATAAACCAAGTTGTGCTGTGACATGGAGCTCCTGAAGTCCTAATCACAGACCGAGGAACAGCCTTTACCGCGGAGCTGATGCAAGGAATCTTACGCTACAGCAACGCGGATCACCCAAGAGCGACGGCGTACCACTCCCAAACGAACGGACTAACGGAACGTCTGAACAAGACGATTGCGGATATGCTGTCCATGTACGTCGACGTTGAACATAAGACTTGGGACGAAGTCTTCCCGTATGTCACGTTTGCGCAGAATAAAGCGACGCAGGAAACTACGCAGATGACACCGTTCGAGCTTATCTACGGAAGACGGCCGACTACGATGCTCGACGCCATGCTTCCGCATGTAGAAGACGACGACCTCAACGCCGACGTCCAAGGATACCTTCAACGTGCGGAGGAGGCCCATTAGCTCCTCGAGTTCACATAACGGACCAGCAGCTGGTGGATGCCGGCCGCTACAACCTCCGACGCCGAGACGCCGAGTACCAACCAGGGGATCGTGTGTGGGTTTGGACTCCCATTCGACGACTCGGACTCAGTGAGAAGCTTCTACGACGGTATTTCGGACCCTACCAGATTCTACGACGTGTTCGCAAACTTCCAACGAAGTGATTCCCGATGGTGATTCCGGCACATCACGACGACGCACGCGACCCGAAGTCGTCCACGTGGTTCCCTTAAAACCTTTCTACGCACGATGACGAACTTTTTTTTGTTGTTCTTTTGTTGTTGCTGTTTGTTCGGACTGTCGTTTTATTTTAGCATCGGGTCGATTCACTCTTAGAGGGGGGGTAATGCCGCGAACCATGTACGGGTTTGTTTATTTATTGTTTGTTTTTAATGCCCGGCCGCGCCCGGCTCTGTTATCTGTGCCATGCGAAGCGCGTGTTCCATTCTTTATTTTTATGCCGCACGGGCTATCTCATTATGATAAGCAGAGGGTTTCGCCCTTACGCCGCTAGCCCAGGATAATCTTCTGGGATCTACAATGTTCTGGATGCGAATCGACGGTTCCAGAAACTCTCGCGACGAAAGATAAAAGCCTGCACAGCAGACGCCGCGGCATTCGATTCTGCGACGCTCGCCGACGCACGTACGTCACTTTGTTGTCCGCTGCTTCGCCGCTTCTGTATTCTTTTCAGTTGTTAGGGGAGCACAAGTTCGCTCCAATAAACTTGTTTCTTTTCCAAACAACTGCGTCGTCCTTGGCTTCGTGACAATATTCCGTTCCAATCCTCCCTGAGTCGCCCTGAATTTAAGCTGAACCCTTTTATGAGCCTCCAAATTCCTACCCTGTAGGTGAGTACAGGAAACATGCAGCTGTTATACACTTTTCTCTTCAGGGACAAAGGTAGGCTGCCATTCATTATCTGAGAATGCCAGCCAAATTTACTCCACTTCATTCTTATCCTTCTAATTATCACTGCCTCATGGTTGGGATCCGGTACGTGGCACGCGAAAGTTCGCAACCGAGCACGTAGAGGAATCCAGCCCGTGGATTCCAATAGCAGGTGGTGGCCGCCAAATTCGCACCCGGCTGAAAACCTGATTTCGAATTTAAACGTACACATCACGCACCTCTTTATGAAGCGTAAGAATATTAGCCAATTTCAGGCCCCATTTTTAAGATAAAGTAAGGCTTATGCGTGAAGCTTTTAGCTCTCGTCACTTGGATAGGCATACGGAGTAGCTTCGTTATTAATAAAGGCCACATGCTACATCACTACCGTAAAAATAACGACGTGTGCCTTTGGGAATCTGAGTGTAGTTTTTATGAGTCAACGCAGTCAGTGTCTGGAAAAAATAAAATCCATTTGCACCTTTCAGCTGAATTATTTCTTATCTCTATGTCAAGAGCAAAAATACTTGGCTTGACAGAGTGGATTGGATAACAATTTTTTTCCGGGATGTTCAAACATTGTTCCAGATCATGAACTGTCTCGCACATCAGTTACCCTAGATGCAAATCATCAAACCCAAGTTAGGGCTTACTTTTAACACCGCTCTTGGTGAAAATGTCAGTACTCCGCAGCGGATGGCTGACATGCCAATTTTTAAATAATGACTCCCGAAAATTGGCACCCCTAAACCTCAACCAGCCTTGAACATGAGCGAAGAGCTCTTATTTTGCTCGGACCGATTTGTTCAAATTTTCCTTCTTCCCCCGAACAGTCAACGATTAAAATAACACTTCTGTAGAGGATGTGCTATCAGTAGAGCACCCTGAACCCAGTGTTTAAAATGGATACCTGTCATGCTTTAATCGTCATAGCCACTTTTGTGCGTATTGTTTTGTTGACCACTTTGTTGCATTTCTTCACTGTTCTGACCCATTGTTGTTCCTCTTGGTTTGTCATAGAGTTACTGATAATATCGATGTCTTGGCTCATCTTGTGTATTTTTCAGTATGTACACAAAGTGCTTTTGATGTTTTTTGTGTGTGTGCGATGTCTGTACCCCTCCTTCTCGGGCTTATGGCCTGCAGTATTTCTTAAATAAATAAATAAATAAAATAAATTATAAATTACACAAAATGGTACTCCGTGGAAGTAGTCATGTTCGTCAAGACTGTTCTAAAGGCGATGAAACACCCATTTAAAACAGCTAGACAACAAGGGAAGAAAATTTATTTCACCACTGTAGACCGCAGCATGTAAGGGCTTGCATCATATAGCTCCCTCTGTCACAGCCGTTCTTAGGCCGGCATTTATTTAGGCCAGCTTGTGGGACGCTAGTAGCCCGTGGCGTCAACATAGTGGACTTAACGCAATTTCTGAACGCAGTGTAAAACACCGCCTTTTCAATAGGATTGTCGGTCTGCATGGTCTCTTAGGCTGGCAGCGCTTACACTTACAACGGCAATAAACCCCCAAGCAATCTCAATTTTTTTCGACGAGTGGACAAGTGGTACAACTGACGTTAGTGACGACAGAGGGAATGAGTTCATAAAGACCAATTTAGCTGGTACAGCTGGCAACGCCCCCATTTCTTTTGTGATTTTGAGGAAGCTCTACGTGTTACAGCAGTTTGAATAGAAAGCAAATGATCAACTGTAAAATTGGTAATCACAGACGAGTTAATGTCAATTACAGCACAAATAATATACGCTCATCATACTATGTTGTTTTTCCTTTTGGATGTCCTCCAACAAGCGACAAGCGCAAGGGTGCAATGGGTTTAACCCGCAAGCTAGATGCAAGAGTAAGCACCATATCTGCTTGAGGATGGTTTGATTTCATGGGATCCTCAAGTAGTAATCCCGTGCAAACAATGCAGTGTGCGTTTACTAAAGCCTCGCAGAATGATTTTCTTTAGAAAATTTTGGTGTAGTGGCGCCCTCTGTGGAGCGCCCGCGCACTGTGTGCGTTTGTGTTGTATTAGGTTGTTACTAGATGTCGTTGCGGTGGGACGCACGTGATGCTAATGCTCCAATCACGTGCGTATGCGTGCCTGGTGGTGCCGTTGTGATGTGAAATAAATCATTCTTTGTCTGGGGTTGTAACAGCGAGGTCGCACTCTTTCTTGTGGGCTTGTGCGTGGGCCGGCGCGGTGCGCCTTCGCTCCCGTCGCTGCCGAGGCCGCTCGCCGTCGCCCACGACACAACATCTTTTGGCGACGAGGATGGGATTCCTTTTCTTCTGCTGCGACAGTGATATCGTCGACGGTTCCGGCAGAATTTAAAAGTGAGTGCGTTGTTTTACCTCGCTCGAGTGTGACTGTCTGGCGCGTCTGGCGTTGCGAGACCTAGCGTTGTTTTGTGCTGACGCTCGTCGAACCGTCGCCTAGGCCTCCCCCAACTTCGTTCTTCTGCTTCTGCTCCTGCGTCCCTCTCCTTCCTGCTTGGCAGCATGGGCCTCTTCGATAAACTGCCCGTTTTCCTCGAATTGCCGGGGCCGCCTCCTATTCCGTGGCATAACTGGAGAAAATTGTTTCAGGCCCATCTCGAGGCGGGTGGCGGCAGCGAGTGGAACGACGGACGGCGCGCGTCGGCGCTCGTCAGTGTTTTGGGTAGGGAGGGGCAACGGAAGTATTTTGCCGAGACGGAGCAGGAGGAAGCAAGGAGGGACGCCAGTAACGTGACCGACTCTAATGTGACCAACCCTAACGTGACAGACTCCACCGCTGACGCTAGTGTGACCGCATCCTCGGTTTCGGCCGTTTCGAAATTCGACCAACTCGTTGAGCAGCTAGACCGGCTCTTCGCCGCGTCCACAAACACGCTTGTTGAACGACACGAGTTCACAAGCCATCGTCAATTACAGGGGGAAAGTTTTTTTAGAAATACGTCACCGTTCTAAAGGAGAAAGCCGTACGTTGCAAGTTCGGTCTGACGTACGCGGAGCGCGTCCGAGATCAAATTATTCATGGAACGTCTAACCCCCAAGTTAGAGAAAAGCTGCTCGCGCATGGTGAAAAGTTGTCTTTGGAGAAAGCTGAAGAGATTGTCGGAGTTTTGAGTCGTTGTCGTTGGCGAATCAAGCCTTCCGTTCGCATCATCGTCAAGTACAAGCGGTAGGACGGCGCGGAGAATGTGGCGTCGCAGAAGATGGCAGTCGGGGAAGCCGGCGCGCTCGAGATGGCAGCGTGGAGAATCAAGATGGCATGGGCCGCAGGGGAAGCCGGCGCGCTCAAGATGGCAGCGTAGAAATTCAAGATGGCCTGGCCAGCCGGGGAGGTGGTGACGTCATTCCACCGGGTTCGGGAAGGCAAGATGGTGGCCCCCAAGGTAGACGTTTTCATTCGCGGTCAGTTGCAGAGTTTCGCGGTACAGTCCAGCCGAAGAAGTTTGCAGGCAAGCTTCAGTTGTGCGAACGATGCGGAAATAGATGGTATAATTCAGCATTTCAAAATTGTCCAGCCCGAAATCGGCGCTGCAACTCTTGTAACAAGTGGGGACATTTCGCGTCGATGTGCCGCAAGCCGGCACCAGTGCATCGAGTTTCTTCGAAGGAAGGTACGGGCTTCGCTCCGACAGTGGAACCTGTACAGCATCCAACATCCATGGTGATCAACTCATCTTCGAGATCTTCCTTCCTAACAGTCAGCACTTCTACGAGGAAGGACTTAGTCGTCCAAGCGGACGTCAGCGTCAACAATCCTCCGAGAAAGGACTTAGTCGTACAAGCCGAGGTCAGCGGAGCGACCATGCAACTCTTGGTTGATACCGGAGCATCCGTGTCGTTGATGACTGCCGAAGATTTCCAGTGCATTTCAGTAAACAGCATGCCTTGTCGAAGGCCTCCGTCGACTTGTGGAATTTTTCCAAGCAGCGTATCGGCATCCACGGCTCATTCCAAGCTCCTGTTCAAGTCTTGCAACGGTTTTGCTCCGTCACATTCTACGTCACAGACAAAGGGACATCGCTTTTGGGACTCGACGCCATCCAGCAATTGGATATTCAGATCGACGGTATGTCTCTTACGTGTCGATTAGCATCGGTGTGTGCAGTGCAGTGTCCCGTGAACGTGCCCCCGGGTTTCGAACATCTCTTCAACGGCGAGTTGGGTCTTGTCAAAGACGTCTCGCATAAGGTCCAACGGCGGCCACGCGCGAGTCCAGTTGCATCTCAACTACGGCGATTGCCTCTTGCTCTCCGTGATCCAGTGTCCAGCGAGCTGCGACGCCTGGAGGACAATGATGTCATTGAACCTGTCGACGCCTCGGAGTGGGTTTCGCCACTCGTCGTCGTCCGGAAAAAGAACGGTGATATTCGGCTGTGTGTGGATCTCCGGGAACCGAATGAGGCAACTATCATTGATGAGTATCCTTATCCGCATGTCGAGGAGCTGTTGCAGATGTTTCATGGGGCTGTTTGTTTTTCTAAGCTCGACTTAGCGTCGGCTTATCAGTTGTTGCAGGAAGAAGGAAGTAGGGACTTAACTACCTTTGTGACTCATGAAGGCTTATTCAAGTTTAAGAGGGTGTGTTTTGGTCTGGCGTCGGTGCCTGCGGTCTTTCAAAAAATGATGCCTCAGATCTTGAATTGCAAAAATGTCGTTTGCTATCTTGATGATATTCTTGTGTGGGGAAAGACTCAGTCTGAGCATGACGCGAGCTTGGTTGAAGTCTTAACATGTATAGCAAACAGTGGCATGAAGTTGAACGACAAATGTCTTTTTTCGGTCAAAGAACTTGACTTTTTGGGTCACAGGATTTCGGCTGAGGGCATCTCACCTTTGGAAAGCAAAGTAAAACCTATAGTACATGATCCGCCTCCCACGGACATAAAGTCACTGCAATCATTTTTAGGTCTTGCAGGATACTATGCCAAGTTCATAAAGAACTATGCAGAGATAGTTGAGCCACTGCGCCTCATGCTCACGAAGGGTCAGACGTTTTGTTGGTCTGATGATGCTCAGCGCAGTTTCGATCAGTTGAAAACGTGCCTCACTTGTTCTCCTGTCGTGAAGGTCTTTAATCCTGACTTGCCTGTAGTAGTTACTACCGACGCATCTGATGTGGGAATTGGCGCGGTACTACAGCAGCGGTATGGTTCTAGGCTTGAAACCGTAGCCTTTGCGTCTAGAACTTTGTCGGAGACAGATAAAATACTCTGTGGGAGAGCGCGAAGCGCTGGCTTGTTTGTTCGCGTATGAAAAGTGGCACATTTTTCTTTGGGGTAGACGGTTCACGCTTAGGACTGATCAGCAGGCTATAGTTGCTTTGTGTGCCGCAGGAGATGCAGGTCGGAGACTTTTAAGGATTTCAAGGTGGTCGGCTCGTCTGCTGTACTATAACTTTGACATCGAGTACTGCAAAGGATCAGAAAATCTGGTGACTGATGCTCTATCGAGATTACCCATTCAGACCGGTCAAGAACTTGTTAAGGAGGAAGAGATAGTGTCACTAGTAACATCAGTAGTCGATAAAGAAACCGTGCAGCTGGCAACGAAGGCAGATGTGACGTTGCAGAAGGTAGTAGAGTGTGTCTAAGGGTTGGCCAGATAAGAAACAAGTACACAGTGAATTAACACCTTGTTTTGATGTGAAGGATGAACTTTCTGTGGTGGACGGTTTACTCATGCGTGATGACCGTGTAGTTATTCCTTGTGTACTTGTACCTACGTTCCTCCAGTTAGCCCATGAACATCATCAAGGAATAGTACGTACGAAACAACTTCTCCGGGAACGTTACTGGTGGCCTCAAATGGATCGCAACGTTGAAGAACATGTAAAGCATTGTCTCGTTTGTCAGCTGGCAGACAAGTCTGCTAAGCCTCATGTAGCTCCGTTGCAGCCAGTGGAATGGCCTGAAGGGCCTTGGCAAAAGTTGGGAATGGACATCGTCGGTCTGTTAGATGTGTCGTACCCCCGATTTGTTGTTACACTAGTCGATTACTACTCTAAGTGGCCTGAGGTTCTGGGCACAAATTTCATTTCAACTGAGGGTGTCATTAAGTTGTTGGACTGGTCTTTCAGTCGGGAAGGGTGACAGATAATGGACCCCAGTTTGTCTCCAAACAAATGCCAGATTTTCTAAAGGAAAAAGGTATCCGCCACGTGTTCTCGTCGAATTATTACCCGCAGGCTAACGGCTACATTGAACGGTTTAACAGGGTTCTCAAAGAACATTTACAGGTAGCCAGACTTGAAGGCAAGCATGCTTCGAAAAGCATTACACAATTTATTGGGTCGTATAGGGTCACACTATATTCAGTGACAGGTCTTTCTCCAGCTGTTTTGCTGCATGAACGTCAGCCTCGTTCCAAAGTGGATATTAGCAGCTTCAGGATACGTAAAAAGGCAGCAGAATCGGGCAATTTTCTGCCTCATGTTCGGAATCAGGTCTTCACGAACCAGCATAAAGCTAAACAGTACTTTGACAGAAGGAAAGGTGCGCAGCAAACCCGCATAAAGGTAGGAGATGTCGTGAAGCTAAAATTCCGTAAGCAAGAATTTCTGAAGTATAGTAAGCCATTGACAGTGCAGGGTCAGGTTGCACCTTTCACTTTCAAGCTCAGTGATGGAATGATCTGGAACGCTTCAAAACTCGCAGTAATTCAGAAAGGGATTGAGGTTGGCTCGGCACTGAATTCCTTTGAAAATGTTGAACTCTCTTCCAGGCATACAGAGTTTTTATACTCTTCGTCTAATTTAGACATTTGTGACAGTCAGTACCCTAGTCTACCGTTGACAGATGGGGCAAACCCCAGGGTGCAGACAGACTCTGATCTGTCAGAGCTTCCTTCCAGTGCAAGGTCTGGATCCGTTGTTTCTCAGGAAACGGTAGAATGTCAGGAAGAAAATATTGAGCAAACAGATCCAAATAACCATGCAGACAACACAAGGGAAAACGAGGGGGCGTCTGGGTCGCCAGATAACTCAAGTTCAACGTCTACGCGTCCGTGCCGTAAGACTAAGCAGCCTCAATGGCTTCGCGACTATGTGCGGTAGGGGGTAGACGTAGGGTTCATGCCTTGTGTCATGTTGGACGTGTCATGTCTTGTGTTGGGTCGCATATCACCATTGAAAGTGTTTTTGGACGGTTTTTCTTAATGGATCTTAAAAAAAAGAGTTACTCTGTTGCGTGTCGTGTGTGCAACTTACAGGAGTGTGTGCGACTCTGCTATTCATACTTCCACTGCTCCTGCGCAAGTGATAGTGCTTTGGTGGGACTGTGTAGGACTGTCCTGAGTGACTGAGTGCTTTTGTGTGGATCATGTGCAACATGCAGACATTCTTTTAAAGCGCGGGGGAATGATGTGCAGTATGTGTTTCACAGAGTGTGCGGACTTCTTTTGCACGGGGAGATGATGTGGTGTAGTGGCGCCCTCTGTGGAGCGCCCGCGCACTGTGTGCGTTTGTGTCGTATTAGGTTGTTACTAGATGTCGTTGCGCGTGGGACGCACGTGATGCTAATGCTCCAACAACGTGCGTATGCGTGTCTGGTGGTGCCGTTGTGATGTGAAATAAATCATCCTTTGTCTGGGGTCGTAACAGCGAGGTCCCACTCTTTCTTGTGGGCTTGTGCGTGGGCCGGCGCGATGCGCCTTCCCTCCCGTCGCTGCCGAGGCCGCTCGCCGTCGCCCACGACACAACAAAAATCTGTTCTGAGAGTTGCAAGCGAGATAGATCTGGCCAAAATAACATATTTTTTAATCATGATTGATGGCACAGTTACAAAACACTGCCTCAGTGCCAACAGAAAAAAGAATCAAAGTCAAAGAGCAATCAGAGGCTTAGTAACAGGCAGCTCACCATACAAAGTCACTAATATCTACAACGGTCATAAAAGTGCCCTTAAAACGACAGCCTTAGAATAAATCAAGAAGGTTCGAATTATTGAGTGTTTAAAAAACGTTTATTTTAACAAGCACATGTCTTCTCCACCTTCAGCAATCAGCTTGCTTTCAAACAAGCAGCACGCCATTTTAAACCGACGTAAAAACCATACGCGTCAAATGGTTTCTTTTTCAGTCTTCATCTAATGGTGTTTACTCCGCCTAAAAACAAGGCACGTCTGGCGTAATTGCAGGTCCACACAGTGGATGAGAGGAATATGGTGGTAGGTTTTGCGTTATTGGAAGCAGAATACAAATTCCACAACGAAAACCATAACCAGATACATTACAACTTCACTGGTGCATAGGACAAGAAGATCTTAGCTCTTGGAGGTCTTTGTTACATGCGCGTAATGCACAAGGACGGCAGCACACAGTGGCCATTTTGTTGGCTCTCGCAGAATGCATTTTTCTCGCCTGCAACGCTGACGGTAATGGCGTTTTCAATGCTGCCGTACTCCTTGGGTAGCGTTTCTTGTAAGGCACTGGGTTGGAGGACAACTTCACGTGAGCGGCACGTACCGTTCTTGACGGACGACTGGTGCGGCAGTGGCGTCCAGGGTGGCTGCTTCTTGAGCTCCATCTGGAGCTCTTTGTAAGGAGCTGTTTTACTGAAGAAGCGCAGCTGGAGCTGTTTGAACACAAGCTGCTGCACCACAAAGTTCTGCATAAAATATAAAAGCCCCATGCGTTTTATAGCGTTGTTTAGTGAAGGCTGGCGAGTGAAGAGTGGAGTGAAGGCCATTAAACATAATTTTGTGAGGCGCTCTGCTCGTATTATAACAGTTTCCTTGAGGCAAAGCGCCAACACAAACAAAAACTGAATTTTTTCTGATATAAGACAGCAAGGAAAAACGATCAGGTAAAATAAGCAAGACCTTCGTCGAATATTTCACATCTTCTGTTTCGTGTTCACAGAAAAGGATATGCTGGCTCAGTGACTGGTCACCGTGCTGAATTATTAAGGATTGTCCGTTGTATTAAAAGCTTTGTGAACACAATGCAATTCAAGAAAAATAGTGGGCCCAAAATATTTCTCGTTATCACCATGGATACGGACAATTATTTTTAATGTACACCTTAGAGGAAGGCGAAATAAATATTATGTTGTGACGTTAACCCACGTTTTGTAAAACAAATACACGATATTTATTTGCAGTTGAGAACATGGGATGCCAAGAAATGACGAGGCTTCGAGCACCAGTAATACATTCAACCCCAAATCTTGGTGTTGTTTTGAAATTGAAAGTTAGGGTGTTTCGGAGCAGACCTATTATTCCAAACAAAGAATTTGACGCATTACTATTTGCCTCTACACGTATGGTGGGACAACACGTAGTGCCGGTACTCTAATTCTAAACACCAGGAGGTAAAATTCTATGCTGACCAAACAGTCCCTCTCCGCACTTTCCGAACGCAGATGGTTGAAGCCGGTAACTTAAAGGTTCAACAAAAAGACGTACACTGCATCGTGCCCTTGATATGCAGCTAATACCAACGAAACTGGGTATCCGAAATTCCTAAAGAAGGAATTGGCATCCTTTTAATTAAGCACACCCTATAAATTACTGAAAAAGTCTGAAACGGCAACGGGGGCGTTTTTTATGGATGAAACGTAAGGTATGGTAAATAAAATTGACAGATCCAAGTCGATTTTCATAACAAAATAAATGAAATTGAAGCAATTCCTTACCGCCGCTACGTGCATTTTTGGGGGCTGTGGCACTTTAGGTGGAAAAATTTATGGGAACTATTACTGCTATACGTCAAAAAAAAACAGTTGACCAACAATATAAGATAAAGCAAATGCCTAGAAACAGGAACAGGGTCCGACGGTGCCCGCTTCTGCCCTATTCGGCCAGCCCGGTTCTTGTTTGCGTAATTCATTTTATCATCCACAACTCGCTAACTCGCATTTACCAACTCACGCCAATTTTCTAAAAATGGGAATAAATAAATAACACTCTCTCCAACGGCGGAATTGACTGTCAGCGTTGGTTAAAAATACAACAAAAAGAAGAAGAAACAGAAACAACATGGTGTGATGCCAATGCTGAACTGGACGACGCCGTCATCAGTAGATGCCGGATTTGTAGTGTCTAAAAAGCGCTTTATAGGCCCCAAAAACAGGCCACCAGAACAAGGTTCGAGGCCTCAAAAGGCGTAGATCTAAGCACCATGAAATGCTGCATAAATGCACATAATTTTTAACGAAGTCGTGCGCAACCTGTATCTACGCCCGAAAATAAAATTGTATAGTTTATCATCGCACAAAATCAACAAAAGTTGAAAATAGCCGTTCAATTGCACCACAAAACTGTTGAATTTATAGTTCTGCTTCGTGTCAGTGAGAATGAAGGGCCCATTTAACTGCTGCTAGCAGTTGCTTTATGGTAGGTGGTTGAACTATATGACTAGGTTGAACCACACAGAGTCCGGAACAGGCAATGCTGCCCGGTACCATGAATAATGGTCTGAATAAGCCCTAGAAAGCGAAACTTTAGGCTAAATAGTGTCCACAAAGGCGTCCATCTTGAAAATATGCATCTAAAGGCATTTATGCACGAACGCCAAAAGAGGCATTTGTAGGCATTGTAAAAATACCATGAAAGCCCTTGCTAACCTCTAATTCGTGCTGATAAATTGAAGTGGGGTGATAGGAGCGCAAGGAAGAAAAAAAGCATTTGCCTAAAATCTCGACTGTAGTCAACAGTGATCATCAAAAATTTCTTACCTCCAGAATGTAGGCAACGACAAAGTGGCCCAAAGCTATGGAGACGCAGAGTCCGCGGAAGCTAAAAATGACATCCTTGATGTCAAACTGCACAACAGAGAAGATAAATTACTTGTGTTTACCTTGATGAGCACACTGAAAAAATTATTATGCAAGCAAAACCCTTGACAAGATTTTGTTTTCGTAGTACAGAAAAACCTATACATCTTCTAAGAAAGTGCGATACGTTAGAGGCTGTACAAATCACGAATACCAAAGTCAGGCACCTACAGGCAGCTAAAACGTCCTTCATATCATGAGAAGTTCCTGAACGAGCACAGGGTATTCGCTACCGCAATGCATGTCCATACAAAAAAGTGGGCAGGGACTATTTTAGCACTCCTTCTTAATGACAGCAAAACAAGACTGACACGTATGAATGCTGAATACAGAATACAATTGTGACAAGGAACAAAAACACTCAACCAAGAAAACTAAGAAACGCAAAGGAAACACCCTCTATGCAAATATTTATGCTGCATCATGCATCTTGCTTGTGCTGTCAGGGACAGCTTCTATGAAAGAAGCGCTCATTCCGGCTTCTCAGTATTTTTGTGGTAATAATGCTCACCCTCATTCCGTAGTCAGAAACGAACTCGCTCAAAGAACTTTGATTTGTCAGCAACTTTGTTACTGCAAAGCACCATAGAACAGCTTAAAAATACGCACCTTGCCCTTATTTTCCCAGATAAATTTGCTTCTCCCAACCTTATCTTTTTTACAGAATGAACGTCTGAAGTGGGGCATGTGGGTTCATTTGGACCATAAAAAACACAGCGAAAACACGAAGAATAAGAGTGTACGAAAGCACAGACAAGTTCGGAACCAACAGCTGAGCATAATCGTTACGTGTTACAAATAAATGCGTTGTCAGACACAAAACGTAACAAAAAACATAAGGATTATGCAAATATAAGATAGACGCGATTACATCCTGCCGTCACAGCACTCTTACATATGTGCCCTTTTAAGTACTTTATCCCTTTCACTGTTAAGGCCACCGACGGCTTACTGACGCAGTTGCGATCACTTTCAATGATCTAAAAGGCCTTGTATATTTCCCGCGTGTGTCTGTGCTTTCCTTCAATCTTAGTCTTCCTCTTTTTGCGCTGTTTTGTATGTTCTGATTACTCCAGTCTTGTCGAATAAGATAGCTTCCTATTTTTCACACCGCGTTGCCTTGAGAACTGCTGTTGATGTGCGAGCTGGTCTGGTCAATTCTTATTTCTCGCTGGTAAAATATATGTTATTTTGACAGCTATAACATTTTTTTCTGGTCATTCACAGGAACAATGCTGTCTTGCACGGTGCCTGACTGGCTGAATAAATAGGAAATTAACGCAACAAAAGCGAAACAGTTAGCAGAACAGTTAGCAAAACATTCGTAGCACTTACCTCTAAGGCATCAATGAGAAATTGGGCCGGGTAGAGCACCAGGTACAGTGTAAAAGCAGTCATCACACCCAATGCAGCCACGAACAAATCTGAGTCGGAAGGACAAAAAACACACAAAAAAACTGTGGTTAAACTGCTTTGTTGACCCTGGGGACGACGGCAGACCAAGATATGCATTGTGGTCTCTGTATGCGAATTCATGGTTTGAAATATGAATATAGTTGCCCGTGCTTTTCTTGCATGGTCCACGCCAACCTGTGGGCAAACAAATACGTTTACCGCATGTGCGACATTGTGAGCTCGCGAGTGTAACGCGCAGTAAGTTTACTTCGGAAAATTTCAAAAAGACAAATATTTTAACACCGATTCTACCACGCAGGTGTAAAAGACATGACACCATGTACATGACAGAAGATGTTTTATTTGATGCACGAAACTGTGGAAGCAAACATTCCTTTGCATTCTAAAATGTCTTGTACACCTCCTGCTGGCAAAAAATGTCCATCACCGAACATTGAAAGTGTTTGGAATTTCAAATACCGGAACCTTCATAGTTTTAGACGTGGCAGAACGTCGGTTCATTCGCTCCTAATTTATAAATCCTACCCGGCAGTCTTCAAGTTCTTAAAAACATCAGTACTCAGGGCTGGTAAAGCCTTGGATAAAGATATGGCAAATACGGCTCTGCTTCAATACATTCATCGCGCAATCATGCATTGGGGAAGGCGAGTGGGCATGAGGCTGCTTTGTCCCACAGGTGTCGGCATGTAAAATTACATTTCGCATGACGGACGATTCATGATAGTGAGTCTTCGGAGCCATACTGACTGAAACGATGTCATAATTGCCGCAGCAGATATATGAGCGACAGCTAACTTAGGTTTGCGCATTCAGGATTGTGTAAGCTAAAATTTACCTACGCGGTATTGACGGATTATTTAAAGAGAGAAGCTGTTTGGCAAATTGTAATTTTTTGTGTCCGCATTTCAAAATACCAAGAAAATTCCGAGCATGCGCCCATGAGCACAGGCCTCGCGGAGACCGCACGGCAATGAACAAAACAAAGAAAATGCCTAGCGCTTGTGTGTGCTTTCCTCACGACAACCGCCCAGCGTCCCCTGCGTCGGTTTGTCAAGCCTAGCACCCACTTATGAAGATTGCCAATAGTGGCAAAAAATTCAATACAAAAACTCCGTAGTCAGCCACAATCGTGGACACTTGTTAGGACCGAGAAAAACCGCAGCGTTCACCCTGATCGTCACAGCATTTGCTCGGAACGAGAAAGACACACACCATAGCGCACACACCTATAAGGTGATTGCAATGATTAGCACTTCAAAAAAATGAAAGAAGCCCACACTTAGGCCAACAATGATGAAGTGAGGGTCGTTGCGGCAGCGGAAAAAGGGGCAAATCTGCTGCAACCATAGACTTAAGCCTTCGTAATGGTCGTGAAGGTTGCGGGCAGCTTCACCAGCTTCAAGTCTTACGCGTTAGTGTGAGCTTCCTTCATTTATTTTATTGAATTGAATTACATTTTGGGGCAATTTGTGTCCATTGCAATGCTCCTGGGCAGTTTGAGGCATATTTTGTTATGGAGCTCGAATGTAACAGGAACTCATAATCGAAGGCCACATTTAGCAAAAAAAAAAGGTGCGTGTTAGAATAGTGCCAGTACGGCAGTCAATGGCTCCTGTTTTGTTTTTGCTTTTACAACCGTGTGTAGTCGCTGTGAACGTTTCCCAGAGTACATCGGTTGCAGAAGTTCAGTAAGTTAGCCAATTTGGACCTTGTGGGGAGGAAAGGCACTATAAAACATGGCGTCTCAGCCAGTGCGAAGACGCCTGCTTCCCTACAAAACGAAAACCCATACCCCTTGTTATTCAGAATTACTCTCGACAAAAGTAGTAGGACATCTATCCTACGATTGAAAAAAACATTTTTGGTTAAAAATATGCCCGCTCCTTTTGCGTGCGTGCACTCATAGCGGTAGAGAAATGGATCCGCAGGTTTGTGTGGGCTGGACTTTCAATCTCACAAAACTTTTTCTGTTTGGTACAGGACGGCGGGCTCGGGATGTGGAGTGCTTGCGATGGGAATATCTTTGTTACTTTCTCGGTGTCTCATTTATTTTGGCTTTCGTAATGGCTCGTTGGTGATGTTTTCTTGAACCTGTTGTTTGATATACTTTTTTAGTTAGTTCTGAGAATATCAGATGAATATTTTACTATTACGAGTAGTTGTTCCATTCATTGTTATAAATAATATTATATTATAACGAATATATACAGCACTTAGATGTTTTAGGTGGCAATACACATTTGCTGTAATGAAGTTGCTTTCAATGCATCCCTTCCATCAGTAGACCATACCAGGCTAGATGTAGCTTACAGTACACCTAAATGTGGGTGTGATGTTTGTGTGAAATACGGCAATTCTTCCTTTTGAAGCAGGGTTTGTAGTTGGGCAAGTTGGTACATAACTTTAACAAAACAGCGCGAAGCACGGGACAAAGGGAAGACGAAGACAACACAAGCGCTGAAGTTGTCAAAACAATATTAGAAAGGGGTAAATGGTCATAATTTATTGACATGCCGCCAGTTTTGCTTCAAATTTTTTGTCAGGTAGAAGACGCCTTGGCCGGAACACATTGTATTTAGAAAGTTGAGGAGGCCACAAGTCAAGGCAGCGGAAAAAGGTTTTCGGAGAAAGAAGGAATGCTTCAGTGTCTAACCCGTCTGCCTTCCTCCTGTAACTGCATATCCCGCCTCCCTGTAAAAAGTCCCCATAGCTTGTCACTCACAATTTGAGAAGATTGTCTTGCGGTATGGGTACCCCCGGGAGAACACCACGGCCAGGGTGATGTATTGAAAAACGGACACTGCAAACACCGTGTAGTTGTCATGGCATTTAAGGTCCTCTTCCTCACGAGTGGTGTCAACTGCGATGTGTGGTCGATACCTGAGTAGAGGAGGAACACATACAAACTTAGTAGCACTGCGGCATTGTCTATTCTACAGTCACTGACTGCCACAATTTGAGAAAAGCGTAGCAGTTCTTCGGCCTTGAAACAGAGCGCATCCTACGCCCTGGTACAATGCGCCGACATCTACATTTCCGGTTCGGCCGACCCTAAAAGGAATGTTTTCTACACAGAAACGACCGAACACGAAACGAAAGGCGCGGACTGCCAAAATATTTTATTTGGAATAGGAAAATATTGTCCCGTATGAAACATGGGGACAACGAGAAATAAAAAGTTGTTTTGAAGCCTGTAAAAGCCCTCTCACCGGCCGCCTAATGCGGCTAGTGCGTAGCGCCCGATTGGGTATTGTGGGAGAAATGGTATGTGTTTCAGTCGACGCAAACGCGGTTGCCACTTCTTATTTAAGGAAGGCGACAAACAATACAGGGAAGTGCTTCCGCAGTGCACATACAACGCCAAGGTGATTTTCTGCGGCCGGATTTTTCCGCTGTCTTTTTTTCCCAGAATTAACGTGTGATTATCATTCGAAATAAAAATCAGCAGGCCCCCACAGATGGGCATGTCTTTGGATTTTTTGTATTGCCCTTGCGCTTGGTTTTTCTTAAAATCACATCAGGCACCAAATACACAACCTTACATCACCCGTTCTGTTAATTTCTGAGGCAGTTTTTTACGCTCCCTTTCCATGACATGGTGCCTTCCCTTTCCTGTGCAAGTTTCCTTCCTGAGATGTATCTTTAAGTTAATTTCGTCTACATGGTCCCATACCCATATGGAAAAAACAATTGACAGGAGACCTGTCCACAAAGTCTGTCAAGGTGAATGCGAAAACGTCATTGGTCAGTTGTTGAATGGATATATAGGTACACTGAGCTCCACCATGTTCCACAGCTGCTGTTGATGTAGAATGTTCAGAAGATGTAGGCGGATACGACGCACCGATGAACTTTACGGGGCTAGTGATTCTCGCAAGACCGGGCGTTTATTTTATTGCCGGTTGTAGTATGGTGCTTGCGGGGGCATATGCCCAGTAAGCCACTCGGTCCTCTCATTATCATCATCATCCGTTTCAATATTCTGTTCCGAGCTATGTAAAAGCCAGGATTTTCCTGTGCAATTCACATGACTTTTAAACGTGTTCCCATGTGCCGTGCTTCACCCTTCAACCGACCAAACAGATACAAAACAACGTCATTTACAAGCAGAATGCATAGAATTGAGCAAAGAGAACACTTCAGAGTAAAACATTAAGGGTATTGCGAAGATTTTGTTACTGGTGGTGCCCGGACACGGGTCATTCCCTCAAATATCCGCGATTAAACCATTACGCTACTGCGGCCGATAAGCGAGTTCCTTTTGGCAGCTACAGAAAAGAACAGAAGTGTTCAAGGGAGCGAGTTGATGAGAACCACTGCATACAGGAATTGTCGAGCTTGTGCACTGAATAAAATGGAACGAAATCTCGCTGGTGTGCCTGGAAGGCTTAATCAATAACGCTTTTAAGCGCTGCATAGACGATAATTACAGAACCATGCATTGCTACTTTCCTAATTGCTACTTGTGAGGTTACCATGCTCAAATTTCTTCTTTATCACTGCGTACATATCTCTAAAACACGTTTCAGCGTAAAGGGCCTATTCGTTAGGTCCTACATTATTTAGGTAGATTTATCAAAAAGGCTTTGGTAGTACAGGTGTTCTGCACTAGTATGGAATTCCACAGTACCATGCTTCAAACTCAACCCAGCACAAAAATGAGTTAATTTTGTTTACACATCAATCACGTACTCAGGTTGTAGGATGTTACTGGATAAATGTAGGGCCACTTCGAGCATTCATAAACGTACTTTTTATTTTTTGAGCAGTGGGCCGTTGCCTAGCCCACCGGCGCCGTCTTTTTGGTCAAGACATTAAGCTAATGCTCTGGCATATATATTTTGCATGCCAGTGAAGGGAAACTTCCTCAGAAGATACGGAATTTTCGATTTGTAGGTGGCAGGACAGTTTCAATGCGGCTCAAATTAAGGCGGTGTGAGGACACGCTGCGGACCCAGCATTCGATGCCGCAAAACAAGTGAAGACGATGAAGCACGAGCCGATGTCAGGGAAAAGTACGTAGAAAAAGGAAAGGAAGAAGCGCAAGCAAGGAAGCGGAAGAGACGCGACAAGCTAGGAGGAAGGAGGAACGAAATTCTCGGCGAGTTGTGTGTTGGACGCGAACGGCCAGGAGACCTCAGAGCCGAGCCACATGCCCATCCACCACCTCATGTATTTTACAATGCCAAACGCATCGCCCGCTTCCCAATGGGAGTGAGTGGTACGCCTGCAGTGCCCATATGTCGCAAGGTGGGTCCCTGAGCTGCACGGGATCACCCGAGTTCAAGTGAGTAACTGAACTCAAGATCGGCTTGTGCCTCATTGCCAAGGCAACCGATGTCTGAGATGAAGTAACGGCGCTCTCGCCAGCGTTAGAAAACTCAGACCCGTTGCGGAGCAGGTTTTTCCAACGTTGCCACTTCCCACCGTGCCTCGCCCCAAGATGGTCACGAGACAAATGCGCTGGGAAAGCTAGTGATTTGGGGAGAGGGGCTGGAGTAGAAGGACAGGGTTTGGTTGGCTGCTCCGGGCTGATGCGTTTGGCATTGTAAAATTTCTTTTGCAGTGCGCAGCCAGAAGTGGCGAAGACCGGAGATGTCGAGCGGAACGCGTTCCGCTCCCCGCTAGCAGACGACGCTCGCTTTCCTAGCGCAACTCGCAACCGCAGCGCCGCGGTGGCGAGAGTCGCGGCCGGCCACCTTCTCTCCACGGCCGCGGCGGGGAGATACGGAACTGAAACTAAAGCGTGGCAAACTGTTCGCATGGCGACGCAGTGAAGCAGCCCCCTCGCGAGGGGCACGATCAAATGCAGAGCATTTCCGGGGGCGCACGACATTAAGTAGTTTGCGTTACGTTAATGTTGTTGCACTTGTGGCAACTGCTGACGAGAGAGCGCTCGTCAGCAGTAAAATTGGCAGCCTCGGCGCACGTTGAGTCCGAGAGAGGGGAGAGAGTGGCCTTGAAACGTGCCTGGGCGCGCTATCGAATGTTGATCGCGCCGATAGCGAAACGTCTGAGCCGGGCATGTCGAGGCGAGCGATGCGGACAATTACGGACGCCAAGAACGGGTGACATCGTGAGTTAAAGAAATGCTCTGCATTTAAAATAGAGGACGCGATGGCCCATCCTGTTCCTGAAGACTGTCAACGCCGTCTCTGCAGCGTCACAACGCCGCGCACTTTGGCCGGCGAGCGCACGAACCACAGCGCCGCGTCATCTCTTTGCCACGACAAAGCCAACGGCCATCACGCCGACGACTTCGGACAGCCTCAAAGCTTGACCACCGCAGTGAGCTTGAACTTTTCTAGATTGTAATTCTTCATATAGGAATGGACGGCTTTGAATATTTTATTGGTTCATATATGTATTCGCAAATTATAATTATCTTGCGAGTATATGTTTTCCTTTGTCCGACAACAAATAGCTGCTTCCACCTCTCCCAGTTCTGCCAACCCCCCTCGTTCACAAAAGAAGCTGCTTTACAGACGGTTCCAAACGGTCACTCTCATTTGCCTGCAGATGGTATCACCACTAACGGACAGCGTAGCCAGGGTGATGTTTCTTTTTGTAGTTTCGGTTTTATTATTACGCTCCTAGAGGTAGCGGCCCTGAGGAAACACTCCTACTCTAATTTTTTTTGTCGCCGCTTCTCTCCAGCGCGACTGGCTGAGCGCATGCAAGAAAACAGTCACCGCTGCTGCCGCTGCCGTGCAGCAAGGCGGCGTGGCCGACGCGCGTGTAATATTGTGGGAGATTCCTATGTGCTTTCTCGGACATTATTGTACTGCGGAAGAGACGCAAAGAACCCCGGCATGAATAGCAAAAGAAATCTTAGTGTCGTTATCGAAAGGTGAGAACCTTGTTCGTATGCCGTGAAGCTGAGCTTAAGTGTTGCACTTGTGTCGTGCGTGTGCTGTGCTTGATGACAGGCAACCTTGTCTGTGTTGGATTGCAATGAAGTGTTCAAGTGATATTCTAGCTGGCGTCGTAAGCGGCGCGCGCCGGGCAGCGTGGCTGCGCTGGCTGCGCTCCGGTCGCAGCAGAGCTGTCTCCGTGGGGGAAACGGAGCGGCGATTGCCGGTTGGGAATCGAAGGGGAGGGGGCACAATCAAACCGGCATGAGAGGGCGAGACCATCACCTCTCCCCAAGTGAGCTGCGCCCCCTCTCGTCGTTGCAATTACAATTCTAACGTCTTCAATGCCGCCAACAAGGCGGCGCCGTTGCTATGGCAATAATAACTCAATAATGTTTACCCAGGTTTACCAGTGTAGAATGTGGCGCTAATTTTCGGTTGGAAAAGAGTGCTATATTATACAACTGGAGCGCGAAGTAGTATGTATAGCGAAAGCAGCAAAGAATTCAGTTTGACGACAAATATTCATTCCTTCAAGGAGCACAAACCACAATAGTTCCAAACAAAGAAACAGCCGAAAAAATAAGCAAAATTGCGCTTTCTAATACATTTACAAGGCACCTGGATGAAAACAAATGATCAATTCTGTTATTGATGTTTATCTGTATCGAGCAGACAGAAAAACAACCAGGAGAGATAGTGTGACGACGGCCTTGGCCAAACTAGTTTAATGCCAGACTTTATTCTTTGGTGACAAGCTGAATGCCTGTTGCTGCTGCTTTCTTAAGGTAACATTACCCCTCATAACAGACGGTTCCAACTAACGTAGCCGAACAGTGTAGCGAAAAAATTAACTATCAAGTGAAATTGAGGTTTTATATACGTCAAAAATGTGCCGAGGCATGCTACGTGGACCTATCTCTGCTCTCAAGTATAAGCCACTATGCAAGATTTCGGTGCCTCAACCATGGGCCTAATGTACCAACATTAGCGGAGCGATATTAACTGGTAAGAGAGCACGTTAAACATTAGCTGCAAAGCTGAGCCAGTTACATGTGATCTCCGAAAAGTGTGCCAGCGTTCTCATCGAGAGCATTAACGATTCGCGAACACGCTAGACCTAAACGGAAAACATACACATCGCGGCTCTCGCCCTCGTCATGTGAGACGTGCCCTGCAGCTCTCTTGTGCAGCTCTCCGTGGGTGGCATGTTTCCATGTTTGCGCGCGTGCACACAGCAGTGGTGCGACCTGGCGGGGCTCAACAGACCCTTTAGCATATAACCACGGCCGGGATAGAGCTGCGGGGTGAGCGCGTTTATACAGCCTTCGCAAGGGGCATAGTTCCTGTCTGCGGCCGCTGCGGGCCCACCTTTCAGATGCACGCGTCTCCCAATCCGCGGGCAAGGTATGCGGCACTTGTGCTCTTCTTTTTTTTAAAGCAAAGCTTTCTACCTCTACCTGCCCACGGTTCTTTTGTGGCGTGCGGACAAGAAGCTCCCAACGCGGCTGGGGATGGGAAGGTAGCTTTTCACTCACTGAGCACAGTGTATATGGCGCGGCGATAGGGCGCTATTACCTCCCCGCAAGTAGGTGACTGCTCGCACCGGCGGGCGCTTCGGCGGGCGGCTTTGTCGTCTGCTTTAGCTACCGTTGTTTAGGGCCGGTTTTAGAGCTGCTTCGCGTCATTGGGCGCGTTCTTCGCACGGCTTGAATAAATTTTTCGACAGCACCTCCTGGGTAACCCAGACCCGACGAAATTAAGTGGGAGTACGGTTAAAATGCGTTAAGGATTGGTTTGCACGGCAGGAAAACAAAATGTGGAGACCACATACAGGCATCTGGCCGCTAGAAAAACGCCACCTTTTGCGCAGTGCTTGCCACGAATGGGACTCCGTTTTCTAAACTGGTGAATATTGATTCCGGTATGTTTTAAGAGGTATTACAAAAGCCGAAAGAAGCAACTGGATCTGCTAAACAGCGAATATAAAAGTTCCCTCAGCTTTCTCACAAACCTCAAACTTGCTAAAATAACCAGTTTAAATTAGTATAAATAGGAATCACTAAGCTCACATGCCGAATTCTTTCGGTGTCTGCGCTTGCGTCACGCGGTGGTGTAGCCCCGAGCTAGCACATCAGCGTGGCTGGGTTACGCTGTCTCAGTATTAGAAAAACGCTCCTCTCCGTTTTGTTTCCCCCGACGCACGGCTGGGCTACAGGGGCAGAGTCCGCCTCCGCTGTAGCTTGGCCGTGCAACGTCGTCCAAAATCTCTGAGCCATCGCGCTCAGCGATGGCTCAGAGATACAGTACTCGCCTCGTATGCGGCAGGTTCCGGGTTCGAATTCTGGTACCACCGGGCACCCACTGGTTTCATTAATGGGTACATGCGTCCCGGGTGTACTGAGGACCCATGAAAAGGAAATCCATGACTGGAAAGCTGCGTTCTACTCTTGTGAGGGGCCCCTGACCCTTATCCATATGGCGGGGCCCCGGTCATCATGCCGTGTTGCCGCATTGCTGGGGGTGAAATTGGTGGCATGTCCTGCAACAGGCGGTGCGAGTTGAGCGTCCACAGTGGCTGTGGAAGGCAAAATGTGCATTCGTGGGCCTTGGTGGTGCCGTGCACCTCCCGATAAAATAGGTACAAGCGACTCCCCGGCCTGGCGCTGGACTCTTTTGTGGGAATACAACGTTTAAGAAGTTCACCCGGCTTGCACGAGAAATCGCCCCTATTGAAAGGGGCGGCGGCAAAAACGCCGGATTTTTTTCCAAGAACCATTCGAGGTTCTTGGAAAAGATCGCACCAGCATGCCGAAAGTACGTCAATGCCGAAATACGTAACGGGAGGGTTATTTTCACGCAAGGTCATTGTCACCGACCTCAAAATGGGGACCAAGAGCACAAAAAAAACGTTACTGCCACAGGAAAAATCTGGCTTCAGCTGCCATCTCTGGACGTTCCTCCCTTGCGGGGAAAATTTTCACGTCGTCACAAAAAAATCTCACCGCGATTATATTTTTATAACGCGTTCAAATAAAGACATAAAAGAGTTTTGCATGGTTTCAGATTGCCAAATTGCGCTTGCAGAAACAGTTATATTATTACCAAACTGTATTATCAAACCCCTGTGCTTAACGGAACTGCGTCACGATGAAATGGATGCAAAACGGACGTTTTCTAAACGGACAATTACGATAATACCGCCCATGGTCTGCATTGTTCTCGCCTCAGCTGCGACGGCCGTATCAACACTGCGCACGCCGCCGCTCTAGCCCGGCCATGATTTAACTGGCCTACCGTATTGCAGCAGCACTATCTTGTGTAGCGCACTGCACGCATCAGCAGGCGTCATTTATGTTGTACCGGTTCAACTCGCGCGAAATCTCACGAATCTTCACTTCAGTAGATCGGGAACGCTAAATAAAAGGTACCCAACTAGAATGACGCGCGTTCGCGGTTCCCCCTTCACGCAAAAACTTCGGCAAGCAGCTTTAGTGCAAGTAAAGCTGACATTTTAATGCTGCTGCCGAGCGGCATAGTGAACCTTTGGCCACTAACATTATTTTTTTATTCGTCGGGCAGCATTCTTTGCCTTATTCGTTCTCGCCTTAACTTCAGCAATGTGTGTTTAAAGAATAATACGCTTCAGGCGTAATCCAGGCTCCACCGTATGCAAACGTTTCGCCAAAACGTACGTGTGTGCTGAAAAAAACACCTGCATAGTTCACCGTGTTAGCCACGTGGCTTTAATTGCTCTAGCTTCAGTTTATATGTGGCGATTGGATAACAAAATAAAGTTTGGATGAAAAGAGACCTAAATGCTTACGTTGTGGGATTGTTTTCGTAAATTTTGTATTTGCAGTGCTAGCAGGTATTGTTTGGGCGTTTCTGGAAAATGTCACCAAACTGTGTCATTCCAAGTTGTTTCCGACCCTCATTTTGCGCACAATACGACTTTTTTTCTGTGTCACAGTAAACCATTGGTCACACTATTTATGAATGTATCATTTGTAAACAGTGCAATGAGCTCGCGCATTCTCATACGTGATCTGAATTTTATGTATTATGGTAGTAAGGATTTAAACTTTAAAGGACACAGGATTGGTTCTTTAGAAACCCCCAAGATTTGCTCGTTTTCAAATGACTGTTTACCGTCGACAACGTAATGCCCCCTTTTATTCAGGTATTTTGCTATCTATATACAAAATTTCGAATAATTGTTGCTTTGTCTTTTGCGACGGTTGAAGACGTGCTCAAATAGCAAAGGCTTTTCGCAAATTCAAATGAAATATGCAGTATGGGTAAGGCTACTAAGCTCCCCCAAAGATTCACCACTATGTTGTATGGCACGGATAACGAAACAAAATGCTCGCAATCAAAGCCATGTTCAGGGTAACTGAAGAAAAAACGGCATTCGAAGTGTTTTATTAGTGACGCGTAAAAAGAACATTTTAAAGATTTTGCAGAAAACAGCAGCAGCGATATAATACAGTGATGTGAGAGATCTTTACAGGGCTGATTCGTGAATGCGCTAAACAATACCTAGTCTCCAATCCCTTTGCAAAAAACAATCCCGCAAAGTTTTTTTTTTTTTGCAAAATAGTACTATCTAGTAGGTAGCTACGAGCGCGCAGGACACCCAGGCAGCGTTGGATCGACTTCAGTTCAGAAGCTTTTGATACATCGCGGTGAAATAATAGTTGTTAGTCCATGGCTACCAAACATGATATTTTTTTATTCGAGACGTAGTAAAAACATATAGTGTAATGGCATAGGTTTGCTTCCCGTGAAACCTGCCGTATCAGGAATAAAAAAAACATATGATGTACCTTCTACACAGCGTCCTAAATGTGTGCCCTTCGCCATGGGAGGAATAGAAATAGGTGCAACTTCTTTTTTCAGTTTTTATAAGCTGAGAGACAAAAAAAATCGAAAAAAAGTTTGTTTGCAGCCCTCTTAGAAACTTGCACCACTGTTTTATTCCCATAAAATTTCAATGAAACGGATATCACAGGCTGCAGGTAAGTCACTGTTTCAGCGCTAATATATCATTTGTTGTAAACTATTGCCTCCTTTTTTTGGCGCCTTTAAGATAATCAATGGGGTCGCTAAGAGGATATAGTAGCATAATTTCTGGCTATTATTTTATATATTCTCGTTACGCAAATCATCTCTCTTGACAGCAATTTCTCTCATATTCTTCTTTTGTAGTGATATGTGAGCCGGCGGTGAGTTTACAGGCATTTTAATCCATAAAGTAATTTCGCATGCACTGTTATGCCGCTTCGGTATGACAATTAAAGAGGATATAGCTTATAAGTGTCCAAAAAATAAAGAAAATCATTCGGTTTGCTAAATGGGCGGATAAGTTGCGGGACATTTATGATGAAAACGTTTCTTCAAATATTAATTTCAAGGGAAGCACATTGCTTGTGCCAAACCGAATTTAGAAAGTTTGATCCCCAGCCGACGCAATAATGCATTCACTATCAGCCCCTTTTGATTGAGTCCCAGTTTAAATGTGAAATACACCAAAGATGTGCCCAATCTAAAATGGCGGAATAAATGGCTAGCATCCACCAAGCCTATCCATGTTTTTCATAGTTGTCTCCTTTAGCATGAGAACTTGTGAGGATTTTCTGTCTCATAAGGCAGCCCGCACAGCGCATAAGCATGGATCATGCAGAAGGGAGGCAGAAAAATGTCCCAGAAAGTAGGAATGAGGAATAAGAGGGCAATCCTACCAGTCCTGACGCCACAGGGCCAGAATGCCACACAATTGCGTGACTATGACCAGTGTAATCTGGCCAAGAATGGACGTCAGCGGGGTGAGTTCCATCAGGCTTGATGGGGGTGGCCGCTTGTCCAGCGCTGAACTGGGTTCCGTACGGCCGACTGCAAAGAGGCAAGTATCTTTTTTCAGGATAATACCCTCGGATCAACCCCTAATAGTAAATAAACAACAGGCACAAAATTTATTTGTATTATGTAATAAGGAGCACTGCACAAAGGCCATAAAGTCCCATCAAAGTGAAATATTGTGGTAAGCTGATGAAATCCTGTTTAGGAGTGAATGTTGTTATAGTTTACTCAGACAAACTGTGATTTGGGGTGTAAACGTGTAAAAGGGAGGAAGAAGGCAGAGAATGAAACAGAATTGCAGCGCGCGGGGGTGGAGAAGGAAATGACATAAAAAGGAAAGCTGGCTGTAGTACTGAAAGATTGTGAACGGAAAGTAGCAAGTACAAGGCCCTTTGAAATAGGGTTAGGGCAGAAGTTCGCAGAGAGTGCAATAGAAAGCGACGTGGTGTGGGTTGAGTGGTAGAAGAGGCAGCGGAAATGGAAGGGAAAATGGGAGGGGGGTGAAGGATCGCAGGGGAGGCAATGAGAACACAAAGGAAAATATAGTAAAGATGTATATGTTAAATAGAGGGGAGAGAGACCGAGTGCACGTGAATTTTTGAAACTGCAGCCCTGTAGAAGATTGTTTTGGGTGGGAAGAACAGATGAGGGGCGTATTATGGAACGGGTGGTGGAAGCAAAAGCTTCTTTCTAAACCATTTGAAGTCTAACTGGCAAAAACGCACACAATTAAATGCGATGCATTGACGTGCTCATCTTACAAACTCCCTCCCCCGTTATTGCATGTAAAGGTATACTCAAGCACAGGCAACAAAAAGGCGAAAAAAGGGGGAGAGTTGATGGTCGGAAGCCAGCACCACACAGCACTGGCAGTGATCCATCCGGCATTCTTCAGATGGCTCTCGCTTAACTTCATGTAAGGACGCCCTCGCATGCTTGCTACCGGGCGCAGCTCACGTCACAAAACGTAAAAGGAGAAGATGCTACATGTGATATAGGGGCAAAACTAGATTTACTTCGCATTTCTACCGATCTCCTTAACAGAACCTGCCTGCCCGTACTTCTTAATCCGAATCAGACAAAAGCGAACAATGATCGTTTTCAATTTCTTACTGCGAGCAGGATATGTAGGAAATGTGCTGCCCCGATCCTTGATTAGGGAAATGAATTAGGCCGAGAGGCATCTAACAAATGCCCAGAAATTCCGAGAATCGTCTAGTCATGCATGGTCTTTCTTACGCCGTTTGCCTTTAATGTGCGCTTTTTGTACGCGCATTCTGCTCAGAATACCAAAACCGCAAGTACATTTTATTAAAGCGAAGCTTTATTATGCTGCCTAATGCTGCTGTACGTCATTACGTTCAGGAGGAAATCCAGCATCCATGCATTGCACTTACACGCTCTAAATGCACACCATCATGTAGAGCTTCAGTGGATTCCTGCCCACTGCGGTATAACTGGGAACGTCAAGGCGGACACTGCGGCATCGATAGCGCATGATCTGCTCGGGCCAGTGATACCGATACCATTCTCCATAAAAGATGCTTCTGCCCAAGCGTCCAAGGCTACCTGGAGATTTCAGCGATCTATGTAGGCTGTTGCGCCGCAACATTACGCGCAGCTCCACTCCATAGACCCGCACGGGACCTTTAGGATGCCGGACGGACTTTCCAAGCATGACAAAGCGGTTCTTCCCCGCGTGCGGCTAAATGTCGCTTACACAAGTTATTTTCGATTCAAGATGAAACAGGCCGCTTCCCTCTTCTGCACTCTTTGTGACGTGCGCGAGGACTTGAACCACGTATTATGTGAGTGTACGCGGTATAGAGCAGCTACAACGTCCCTTCTAGTGTCCTTGGGTCGTCCGCTTTCTAGAGGACTAACTCTAAGTGACGCGCTAGGCCCTTGGTCGAACACTAAACGAGCATCTCGGGCGACAAAAGCTCTATTGTATTTCCTGCGAAGCACAGGACTTGATCAGACTCTTTCAACAGGACTCTCTTAATGAGCGCGTCATCTTCATCACAGTCATTATCATCATCGTTCATTGATTTCATTTTTTATACATCTGGTGTAGCAAGCTAGGCGCCTTGGCCAGGGTAACCTCACCAGTATCATTAAAGACTATTCTCGCTCTCCAACATTCTCTGGCGGTGATGATGAATGATCATGGGTCAAGTGAAAGAAAACATGCTTTTCGTAGCCGGAATTGAACCCGGCCACCAAAAGCATGAAGGCGTCATCTATGCTATTGCTCCATTTCGATATGGTATAAGAGAACGCCAATCAGCACGTACCAATTCCCGCCGTACACCCCAAACCCAAACGCTAGGACTACAGAGTGCACACACGAAAATTTCTCTGGGTATTCTAGAAAAGTGGTGTGTACCTGCAGAGTAGTACATACTGGCAGTGTGGGATCGCAAGCCAAAGAATCCATCACGACAAAGCTTCGCGTTCAACCACGGCCGTAGGAAGATGGAGGGGTGTACGTTTATTGTTATTTTATTTCTTTGTTGTTTTTTTTCTAGCTATTCACGTTGCCACTAGCTATTTTGTACCTGAACTCCGCCAATTATGCGTTTTTGTGTCTAGTGATGCTTTTCTGATATTCTATTCGATGCACTCTCTCAATTTGAAATATTCTGACAATTAAATTTGTTGCTTCCGCCAATTAGGCATCACGTCCCAATGCAGTTCGCTAAGCGGTTGACCGTTTTAACAATTTTCTGGTTCACGTTTTTGATATTCGTTTGCGATTTTTATTAGATGTGAAGCATCTCGTGCTCGGGGCTGTGTCCCTCACTCCCTTGTTGTTGTTCGCCGTGCGTACTGTACTGCGCATATGGCGTCTCTTCAGCCCCGTCAGCGTTTGGGCTTACGTCAGCGCAGTCGACTATAAAAAGAAATAGTTAGGCGGCACCCGCTTTCTATCCCACGACTCTGTGGCCGCAACGGGACGTATGTGGCGCGCTTCTCACTGCCCTACAAACAGAGACTGGAGCATGTGCTACGAACGCGCCTTATGTCCTTCACTCATTCAAACTACGTCAAGAAGCTGCTGATACAACGAAGGCACGCGAAGCTGAACATCTACGGAAGATGGTGTAGAAGATGGTGTAATTTTTCTTCTGAGCTTCGTGGCGGCTATTTATAAGATGCACATTTTTGATTTCATAAGTTTCTTGCGTCTTAGTGTTTCCAAATGTCTTGTACATATTGTTCCAATTTTCACTTATGTAACCATCAATATTTTTAAATCCGCCAACAAGCGTTTCTGATCAAATGCATGGCGTTACATGCATACTCCATTTTCACAATTTTGCGTACGTGTTTCCGTAGTGATTCTTTATATCGTTTATTTTTTCGCTTCGTTTTTGTATGGCCGCTTTGTGAGACGCATAGTTTTGGTTTGGTACCCTTGTTTAAAATTGCTTAATTTTTTTGTTTTTAACACTTTTTGCAGACCCCCTTCGATTAAATACCTGAAATTAGGCTGTTATAACGGCTAAATAGATAACGCCGCCACATATGGGTCTTGAAAATACACTGCCGCACAGGGTTGGGAGGTGGTGTAATCGGGAAAGTAAGCTACGCATAGAACATGCAAAGTACCTACAATTTGCTTCAAAGGTAATCCTCCGGATTTCAATGTTTTGCATAATGTTCTTTTAACTGCACAGTTATCCAAGAAAAGCCAAGTTAAATCTCAGCCAGGTTAAACATAATGGGTTCTTTTGCGGGGACCAAGCGATCCTCCTGCCACCTACACAGGGTTGCAAAGACGGTGATGAGGAAGAGGTCGATGTAGAGGAACTCGAGGTCGGTAAGGTTGGAGTAGAGCGAGTAGAGAATGAGCACCGAGGCGAACTGCGTCATGCTGTAGCATGCCATGTACTTCAGTATGCCGAAGGACGTCACCAGGGCTGCGCGGCCCTCTCTGAAAGAGAAAAGTGTCGTGAAGGAATTAGCATAGGCAAAGAACGCAGGTAGGTACTCAAAAATAATTTGTCTGTTCTCGCAGTTCAGCATACTTCCAAGGCATGCTTCCAAACAATAGGATGTCTTCACGATGTGCAACATTAACTATTAGCCAATACCTGAAACCTAAAAGGCACATTTCCTCGACCGTCATTGCAGCAACCAAAATGTAAAAAACAAAAATTCGTCTATGCCACTTTTTATCGATTGGTGGATTGCGAGTTTTAAGGCGCCGACGCTACACAGGCGATGAGGCGCGCCGTAGTGAAGGGCTCCGGAATAATTTTGACCACCTGGGGAATTTTGACATGCGCCGAGATCTCGAACACGTGAGCGTTATTGCTTTTCGCCTCAATCAGAAAAGTGGCCGCCGCGGCGTAATCAAACCCCGGTCCATCGGCTCAGCAGCACAACGCGTTAGCCACTGGTCCACCATGGCGGGTTGCCCTTTTTTATCAGCGACACGAATCGCCCGTTCAAGGATAGCTGCATATGAAACCGGATTTTATACCAGCCAACTCCTTTGTTCTCGGCTGACACGGCCAAGTGATTCTTACTCTACATCAGATTCTTCTGGCCATGAATGCTCTTATACATGGATTTTTTAATGTTTCTAAGTCTTCTTTTTCTTCAAATACGACGTTGCATGTAGCGAGAGAGAGAGAGAGTAAACTTCAGTTTGCAAAAAAAAGGAATAGATGAAGCACGTGGTCAGATTCCTCATTTCAGAATCCCGTTGAAGCTTTCTGCCTTCTACGCACGTTCCACTAGCCGAAGCAGACTTTTGCTGCTGGAGCAGGCCAGTTCTCTCTCCCACTGCTCTTGGGAGGGGTTGGGCATTAGGGGAGGATTTGGGAATTTTTGGCCGGCCCGCACCATTTGGTAGAGGTTATAGATCTCACCGCAGTGTGAGCAGGTGGCGCTGTAGAGGGTGGGATTTATGGGGTGAAGTATAGATAGATGTGAGAACGTGTTTGTCTGAAAAAGACTGAGTTTATGACCATCTTCCTTGGTGAGCTGCATGTAGAAACTCGAGCACTACTTGTGAACACAGAATCAGCAGCCTCCGCCATCTCAGTTCCCAAAAGCTGCAGGAGAATCTTTTTTGAGCAGCCCACTCACTTGATGAGTGCAGGCACACAGGAGATGTTGGCGACCTTGGATGTGAAGGGAGAGGCCACCGACGCCTCCGTCTCCGACAACGAGATGCCGGCATGCGCTGCCTTTAGGGCCTGCACAGATCGCCACGAAACAAACGGCGGTTAGAAATGCACGTGCGCTTCTTAAGCCACTGCGGTGCATTGCCCGTGTGCAGTCGACCGCAAACTAATTACGAGAACATTTTGCGGCTTTTCGCAAACAAAACTTACCCGGGCCATAGCCACCTTGCACCTCCTCGTCTGCGCGTTTGTATGCGTGCGAAACGACTGATTTTTACAGCAAAGCTGTTTAAGCTTTTACTTCCACCGTGAAGCGTTACCTGAAAACTATCATCATCGGTGAAGAGGAGAGGGTGAAAATGCTAGGCCAAGAAGTGTGAGGGAAACTCACGCTTATGCAAGGTGACCACGAGCAGGTGTTTGGAGTATGCCCCTCAATGAACGATGTGTTAGGGAGGTCCCGGGAACACCTAATGACTGGGCTACCCCAAAGGCCCCAGGGGTACGTTGTTAGCAGCGGCGGGATACAATATTATGTGCAGCCGAATGCAAAGAAAAAAAAAGGTTCTTTTGCCACGCAGTGTGCAACACTTGCAAGAAAAAAAAGGCACATAATAATTTTCACAAGTATTAGAGCCAAATTACTCTATTTTAAAGCGGAAGAAAATAATCCTAACAAAGACTTTAGACGCCCATAGCGTGCAAAAGCCATTCCATCTAACAGTCCAGGCCGCTTCATTAGGAGAGTTCCGAAACAATAATAAAAGGACTAAAAGAGCGATAACCAGACCCTCCAAACTGAGCACAACTGAAAAAAAATTGAAAAACGCCGCCGCATAAAACAAAACGACGAACCTGTGAAAAAAACGCTTCGCGTGGTACGAATTTAACCTACGTTCCTCGCCTCTACAAAACCGGTTTCTATACGATGCCTTCGTCGCATAAGCTCCAGCTGTGCGCTTCTCCTCGCGATTTCACGTGCGGTCGCGCCTAAAGTAGAGAGCACGGACGCTGCGTTCCTGCTACAGACGCCGAGATTGCGAAGCCTGTTGCCGCGGGATCCAGGGTAGGCTAACTCTGCCCACTTTGGGAGAGATATGAAAGCCTTCGGGAAAAACGATACGGGTCCCTGACGAAGAGAAGGTAGCCGCCAGATCTGCTGTTTCTCCAGCGTTGCACCACTAGTTCAAGCTGCGCCAAATTTTTTGCTATCGAAAAGAGGTAATTGCTCTTTGAGCTAAAACTTATGTCGAATCTCCGCCCCCCCCCCCTTCTTTGAGCCCATTTTATGCTGATTGTGAGAGATCGCTGATTTCGATGTCTGCTTTAAATATTGAAACGCACAATACATTACACACTGATCTGGACTTGCTCGAATAAGCACGCTGTTTCTGCATACTCCGTGCATTCTTGCGGATTAAATTCCGTTCTTGAAATTGTGAATACATTTTGTTGTACAGCAAATTGACAGAGTCCACTTGGATGACCCTCTTGGTGGTCAAATATTAAACATAAAGTCAGAGTACAAAGTCAATGTTGCGGACTTTTTTGAATACAGCTGTTTGATTCATGGTGCATGAAACGTCTGAACATTGAGACTTGAGTTTTGTACAATATCTTTTGTTGCTATTTCGTCAGTACTATCGTGTTTTTTTTCTTTTTCGACTGTCAGAGGACCTCAAAAGTACCAAAAAAGCGGCCTCCTGATGATTCCCTTGCCTACTAGTATAGTCTGCTCCTGCTTGGCGGAAGAACGTATGGAATGGATTTGTTTTCACGGGGGAAGCCATTAAGTGGAAGGGGCTTCGCCAGCAAGACCGTGGGCGATGGTACATTCAAAAGCTTCCCACTTCCAGCCACATATGCATACCTGCATTTGCATAACTAGCGCAAATCTGATGAAACACAAACCAGGATTTAATTCCTCTGTAAATCAGACAACTTGTTTCTAATTCTCAACAGGTGAAATGCGTGTTTTAATGCGACAGAGAAATCTTGTAATTTGTTTGCAAAGGCAGATTTTGAAGCTGGGATCTTTTTTCGCACGGGGTAAGCAGACGGCGGTCTACGTTTTTATAAGTACTTCTATAACAGGGTATTACTGCACAAACCACTAAATAATTTGGGAAAGAGTCATGCATTCGCACTTATGAAGTGCTTCAAATCTGTGTTAGTTCATACTTAGTGTGTATAACGAGACTTCAGAGTAGCCATTCGTTAGTGGCACTGCAAGCACACCTTTATTTTTGTCGACAGCCCTTGTATTTGCGTTATAATTATTGACTAATTAGTTCACTGCGTGGTGTTTGCCCTAGCAGCCCCTTGAGAAACGCGGACTGCAGCAGCATACCTTCTGTGTTATAAAGTGTAGTCCAACTGCTCACTGCTGGTATGTGCAACTTTGTGGGTTTGCTAGATAATCGCAGCAACGTTTGGATACGTTCGTGAGCACTATGTTTAGTCCTAACATTGCAATTTGAAGTCTTGGTGCGTGTTCCGGAAACCAAAACTGGAACTAGATTACGTATTTTCGCTAATCGCCAAAGTCGGGGACGCTGTAACTGAAAGCTACAGTTATTTCTAAAGTGTGTTTGTTTAGCCTTATGATAGCAACCCTTCAACCTCATCCTGACGACACGCCAATCAACGTCGTGCTCCTTGTATGTGTCTTTTGCTACAGGTTGATGACCTCGGAGCGTGTTGTTGGACCTAATACCGCCACCACAAACATGATAAGCCTCTCCCAGTGCTACTTATAAACCTATCAGGGAACTGAGGTTTAAACTAAGTTTTAACTCGCGAGAGAGGGAAAGAGACATAGAGAGAGAGAGATAAGAGAGAGAGTTGCTTTATTGGAAGAGAAAGGAAAGTCAACTCAGCCGATAACTTCCTCTCCGGTTGAATGCACCTCAAGCAATACTGAGTCTAAGAGGAGGATAAATATAAAAACGGATAGAAAGGGAGAAGTTGATGATGGTTTACAAGCCGCGCAGCCTGGACTGCCCCGGCCGAATCATAGCCGGTTCGAGAGTCCCATGTCTTTTAAAAAGACCAACAGTGCACGGAAAGCTTTTCCGCGATTCCCGGAACAACACTCCCGGAACAACAGTTTTGAGGAGGTGCATGAACCCAGTCTCAGTTAAGCATACTACGCTCTAAGCGCTGATCGAGCCTGCGAATGTTGCCGACATCCGTACAGTGCATGCGCGAGTGTCGATATTGCGGTAGTTACGAAAGCATCAGCGTTCTCCTGTCCCGCTCCTGCGAAAATGCCTTTTACATGTCGAAAGTTACTGCGCTGAAAAACAACGAAGAAAGGGAAGAACGAAACAGCATGAGCGAAGGTGCTGTTTCCTTTTTCATATTCGGCCGTGTTGTCTCGCACTGCGAACTTCTTTCGTGTACAAGCGACAAGCCCACCTGGTTCTGATTGCCTGTACGTCTACCGTGGCTGGCCACAGGTGTTGAAATACCACACGTTCAAAAATTGCTTCAGCGACCATCTCAGTGATATCGCAGGCTGTGGGCTACACTAGCTGTAACAGCAATTTTAAGCGTGGGCTTGTACGCACTTCATAGTTTATTCATGCATTTTCATTTGAAACAGCTATTTTTTGTGTACAAGTAACGTTTGAAAAATATATGCTTGGTAAATATATTTGGCAAGGCAATGCATGCTTTAGTTTTAACACATAAAAATTTATATTTTCTGTCTTTCACCTTAACGCGTCCTACTGCCACAAGACAAAATCAGAGTTACTGTAGGCGGTCTGATTCCCAGGGGAAGCTGCTTCACTATTTTCACTTTTTAGAAAATACTTACCCATATCTCTTTTAATACGACGTTGGCAACTTAGCCAAACGAGTCAAACAGTAATACGACCGTTTTTGGGCCGTTGCACTAATGTTACTACAGCAGTAGCAATTGCAGCAGTTCTCCTTATGCCTCTTCTCTTACAATAAACGTGAAAGGCAGCACCTCAACAGACAGTGCAACGTCACTGAGGCTATTCCATGTGCTTTTGTTGTGGCCACATGCCAGTGAAAGAAAACAGTAAGAACACTTACCCCACAGTCATTGGCGCCGTCTCCACACATGCCAACGTAGTACCTGACGAAGAAATGAAAATATTTAATTGCCCTAATTTATTTAGTATTGGAAAGCTTCTCACACGGCATGCACAACAGGCTAAACCAGGCATACAAGAGTGCCTCTCTGGGACCACTCCTTAGCACTCAAACTCAGAAAATCGAAAAATTCGAATTCACTCTTTCGCAGCATGGTTCAAAACGCCTACGCAGTGCATGCTGGGTTAGCACACAATCCAAAAAGAAATCAAGCAAGCTGTGCGATATGGCCTTGTTGGTTTTTTAAGCGAAAACAGCAGTTTGGTAGATCCAAAAGCCGCCGTCGGAGAATCCAGGAAATTTACATAAAAAAGAGAAACTCTGTAATTGTAATGAAAATTAATGATGTACACTGAATAAAGAATTGCGTAAACTTGGTTTGCGATATGGGCTTCATTGCTTATCCCACGGTCAAGCCTATCCTTCGGCTTACTAATTAAGGATGCAATGAGTGCCTCGTGGCCTCCGATTTGAAAAAAATGAGAAGCTTGCACTAGTTCAAGGCTGGAGAAACAGACAACAGAGCTCGTGGTCGGATACCCGACTGTTGCACCTTACATGAATTTACGAATTTGCATCTGAACGTTCTCCATGACTGGCAGGGCCAGATTCTTTTTCCGGCAGGATTTCACATCTCCCCCAAAGCAAACCGTGTTAGAACGCGCTAGAACCAGCCGCAACCGGTTTCGCAAGCTCGGCGTCTGTGCTCCCAACTTCAGGTGGGAACGCACGCGAACAGACGAGAAGAAGAACATGCGAGAGATAACACCGCGAAGCCTGGGCGGCTAAGCATTCTCAATGATCAAACTGACCGATGCCGGGCGCTCCTCACGAGGCGCACGCTCACGTGCACTAGGTATTGTTTCTTGGCATGTTTGTTTGCAAGTGCCTCACGTGGCCCGAGCCCACGCGCAAGCCTTGATGGCAGCATCCGCTCTTCGCGATGCGAGCGCTCACATGCGCTCGGTATTTTTACTGCAAAGCAGTATATGTCTAACCCCCCCCCCACCGCCAGTTTTCATTCCGGTGTCATCGATTTACTCGGCGCCGCTTTGGGGGTCCTCCCCGCCCCGCTGGCACATCTTTCACAACTATTTTTCCCTCTCCTCCGCCGATGCCCCTTTGGCAAGTTGCGGAGTCGCCAGGTAACGGCTGTAGTGCGGTTATCAGATGATTGCGAAAAATAAACACAAGCACGAATGGGTGTTAAAATGCACTGTAGATTAAAATACTCCCTAATATGAAATTTATGCACAGCGCGAGCTCCACTCTTCTCTGTGACAGCGCATTTCTGCGGCGTCCCAGGAAGTGTTAGCGTGACCAGCGAACGCCCGACGGCGTGGGCTACTCTGCTGCTACCTCGCAACGCAACGCAGCTGCCGGTCAGGATGTTGCGAATCGTTTTTGAACCTCCCGCAGATATTTCACGTGGTTCGCCATAGCCGCACGTGTCGTATTCTATCTCACCCCTCACTGGACGCTCCTCTCGGTTTTCTTTCGTCACTGGTGCGTTCGCTCACTCGGTTACGCGGCCATAACCAGACGCCACTCCCGCGAAGCCCAGGTAACGGCTACCAAAGGGCTGCCTCCTAAACTACCGAAACCCGCCGTCGCCATTTGCGCTGAAATTTCACTTTGCCAAGTAGCTTGAAGAGAAAATTGCCCAGTTAAAACGATGGCCTGAGCCCATATTTGTTTTCAGCTTGGAACGTCTCCCGTGCGACATTTGCGCGGCTGTCTTACATGCCTAAGCATGCGCCATCACCGGCTACCGGATTGTGCGTGCACGGTTTGCGGGTTAAAAAAAGGGGACGTGTACGCACAGCCAGGCTTCATATCGCTACCGATGAAATGCCGGTTGTGCTGGTGGGAGAAATAGATGTCGAAATTACCTGGCTCAATGTACCTAGTAGGCTGTCCTGCTTAATCGAGTGGCTCGGGCGTGGGTTGATGTGTTACACAGACATCTTACAAATACAGTAAGATGCCTACGAGGGGAAAGGAAACGAACAGCCACATGTTTGTATGCGAGAATAGGGCTCAAGGGCTTGCAGGTTTTCAATCATTATGGAACGGATGTATGCCGTTCGTTTCGAAAGAGTAGAGTAAGAATTTAAGCGTTGGCACCAACACAAGCGCGAATCGGCGCAAGAACAACGGAAAGCTGCAGGCGCCGCCGTTACCACCTCAAGCTCAGATCGTCGAGTAGCGGCGCATTCCTCCCGGAAAAAAAGCAACTTGCGAGCTTGAAACGCAGGCGTGAGCCAATATCACTTGTTCAGAGGTCTTTCAGGGGATACTTTCGACTGCGTCTGTCACTTATAAGCACGCGGACATGACCGGTGGCTGGCTTATGCGTGCGCAGGTTTGTAGGAGGGAGGTGGGGGCGTGCACGAGAAGCTGTAGGTTATAAGCCCGTAATGATGGATGGCACGTCCGCTGTGCTAGTGCGAGGTTTAAACGCGGACGACAAACGGCCCGATGGGACCTATCCAGAGTCCTTAGTGGTAGAGAGGATTGGGTTGGCGTGTTACACAAACAGTAAGATGCTTACGACGAGGAAGGGACACCGGCATATTCATGTTTGTCTGCATGAACAAAGCTTGGTTACTTCAGAGGTTCATTCAGCTAATTGGCTAGGAAATATGCTCGAACGCAAATTAAAACAAACATGTTTTGTTTCGTGCACTCTGTGGACTGTGTTTTTGCAGGTCATCCATCTTCACAGAGTGGAAGGGCACTAATTTTTTTTCTGTATTTTTTGCGGGTAACGCATTACGGCTGAACGAAAAGTTTATACAGTTCTCCTGTTAAATCGTGTGCTACAGAAGTGTACTGAAAACTACCCGAGTTTTCTTTTAAATGTAATTACAGAGGTAGAAAAATATGTTCAGATCATTACGTACATGTAGGCTAACAAGGGCAATCCGCCAAGATTCTCAGTAACGTATAGAGAGAAGAAAATGAAGCTAAAGGAAAAATATTACGACAATCTTATGAGGAAGCCACCAACGCAAATAGGGCATGTGTGTTTACAGCTGATAAAGATAATTTTACGCCGCTCTGTGATCCACGCCTGTACTGTACACGAATTAACAGCGCTTTCTTGTACACAGCTATGGCCTAAATTTCTTCGTAATGGTGTGTCAGGCTATTGACATTAAACCGTCTGCCTCAATATCATCAGTGACACGTGGCCACCAAAAACGATGCCGCGTCAAAGATTAGCAAAACGACGTGAAGCGCGCATTTTCCGCGTATTTATTGAAAATTGTGTAATAAATATTTTGCATTCACATTTAAATTGCGCTTCATTATGCTACAATTTTTTGGAAAGCGGTTTGGGTACAATTCCAGTAGAAGAAAATACTCCGACGAGGCGATGGACCGATCGGCCGAGGAATCAGAAGGACATCACTGTGGCGCTCACACACAGAATGGACAAGGATTCTACGCAGTATTCACTGCTTTCAATCAGCGAAGCGGCTGCAAGAAACCTTTCACAGCGTCTAATTCAATGTGCCCACAAAATTTCTTGGGAGGGAAACAGAGTACAATAACATTCTTTCGAAAACGGCTAGGGCAATCAAATACTGTGCTTCCAAAAGCGTAAGGCGATGATTGTTTGTTAATCTATCATTTTTACGTCATGAGATTTCGCTATGTACACTATAATCTCCTCGCACAATTTCTAAATCACACGTCGCGTTTCCATACCAAAGCCGGTCTTGAGTAGGTAATACAGCACGCTACAATAAAATACAGAAAGCTGTTGGATATCTACAAACTTCCAAGATGTGCTCTTTAACGTAATATATTCTAAAGCCGGGTGCTTTGTCATTATGGGTCCGTAAAACACAGTTGCTGTGCCCTCAGAGCGACGTTCTAAAGTCGCTATGCTTTTCGCTACGTTTACAGCTCAGACAGTTTGTTGGCACTCTCATACATACTGCTAAAATTTTTTCTTCTCTTTTTCGGTCTTAAACCCCCACTCTGCCACTTTCTCAAATGCCCCAGTTGATTGCCTGCCCGGCCACACAAAGTTATGTGCACTTGTTCACGCAGCCGACCACAGACATCGTAGTACCCAAAACTACCAACTTCGTCATAATGTTACTTTATGTGGAATTCCACAGGAACCCAGCCAGACCAAAATGAAGCCATTTTTAAGCCCGTCTGATTACTCGTGTAACTGTGCAGTCCCCATCAGACCAAACTAAAGCAAGAAAAACGCAGAGATTTTGCATACGAGAAATCTGTGTCTTTAACGTTGACAAAGGTAATTCAGGGGCTAGCGTCGAAACACGTACCCCATGTCTTGAAGCAATTCGACGAGCTGCTGCTTCTGCTCTGGAGCCATGCGCGCAAACACTGCCCCGCATACGGCAACCTGCATGGTTAAATGGTAGCCAAAACTTTTTGCGCCATTATACTCTACTCAGATGCTTGACCACAGAGTATGATTTCACCAAGAATTGCGAAAATAAACGCGAACAGTTCACGGGAGTCTTTGTACGACTAGCACTCCCGTGATATTAATCAACTTCGTACGATGTTCTCCATCGGGGAATACATGAGTCTGGCCATGTCGATAATCGCACTACGGCTCCTGTCGCGTACCGCACATTTGCAACTTCTCGCATGCCCAGCGTCCCCCCCAACAGAGTCCGACCATACCCGTGGTGCACGGCTTCGCTTGGCGGTATTCCGCACAGTCTGTCTACATTTTTGTTCGTACAGATGGACGTATGAAAAAACGTTTATCAGAGAGTAAAAGAAGGAGAGGTATGGGGAAAGGGAGTAATAAAGAGTTCATATTTGGAACCCGAGGCCCCGGGTTCCAGATTCAGTAGCTCCGCCTTTCGGCATTTCGATCAGGGACATCGCTCGAGGTACCTGCCACCTCGAGACAGCGGAGCGAAACTAGGCACGCACAAGCTATCTTGAAACGACGGCCCAGTGAATGCGCTGACTTTCGGGCGAACGCGCCCTACACGACCCTTCATACCATTGCCCACCTCCAGAACGATGCGGAAAACAGCTTGCCAAAAACAGAAAGACCCGGCAAGCTCTTCCATGTCCTCTCGAGGAGCTCAACACCCACGATTCACAGACACCAATACGTCTACTCAGAAGTCACGCTTGACATTGATGTTTGAAAGCAACATACGAAAACACGGCAAGCAGCGCAAAGCATACATCCAGGCGTTTTCATGAAACCTGGGAGCGCCGGATATGGCCCAAGACCACCGACACCAATCCCACTACTCTATTACAGACATGGTAGGCAGTTCTGGTCAGCTTAACCTTAGACGACCAGGTAAACTTGGTCCAAAGAACAGGGCATGGTGCTGCTGAATATGGAGCCCTAAACATGAAACCCCCTCCACCCGCCTTCTCTCCCCCCCCCCCCAAGTCTCCCTCTTATTTTTTCAACATTCCCCCTCTCTATATTTTCTAACATAAAGTTTTTCTAGTAGAACTAGTACTACGTTACCCGCAACCTCAGGAAAGGGAGAGAAACAGGGGCACACGGGCTTGGAGCGACGCAAAACAGAGCGCGCTTAACTTTTTCTGGCACACATGGAAATCTGTGGGAACACTAGGTGGATAGAGATGCGCTGTAAAAAACTGGAGCCAACAAGCCTAGCCGTAGTGGTTCATGCGCAGCCAAAGCCACAAGGCGACGCACTTCCGTGAATGAGTAGTCTAACTTGTAAACGGGCAATAAGAAGCATTAAAATGAAGGAAGGTACCGAAATATTAACACTTCCAAATCATATAAACCTTTGTAAGTCGGATATAAACGCTCACGTTCAATAGATGCGCGCATGCTTATTCAGAACACCTCCACAGAAATGAGACTGGAATTTGCGCCAGAGGAAAGCAGATCTTAGGAACCGAAATGCGAAGTACTGTGCGGAGGCAGCGGTGCCGGCTTCGAATATACATATTGTTCCTCCGTGTGGGATTGATTGGCAGTCGCTGCACGTGGTCACACGCTTCAACATCAATCCCCTTTTTTGTTTCCTCTTTCTACGCTCTTCGAACCATCCTAGTAATGTTTCTTAGGTTTGAAACCGCTCACTTGTCACGCAGAAAGGCACTTTCAATAAGAACACCGGGATAATAATGAAGCGTTAGGAGAGCAATATTTCCATGACCAACCTGTCTACAAGATTTTTGATATACTACTGTGGAAACAGGCTGGAATGTGTTATTGAAAATTTCAAGCGAACACTCAAGCCAGTTGCCTGTTGCGTCCGCTACAAATCACTTGATGCAGAAATGTGAATAGAAATAACAGCGCCACTTTGTATGGCGGATCAGAAGTTGTAAGATAGTAAATGAGTGAGCGCAAAAACGGTTGAGAGCTATAACAATTGTACTTACCTGGCGAATGACATCAGCATAGTGTTCACGGAGCACACCGAAAGTCTTCCCTGTCACAACAATAGCTGGGCGGCCGCGCTTCACGGAGATCGAGGTTGTGCCCTGCGTAATGAAATTTGCAGTTTTACGGTACTCAGATGGGCAATATGCCGCACAGCGCTTTGACGCAAGCACAAGGAAGAAGACGAGTGGCTCGCGCGTACCTGGCGCAAGCGCTGTCAAGGTCGCCATGTACATAATGCAAATAGATCGTTCATCATTCTTAACCACAGCTCAACTGACCTGATCTGCTCTGCCGCCACATAACAGTAGTTCGGTGACCTAACACAAGCAGGTAATCGAAGCGTTGCCAGAGGAACGGTGTCCTTCCTTAAACAGCCAGCTTGGTAAAAAAAATTCCCTCGCACTTCCCCGAGGGGGAGAGTGTGCAAGTGCGAATGCACGGTTGCATTCGCACTTAAAAGAAGTTATCTCAGCTTTGAAATTTCGTGTCAGTACTCCTTTAAGCGGGTGCATTAGCCCTTCTCACGCCCGATTCCTGGTCAATCCCTCACGTGGGTATGTGCCATGAGGAGGCGCCCAACACCCGCAGTCACTGAGCGGAGAGAGGAGGAGGAGAGTAGCGCGCGCCCATCTCCCCCCGTTGCTAGGGAAGACGAGGAGCGCGCGCACCCGCAGCTGTTGCTATGCGGACTACGGCGGCGGACGATTCAGGCTCGCTTAAGAAGTGCATTCGCACTTAAAACCTCAGGTGTCTTCACTGCTTTCCGCCAACACGGTGGTCTCACCATGTAAAAATGACCCAAGCAGTGAGATAAAATGCTCGTGGGAGTGCTGTATCGGCGCGTGCCCAACACAGAAATATTTTTTTTTTGCGTGTTACAAGGCATCCATGCCGAAATTTTGTCAGAAAAATTCGCGGCTTATTTGCTCACTTCACTTCAAATGCCGCGGAAAGAGTACCGACTTTTGCCGCATTTGCCAAGTAAATGCCTGTCTTCTCTCCTCCGCACACGTCTTATTCTCCTCCTCACCTTTTTAATAATCCAACGAAAAACGCGGTTAAGGTTAGCTAAAGTTTATTCAATTTTCCCTGGTTCCAATGGCCACGCCACTGGTAGCGCCATCTACTCGAACCTTTTTTTACGTTTGAACTTCAAACACGGCCACAAGGTTTAGGCGCTCACTCTATTTGTATTTTAGGGTCAAGATATAGTTTTGAATGACTATTTTATTTGCGATTGCGGACATCAAACTTCTGTGTATTGATTTTTTGCTCCAAATGTGCCTGTTGTTATCTTTTTGACAAGAAATTTTGAACGATATTAAGTATGCTTCTAGAATAAATGGTTAGGCTAAATGGTTGCATAACTTTTTGCCTTTCACAATTCTTTAAACTTTTTCCAGGATGGCTCAAAAGAAGCACGGAAAGGCATGCACACAAAAAGACAGACCAAAATTTTTGTAGTTTAAATATTCAAAGAAAGACTATCCTCTTTAAAAACAAATGCAAATCATCTCACGTTTCGCAAGCTTTCACCACCTTCGCCGTGTGGTTTTGTGGAATGCGGCAGTGCTTCTGAGGACTCCCAGATTAAGGCGGGTACCGTATCCGACGACGTCGTGTTGGACGATAGGATGAGCACTTCTTGGCCACGCTCAATCATCTCGCACTCGCGGGCCACGCTCACTGCAGTCAGCATATTGTCTCCTGGCAGGAGGAGGGGGAATAAATGTTTATTTGACAAGCGTTGTGGAAACCACAACTCCTATGCTGTTAACACGCATAGTGGAAAAGAGAAGCTTACAATGAAAAAAATGGCTGCAGCACAAGGGAAAGAGCCCGGAAAGTAAGTGCACAGACTCCATACGAATTTCAGGATAAATATTGCGAATGTAAGTTTAAAATAAAAAGAACAAAAAAGAGCTGCTATCTTGCGGTATGCGAATAATTACAAATTTCTACAATTGAGCGGATCACGCGACAACTGGAGAAGGACTCAAACGGAATAGTAGTTTGAAAGAAAATATTTTTCCCAATTATAAGCTCGAAACACAGTCAACACAGATGTGAAATTTATTACGCCTCTATATTACCCTTTGAGCTCTTCGCTGTAGAAATTTGGAAATTCACCTAAAACGAAGCCCTGCAGGTGCGAAAAAGAAATAACGCTCCCTCGTTAAATTTCACAGTTGAAGACGTTTGCCGACAAAGTTTTCTCTGCTGTAGTATGGCGGCATTTCAGGTGGGTGTTGATCTCCTCTTTGCACAATTCCCCAGGATTCATCCTGAAGTTAGTGATATAACGTTGACCTTTTGTGGACACTGGTACAAAACCGTCACCAGGATTCAGTAAGGCGCAAGGCTTGCCGTGAGCCATTTTCTCGCTGGAAAACAAAAGGCCCTCATTGCGGCTGCCGCATTTCTTTTGTTTAGAAAGAGGCTCTCGTAAAGGGGGGCCTCAGTAGCGGTCGACGCCTCCAAGAAGATACCGCATGTCGCGAGCAGTATACACTAGTTGACAAGGATGTTGAGGAGGGTCTTGGGGAGGAGGATAAGTGTGGTGGTAACCATACCCCTCCGTAGGAAGACACGATTCAGTGCGAAAGTTACATTGTGGAAAGCCCCATTGTGAGCCAGTTTACAAAGAACACGGCTAACCCAAAAGACAAATTCATGGCTGAGGAGATACCTAGAGGATATATATAAGCGGTCTTATATCCAAGTAAAGAGGTCCTGAGGACTTTATGTTTTATGAATTTTCGCATGCGCTGAACACAAGTCCCAGAGTTCCCATTTCACCCGGCAAGTTTTTTCTCCACATGGGTACGACAGCTGAGGCGATTACACGTATTGGCGGGGAGCGCGACCACGGGCGGCGCTGCGAAGCACGCCTCCGTGACGTCGGCTTCGGGATTTTCGTATTTGTCGTATGTTTCAATTGGGCTCGCTCTCCCTGCTGCTTCTTTGCGCTCGGTTGACGTCTAATGGTTGTCCGTGCCATATTTTGCGTGTGCGCAACTTTTTATCGTGATGATAGCCTTAAAATCGCATACACTAGCTCAAAGCGTGATTTAAAGTACAGTTTTTGATGCCTCTACGGAAGAAACATTGATGGCGTCGCCCCGTTCCTTGCGAAGCCGGTGCTGGCGGAGCTCGAAGAGTCGGAGCTAGGCGTCAGCTTCTGTATTAAGCAATCTTTCGAGCCAGCTGCTAGTAACCGACAACAGAGAGAATACAAGACCAAAACAAATTCCCGGCCTTTGAAGCTGTCGGCTTTGGCAGAAGGCATTCCGATTCCCGGTTATTATATGTAAGGTAAAACAGTTTTTGCAACCTTGCCGAACGCTCGAAAGTATTGTATCACATCAATTTACGTTGTCATGGCATGAAAGTGTGGCGCCATGCACTATAGGCTGCAGAAACTGCAGGTTGAGTTCCAAATAACCCACTGTGTGTATAGCTAGGCGCGTGCTGGTTTTATACCATGCTTCTAACCAGCATACAGATATACAGAGCAAAACGAGCAACGTCTACGGTAAATATACGGTAACACTATGTTTGCTCAGACCTGGATGGATATTTCGGTACATTTTCCACAGCCAAATCTTCCCAATATTCAGATATGCGTTATAGGCAAACTGCACTCAAGAGGGGGAGGGCAGGAGGAGGAAACTTTATTTAACAATGAAATCGACGTGGTTAGTGGGCCGGCTGCTCAGAGTAACAGTAATTTTCCTCAATCCATAGAATGCCGTCCCAACTAGACCAGGATTTGTTCTTTAAACCTGGAAGTGTTGGAAAACAATGAAAAGCATCTTATAAATATTCATCCGTTTCCATTCTTCTAACATGCGGGCGTATACTATTTATTGCGTTCTTTGGCGAGTATATCAAGCCTTCAACACCGCAATCACGTTATAATAGTTCGGGTTGATAGTCAATTCGTTATGATAACGATGGTTGCGATAGAAATACTGAGCACAACAGCCGCCTTCGAGTACTGTGGACAACGTTGTTCTTGGGTGCGATCGCGATGGCGTAGCACAAACCTTCTCATTGTATTTGGATGTGAATAAACAACGCACGCTGTGGATATGCACCTTCTTGAATGCAGCCATAACTAAAGCCAATTTGTGAAGAAAGAATGTGTGCCATACAGCCTGCAAAAATTGGGCCCATCTCCCCGCGAGGGGGACTCGAGTAAATGCGTCGCATAGGGGGTGGGTGTATTGCGTTAACGTTTAGTGTTTCGGGAGTTGGTGGTAGTGAATGCTTTGTATCAGCAGCTTCTTGACGTAGTTTGAATGAGTCAAGGATATAAGGCGCGTTCGTAGCCTCCCATTCTGTGTCGGCTTTGTGGCGCAGTGGGTAGAGCACCATGTACATTGCGTTCCGCCCGCAGGGTCGAGGGATCGAAACCAGGCGCCGGATAGTATTTTTTTATATAGTGTTGGGGGAGGGGTGCGGACTACGACTACGGGCGTCAACGGGGGTGACATCGTGAGTTACTGAAATGCTCTGCATTTAAAAATACCCACACCATCTTTGTGAGCCTCCCAAACATCCCCAAACCTAGTAATAGGACGTTTGTGACGGTGCAGAAAAATCAATGCTTTGGGCACACACACATACAACAAACATTCATTTGATACCAGTCAACAACGAAAGAAAAGGAAGACATCTCCTTTACTTCCTGCTGTGCCATGCGCGCGTAGGGGCCCGCTGCTTGGTACGTAGCATGAGGCTGTTGTCGCCATAAGAGCATCTCAAAAGTACGGTAGGGAAGCCTACGCATTTTGAACACTTATCGAGGAGCTCTGAGCGCTGAACCTCGCGAATAAGCTCGAAAGGACGAGTTTCACACAATCTTCTCACCGATGCTCTGAAGAAAGTTGTTCTCGCTCTTTTCGTGCGTTGCAAGCTTGTAGGGTATACAGCTTGAAATTATTCAGATGTGTCAGAAGGTGGTAAAAATCTCTGAAAATTATTGAATTACTATAAATGCGCTTTTTAATGCACTAGAGCATCAAAGCGGGCGATTTCTAGCACAGGCACTGCTGCCCCTCACAAGCGGAGTGTAGCAGACGACAGCGGCGCGAGTCCCTAAGCCGACGTCAGAGCCAGGGGGCGCCACTCAAATATCTCACCGCCAATACAGGTTCTCTAAAAACAACTAGGATGGTGATGAAAGGATACTTGAATCGAGCACGAGCAGTGGCCAGCTGTACAGTTAAACAACGTTTTCAACTAGCAGCCCACCCGTCAAAGGTCGGCCAGGGCGCTTTACACGCGCAGCAGCCAGTCTCACTCACTGCAGTTACTGTTAGTGCTCTTGGTGACGAGGAACATTGTGGCGTCCCACTAACCCAATATTAGTGCGGTAATTATACATCATTGCTTTCGGAATCAGAACACCTGAGATGTGCCTTGGTGACCTGGAGAGTTGTCCCGTGCTAGACAGTTAGTCCCAAGTTTCGTAAAGTCTGTGCCTATGTAACTGCTTGCCTAATACTCACGTAAAGAGAAAAAATATTTTAACTTGCTTAAGCAACTAGAGGAGAAAAGAGCCAGTACAAGGCAACATGTAGAAAGAAGCTGCTTATTCTGAAACAAAAATTCATATAGTCAAACATGTTGACTAAGCCCTGCCACCATAAACGATGTTTAGGCAGCGGGACCTTTGTCACGTAGAGGTGGAACAAAAAGTAAATGAAGCAGGGCTTCGTGAAATTAGAATAATTTATATTTTATGCTGCACCTTGCATAAATAGTGTATGTGCTGCTGAATATTCTTTTACGACGACTTTTTCAAAAGTCACTACGAGGTTGCTGGCTAGGCACATGACTAAGAAATCTCCTCAAAATCTTGAACCCGTGCCCCGTTTACTTTTTTCTCTCATCTGTATGTACCACATACCGTACAGACGGAAAAAAGCCAGACATGTAGGAAGCTCGGTCGAGAGAGAATACTGCCCAGAGGCGTACCTGTGACCATGATGGTGCGGATATTAGCCGCCCGGAGAGTGCGGATGACGCCGGTGGTCTCAGGCTTCAGCCGATTTTCCATGACCAGCAGCCCCAAGAAGATGAGGTCGCGCTCCAGCTCTTCTCGGGGCAGTCGGTGCACCTTGGTAAAGCTGTCCGTGAGAGGTCGGTACGCTAGCGCGAGTACCCGGTGGCCCCGCTGTGTGTACGACGTTAGCGTATCTACAAAGTCCGGGGGCACTGCGCAAAGGCAAGTCAAGACAACAGCTGCTAATAAATTTGATATCAGTAACAGCCAGCGCCCGCAATACTTCAGCTAGGATACAAAAAAAAAACGTACTTTATTGTCGTTCATGTCCCCCACGAAACCCCTACGACTTCATTCCGCCGGATCAACAAAATAACTATATCGCCGCATATTGCCAATATCATTTTCGCCTTACGGCATCTTTTGTTTTTGTAAAAGAGTACTGTAAAATTACGTCGCGCCTACTGGGTTAACAAACCTGATCACCGAAGTTCTCAACTTTTAAAAGCAGCTATGTTGGTTGCTCTTAATCGTAAATTTGTGTGGTGGCAATGCGCGTTAGAGCGACGAGCGCCCTTTCGATAAACAGGGAATAATGCAATAACGAGTTGTGAACAGTAAACATTTGCTCTCTAATTTGTTTTGACAACTGGCAGAAGCCAACGCGAGGATCAAGGGGATGTTACGAGGATGCCGTCACCAAAGTGGGTGATAGTGATAATTTTTCAATTTGGTAGAGAAGAGCAAACAAATGGTATTTGATCAGAGCTAAGAAACAGGCAACACTTGTTAATTTTTTGGTTATTTGGTTCACTTCCGCATAAGTTGCAGTCAAGGCGACAATGCTGTCGGTCCCATCCAGATGACGCTTCATCAACCACTGCAATACCTCGTGTGTTCTGGGAATTACTTTTGTGCATGCCCCTATCCATCAATATAAACATTTTACGCTTATCTTCACTTATAAACTCGCGTTTAATGTCTGCAAGGAGCTGATATTGCTTTTCCGAAACTAATAATTCAAAGTTCTGTGAAAACAGTTCAGAATTAGCATCATTGCAGGCTGTGAAATTACAGCGGACATAACATATCTGTAACAAAAATATAATGCCATAATTACAACACTAAAACAATATGATAGAAAAAAGAAACTGAAGCAAAAATACCTTTGGGGGGATGGTGAATACTGTACATTGTAATACACAGAAAGGCCTCACAAAGGAACTGTTTGGCCCGTATCAGTAACTGCGCAAAATTGCAATAAGGTGCTATTGACGCTGCTGCGACTACACTACGGCAGTTACAAATAAAATTGGTCGCGTATCTCCTCACTTTGCTGCAAATTTCGTAAAGACCATAGTCGCCTGTCATCCTTGCCTCATAAATGATTGTGTTTTCTTTCCCGCTGACCTTCCATTCTCTTTCCCTGTCGTCACGGTCCCCCCACGATGAAGAAGACTGGCTTGCTAATTTAAAATTCAATGTTACCGCGTTCCACTGCTTGCGCGACATCTATTGATACCTATCGGTACTGTCGGAATTCTTGGAATGCCGCCACTATTGCCAGTGTCGCGCGGGAGCACAGTTTGTATTTGGGGGGCCAAACATTTTTTGTGGCTCAATTTTGTGCCGCAAAAATTAACGTGGCTTATGTTTTAAATAAAACAAAACTGGAGACAACCCTTACTAATTGAAATTCCGCCTCAAATATGCCCGATGCTTTAGTTTTAATGAACAAAGTTGATGAACCTTGCCACATGATTTAGCGCTTGGGAAATGTTTTCCCTATGTAAACGCAACGTTCAAGAACACCACAAATTTTGGCCGGACGCCCAAATTGAGGGACATACAGACCACAATGTTTGAATATAAGTCGCCCAAGAATTTAGGTAGATCAAGAATTTAAGTTGCCCAAGCAATGAATGTTACATACACATAGCTCTGGTAAATCATTTAAATTTAATACATCAGCTGTAATCGCTTATTCATAAAACGGGCACAATATTGGCACCTGGAACGGCATTACTGCCCAGGTCTAGTTTTCTCACATGAACCTCATTCCAATCATGCCTTTTTAGGCTCGCTCTGCTTCAGAAGATGAATTCATGAAGATCAATCACGCCATAGGCGGTCTATTCGGATTCATAAGATATAAATTGATTGATTGAAGGGTTTAACGCGCCGACGCAACGCCAGCGATGAGGCGCGCCGTAGTGGAGGGCTCCGGATTAATTTAAGATATAAATAGATATAAACATAAATAAATAAACATAAATAGATACACATAATAATAACCAACAAAATAATAATAATAACAAAATAAACATAAATAGATATAAACATAAATAGATATAAGACAAGATATAAATAGAGATCTGCAAATTAGTCCCCGTTTCACCTTGCTGATGGTCTGCACGTGAGCAACCCATTACAGTTATATTTGTTCTCTTTTATTTTCTTAAACTTCCTGCTTTTTCATGTGTTTGTTAGGTCCACATGGGTATCTTCGAGGCAGAAGCGTCACTGGCAAGACCACTCTTGGCCCACTGTGTGTGCAGCTGACCCAAAATCAGAAATGAGCAACTTTCTAAAGAGTTGTGTGGGACCACCACTCAAAGCGTAGCCTGCATTACAACCTTGCTTGCAAGGACGTATTTGAAAAAAATGAACCGCGAGGTGCTTTTTCTCGTAACTACCTTCTTTATTCTGAAACAACCTAAATGAACTACCTGTTTAAAAATTATGTTATTCTTGTACGCATAAAAAGATCATGTTCCCCAGTGTTTACTCTTTAGCCTGCATTGAAGTGCGAATTCATCTGTGGGGAAAGCTTGCGCTCACCTGTATCAGCTTTCGAGAGGCTGGCGATAGTCTCGGGGGCGCCTTTGCAGAAGACGTCAAAGTGCGTTGAACCGAGCATGCGTGTAACAACACTCATACGTTGCAGGCCCGAGGAAAAAGGCAACTCCCGCACAATGCCAACCTCCATAGAACCGGGCAACTGCAACGAGAAATCCCAGCACGCGTGAAAACACATCCTGCGCTTAATACCGGAACATCGTGTATTGTTTAATCAGTGACATCGAGCAGTGGGCAGTTAGTGAGGTTTTTCAGTTCTTTAGAGATCAGACAGTCCTTTTTTTAACTGTGCATTGAAGCGAGATCGTCCTGTACCTTTGTTTTTTTTTTTTTGAAGAATGCTCAGTCATTGAAGGGCAAAGAGCCAATGATGAGCCGCCAAACGACTCAAAAAATGAAGTAACGCTGTAAAACAATTTCGTCAATTAGTACGGGAACTATACTCTACACACTTATTATTAGGTGCCTGTTGCACGTACAACACTCGCACGTGTAAGTGCAGCGGCCGGCATTTTATGTAGTACCTGTGCTTGCGCACGGCATTGCATTTCTAATAAACTCGGCACAACTGCCAAGGTTATCCTAGACGGGATTCCAGTGTGATGGGATCCCAGTGCCTGAGAAGATATATTCGGGAAAACACGTTTCTTTGTAATTTGGTAAATACTCTTGCAAGTAGTTTTTGTGTAATTGACCATGTAGTAAAGGGAGGGCACACTAAGTCAACACCATACAACTTTTACTCGTAGATATCCTGAATATACCCATACGCACCCAGAAGCGCACACCGTTGTTCTCTACAAAACAAACAAGCGCAGCTCATCTTCAGCGCTGTCCATATAGCGGATGATGGCAACATCATGGACATGTAACTACTCACTTTGCTGACTGTTGTAATTGGAATAAAAACTTCCAATGTTTCTGCTACCTTGATGGCAATACAAATATAGCGTGTCACCCCGAATTGCTATCTTTGGCCTTATTCAAATACAAATTTAGAAAAACCAGATACAGCGAGGAAGGCGCTTTTGTAATGACAGGCAGCCCTCAAATCAGGTCTCAAGAGAAAAGAAGGCAAAGTTCATACCATGGTCAAATCTCCGGAGGCGTTCAACGAAGGCTCCGATGGTATTTTGAAACTACTGGCGTTTTGAGGACGCACTACAGTTGGAGCAATTACATCATACTTTGAGGCGTCGTCAATATGTGGCTCTTCCAAAACCTGCAGCAGTGGTAATGAGGGAAGGCGACTGTAGCATCCCACAACCTCTCCACTAGTGCAGTGAATAAATTTTACACCAGCTACGTGACTGCCTCTATGGTAAGGAATAATTTTTGCGTTGATGACTGTAGACAATACTGTACCCCGTGGGACATGGCCAGTACCCGAATATACTCCATTCTTCAATAAATGGATGTGAACTCTTTTTCTAGGCTCAATTTCTTGGTTAGTGATTTTGTTTATTTGTCTTCACCTACTTGCGTCCAACTGATTCCACAATTATCAAATACCGACTTTCTACATGCAACAATATTAATCTAACATACGCAAGCTACGCTGTTAATCGCGAGCAGTAGAATCCATTCATCTTTGTTTTAACATCAAGGAATTCCTACAATTGTTGAAAAGCCCATTTCGCTAATAGAAAGTAAACTCTTCCGGTCACTGCCATCTCTTGCCTGCAAAAAAGACCCTACCAAAGCACCTTGAAATAAGGGTCAGAGCAGAAGCAGATGAGACTCTAATTACTTGAGTAAACCCAATAATGTCCTTCTGGGTCCCTTCTGTGAATTGCTTCGTAATAATTACGCTTCGGGTAGCAACACGTAGCAGATAACTCAATACGCCCCATGAGAGGACCAACAAAAACCATTTAGGATAGTTAGTTTTTGTAACCTTGTTCACAAGAAATAGGTTTTAAAAAAAATGCTACAAGTTGTGCCGCGCCTCCGCCAGATGGCGCCACGGGTCCCGCGACCGAGAAAAGATGCAGTGAAACATCCCCCTCGCGAGTGGCACGATCAAATGCAGAGCATTTCCGGGGGCGCACGACGTTAAGTAGTTTGCGTTACGTTAATGTTGTTGCACTTGTGCAACTGCTGACGAGAGAGCGCTCGTCAGCAGTTTTTTTGAATGAGTCAGCGATATAAGGCGCGTTCGTAACGTCCCATTCTGTGTCGGCTTTGTGGCGCAGTGGGGAGAGCACCATGTACATTGCGTTCCGCCTGCAGGGTCAAGGGATCGAAACCGGGCGCCGGATAGTATTTTTTTTTATATAGTAGGGAGGGGTGCGGTGCGGACTACGAACGTCAACGCGGGTGACATCGTGTGTTACTGAAATGCTCTGCATTTAAAAATTTAAAATGCGCCTAGTTTACATTCTGATGGAGTACAGAAGAAGTGGTGTACAAAAAAGGATGCTGCATTTGCCCCACTCACCCAGTTTGTGGCCTCAAACATTTTCAGGTCCAACGGGTCACCACAAAGCTGCTGCTCAATTACTGTGATTGAGTGGCAGGTGGCCATCCCTTGAAGCAACAAAGAGTCCAATGGAAGCTGGCTGGGATCGGGGACCCGTGCCTGGAACCTACCACCAGCAGTGGAGGAACAACAAACGCGAATGCATTGCACAACCAAGAGTGCTTACAACGCGACAATATTTAAACTGTAAGAGACGTCACGGAAACAATTTTGGTGCTTCCGTGAAATTGGTTATTCTGTGGACACAGAAGAAATGAACCAGACATGACGAGCGCTGATTATCTACTGAGATTTTTTTGGAAACAAACAAACATTTATGATAAAATATCCTCGAAAATAACCATGCGCTATCATGAGTACCACACCTAACACAGATAAAGGTAAAAAGAAGAAGGAATACTACTACATCCAAGAACAATCATGAAAGGCCCCTTCTTTATTGTGTAAAAAAATAGAGGCATGCCTAATGAACTCGTCACCGAGCCTGCTTACGTTGAAGGAATCTACTATTTCTCCCGTGAGCTGATTCGGATGACGGAACTGTACGACAGTTTTGTCAAGGTGGAGCTGACAGGAGCGCGAGGAGCACGAACGACAGTGATCCGATGAATAAGATATTGGTGTACACTTCACGTAGTTGAAGTACTCTCTTAAACGCGCTTTTAAACACCGATCTGTCTGGCCAACGTGAGCCTGACTACTCGGCGCTTAGTTCTGGTTCTTTTCTTTATGTTGTAATTTCGCGCTGTTTCGAAACCATGTCAGAATACAAACACGCACAACATTCCACCCTGCTGTTTCTTCTCTGTATCGAGTTGTCCAGATTTCATCGTTACCATCGTGAGCCTATTTTAGTCTACTGCCGGACTAAACACAATCTGAACTTCCCACACAGTCTAGCCGCAATCCTTTCTAAAACCCCTTTTCTAATTCTCACCTAAATGTACGCGGTTTGCCGCTATTGGTTGGTCCACTTTTTGGTAGCCATTCTGTTAATCTAAAGGATGACCAGATGTCACGTGTCTGCAGTACTTTCATACGCCAAATGATTGATTGTAGGGTTTAACGCGCCGAGGCAACGCAGGTGATGAGGTGAACCGTAGTGGAGGGCTCCGGATTAATTTTGACCACCTGGGGATCTTTAACGTGCGCCGAAATCTCGTACACACGGGCCTTTTTGCTTTTTGCCTCCATTAGAAAAGCAGCCGCCGCGGCCGGGAATCGAACCCACGACCTTGTGCTGAGCCACCGTGGCGGGTGCCATATGCCAACTCCCACTTTGCTCTTCATTTGATCCAGGATGTAGTTATATCTTTAAGTTATAAGAAGAAGTTATATGAAGTTATATCTCTAATACAAGATCCTCTTTCTTTACAATTGTCACTGATATACTTCGTCTTCCCATCATTTTCTCAAAGAGTTAAGTCAGTCAGGTATTTCAGCCGTCTAGGTTATCACAAATTATCCGAATGGGCTTATTACCTGTCGTGTTAGCGACAAGGAGTAGGCAACTCTTTGTTAATTCTGACTGCATGCCAAACGCAATCCAGCCATATTCTTTTTATACCGAATTTATTCCTGTTTTGTTTGGCAATTTAGGCTTGTTTAAATTTTATTGATACCTTTTTTCTTTTATTCCGTTACCTGACTTAGGAGGGAGGCTTAAGCTCATCAATTTAACATTATTAACGATATCTTTAAACAAAACACTGTGTTTTCAGAGTATGGTTTCAAAAACACACACAAGAATCTGCAATATCTGGGGAGTCTAAACCGTGACCTTGTGCTCAGTGGTAGCATGACGACTTCTGGTATTAATGGCCCCCAAGAAGTCAAGAAGACAACCTTCATTACATTTGACCCTTGAACAAACAAACTCGTGTCACGCAAGCGCATCATTCCATGACAAATCACGCACTTTCCTGTGTTGACCGGCACCACTCCAGCGAGATCAAGTCCGTCCTCGGTGAGGGTGCCCGTCTTGTCGAAGCAGAAGCAGTTGATGCAGCCCGAGATGTTGATAGAGCGTGGCGAGATGCAGTAGATTAGCGCCCTACGGAGACGTGACTGGGCGAACACGATACCAATGGTCATAGCCGCCGGCAACGCGGGTGGGATCACGATAGTCACCACGTCCAAGCTGCGCACTATGATGGCTGACGCGGGCACACCACGCATAGCCTGCACGCGGAGGAAAGCAGGTGAGAGGGTGTCAAAGCTTTAAAGCTGACGCATAGTTGAACGGCAAGTCGTATCTGTTACGGAGTACAAGGAAATGGGCTACGGGTGGCGCTACTTCTTGTTTTCAGGAAACCAGTGCAATGTATTCATTTCGCAATGACCGATGCGTCCAAAATCAGTCAGCAATCATACAAAATGAGCTAAGAAATCAAAAATAGCTAATAGTAACAAATGGGTAAATTTTAAATAAAAATATAACAAATACAAAAAATTCAGGCAACGTGGGTTTGGGTAGTTTGCTTCAGAGAGAGGGCTCCGAAGCATGTTTTGTGGCTGTACAGGCCGTCAGTAAACTACGGGCTTTCATTGCTTTGCTGCGAAAACTGGACCTTGGTTAGACACATGCAAGTGACTTAGCGAGGGAACCAGACAGGAGCTGAAACGGCACTTCCTTGGGAGGCCAGGGGCCGAATTCTCTAAAAAACGGACGTCGTTTTGAAACGACGGGGTAGCGCCATGCAAATGCATGTGTTCTGGGGTTGGGGGCGTCGCTTTGGGGCGACCCGCAGGGGGAGTCACCGCAGAAAAGCGCTGTGGCAAGGGCGCGAAGTGACAAGCGAAGCGACGGGGGGGCAGAGGGTGTCGCTTCGCGCCCTTGCCACAGCGCTTTTCTGCGGTGACTCCCCCTGCGGGTCGCCCCAAAGCGACGCCCCCAACCCCAGAACACATGCATTTGCATGGCGCTACCCCGTCGTTTCAAAACGACGCCTCGTCGTTTTAGAGAATTCGGCCCCAGATAACGCTTCAAGCGCTTGGCTTAGGTGAAAATAGCGGCATCTGTCGCACAAGAAGAAACTGCGGGGCCTGGGCGTGAATGCCATTTAATTGCGCAGACCCGCAATAAATTGTGGCCGCTATCATTTCGACCAGCAGATGGCGCTACCGTCTCCCTCCGCATCAAAGCTACGAAGCGTGGTAGCACGCATTGGTTTTTATTGTGCCATTATCTGGTCGCTCGCCCACGCCAGTCGCAATGGGCCGTTTCTCCTCCTATATATTATTGGTCCTTGCCACAAGTCAATATCTAGCAACAGGATCGGGCTTCCACCCGACTCTGACAAGTTTGGGTGGCGTGCCCGAAACAATTAGGCAGCTTCGCTCCAGATGTGTCAAGTCCATTGAATCGAAGGCAATATTGTAAATTTTGAGTTCCTTTCCTCGGCAAAAGCAAGGTTGATCTTTTTTGATGTTTCAGTAAACCTTGAAGCATTGCCAGTGCACTTTCCCAGTTCTTTACTGACATGTCGTCTTTGTACCTCAAATTGCTTTAGTGTGATCAGCCATCCTCAGTGATAAGTGGGCAAGGGGAAACGTACATCACGCTGGCTCGAAGTAGGCTAGCTGGCAATGCTGTGCACGAAATAAAAATAGGTTCTAACTGCCAGAACGTTGTATACTTTACATTTTGAAAAAAGGCGCGCGTCGCCTGAACTGTAAAACGTCCTAATAACGAAACCGTTGACAAAACTCAAAAGCCGCGATAAAAGCATATTCTGGGGAAAAAAGGTCTGCAATAGGATTGGTTAGGAGCGAGGTAAAACGTAAAGGTTTGTTTACTCATCAAAAAATCAAGCGGCCAATCTGTTTTATGTATAGGTTTCGAAGCCACAATGCAAACTTATGTGCCATACATGATGAAGCTTTCATGAGGAGAGGGAGCGAAATATTCGGAACAGTAGTCGAAGTGGGGAAAAGTAATATGCTATAAGCAGGACGGAGGACGTATGATGTCTTCGTAACTGTGTGTATGCGGGGTCTGCCCGCGGTAGGTCCAGCCTGCGCCTTCACCTCCCGTTGCCTTGTTTGTCCACCACTCTACGTAAGCCACGCGTGCGCAGTTCGAACGGTACCTCCGGGGCCGGGTCAGCTGCCGGACGCAGCTGAGAGGGGGTGTTGCTGCGTGTGAGCTGCGCGTCCTCTAAATGAACAATAGTGCAGCTGCTGCAAATAGCGCGTTCTGCGAGTGTACAACCATGTCCCCGGAGGCCATTGCGTGCGTTAACCCTCGTTCTTGTGCGGTGAGAAAAGGGGCATTTCTATGCTTCCGCACGCACGACGAATCTGCAGCCGATCGCCCTTTTTTGTCCGTGAATTTCCGACTACTGTTAAACTGTAACTCCATATGCCCGCAAAATATTGCATTCAAAGTATGCGGTAAATGCATGTAACAGAAGCCGCAACACCACCGAAATGGTAGAGCTTATAACAGCAACAACACTGTTGCAATTATGCTTGCCTTTAGGACAACTGTGTAGATGAGACCAGCACTGGCCAAGGTTGCCAAGCAGAGGAGGAAGATCTTGATGTGTCGGTTGAACTTGAAGTCAACAGGCTTGGGGAACATGATGGACCGCACGAGTTCCCCTTTGGCTGTCAGAAAACCTGCGGCGCAGAGACAAGGTAGGGACGAGAAGCGACGGCTCCAGCTACGGCAGGCTGTCAGCTGTTTTTCGTATACGTGACGTGTGAGAAAACGAAAATGCGCACGAAAGAAGGGAAAAACGAAAAACAAAGAAAGCAGAAAATATACGCACACGTGGCCTGGTAAGAAGTTGTAGAACTTGTTACAAGGAAATAATGAATAGTTTTCGAATTTCGAATAACTATTTAATTTTCTAGTTTTCCATGCTTTATAAAGTAATGAAATACCCGTATCCTAGACAGGGAAGCAGATGATATTATTATTCTCAAAAATACGTATTGCTCTGGGCAAACAAATTAATTTATATTATATTCACATGGATAAACATGTGTGCGCAGCAAACAAATGTTCGTTTCTTCAGACGGCATTCTCAAACTGCCCGCATAAAAGCCAGCGACACTTCTGCCCCTAGTCAATTTTGCGAAATTGCAATACAACATCAGGATAAACAGCCATCTTGGACTAATACCGTTATAAGATTAAGCAGACCGTAATGGGGAGACCATTTATAATAAATGTACTCATTTTATGGGTTCTCCCAAACAATGTTTGCTGTTATTTAGCCCACTCTTAGCAATAAGCGATTAGAGTTCGTAGTGTTGATAACTCTCTCTGCCCAAAGCCTCACAGATACATTACCTTTCTGCACACCACGACCAAAGAGTAGAAGTTTTCGTGTACCTAAATGAAGCCCAAAATGTAATGCTACGCACGAGCCTTGAAAATAACTCGTAAACAGTAACTCGCAGCGCCAGTTTTGGACTTTTGTTAATACAGTCGTTTTCTGCGGGCGGCCTTGAATGAAATTTACTACAATACCAACATACAGCGCATGCTGTATATTCTGATGCAAAGTTCTCAGAGTCACAGATGTGTCACAGTCACAGAGTCACTATGGGCGCAACATTTGTTTAAAAAACCAGAAAAAAATCGAACCTCTAATTTCGTTTTTCTTTACATCGCGACCCACTAACACAAACCTTTTTTGCTGTTATCAGCACGTTCCGGAGAGTAATGTCGTTTAAACCTAGAATATAAGCTTTGGCGTCAGACATACAGAATTGCTGCTCGTTATTTAGGTATTCTCCCCCAGAACTAAGAATGTGAGTACCAGCTGACTACTTTTTGAGTGCAGCTCTTATGCGGTCGGTTCCTGAAAGCCAGCGGCGTCATAGCACGGCACAATGGAATCAAAGTGGTGTGTAAAAGGAAACGAGTACGAAGCAAAGCGCTAAATGAATGACGGTGGTGTCGAGGACAGCGGCATGAGGGCGGAGGAAGCTACGGCGGAAGTAGGACGGGGAAAGCAATGGAAGGGAGTAGCGAACGAGGAAACACAACGGCGAATGGTCAGAAGATCGCCCGCGCCGTTAAGAGAGGGCGCCAGAAAAGTGGGCTGACCTCTGTTCGCCATGGGGGTTTAGTCTGCAGCTACTACTGTCAGACGCGTCCCCGCATCACCCATCAACTTCACTCTGTGGCCTCGTGATCACAGAGGCAGTCGCACCATACTCCGCTTACTGTGAAATGTGAGGCCAAATTCATTGTCCGCGCATCTTGCACTACCGACAAATGCGGTGTCGGTGCTATTGTGAGTAGCGCCGGCCAGTCAAATACTTAATCCAAAGCAATTGCTTTTGTATCACCTAATCTGAATAACCATGAGTGATCTGCCTTTGCACACTTTTTCATTTCTTCAGGACTCTTTTCGCAAATAATTATGAAAATCAACGAAGCGATGCACACACACCAGACTGTTTGATCGCGGAAATGCCAACGCAATATGTTTTTGCACCTATTTGGTCATCTGTGCAGGATAATGCGTCTCTCGTCAATGTATAATGGTCTCTTTCGAAAACGTCTTCGTTCGGAAGACGATATATGTCTGGAGTGTAATATGTCGCTTGGTAATGATTGCGGTGGTAGCAGCTGGAGGTCGACCGTTACTCCCACGCTTATTGGAAGGCCGACGCCACTGCCCCGCAAGGTCTCTTGTGCGCGGCGAAAGCTCGTTTCCTGCGAGTTCTTAACTGAGCGCCCAACAGAAGAACTTACCGGTTCGGACAACAACAGCCTCGACATTTTCAGTGCCGCAGTAACGTGTTTGTATGACCTTTGTGCCGCAGAACAGCGTGTTCCGTGCGTGCTCTTTCGGGTGGTACATGACGTCTGGCGCGGGCTGCGAGGCATCAGTGTTTGGGAGTGGTATCTTCACAACTGGAACAGTCTCGCCTGGGAAAGGTCGTGGAGAGGACACATCGCGTACGACAGCACTATAAATCACGCACAGATAATCAGCACAACCTGCATATCATGTGTTAACGCGCAACCTGCAGATAAGATGTTACAAAGAACGTAAGGGGGAACACATGTTACTACATAGATTAGTATGCTGACCCGTCTACAGAAACTGCCTGTCTGAAAGAAAACTTTTCTTTCAAGTGACAATGCGTGTGCAGCCGTATTATAAAAAAATACGATCACGAAACACTAAACGGCCCTTTGCGCAATTGTGTAGAAGATGCACAGAGATTTCTCAAAAACTGAGTTATTAGAACCCGTGCACCAGTATCATATCTTTTGCAGTCAACCCAGTATCATATATTTTGCAGTCAACCTCACTCATTGCCCGTCGCTTGCATTACACTGAAAAAAAAAACGATGTTTCTTTGCGGTTGATTTATAATGAAACACTAGGGTTGAAAGTACGAAAATATAAAAATTCGCCTCGGGTATCTAATTTCAAAATATCGTGCGGAAGCAGCTTTTAGTCATAGTTATAAAGCGCTGTACAATACTTTATTTCGGCCATGGTTACGCTTTTCGTACGTAACAAAGAAAGCAATAAATCATACTTTGTTATAAAGCATTGTCCAACATCGCCCGGCGGCTGTGATTTTGTCGGGGTATTCCGGGAGTATTTTTATTGGCCAACTGACCCTTGAGATGATATATATGCGTTCTTATTGGTTGTAAGACTGCTTTAGTATCTTTTAAGACGGTTAAGTTGCGGTGATGGGCCCACCATAGCGCGTTCAATTGTAGTCATGTATTTCTCCGGAAGTGGGCGTCCTGCACTCACTTTTAAACAGCATGTCTTTTCCGAGTATGCGCAAAGGATTCACAGTATGGACACACGGCATAGTGTTTCCCAAACACTAGGGAGCCTACACATGTTAAATGATCCAAAGCGGCAATAGAATACTAGGATAACATGGAAACTTCCCCTAAAGCAAAACTAAATCATTACGAGTGACCAAAATGTACTTAAAGTTGAGTAAATTGATTTAGGCAATTGTTACATAATAATCACTTCGCCTAAACAAAGAACTTAGTTTTAGTAAACATAGACATAGTTGGTTTACGTTGGTGCGCACAAACAACGAATGTGGGTAGAAATGGGGGGGAGGGGGGTCCTGCACTGGGGGGGGGGGGTGCACTGGGGATATTTTTGAGCTTGACAGGGAAATCAGCTGCATACAACCCACTGCGGGGGAAGAGAAGTAGAAAGGGAGTGAAAGGATAAAGTGAAGGAGAGGGTTGAACATGAGCTATTAAATTTCACCTGGGACCTGCAGTAATTGCCAATTCGGTACGTCATCCCTGTTCAGCGTGACTGTATTTCCTCTGCTGGACTTGTCTAATAAGTATATTCGTTTATTGCTAGGTGGAAGCCGCAGCGACGTCACGGACAACGGGCGCTCTAGAAGCGTGCATTTTTTGTTTCCGACTTATGATTCATAATTGGGGGTATTTGCTACTTTGTGGGAATACATCACTTTACTTTCAGCAAGAAACTGTCGGGTATGCATCCTATGCTAATCGCAAAGCTCCTCTTTTATTTTAGTTTGGGTTTTGGCTAGTCGGTATCAGGGCTATATGGCGCTTATGACTATTGCGTCTCCGTGTGGGCCACACGGATCCATACACAGCTCTACCCTTACAACGTCAATCGGTACCCGCAGCTTCACATACCCCGAGTTCAATTCAAAATTTTTTTTATCTGCAACCGATGGATTATTTTACTCCTCGAGGTGTTATGTTAGGTCTTGCCCGCAATGTTTAGGCTTAAGATTAGGTCTTTTACAATGTACATAAAAATCCCACCAGGAGCGATAGGCCGTCGTGACATATTGCAATCATCTATAGCCCCGCGCACCGATCACGTTGAGCACGGGCAGCCAAGTTCGGTGACATCAGGTTCTTCAAGTTATGTTTGCAGCAAGGCCGTCCTTCTACACTTCAAAGAGTTCCAAGCAGCAAGCCGTACTGCGTTGCCTTGACGCATGGGCAAATTAAACCAAGTTACGCTTTATTGCACAAATGAAAACAGCGGGATAAAAGCTGCCTGCAGCAGGCGTCATGCCGAGGCGCGTAAACCGTGAGTACCGGGTAACGAAGCTGGAGTCACAGGAGTGAACATCAGCATGCCGCATCTCGCGCCGGCTGCCGCTAGGACAAACCGCCTGCCCGCGCGGGGAGCATGCAGTGGTAGCGTGCGCTGGGCAGCTAGGACCTGGACGTGCAAACACTCCTCGTCAAAAGAGCTGCCACCGTCGCCGCCAGGCTTCAACCGGCGGCAACCACGCATCGCTAAACCACAGAACTCAATAGAAGCGTTTCTCTCTCTCTCAGGAGTAGTGCTCTGCGATCCGGCAGATTCAGTGGGCGCCGCAGGTGGTGCTACAGGGACTTCGTTCAAACGAGCGCCGCCGACAGCGCCGCCTTTCCTGCGCCGCGTGGTCCCTTGCTCTCCGCGTTAAAAAAAAAAACAACCAAAAGGTGACAAAAACAATCTGCGCTTTTTTATATTCACTGATGTTGGAAAAAAGATATCAACTAGCCATTATGCGCTAACCAGCTGCAAGACATTGCACCCAAAACATTTTTGGTTGTTTTAACAAACAAAAATCCCATTACGATTACTTTACTACATAATGCGAAATTTGTGCCAACTAACTGCAGTCTTCCCGGTCACGGCCCATATTTGCTGCATCTCAGGAAGTGATCGCGTGATCAGCGAACGCACAGCGGCGCGCGCTACTCTGACAGTCGCGAGTTCTAGCTGACCGTCTTTAACGGTCCGCTCCGCTCGATAGCAAGCGGGAGCGCCATTGCGCATGCGTGGCGCGCTTGGCCGCCAACGGCAGTGGCTCCTGTCGCGCTGACCGTGCCGCCGATAACGGAGCGGACCGTCGAAAACGGTTAGCTAAAACTCTCTATTATCTTGCAGCGCTTCGCCGCCACGCGCATGTTGTTGCAAATCGTGTTGAAAATTTCCACGCAAACGTCACGCGTTCCGATGAGCCAGAAACGGGGGAGGGGACGGAGAAATTGTGAGGGGGAGGGCGCTCTTAAAAGCGGAGGCGCATGGCGAAAGTGTGACGGCTAGGCAGTGAGACATACTGAGCCGTCGTGACGCGCTGGTCTATGACCCCTTAGCACCGCGAGTTGGTTTCCTCACGAGACGCCACCCCTCTGTTTTCTTTCGGCCTGGGGTAGCTCCTTCGCTCGCTCGGTTACGCGGACGCCGCCGCGAAACCGCTATACCGGGCGCTAAAGCGATTTGCGATGAAAAAAAAAACAGACAGTTTGGACGGGGAACCGCTTCTTACTTGTAAATGAGTGATAATGTACTGCAAACGGGGCGTACAATGAGCGCATACCTAAAGCTATCATTGCAGCATAATCTCCACCCTCACGACTGGCAATACAAGTAGCCGTAATCGGCATTCAAAAAACATTTTGCATGATATTAACTAGATAACGTATCAGCTGTGCCCAGCAAGCGGTTGAAATACTACCTACCTAAAACATATTAGGCTATAATAATCCACAACTTCGATTATAGGCATTTCGTGTGAAGTAAAATATTGTGTAAACAACGACATATATACGTCCACACCAGAAATAGAAAGTCTCTTTACACTAACCCATACGTTATGTTGATGCGACATGTTGGGCACTGGCTACCAGGGACATGGATATTGTGAGGCAAATTGTGAGGGACAGACTATTGTACGAGTGTCGAGATGCTGCAGTGCAAAAATTACAAAACTCTCAACCTCGGATATAGGGTTCACCGGGATATCTCAGCCGGTCTCAATTCGTCCAGATAGAGCTCACTGGTTTTATTGCCTGAACAAAATGGCGGCCACGTATCATTTTTAGTACTTCGATGCTATAGCTTAAGGTAAACGCAAGCACCCACATTCCCCTGCACTATAACAGAGCAGTTAAGAGCTTGCTGGTGGCTTCTAGAAAAAATGCAACACTTATGCTACAGGTATGTCCATTCGAACAACTCGTGAAGGTAAACCTAGGATGGAAATAAATTTCAACCGCCTAAACGAGCGCTTATCAAAAGTACACAGACAAAGCAGGGGAGATAACACCCGCAGCCTTGAAAATGCTCTTCTGGGACAAAAAGCGCACACAATCACCTTGCATTCCTTCAAAGAGCACCAGAACAGCTGGTGGCAAAAGTAAAAACGCTCCTACTGAAAGCAGGCAGCTGAAGGGGTCTGCATATGCGGTACACGCGCACCTGTAAGCATGCTCTCGTTGACAACGCAGTTTCCGGCAATGAGGACCGCATCACACTGCATGACGCAGCCGTTGCGAGGCACGACGATCACGTCCCCGGGGACTAGCTGCTCCGACCAGATATTTTTGACAACTGCAGAGCGCAGCAAACGAGAAGGCAAACGATTTCAAAGCGCATTTCGGTTGAATACAAAATGCACCTGTTCAATTCAGAAATGAAAAAAAAAACAATAAAATGCGTCACCTTCAATGCTCTTTGTAAAGCAAAGATTTAAGCCTAAAGTGCGTCATCATGCCGCAAAAATAAACGCAAGGCGTGGTTTCTTGGAGGTACCTCAGGAAGGATCGTTGCGTTAATTGCCTATAACACCATCTTAGTTAATGAAAGGGGACACGAGACAGGGAAGAACAGCACGGGACGCTCACGTTACTCTTTTTGTGGCCTCCTAAATTTGTAAGTGCACGATCGTTTTTAGAGAATGCAAAACTACCTTTGCAAGAGTGGTACGTATATAAAAACCAATTTAAAAAGCATTCTCACAAAGCAATTTTTGTAAAAATTTAAGTGTTTTTCTCCCGTCCAAAAAGCTTCTCCAGCGAACACAACCTCTTGCGAGCCATACCTAGGCGCATAACCGAGGTGGTGCGACGCTTAGGTCCTCCTTCATGAATACAGGCAATAATGCAATTTTCGTGTTTTGAGAGTTATTATGAATAAAATGTAAATCTCAAGCCACAACACTTCTTATTGCAATTTTTTGCATGTGCACTAACATTTAATGAGAAAAACGTTATGACGTGCTGAAGCGGGTGTCCTGGTAATGCGAGGCTGATTGCAAGCGAAACCGCGAACTGGAAATCGGGCATGGAATTTTTGTTGGGCCTGCAGACCGACTTCGACCCAAGATTATCCGCAAATAGTAATACTTGAATATTCAGAACGACAGATATGTTTAGTCATTTTCGTGATAACTATAATATGTTGACAAAAAATAGCAAAATTTGCACCACTCACTTCCCGTACTCCGCTTGACTGTGACGACATCTATGCCATGTACGGTGTTTCTTAGTGCTTTCTGATTCTGCAAACAACCACGTGAAAAAGTCATAAACCAAAATAGAAGAGCACTTTATCATCAGAACAAAATTATTCACGTGCTTGATAACGTTTTTGCGTATTACACAGGGTTTAATGGTATAATCTGTCTTTCTGTGCAGCGGACACACCAAAACACTAAACATGCTGCGCATGCCTTGAGATGTAAAAAGGCATGCGTAGTATGTAAAGTTACTGTGATGTTACCGTCCTCATAAATGCCCTCCACAGTTCATAGCCATGAGAAACAGGGCCGGACGGTTCTGCCATAATATAGAACAAAGATTGCTTACCCTCTGAACCGATGTAAAATGCTTCCAAATAGCGCACGTTCATTTCTCTTCCGAAAATTAATAGCGACTGAATGAAACCGATGGTTAAAATATACAAACAAAAAATTTCTCACCTTTAAGCTAACCCAGACATTTTGAGTTTAACAGCATCATAATCATCAGCATAAACACCGCTACTGCGCCGTAAGCATAAACGTACATGTGAAGGAATTGTTTACACTACCATTGGGGTGCCTATTTAAAGTGCACGCTAAAATAAACGTACTCGTCTGATTTTCCGGGTCCCAAAGCAGTATTCAATTATAAAAAATCCCGGGCCATCTCCACTAACCTGAAACCTGTGGAGGGCCGAAGCATGCAATGCACAAGCGCATTCTTAGTGCCTTGGCTTCTCTGCCCACGGAGTTGAAACCGGGGGGGGGGGGGGGGGGTGTAGAGGTAAACAGCTTTGCGGCAAAAGTCTCGTGGCTTTGAAATTTGAATCGTTTTGGCGCGAGGTGTTGTGAGACTAGAGTCCTGGTGTCCCGGTGTGTTCGTTAGTACGCGTCTCTACCCGCGAAAATGAAACGTTCCAGCGCGAGGCGTTTGCAAACGAGTGTTCCGGTGTGCTCTTTTAGTGCGTGTTACGTTATTGCGGGACGCGTTGGAAAACCAGAGTACTGGTGTTTTGGTATCGCGACTACACGCGACGAAGACGACAGGAGACGCCGAAAGCTAAGCACCTTGGAGACTTCGCCCCTAGAACGCGAAAAGAGGAAAAAATACCGAGCACAGTTTGCCGCTCAACACCAACTTGCAAATATATCCGTGATGCAGTGTTTCTGCAATGTTATGGGGCGAGGTCAACGTAATTAAACTTAATGCATATGCGCTTCTGGTGTTGTAAATAGTACTAATATTTCTTCATTGAAATTTTTAATATTATCTGACAGACACGTATTACGCTAAAGTATTCCTTTACTGTTGAAGTAGTTTTTACACCACTTTCGGTTATCTCCAACGACGTGCTTCGCGTCCAACATTATACTTCATCGCGTATTCTCGATACTGTCAGAAATAATATACGGCTTTTCTGCTATGTATTTCACCGCAGAATTGGCTGGGTTACTGCCAGCAACACCAAGGGACGCCAAGTATAGAATATTGTAGCGCCAAAGAATGAGCCGAACCGTATATGGAGACAAAAAGAATTCAGGACCATCAGAGACGCTCAACGGCAAGGTGTTTCTCACGCACCTGTGGAGCTCTCCTGGCTTTTCTATGTAATACCCACCGGGTCATTAGAGGCACGTTGACACAAGGCCCTTTCAGGGAAGAACGATCCCGGGCCATCTCCCCTAACGTTAAACCTGGTGAGGGGCGAAGCGTGTAGTGTATAAGTGTATTCTTGGCGCCTTGGTGCTTTTAACAACGGCGATGAAACAGTTGGGGGGTAGAGGTATATACAGCTTTGCTGTAAATGTCTTTTGTCTTTGAAGCACGAAGCTCTTTAGTGCGAGGCGTAAAAAAGCATCCCGGTGTTTTTTAACACGAAATTCTTTTATGCCGGGGTAGACAAACCTCACCGACGTCACTTCCGTTACGGAAATGGCATCACCAGCAAAAGATACATTGGCGCGCCGGCGGTAGGACTAGAACAGTCTGCCGCAACGGGAGGTGTGAAACACTCTGCCAACTGAGCCACAAATTCGTGCCCGGATAGCTGTACGAAGACTGCTTATGTATTTCCCTCTAACGTCTCTATTCAAATGGTACTGCCGTTTAGGAGAGGTGAAGCCAAGTAGTGCGCCATGGCGCTAATGACCGCCGATAGTTGGCGCCTCTATAGAGCAGCGTATAGCAGCGGAAGCTGCTGTGTTTATTCGTTCGCTGCCGATGTAGAACGCCGCTCAGCTCATGGACCGCCGCTGGCGCTGCCACCGCGTTCCACAAGCTGAGCTCTTCGCAAGGCAAGCGTCTGGCGTACACACACTGGGCAGGACCAATGTGGTCGCACCTCTGCCGAAGCGACCCACCAGCAGAACGTCGCTCGCTAAGCACACCTACAAGACGGCTGCCGACCCACAAATCATGCTCCTTTTGCTGTAGCGGACCGTGACTTCACCAAATGATTCGCTGACAACCCGTTCGGTTTTGTTCCCACAGTTTGCGATCGGCTGGGGTTTTAATCCGATTAACGCAATGCACCGGCACGTGCAATCCAGTGCCTGACGTTGACACGTCTAACGGTGCCATACCGACATAATGTAAATATCAATGTGGAAGTTAATATCGATGCACAATAAACATTCAAATGCTCCTGTGAAGATACATTTCACTTTCACGTTTTACTAATTCCTATAAAAAAGGATCGACCGCATTTTTAGTGCGCGTTTCGATGCGCTTCTGCGCGAGGCGTAAACGAGTGTCCCGGCGTTTTTATAGTACGTGTTACCTTCTAGCGCGAGGCTAAACGAATTTCCCGGTGGAGTAAGAAACACCAAATTTTCTAAGCTGTGGCCACGGCCTTGTTGTCTTACAGTGCTGTTTTTGATTTGGGTTACAACTTTCACACCTGCCGGGCTGAGTATTTCTTGATCAACATTTGTGCAAGCGTTAACCAACTAGGCTTACGAATAGATTTGGTTGAATTAATTTCATAATTACCTATCGTATTTTCGGTACCCGGTATCCTGGCAGTAATTGGCCTTGGAATAACCAGTTTGCATTTGCATCTGGCCCGCATTTGCATCTGACAACCCCTTCAAGACGTATTTAACGAAGCGTTGCAACATCAATATACGTTCGAACACGCGCTAGCGTGGATTAACTTTGACCTCATACACTTTACTGAACCCTATAGGCTGTCGGAAGTTACAAAATGGGGCCAACTTCTCCCTGGCCCAATTCTTGCTGGGCTCGGTGTTTACTTCCCAATTGACTTTTCAAGAGCCGTAGACGATTCGCCGATCCGCAAACTCGGTGGAATCAATGCTATCAAGAAATCTCCGCGTCACAGGAAAAGTAAAAGGAAATTGGCTAACAGGACGCAGAAACGGGAATAGAAGTTTGCAATTATTTTCCGGGTAGAAAAACTTACAGTAAAGCGCTCAAAGTAGTCAAAACATGGCTTACGGACTTTTTAATCTGCACAAGTAATCTCGAAATGTTTTCAAACTTTTTAGGTGCCATCACGTGAGACAGCCCTGATCTAGCATCGTCTGGTGCACTCATCGTTAACAGCAGAAGAAAGTGCGTAGTTTCATCTATATCACCACATTTTTAAGAGGGGAGCACTTTAGGGGTCCGGATTGTCGTAGCAGCTCATCCGCGGTCACGGTATCTAGCTACCGCAGTCACAACGGCGCCACGCACCAAACCCATTCACACGGCGTCACGAACAAAAACATAGGCTGAGAAAAGATACCTGCTTGACCTCCAATTTATACTTCCAGCCAAAAGCTGCGAGTACACTTGAACAAGAAGCTTATGTAGGCAACACCGTTCGAAAGTCGTGGAACCGCCGGCACTGGTCATACATGTACCCATTCTTCCACGCAAAGAAAACAGCAGGTGCAATTTAGGCAAAATAGGTGTACATGACTGGTAGTCCCCGCGTTTGTTTAGTTAGGAATGCTTGTTGGTTTGTTTATTACGATAGTGAGCGACAAAAGTGGCTGCGGAAGACAAAACCTACGTGTTCAAACTGACGCAGAGGGGCCACAGAACATGCGAGACGAAAGCAAGCAGAAAAAGATTCAACTCTCGTTCGTACTGTACCAGGCAGAATAAGAAACAAAATATGAAGGAACGGACGCGATATGTCCCAGGAAGAGGCGCGCAAGCCCTGCGAAGGTGGGGAAAATGAATTGCATTGAACAAACATATGTTCAATTCATCAAGAGTGGAGTGAGACAGGGAGAGGAAGAAGGAGAAACGTGCGGGATGGTAGCAGCGGACAATGACGCCGCAGCCCCTCTGACGAATCCCTGCTTCACACATGACAGCCTTCACATTGAGTGGAACATCTTTACCTTTTTGAAGGTGGTACATTACCATGCATGTGAATAATATTGCTCAAATCGTGTCGATGTCGCAGAAAATGCTGTAAACTCAGATCACACGAGACCCGTGAGCAGACCCAGCCCTCTTCTAATTTTACAAGAGCAACTCCATGCAAGACTGCCTTTTCAGCTAACCCGCATTACACCACTATAGCATGCCCGTCGAATTGTTTCCCTAAAATCCGTCAAGTCTCTCTAGTAGAGGAAGGTGAAAAAACAGGGGGATGAATTATTTTATTTCGTGTTTGTTGATTAGCCTATTGTAGTAGATTACGCAAAAATCATGTGCAAATTAGAGCTTAATTTTGTCAGCAGCTTGAAAGTTTTATAAGTTATTCCTGACGGACGTAACAAGCGCTAATATGGGGCCCTTGGTACCGTGGTCACTCTAGCGTTTGACAATCGTGATGTGAGATTTGAAAACCTCTGTTTTTTTAAGTGCCTCTGTTGAGTGCGCTAGGATAGCTGCGATCAAGCTCATAATATATTACCAAACTATTACAAATATTGGAAGGGCATTCGTCGAATATCGAACGTTCTTCTGTATGATTTCTTAAATTTATTAAACGTCGTCGTGGAGTAAATTTGCAGTAGCAGTAACAGTCAAACATAATATGTATTCAAGGTTCACTTTTAACATTTTGATAATATATTTATTCCCCGCCCCACGATTGTTCAGTGATTCAGTGGCGCCTCCTGAGGAATTTGGGTACATATTTAATAATACCCCAGTTATAATACTATCGTGACAATTACATCAACATAACTTTGTTTACTCCCCTCTATCTGAATGTATGTGTCAGTGATACCAATAAAATAAAACTTTCATTATTTAGAAAGGTTCTCCGCTGCACCCCAGCGCTGAATGCATAAATATGTAACCACTCCTGCCTTGGCTACCAACAGGTGGCTGGCAGTATATTACAAATAAAACAAATAAAAATAAGTCAGACGGGTGTTCCAGACGCTCCGTAGAACCGGAGTTCTGCGCTGTCCTACACAAACTACTTCGCTTAACCAAACTTGCAATGGCTGAATATACTAGCTTCACTCCAAAATTGGGCATCAAGATTTAATTGCACTCACCCGCCTTATCTGGTAGACACTCGTGACGAGAGACAGTGAAGACATGACGACAATGCAAGATGCGTAGTAAATGTAGCCATCGCTGAACCAGAGGATAATACTGAACAGTTGAAACACAATAAAAGGCTCAAGAACCTGGACAAAAGGAAAGAGAATGGAAAGTTACCATGAAATGCTCGTTCCAGCAGTTTTTTTTACAAAATGATATTCTGCGAAACTAGACTATCGAGATTTGTTTTTTTTTTATTTTACGCAGTTCTTTTAAATAGAGTGATTTGTTAAGGTTACATTAAATATAGGCCTTTTATTCACGAAACTGCTCAATCCAACAAAATCTAGTTTTAGATGACAAATAGCGCTTATTTGATTCATAGAAACTTCAGTTGGACTATCGAACTACCATAGGGTTTTTTACTCAACAGATACGTAGTACCGACCTCACAGAGCTTATATTGAAGAAGTCATTTAGTTCTATTTGTGGTATGTTTAGCGCAGAAAGGGCTTGAGGCGTCATATTTGGTGAAAAATCAGATGTTTTAAACTTTCACTGGTGTGGCCAATTTGAAATTATTAGCACCGTCTTCAGTTTGACATTATTGCGGGGCATATTCCAGCAGATAACAAAGTAGCTGGAGTAAAAACACGGCACCAAAGCAGTTTTTACAGTTAACTTGCCGGTAAAATATATCACCTTGTACATGACAAAAGATAAAAGATGTAAGCAAGACTAACCTCCTGAAAGAAAATTCGAAAGACTGATTGTACTTGGACACTAATATTATTATCACCAAAAAGTACTCGTCTGAAAAAGTCAAAGAGCATATTTTTAGTACTGGGAACCCACACACAAGCAAGGCAAAGAAATATACCAAATTAAAACTATAACTGACTAAAAAAATTAAAAAATAAAATAAAGAATCAGGGGTGGAAAATCATCGTGCAAAATCATCTTCAAAAGAGAGGTGGCATGTAACAGTTGACTAGAATAAATCTCTATAGATAGGCGTGCTGATCTTCATGAAGTTATAAAAAAGATCTAATATCCGTTAAATTAGCAGCAACTAAACACATCAGAAGTATTAGTGCCTTTTTTATGGTTTCTGGAAGCAGTTCTGAAAAGTCGCAAAATTCACAGCAGGTTCCTCTGCAATCTTTGACTTCGGGACCTCCTCCTGTATATAAACTCTGTAATTTTGTTTCTTCTGTGAACAATAAAGCACCATCAAATCGAACGAATGTTGTACTAGAGGAAGGCATCGTACCTGTTCACGTTGCTTTAAGAAGCATAATCCCGCTGGCAACGAATACCAACGCAGCCCAAACAAAGGCGGTGCGAAGGTGGGCTACCAGTATTCCAAGGTAGTGAACACATTACATTTGTTAAAAAACTACTTCAAAATCTAGGGTATTTTACTAAGGACTGGCCAAGACCTCCTTATAAAATATCACTATTTTTGGCAAAGATCAGTTTGTTTGGCTTTTTTTTTCCTCAAGCACAAAAGCTATCAGCTGACGTGGTTTTATGAATGGCATACGCTTTTTAGCAAACCGGATCAACCAATAGCAATTACATATTTAAATGAAGGAAGCAATCCAACAAAACACTGGGTGTATGCGTGCTACAAAATTAAACACAGCCGTCAACATTCTTTGAAGGTACACCAAGCAAATCTGTTATTCGGAATTTACCGCTTCAACAAGTATTTAAACTTACTGATGCTATTTCTGTGTAAGAGTGCCGGCCCATTGGTATTAACATTGTGTAAAGAAAACATCTTGTTGCTTTTTATTCCAAAGAAATCGTAAAAGACACATAATTTTGATTTTTTTCGAAATAATTTTGAGGTACTTCCTCAAGTCAAATATATTTGCATCAAAATGTCGCTTTTGTTTTAAGAAAGGGATTTAAGGAAAACGAATTTCGGATTACCTTCTCGCTTCCGCGCAACTATTACGCGTCGAAATTGAGTATTTACGTACTGTACGACGTCACTCGAAAACAGACAGCTGAGTACTCATCAATGTACACCATTTGTACAGAAAAAATTATCGCTATATCCTAAATGCTCTAGCAAAATTATGAAGTGCCCAATTCGGTGATATTTCTTTTTATTTTACTTCGAATGGCCGAAATATTGCGCCCGGCGTATCTGTGACGCCCACTTGCCTGAGCAATGTGGACCTGATGCCACCTCCTTGCGGACATAGCGTTTGCGTGCAACAGCATCACTCAATTCGCGCAGGGCTGGAGGTGCGGCTGCTCCATCATCGCATTAATGTAGGGAACGAAATGCTTTCATATTCCCCACCTATGACTGCGCTTTTTGTTTAAGCCATCATCATCAGTTCTTTTATGCTAACTTGAGGACGCTTGGCTCCTCTGTAGAATTCCTGTTGCTCCTATCCCGAGTGAGCCGAGGGCATTTTTCCCCGCAGTTTAATTAGTTCATCCCAACCCTCCATCTAATCATGTGTTCGCCTGTGTATGGTTTACCATCTTCTGGCAACCAGTCCATCAAACGAATAGTCGACCAGTTGTCCCTCAACAGCGTTATATGACCTGCTCTATCACATTTTTTCGTTTAGTCTGAATCGGAATACCTTTTATACGAATTGGTTCATGAATACAGCCTCCTGCGTTTATGTCTATGCAAAGAACCGGCATTTTTCCCCTGTCTTGTGGAGGCGATTTAACCTTGCTTTAGAGGCACTTATAGCTACCGCAACTTCCCCCCCCCCCCCCATATGTCATTACTAGATTTACACAATGGTTCTGAAGCAGTTCTTGGGACCAACCGCCTAATTATTTGCTGCTCTAATTTTTGTATTCTTCAGGGTGAAAGTACCCTTCCATGCTTTACGTAAGCAGGTAAAACATAAACTTCGACAACCGCACGTGACTACCGCCGATTCGTGATGCTTATCATGACTTAAAACAGAACATGTGGTGATCTTACTGTTGTGCATAGGTCTTTCAGGTAAGGGAACTTTTAATGCAAGAGCGTTACACGTTGCAAAAAGTTTGTAATTGGCATCGGCTACAGAAGCAGCGAAGCGGTTTGTGAACCCAGCTGATCCGGAGTCTCTGATAGCAGGACGTGAATAATAATAAAAGGCAAAAAGTACTCCGCTGATAGGGAAAGGCAAAATAGCAAAGTAACATGCAGAAAAATTCATCCTAGACCCCTGGCTTGACAAGAGATGAAAAACCGTCCTAAGAGACAACGGAAGACTTCGAAAGCGTGAGTCTGAAGTGAATATTAAGCAAGTGGTCTCAAGCGGTTTGAGGCGGGAGCGCTTAAACAGCGCAATGCGGAAGGAAGGCGCCCCCAGTCATTATTTTGGACATCAAAGTTGTTGCATTCACAACTAAAAAGAAATTTTGGAGTCCCTCGGAACTTTTTCGTTAAGCGTGCAATCTTTTATTTGGCTTGTCAACGCTGTACGATGAATACTGATACAAAACTATTTTCCAACACGGGAAAGGCTGCGCTACCATGTCTTTAAATGCCAATACTATCTTGAAATGACGTTGGACAGCTGCACTTAGCCAAGCGTGGTCTCATACGTGGTGAGGTCATTCGCTTCTCTGAAAAAGGAGAAAGCCAAACACACGGCTTGAACTAAAAACAGGAAGCTTGTGCGTACGCTACCTGACCAGTTGCTCCTCTTGTGAAATACCCTTTTGCCGATGAAAGTAAGAACACGGCACATTTCCGTCCAAACCCCTTAATCTGGTAAAAGTCTTGATGTCAGAGTCCCAGATGTAGCGAATCTTTTTGTTCTCGAAGTACACTAAGTGTTTTGTCCGCCGCAGCATACCCTGAAACCACAAAGAGAAACGATGTAGTCTCGACGAAGGCGTCATGGCGAGGTTTTTGCCCCGCTGCTGCGGAACGCACGATGTGGGAGAAGGGAGAATACCACGGACTTCCGCTGAATGCCGCTCGTCGGTTTGCGATTCCAGGATGCCTCTATGCGAGCAGCGAAATAGGCGCACAACATGACATCCAAATAAACCACGTAGGTGTGCCTGAACCATTGAAATGCCAGCTAAGCTTACCCACATGTCTCGGCCGCTCTACTTAATCGGACGTTTCTTTCTTGCCGCCGAGTGAACTAGTCAGAGACAGATTTCAGTAGGCGGGGTTGCCAAAAAGACATTTAGAACATGTTTTTGTTATTTATGTAAATAGCTTACCACTTTTTCCAAGAAACGTTGTTAACTAGCAAATTTGCAGCTGTGTACCTTGTAATTTTTTAAGTCCTGTGTTCGTAGCTGTGGTAGCATAGTGCCACGTGAATGTGACCGTACGCGAACGCGGTTTAACTTGTGATTATACAATTTTTTATTCGACAGGTAAAAAAACGAGATTTACCAGGTAAAATTTTGCGGGCGAAGTTCTTTTGGTGGAAGGATTACCACGCTCTTAAGACAGAAAAGCGTAATGGAATACAAAATTAGTTTTACTACGACCAACACTACTATTTCACTATAATGGCAAACCCAACACAGACTGTATCCATCCCTTAGTGTCCTCCATCACCACAGGTGTTGTTATCCTATTTTTATCACTTCAGTCTATTTTTTCTTAAATTTGCGTTAACAATTTCAATTCGCTGTTTGGAATTCCGTCTAGCATATTTAGTACAAAAGACGTAGTCCCATAAAACAACTGTCACTAATCTGATGGCTGCAGATTAGTGAAGACTCGTTACGACTAAAAGCCATCTTCATCTATTTAATGGCTTCCTCATCTATCCATCCTCATCTATTTGACAGATAGTGCAATAAACAAATATATATGTCATGCAATACTCACTCCCGGCTTCAACATAACAAGTCCATTATGTTTATTTGATTCATGAAGTGCTGAATCCTCCCGGCCTGTTACTTCCAGCTTAACCAGATCCCTGAAAGCAAATTAAGGGTAAGTAACCCAACCCACATAAGAGTGCATATTCATCGTGAGCGCTTGGTTACTTTGTGTTCACACATCGAGTATTATGTTTAAATTTTAATTTATTCACACGACCTATAAACTTTCCTCCGTGATGGCTGTGGGTGGTTATCAAGCAGTTGTACTCCCTAAACCCTGGCCTGTGAGATGAAAGTTTTATGACAGCAATAAAAATACGTCAAATATTTTTTACGGCTGTATTTAAAATCATGGAGGTATTTCTGGAAATCTCCTGGTGCAATTTATTGGAATTTGAATTGAACAGGAATTCCTGTACGTAACATGTATAGTAGCAAACATTTACGTTCAACAAAAGGAAAGTATACTTTCTGTATCGTCATAATCGCGCAACACCAAAGAAATTGCAAATTAGGCCTGAAGTAACCCTTCAGGTAAACATCGCGACGCTTCAGGTAACGCTTCAGGTAAACATGTAAACATCGCGAATTTTTCGCGACTAACCCAAGTGTCCTGTTATTGGACTTTCATCCAAAATATAGAAACTTGAGAGAGTGGTTAGTGTTTTGTTACCAAGCAGACTAATTTTTCAATGCTCGAAGTGCCCAAGTCACGAATATTATGTCGGCTATTTCAATCTATTGGGAACCTGCGCAAAAACCTGTAACGCACAAATTGCCCCATCTGCTTGTGTGTTGTGCAGTGAAGCATGAAATAGTGCTTCTTCTTTTCACCCTTTCAAGATATCGCTATGATAGCGTACGGCTTATATCTGGAGCTCAGGGACCACAATATCACCTATGAACGTCCGCAGGATTACTCAATAACCACGTGTGTGGTGGAGAAAGCTTTGTTCACACGCAAATATTGAACGAATCTGGCCAGAGGTATATAAATTACGGGCAATAAAAAAGTCTGTTGTCAGAGAAAAGCGTTTACGCTAGAAAGGGTCTCTGTGAGCCATTCCACTTTTAAAATTGTTCTGCTCTACGATTGCAAGCCAAGGAACAGTTTAGTTCGCCAGAAGCGGGGACAACCACACAACAGAAAAAAGGTTACTTACTTGACACTGGAGGCCTCTAGAGTTTGAATTTTTTCCACGAACAACTGCTTGTAAAGATCCTGAGGACAAAAACTATTAAATTAGGCAGCCTTCTTGACTTTTACCTTAGCTTCTAAATACAAAAACTTAACCAAAAATTGCGCGAGGGGCTTCTTAATTAATATTGGAATAAACAACACCCGCGACCACAAGACACGGTTTCCATTAGGACAACAGCAAACAGGGTACGCTATTCACAACTTTAATGTAATTAAAACTGTTAGCTCTAGTTGATGGATACAATTTAGAACATTTGTGTAACACTCGGGTGTTCTCTGAAACAAACGTTGTTGTTTATTGTCACAATTTCTTATTGGACGCGCTATATATCCAACGGACAGTCGATTCCACATCTTTTCTCGTGAGGCTTTGACTCTCTTGGCAAAAGGGGTCATACCACAACACCCACTAGCAACTAGTTGAAATAGCATGCACTACTGGGTTACTGCATAACCCCTCCGAAATTTATTTAAAGAACATGGCATCAAGCGTACATTTCCTTTTAGCACTGCACTCTTTACAAGGATCGGTAATTGTCTTCAGTTTGGCAGCGCCATCATTTTTACACTCCTGTAAACCACAAATCATTTATTTGCGCGCATTTATTGAAACAAGGGCGTGTGCTTCATCTGCAAGCTGCAGAAAACGGGGTAGCACCAGGCCAACGCCTGGAATGATAATCTGGAATCACTTCGAAGAGAGATAGGAATAAACATTAAAGAGCCATTTCTTTATTGCCTCAGATTAGCCTGTAATGTACGATATGAGAGAGGATTGAGCGCAAACAAATCGACAGAAGACACAGAAAGACCTGATGGGACAGCGACTAATTGGGAGAGCGCTAGCCCCGTCTAGTCTTTTTGCCTTGGCTGTCGATTTATTGGTGTTCAATCCTTTCTCGAATTATAAACCAAATAGCCCAAGAGCATGTGTTACTGTAGTGCATATTATAGGCTCTTCCAAACACCCAACGAATTTTCTATGAAACTTTCCAACAGTTCAAACTATTCATCATTCCGCAAGATTTACCCATGTGATCGCCTTGAACCTATTTTATTTCTTTACTTCAACCGTGAGGGCCACCCGCTGGCGCCATATGCGACAGTAAACAAAATGCCTGCTGCTCCCAGCCGCAGATGCTTATTGCAATGGAAAGCTAGGGGATGGTAGGACAAAAGCCTTGCTCACCACCAGAAGCACACGGGTGGCCTGGTGGAGCGGGCATCGTCGGTGTGTGCAGTACAGCCACCAGGCCGGCATCCAGTAGAACAAGAGCCGCAAGAAGCCCGCCGTAAGCAGCACTCCACACCAGGTCACCAGAGTTCGTGGGCCGTCCGGCTTGTACCCAAACACCTCCTTTGAAAAAAAAAAAAGGAAAATGCTACTAATTCAGGTGTGCCTTAAGGACGGCATGGGATACCAAGAACGAGTCAGGCTCCTGCAATGTTTCAGTTTTTATCAACGGAACATAAAAATAAAACACGCAGCCACTGTTTTGGTGTGCAGATTAAACACAGGTTTAGAACTTCATTTCCGGGCAGAGTTCCGGCGGGTTCACGCTGTTTTTCCAACTACTTTAGTTGAGAGGGCGAAAATCGCACTAGACTATTTGTCACTGGCAACCTTTTTTTCCCTAGAAATCAAAACAACGGCACGTGCATCAAAACTGCAAAATGACAAAAAACCGCAACGAGTGGTGCGTGTTAAAGACGATTCAGGTGAACTAATTACTTCACTATGCGAGTACAGTTAGGTTGCTCGTACTGCATTTTGATTTCAACCCCGATATAAGCGATGCTTTTAATGAAGCATCGCCTTGCCAGCCGTGCATCCGCGTCGGCATGTTGAACGGCCATACGAAGTTTCCAGACACTGTGGAGGACCAAGTCTATAAACATGTCACGTGGCATGCCTCCATCATTACGTGTTGGAAGAAAACGTATTTCGTGCGGAGATACCGCGAGTTATTTCTTTAGTGTCCGATAGAGAATGTCCCAGTGGAAGACTGCACCAGAACAGTCTAAGAAAATGTGTTCTTTGCTCGCTATTTTACCACTATGTCGGGAATTCAAAGACCCCGCTACAATATTCCTTTCTCCCGCAGGCATGCACCGACGGGTAGCGTTCCGTAAGGAATTGAAAGAACGAAGTTATGACAGGTTAATTGACAGGCATAAATTTAACTCTCTTTAACACGTCCTTCCTCGAACCTGCATAGTATCAGAGCTATAAAAGAGCTATAAAAAGGTATCGCTTATGCCCCGTCAATCACATGCTTGTACAGTTTCTTTCTATGTACCAGAACAAGGTATCCGCACAAAACCCTCGCCTTCAGAAACGAAAAGGCCCTAACGACTTACTTCAAGTAGCCTCACGGTAACTCTTGGTTTTAGTAACCTGGACGACGCAACAAAGTCTGGCAAATAGTTCAACAACCTCGCCTGCACCACCGTTCATATAAAAGGGCTCTCTGGCCTATCGGGAAAAAAAACCTGGAGGCAATGTGTCTAAGAATTAGGTTCACCAGTTCGCGACCTTTTTCTCGCTAATGAAGAGATTCGTACAGTGCATGTGCTCCGATCCTGATTGCTAAATAAACACCGCAAGAACCTGTTAATTTTTTACACGGTGCCCTTGATACGCACAACATCTGAAGCGCATGCCATATTTTAGAAACCGAAGTACAATACAGTCAAAATCTTGGAAAAAAGTGAACATCTAATGACCACTCATACTTAGCGTTTCGCTCCAGACTCTTTCGGTTTCTTCAGACGAGAACTCAGGGGGTTACTGGTACCGTTGTAATGGCACACAAATGTACTTCGAAGGCAAGGTGCTCCAGCTGACGTTCGCAAACTCCTCTGGCGTGCTCTCTCAGACTCCATGCAAAGATTCTACGTACTTGCTCCAATTGATTACGCTTCCTGTTTGCTCACAAAATTCCTTCGCTACTCGGACCGCTCTACTGACACTGTCTTTATCACAGCACACGACCGCAACATCGTCAGCATGTCAAATAACGTTTACCTCACTCTATGTGCAACGTGAAACCGCTTATCTGATTACGGTTTAACAACGTCAGACCAAATGGCTTCCTGGGCGCACAGCGTTTCTGTTCGTAGTGGGGCGTTGGCTTTTTACTTAGCCGCCGTATCTAGCACATCCTAACGCGGTTAACTATGGGAGAGATTTGAAAGCATACGAATGAAACAAACCGGGCCTGAAAGTCAATGATGAACATCGAGCGGAAAGTTAAAAAAATTGTTTTTCTAGGTGATGACTTCTAAAGCGGAACTTGGTCCGTTACTAAACAACTTGAAAGCACATTTATGTCGGCTCAGCGGTCCATTGAATTAATAATCATGGGAGTAACACCTAGAGCCAAGAAACGGGCTTCTTGGAACAGAGAACAAACTAGAATAGAAGATATTATAGTAAAAATAAAGAAAATGATCAATAACCTCGTTGCAAGGCAGCGGACGTGGTAAGCGAATATATCTACTTAGGCCAAGTTGTGTTCCCTGATCCCAATCATGAGGCCGTGATAATTAGAAGGATAAGAATGGGGTGCAGTGCATACGGCAGACATTCTCAGATAATGAACGGCAGCCTACCGTTGTCCCTGAAGAATAAAGAGAATGACAGCTGCATGTTACCGGTACTCACCTACGAGGCAGAAACTTGTAGGTTTATGAAGAGGGTTCAACTTAAATTGAGGACGACTCAGCGGGCAATGGAGCGGAGGATGTTAGGTGTAACATTAAGGGACAAGAGGTGAGCGGTGTGGGTCAGGGAATAAACGCATGTTAAGGACATATTAGTAGATGTTAAGAAGAAGAAATGGACGTCGGCAGGGCATGTAATGCGAAGGCAAAATAAGCGTTGGTCGTTAAGAGTAACAGAGTGGATCCCTAGACAAGGCAAGCGTAGCAGGGGGCGGCAGAACGTTAGCGGGGCAGAGGAGATCAAGAAGTTTGCAGGGATAAATTGGTCGCAGTTAGCGCAGGACCGGGGTACTTGGAGATTAATGGGAGATGCCTTTGCTCTGCAGTGGGCGTAGATTGGCTGCTGGTGATGATGATTATGATGACGAAAGCAAATTAAATGTACTTGGGCTGGCCCCGTAATTAGGCAAAATGACCGTCGGCGGACTACCAGGGTGACAGAGGGGACACAGAGAGACGGGTGTAAAAAAAGAAGGGCCATTACTCGATGGAGGGACAAAATTGAGAAATTCGGAGGCAAAGAATGGACGGGAACGGCGCAGGACAAAAGCGGTTGGAGGTCGTTAACCTTCATCCTGCAGTGGACCTAGTGGGCTGTCGCTTCTGATTTTGATTGAACAGCTGGGTCTCCGACCAATTGAGAGGGGTGGCCATCTCTGCTGGTCCTCCAGCCTTGCACCAGTAGTGGATGGCGCGCCATTGTTTTAATGTTTTACGATAGGGGTGTGCGAATATGAAATTTTTGGCATACGAATCGAATACGAATATCTAGCTTCGAATATCGAAGCGAATATCGAATAAATAATACTTTAGAAATAGACTTTTTACTTCGTTGTGGATTTTGATTAGCATTAGCACAGCAAATGGAAATGCTTGTGTGATAGCCCTATAAAAATTTCATATTATTATTTTGAGAACTTATGTATATAAAAGTTTCTTTCATTTCGACCGGAAGGGCAACCGCGCTTCAGCATCTGTTTCTGGCTTCGTTTCTGCGTCTGTCTTTTTCTGTCGTTATTGAGTTGCAGAATGCACTAAGATAAAACAGACGGCCAGGACAGGAAAGAAGATCGCTCGGCCGATCCAATGATACTAAAATGGCTGCGCAAGGTGGCACTGTTTCGGGGATAAAGCGTTCCAAAAATTGCCGTTTTTTCTCCCTTTTGCGCTGACATGCTGTCACTGCGGCTGGCAAACGTATTTTTTATGCTACTTTGAGACACTTTTCAGAGGAAAAACATTGCAAAGTCAGAGGATAGAAAATATAGAAGCCGAATATGTGGTTTTCAAAAAAAAAAAAAAACGACGTTCTGGTCATTTTTCTAAAGTCGGAAGCCGTGTCCCCTCCGTAAACTAATCAGTCCAAATATTGATAATAGGCGATTATTCGAAACATTTCGAATATTCGGAACCTTTCAAATACATAGTTTTCGAAGGGAATACGAATATAACATTCGAGTATATTTAATATTCGAGTAATATTACAAATTGTCGAATATTCGCGCACCTCTATAAATTAACGACGATAGCCTTTTTTCGGCTAGGTAAAGGCTGAACATTTCCTCTCTGGGTCTGCCCGCAATCTGTCAGTCTGTCTGCCGCTTTGCCGTTTTCTCAGCCAATTTAGATAAAAACAACGTTTAGTAGCTACGCGCTTTTACACTGGCTCACTTTAGATTCCAGCGTCTCTACGGGTAACCACTTGCTAATAACTTCTCGGTGAACAGCTAGTGACCCAGCATTGCGTCACGCTGGTCACCGATGATGACCCAGCAGTTAACCATAGATGGCTCGGCACTGTGGCCCAATGACCAGCCGGACTCTGTATTGGAACTCAGTGCCGGCAACTGGCTAGCCACAAAATTACTAGTCACCCACACGTGACGCCACCCGCGTGCGACCGCGCGCCATTCCCCACCGAAAGAAGCCTGATGACTCTTTTATCATCCAGGAATTACGAATGGTTAAGACTCAGCAGGCCCTCTGGTGACCTATCACAGCCTAGTATTGATGAAATGCTGCGCGCGTGATCGCCGGCTTACCATTCCTTACCTGCCACCGGTATACCCTTCATATCACACTGCGGGTGGTATGGCATTTATTTATCTCAGAACAGCCTAACGGTTTGACGGTGAAGCGCACTGCAAGCGCCTGAAAAGAAAGCACAACAGCTAAGGCGACTGCCGTACGCATTACATAATAGCGGTGCTTCACCGTGCTATGCGACGTATATTATTTTCGCGGAAAGAGAAGGAGTTCTGGAGAAAACGCAAAAACACTGTTCCACGGTTGCGATAGTTTGTGGAAGAAATTTTTCTGAATGTTCCCTTCTGATACGGTAAGCTTGTACTGCCCAATGCAACATCCCTATGATGCCAGCACTTGATGTATTAGAAAATGTCATTTTTCCCATGAAATCAATTGCAACAGTGACCTTACGTATTTAGTAGCTGCCCTCTCACAGTTTCGCAGTATTTGCTCACATTGGTCGGAGCAGGTTGTAAAGGTACAACGCCAAGCGAATGATTGGCGTGGGCAACAGCTATCAATTTTTAGGGGTGAAGCTCCTAAAGCCATGAGTCTGTCCGTCCCTTGTGTCTCGTGGTACGTGACCGCCGCATGCTTTTGGAGATGTCTCAAAGTGGGCCGCGTTGCACGCGCAAGAACCGGCTGCAACCGGCAGTGCCAACTCGGCACCGGGAGCGCGAGCTTGTCTGTGTTCGCCAACAGAGGCGCGAGCGCACGTGCACTGCGAGGGGGAGATCACGCAAGAGATGACGCCACGAAAGCAGGCAGTCGTTCTCGGAGATCGAACGAGACGCAAGGACCTTTGCTCGTTTCCTCTCGTCTTGTTCGGGCACAAGTTCACCCTAAATAAAAGTTCTTTCTTTACCGTTGTGTCCCATCCTACATGACAAATTGTGGTGTAGGTGCGGGGTAGTCCTCGATGGCGCGGGGTCGTTCACCAGGTCTGGGCCTGGGACCATTGACTCCGAAAATAAAAGTTAATTTGTACAATGTACGCACACAGTCTTACGTCTTTCTTAATTATGTAATGGGCGAACTTTCACGGGAGAGTTACGGTTACCGATGATCTCCCCCTCTCGAGCTTTGCCCCACTTATCATCATTCATTCCGTGGATATGGCGTGATTTTTTTCTCATCCTCGGCAGTGCAACACATTTGTTGTGACCGGTCTGCCTTTTCCCCAGATTTTTGCAACTTTTTAAAGCAAGGATTTAGCACTTCCGTGCAGTGGTTTAACCGCGTACGCGCAATTTCACCTTTTGAGGGCCGACACACCCCTTGCAGCACAGCCCTCGAAGCGCATCGCATGATTCGCCGAGCCACCTTTCGGCGCTGCGCACACGGCCCCGTTTTCAGTCGTTCTGCTGAGCATGAGCGGCGGCTGCCGCTTCGGTTGTGGCTGATAAGGTGATCTGCAGCCGACCACCACCGCAGCCTCCCACGCATGCGCCGCTGGGTCGTCTCGGGCTACGTGACTCGTTTCGCGCACAGCGAAGAGGAACGCCGCGTCCGAGGGCCTCCTTCTCTTAGAGCTGCATGGGACCGAACGGGTTGAAGCCGTAGTCGGCAATGCAGCCACATCAAAGGCTAACCACGCGAAACCAGGGCTCGACCAGAATAAGCCAAGCTTTTGCTTTTCACAGCTGCACTAAGCCTAAGCCATTATTTTTAGGGGGGGGGGGGGGTTCCCGTAGGGACCTCATGTGCCGCGATAACCTTTTTCTTCCCGCTGTGCGACGGGGACTTTGGCTTTTCCTGTTTTTGTTTGGCGGCTTGTTTCTCGTTTGCTCCGCTTTTGACCTGTTCAACACTCGCTTTTGAAAGCTGTACTGCAAACACGTCTTTCCCATTTTCTTACTGCTATTGTTGCGTCTTCAGTGTCTAAGGGAGGCGTCCGAAGTTCCCGGGGTTTCTCAAAGAAGTGGTCACCATGTTCCGCTTCTCATAGAGTCGGTTTAACCTTGAACGCATATTTATTACTTAGCTCGAATCCATTTCCGGTTGCCTGATTTAGGAGCATTTTCGCATGATTTTACATCGGGCCCCGTACTTCCAGTGCCTTAACCATGACGTCCTCAATAGAGCGTGTAAAATGCGTGTTTCAACAGGTGTTGAATCACCATCTTCCCGTAGGGGAACCCTGAGTAGTATGCGAAGCAGCCATGAGGTCGACTCGAGCTCCCATTAGTTTTTAGTTCGATCGAGGCGTTGCGGCATGAGATTGAGGGGAGCGGAACGCGTGCCTGCGTCATTTATACCGCGGAGCTACAGTGGCGCCCCCAACGGAGTATGCAGGGGCTACCGTCGCTCTTCTAACCCTAAGCTGCTTCGCATGATCGCGCGCGGAGCCTCTGGTGTTGCCATTCGTTGCGTAATCCCCGAGAGGAGAGGAGCTTCGGAGAAGATAGGAGGAATGCCAGAGAGGAGAAGAGTGTCAAAGAGGAGAGGAGGAATGCCGGAGGAGAGGAGGTGAGACAAGGAGAGGAGAGGAGGAGTAGAGGAGGATGTGCATGCGCAGTGGGGGTATTGACGCCGCACAACCGCGAAGGGAATAGGCGCGACCATAAGCTGCTCCGCATCTAAAAACAGTAGTACGCAACCTATTTAAACTTGGGTGAAAGACGTAGTTATTTTTCAGCTTGTTCTACAGATTGCCGCCTTTGTTCACGACCAGAGCCAATTGATGCCTGTTTCGTAGATAACAGTGATGCTCTCTTTTTTTCGGCTATTTTGCTACGAACAACGCTGCAACTAATCCTTTACAAAACCCTAGTACGTCCAAAATTAGAATACGCATGCTCCATCTGGGATGCTCCCAACACACTCTCATCCTCGCCCTCAAATCGATTCAAAACCTCGCAGCTTGTTTTGTATTCTCCAACTACTCTCGCCATTCATAATTGCAATGAAGAAGTCGCTACATTTGCCTTACCTTTCATTGCGCCGTAAGTGTTCACGGCTTGCACTCTTTCACAAAATCTTTCATAACAACCCCATTTTAAAAGCAACGCCTTTCACCATCCTCTCCTGTATTTCGTCCTGTTTGGATAATAGTTTAAAAGTTGGTGGGCCATCTAGTCGAACTAATCTTCATGATGAGAGAACCCACGTGGGAGTGCTGCCTCAGCGCAGTGCTGGTGCGCCCAAGTATCGCATTGGGAGTATCGTAATCGCCAGCCATTTTTTTATTATAACCAACATTTTGGGTGATCCCTGGGACTTGCAGTGTCAACGTAAGCCCAGTGTGTTTCTTTGTCCCCATACCGCCGATTCTGCGCCTATCAATGCGACCGTTGCACGTGATAGGGCACGCCATGCCCTGGCGAATGTTGTGAAAGCAATATGGTCAGTGTCAACTTCAGTTTTGTGGTGTGTGTGGGTCGCGAGCAGAATGAAATTTTCCGCACGGAGAACAGCGATCGAGAAAATAAGCTAGTAAGGCTAGTAAGCGTACTTCTTACGTTGTATCTGCGGCTCATCATTTGCAGGAGAAGCTGAAGTTGGCGAAGCGAGCGCCCCAGGGTCGATTTTCTCTAGAAGTACAAACGATGCCCGCCCCGCCTGTTACGCCGTGGATGACCACCGCGTGCACCTGGCGGCCGAATTGGTTTCACCTAGGAGGTGGACGGTCGGGCCACCGTGGGGGGCAGCCGACAAAAGGAGTGAACAAGCAGGAGCCATTTGCGCGAGCATTCTTGTAGTGTCGACGGACATCCGTTTTGTTTGGGAGAATTGCATATCATGCTCACCGAACGCGTCACAGCGATGGGAATATTTTGGCAACGTTAGAGGGGAGAGAGAGGTGAAGTACGGGGGGTACAACCTAAAGCCCGCTACCACAATACTACGCAGGAAGGAAATAGGGAGATAGGGAAGCATTTTGAGAAGTTGGTCTCAACAAGAGTGGCATTTCGTTTCGAACCACACTTCGTGATGACCTCCGTGGTTTCGTGACCAGCTAGTGAGCGGAGCTGCATTGGATGAAAGTTCAACGTTGCACAGCTTCAAATAAAATTTATACATTACGTAAAGTTGACCGGTGAGTAACAATTGCCGCGTCATTACAATGCTGTTTCTTTTTTTTGTATGTGTCGGCAGTACAGCATGGCCGAAATGTGTTGGTATAGATTTAAGAAGCTCTGTTATCCCTATAATGGCGTTGCTTCCGTTGCTTCGAAATTTATAGTTGAAGAAACTGGTAATACCGACCAAATTTCTAGTTAAACAAAGCTACAATAGACGTTTCGCCTTCCATACGGCAGCCTTGTTCAAGGCGCGCAAAGGCGCAAAGGTCGAAGCTTTGAAGAAGTGCGTCAAAGTAACCGCCCCAAGCATCTTGGATGCGTAGGCGGGACATTGCCTGCATTGTGGTGCAGGGTTTTTCTGTAGTTTGAATCATCAGGGACTCAAGATATCGGGGTGACAGCCATTTCCTTCCTCTGGCGATAACTGCCGCTTCGTCCCCGCCTATTTTGTGTGTTGTGGTTACCATGTGTTCCGCAAGCGCGTTCGACGCAATCTTCTTGTTTTTCACGTCTTTCTTGTGCTCACGCAATCTTCTTTCGAAGTTGCCGCACTCGCCACTGCAGCAATAGTCGCAGTCTACGCAGGGAATTTTGTACCCCACCCAAGAGAACCTCTCTTCCTTGATCCCGCCCTTGACAGCCACAAGCTCGTGCCTTCTTGCCTTCCATTGCTTCGTGGGCAACATTCCAGGAGTCGGCGGTGATTCAGTGTTTGGGAAGCAAGTGCAAGCGAATAGCGCAACTTTCAATTCCTGGCTGAATTTACTGTTTTCAAATGGCTTCAACTCATTTTTTTGTTGAAGAGAGCTATATCTGCAGTTAGTAAAGTTGTTAGTAAGGTGCCTTGTATTCTCGATGAACGTGTTTTGTTAATTGTTCATTTTACTTTGTGTTTTTGTATTTTTGCATTTTTATTTATGGCATTGGGGTGACATAGTTGCCTTTGTGCCGAAAACAAACGTTTCACGTTTGGCCAATGAACAAAACTAGAAATCCCACGCAATGCGGTTCCTGACACTTCAAAAAAAATTAAATACGGGATATGCGCCTAGTAACAAGTCCCCATTTCAATCACAAATTTCCCTAGAGAGCTTCTATAAAACTCCTAAAAACAGTAAAAATACTTCGAATGCAGCTGTAAAGTACTCCTAACGCGCCTCCTTAGAACATCTAGTGGTAGAACATAACACCCTCCGATTGCTCTCCTGGAAAACTACCATTTTAGTGAAAGTAAAAAGTTACTCCTATATACCGCTTAATATACTCCGGAAATAATCAGATAAGGTGAAGTTTCTACTGGAAGGAGTATAGTATACTCCGACATCGGGTTGAGTTATCCGACAAGCCATTTAGGCACTCCCATTTCGGGTCGTTTGTGTAATCTGTGTACGAGTTCACTAGCAGATACACTCATGAATGCCTTGTCAAAATACAATCATCAGCCTCGCATCCAGCGGCATCCACTCCTTGCGATCTTCACTGTGGTTGTTAAAGTTGAGTGCGAAGCTTAAAGGAATGAATTCTAGTATAAATTGTGAGATCAAAATACAACCAAATATCAATACAGGCAGCTTTGGCAGCCTATATTGTGTTTGAGTTTTACATATTATTTGCAATGGCGCGAGCAAATGCTCTTTCAACTTGTCTTGCAAAACGAGGATGCAGTGTCCTCACTGATGACATTGCACGTCAATACGCCCTGCAGAAAAGCCAACCTTCTCTAACGAAGATGATGGTAGGCAGTAGGTGAAGCGAAAGAAAAAACGCTTCCCGTGGCAGGAAGCGAACCTCGGTCCCTCGCGTTTTGAAGCCGGCGTCTATCCGACTGCTCCATTTCGGCATGGTCGGAGCGGTTTGGAAAACTCAGACGACAACCAAACTATCCTTAAAGGGAAGAATGGCGTTGCTCTGCATGCTGTAGGGCATTTAGCCACAAGACGTTATGCCTAAATTCCTATTTTGAGGTTTACGACATTAGGCTTAACGTAACATCTTGGGGTTGAACACCACAAAACCGCACGCACTCAAAAAAGTTCTCCCTGAACGCCAAGCAGCAGGTAACCATTCGCATCGTACAGCCCAAACCCAACCGTTATGCCTATGGAGTGCACACCCGCTACCCTGTACATCGACGTAGCGGAATATCCCGACCGTGCGGCTTGCGTCGCCGCAGTTGTCAACTCGCGAGGAGACTCTGTTGCTTCGTGCTCGGTGTGTACGCCTCACCCTGAATTTGGTTAAGAAATCCCCATTGCCCCGGCACCTACAGCTACTCCAGCCACCGCAATAATCTACGACTCACAGACGGCTCTTCGGAACTATGCGACGGGTCGTGCATCCCCCATCATCGCACGTATCCTGCGCGCAGCACCGAATCCGCCTGTGAATTGCCCAGAGACAACCTGTTCAGTGGCTTCGACTGCAGGCGTAACCTTCTTTCTCGCATCCCGCATTGTGCCACCTCAACTTCCCCACGCGATACTGCCACACGTGCACGTAGTGCGGCGTGGCTTTCGCTTCCCTTCACCACATGGTGGACGCGTTCCCCTCCGACCCCCCCTCCATCATTCTCTGTCCCTGCCCCTTAACACGGTAGAGCAATGAGAGGCCACGCTGCTGAGCTCCGACTCACAAGTGCAAGAGTGTCTGATCCAGCTGGCGCAACTCGCCGTTAGGGGCCACGGGCTCGTGGCCGTCCACTAGGGGACTGTAGTGTGGCGGTGCTCCCAGCCGGCGCCTCTTTCTACGCAGCTTTGGATGAATACAGTTTTTACCACCACCACCACACCCGAGAGTGGCTGTGGGTATTCTAGAAAAGTGATGCGTACCTCCAGGGCAGTACATAGTCGCCGTGTGGGATTGGCCAGCCAAAAAAATTCATCACGAGAAACTTTCGCGTTGAACCATCGTCGCCTTTTAGATGAAGGGGTTTATGATTTTTTCATTATTGTGGACCATAAAAAACACTGACCATTGGCCTCGATCACCGCCACTGCTTCGCCGCCTTGTACCGCCTTTTTTTTCTCCGTCGACTTTGATACGGCAGCGTATTTGGTTTACCCTGAAGCATTTTTTTTTCGATGGTTCATTTACGTCAGTCCTGCTAACAACGGTGATTGCTGTGACGTATATAAGGATATATCCGATCTGTACCATCAAAAATATCATTTTTTTTCAAGGTCGTTCAGCTCGAACACATGACTGGTTAACGCGTTTGTGGTCGTTTAACCCTCCACCCAGTACGCAACAACCACAGCATTTTACCAAATCGCTTGATCGGGGGAGAGTACAAGATATCGTAGCTCCTTTCCCTCCTATTGGTGCAATGTGGGTGTCGGTTTGTTAAAGGTACGTACGTTTAGCCTTGCAACGCGGGTCTGTTCCAGTCATCAGTTCCGCACCATCGATTGCCAAGAAAACATGCTTAGCATTGTGGCCTTGTTGTGTGGAGCTGTTAACGGACATCTGCCTGCTTTTTGTGAATATGACAGACCGAAAAACGTTAGATGTAACGCTTTGCAATGCTCCCCGTAGAAACAACCGTACACGGTTCGCAAACCCTGATGCAACACCAATCTAGTTGTATCGCTACCTCAACCCCAGATGTACACCCGCCCAATTTTTTACCCATATCACGGGCGCGTCGACCGTTCGGTCGATCAGCGCCGCATGATGGAGTGATATGGCAAACTCGGCGAGGGTAGCCGCATCCGAACAAAGCAAAGGCCGCTGCTGCCGTCATCTGCTAGGCTGTTCCAAGAGCAGACGGCCACCCCCGATATTTGTTATTTTCTTATCACACTGCCTGCCATACTCGAAATTTTTCTTCAAGACCAGGCACGTGGCGCCAACTGAAAACAGAGTAATCTGCGTTGCCGAACGAACCTTGCGCTTAATGAACCTTGCGCTCGGCAATGTTGATTACTCTGCCTTCAATAGGCGCTACGTGCCTGGTCTTGAAGAAAAATTTCGAGTATGGCAGGCAGTGTGATAAGCAAATAACAAACATCGGGGGCGGCTGCCTGCTCTTGGAACAGCCTAGCATATGACGGCAGCACCGCCCTTTGCTTAGTGCGCATGCGGCTACTCTGCCCAGTTGGCCGTATCACTCCATCACGCGGCGCTGATCGGCCGAACGGTCGACGCTCCCGTGATGTTGGTAAAAAATTGGGCGGGTGTACTCATGGAGCCCACCAGCACGAAAATCGCGATTTCATTCCAGAGTATAGCTGGAGCAATTTTCTGTCGGTGCATTAATATGACATAGGACGTCAAGTGTTACATATTTCGCGTAGGCTGTCAGAACCCACTTGTTTTTCTGTCATTTTAGGAGGAAGACTTACATTTCTTGGTTTAGAGCACGCGCACTTTACACTAAAGAAAATTGGTGCCGGACAAAAGAATCAAATTGCCGTGGGGGGAAGTGCAAGGAAGGAGGGAATCATGCGCCGGAAAAGGCAAACAGCAGTGAGAGAGCAGGGCTGGAGTAGGGAGCTCAGAATGGGGGACGCAGTGTGCAGCGTGAAGGAGAAACACCGCCAAAGGAGAGTACTCCGCTCCCGCATGTTCAACAAAATTCATCTTGAAAGGGGAGGCCTGTACCGATGGGGAAAACAGGAGGCTTCTGGCAATGGCGCGTGAGCGGAAAGAGCTACGGAGGATGTTGTCCAGGTTGCTGCTTTAGTGGTAATGAATGTTGCCGCAAAGTTCAATCGAAAATAAAACAGCCGGTCAATACAAGCTCGAACTAGGTTTAACAACGTGTGAGTTCGAGCTAGTTGGTAATCGATAGTACGAATTTAAAGCGCAAACATTCAGACAGGACACAGTGCGCACATAGTAATGTTTATATTTTTTGTATTTTTAGCACCATTTCATATACATATATATATATATATATATATATATATATATATATCAATATCGTTTTTGTAAATAAAAATTCAGTTGGAAGTAGCGCTTGTCCTTGTCCCGTTCGTCCCCTGTCTGAAGTTTTGCGCTTTAAATCCGTACTATCGAACAAGGTCTGCAGTCTCCTCCATCAGGTATCCTTGATGCCAAATAAAGTCATTATTATTATTATATTATTATTCTTGCCTTCACCCTCTCCTAAAGTTCTAAACATCCTCCTTAATTTTTGTGCCTTGCCGAAACAGCTGAGCTCATGACTAGCCTGCAGGTAATTCAGCTGTTCGAGTAATACGGTTAGCGTGGAAAACTGGGCATGCTGGTATATAATCTAAGCAAAACAGCGCAAAAAAACCGAAGACAGAGTTGGGATGACAAGGGCTCCAGAATTATTTTGCAAGCTTTGCAAAATGACCTACCTGGAGGCGACCAAGCAAGGTGGCTGCGGCACAAAACACCGATGAGCTTTCGTTGAACATACAGAAGGCGTAGACAACCAAATTCGCTTAACGCGGAGAAAAGCGTACGTTGGCCAAACTGGGAGGGGCGACAACGAGATGTAGAGGGTGCGCGCAAATAATGTAAAAAAATGCGCGGCGGGGAAAAGATACGGATGACTTCTTGGCAAGCCAGTGTTTGATATTTAGGAACCGCTCGCCAGAGTTTGCACTGCACTTCCATCATTAGGAAGTGCAAAAAGTGGCTGTAACGTGAAATTGTGGAATCCGAATGAATTTAAACGCTTGGTGAAGCCTGCGTCAGCTTGGGCTCTATCACTATGTCTGAAAAAGCAGTAAAGTTGCTACTCATACGAGATAAATCTTTGATTGGACGGCTATCTATCTATTGTGCTTCATTCCGAATAATATAAGTTGAGCTCAGTTGAGCGCAGTGCTTGTCGACTTTGCTGTCTTTGTCATTTTCTTGAGCTCTTTCTTGCCTAGTGTAGTACGGGGTAGGAAATGAACTATCGAACAAGGTCATTGCTGGCAATATTTGGGTTCTAGTAAAACCGCCTTATTTTAGTATCTGAACACTCTGTGTACCATTTGGCGGTGTTTGATAGATGCGTTCGAGACGTTCTCGCGGCTTGGGGGGTTCGCGTAATAATCATGATGTGGGGAAATTTAAATGACCTAAGTTTCTTATCATCAAGAGGAGGTCGATGGTCCACTAAAAAATATCGAGCTATTTGGTATGGTGACATACTTCAACAGCGGTGACACGACGAGGAATAAAGAAAAAAGGACGAACACCTACTGGAGTTTATAGTCAGAGCCTGTGTTCGTGGCTACTTCTTCGTCCGCGTCGTGTAAACGCTGTTCGAAGTATCCTGACTTGAGCTTGCTACGTATCGAGGTATACACGAAAACATGGCTTAGGAATGGAACGTTGTGACCGCCGCTGGAGCGCCGACTAGACGCCACCGCATCGTAAGGGACTTCAAAAGGAGAACACCGACAACCACCTCTGATCATCTCCTGAGCCGAAGCTCCCTTAGCTGCTGATTTGCCACGTTACCTGGAACATAAAATCATTCAAACTTTGAAAGGAGCTCCGAATTCTGTCGCTACCCTCCCCACTTCAAGCAATGGAGGCATCCTCCTTCCGCACATTATGCTGTCGGAAACTCTGAAATACCCGTGTAAGACAAAGGAGAAGGGCAGCGCATTCCTGCGCTTTGCTGCAAATGATTGCGTAAGGCGAAATTTCTGCCGATGAGGCGCACCAGTTCTTATCTCGCCGTCGCACACTTCGCGCTAATCCCCCATCTTCACCCTATCATTCCCGTTTTCTCTATTCCTCTGTCCCCTCAGACCGACGTGTCACATCCTTACTTTTCCTTGCCATCTTATCTTCTGTGTATCTCGCGTCTGTTTCTAATGCCCTTCCACTCGCACTTGAATGTCCTACACTCCAGTCTCCCATTTCCCTCCCTCGCTATCTCTGAAGATTTTCTCACACCTCTCTCTCACTCCCAACTTTCCCCTGTTTTCTTGAAATCGAATCTTTTCCAATACCTTCTCCCCTGCTTATCCTAGCACCAGACGTCCTACCCTTAGGTTGCCTTTGGTGCTTCGCTCTACAACCCTTTTTCCTATTTCCTCATCCCATCTTGCTTTCACACTGCCGTTTTTTCCTGTCACAGTAGCGGGGAGACCACAGGGTTGATTTTTAACCTCTGTGGCATCAGGAAACATGCCAAAATAATGTTAACGGCCCATTACACGCATTACCCCGCCCGTAAAATTAAACCAATGCCCCCAATTCTTGGTCGTGCCTAATAATTCTGGATGCGGCAGCAAGCAACACTCTGGCGAAGTTAGTACAGTTTCTTTTGAAGTCATTCCCAAAGATTAAGCAGATGTATATGTATTGCTGCTCACCATCTGGTCTTCCTCCATGGGGTTGACGTAATCGACGCCATCTTTCATTGGCGGTGAACCCTGCTTTCGCCATTTTTCTGCAAGAACGACACCGTTTGATATAACAGAGTTACTATAACTGACCGACGCACAGCAGTAACATACAACAGTAACAGTAGCAGTATATATATAAATATAAATATATATATATATATATATATATATATGTGTGTGTGTGTGTGTGTGTGTGTGTGTGTGTGTGTGTGTGTGTGTGTGTGTGTGTGTGTGTGTGTGTGTGTGTGTGTGTGTGTATAGATGACCTTTCAAAGGTATAATGTTTACACCAGATAGTTATTTGCAAAGGTTTCCGCGTCTCCAACAGCTGCTTATTTACGGACGTTTGTTAGGCTGACGCACCTGGACGCAATGTGTTTTGTTTGTCGTCCGTAGCGTAGAATCTTTTATAGTGAGTTTCCATATACACATTTATACGCGTATATGCAGTCTTAATATGAGGCAGACGCAAAGAACGTGGTGAAATAAAATAAGTAAAAACTTTGTTTAAGGCACACATAACGCCAAAAGCGTTTGCTTTCTTATTGACCCGGAACTAGCCGTTCACCTGTTGGAATGTAAGCAGTTTGCAAGTGTTATTTTATGTTTACTTCTATATATACAAGAATATACATATATACCTCGCATTCCAAAATAATTTGCAACCACCTGCTGTATTCCCGTTTGCACCTAGAAACCGTTACTTTAGGGTATATAAATTTACAGCAATCCCACTTGCAAAGGGAGGAACAACCCCCAGCATTTTGTGTGTCGCACAGAACTGGGTGAAGAATTTTTGACAAAAGAAAAGGTTTTGAAGGTAAGTAGCACTTAGCAAGCTGTCGGGCCCCGGCCATTATGAATAAGGCAAACAATTTTCCTCTTACATCCATCAAGATGGATAAGGTGAACGACAAGCCGGGACAGCCAGGAAAAGAAAATTACAATGGAACAGGAATAAGCTTGAAATTGTCATTACTCAATTATTCAAAAGTGAAGACTAGTGTTCCGAATTGCACTGAAGTTTGAAGCACTGTACCAATGATTATCGTGAATCCAACGTTTACAAAACATCGGCCTCTAGTGCACCTGAAGTCTATAGTCTGCTATGATATATTGCCTTTTCTACTCTATTCCCTGTGCCTGCCTCTATATTATACAAGATGGGCATTACTGGAAGTGCAATGAAATAAACAAAATAGATTAAGAACATCCATTTAGGGTTCGTCATACCAAAAACGATGTTTTTATTCTCCCAAGAAAGACTCGATTAATCTCAAATAATATCGCAATTCTACGCTACCATTCCGATATATTCAGATAGTTTCAGTCCACCGAGGGATGATTCGGCCTCAAGCAACCAAATAGAATACACGTACTGCCACCGCTACATTTAGGACGAGCCGATACAGTCCCTGGTTGGTCGGAAAAATCTCTCAGAGCGGCAAGCGCCGTAAGATTTCTCGTCAAAAACAAATACCAGATCGTTTCTCAGGCACATCCGGGGTGACACGTAGAACCATTGTCGAGTTGCTACAGGGAATGCCGCGCTGCCGTGAGGCGCAGAGGGGGGTTACAAGCGCATAGAAATTCGCGAGTGCACTGGATATATTAGCTTCAACAACCGCGCTGCACCCCGAACTGGGCTGCGAGGTCACACATGTGTTTTTAGAGGGACGAATAGGCAAGCGTTATATCGACAGCAATGTGGCACCAGCCAGCTCAGACAAAGTGGCGGGAGAGTAAAGGGAACCGGAAGTAGAAATAAAGGCAATAGCAAAGTTATCCAACATCAACACAGCGCGAGTATTACGGGCCCACCTTGACTCTGGCTAGAAGCGTGTACGTACACTTCGTCGTCATCAGTGGGTGCTTCATGGCAGTCAATACTTTGTTGAACTGCCCGCGATTTTATATATAAAACAACAAATGAATGTCGGTGGGAGTGTATACAGAAGGTAGATAGCACGCCGAGTCTGCACAGCTTAAAATATCTTTGAACACCGAATCCGTCGTCGGCTTTCAAAAAAGGATAAAACAGGAAGCAAAAGCGTTATCCTAAGATGTGCTCTTATCTTAAGTACCAAAATGCAAGAGTCTGAAATGCTCTCTCAATGCGGCATTTTATGGCAGAGACAGCTTGCATAATTCGTCTTGTCTCAGCACTGACGACACAGCCCTTATCTTTTATTACATCCACGTGCATGACGCGGTGCCGACGTCCAAGAGAAGCCCTATCTGCACCTACTGAAAAAGAGGCCGGTGTGCTCCCTTCTTCCCTTACGAACAGCATTTAAACAGACCGCATAATTCCACTCTTTTAATTCGCCGTCATCGCTCATATCTGCTCTTACCTCGGACAGCGGCCAACGGAAGGCCGTAAAATGACTAGCCCGTTTTTGTCAATCACTGCGGGGACCTTTTGGTGGAGTTCGTGCTCGCCCTATGAATGCTCCATGCGGCAGCAACAAGTGCGCGAAGGGGAAGGACCTGAAGCCGTTCCACCCTGACCACCCTGACGAGATTGATCGGTTCTCTGCTTCTTGAAACGCAATTTATTCCTTGCCCCCCCCCCCCCCCCTAAGTGTCATATACAACACTAAAGATTTTTATCGAACAAATCACCTTGTTTAAAACGTTGCTCCTTAAATGATTTTTACATTTATAAGTTCTGTTATTTGACGTGTTCTCTCTTTTTTTGCCCGCAGGACAAAGGCCTGTGCAATGTTGGACCTAAACATTCCTCGCCCCACCTCCCTTTTTTTGTCTTGTTCCCAAAGCCTCGCTGCAGGTGATGTTGCGTCACCACCCTACGCCACCTGCCTCTTTTCCCCCTCTGAGCTTCCATGTGTGAAATACCTAATTTAAACCTGTCACCCCATTCACCAGCCGGCGCTTCGAAAACACGTGGTCGTTTCAGTCTCCCGACTTCGCTCCTCTCAAACAAACCCTCATTTCACATTTTACATCTGTTGCATCAAAAGCCTCCCTTTTTATTCCACACGGGTCTCGTAACACTGGCTGCAGCAGCATACAATGTGGTTCATAAAGTCTTGGCCTACCCGACTGCGAGCATTTACAACTCGGTAGCTATGCTCTGAATCACACAGCAAAAATAACCGCAGCAGTTGTCTTGTATCTATACTGCATCACGGGAGTTTGGGCTAACATCCTGCTTTAGGTTGTGATGACCAGAACCGGTATTCACGGCTGGAAGTATGATGTTTACAAAGAGTGCTATTTTTAAGGGGGGTTGGCAGACGACGTTACTCTTCCAAAGCGTGACGCCAAAACTAATGTCCTGTGCCCAGATATTTTTTAGTTAACCATGAAGAAGCGCCTTATGAAATGCGAATTTATAAGTTCACTTTCTACAACCGCTTAGCAGGCTGAGGTCGGTATGTAGTGCGCCGCGATAGAAAGGGGGTGATAAAAGTATGCCTTCAAGTACAAAGGCATAAATACACATATAATTAGGTGCTATAATGGAAAATGTAGAAATACTAGTGAAGAAAAAACAAAAAAAACGAAGTGGAAAGTACCATAAAATAGCTACTGGTTCATTAACGAATTATAAGAATTCGAGAACTTGTCCCCTTTTGCAATGCTCCACACTTTCGACGAGCAATTGTTTTAGAGCCCTTTGCATACCGTTTTGACGTTTACTCAGCCCTGCACTCCAATTTCCAGTATGCATCGGCAGTGAAACAACGAGGCGAGACGCTGAAAGTTTTTTGAACGGCCTTGCCGCCACATGGATTTGGCTTTACCCTGAGCACCGCCGGTTTTATAACAAACGTATGGACGGTCCTTGGTTTCCTCATGCGCAGAGTTACGAGCGTCGGCCGACGTGCGGCCGGCACAGTACGGGGCAGCTAGCAAGTGGTCAAGGGCAAGTAAGAGCAGCAGGAAACGGGCTTACGCTAACGTTTCCAGGGCGCCTTAGCCTTCCCTACACCCGAAGACAGCTTTGTGTACGTACTCGGCAGTCTACTGCAGACGGGCTATTTAAACGAGAAAACATTAACCTGCATGCATGTCTGTCTGTCTTTCTGTCTGTCTGTCTGTTTGTCTTTGGATTCAGCCGCACGGCCAAAAGCAAAAAGAGTTTGCGAGCGGAACGTTTATATATGCAAAACATTTCCGCAATACACAATCTCGTTGCTTTGTTCAAACGTGTCCATTTTTGAGCAAAAAAAAAAAAAAAGCATTCGCGGAAGAACATCAATACATAGGTGATATTTGCAGTATTTCTTGAAACAAATACACGGCTACTCGGTTTTTGCGCCAACAAATAAAAGTACACCTTGAAAAAAAAAACTTTACACCCTGAAATATCCCAAGAATTCTTGTTGCCTCCTCGAATTGGCTTTGAAGAAGTGTAACAGTACCAAAAGGTTTAGTAAATAGGGCGCTAATTGGAGATTAATGGGAGACGCCTTTGCCCAGCAGTGGGCGTAGATAAGCTGCTGCTGATGAAGAAGAAGAAGAAGAAGAAGAAGAAGAAGAAGAAGGACGAGGACGAGGAAGAGGAGAACAAGGAGAAGAAGTAGAACAAGGAGAAGAAGAAGAAGGAGAAGGAGAAGAAGAACAAGAAGAAGGAGAAGAAGAAGAACAAGAAGAACAAGGAGAAGAAGGAGAACAAGAAGAAGAAGAAGAAGAAGAAGAAGAAGAAGAAGAAGGAAGAAAATATGATGATTGTGATGAACTGGCGCGCGAGCAGTGGCACGTGGTAAAATTGAATTGACCTGAGCAAATTTACAGCGTGTTTATCGCGGAAAGAGCAAGACGAGAGGGTAAGAGCGTGGAAGGAATTTACACGGCAGGAACCGCAGTAGACTGTAGTCTTTCAAAAACATGTTCAACGAAGTTAGCAGGCACGGGACCGAGCGTTTTCGCGCGCTGTTCTGTCACACCTTCTATGGAAGGAACAATGCCGCCCTGTGGATTGAGTATCCCAAAAATGTGGCCTATTTAGCGTATTGAGGGTTCACGCGGTAAAGGGAACGATGAAAACCAGTTCAAGACAAAGCAAGTTTTGGGAAAGCTTTGTACAAGCAATTCAGCTGGATGATTTGTGCGGCATAAGAACATTTTATGGCTTCTTCAAGGCGGATTTGATAACTGGAGTTACTCGCGATTAGTTAGACAGCTACACTGTGAAGTTCTTGCTGTGTTTTTTCCAGGCATAATAAAGCTTCCTCGGAGAGGGACAACATTCAATGGAAAGTTTTAGGTGAACTTGTTCTGTAAAGGCAACCGAACAATAGATACAGATTAGTGGTACAGTTTACCCCTGTAATGTGAGTACCTCGTCTAGATTGAGTGGTTTATGTCTTACCGATAAATGTAGCAGTAGTATTGTGGGAAAAGAAAAGGTGGTGCATATAGCTGGTCGTATGTTTTGTTTGAGAAATGTATACAGCTTCTTTAGAATACCAAGTGCGCGCGTACTGTTCTACCAAATCCTTTAAATATATTCATTTCATATCATTTTTTCCTTAAATACTATCCCAAGACATCTGGTGTGGTGAACGTTTCGATGGTTTAAAACGCGGTTGATATTTGACGTGTTCTTTTTCCAGTTATAACCGCCATTTTCATTTCGGAAGTTTTGAGAATTACAGTATTCATGTCCGTTGATTTTTATGCCCAGTTAATCTTGCCCTATATCTCTGTGGTGTCGTCGTAATGAACTGAGGCTAACATCATCATCTTAAATATCATCTTTGTAACCGTAGTTATCTTGAAATTTTTTATGTATGTGTGTATACACCTATTTTTTATTTATAAGTACTTATTGACTCAGATACCATAAGAGCACCGAAGGGCAACTTCGGGAGGTAACTTCAATAAAGCTTGTTGTTAGGCTAGTTGGTATCTTTACGTAATGGAACAATAGCGCTGAACTTAACATGACGACAACAGCGTAAAGAAAAAAGGACACACGAAATGGGAAATGCGAGATAACCATGCGGTTAATAAAACCCGAACAAACAGACAAAAACAGCCTATTAGTGGTGTACGAAAAGGCCGGAAAAAGACAAAGAGCAAGGGAGATAGAAAAAGCAGGCAAACACGACACATCGCTTATAGCGCTAACTTTAAGCTTGAATGTCTCAATCTCGCTCAAATCGTTTCATGAATGAAGCATTTAAAATAAATACAACAATTTCTATTGGTGGCTGGTTTCAAATCAAGATAACCAGACAGCTTCGACAAATAAAGAAGATGAAAACCGGCGAACGGGGAACGGCCTTGTTTATTCATTGTCAATACTATAGGTGTTCAAAAGAAGTTGCGCGACGCTTCTTTCGCGTATTGTCCCAAACACTATGTCCTTCAAAGTAGAAATTTTAGCGTTCGTTAAACTGTTTGGGCACTGGTAATGTAGTATATCATTGGTAGGCTTTTGGTAAAAACCATGGGGTATTTCTTGGGCTGCTCAGACTAACAAACATTGGTCCGTATTGTTGTCAAAAGGAATTACCTATACAATTAAAAAAAGCAAGTGAAAAAATGCATCAAACGTATAAATGTATTTGGGGCTGTTCAAACCAGCTACCACTTATCTCTTGCTTCATTCATGTCCACATTATTCAGCTGAAAGGAACCCTCATGCACTTTTGAGGCGATGCATACATACACAACTGAGTATTACCGTTCTTTCAATTAGGTATACACGTTGGATCGGTTTTATCACATAAAATTACCGGTGAAAAATGGCGTAGAACAGAGACAAGGCAAAAGCAAACAATAAAAGAAAATAATTCGGCTCCAGCTGCTGCAAGCCTAGCGGAAAACAGAGCGGAAAGCCTCAAAAGGCAGAGCAGAAGTGCGAACACGGAAACATGGAACATAAGTGAGAACTGAGAAAACCTGTATTTCATTCGCCATTGAAAGAATGGGAAGATAACGGCCGTTTGAAAACGTTTGCAGGGGGGTTAGCGCCACGCACTACAAGTTCTTGAAATGTATGGGGGTTAACCCGGTAAAACACTTCAGAAAAATTGAGTATAATATCTAGCGCTATGAGAGAGACATTGAGAGAGTGAATGATAGAGAAACCACGTTCCTTTGGAACTCTTGATTTAGGCTGAGGTAGAGGCGTCAGGAGCCCGGCCCGAGCACAGCGCTATGATGTTTCTGGTAGGCCCCTAAAGTGACCTTTTTTGTACTAGAAACGCGAGCTCTCGACAATGGCGCTTCCAGAAAGGATGTGGATTGACTGAAAGCATATTACGATATTTTGCGAAAGTTAGTCATTCTTTCAATCTTTCTTTTCAAGATGGTTTCATATTTTGAGAGGGATTGAAAGCAACCTTCAGTTGGAGACGTCGTTACTATCACCGCCATTCTGCACAACATGCATTACCGTCAACGTCAGCTAGCACATTGTGATTCGGCCTCTCATTTTTGCAAGTAAAGATGGTTTTCTATGACGACGCATCGGCAATGTAAGAATTCCGCGTGGAAAGAATGAACGGTGCGGTAGATCGCTTCCAGTACGATTTCTGCCCTTAAGGAGAAGAGCCCGTTAGACTGACAGTTGATACCTACTTTTTCGTTTACTGGTCGCTGGCGAACTGGGACCGACTTCGCGCAAATCGTCCTTTTCCGGCAAGCAACCCTGCGGGTGTTCAAACTTACTAAAATGCGGCTGGCGCAGCATTTGACGCCAACGTGCCAAGAAAGATCGCAGAGGCCCGGACAGAAGTCTCAGACTTGCCGAATATTCAGTTTCAATCTTCAAAGGCTTGCGCGCGTCCTGAGAGACGTCCACAGGAGCTCATCCACTCTGACCAGCCCTTAACGTTGCGGGACGATGGGTTGCGTGGTGCGAGGAAGGATCTACGTAGTCCTCCCGAGTCCAAGCGTGTCAACACAACATCAAACTGTCGCGTACTCCACTTGAGGTTCTAATAAATATGAAGTCTGATTCCGCGACAAATGGCGATGAACAGTCGGCAGAAACGTTTTTGTGAACGTGAACAATAGGAAAGGCCGAATGCGGAGTGTGCGCCTTAGAGACCCGGCTCCGTGTCATGCTCGCTTGCTCTGGCATTCTGGCCTTTCCGCATGTGTGGCTAGGGGTCCATCACTTGACGCCTCGCTGAACACCTTTCAAAAGGTGACTGGAACGACAAAGGTGCCGGTTTCCGGATGTGAAAAAAAGTAAACGAAAGGCTTGCTCGGAATGCTGTCGTCACCGTTTTAGCGTTTAACACTTGCAATCTTTCCGGTAAGAACACTGCACGCCCCGATCCCTGCCTGTGCCCAGCTCCAATGCGCCGGTTTCCCGTGGTGTCTACGGCATTGGATTTCTCTGTGTGACTCTGATATTGCTGGAATATTTGACAGCGGGCGCACGTATATGCAGAGATAGCTGCGCCATAGTGCGGAAAATATAATGCTAAGTAGATTCAAGTAGAAGAATGTACTTCGAATCTTGTTTTACCACCAGGCCTATCTTTGCTTATACTGATGCGAAATCTACAATAAGTTCTGGACTCTTTTTTTTCTGTTCAGCAGCAAAATTAAAAAAGAGGAATAAAAGAAGCACCACTCTGAATGCAAAGATAGTATAACCTTGTTCATTTGAACTTCAAAGAGACAGAAAATGTGATCGAATTACCCGAGTTGGAACTAGCGGAGGTTCGTTTGATTACAAGTACAGCACACAATACCAGTGTTCAGAACGGATGCGCTTTAGAGCTCTCCCTACTATAATCTAAGGAGCGAAATTTTAATAATTCTGTACTTCACAAGTGCAAACTACGCTATAGATAGTTTGAGATAAAATTCAGAGAGGTACGAGAGCACTTTCGGTCTACGGGACCGAATGCGCTGGTAGTACCGACTGCTCGAAGACAGCCATACCTCAGGAACAGAAGTAATAGACAGAAACACAGCAGTCGCAATGCTGGGGTTGAAGGGGTGGATGGTTTTGTGCCTTCTTCACATGAGCTATTTGTGAAAAATGCCACCACCCCCGGTATAGTCACTGGCTCTCTATGCTGTTTTAGAAAAGAAGTGTGCGCGGAGAGAGAACATCAGTACGAGATTACGTGCTGGTAATGCTGCGGTGGCGGTGACGCACCGAACATTGGCATTCGATTAGGATTGCTCAAAAAATAGTGTGTGCGTTCTGGGCAAGCTTGTCCGAATTAGGCCTGATCTGTATTTGAGATTGATATTGTGGAGAGATTCACCATGATATACACGTCACTTTGCGGGGACCAATGGGCCACTATAAAGTATTTGTCTGTTCAATTTATGGGAATTCGAATAAAAATGTTCGATCGCATTCAATTCTTAAAGACAATGCAATCTAACCAAATTTTTGCCGAATTGCCTAAATTAACCGCGCCTAATAACTAAGTTTTGAGGAAATAATAGCAAATTTGATGGTTTTCCGTTTCGTTTTAGGAGGCTGCTGTTCCTAATGAAGTCAAAGTACGCAGGAGACGACTTGTGTTTTCTGGTAGATATCCATGCCAGAGGCAAAAAACATGGCCGCAACTTGAAAAAAAAACGTGGTTGAGTCATGTATTATATGAATGGGTAAAACACCAAAGTGAAATGCGCCTTCACAGGAACAGTTAAATGGCTTTTGTGAATCGATGAGAACTTTCACATCGGTATTTATATTTCGTCGGTATGGCACCGATAGACGAGTCAACATTAGACACTGGATTACGGGCGCCGGAGCTTTGCGTAAATACGATTGAAACGACTGACGCTCGTAAACGTATGAACGAAACCAAACGGATTGTCAGCGAATCGTCTGGTGGAGTCACGGTCCGCAACAGCATAAGGAGAACGATTTTCGGTCGACAGCAGTCACGTGGGCGTGCTTGGCAAGCAACGGCCTGCTATCGGGTCCATTCGCAAAGCTGCGACCACTTCGGTCCTGCTCCGTGGTGCGTACACCAGACGCTTCCGTTGCGACGAGCTCAGCTTGTCGAATGTGAGAGGCAGAGTTCGTAGCGTGGACCGTGAATGCGTAAACGCGTTCCGCTTCTCGCAGGCGCGTCTCTCGTCATACCAAAGCGGTCAGGAGAGCGATATTTGCCAGTCGGCGTCGTTGCCTTTCTGTTTTAATTCAACAGTTTTCTTGCACGGGGCCACGGTGGAGTGCACGGAGGGATCAGACCCGCGGCATACGAGGCGGATGGATAAACACCGTAGCTTACGCTGCTATACGACGACGACGACGGCGAAGATGATGGTGATGATGATGATTATTGGAGGCCATCTTTTTGTACCGGGACGTCGGTTGTCACCAGCCGAGTTGCTTGTGTTATTTTACGTTTTTGTCTTATCCTCAACTAACCTAATGGCTTTGCACCCCTCCTCCGGTTTGAAACTTCCATCGCCCCGCCCCCTTTCCAACACTTGCACACCTGTTTACCTCCCCTCTGCTGTTGTAAATTCCAAGACCGTATATTACTCTTCCTACGTCCCACTCTCTTCCCTACTTTTCTTCCACCACAGCTACAGTCGTCTCTTGGTCTCCCCTATGACCCTGCAGTTGCGGCTCACGCTCACACCAAATCGCAAAGCGTCCGTCAACGTCGTTTCCCCATATGCTGCCATATCGAGGCGCCAACTATCGGCACTCATTAGCGTCATGGCGCACTTCTTCACCTCCCCTAGATCACACCACCTTCTGAATAGAGAATGTTATAGGGAAGGATATAAGGTGCGTTCGTACAGCTATTAGAGCTTGATTATTTAGCCCAGTTGGCAGAGCGTTTCCCACCTCCCGTTGCGGCCAGCGTGATCGTGGGCTCGAATCCCAGCGCAGCCGCGCCAATAGAACTTTTTATAAAGATGTCACTTCCGTGACGGATATGAAATCGGCGAGGTCATGCTGGAGCCCGGTAGAAAACACTTTCGGGCTTAAAAACCGTTTTCCTCTTTCAAAGAGTGGAATACCTGCTAAACACGATCATATGTGCTTATGAGTTTCTGGAAAAAGTTTTCCCTTCATTCATATTGCACTGCGTTATCTGCGTGTTATTTATAGCTAAAAAGCCTATTCTTCCGCAAGCTTAGTAGTGACCTCGGAAAGACTTTATCTGTCCCAACGCGGGGCTTAAAATAAATGTCAATATTTACGCAATGATAATTAAACGTGCTGAAAGCGCCCTATTCAGCATAGGTATCAAAACACTGGAATAAGTACAAGAATATAGCTACCTTGTACAGATGGTCAATGCTAATCCCAATCACGAGAAAGAAACCCGGCGCCGAATAGGTTTGGGTTGAGGCCCACTCGGCAGGCACTCAAAAATGATGAAGGGTATGCTACATATATCCATAAAAACAAAAGTATTCAACCAATGAGTTCTACCGGCAGGGAAACAGAGTGGGCACCGAGAGACGGTACTAGAAGAAGGGGAAGGCCATTGACACGATCGAGAAACGAAATAATAAAATTCCGAGCACAAGAATTACCTGCGGCAGCTCATGACAGGGGTGGGTGGAGGTCAGTGGGATAGGCCAACCCAACGAGCCTTCTCAACTAAAGTAGTGCAGGTGCTGCGGGTAAAGTGCTTAAATTTTGCCTCAAATGTACCCGCCGTTTTCTTCGCGCTGAAAAACGGGGACATGTATGACAAGCGCCAGCGGTTCACAAAATTTCGAACTCTTAAAACTATATAAACCGCTTGGCTTTCGAAAACGGTGGGTTACGCCGCTACGAGAGCCGCTACGACGGAACACCGCGTGCCTCTACTTGGGTCCAGCATGTGAGCTACGACGACAAGGCAAGCGCCTAAAGTGCTCTGCACATAAAAGGAGCACACATAAGCCACGCAAAAACGAGAGGCATATCTGCTGCGATGAGCCGAAAGTGTAACAGAGTCCCTTTAAAATAAATAAGGCTGCTTGCATAGCCAATATAAGTTTTACGTTCTTTCGGAAGAAATTTTGTTCAAAAGAGAATCTTTCCTGACTTTATTGCAAAATTTCTGAAAAAGCTACAGTACTCTTCTCATTAGAAACATCTAAAAAAGGCATGCGTCAGAAGCTCTACTATCCATTTTTATTCTTGCGGTATTATTCAGGTTTTTCAAATACCTATATACCGATATACTGATTATTATTCAATATTTGCTTTCGTTAAAGCGTAAAGCTAAATTGCCTCTACACAATTTAACTTCATTGTAGATGTGCGAATAGAAAAAATGCTTTTCCGTGCAACTGTCAGAATATTCAGTATGTATTCTCGTTTAATTGGCTGTCTTTGTGGTTGTGAGCAAGTTTTTTTTAGTAAATGTAACATTTATACGGTATTATATTAATCAGCAGCCTATCGACCTTATGCAAGAACTGGCGCCCTCTTGAGGTGATCGCGTGCGCTTCCGTCATGTTGGGGGATTCCCGGATCTCCGGATACCGCAGTATACATGATAGCCCTGGGTTAGGGACGCGCGCGTCGGCATCTATTGTTGCCTAAGATGTACAAATACTGCCGCGTAACATGCTTTGCACAAAGATGATCCGAGGACGACCACGGAATTAGCGTAGACATTTTTTTATTTCTCAGCAAAAGCATGATTCGAGGCCGGCGGGAAGCCGCTTGCGGGTGTCGACTTCCATTAACGCAGTAATATTATAACTAGATCGCATGCATAGTCACGAAACGAATATTATGTTCAGGACTAAAAAGATGCCAAAGTGAGCTACTTTCTTGTCCTGTATTGGCCGCGGAGCACTCCTTCTTGTTGGTAATTAGGGCGCACTGCATCGGTCAGCTGGTACTTTGTCATGCGGAATGCTTTTGGAGTCTGCCGCTTGGCTTTACACGCCCGCTTTTTCTTTGTATTCTGAATGTTCGGTGGGATTCTATGGAAGTACTACGCAGTCTTTCGTTTGCCAAACGTGACAGGACATTAGGGATACGGTTGAGCTATAACCTTCACGTAGCGCCATGAGTAGCGAAAGTAACGTCAGTAAGGTCAGTAGAGGATGTCAAAAACCCCTTCCAAGTGTCCAAGCCCCGAACGACCTTACATTAATAGTCACACTCCAGTAGCTCTGAAGACTTATTAATTGGAAGAGAAAATATTGTTCAATGGGACTGCAGAGGCCTTCTGAATAACCTTGACGACATGTACGAGATTCTGCTTGCTAATCAGCCAAGTGTAATGTGTGTACAGGAAACACATTTGAATTCCAATCACAAATTTCTTGAATAGTTACATGGTATTCAGAAGGACTGGGATGGCTGCACACACTTTTCTGGTGGTGTGGCAATACTCGCCCGGAAGTCCTTAGCATGCCACCCTGTCACTTCGAGCACTGTCCTTGAGGCTGTACGAATTCGCACAATAATATTTAATTGGTTGATAGCGGTATGCTCCATATACATTCCTCCTGATCTTGCACTTTTGAGCTCTGACGTCGAGGCGCTGATTGACCAGCAGCCCGAACCATACATCCTCACAGGTGCCCTTATGTACACAACTCTCTTTAGGGCTCTTCTCGCACGGATACCGGAGCTCGCCTGATAGAGAATTTCCTTACATCTTCAGGAGTATACCTCTTCAACAAGAACAAGCCCACATACGTTAATATAGAACACGACACACACTCATATCTTGATTTGGCTATTGGCTCCGCAGTTCTCTTTCCTCTTCTCGAGTGGGGTGTGGGCACTGACCCATATGGCAGTAACCATTTCCCCACCACACTAACATATATAGGTAAAGACCCACGCAGTCCATCTTCCCAGAACACGTTCAGTGAAGCAAGGGCTAATTGGAATACATTCACAGAGACATCCAAACTACACTATACAACCATAAGACACCTACACATTGAAGAAGCTTTCTAACTACGCATGGCGCACATCCTCGACGCCCCCGAAAAGAGAATTCCCCGCGCCTTTGGTGCCCCGCGCAACCAGAGAAGGCCGTTGTGGAATGAGGACTGTACGCGGGCGCGAGAGGCCCAGAACAAGGCGTGGGGTATCCTTCGTCGGTACCCCACGTCGGGTAACCTCCTCTTGTTCAAACGGGCAAAGGCGTTTGGAAAACGTGTGCGCCGTGAGGCAAAAAGAGATAGCGCTCATTCATAACATCCATAAACTCATACACAGACACACGCAAGGTATGGACACGAATACGTAAACGTAAAGGACAACAGACACACAGCCTGCCCCTGGTCAGTACAACAGGGGCACACTGGAAGACCAGGCTAACACACTCGCACACTTCCAAACCATGTCCAGTTCAGCACAATGCACGAACACTTTCCTGAAGCATAAAGCATCTTGTGAAACGAAGTACCTACGCGACAACAACAAATCACAGACTTCTTAAAATTCCCTGTTTTCACTACATGAACTGAGGTCTACTCTGAGCACATGTAAACCCTCAGCTCCAGGCCCAGACAACATTGCGTACACAATGATACAACACTTACGCGCACACACATTTTAAGCACTCCTTTATTTATACAACAAAGTCTGGATTTCGGGGCAGACTTTGCTTCCTAAGGGACAGCTTGCAAAGTCTTGGAGGAAGGCTATAGTTGTAGCTTTCCTGAAAGAGGGGAAGGACCCATCCTCTCCTGCTAGCTATCGTCTCAGTGCCCCTGACAAGCTGCCTGTGCAAGCTTTTGGAGAAGTTGATTACCCAGAGACTTGTGTACTTCCTGGAGTACAATGATCTTCCCGAAAGCTTCCAGGCAGGCTTCAGGGCGGGGCACTCCACCAACGATCAACCTGTTGCGTTGGAATCCTACATAAAAGATGCCTTCATTCAGAAACAGTTCTGCATTGCAATCTTCTTTGATGTGGAAAAGGCCTACGACACGGCATGGCGATACGGCATCTTGAGTGACCTGAAGTCATTCGGTGTTTCGGGCAACACGCTTAACACCCTTTCTAGCTACACGTCAGAACGAACAGCTCGTGTAAGAATTGGTAGTGCACTTTCTAATGTACAACCGGTAAAACGCTTGTCTATAACAGCGATTTCAACTTCAACCAGCTACATCCGAAAACTGCCGAAACATACTCGTTCCAAACATGTCGGAGGCAAAAGCGAAGGGCTGAGACTTCAGAATTCTGCAGTAGTTTTATTCAAATCCCGCTCCGGCGGGGCAGGATAGGGCTGAGAGTACGAACGCTGTGTTATAGACAAGCCTTTTACCGGCTGTACATGTTCAGCAAAATGGCGTGCCTAATGCGGTGTTTTGAGCTGCACGCTCTTTATAGAAAAAATGAACTCGCTCCGTAAGGTATTGCCACCAAGCAATTTCTTGTTCAGTGTATGTAGATGATGTCCCAATATCATTGATATTATGTAATATGTCAAACTGTGAACGTCAAGTCCAGGTCGGCGTGAACAAACTCGGTGTCTGGGCAGTCACAAATGGTTTTAAGCTGAAGCCCGGAAAAAGCACTTGCGTCGTGTTCACCCATGTGCGCGGGATCCATGTGTACCCTGACATTACTATAAACGGCGTCTCGATTGCTGTTACAAAAGAGCACAAGTTTTAGGCCTAATATTCGAAAACAAACTAACATTTCTTCGGCATCTGAAAATGCTAAAGCAAAAATGCCTAAAAGCTATGAATATCCTTTAAGTCGTCCTTAACCAGTTGTACGGTGCAGACAAACAGCTTCTCCTGCGTCTTTACACACACTGGTAGCATCTCGCTTAGACTACGGCAGCGTCGTGTATGGGTCGGCAACGAAAACGGCACTCAAAATGCTTGACCCCGTTGTTGATTTGGTCCTTCGCCATGCTTGTGGCGCCTTTCGCACCATCCCTGTTGAAAGCCTCTATGCATAGTGTCATAAATGGTATTGTATCACCAGATGGTATACACTGACATGTTGTATGCCTCTAAAATAATTTCTAGGACCAATCATACTTTCAATTCTACCTTTTATTATGCATTTTTGCAGCAGCTCTTTTTAAACCGTCCAGCTATTACCATGCCGTTCACTCTCAGTGTGAGAGCAGAAGCTGCTGAGCTAGGGGTGTCATTTCCACACATCAACAAGACACCCATCATTGATTTTATTGCACCATGGCAACTCAGGGCTATTTCTTGTGAGCTGTCCTTTGTGGAATTCGACAAAAACAGGGCACCAAGGGCAGCTATTATGCAGCATTTCCTCTTCCTGCAGGAGAAGCACCAATGGGCAAACTTTTACTGCGACGCATCAAAGACAGCTGATGCTGTGTCTTGTGCTGCGCTCGGACCTAAGTTAAACATGGGAAAAAGAATGAACTCCCACAACAACAAGTTTTTTACGGCTAAAGCACATGGCATTTTACTTCTATTACATCACATTGTCCAACATCAAACCTTAAAGTCCATAGTCCACACGGATTCTCTAAGCGTTGTACGTGCAGTTTTGTCCAGAAAACTCTCGAAAAATTATGTAATCGATGTTGTTTTTAGGGCCCTTAAGTCGGCATACGCCTCAAGTTCTGAAATAACACTATTTTTGGTTCCTAGCCACTCTGGATTAGCCGGGAATAAAACCGCAGATCAAATGGTCACTGATGTTACACTCTTGAATGCAGTGGACATAGCAGCGGTGCTGTACACAGACATGAAGCCACACATCAGGCACCAACTTCGCAACACATTTCAAACACACTGGAGTGAACGTAATAAAACCGCACTTCGGATCATGCACTAGTGACTCACACAACAGACACATTGAAGTTACCTCAGCTAGGTGGCGGGTAGGCCACACACATGTATCACTCACACCTGCTCACTAGCTCTCCAAGATTCGTGTGTAGCAGGTGTGGGGAGGGCCAATCAGTAGTCCACGTCCTTATCACATGCAAGGCAATTGACACCACAAGACACAGACACTTCAAAGAAATATACAGGCACCAGATTCCGGTACACCCTTCCTTGTTTTTTGGGTGACAATGGCATGGCTTCTGTGCAACGCGCTTTTTATTATTTGCCTGCTGTAACTTTTTAAACCTCATTTCCTATCATGCGTAATCAAAACTGGCCCTATACACCAGCCATCACCATTGCGTTTAATTGATTTAACGTTTATTCTGGGTTACACAATTTAGTACCCACTGTACTTGTTATATACTTTTGTTTGGCGCTCTTTGCCCCGGCTGGCCTTGCGCCCAAAAATACACCTATCATCATCATTTTCTCGCGTTGAAATTTCTGGGGGGTTATTTTTGTTTCATATTGCAGTTAAATAACAGTGCCTTTCTTCAAAAATTTTTAAGAGTAGACTGATTAACGGAATAGCTTGTTTTTTTTTCGCCGTAAGAGGCAATGAACAAAGCTATTTACCGGCAGGGCCCCTTCGTTCTTTTGTAAATTTCGCGTGAACCTAGGCACTGCTTTTGTGATAAGCCAACAGAATATGAATGCAATTATTATGAAATAAAAACCTAGTCGGTTATTATTTTTCACCCGGACATCGGATATAAATTGCGTGGAGCGAAGAGCTTAAATCGCTCTTTTGAGTGATATCTAATTATTTAGGCAGTACTTTACGTTGTATCAGCTTGGGGACATTCTGGGGGAAGTTCTGGGTTGGGGACATTCATTATATAGTTTTTAACGAAAGGCGCTAGCTGGCACTGCTGGCCATCACCGCCTCATGGTCGTTGAACGTCTGAATCCGAAGGGAGCGCCAATATTCCACCCAATATGAGGGGCAGACGCCAAAATAACGTTATAATCAGTTCGGAAATTTAGAACTTCGAACTACAGTGTAGCAAAAATGAATCGCCGCGATTCATGTCTTCTGCCCTTACTGACATAAATGAGGGCAGAAGGTTAGAGGCATCTAATACAAACGGCGCACCGTCATCAGAGGAGACCAGCCGCTCTTTTAAAGAAAAAAACACCTGGACTCAACCATGATATTTTTCAGCCTTAAAGGCGGAATCCGCACGTGAAAGAGCATATCACCGACCCTCTAACTTGAGTCTTCTACTTGCAATTCAAACCATACCAAATACGCACATTGTGCGCACCAGAAAAACTAAATAGCTGGAGGCAAAAGGTATTGGCTGTAGCCACCTAACAACGATACCGACCATTCTACCTGCATGATTCATTTCGAGCCGAAAGAAAAATTCGAGATAAAACTCGGTGAGTACAGCATCAGCAACGGCGTAGAAGAGGTAAGCAAATAGCTGCTCTCATATCAGGTATTGTAGGTACACGGGCGTGCGCTACGCAGAAGATTGGACGATGGTCTGGCAGCGCATAACAATTTCTGTTGCCAAAAGCGAGATTAAATGTGTTAGCATTCAGGGAGAGTTAGAAGGGGGTGGCTGGAGAGGGACAGTCAACGCGCTCACAGGGCAAAAAATAATTGCTGCACGGCACCTCATTCGGGTGGTCAGGAAACAACAAACCGATACAACAGATATACAGGATCACTGTACTTTTCTGCCCAGCTTTTTTGCTTACGCCGCGGTATTTTGTTCTTCGCGCTGATAACCTTTTTTTGTCAGTCAATGTAGTACAATGCCTGACTTACCCCAGTAGAGGTTTTGTGATTGGAACAAAATGAGGTTTTCTAGTGTCACCGGCACGCCATTTACAGGTTGAGCATCGATAGAAAAAAACATGGTTTTGATATTCCTGGCGAAGGTAGACAGGTGAAACCCTAATATGGCTGCGCTCATTATCATGGTTACAGTCCACCATTTATCCGTCGTAAAAGTGGGCGTCTGAAAGTGTTCTTTTAGTGAAAATGCTGCCGGTACGGTTGTACCACACTTCCGGTACGGCAGTTTTGTACAATAAAATCTGCTTGCTTTGTTTGAGTGAAGAGAAGAAAAAGCTTAGCCAGATACCAACAGATAGTAAAAATTGCTCAGGACACTCCAACCACGTAAAAATGAAAGGGCTGAAGTACATTTGTTCAAATTAATGGCACTGAGCGTTTTTCATAGCTTAACGCTCCGCTGCGGAGGGCTTCGGCCTTATGAAGCTTGAGACGCTTTCTTGCCGCCTGGTGTTGTTGCAGGGCTTCGTCTCTTGTCAGAAGACACGCCCTTTATTTCAACTCGTAGTTTGAACACCTTCATCCTTTAGTCATATGAGGCACTTTTTCTCGTTATTTTCCACCATCGGACGGTCTTCAATTGGTGCTTTCTCTGCGCATTTTGCGTTGACGATTGATTGTAGGGTTTAACGCGCCTAGGCTACACCACGGCTATGAGGCGGGCTGTAGTGGAGGGTTCCGTATTAATTTTGACCACCTCATAATCTGTAACTTTCGCGACAATGTCGACGCACCGGCGTTTTCGCTTTTTGTCTTCATTAGAAAAGAATCCGCCACGCCCGCGATCTCACCCGCCTTTTTCAGCTCAGAAGCACAACGCCTTCACCACTGTGCCACCGAGGCGCGTCCGCGCATGTTTGTTGGTGCTCACTCCTAAGGTCTTGTACTTTAGGAGGTGTAAAAGACTGCAGATATTGCTGCCTGTCTCTTCAATTGTTTTTCTGCGTTTTTCCACTCTATTCCATTATGGGCGCTACACTTGGATTGCCGGCCGCGTTGTGCACCCACCGAGATTGCGGTCGGCGACACTGTCGAAGTTTAGACTTCATGACCATGCGCACAGCGGCGTGACTCGCTGTTGCCTCAAGATACTACACTGACGTCTACGCGCTATGCAGTGTGGTTTTAACGCGTCTGGATAGGCGCAACGCTGCAACACGTGGACCTTTGCGTTGTGTGTTGGCGTTGAGCACCGACCAACCAACCTCTGTGGCTGCCATACCCACAGCAAATAATTGCAAGGTAGTTTACGTAAGAATTTTTCGGGTTACGATAACATTGTGCCTGAATCAGCGTTCATGAAGCAGCCGTGAACGTTTTGAATTTGAGCCGGAATTCTAACCTTGGGACCTGAAGAAATAGAAAAGTGGGGCTGAGGGACTCTTGGGAGCAGTGGCATGCTGGACTAGAAGCAAATAAACAGAGGCAATTAGCCAGCACGGCTAGTTCGTTCTTTAAGCTCGCCGCGGTGGCTCAGTGGCTAAGGCGTTGCGCTGTTGAGCACGAGGTCGCGTGTTCGATTCCCGGCTGTGGCAGCCGCTTTTCCGATGGAGGCGAAAACCAAAAAAGACTGTGTGTACGAGATTTCGGTGAACGTTAAAGGTCCCCAGGTGACCGAAATTAACCCGGACCCTTTTCTACGGCGCGCCTCATGGCCTGCGTTGCGCCGTGCGTTAAACCCCACAATCATCAATAGTTCGTTCTTTAACATATCTTCCGGCAATAGACTGCTTCAGCACGAAGTGTACGCTGTAGGAGCAAAATATTTCGAACGCATAAATTACTTATCGCGCACCCATGCAAAGTAGTAAAATGCTGGTGAGCCATCAATGCAATTTTTTTAGTGAGAAAGCACCACGTAACTTCGCTAGTCGAAAATCTGTCGTCCATAGCAAAAACATACGGCCTACGAATGGCTCATAAAAGATGGCCGACAGCTTAACTGGTCGGGCTTAACTTATTTTTTTACATTTCTCGAGGAAACGTCACGCGGTCAGCGACTTTCGAGGCTTTGTGCACCTACTAGAGGAAATGTGAAAGGTGCCGTTGCAGTGGTGAAGCCTCGCACAATAATGACAATTACACAGTAAGTTCAAGCCGTGCTGGAGGCACTAAAAAACCAGGGAGTAGAGGGGACCTACATAAGACTTCTAGACGACTTCTAGAAGCCCTGACAGCATAACCCTCTAGAAGCAAAGCGATGAATTCCAGGTCCGAAAGGGAGTAAAACAAGGAGATAACATCTCGTCAAAATTATTCTCAGCTTGACTGGAGGGGTGTTAAAAAGGCTTGACTGGGAAAACATAGGATAAAGAATAAACTGGGGATACTTGAGCCATTCAGCTTTGCGGACGCTATAGTATAGATGAATGAGACTGCAGAACACCTGCAAACCATGCTTGAAGCATTAGAATGAGAAAGCAAAGCCCTGGGATTAATAATGGATATCAATAAAGTTAACGTAATAAGAAATAAGCATGTTAAAAACCTCCTCTTCGGCTTAGGAAACGAAAATCTACAAGTAAAGGAGTACAGCCACCTAGGACGCATGGTCAATTGGCAACCCAACATCGAAAGAGAAATCCGGCAAGCAATAGTTATGGTTTGTGGAGCATTCAGCAAGCACTCCCAAATAGTGAAGTGTAAGCTACTTCTGCCACTCAAAAGAAAAATCTAAAACCAGTGCACACTGCTGGTTAAGACGCGCGGAGCTCAAATCTAGCGCCTTACTTAACAACTAGAAAGCAAAAGTGGGGCGGCTGAACGGGCCATGGAAAAAATACTGTTAGGAGTAACACTGAGGAACAGGAAAGGAGCTACTTCAAACAGACAACTAACAAGAGTAGAAGATATCATAGCTGAACCAAAGAATGAGAAAAGGACTTGGGCTGGGAGTGAGACGAACCGAAAACCGATCGACAAATAAGGTAACAGAGTAGATACAAAGAGATGTGTCTAGAAGAATGGGAAGGCCATTATTCCGACGGAGGGAAGAAATAAGAGAATTCGGGGGTAAACTGTGGGCTTGAGTAGCGCAGTACAGGAGCAGTTGGAGGTCAATGGGAGAGCCCTTTGTCCTGCAGTGGACCTGAGTAGGCTGATGATGAAGCGTGAGGTGGGTGCCCAATTATCTCTTCGCGGAAGGTTACTGCTTGGCGATGCGAATATTGGTGGGTGCTGATTCATAGTACCCGAAAGAGAAAAATGGCCGAAAAGGCAAACAGTGACGATAAAACCAAAGCCCATGTCCGCGCTTACAAATAACACGTTCATGCTTCATGCTCATTAGACGTTTTTGGGTGTTCTCGTAGTTTGCAATGCTAAAAAAGTAGGCTAGGCACTAGTTTGGGTTGTTCATAGCAATATCAGAGTTCTATGCCGGTGGCACTGTTGAAAAGTATACATAAACGTTTTTTTCAAACATTTATTTACCTAGCTGTAGCTGAACTAGGCGTTTGATCTCCTCCTCGCTAGGCTATACCCTCTCCACATCGCTGCGACCATGTTATCAAACTTTGTCCCATGAAACGCTCGTCCAAGAACAGCTTCGCTGTTAAGTTTTTTGGTTCTTGTTGCTGTTGAAGCCGCCGGCTGTTATTTCTCGCCCTCAGCGAATCACTGTGGGGACACGTCTAAACCAGGGCCCGCTTGCTCGAAGCCAAATAGGACAGTCTTATTCGCAGTTTAATGTTATTGGCAGTCTTATTCGGGGTCTTATGTTCCCTAGGCTGTAAGACGCTTTCTGGAAACCCATAGGACAGCGAATAAGACTCTAAATAAGAACGCAATAAGACTGTGAATAAGCCTGCTCCGAGCAGTCTTATTCACAGTCTTATGCTGACGTGGTCGCGTTTCATCATGAAGATCGACCTCCATACCGTGAAAAACGAGTGCAGTAGCCCTAGAAGTGGCGAACGATACCGAGCGGCGGCCGTTCGACCCTCTGCTTGGAACAAATAAATGCCTGTTCTGGGGAGATCGACGCCGTTGGAAACCCCGTCGGGAGAGAGGGTGGAAAGACAGACAACGCAGGCACCGGAAGCCGCAAGGCCTACGTACTTTGATGTGGCACCGATGGCTGCAGCCAACCACCCTTTTCAACTTTCGCTGTGCGCTATGGGCGTGTGCTTGTTTTTCCCGTGTAGCGCGGCTTTTTTTCTCCCTCACGTGAAACATAGATGGACAGGAATGATAGCCTGCGGCCCGATATTATTCCCGAGCAGACATCGGGCGGGCAAGCGCGCGGTGTGAATGTGTGATCGTCTGCTATGCCAGCTGTCACCGCAGTAGCTACAAAAAGGCGGCACGGAAAGGACTAGGACGGAACAAATGTATTGTTTTATAAAATCATGCCCATTAACTCAGGAACACCAAATAGGCATTCACAAAAGAACTGCAATGTGACAACAAAATTGCACACAGCAGCAAAACACTTGCAGCCTGTAGTACCTCTGCCCGTGAGTGTCAAATAAAATCGCGTTTTCAACGAGAAGCTGCACAGACTTCGTGTCTTTCCTTCCTTCTCTTCGAAATTGGCGGTGACGAAGCTTGATTGTTTGGGTTTGTACTTTGATTGCGCATTCTGCTTGATCAATTGGTATCCGGAGGCGCCACGTAAAAGCAGCACGCATGGTATTAACATTCGGCTATATTCTACTGCACGATTGTTCACAGCTGCTGCCCTCGCTAAGTGAGCTGCCGGCTAGGCCGCGGGTGATTGCGATCGTGTAGCCGTTCTACGCGGCGTGAGCCTCTGGAGTGCTCGTTGCATCCAAGTCTACGATGATGAACCCGAAGCCAACTTGCAACTTTCCAATTCACGGTGATATCAAAAGCACGACTCGTGTTGCGACAACGTGAGACCACGTCGCTGCTTTTTGCGTCAGCCCAGTGGGTTTCCCGGGACCACGCTTCGAGCAGACGATCTCTGTTAATGACTTCGTTTACGCGGCCGGACGACCGAGGCCCGGCCGCGTGAGTGGGCCTACCAAGGATGGCAGATCATTGTAACGTATTTGTGACAAGGCTGAAATACGCCGTCTGATGGTCAGCATTGCTTGAATAAATCCAATCATGGTTCAAAATAAACGTTTTCCCGACGCGAGTGACGGCAACAAGCAGTTTTGCAGCGTATTCCCCGCTTTTCCCCAGGGGCCTCTCTCGTGCTCATCTAGGTACTTGCTGTCCCTATAGTCTTGAATAAGACCGTTCTCTAGCCTGGCCCGAGTGCTTTCGAGCAAGCGCACTAGTCCGAATCTTATTCGCGGTCTTATTGAAGTCCGCTAATAAGACTAGACTGTGAATAAGACTGCCAATAAGACCGTGGGTTCGTGCAAGCGGGCCCAGATTACTGCCCTGAGAACCGAACCAACATTCGGAGCAGGCTTTGGAGAGATCTAAACCGGAAGTGCAGTTTGCACTGACCAACCGGGCCACCCAGGTCGCGGAGAACACTGCATCCCACGCCCCATTTCACCCCCTAGTTCCATATTTCAATAAATATATCATCATCATCATCAGCCCATCTACGAACACTGCAGGGCAAAGACCTCTATCATTATTTTCCCGGTCCTGCGCTAATTGCGACCAATTTATCACCGCAAACTTCTTGATCTCATCTCCCATATAATTTTCTGCCACCCCCTGCAACGCTTGCCTTCTCTAGGTATCCACTCTGTTACCCTTAATGACCAATTGTTACCTTACCTACGCATTACATGCCCTTTCCACGTCCATTTCTTCTTAATTTCTACTAATATGTCCTTTACACGTGTTTGTTTCCTTACCCACTCGAATCTGATCTTGTCTTTTAGTGTTACAACTATTATCTTCTGTTTCATTGCTCGCTGAGTCGTCCTCAATTTAAGTTGAGCCCTCTAAGTGAGCCTCCACGTTTCTGACCCGTAGGTAGCAGCTGTCATACACTTCCTTCTGCAGGAACAATGATAGGCTGCCATTCATTATCTGAGAATTCCTGCCGTATGCACTCCACCCCATTCTTATCCTTGTAATTATATCTTCCTCATGGTGGGGATCCGGGGTCACAACTTGGGTTAAGTAGATATATTCCCTTATCACTTCCACTGCCTCGCAACCTATCTGAAACAGCTGGGCTGTCCTGAGGTTATTAAACATTACTTTAGTTTTTTGCATATTAATTTTGAACCCCACGGTTCTACTCTGTTTGTCCAGTGTGGAAAGCATGCTTTGGAATTCGTCCCCCGAGTTACTTAGCAAGGCAACGTCATCAGCAAATCTGAGGTTACTGAGTTATTCTCCATTAACCCTTACTCCCACCTGTTCCCAGTCTAATGATCTGTATACTTCTTGTAAACATCCTGTGAATAACAATGGAGAGATTGTGTCTCCTTGTCTAACGCCCTTCTTTATTGGTATTTTTCTGCTCTCCTTATGGAGGATTCTGGTAGCTGTGGACCCATTGTAGATATCCTTTAGTAATCTTATATAATGCTTATCTACACCCTGGGTCCGTAGTGCCTGAATGACTGCTGACGTTTCGTCCGAGTCAAATGCTTTCTCATAATCTATGGAGGCTATATATAGGGGTTCAGTATACTCAGCGCACTTCTCTATTACCTGATTGATCGTGTTAATAGGGTCCATTGTTGAATACACCAGGTGTAAATAAAGGGTTTATCCACATTCTTTTTTCTTCTCCGCCACACCCGCCTCCTGCTCCTTGAGCCAAAACGTCGGTTCATGCAGAAATAAATTTAAATAATGTGCAAGCGGTATATTCCTTCAAATTTAAAAAATGCAAGCATGTCAGCGCACCGAACGTGTTCTTTTCTGATGCCATAACAGACACGAGCAATCAGAAGCCTCCAAAGCCGTGGTGTTTCTCCATGCGGCAGTGCTTTGGGAAAAAAAGAAAAAAGACATTTAGACTCACCCATGATAAATGCTTGCCTCCTGCTCAAAAATCACTGCGTGAAAAAGTACATAGACCTGCCTCGAACTTGGTTCATGCCCCTCGCTTTTAAAACACCTCTGCTACGTGCGTTGTGCACATACCACAAGAACTACAATGCTGTTGATATATAAAGCATAGGCTGCCGGCACTCAAAGAAGATATCGAGCTTCCCTTGCTTTTATCAGCGCATGTTGCAATTGAAGGGAGGAATGCGAAGAACTCTTGATAAAATGAGGAATCTGTGTGAGATAAATTTGCCATTCGTGCACATTGAAAGGGCTGTTATTCGGCAGATTAAAGAGAATGCAGTGAAATTACTAAGTCCAGCCGTATAACAAAAAATAAACGTTTTGCAGAAAGCATCACAATAAAAGTATCTCTAATCAGGCATGAAATATTTTTTGTGCGACTCGGAATCCCTGTCTGGGCGTCGGATGGCATATATTTATTTATTCATTTATTTATAACATACTGCAGACCATCATTAGTTCCAAGCAGGGGGGCACAAAAGATAAAAGACAACGAAAAATACAAACAATACAAGCAACAAGGAACTAATACAAGGGATAAGTCATTAAATTTTAGTATCGTACGCGGAAAAAAAGAGTATTTGAATTGTCAGTAGCAGCAAAATATGGGGTAAAAGAATTTGGTTTGTGGTGTCTAGTATGTATTGTTGATAATGGGGACAAAAACAAAGATGGGTTGATAGACAGTTCACCTTTGCTGAGTGAAGAAAGAAAGTCTAGACGGAAGCCCTTTCTCCTGTATTCAAGGCTTGGGATATTGTTACTCAGCATTATTTTTGAGGGAGAATCGATGCGCGGGTATTCCGAATAAATAAAGCTAACCCCTTTTCTTTGAATTCTATCGAGTTTACGGATGTTGTGATTAGTATAGGGGTCCCAAATTATACAATCATATTCAAGCTTCGGCCGAACGAAAGTAAAGTAGCTGAGAAGTTTCCCGTTTTCGAGGGAATTTTTTAATTTGTGTCTTAAGAAGCATAGTTCACGGAATGCGGGCGAGCAAATATTGCCGATGCGTATATTCCACGATAGATTACTGGTTAATGTCACACCAAGGTAATCATGACTGGTTACTTGTTTCAACGGTGATGTTTTCATGTGTATTGGTATTCATAAGGCACTTTCTTTCATGTTATGCGAAGATACAATGCTTTCTCTGCATTTAATGCCATTCCCCACCTATTGAACCATTCAAATGTGTTAGTAATATTGGTATTAAGTTCCGACTGAGCATGAAACATGCCGGAACAAAACTGCATCATCCGCGAACAATCGAATTTGTACACCAGGGGCAATTACATCAACAATATCATTTGTGTACAGAATGAGAAGCAATGGTCCCAGCACACGTCGTTGCGGAACTCCCGAAGTAATATCAAGATAATTACATTGTACCCCATCTATTGTGACCAGTGGCTTGCGGTTTGTTAGATTAGTTCGCAACCCATGTGATCAGAATTTGGGGGTGGCAAATATTTTGCATCTTTAGAATTAGCTTGTCATGTGGTAATTTATCAAACGCTTTGATTAAGTCCAGGAAAATTGCATCGATTGGACCGTTGTTGTCGAGCGTGTGAGCAAACAAATGAAATACTGTAACTGTGTTGTGGTAGAATACCCTTTCCTACAGCCGTGTTAGAAACTTGTTAGAACATCATGGCTGTCTAAGTATTCAAGAATGCCAGTGGAAATAATGTGTTGTCTATCAGTTCTCTGTACTCTATCACTTGGACCTAACCGCGTGTTTTATTTTTTGTGTGTATTTTTTTGCCACAATAAAAACGTCTCCTGTGGACAGCCGTACGTTGTGGTTGTTTCGCTCCGCTTTTCAAGTATGAACGCAATGTGAGCTTTCGCACAGTTTATTACCTTTCACTTTACTGGTCAGAAAGGAAGTCGCCAGCTCCCAAGCTAGCGACATTTTCTTCCCTTTATTACACGGTACGGGAGAGAAAAGCTGTTATGCAACAAGTCTGCCTCATACCCCACTTAACACCAAATCACGGGGCGACCATTCGTAGCACTCACTAGTCAGAACAACTCACTTTCATTAGGTACAGCACAGTTGCTCCTTTGCATAGGTTAACTCACACGCGAACACATTTATGACTGAAAAAAGCTGCGACCGACAGCGTTCCGGGGTCCAATTTTAACTTTATAGTTTTTACGCGTGTAACTTGTGTCTGCAGTGATTAATCTATAATAACAGAATGGAACCTTTCTGTTTACAGCCTCAATCCGTTCTCTACAAACAGCGAAACAAGCTTCTTTAGATAAATGACCCAATTCACAAAAAGTAATTTGAGTGCATACCGGAGTTGTGTGACGACATTTCCTCAGCAGAGTATTTTCGAAGTCGAAACCATGTTGCGCAAAACACCATGCCGGCCCATTTCGTTTCAGACAGTTCTCCGGTTGTCCCCACCATATTTGGCCTTCAGCGTTGGCAAAAAAAATAATATGTAGCAGTGTTTGCTTTTGTTTATGAGCAATTCCGTCTTGCCATTGACATACAAGACCCTGAATTATATAGGTGACCTGCAAAAATATTCTGTAGAGAAGGCGGAGCTTTTAGTTTTTAACTAGACGATGATTGGATCTTCATTTAGGAAGACCGACTATGGGTAAATTGCATGATCTACTTTTTAACTGCGTAATTTTCTTTTTGTTTGCCCGTAGGTGAAGTGCCGGGGGCGGAAGTGCGGTCACAGCACGCCACCTTAATTTTATGAACGCCGCCGCTAGGCACGGCTTGGCCAGCGCAAACTTGTGACCCCTGGCAACGCCATTTGGTGGAACCGCAGGACGGCGGCCCGATAGACACGGTTGTTAGGCGGAAATGTTGTCAACATCTTTCTTTTTCTTTTGAGTGAAATAATACTACATGATTAAACAGGCAATCCCCTTGCCTGACTAGATTGATTCACCTTCCTTGTGAAAGCCAACACTCGCGTGTTCCGCAATACATAAAAGTAGAAAGAAGACTAGAAAAAGAATAGAGGCAGCCGCCACTTGCACTCGATGTCAAGCATTACCTTTTGTTATCTCACATCCCCCTCCTCTCGATGGAAGGAAGAGCAGATAAAACAAGCAAACAACTAGAGATAACATTTTTCCGCACATATTCCGTCGGGGCAAGTAGACGGTGGTTTCAACATCACGGATAGGCATTGCCCGGTCACGTCGTGAAAGAAAACATTGCCATCGGCCTAGCAAGCGTCACAAAGATAGATCTCGGAAATAACCATCTATTTTATGGCGAGAGCTCTATCCACCACGGGGGCTGAAAACCCAAGCATTGTAAGCAGATAGCGCGCCAGAAAGTTCACATACGGACGTAGACAACGGCTTTCAAGTAAAACTGGGTAGAGAGCAGAAATAAAGCAGAGAAAACAACACTAGCAAAAGGCCATGCTTGCTAAATGGGAGAAGCCGAAGGTTTTTGAAATGTACATAAGTGCTATTGGAGTGTCTCCCGTCCTGACTCGCAATGGAAAGTGCTTTGTTGGCGCGTGTACCGCCAGTATTTGCTTCAGTTAAGCGCGGTCAACCAAGCAAGTACGGCAGTAGGGCTGATGCACTGGAGACGTAATTTTCCGATGGAGCCACAGTGCTTTCGCATACATGACACGCACGCAAAGTTAAGTGCCCTAAGAATTTTTTCTTCCACTCGGGATGAGGGATTAGCCGGAGAAATTCTTAATACGTTCCCACCTACTGCCGTCTATGTACGTCAGCACGCTGCTCATCAGGTAATTCAGAAGAATGGCTCCACTAACCCATAAACCCATTCCCCAGTTCAAAGACAGCTAGTTTTTCCGAATTTTCCAGGCCTAGCGAATATAATATTTATCACCAAAGGCAAGACAGTGAGGCCACCCACCCCGGTGGTTCAGTGGATAAGGCATTGTGGGCTGCTCTTGCCAAATAAGCCTGTTTGATACAGGCTGCGGTGTCCGAGTTTCGGATTGGTGGGGAAGGGCTACCTTAGATTTATGGGGTGTAACTAACGCGCATATATAGTGGAGCTCCATAATAAATTCCACCATCTGGCTTTATCGTGCTATCAAATTTCAACACTCGGCGTTGCTGCTTTTTGCCTCCATCTAAAAAGCAGCTACCCAAGCCGGTATCGATCTCGCGTGCTTGGACTCAGCAGCACAAGACCGTAGCCACTCAGCCAGCGAGGCGGGTTTGAGGCAAAAACCAAAAACGCACGTGTTTCGAAATTCTCGCTCGCTTAGAATATTTCCAGCTGTTTAAAATTAATTCGTAGCTCTTTGATACTGTGTGCCTCATAGCCGCGGTGTAGTTTTGGCGCTACAGGAATGCGGATTCTCCTGCTCAAGCTTCATGAGCTTAAAAATTGCACTGACATATGCATTTCTACTTATGGCAAATTCGCGAACAAAGCACGAAAGATTACCTCCTTTCACTTCGTGATGCCCATTGGCGGCGTGGGATATTATCGTGCCATTAGCCAGTTTTATGTGACTGTTTTTCCCGGTACGCTCCGCACTGATCGTAAGCGGAAGCGACATTGGTCATGCGTGGCGCGCTTGGCCGCGCACGGTACTGGCTCCGGTTGCGCTGAGCGGGCCGGTACGCGAGCGGACCGTCTAAAACAGTCAGCTAAATATCTCTATTGTATTGTCGCCGTTTTCGATCCTGTCTCTTCAATCCGGAGTCCAAGAATGCGTATACAGACCGTATGAAGGATGTGTGCCTTGAGGCTGAGGATATCCGGGTCACCGATTTGGCGTCGCCCCCGAGCACAGAGATAACACAACGCTGGAAGACGACGTCAGTGCTCGCCTCAGCATGCCACATGCACCTCGCAATATGCACCCGGTACTTCACCATGAGCGCTATGTCACCCACGCACAAGCGCTGCACAGAATCTACGGCTTCCATCCCTGCGGGTGCTATGTGGACGCTCTGGAATACAGTGGCCGACAGGCCAAGCTGGTAGTGGCGATGGATTCAAAGGGCGACACAGTCACCTTGTACTCTAAACCCGAGCAGCACCTGGAATTCTTAGAGGACGTCACCCCGCCCTTAAGGCTCCGCAAGTCACAGTCATCATTTCTGGTTCTCAGACAAGCCCGCACAACTACGCGCAAGGAACGTTATCCAGGATCCCGGCCAAGATCTTACGTCATGCCTCGCATACGCTCCTAAGCCATGCTCTGCAGCGATGGACGCCAAAGCATTCGAGCCTTCACGGAAATGAGATGGCACGCGAGGCAGCCCGATGCTTCTTGTTACGGGATGCCTCTGCCGCAGACTCACCACATCTGAACGGGGTGAGGGAGAGACTGCTCACATATTGTTACATCACACACCACTACCACCTCATTTAAGAAAAGCTGTATTTGGCGCTCCTTACACTTAATCGGCGACAATCCATAAATGTGCTCCGAATACAAACACTTTTTCTTACACAGTTTTGTGCCATTCAAACTTCACAGAGGGACGTACAATAAATGCAAATGGTGTGGGGCACCGGCTGAACCCCACCAAAACATGGTATTGGTCTGTCCAGAAAACCCCCTGCTACTGACATAGGCATACGTCCCACGTCTTAAGCAGTGGAAAGCCGCTCTGCTCAGCATACAACTCGAAGTTTAGAAAGAAGTCAGCCAGCCAGCGCAGGATGCCGCCAGGGCCCACGGGTCCTCACCATCATCTAATGAATCGGGGGCGCTTATGATTAACACCCATGTGCCTTGCTTGTCAGAGACGACAATAAAGGCTTCATATCTCTCCCTCTATCTGAGTCTCTGCCTTGCGAGAGTGCGCTACCGAGACTCCAAGCTTTATTATAATGTAGACAAAGCTAATCAAGTTTTATTGCATTACAAAGCCGCGAAGATCTACAGATACAGACACTCACAGGAATAACCTAGCCATTGAATGCTAAAAGCAAAAAGCAAGGCTCGTTCTGTTGACGACCTCGAGTGGGCGGGCAAGCTCGGATCCGATTTCCGAGCTTCCATATGACATGTGCACGTGTTTATTATGTTGCTTCCTGTTGTGCTAAAATTCCATACTTTGTTTTGTATTCTTCGTTTAAGATGCCTTCCCTTGCTTTTCCTGCCCCTTTGTCCAATGCGCAACGCCACACGTGCCAGCGACATTAACCTTTGTACACGGCATGCTAATCCGAAACGTACTAGGACGACGCTCCGCTAGATGCAATGCCGGGTCGGTTTTTTTTTTTTTTTTTTTGCCGGGTTTACTGACCACGTCAAACCGTTTACGAGGGCTTGCGCCTCCGATTACACGCAAAAAATGCAAGAGGCTGCAAACACTTCTGAATTAGTGGACACACCAGCAAAAAATACGGCGGAAGCAGTGCATCGCGGCACACAGCTGCGCAGCTAGAGCTTTATTCGTTCTCATGGATGATTGGCACTGCTTTATTTTCTGAAGGACAACCGTCAAGATGCTACCGTTTCAGTGTACACACGTACTATGGAAAGTGAGTCGGGGTTTGACATCCTGGTGAACTGTCTCTGAATTTGTGACGCGGGCAGGCTATCCAATTTGTTCGTAATGAAATAATAAGCCGCGCAGCCTTGAGCAACGCAAACGCACAAGCGGGTGACGTATTGCTTTTTTACTAGTCGTGGTGAGGGCTACAAAATCGCAATAATTCACCCGTTGTTTTTCCTACAAATATTATGCGCGTGATGCTTGTTTGTACGCTGTTGAACTAAGAGTATAGACAAGACTTTACTCAAGCTTCTTGCTCGGTAGGTAAAAATTAACTATTCATTCCTAGATAAAGTTGAGAGAAACGCGAAAGCTAAAAGTGCGTACAACCTTCTCTGAAAGTGCTTCCAATCGATCGTCAAACCTTCAAAGACCAAATCAGAAACGGAGAACGAGCCCATGCTGTGGTGTCTAGATTGTACGGTGTGATGACCGGCCAGAAAAAGGTGCCCCACGTGCGCGTGAACTGCCGCGGGGCGGCGCTGTCATCAGAAGCGCCGTGAGCGCACTCGGCTAAGGTATTCTAGCCACCTTACCTCGGGTGTTCTACGTGCTACGTAGGGGAACACGTAGGGAAACACGCTACTCAGTTCCAGAAATTCAGGCACATACAGCAGTTTTTTAGTCATGGCAAAGTTTGTATTGTGCTATTGTTAGGCTGTTTTCGAATAGTGTGAAGCACAGATGGTTTTCCACTGGCAGAAGGCGAGTTGTCGTTTTAAAAATGCCGCATTAAAAGGGCCCTGAAAGAAGTGCTGCTAATACATGGGTGTTCGCTTTTTCAGATAAATCCATGCTTTAGTAACTGCTAACTTAATTTTGTTAAAGCGATGAGTATTAGTGGAGTTATCGCAAATAAAAACAGCTCATCTTCACTTGTGCCGCATTTCCGCATCGTTTCACCTTTCTCCCACCCCCGCGCCGTCGTTACACTCGAATATTGCCGAATAGGGCGCACTTCTTGTTAACGTCTGCAACAAAATCTGGTTCCGAGTGTCTGCTGCTGAGATAGTACCGATTCACAAGCATCACTTTCGGACAGGCTGTCTGACTTTCTGCGTTCCGTTTGCGCCAGTGTTTTTCTAGGTATCATTGTTCTGATAAATGCCGCACTCATATTGCGGCTGGAAAAGCTGAGAGAAGGAGCGGGGCGTCATTTTGACGCTTGCATACCACTGCGAATGAAGATAGCGCAAAAAGATAACGACCATGTCAGGGTACCCGCATGGACACGGCGACGCCATGTTTTAAGACGTATAATGAGTCTAAAATATGTGAATGAATGGCAAAATAACCGCCTCAAAATTTATTACAGTCAGCACGCACATGAAAGAGAAAGAGCATTTGAAAGAGAAGGCATCTTCGCCAGCCCACAGCAGTCATACGGATACGCTAAGATCCGCAGCAAAATGCACAATGGCAAGTCCACGCCCAGGCGTTGATAGCCTGACACACCGGATTATCTTCCCTCCACGGAATGGCTGCTGGCATTCCTGGCGGCAGCACTCTTTTCCTCATGCGGCAATCACGCACGGCGGGTACGCCCTCCCCACTGGTAGGGTGCCACGCTCATCACACCCCGCCTTTTAGCGGACCAACCGATGCGATGATATTTCGGGCATTCTAATCGAATAAGAACGCATCTACGCACGATCAGAATGTATATCGATACCTGGTTTATAAGATAAGGGTACGATATTGCACTCCTTCTGCATGATCGATACTTTAATCGTCGTATCTCAGTTTCTATTTTTGGGAGTATAAAGCAACCGTTTTGACGCAATCGAAGCCCGTTTCTTCGCTCGCGCCGTGTGTCCATAGATCTTATCATAACATTTCGGTCGACCAACCGGACTACGGCAAAACGCAATAGTTTATTGACAGAACGCTATCCGTCGTACTAAGAAATGTTTCGCCTTAAGGAGGCGCCTACCGTTTTACATGTTGAGCCTTGTGCTTGGTATGGACGGCGTTTAAGATATCCCTGTTCGTAAGTGTATGTTAAAAGCTATAACAAGACCAATGAGGCCATGTGATACGAATTTATAAAAAGAATGATATGATTACGGGTAACGCACCCCGCGGCATTGTACTAGCCGACAGACACATACAGATTACGAAGGCGATAACGGGAGCAGCTTGTGCTTCTCAGTATCGTGTTGCGCACCGTATATGTCTGTGGTATTGTGAAATGAACTACGGCCTGAAAACAGTGCTTGAAATAAGTGCTTGCACAGGGGAAGGCAGTAGGCCGATTTTTCATTGTTTGCTCACTTAACGCGCCGCTCGTGAAATAAGGGGGCTAATTCTGAGAAAAGTATGACAGATCTGGTGGGTGTTTACGTACGACTGAGCAACTATGCAATAAAACCTTACATTTCCACCGTGGAGGCCATATTCTGTCGCATTGGTCATTTCCTTCAATTTGCCCGACAACGTTCCCTAACTGTAAGCGTTGCTTCGTCATTCTTTCTTCGTGCAGCAAGAAAGTCACCATATTTCAGCAAACATTTATCCACATTTCTGGAGATTTTCACGTCACCATTCAATCTAACTTATGATTTTTGTATATATTTATTTTGTAACCCTACCTCTTATGTTATCTTCTTTCGGGGACCTTTAGGTAATAAAATGAAATAAAAGAAAAGAAATTCTTCTGTGTTGCTAAATAACGCCGGGCCCGAAATACACCGTGGCTTTGTTCCGGCTGTGAAAGCCTCTCATTGGGCTTTTGTTGCACATCCTTCACAAACCGTGCTTAAATGCCATGCTCCCGCTTTTAAAGACACTCTGCAACACTTTCGATGAAAGCATTTACATTTTTTTTCTTTGCGAGAAGTTGATTGATTGATTGTGGGGTTTAACGCGCCGACGCAACGCAGGCGATGAGGCGCGCCGTAGTGGAGGGCTCCGGATTAATTTTGACCACCTGGGGATCTTTAACGTGCGCCGAAATCTCCTACACACGGGCGTTTTTGCTTTTCGCCTCCATCAGAAAAGCGGCCGCCGCGGCCGGGAATCGAACCCGCGACCTCGTGCTCAGCAGCGCAACGCCTTAGCCACTGAGCCACCGCGGCGGGTCTTTGCGAGAAGTACAGCAAATTTTACAGTTAACTTCGGCTCAGAGCGACACTACGTCACTTGTTCGTCTCAGCAGGTACGATTTCCAGTAAGCGAGTGGAATAAACCTTTTTTTTAGGATCAGAGCACTTTAGGGCCGCGCCTTGTCGCCGTAGCTGACTCGCTGGACCCAAGTAGAGCGGGCGTTCCGTCGTAGCCGCTGCCGTAGCGGCGTAACCCAGAGGCTCAGAAAGCAAAGCGGTTTATATAGTCGTAAGCATTCGAAACTAGTGAACCGCTGGTGCTCGTCATACATCCCCCCTTTGTTTAGCGCAAAAAGAACTGTAGGTACATTCGAGGCAAAATATACGTGATTAACCGGCAGAACCAGCGTTCATTTAGTTAGGAATGCTGTTGGGTTGGATTTTACGATAGTAAGCGAAAAAAAAGTAGAAGTGCAACAGTTAGGTTTCGCCTCTCCATTTTCTTGGTCAATGATGAAGACGAAATAATGAGGCTGTTTTGATGCTCGAGCAGAGAGCACGATCTCGGCTTGCTACGATGACCGACGTCCGATGCTTGAAGCAGGTGATGGATGAGGACTGCTTTTATTATTGGTCATTAGGTATATTTACACTATTTACATCACTCCAAGTATAACATCAGGGCAGAATGACGGTTACTTTGTCACTCTGCCCGCAGCATCCTGTTCGGCCGTAATCTATACTGGACTACATCCCTATCGGCCAACCGACCGACCGCGGACAAAACACAACACTGTGGTTTTGATCCCAAAAACCACGCCTGCAAACGAGGCGTTCAAGAAAGAGCGAAACCCCTTTTAACATGACTCACATGGACCACGGAATGGGTACAAGAACCAACCAATCCTAAACATGTCCCTACCTGCGGTCACATGACCCAAGACTCTCTCTCTCATGCACTCATAGTCCGTTTGCCGCACACGTTGTTGCAACCGACAAGCAAATACAAGACATCTGCCACCTGAAGTCACTGATTGCGCGGAGTGGTGGAACTGTTACGCTAAGCGGGCGGCACCTGCACAAAGCCAGACGCTTAGAGTGGTCTTCGCGAGGCTAACGCCGTAGAGTGTTCGCGCCTTGCCGCCTCGCTTTCGTCCGCGCGCGCGTTGGCACAATGAGAAAGTCGTCGGCTAACCACTCCCGCAGACTAAGGGACGCCGCCACCTGCCGCCTGACTGGCGGTAAGAGCTGCTCCAAACACAGGCGAGCATTCTCGAGGCCAATGACTCATAAACTAACAGCACCTACGTTGGTTCCGTAAAGTCTTTAAAGACTGCGCCGCGCGCCTTTTCGACACTAACATACGGCATCCTTTCGTTTCCCGTCAGCTCTCAACCTTGACGAACGACCGAGCCACCTGCCAACGTCCGCAAGCCATAATAGCGGTGTGCGCGCTGTCCGAGATGGAACACTGCACCAGAACTGTTTTCACTGCTTTTCACCCATCCGCCGTTCACTGAGGTCGTGCGGTCGAGCTGACCACATACCAACGCCACAGAGGTACTTGGGCTGAGCATCCCCGTCTTTTGCCACACAAAAGGAAGAAACACGAAGCATGCACTCAGCGGCCCCCAAATTCGCGTCCCTGAGCCTGCATGAAAGGAACACATCTTGGCAGCTACAAGCGGAGGCAAATCCGATACTTGAGTCACCGGTGGCTTTCATTAATTAAACGAGGAGCCCGAACTTAACAGTAACGTCCGCACGTGCGGCGGATAATAAAGCAAAAAAAATGAACAGAACTCCCGGTGGCGCGGTTTTAGGCAGGGAGCGCGCGAGCACTTCGAAGGCGAGAAATTTTATTTGCATTGGGTAGTTGCAGTAAGCGGATAACGGTGCTACACCTCATGATGGTGAACCACTGCTCTGCACTTCCGACAGCTTTCAAATGGAGTCGAACGGCTTGAATTTTTTTTCAACGGAGATCCCCGCATGTATTATACGTGTACACAGGACCTCGCATTCGCATTCCGCCATTCTCGCAGGGCATCCAAAGCAGTGCCAGAAAGCGGCTTCTTTTGGTACTCGCTACTTTGGTACATTTACTACTCTTTTCTAGTAAAAGTCATCTTTTTTGTCCCCGTATGTAAGATAGTTTGTGGAAAGCTCAAACTTTCCGCCAGAAGCTTTCTAAGAGGCAAAGCACGTTAGGGCTGATAACTCGACAACCAGATGGCTATCGGTCAGGAAAGAACAAAAACGAAAAAATAAAACGACTTTTGCCTAATTGACAACAGGTAAACCCAGTTTGTCGAGCGATCGCTCGGTTTTCGCGAGGTGAGAATGCCGTTAACCGGCGCACGTTTGCACCGCCTGAAAAAACAAACAGGCTGTTCAGAATAGTTGGCGCTGCAATCCCGCACGTGCAGTGAACTTGGATGCAGTTATTACCTCTTTTCACCACTGTCTGACGGCACGCATCGTTTCTCTTTTCCCCTGTTCATCTCTTCGCACCGTACACTTGGAATGAACGAGCAATCAGACGCTTTCACTGAGGAACCTGCATGAGACGCTGGCTTGAACTTGGCTAAGCTTAAAGGTCCGACTGCCGCTACGAGAAACGAGCCGTTTTCAGTGTTTACAGTCGGAGTTATAAATGTATAGCTCTAAAACACAATTCCCGTAATGACAATTTGTCGCGGGAAGCTGCTCATGATTCCGCGCCGCGGCCTTCATATAAAAGCTTCATTTGATATGGTGAGGCGTGTGAGTAATAGAAAGGCCTGAGGCGCTGCTTGCCTGTTGTGACTGTCTCATGACGTAGATACATTTACCAGGTGAGGCTCTACCTCAGTTTAATTTCAGCTTGACGGCTGCTAGGTGGATTGGTGCCTCACAAATTTCAAATCTTTCACTCTATGGAAATGGACATCAAGCGAAGCTGACCCTCATCAAAGAAATATGTGGTACGTAATGGTTCTGCGTACGTATAAGTCAACAGTCAACAATCAGAGAACACACCATCTTCCCATTACTTGGCGATCGGGCCTCTGTAGTTGCCAACTACCTCTCCTTAAGGCCGACTACACATCGCAGAGGTATCTGCCTCGGGAGGTCCTCTATCCTCTTGTCTCGCTAACCATCTGCGTTTTGTTTTTCTCCGCGCTCTTTATCAATCAGAGTCTCTCTATAATACCGCCTACATACTCTGTGATGATCTCTTCGTCGCTCGTCCTAGACAAGGATTAGGGTCGTTCTTGGCGAGGTTCGGAAGCTTTAAGGAAACGCGGGCATCTGATTGCGTCGCAAGAACACAACTGGCTCGACGTACCAATCGGGGTTACGTCCATTACCATGTCGTTCTACCAAACGCTTAAATAGAACGAAGCAGATGGTGTAAGAATCCCTAAGGCAATGAGATGAGTCATCATCTGTAACAGGTACGGCGAACGACGTGCGAGAGCGGCGCTAATGTTCCTTCTCTTCGCAGTTCTCCATGACACCGCCATTCTTACTTCCGCCTTGACTGAGCAATGGGGCCTCGCCAGAGCACGGTTTGTACGGAGGTTTACTGAAATTCAGGGATTCTACGCCTTGTGAAACAATCTCCCTGACCTGTTGTCAACGGGCGCCTGGTCAGATACGTCCGTGATGTTCGCCGCAGAGTCAGCCACAGCCCTTGTTGACAATGCGATTGCTTTGTCTCCGGTACGGTTCTGCCCTTCAGTCCTGATGTGTGTTACTGTGTCGGACACTTTCCCGTCATTTGGAGCAGAGTCAGCCGGTGCCCTTTTTATGAGCACGTTGACAGAGTTGGCAGAGCATGTAGCCTTTATTTGAACGTTACTCTGATAGCATGCGAGTTGCCTCGCTGATAGCAAACATTTACGTTCGCGTCCCTGTTTAGCAGACCATGCCAAGAACTCAGTAGATAATATAAATGTTTCTAGGCATGAAAATTGCTAAAATGGTCCCTACTCTTACATCTGCCTGAAAGCTGACCCCTAAAATTACAGACATGTTTCTTGTAGGAGCTGTCTTGAAAGCCTCTGAATACCTCGTAGAAAGGCTAGTAGCGTCCGCAGTAGTACTCGTTTGGCGAAATCCTAAATTTTCACTGCATGGCGCTCAATATCCGTGACGAACTCCAGCTTCGTGACCCAAGCTTCGATTCAAATCGCAGAAAGTCGGTTTAAAGCGATCATTGTGACTTCAGTAGAGCGTACGACTTCGCATATCATGTAATGCTACCACCGAAACGTAACTGAATCAGACGGTCTTAGTGGCGTCGCTTCCAGAATTAGTGAGAAACTACCCCGCCGACCGAAATTGTTCGATGACTGCCAGCGTCGAGTCTCCGTGATGTTCACGGAGAATAGTGGTGTCAAACAAGGCTATGTTCAGAGAACACAATTAGTCTTCATTTTCGTAAATCTTATGTCCACTGTCATTAACATACTTGACATACGCACTCCATTTAAAATAAGGTCGCATGGAAACTTGGGTCGCTACCTCCTTGTACAAACGTTTCATACATTGCTCAGTAGCCGCACCAACCACGGGCGACGTTAAGCGCCAGCAGTTCGCTACGAGATGTAGTCACAGGTGATTGCTATCTTCCCTTCTAATTCGACTTAGCGGAGGCACCATCCCCCCACACTGCGACCACGTAATTGCAAAACCTAAGCTTGGTCGCACATAATCACGGTTTCTCAGTGCGCGTGCCTCCTTTACGTGGCAGGCCTTGCACGGGCTCAAACCAATACACTCCTTAAAGCTGTATCTGAAGAACTTTAAATCACAGTAATAAGTTATTATTATCATCATCATCATCAGCCTATATACGCCCAGTGCAGGGCAAAGGCCTCTACCAATATTCTCCAATTATCCCGGTCCTGTGATAACTGCGACCAATTTGACCCCTGAAACTTCTTGATATCATCTGCCCATCTACCTTTCTGACGCCCCCTGCAACGCTTGCCTTCTCCAGGGATCCACTCTGTTACCCTACATGGCAAACGGTTATCTTGCCTTCGAATTACATGTCCTGCCCGCATCCATTTCTTCTTCCCAATTTCTACTAATATGACTAACACGCCTCGGTTCCCTGACCCACGGCGCTCTCTACCTGTCCTTAATGTTTTCACCTATAATCTTCCGTTCCATTATCGCTGAGTCGTACTCAATTTAAGTAGATCCCTCTTAGCGAGCCTCGAAGTTTCTGCCCCGTAGGTGAGTACCGGTAAGACGCAGCTGTCATACACTTTCTTCTTCGGGGACAATGGTAGGCTGCCATTCATTATCTTAAAATGGCTACACGATGCACGCCACCCCATTCTTATCCTTCTAACCACCTCTGCGTCATGGTTGGGACCCGGGGTCACAACTTGGTCTAAGTAGATAGATTCGCTTACCACTTCCACTGCCTCGCCACCTATTTGAAACCGCTGTGCTCTCCCGTAATATGTACCCCTTGCTGAAGTACTCTTGCAAGGAGTTAAGCAGCACATGCTAGAGCCTGCAATATTCTCATCGTAGCTCTTAAAGGCCAGCTGCCACGAAAATTTACCTGCCTGAAATTCTGTTTCAACGTGTGGTATATACCACTAGGATCTCTTGTGACCTAATTTTAAACTCCCCGCACGCAAGTATTTTCATTATAACCTTTCGAAAACACGCCACTCCAGCCGATGCAGCACCTCGCGGGCGTCGCCACAACTAGTCGCCACTGCGGTGAACTTTCGGATGCGACGTTCCAGTCAGGATTCCCGTGCGGCCGCGGCTTCTCCTCAGTAGCCCTTTTACGTGCGGCCTCGCGCGAGTGAGCCGCGTAATTTGTGCATCTTGAATGAATAGTTGCGTTCACACGTTTTGTAATGCGAGCAGCTAGAGAAACGCTGGGCTGCTGAGAAATAAAGAGCAAATATAAAGAGTGCGACCTGGTCGACGCGAGGAAATACGCCATCGGCAAGCGAGTATGGCAGTTGCACAACGGTTGATTAGTGGTCACGACGGCAGGGAGCCGCCTCTCGGTCGACTCGACGAGCACGCGAGACGTATGTACGGCCACGGCCGGGCTAGAGCGGCGGCGTGCACGTGTTTGCAACCCAACGCACGCCGCTGCTCTGCCCCGGCCGTGATACTGCCTACGCGAGGCAATGCGATGTTGGCGCGGCTGGTCGGTGCGCCAGTGCACGAACGACTACGTCTGCTGCGCTGCGCACTGAAAGCTCGCGGCCACGTGTCTCTAGAATTCGCAATACGCTGTTTTCGCGGCCGGTCGGGGCGCGAACGAGTACAGCAGATAGCTGTGCGACCTACTGCACGATTCCAGCCTGGTCGATTCGAATTCGAGAGCGCGAGTGGCGCTAGTACTTCCGAAGCGAGGCGAGGTGATACGCTGTTGTCACTGTTATTGCTTCGAGGGGGGGGGGGGGGGCAGGCGGGAGGGGGGAGGGCAACATGTACAGACGCGGCGCAGTCCACCAAAATCGATTCAGTTCTTGCCTTGTCCGACAGTGAATACAAACTATCCGCTGTTGGCAACATTTCTCTCACCAGTTAGACAAAAAATATATATATAAAATATTTAGTGCCATTCCACTCTGTGAAGTATGGTCTGCACAGCTGGACGCAGTCCACAGCGTGGACGAAGCAAAACTCATTTATCGTAATTTGCGATGGAGCATACTTCCTAGCCAATTAGTTGAATGAACCTCTGAAGCAACCAAGCTTTGTTCTTGCAGATACACATGGAACTGCCTGTGTCCATCCCGCGTCGTAAGCAGCCTACTGTTTGTGTAAGGCTGGGTTGAAACTGTTGCCGCAACTGTCGTAATACTTTGAAGAATGACGCCATTTCACGTCTCACCAACCGAACTGCGTGACGTGCCATTTCTTTACGTCCATAGATCACGATACGGCTTTTGCGTCGGTAATCTGAACATAGCCTAACACACAAACGCAATCCACTTTACCACCAAGGACTCCGCCCAGGTATAGTGCCTGGAATATACTGGCCACTATAGCCCAGGTCCCATTGGACCGTCTGCGTTTAACACCATCCCAACGGGCAAGCCATCCATCAGAAGGAGGGTTCGTAACTGGGCTAGTTGGTTCATTGCATGAAGTTGAACAGAGCAGGGACGGGACTAAGAGCAGAGGCGACAAACACGTGCGCTGACTAACTACTGTGTATTTTTGGAAGGAAAGAACATTTATACGCGCGCAAAAATTAGCATGGTTATCAGAGAACGGATTAAGGATTGGCAAACAGGCAGGGAAGATCTTATCAAGAATGCGCGCAAAGGTACAGGCGCCTTTCGCCTATATCTTTGATGCCTAGGTGCGCGTGGACGCCCCCCTTTTTGTACCCGCAAACGGTGCACGCTTAAACCGGCAACCGGGGATGGCGCATACTTAGGCGTGAAAGACACCGGCGAAAATGTCCCTCCGAAGGCCTTCCAAGCTGAAAAAATTATGAGCTCAAGCCAGCGTTCGAGCTGGGGAAGTTTCTCTTCCACTGGGAGGGATTCGCAACTACTCGAAGTGAATTTGAGCGGACACGGCGGCGGTGGGTTTCGGTGGTTTTAGGGGGCAGCCCTTTAGCAACCATTACTGGGCTTTGCATGAGCGGCGTCGGTTTGTCCGCGTAACCGCGTGAGCGAACACAGCAGCGACGAAAGATAGTAAACGGAGAGGAGCGTCTAGCGAAGGGTGAAGTGGAGTAGGACACGCGCGGCTGCGGCATCATCTCTCACTGCCTTTCCCTCACACGTCTTATGCGTCGCCACCAAGGAGCGGCCTACCCGTGACAATTTTCCCAGACGCTGTTCCTTTTTCCACTCATCCAAACCACGTGACGTTTGCGCGGGAGGTTCAAACACGATATGCAACAACAAGCTCGCTGCTCCCTTGTGTGGGGTTAATCCGAACCACGTGACATTTGCGCGCGAGGTTCATACACAATTTGGAACATGCTGGCCGGCGGTGACGGTGCATTGCGCTTTAGCAGCAGAGTAGCGCACGCTGCAGTACGTTCGTTGATCACGAGAACACTTCTTGAAACGCAGCAGAAATGCGACGTGACCGAGAACACTGCAGTTCGCGCTGCGCAAAAATTTTATATTAGGCATTGTAGTAGTCGTCTCTGCATTTTTGTAGGTGCGGAGCACCTTAGGACCGCACAATGTCTGTCCGTGTCCGTGCGCATAGCATTTAAAATCGCAAAAAAATCACACACGCACTGGCAGGAGTCGAGCCTGTGTCTGGTAGACCAGACAGAGTTAGTGTCCGTCGTCTTACCCATTGGGCTACGACCGTCTTTCTTTTCATTATTGCCTGCTTTGGCACATACAGAACACAGTCAGGCATTCATAGCAGCTTTCAACCGGTCTTTGGTTGACGTCATGTGTTTAAAAGTCTCTGATGTGTACCACGGACCGTGAGCTAGTACCCGAGAGTCAAACAGCTTACTCCATCGCCTGTAACGGGGCGGAGTACCTTAGGACCTACCAATGTCCGTCCGCGTCCATCCGTGCGCAGACTACCACCCAGCGAAAATCAGGCTAAATTCAATTTGAGCCGTAAGTTGCAGTTTCATTTAGGGACTAATGAAGGTGCAACTCACAGCGAAAATCGAATGACGGTCGGGGCGCAGATCGGATGTCACTCAGGGCGCAACTTGGATGTCATTTCGAGTCCCCGTACTCCGCACCCTCTTCATCATCCACGGAGTGGAGTTGCTGCCATTTTTAACGCCCATCCGAGCTTCTGTTTAGTTTCAGGAATCATCTGATAACCGCACTACCACTTTTAGCCGCCGACTTCGCGACTTACCAAAAGTGCATCGGTGGAGGTGAGGGGGAAAATAGTTGTGAAGGAAGTGTCAACGGGGGGAGGAGGAGCCCCGGAGCGCCGCCGAGTAAATCGATGACACCAGAATGAAAACTTCGGGGGGTTGGGGGGAGGGGGGGGTTAGACATATACTCATTGCAGTAAAAAGGGGGGCGCTTTAGGCAGCATTGAGCCTGGGGAAAGGTCACTGTTTCCCGACGTCAACAAAGACACGGCAGTGCTTCCGTCGCTGCATGCCATCATTACTTAAAGATGTGGCGCGTGCATCCCGTTAACAGTAACAAAACGGCCCGTGTACACAAAGATATTAAAATTCTTGAATTCAACTTTGATAACATTCTCTGAAAGCGAACTCCCACGCGCTAGCCGGCATGTTTAGACGCTTTCCTCCCACGGTAGCTTTTTTTCCCTTTTCTTCTCTAAAAATAGAATGGTTCGATCGGCCCAGGGCATATTGGCTGTGCAAGCACCCATCTAGCGCTCCACACTGCAGCCTTCTGTGTACCTATTTCCTAGCTCCCAGCTTCGTCAAGACGACTCGCGATGCGTCTACTTTCGCCTTACCGGACGATTACAAGCGGGTCTCAGCAGCTCACAGCGAAGCAATGATGGTTGCACGTACTCTCAAACCCCTTTTCGCGCATGTTTTAGTGTTTGAAAAAAAACGGACGACCCAAAATGCGTCTAATGCGCTCTGTCTTCTCACAGACAGACGTGGGAGAATCCGCCGGCTGCGTTAACTCGATTCCTGAGTGTGTCAACACTTCCGGCAGGACGTAATGGCCGCCTTTTTTTTCGTTTTAGGTTTCAAAACAGCATTTTTATTTTTGTTAACGATGCAGCGACGCATATTTAGGCCTCCAAATTCGGCAGGCACCACCTTTTAAGGTAATACTACCCGAAAATTGTGCATTTCAGCATACCGAAAATTTCTTTGGGGTTGGCTTTTAGGTCAGCTGTGTTCGAACTACTACCTAACCCGAATTGCTCCCCTTCACGCCTTATCTCCGTTGGAACCCGAGTACAGCAACATCACAGGATACTAACTACATACCTTCCCCTCACCCTTGATTGTCCGTCTTCGAGGCACAGAATTGTCGGAAACTTCGAAACACCAAGTATTTTGTCACAGCATTCCCTCTCAGATATCTCTCTCATCTAGAATTTTATATGACAGCCCTGTCGCCTTCCGCTCACCACCTACCGCTTAGTGTAGCCTGACCACTCCACCCACACGATCCACCAGACTTTAGCTTTCAGCAGTGGGGGGATGTGCTTACGAGGTAATTGCCATTGCAACACCACGCAGTGAAGCTCAGACTTCTTCAAGCAGTGTAGCACCGTGCCATCCTAGACCAAGGGGGTGACTGCACTGCCCTACCTCAAACGTGCTTCTACCATTTCGTTATTATCAGGTCAATTGACAAAATACCAAGGAAATCGCGTCATATCTCTGCATTTTCTGTGTGGTACAAGGAGCGTGCAGAACGTTCTCGAGCGGCTTTACCTCGCAGTTCACCAGAAGAAATTGTATGCAGCATCCTCCCCAACACCACTTCAGGTGTCTTTGGGCTCTACCCCATGGTGTAGAGCCCGGCAACGAAGCTGCCCATAAGAACGCCCGATAGCTGACACAGCTGAAAAGCCATGTGCTCGGCGAGCAGTGGCTGGCCTGTCCGTTCTTGCCCTAAAAATACCTAACCCAGCACTACCACCTCGAGCAAACAATATATCCCCCTTTACACAAAAACATCACGAAAGAAGAGGAATGCCACTTGCGAAGTATCAAAATCAACACCTTCCTGCACCTAATTAGAGCCCGAATTCTGGGCCAGAAGAACTCCCTTAGATAAGAACCCTATGATAAGGCCAAGAACTCCCTCAGATAAGAACCCTATGATAAGACTGCGTTAAGAACCCTACCCTTCCCCTACCCTGAGAACTGGGAGACCGCACTGTTTAGCTGGGACCTTGATTACCAGCAGTGGCTGCTGCAGACAGCCCCAAGAAGCTGAGTGGTCTCAAGTGGTCCTAAAATAAGGACTGTTCCCCGAGATTAACTTTAAACATAAACATTTATTCTTCCTACCCTGTGTGGTGCATGCCAAAAAAGACCGTTTTACACAGCCCGAGAACTACAATAGTGCCATTTACCTGGGAAACTACAATATATCGCATATCTCCCATGAGGAGGTTTAATGCCGTGAGTGCACGTTTTACAGGAACTTCTAGTCCTTTTAATATCGCGATGAGCCTTACGGTGCACGTGCTTAATATAAATACTGCCCTTGCGCCCACTCAACGGAATCTCTCATTTTTAAAGTAATTTATAAGAACCCGCCCTTTTGTGAAACTTTACAGCAAGCTATGTCGTCTGCTTTTGGGATAAAACTAAGTTTATTTAAACACTACTATATTTAACGCGTTCTTGCATGATTTGCGAACCTTTAGCTTAAATCATAAGTTTAAAAAGGCACGCCTATGTTGTGCGCCCCTCCCCTTCATGGCGTCCAGCTACCCCGCCAGCCCCGCACCTTGCGCGCGCGCGCAACAAGACTGACGTGATTGAGCTACTTGAGAGGGGGAAAGGCGAATGTGAATTTGCCAAGGCCAAGCGAAAGGAATGATAGCACGAGGCGGAGTTGAAAAAAAATCGGCATTGCCATAAATGGTGGAAACTACTCCGTGGTGTAGACACCCTTTGAACCGTCCCGTGCTGTTATTATTGGGTCAAAGTGCGTCAAACAAGACCCAACAACGCGAAATAGATACGATGATTCAAACTTGGCGAGTCAACCGTGTTGCGGCGAATATTATAGCACGGTCTTGCTACAGTGACTTGCAGGGACGGCCAGCGAGTGAGCCGAAATTGCGGTGCCAATGAGTGCGTACGTGTCTCCACCCCTGCGGCGGACGCGCGTGAATTGAGACACTCTAGCAAAGAAAGGAGCGGAGTGACGACGCGGCTTTTAAAGACACTGATAAGCAGAGACCATTGATAGGAGAGAGCATTGATAAGCAGAGAGCGTCGTGATAGGAAGAAACTTCAGTCGAGCGTGTGAAGACAGCGGCTGTTCGATTATCACCATGGTGTTGCGTCGTATATGTTTTCGCGTCGGTGGCTCGAAGGGAGATTCTAATTCACGGCCCGCCTGACACCTGACCTTCCACTTCTCGCGGTCGACGCGTTGGCGTACTGCTGCCGCGTGCGGCCGTCGCATTTTAACTTCCGCTCGCGGTACCCGCCTGCTTGCTGGTGTCTGCTCAGAGAGTGGTCTGGCCCGCCTGCGGACGTATGCGCATAAAGCTGCGTCAAATGGGCGCTAAGAATAAAGAACGTCGCGACGAGGCGGCGAAGCGATGTAAAATATGGGAAAAACACCGGTTTATCTGTGCGAGTGTCCGTCGTATGAAGCGGACCACGCGCACCCGAGCGTAAGTTATGGGGTTTTAAATGCAGAGCATTTCTTTAACTCACGATGTCACCCGGCGTTGTTGGCGTTGGCGTGCCTCGGCGTCCGCAACAGCCGTTCCAGGTGCGCGCTCTCCCCCACTCCTCCTCGCCTGCTCTCCGCTGCTCCTCGGGTGTTTGATAGTGCGCTCGCTTCCAGCGGTCCGCTCAGCCCGACCGTAGCGTGAGCAGCAGAAACACGTTTAGATAAGCGATAACCGTATCTCCCTCGGCGGGAAATCGTTTGCGTCACTGGTCGTGCCCTGTGCGTGTGCAAACCAAGGCATCATCCGAAAGGAAAAATAAGAACTGATTTTCTAAATGCTCTGCATTTGACCGTGCCCTTCGCGAGGGGGATGTTTTTTTACTTCGAAATGCAGCGCTAAAACACGCAAATGTTTGTAAGAGCATTGCGTGTTTTTTTTTCTGTTTTTCTTTTCTTTACTTCATTCTCTGCTAACTCAGACGCTGCCTATTCGAGGGTCTTACTTTATAACGCGGGCGGCAGCGCCGTCACATGGTTCTTTTTAATGCATTGCTTCTATGGGGAGTTTGCCGGGACCATGTTTATTCGTCGAAAGTAACGGGTCGTCGCAAATTTGGGGGTCGTATCAGCGGGGTTCCACTGTACTATGTTTTCCCTTACGCTATGTAACACAACATCAATGACACTTTTCTTTCCAAAAGTGCGCCCCACAAATACCAAATGATATTTCTCGCTCACTTGATGTAATAATCTATTGGTCCCACTATTTCCTCTAATGTTTACCGCAATAAGTACACACTAAACATTTAAAACTTGCTCCATTGTACCTTTTTATTTTATTTTGGAACACATTTGAAAAAACGTTCTAGGAGAAAGTTTTTACACCTCTTCTATATTACTCTTACTAAAATTAGCCCCAACCTTCCCGCATTTTTGAAGAGGTGAGGCTTTGTTTAGTTTTTGCACGTCCGTTTCTTCACTTGGTGTGGCTTCTTTACATTCAACTTCGTTCAACTGGCACTCGTTGGTGCACCATCAATAAAGATACACGGCTGTACCTCAGTCATATTATCATTTATTGAGTTTTGATATCATCATCATTACTATTGGTTAAAATATATATTCTCAACTGTAACACTACTTCCATTATTATCATCAGAATCTTAAAAAGTATTTCCCGCCGCCCTCAACCTGTTAACGGGAAAAGTTAGCAAAAATGCTATGAAGCGGGAGATAATGGCGAGCATAGTAATGAAGCGGAGCCTAGGAACCAGGAACCACTGACTACTTTGGCAAAATTTTAAAACTCACCACCAAAAATAATCACCAACAGTATGCGCTCAACCCTAGCGCACCAAAACGATATTATCAATGTGGAGCAGGATCTGGCGAAACTCCGCGGCCTATGACACCCCCGACACCCAATTTTCTTATTTGAAAGTGCCAGTGAAGGGCTGTTGGTGCAAGCGATTTCTTGCTAATTGTGAGAGCCTCGAAAATCTTTTCCTCCTCTTCGTTTGCAAAGCTGCAATGCACGCGGGTTTTGCCGTTGTAGAAGTAACAAGAACGTCGGTAACGTTGGTCCGAGAGCACAATGCCCCCTCCGCCAGAAATAAATCGCCGAGAGAGTCTGTGATCGTACATTTTGACAGATTGGACTGCGTACCAGGGCATTGTTAGGTCGAGTCATGCAAACCACGAATGTTTTGCGTCACCGTAAACGGGTGTCGTGGATTACGTTCCTCGTCATGTCTTGTTTTTGTTTTGCCATTTGCGAGTGCAGAGAAACCTCGATAAGTAGTTTTGATGCTGTGAAAACCACAGCTCTGAATTTTGCAACTGCTTGTCTTTATTTTGGGCATATTTTTTCAAAGTGCAATAAATTGGAATCATTGTTATTGGGGTGAAGGGGTGTGTTGTTGAACAAATATCGCTTTCTGCTTCTATGGACTCTTCAGCTTGCGAGTACACCAAACCGTAGCGCACACCCGCTAAGCTTCACGTTCACTAAAATAAGAATAGAGAGTCTTCAACACAAGTTCCTACAAAAAGAAAATATTCCAGGCATGCTATGCGTCAGGTCCCACAGAGAGCGATTGAGGCAGTTGTCCGACCTCTAACCTTTCTGGAAAAGTGGATGAACGGAACAGCGACCCGCTCGGCACAGCTTGCACGCGCGTTCTTCGTCGTTTCGCATAGGTCTGCGACACGACTCCGTTACGGACAGTGGGTTTGTAACTTGAGCTGCAAATACCAAGGACGCGTGCGTATCATGATGACAACACCTAGGAGTGGGCTGCGGAAATAGAGCAGCTGATATTAGGGTAAATTCCGAGCTCACGGCAGGCGCACTTATCGACGTAGTAAACAAAGGGTGTGGAATTTTCCCTCGCTGCACCACGTTCGTGGCGGAGTGACCCTTTGATAACCCCTTCGTGGGTTCACAACTTCAGGGTCACTAGATAAGGTTTCAGAGTATCGGCACACTTTTCTCCTATTGTTCCGTGCGTCCGTTGCAATCATTGGTCAGTTCGCTTCACGTGACCTTTGTGTACACTACGGAGGTTCACGGGAGCCGCCATTTTGTTGTTTGCGTTAGCCGGTCAACTCTGGTGGACTTAGCTTGTCCTGCCTACCCTGCGGCTGGGCGCGACTATCGTTGTTCCAAACGCAAATTAAAGATAACGCGTGTAGCTGCATTCCAGAAGCAGAAATGTTTCTGAAGATCCTGTTTTGCTGCATCCTCGGCAGTGTTGTTAACAAGCAAACTGGTCGAAGTTAACGGCAATATCGAAACAGTGATAAACTCCAAAATGGCCACCGTTACTTGCGTTCCTCAGTGGCGGGACTCTGATACCTTATCTAGTGACATTACGCAGGTTCAACGAGAAGTTACGGTCCTACTGGCGTGTCGACAGATCCGAGATAACCGAAAGTATCAGTTTATTCTAGAAACCAGTAGGAGTATTTTATGCAGCGTGTGTAATGCAAAAAACGCCCCTTCTTTTCGGCGCGGGTTTTGGTGCCTTCAGATCGTTCCGCAGCAGTTACGCTTCAGTTCCGCCTCCACTAGCCCGCATTCAAGCGAGTTAAACATCTATACCAGCGGCAGACTTAAGTGCGTTGCATTTACAGTACAGTTGCACCGACGTAATCTGAGGTCGTGTATTTTTTGTCTATTACTTTGAATACTAGTTCGTTTTCAAAATATGTTCGCAATGTGGCCTCTATTGAAGTCCTTAACACCTGGACTTGTTAGTTATAAGTGTTGTTTTCGGTACATTTTGACTTACTGTTCTGTGTAACAGTTGCGCGACTCATTTGCGGGTGCTGAACCTCTCCAGTAAGTCTAACCGATCAACCGGAATAAAAAAAGTGGGGATCCCACGCAGAGGTAGCAATCGCTCAACGCGAAGTATGCATCAGGGTGTACCTGGGTAGAAATGAAGGGTCAGTTGACACTTTTTTATGTTAATAAGCTTGGCGTAGTTGCTGCTTGTTCAGATCGGTGAGCAGTGGTTAGTGCGTCGAGAATTATAGGTCGTAAAGAAAAGTTTTAACCTCTCTTGTGTAGTAGCCAGCCGTTCCGAGCGCAGACAGCATGTTACACTAACTGGGAGTTCCCCAGCGCTTCTACCCCCTCCACTTCATGCGTCTTTTGTGTCTTTTCTATGTGGCCACCCGGGCGTGGTCGAAGAAAGCGAGCCTTATCAATTGTAACTTTGCCAGCCGCCCCTTTCTATTTCCCCCGCGAATCGTTTACCAGGCAAGCGTAGGCTAGCTGGCGCTTTCCGGTGTAAGATCAATTCCAACGGTGCAACACATAACATCCAACGACATAAAGAACCGGCAGCAGCAACTGCAGCATCTCTTTCTAAATCTGGCAGAACATCCAAAGAAACCTTTCCGTTACACCGTAACTTTGTTGGGTTCCTTGCGACAAGGGCAGGGTATAAGAATATAAATCTGCAAGATAACGTACACCACGAACTTCCTCGGCTTCGGCATAGAGCTGCCGCTTGCAACATCAGTCAGAGAATGACACCTCAATCCCTCTAATGCTGGAAATTAACTTAGCTAGAACACACATACACAAAGATGCATTCCCGCACGCAAGCCGGTTCGCCAGCACACATGCACGCACGCACTAAGGTGCACACAAACAGGCACAGCAAGACGCACACACACGGACGCACACACAATTCTGTGAACGAAAGTTTGACATCCACCTCAATGCAGCCATACGGCTACAAAGGCAAGCTTTCCTTTGTAGCCGTATGGCGGGAATAGAGCACTGCACGGGCCTGATTTTAAGGCCCGAGCGCGGCCCGAGCCCGCTTTGTGAAGCCCGAGCCCGACCCGGGCCCGTAACACCGAGCCCGGGCCCGGCCCGGGCCCGGGAATTCATAAAGGAGCCTAACCCGGGCCCGGCCCGGGCCCGTCGTCTCAAGCCCTGGCCCGGCCCAGGCCCGTCGTCTCAATCCAAGGCCCGGCTCGGGGCCGTCGTCTCAAGCCCACGACCAGCCCGGTCACGGTCTTTTTTTTTTTTTTTTTGAATCAAGGAGGGCCCGCATGTGTGTGACTAGGCCTGGTCTTAGACGTTGAAAAAAATTTGTTTATTATATTTGGTCGAGTGTCTTCGTAGCGGGAAATCAGACGGAGCATGTAGTCTGCACAAGCACGCCCTTAATTGTAACGCAGAAAACATGGTTTAAAAGTACACGTAGTTTAGCTCACACCGTCTGCAGTTCACGCCACATGGGCGTAATAATAGCTCGTATTCTTACACGAGAGACACCATCCCATTTGATTACCAGACTCTTGGCAACTTCGTGGGGCTGTTTCGGTCACAAGTTGGTATTAATGAAATTTCTTGCTCTCCATTTGAATCCACGAGTATGTGCGTGCGTTAAAATATTTTCCCTGTAGTGGTTGTTAAGCGGCGGCGCTTCTCTAGCACGCGACTTTTATTTCCAGCCACGGCAGCCGCATTTAGATTGGTTCGCATCTGAAACACACTTACATAGACATAGGTGCACAGCTCCAAGGTGGCCTAATTATTTCCTTCCCCGCTAGGGCATTCCTTGTAACAGTATCTTTGATATGTTACAGACCAAAATATAAAATCTTTATGCAGTACATGAAATGGCATTAAAGTTACAGTATAGTGACTATGAGCCCTTGCAAAACACGTTTTTAAAACAATGTGTACGACTAACATCAAGAAGCGCGTAAAAATATACTCAGAATATTCATTTTGATGCTCTTTTCTACACTTCACGTCGGAACTATTAACGGCCGGGCCTATGAATTCAAGCCCGAGCCTGCCCTTGGCCCGTGGCGTCAAACCCGAGCCCGGCCCGGGCCCGCGGCACTGAGCCCAAGCCCAGCCCGGGCCCGCGACACTTAGCCCGGGCCCGGCCCAGGCCCGCCAATAATCGACTTCGGGCGGCCCGGCCCGGCCCGCGGGCCAGGTCGGGCCCGGGCTTTCGGGCTGGCTCGGGCCCGTGCAGTGCTCTAGGCTGGATTGAGGTGGATGTCAAACTTTCCTTCACAGAAACTTACTCCACCTTCGGGATTTCCCCTAAATCTGGTCGATTAACACACAATTCCCTTTCCAAACTAGGACTCCTGCCTGCTACCTAATATTTCTTTGCCCTTACTATAATTGGCGTTACATCAGTTCCAGTTTTTCGGCGCTGAAATTCCGGCCCTATGGGCATCACGCAGGGCTGGTAACTGTGCGAGTGACGCTTAGCACAGGCGCGTCACCTCTGTTAGGCGGCGGGTCTGAACACTAACTGAAGTGTTATTCTGTTGCAGAGCAAGAAAAATAACATTACATCGAGCATATATTGTCCCGTCATAAGCGAATAGATCTACTTAGGTCAAGTTGTGACCCCCGATTCCAACCATGAGGCAGAGTTAATTAGAAGGATCAGAATGGGGTGGGGTGCATACGCCAGATATTCTCAGATAATGACTGGCAGCCTACCATTGTCTCTCAAGAAGAAAATGTATGACAGCTGTATATTACCGATGCTCACCTACGGGGCAGAAACTTGGAGGCTCACTAAGAGGGTTCAACGTAAATTGAGGACGACTAACCGATCAATGGAGCAGATGATGATATGTGTAACATTAAGGGACAAGACGACAGCGGAGTGGGTCAGGGAACAAACGCGTGGAAGAAATGCGTCAGGGAGCAGGCCGTATTAGTAGAAATTAAGAAGAAGAAATGGACGATGGCAGGGCATGTAATGCGAAGGCAAGATAACCGTTGGTCATTAAGGGTAACAGAGTAGATCCCTAGAGAAGGCAAGCGCTGCAGGGGACGGCAGAAAGTTATATGGGCAGATGAGATCAAGAAGTTTAAGGAGATAAATTGATCGCAGTTAGCAGAGGACAGGGATAATTGGAGAATAATGGGAGAGGCCTTTGCCCTACAGTGGGCGTAGATAGGCTGGGGATGATGATGATGATGACGATACTGTCCGGTGTTCGTTAAAACAGGCGGCGAAGGCAAGTGTGATGACGAAACAGCCTAGTAACCAGTGCCTCGCGCGCAGAACACCGTATTCATAAGCCTTATCCCGTAGGGGACAGCGCCTTCTTCGGACCCGTTTGGCCGCTGAAACCTACGTAAAGCAGGTGAAAAGCATCCTAAACGAAATAATAACACGCAGAATGAACCGCAAATAGGAAAAATAGCTCAAATAAAAAAAACAATCATGCACATGCCCTTACTGGGGCTAGCCTTTGCTCAGCCAGTTACGGGATAGTTGGAACCGACATAAAGCGGACAAAACAAGACAAGCTGAAAAAATTTACACAGCCAAAACCAACTTAACCATGGATAAAATGACGCTAACGTACAAAAATGTCGCAGGCAAGAAGCCGTAACCCATATAAAATAGACCAAACCACTGAAAGGTAAGAAATATAGTGCGAAACCAGAGCTGTAACTTCAATAAAGAAAAAAAAACACCAAACATTTTGTTTATTATGCACGAATCTGCTATACGAAAATACCAAGTGTGATAAAAGTAAATTTGTTTCTCCCAAGGCGGAGGCCTCGTCAGGAGACGTAGGTGCCCCTTTTTGTCACGCCTGGTAGACATAACTACATCTACGTATTTATGTCCGAAAGAAATTTAAATTCAAATTGAATTCAAGTAAATAAACCAATAAGAAGAAGAAAACGGCTTATGTTGGATTTCTATCTGGCTTACACGATTGATAGCCACAAATGAAATGTTTATTTGGCGATACGATAAATCCAGGGTCGTTTAACCAGGGTGGCGGAAGCACGTAGATATGTGCTCAACCGAGCACATATATGGTGCCACGTGTCTTGGGGCCCCTAGGGACATGGATTGTGAATGCATAACCCGGTGCTCAAGCTCCGTCGTAACAGCACCGCAGCTTCCCCGATCTGGTCACCGTCAAAATGCAACTGAACCCCAACAACTACTGCTTATTTCTACCATTTATACACTCACGCTACCTATAAGTTTTGAGTTTTTTTACGTCGCTTAGGATAATTTGTACGATAGGAGTCAACGCTTCGTTTATAAATCTGTTGTAAATAGCACTCAGTAGCAGCACGCTCTCATCATTGGCGCGTGCTTTGGGATAGCCATCACCATTGAGAGCGTGCGTGTGATGAACGGATCGTTTGACCTAAACATCTCATCATATTTTAGGTTGCAATGCTGAATTCAATAAAATATTAAGCAATGAGAAATTACTAATTTGACCGCACACTTTGGCTCTACAAATGAGAGGTCAGAAGCAAGTGAGGAATAAATTGGTCGACAGGGATAACTTCATTGAGAACAAGGGCATGGTCGTCCGGGTGTTTCTCCTTCGGAGGTGATAAATCAGTGTTGGAAACCCGGTGACCTCGCTGCTGCTCCAAACTCACAATATTTAAGCGTTCTGGTTCTCAAGGCGGAAGCGGTACTGCTGCTTCCAGTTGGTCAAGAGTAGAGGCTGGTTCAAGAGTGAGGATGTCCCGCATACTTCAGAATAAGAAGATAGGCCAAAAAAAATAGTTAAGCGAGTGACTAATTTTGATTCTGGAAAGCCAAGCAGAGCAAAAAAGGAAGCTAAAAGAATAAGTGAAGAACTCTGAGCAAACTCAACCAGGGCGGTATTCTCGTGTTTTGTCTGTTATAAGCGTGTCCGTTTAAAGTGAGCCCTGATTGGCTAGAAGGAAGTAACCATATGTGATTATCAAAGGCCCACTGCTTAACCCGACGTATGTCACGGTGAAACGGATGCAAAACGGACGTTTTCTAAACGGTTGATCGCGAGAAAGCCACCCCAGTTCTGCATTTTTTGCCATGTCAGCGGTCAATGGGCGCAATGGTCGCTTGCGTTGGCGTGGCCGGCTCTTAAAAGAAGAAGCACGGAGTGCCTGAAAGGTCGCGGAGCATGCCTCGGATATCTTTCACAAAGAGAAAAACCGTGCTTCAGGCGCCAACAGCACTTATCCTTATCTAGTATCAACATTTGTCCTCGACAAAAGAAGACAAAGTTGTCCAGCCTACTTGTGCCAAAGTCACGACACATACTGCACGCATAACAAGAATATATGTACCGTGGGGTTGGTAAAGTGCCTGGCTATCGAAGCTGACACAGAGGAAGAAATGAGCACAGAAAAATGTGGGTTGGCGCTTTGTGCTTATTCGGTTGCTTTGGGCAGCGAAGGGGCAGCAGACACACTTCCACAAAATGTAACCATATCAGATGGGGAACTTTTTTCAGCAACTGATAAAAAGCAACTCATATAGATTTTTTGGCTATGGCTACATGCGATACACAATGCAGCAGGATTGTGCCCTATTTTTCTTCCGCAGTAGTCGGCGCTACGTCGTTCCCGGAATAATGAATACCAACCTTTCGTACATTCTGCTGTCTCAATAGATTTGAATGATTCTCTTGAGGTATTTGCAGCTCAACAAACGGCATTCCTTTCGCCTTCCTGCGGCCAGTATTAGTCAGTGTTCCGACCATTGATAAGAGGAGGACAATGTGTGATGGGTTACGCGGTTGAGGGTTCATGGAGGAGAAAAGAATCGCATAGAAATGGTTAGCCTTTTTGAGTAGTGCTTGGTTGTGCGGTGCATGCTTGGCTTGGTAACCGGTTTGAATAAGGAACAGCCTACTTGGTTTCAGCACCAATTTCTCGGCTTCCCCTTTTATTAAGCTGTTTTCAGTGCCCATTGAAAAAGCATTCGCGTCATAACAAACAGCGGATAACTTGAAGTGCGTATAGGCACCCACAGCGGTGGTTCAGTGGCTTATGCGTTGCGCTGCTGAGCACGAGGTCGCGGGTTCGGTCCCTGGCCGTGGCATTCGCTTTTCAGTTGGAGGCAAAAAGCAAGAACTCCGTGTGTACGAGATTTCGGCGCACGTTAAAGATGTCCAGGTTGTCAAAATTAATCCGTGCCCTCCACTACGGCGCGCCTCATCGCTTGCGATGCGTCGGCGCGTTAAACTCTACGATCAATCAATCAAGTCCCTATAGGCGAGACGTTTTCTAAGAACTATCTACGATTATATGCAGGTCAGCAATATTGTGCGCAAAGAAATATTGCGTGTATTCAGGCACTGTTGAAGGATACAAAACAGCATTTAAAGGATTTTATGACACGTGTGGCCCTTGAACATGTCTTTGTGCAAATACATAAAATTAATAAATTCATTCGCACTATTGCGAGCGTCCCCGAAAACACAAAAATGAATGAATAACTTTCCAAATGCTTCACCGTCTCGTCCTCGTCCTCACAAACTACGCTACGATTCTCCAACATCCTGCGTGTAATATTTAAACCCGGCGTAAAGATCGAACCATATCAATGGTCCCATCTCATCGCTTTCAAAGTGGCGCGGCTATGTGACCGATCGTTTCTCTTGCTGACGCAATAAATAAAAGAAAGAAGGATATGATCCCTGCCGTTGTGACTTACAATCGGGTTGTTCAAGCGTGCACATCCATCTTCTCTCGGTTCGAACCACGTTTGATCGAGCGAAAGAAACAAAAAAAAAACGCAAGGTGGTCCCGTGGCCGAAAGTTTTGACAGCGATGACAGTGCTTGGTTGAGCGACAACGACCGGTTTTGTTGTGATGTGATCCACGGCCAAACTGCCATGCCGCATTGGGTTTTTCCCACTCCCATTGTTAGTCAATGTTCGAGCTGCATCCTATACCGTACACAACTAGCCTCGTGGTCTCTAATACGTGTTTTTTTTATTTTGTCTTAGAATTCGCCCGCTTACTGAAAAAAAAAAATAATTGTTTGCGTTCAGCATCAGTACGGGGAGGACTGGTATCATATTCCGATTTGATGTCTGTTCGACGTCCTTAGTTTAAAGATAAAAACACTGCAGCACTGCCGGTAAAAGCTTTCATCCATCGTTTCGTGTCTTAAAGTAACAGGAAAGCTATTTTGTTTTAGTGCGTAGGACTTCGGCGGCCGCTACTGCGGTTTGGCGGCGGCATCGTAACCCGGCGAACGATGGAAAGACCGGAGACTGAAGGAAAATGGAGGACGAAAGTGTCGCGAAATTCTGAGGCGAAGGGCAGTTTGACGAGGCGTCGCGAGACCCTCCCCCGATACTAGGAGAGGAGGAGGGCAGTATGCCGAGCCCCCGCCAGGCACGTGTGTAAAACATTGGCCGCGTATCGGCTCCTTTCGTTGCACATGCCGAAAAAGACGACAGTCTTTACGACATTTGCCAAGTAAATGCCTCCCTACCCTTTCCCGCTCACCTCTCATGTCGTTCCTCTTGAAGCGCGCTCCTCCCAAGGTAAACGCGCTAAAGGTTTGCTCAAGTCGCTTTAAATTTTACCGCGTTCCGCTGCTCCAGGCCGGTTGCCTCGATGCCAGCGCTGCCGTACGGTGCAGACGCACAAGAATGGAGCGCCATACTTCAACGTTTAAAGAAGCGCGTTTCCCTACTCCACGTGCGTTCCAAGCAGAACGTTGCACCTAAATAATGTAACATTTCGTAAGTGTGGCCTCTCGTTTTCCTAAAATGCCGCCAGAAGCTATAGGGGCGCGGGCGACAACAGGTGACAGTGTGAATTTTTTTTCTGTTGTGAATGTAGTATTTCATTTCGCAAAAGTAAAGCATCTATAATTTTTTTATACAGGAACACCATAATATCTCTTGTGGAAACATTTTCTGTCTTATATTTGCGTAATGGCATGCTCGTTTTCAATAATGTTGACAGGTATGAACATATAAACTGGACTTTCACGTTTAGGTTTGTCTGTGAGTATTTAAGATAAGCCTTCATTTCAATTTGGGCACAGACAGACAGACAAAAAGACATAGAGACGGACCAAAATTTGTGGGTTTAAGTAGCACAAGAAACACTATCGTCTTTAAAACCTCCCTCGGCTTCTAGTGGCGCCCGAGAAAGGAAACGGAAAACAGGACATCGATGAAAGGAAGCGTGTTGCTATTTAAAGTTCACGAAAAGCGCAGAAGCCAAGCACGAGCTGCGTGCTGCGCGTTCTTCAGTCCTTTGTGTCCGTCATCGTCGTCCTCAGTGCGTGGCTGATCCGAAGCACGTGGCGTTTGCGCGAGATGTTCAAACACAATTTACAACAACATCCTCGGCAGCGCCGTCTCGCTGCGAGATAACGGCACAGTAGCGCGCGCCGCCGTGCGTTCCGTGATCACGCGATCTCTTCCTGAGGCACAGGAGTTATGCGCCTTGACCGAGAAAACTGCAGTTCACCCTGCGCACAAATTTAGCATTAGGGAATATCGTAATCGTCAGGAATTTTTAGCACGCAACCATATTGTGGTGTTTGCTCACCTTTTAGCTTTTACTTAGAATTGAAAGCAAAAGCTCTACAACGCTACAATTTAAAGGTCATTCAACGCGTTCCAAGTGACCTTCAGGCCCCGGCGAGGGGAGATTACTTTCCCTTGTGAGTACAAGCCAAGTATTTCTTTCGAGCTTTTAGCGCTATCTAGTCCTTCTCTTGGAGTACTCCTATTGACCTATGCAACTTATGAAAGAGTTACGCCATTGTGCCTTAGTAACCTAGCGGTAGGATAGTGGTGCTTGAACGGGTTCTAGGCCCATATTTGAGCCCAAGCAATGCTCATATTTTTTCAAACATCCGTGCTTTACTTGTAAAATTTTCTGTAAACTGAACTCTGCCATTGTTTTCGTAAATAAAAGTGTTTTGATATCTTTTAGATCTGTTTACAGGTGGGGTATGGTTTATTACACGTAATTAACATTTTACATCGCACCGGAAGCGCTGGGATTCTACACCCCCGCCGCTACTCTCGCCGCTACGGATCACTCGACCAGACATTGTTGAAACAGATGCTTCTACGGCGCTTGATGGCTCAGCGCCGGCTGGTATGTCGGTGTGTGCGATTACGTGTAAGCGAACCACGTCAGGCGAGGGTCTAACGGCTGGCGCGCCGGTGTGGGATCCCTCCGTGCTGACATGCATAGCACGCCGGCTGGGCTGTCTGCGGTAGCCTACCGCTCAAGTGAAAGGCTCAATACGATCATCCAGTACATAAAGCTAGACGGAAGATGCGAAATCTATGCCAAAGAAAAACTCTCTCAAAATGCTGCGTCTAGAGTCTCTGCATTCGCTCGTGATAACTAGGGTTACAAGTGTTAAACGGGAGCCACTTTCGTTATGGCTTTCACTATAGCAAGTATCAAACTGTAATGGCTTTTATGACGTCATTTAGAAGGACAACAATTTTGCGGCCGAGAAAAAGAAAAAAAAAATGTTTGGGCGCATTTCTGATCTATCTCATGGATATCGACAAGTTTTAAATGCCGCGTAATTTGTGACCCCATAAAATACAAATTAGGTACGCCAGTTGACTGCAATATGAAAGCATTTCCACTTCTAGATATAAGTGAAAAAGTATTAAATCACTTCAGAAGCCATTGTTCTGTGCAAAACGAGCCCTCAATCAGAGTAATACGGCATCAGAACTCACTGCACACCTTCATGTGGGCTGAGTCCGAAGTAAGATTAACTGCTGTTTTATGAACACCGCAAATGAAAACCGCTATGATTGTTTTTGCATTTTCAGCACTGGACGCACGAAAGGTCAGCATTCAAACGTATGTGGTTCTTCGAAGTTTAGAAGTGAGTTAAGACAGTTTATAGAAGTCATAGATGATGGTTTCGGGCATTCTTCCTGGGGTGGTCCTTACGGCAAAGAACCCATTGGTCTTGTTGACATCAGCAGCTAAGAGGATCAGTTGGCGATAATATTCTGCAATCAAAACCCTGATGCCCGCCCTCCAGACATTGTGGTGGTCTCGCAGTGCTGCTGTCTTCTGTGGTCGCACGGCTAGGGACATGCCAATACCATGTTTTAAATGATGCCTCCTTCTTGTTGATAGTAGGCGCATGTGAGTGAAGGTTAGATCTAAGGGTGCAGTCAGTCGAGTCTAAACAACGTTTCGCTAATGTAGATCTAGGGCAGGCGCACTTTGACTTGTTTTCACTGGTCAAACAGGATGATCTGGCGGTAAAGTGCGCCATTGCTTCCAGTAGAACGTGGTGATGCTTTTATACGTGGTGAGGGGAATGAGTTAGTCCAGTTTTAAATCTCCAAATCTGTATTCCCTAAATCTCTAAATTGTAAATCTCTGTTTCCTAAAGGGACGTACAGCACGGGCGTTAGCTTCGTGTGCCATGCGAAATGTTTTGGCATTACTCCTCCGTTGTTTTGTCTCAGTGCGGGAAGGGCTTCCGGTTTACGGTAATGGTCCGCTTCCGTTAATGTGGTCAATGGGTGCCAAGATGTGAATAGCGCCAAGGCAAAAAAGAACGTAGGCAAACCGGCAGGCGTGTTGAAAGTCGGTCACGATCTAGTGCGAGTTCTTAGTAAATCCCAAAATAATAGCCACCTTTTCCGTCGCCTGAACTGATGCTGTCGTGCACCAATCACGACCTGCTGAAAATTATTAGAGATTGGAGTTACGCCGGGTTCTCACTAACTCGGCGTGAAGTCGCGTCACGACAGAGCATCTGTCAGGTCGATATTCAGTGCCGCGACTGCAAGTTTTGTTACGGCGAGAACGTCGTTACTACGGACCCTCTCGATGCAACGGTGGCAGCATTGCGATTGAGGGTGCGATACTACGTTATGTTACGACGGATAGGTTAACGGACAGTGGCATCATGCCAACGCGGACATCTTGACAGGGCTGAGAGCTTATTTTCGGTGAACATTTTATAACCACAAAACGTCGTGGGATGGCGCCGTTTGGACCCAAAGTGGATTATGTCACGGCGTGGCACTCGTGTCAGTGCTACTACGGCAGACGGTCGCACCACGATGATACATGTGCTACGGCGCAGTTGGTATTGCCGAGGAATATGGATTACTCCTAAATGTCCACAGCGGCCAACTGGCGAATTCAGCAAGGTATTGCCCATGGGACAGCGTTGAACTGATGCCACAGCCGAAACGCATCCGATAGAGCCATAACGACGCGATCGAAGAAGTTTGAATTTTTTGACGTTTACTAAGCTGTGTCGCGTTACGATGTCAGAATCTCTGGCCGTCGACCATAGCGATCACAAGGCGATACTGTGCAAATGTCAAGTCCTCGATGGAATTGGAAACGTGTAAATGATGAAAAGTCGGTTCAATAAAGGCAGTCTCTTTATTACGCGCGTCTAAATTAAATTTAGCGAGGAAGTCTTACCCTCAGCGATAACTCTTCTACATTCATTCCGGCCATGACTCGATTACTATGGCACTTCGCCATTTAAATCAAGCGCAAGAAAGCTTAGCGTTTCAACCTTCGTTGTTGTTAGGCGGGGTGCTTGGATATTTATTTATGGCGTAGGTTTCCGGAAGAGGGCTACCCATACAAAACGATCCCTTTCACAAAATGTCGCTTGGACAAAAGCACCAACAACGAAATTCGGATTGTCGCAAACATTTCTTCGTTGTCGTCGCGGGTTTCTGCGCAATTGAACGGCTACAAACATATTTCCGAGCAAAAAAAAAGAATCCCTTGCGGTAAAAGAAGACGGAAAAGATTGGAAAGGTATGGTCACAAGAGTAAAACAAAGGCCAGGTTCATCTTTTATTGTCAATTCACAATAAGGAACGCTTGCACGATGTTTTGGGGGAATTAATAAAGCATGGGGTATATTAGCGAACACTTCGCCGCAAATCTGTAGCGTTATTTCACTCTAACCTTGGGCAAAAAGCGGGGAATTTCAAAAAGAAAACCGAAATTTGCAAATAAAAATTGGGTTCCATTTTGTAACTTCCTCATAGCGTAAGGTTCCCCGTATGAGACGGAAGAAAAATGTGTTTTTAACAGCCGAGTTGCTCTAGGGATGGCCCTTACGACAGCCTGTGCTGGTATCGTGTCACGCTCTCTCAATAGCAGGTTTATCCGCGCTGCAGAAAGCGGTTTGCAGTCTTACAATTCAGATAAAACCAACATGTCCTTATCCCTTCCTGTTTCGATATAAGACGGCTTATATTGCTTTTGGAAAATGTCTTCCAAGCAATGAATTGGTTTTGGTATGTGAAAACGTCTTGAAGAAGATCGGTGGAAGCTTGGCCTTTGTAAGCTGGCTATTTTACATTGGTGCGGCACAGTGAATTATGGCAATCTACCGAGGAAGTATGGCGACACGAAATTACTCTAACTGTTGTTTTGCCACACCCATTCAAAAATACGTTTCTCAACAATTACCCGCCAAGGTAACTCTGACATTACTTACAATAAAGAAGTTGGAGTTAAACGGTATATTTGTAAAGACAGCCGGCAGCTCAGCTGTTTTAGGAGATTTCCAAATCCATGCAACTGGGTTTAGTTGCTGTTCTAGTACATGAATACTAACTGCGAAATGCTCTTATTGGTAATTAAACCTTAGGGAAGCATGATATAACTGTATTCTGTGTCGCCAGAATTATACGTGTACTTTCTATATGCGCAAATTCACACCACTGACTTGCGCCGAACACAACGAACGTCCGCAAACGTACTCTGTCTCAACACCTTTAATTGTGAGCGCGGTGCGTCGGAACTGTGAACACACGACTTTGAGCGCGGTTTCACATATGCCATTGAAAAATATTTTCTTGTTTGTTTTCTCTTTTGACATATCCACATTTCCATGCCCCGTTTCTTCCTCCACCGCACCAGCTGCAATTCGAAGCCACTCAATTCCCAGCTGTTGGTGCGGCAGTTTAGGATACAGATACACACGAAGGGAGTCAGACTAAGGTCCCATGTTTAAATGCTTCGCAACACGCCAACGTAAGCCGCAGGGCAGGTTTGAAGACCGGGCTGCAGGTGTACACACACAACTTCCATTAATATCCCCCCTGCCCCCCCCACTCCCCCCCCCTGCCCCATTCGTTTCAACCTTCGTCGCTGTCACTGCTTTTGCGGCACGAACTTTCGTAACTGCGGCCTGCTCGCTGATGTGTGCTTCAGACCCCTGAGCTAAGGGGCACTAAGCGCGGGAGGACTTTTCCAGTGAATTGATGAAAGCTAGGGTCGTGTGAATTTTCGTCGCCCTAACCAGAAACGTCCGAGGTTCCTTGTGTCTTTTAGGCGCGAAGTGTTCGTGTGGTTGCGATGGTTTGCTTGTGTTCAAACTCAGAAAGTGTCATAGAGATTCGGCGCTCTGTATTCGCCGTCGCCCACGTGTTCTCTCGCAGCCCCATCTCTTTAAGCTCGGTTCAAGCACTTGTGAGCTCACTTTCCCATCGTTCGGCTCTCATTTGGTCGAGGAAGGTCGCGCGTTACGCTTCGACAAGATCTTGTAACCGTTCAATCGTCACACGTCTCTAGTTTCGCCCACCTAGTCTGAGCGGCGGAAGTCGTCAGCGTGAATGTCTATAAAACCAGAAAGACAGCAGAATAAATGTTTCAGCTCACCTTTCACCGCGATGACTGCTTACAGAGACAACAAACAAGTATATGTCTGTTCTAAATTCTGTGTCACGTCTGGCAATCCACTTTCATATACCGGAATCGCTAAAAATTTCTGCGTTAAGTGTAAGAGAACAGTAATAAAACCCTTTTGTTGCTTGCTCGGCGAAAATAATTTCGTTTATGCATACGTAAACAACAGCGACCACTTGTAAAATCCTTCATCTCGTTTCCAATGTAAAAAATGACGTCTTCATCAGAAAAGCCGCCCCACGGCCGGGAATCGAACCCGGGGCCCTGGGCTCAGAAGCACAACGCCTTAGCCACTGAGCCAGCGCGGCAGGTAGTAATACCGTCTCGCTGCTGGTTGTGGTGTGTACACGACCAAATTCGATAAGAGTCGCGTATGATATTTTAAAGGTGGATTAGCCTTGTTGCTTACACGAATAGGCCTTCTCAGAATAATTATGACTATAAAAAGGCACTGGACCGAAATAGAAACTGAGAAGTTCTTCCCGGTACTTGTCGTAAATGAACCCATTTAAAATAGTTAGGCGCGTATTTTTAGGACATGTGATTAGAAGGAAGGAATGCGTGCATACATTTATCAGACAGTAAAAAATCCCTGCATCACAAGGCTTTATGCAATACATTATTCAAGATTCATGATGACTCTGATTTTCAGTCAAGATTCCTTAGTACCATAATATTGTCCTGAAAATGCATGCAGCTGCGACACCTGTATTAGCTCTTAACATTTATTTCAGTAACAAGAAACTCCTGCGACGGGAAGTAGTATACCTCTAAGCGCGAAAATATCAACTACTGATTTTGGCCCAGGTTATTTTACGTTTTAGTGTTCCTCTAAAAACGGCGCTATGACAATGTAGGAAATCTTGAAAGTAGAAATTCAAAGAAGACCGCACAAGAAGCGAGACCGTGCGCATGACATGGCTTCGGAATACGCTTGATGATGGAATCAAAACCTTATTTTGCTGGTTTGCTGCATTCGACCATAGAATGAGCTCACAAGCACGCTGGCAATTTCGCTATAGATAGCCCTTCGCTGGTTACACTTTCCACCTAACTAAACGTGTCATCATCGTGAAGGATGCAGGTGTCGTGGAGTTTGGTGTAATGGCCCTTTTATATGTGGAGAACAAACAAATTCATGTTAAATGAAGCAAATTATGACCCTAGATTGTGAAGGACCTAGTCAAGGGCAAAGCAAGGTCTTCTAGGAAATAGCCTTAAGTGACCTTGTGCTCCACAAAACTAAGGGAAAGGTCTTATGTCGGAGAAGAATTTACAAAGAAACGTTCTCTGGCTAGTTCCACAAATCAAAGGTCGTAATGTTTGATCTGAATTGGTGTTGTCGAAATTCAGCTATGACGAGAATAACGCCCATCAAACAGGATCACTTTATATTATTGGTGACAAGAAGGCACCCGTTCCCTATACAGCAAGAATGCCCGGGGTGGCATACCCGAGTACAATAGAGGGGAGCCGGCTGCACACAGAGGATAAGGTAGCTGCCCACAGTAGACGCTGGCGACGGACCACAAAAAGCGAACATCAAGGCAAAGTTTACGGCATCGTCCCGTATAACTGTGCATACCACGGCGAAGTTTACGGCATTACCCCGCTCTAACAGTGCATCGACCCCAAGCTAATAAAACAGTTTACAAAGCAATAGTAAACATCTTATCTCCCGAGGTATGACTTGAGGGGAACAACATACACTACCTCACGTCACGTGCATTGTCGTTAAGATCCATTGCGCCGTCCGGAACGACGTCGTAGATAAGTTAGCCAAAACGTCGTTGAACTTTTTATGGTCCCAAATATTTTCGCCAAAGCTGCGCGCTGAGGCCGGGTCGTCAAACTTGGTTCCAAACGCAAGCCCGAACATCGTTGGCGCACTCAGCGTCTTGTAGTGGGACCTTGTAGCCGCGGGGCGTTTACAAGCAGCTGGCTCATTACACTGACTAGAGCAAACTGGCGGACCTACTCATCCCGTCCCCTGTATCCTTAAACGTCAGAATTGATGTCGTCGCTTCGCATGGATCGGCAGCTTCGGATGGATCGCCGTCGTCGGCTGTCTAACATAGATAAGCTTGGTAGGAGAAATCTGCGGAGTCAAGTTTCCAAGATAACTGAGATTACTCCACTCCAATAATAAATGGTTAACGAAGACAGGACTGTTTTCGAGTTGTTGCACCCCAAGTTATGTACCAAATCGCCCGCATGCAATCCAACCAACTCGCCAGCGCCCGCATGTGTCAGTTACACCGTTTTGCCGCTGAAGGGTATTCCGCTCCGTGTATTAAGATCATTATCGACGGACGTAGGTTGCACATCGGCGGTCGCCTTCGCCATCCGTTCTCTGAAGTCTGTACGTTAATGTGGGGCACGCCTTCTTTCGCCGGTGACCTGTGGTGCTGGGGTGCATCACTCCTTGCATAAGATCTGAAATGAAGGCTGTTGTGCGATTTGTAGTACCGAAATTAAGATATGGTCCTTTATTATTTTAGAGGACGAACAGATGGTAAACAGCGATTTTTATTCCTTTGAAAGGCTGCGGCGGGGGGAAGCGCTCTTTTTTTCCACCAGTTTGTAAAGCAAGTCGATGGGATTTGTGAAAACTATATCTGCTCGTTAGCCGTCAGAAATACATTTGATTCTTTCACCAGATATACTTGTATCAGGTACTTGTACCTGGTACTTGAACCAGGGATACCTGATTCCATGAGAGATCCAACATGCATGTACAGGAGCTTTTTTTATTCTCTTCCCCATTTTTATGAGTTATTCCTAAGTCAGGAATAGCCCAAAACGGCAATTCGTTTTTCGCTGGCGTGCGTACTTGGCGAGGAAAAAATGGGCAAAAGTGGTACGGGTGACGTGCGGTTTCCAGCGGGTGCAGGTCTTTCCAACCTTGGGGCTTTGCGCACGGAAAGGTGTAATTGTTCTGACTAAAATTGGCTTAAAACCAAACCCTACAGCAAAATGAAAAACAGATCAAAGCAAAATTTGCGTTCTGCTGTGAAGGATAAAAAAACAATATTCAAAAAATCGGACCAGAATTTACATTGTCACTAACTTCGACGCCCCTATTTCCGTATCTGTAAAAACGACCAACTTGTAAATTATATATCTAATAAAGTTGGCTACATATTTTAAACATATCTCTGAAATATAGCTGGGCAAGAAACTATATTAATATGCGCGAAAAAGGTTGACTGCTGTGTTTTTTTTAATGCGTAACTTTAAAATCAAAACAAAAAGAACCCGGTCTCCATTTTCTTTAAAATTATGGAAATGAGACTCCGCAAGGGGGTCATCAACACTGCTGAAAAACATCAGGCGTAATTTGTTTGTATGGAAAATATAGGCGTCGTAAATCACGCGTTAGAGACACGTCACCATGCCGTGTGTTTCGCTAAGACCGCTGCTTTTCTGGCTGCTTGCTTTGATAAAAAAGCGCCCGCATACTGCGTACACACCAGAGACATTTTAACCTTTTACGCCCTTATAAAAGACTAATTTCCGTTTGGGATTTTTTTTTATTTTCTATGTTCCACTCTATATGCGCTAGCAGACCCGCCAAAAAGTGCGCCTTTAGAGGGGTTACTTTCAGCAAGAAAAGAGCAGGGTAACAAAACAGAGAGGTTTCTTGGTGTGTCGACTTGGGTTGTCGACTTGGTGGGGACCATATGGTACATAATTTTTATCAAGATAAAAGGTATCTATGTAAATATTTCCGTATATACGGAAGTTTCTGGCAATCCGGATTTGGGAGTAAATTTTGGGTTTTGGGCAGATTCTGTAAACTTCAATATATCAAAATGGTCGTTGGTGGAAAATTCTATCCATAAATAGCACAAAAGGGTAATTATTTCGGACTAACACGCGGATGAGTTTGAGAGCGAGGTTCCTTGATATCATACTCGCAACAAAGGCAAGGAATTCACACGTGATGTTAAGCCGCAGGCACACACCTGGTTCCAGAATCTTGAAATTAAGGCATTACAGTTACGTCATACCACAGGGGCTCAAGTGGCTGGATATATCAGCACTCTGGATTCGTCGGCTCTTCATATTTTCATCTTCGCCTTTATTTTGTCTTCACCAAATAACCCAACTTGCCATTTTTTCTCCATGGATATGTCCAAACATTATCGCGTGCGCGATCGGATATACACTCAGCAATGTCTACAAATGCATTGCAAAGTTTGAACAAAAGAATACTGAACTGGGAAAATGATAATTACGGCCAAACAAGGCGTTTTTTGATCTACTCCACACGTGTTATACCCGTTGTTACACATTTGCACCCGGACATCTTGGTGTATACTGCCGCTAGTAAAGCATAAACGAGCCTGCACTTCTCGTGGCTGTGTTGCGTGCTAGAATAAGCCATAACGCATCGCGTCGCAAACAAGTACGCAGACTTCAGGGTTCCAAGAAATTTTATCCTTTTAACGCGCTTTGTTTTCTTCGTAACAACGCATGCTATTTCCGGTCTTGTATCCTCTAGCAAAGCGTTAATTGCACTTGCCAGGGACGCTTCTTCTGCGCACCGGTGGTTGTCAGCCGTCTGCAACAAAGTCGAACTAAGAATTTTCCTAATGAAAATATTACCTGTGTGTTCGCTATGGCATGGATGCACAGGAAGTGCCGTTTTACAATTACTTCTCGCGCAAATTAGGTCACTACTTGAATAAGATCGTGAGGCCACACATCCGACACGTTGTACCGTTACCCAAACTGGACACGTGTCATCTCTTGGAAATGGCTGAAACCTGCACGTGCCACTGTGCCCAACTTTTCTTACGCCTTCTCTGATGAGTGTGCCCCGTCAGGCAAGGCTGCCAACTCTTCGATTGTATTTTTTGTTACATGCCATAACTGCATTGCCTATGAGTGCTTGGGGCTTTATGAGTTAAATGAAATTTATTCTCGCGTTCTTAGCACGTTAAATTTGATTTGTCAGTCGAAAAGACACCTTGGTGACGACAGACACAGTTGTGGTGGCCCACCTTTTGCCCCAGCTCAGGTGAGCAAACTTTTTGATTCCGCACTGCGCATTCGTGTTCAGACATCATTAGTGGCTTTTGCAAAGCTGCTGCTTTGCCTTTATGAGCACGGGTTGCATAGTCTAAAAATAAACGCTGAAAATGTCCCAGCAAGGTTGTTATCCTCTAACTGAATGGCATTGTTCGTGTCGCCATTTCCCTTACAAAAGAAACCTTGAGTAACTGAAGCGAAGAGATTTAATGTACAGCTTTTCCTTGTATTTTATTGCCCTAATGCACGCAATAAAGAACGCCTCCCAGGTATTGAAAACTTTGTGTGCGCAGAGGGGTTTCTAGTAATAATTTTTTCTGAAGCCTAATATTTAACATGTCATAGCGAATTGGAATTGAGTGCACTTCGTGTTTTCGTTTTATGAGGAGCGCTTCCCAATGGGAACGGTGGTAGACAATGGGAGATGTACCTCTCCTGTGCTTCTCCGGTGCTTGAGACGAGGAACCCATCGAAGGCGCGTGACACCCCCAGACTGAACGTGCATAGGGTCTTAACGAATGGGCCTTTGGTAGAACCAAGTGTTTAGAGGGATATTAAGCTGTGGAACCTCACGAGCTCCGGTAAGAAATGCTACCGCCAGAAACGAATGCTCCGAACTGTTTTCTTGTATGTGGTAGAAATAGCAGCGACACAATAAAAAACTTCTAAGCATCCATTATTCATTGAACATTCCGAACATACCTTAGAAAATTTAAAGAAAAGCGGGATTTGATGGGTGAGCCACGACGCGGCATTCGAGTGGTGTCGTCGCCAACATAAACGCTAACTTTGAAGTTCCGGGAAGACGTATAGGTACAAAGTTGAACGTGCAAACTTAACGGTCGGAAATTCCTCTATGCCAAGAATGCAGGAAAAAGTGTCACTGAATTATATTCAGAACTACCACAACGCTGTTATCACTCCCATCAGTTTAAAGCAATAAAATATTACCTAAACCCATAAACACGTGTGGTTCAGCAACATGTTTCCCTGGGGTGTGATTAGCGTAGAATGGGATGGCTACCTATTTAGAATTTGTCACTGGGTGTAAATTAAAGAGAAAAAAGGGGTCCCCTAAGAAACAGAGGCACCGTACTAAACAAGGCGGTCAGCTTGATCGCATTTTGCAAAAGCATCACGCCTACACACATTTCCAAACACCTTCTCCATCCCTCTCTTTTTTGCTCTACTAATATTGAATTACACACCATATTTGCAGTGTAGTTGAATGGCCAAACAGCAGTATCTTTACTAAGATAACGTCCTTGCAGAAATCGCACCGCACATAACTGTACCAAACAGTGTTTGCGGAGCCTTTCCTTCGATAAATCGGGGCATTCGACGTATAGCAACAGTGCGATTGAGTATTTTTCTTTGACTCCGCGATGATTCTATCGGAGATCTTTTGTCCGATACAAGATACGTTCGTGTCTTTTTTGTCCCTGGTCTGCATCTTTTTGCGCTCGTAACATTCAAGTCAACGCTAATGTAATCACCATTTAAGCTTAACTTGATCCAATTCTACATTAAATTCAACAACCCCGCGATAACACAGCACTGGGCGAGCTTTGTTCACGTACCCACAGTTAGCTATTGTGCAAACACTCATTCCCGGTGACGTAATGTCTGCAACTGTCTATAGTACAAGTGTGAGCATTATTAATATATTCATTACTTCTTTTCAAGCATGAATAGCAGTAAAACCACAAGGCTGTACCTGACACTGTCTGCTTTCCCTTCTTCCTCCGCTTGTTCCCTGCGTTGACGGCCGCCGCATTCATCTCAAGCGTGTAGGGTTTTTGACGAAGCTTGTAGGTGAACGTTGAAATAGCGTTGAGCAGGTTCCTCGCGTCAAGTCTCCTGCGGCTATAGTCGCTAGACAAATGGATAAAGAGCCACCCAAGGGAATTGGCACTGCTGGTCTCGTTGCTCCACCACCGCCGTCTAACTCCAGCTTCGGCTCGTGCGCGCTCACGCGACTATCTTCACGTGGTTGTTCTATCTTTCTCAGTCAGTCAGTCACTCCGATCACAGACGATGCGCCACACGAGGACATCCCGCTGGCGTCATGATCACAAATTTAAATGTCCGTCAACTCAACTTAAGGCTGATGATATAGAAGCGGTTTTTTGCACCGAGTGGAAGGCAGCGTTGGCGGGAACTTAGGTCGTTCAGGCTTTTTGCCGCGCTCGTAGGCACAAAAAAGGCCAGAGAGCCGTAAGCAGTCGTCTGCACCAATGCAAGCAAGCTCTACTCAACGCACTCAAGACGCGACTTGCAAAACACGTGAAGGCGGCACTCGTGGGTGACCATAGCAAGGGCTTCAACAGATGGTTCTCCTTACTGTACCCGCAGAGCGACAAAGCCACAATGGCAGAGGGAGAACACACGGCTTACAAACAGCGATAAGGGTCGGAACGCGACCGTTTGCGCCTGAAGTAACTCGGCGCCGCATTGTGGGATTTCCATAAAGCGCCCTCACAGGACGCATATCGCATGCGCACTTGTAAATGTGCGACGACCCAGTGTTATGCAAGCCAAGAACATGTGCGCGCGAAAGCGGATACATGACAAGAGATATGTGTTTTAAATGAATGCGAACCTTAACATAGACTGCGGGGCTGCTACCGCACTCATTTTTGCGGCATGCCAGGCGCAAGGATAACATATGCACAACGAAATTTTTGTAAGAAGGGTGGATAAAACTATCGGAATTTGCTGTGGTTGTGTACTGGATATGATCCCGACTAGCTCTCCAGTATGAATGTAAGAACATTGGGACACGCCTCTTGCTGCAATATTTACTTTATGGCGGGTCAGCCGTGAGTACTTTTGTTTGAAGGCAAAGAGCCTTATTAGCTGCATTGTCTAAGAAAGCTGGATCGCAGTTTGATGGGCTAATAGTGATTGATTGATCCATTTTAAGGGTTAACGAGCCAATGCTGCACAGGTGATTTGGTGCACCCCAGTGGAGGGCTCCGGATTATTTTTGACTACCTGGGATCTTTAACGTGCAGTAAAATCACTACCGGAAATGGACACTTCCGCAAAAAGACAGCGGTGCGTGTACAAAATAGTTCTTATAACTTCGGTCATTTCAAAAACACTCTTGAACACGTCGAAGTTCGTCTGAGCGTCAAAAACGTTATTTTATCGTAGGGGCCTAGTGGATGCATCCCGTTACGCCAGGTCGTTGCCAGCGGCGAGGCTTACTAGGGCGTGCCGCACTAATGTCATATCTCATGCCATGTGCTGCTACCAAGCTGATATCATTACCGTCAGTTTAAAGTACTAAAATATCCCATAAACCCATAAACAGAGGGGGTTCTGCAACACCTTTCCCTGGGGTGCGAATAGCGTAGAATGAGATGGGAGGCTGACACGTGGACGCCAAATAGCGGAATGCGCCCTGTCTCCTGTCTTCACTGGTTGAACGTATTGGGTTGTGTACACAGACAGTAAGTTACCTACGACGTGAAAGGGCAACTGACCGCCCCATGTTTGTTCGCTAGAATAAAGCTCAAGTTCTTCCAAGTTTCATTTTGGAAGGCCTCGAGTTGCAAGGCGCTTGAAGTATGCTGTATTACAAATTACAAACAAACCTGCTTTTGTATCCTAGTTGGTTATTTGGTTAGTAGTGCGAGCTGGCGGCCAACTACTACACCAGGGTGGCCACATCTTTTTCTGGTGAAGGAGTGCTGTTTATGTCCCTAAGAGCCTTCCTAGCATGACCACGGTTGACCCTTTTTTGTATAGCCCCTGAGGTATCCGGGAAGGTAGCTACGGCCCGAGCAGGCAGCACTTCATACCTGCACGTGTTGGGCATAGAGAGCCAGATGAAAAAGAGTAAGAGAGCGAGAGTCGTTTTCCGTGGACGACGTTGCCTCGTACGCCTGGAGTGATACTGAGCCAGTGTTTGTTGGTTGGCTTTTTACACCCTCAGATCTGAACACCTAAGCTAACACGCTGGCCTACTGATGGAATTCACTGACGTCTGGCCGTTGGAAAGGTAAGCCACTGCCTTGCTCACGTGTAATGCTACCAAAAATGGCTAGTTTGACGCTCAGCTGGCAAAAAGTCCGCTAAAGTTGTATTAGGGTCCTTCCTCTAATACAATATGGGAAATGGTTTAGCAAAGGGTACTCAACGGTGGATCCCATACATATAGTCCATCAAGAGAAAAAAATCCGCAGAGTATGCTAAACCTCGATACATGGCATTTATAAATTACGGTAAAGCATTTGATTCCGTACTCATCGCAGCCATTTTTGAAGCACTGAGAGACTGGGAATAGAGGAAACTCCCATATGATTTCTAGAATACATATATAAAAATGGCACGGGCTGGATAACCCTCCACAAGCAAAGAGATAAATTTTCCATCCGAAATGGAGTATGGCAGGGAAATACCATTTCTGCAAAACCATTCTCAGCGTTTCTTGAATGAGTATTTGGAAAGCTTCACTGCGAAAATATAGGATTAAGGATAGACAGAGAATATTTGAGCCTTTTGATGTTTGCGGACCACATAGTCTGTCTGAGCGCACAACACATGCAAACAATGCTTGAGGAACTACAACCAGAAAGCACCGCTGTGCGGCTATACGAGCAGGCGAATAAATCTAAAGTAATTAGGAAGAAACTTGCCGAAATCTCCTCTTCAGCTTGGGAAAAGAAGAGGTTAAAGAAGTACTATTATGAGCTATATGAAAGGGAACACAAGAACGCGTGGCAAACAGCCTCGAAACAGACTCAGAGCGACACGCGGATGGCGCTGTGAAATTCAAAGGGGGAAGGAGGGCGCTCTTCCGCTAACTGTTGGCACTCCCACCACGCTTGAATTTCTACAAAGCAGCAGCTGACGTCATTTCGCGATAATATGGTATCGTCCGACAGCCGATGAGACGCCCTGAGGGAATGGGAAGAGTTGTTCGAACAGCGTCCCCCTTTCCACTTTGTTTCTGACGGCGGCCGCTGCGTATCACGCGTAGCGGGGTCTGAGGGTGTTTTCTATGCGTTCCTGTGTTCCCTTTCATATTGCTCATAATAGTACAAGAATAGAAATGCCTTAGACAGATGGTTAGTGCTGACCTCTACCACGAGAGAGAAATCCGGCGCAGAATAGGTATGGGCTGGGGAGCACTCGGCAAGCACTCTTAAATAATGAAAAGTAAGCTCCCTCTGCCAGACAAAAGAAAAATCTACAACCCCCGCGCACTGCCGGTGATGACATACGGGGCTGACCCTGGCGCCTTAATAAACAAGTAGAGTTCAAACTTAAGTTGGGTCCACGGACCATGGAACGAATAATGTTAGGAGTAACACTCAGGGACAGGAAACAGGGGCCCGAATGAGACAACAAACAAGAGTAGACAATATCATGGTTCAAACAAAGAACATGAAATGTAGTTGGGCTGGCCATGTAGTGAGACGAACTGAAAACCGGTGCACAGTTGGATACCATGCGGTGAGTATAGAAGACTGGGAAGGCGATTAATCCGATGGATGGATGAAGTAAGAAATTTCTGGGGTAAACTGTGGGCTCCAGAAGCGCAGGACGCGATCGGTTGGTGTTCGATGGGAGAGCCCTTCATCCTGCAGTGGACGCAAGTTAGTTGGTGATGATGAGGATGCTGATGTGGTTTCTATCGCGCACTCTATCGACTGCGTCCAGATTTGCAGCTCGTTCACCTTCGCAGATTGGAAGGGAACTATTTTGTTGTATTTTTATTATTGGTTTCTAAAAGTAGTGTCCAACCATTTGCCCTTATTTACGCTAATATAACGATTAAAGGTGTTACATCCGCCATGTATGCATTATTTTGAAATGCAGATATTTCGTTGCTGTACCTGGGGAGGCTGTGCGGGGGTTCTGGATGAAGGCGTACTGGGCAGAGAATGCTATGCATCAAGAATATCAATAAGGGTGCTGCGATTACTCCTGAATTTCATGCCCTTAAAACGGGAGTATATTTAATGAATATCTAAGCCACACTACAAAAAAAAAGTCTTGTGTAGCGCACGTGCTTCTACAAGACACAAGTTTACAGAAAGTTCACAGAAGGTTCAAGTCAAAACTCTTTGACTTTCTGCTATTTAGTGTTGGTTCTATCACTTATCCTGTGTCTTAACCGCAAAATGTGCGTGCATTGGACCGCGGTAGTTTAAAGGTGGGCTGCTTTAGTTATACTTGCTGTGGTGTACCTATTTAACGGCAGTAAATGGTCGGGCGTTTCTGTTTAATTTTGAAGCCAAAAAGACGAGCTATCAAAAGTGTCTTGCATCATTTCTCTTTTTGCCTGCGTGTTCATACATTTATCTGTGTTCTAGTACTGTGCGCACCCGGCATACGAACATGTATTGCTTTAAAGGGAATAATCTGATAATAAATATGACGATTATGCTAAGAAAAGCAGTGTGCTGCTGGTAAGTTATGCAGAGGGCGTCGCCTGGATTCACGGTGCGGCGGCAGGCTTTTCTAACGGAAGCGGAAAAAGTTACCCGAATCCAAGCTGTGAACGGGATTGTACACTGACGCCACACGAAGGGAAGGGACAAACGCAATTCACCGGCCAGCGTCCAAACGGGTGCATGGAACGAATCATAACTGCTGCTTTATTAGGGTTTTGACCCTCTAAAACGTTTGTATAATGAGGCTTGGGAAAAATAAACTTTAACCTGCGAACGAAGCGGTCATCCAACCCACGGCCGCTTTGCACTACGACTGAAACGACGTTGGGGAGGCAAAATAATGATAGTTGTCACTAAACTGGCTCGGACATGTAGCCATTGCCCGTGCTAACTTTTCTGTGTAGTCCGAACAGCCAAACCTCATGAAATCTTTTCGGGATAGTTCCCGTGCAACACGAAGCCATTTTGTTAGTACATATACGTTACGTGGAAGCCAACGTGTAGATGGCAGAAATTCTGAGTAGTTCCCAACTCACCCGCCGCGGTGGCTCAGTGGCTAAGGCGTTGCGCTGCTGAGCACGAGGTCGCGGGTTCGATTCCCGGCCGCGGCGGCCGCTTTTCTGATGGAGGCGAAAAGCAAAAACGCCCGTGTGTACGAGATTTCGGCGCACGTTAAAGATCCCCAGGTGGTCAAAATTAATCCGGAGTCCTCCACTACGGCGCGCCTCATCGCCTGCGTTGCGTCGGCGCGTTAAACCCTCACAATCAATCAATCAGTCCCCAACTCTTCACTACGCAAAGTGTACATCGGCTGGTGATCACCAAGTAGTTCCGGCTCGACACCTGAAGCACTTCACGTTTTAAGTCGGCGGAGTGAATAGGCGCTTGTCATGACTTTCAGCACTCAAGGGCATAACCTAAAGAAGAGCGCCGAACGTTTTTCTGCATATTGTGGGCGGTATAAAAAGAGCAACAGAAAATTCCAATCACAGTGATATAAGCTGCTTTGCACCCGCCGCGGTAGCATAGTGGTTAAGGCGTTGTGCTGCTGAGCACGAGGTCTTGGGCTCTATTCTCGGCCGCGGCGGCCGCTTTTCTGATGGAAGCGAAAAGCATAAACGCCCGTGTGCGCGCTGTTTCCGCGCACGTTAAAGATACCCAGGTGGTCAAAATTAATCCGGAGCCCTCCACTACTGCGCACCTCATTGCCGGCGTTGCGTCGGCGCGTCAAACCCCACAATCATTCATTCAAATCAATAAGCTGCTTTTCTGTTCAGGGAAACTGAGCTGTTGTCTGGCTTTGACTGCGGATCAGATAATTTATTTTTCTTTATCTGTCACTCAATAGCCGACAGGAATGGTGCGCTTAGTATTCCAGCTGTCACACAGCTGCGATGAACATGAAAACTTTGTTCAGCACCTGTTCGCGACGAGTTGATTGATTATGGGGTTTAACGCGCCGACGCTACACAGGCGATGGGGCGCGCCGTTGTGGTGGGCTCCGGATTAGTTTTGACCACCAGAGAATCTTTAACGGGAGCCGGAATCTTGAACGCACGAGCGTTTTGCCTTTTCGTCTCTATCAGAAAAGCGGCCGCTGCGGCCGGAATCAAACCTGCGTATTTGTTCTCAGCAGCACAACGCCATGCATAGTCGCTGAGCCACCCTGGCAGGTCTCTTTGCGACGATTCCTCCTATATCATTATTGCACTCTTGAGAAAAAAACATTCGACAAAAACACAGAACATTGTACAAGTGTTCGAAAAAAATGACGTTGATTGTAAAACTGTTTCTTGTGAAAACGAAATCTGGTTCGTGTGAATCCACATCTCTTGCTGCCAGAAATAGTATGTGAGTTTAAATGAAGGGAAATCCCCCAGTGATGCGCGTATCCTGCCGAGTGTAGTCGACCAAGCGTTAAGCCGAAAAAATACTTCTATATGCTTGCTCCAGTAAAAGGCCGCTGAACTGGTCTAATGCGCCGATATTTTGGGCATGTGCTTTGGTGAGGAATCTGCTGTCATGCCTTAATGCTAAAAACAACCGTCTGGTCATTTATTGTCACACAATATGGTCCGTGCATTCTGCGCTCCGAATTATCCGCGAACATGAGTGTAAAATCTGGGGAAAAAATGTGCGTTTTCTGCACAGAATGGTCCATGTTTTACGTGCTGATATAGTATGGTGCATGCGTCACAATTATTCCCGGAGCAAAAACAAACAATAATATAACCTTACGTTGATTTACCAAAATTATTACCGCGTGTAAAAGACTTTCTCCGTTAACAAGAACGCAGAAATCTATCAAAAAATAAGGAATAAAAGTCTAAAGAAGGCACAATTTCATGAACATGTGGACTCTGGTCTAATCCTCCTTCAAAGCTGTCGTATCAAGTTGGCTGGTGGCAAAAAGTGGTCGTAGGGCGGGCTCACCTTTCGCCTTATTGGTGAAACCCTCTTGAAGCAACCATTTCCTTTCAATGCGGATGTCAATACTCGTTTTTCATTTTATACTGACGTCACATTGCACGCTGAGAGCAAGAACTGTCGCTCTGTTGCGGGAACTGAGCTTCAAATACTTTGTCCTCGACCCCGGTTCGGTTATCGTGGTGACACCCAGGCTGCAAGCTGTGTCATGCTATGGCTGTCATGTGCTTTGTTGCTGTGTTTGCCGCCTGAAATTCCTTCCAGGATGTATATGTTGAATGCTTGATCAACTGTGTACATGATACACTTCCCTCATTTTGTTATTTTTGTTATAAAATTTCCAAGTTGTGTCGTATTTCTTTTTTAATATGACTTTCCATCAATTTTCCTTGTTTCCACTACTATAGCGGTAGTGAGCGTTAACTCTGCCTCCTCTTCATTTAACTGCAGCTGTATGTTTGCGTGATGTCGCATGGTAAGTGGGTTCTGTGATTTATTTATTTATTTATTGTGGATATCGATTTGTGGATACTGCAGCCCCGTTGGGGCTAGGGCAGGAGTGACTATTTAACAGAACAAAAGTAATAGCATAAAACAGAGCAACGTAACAACATAAAAATACAATCAGAACAAATCAGTAAAAGCAAGAAAAAATTCCTTCATTGGAACGGCACCTGCAGTCATGGACAATTGAAATACTAACCACGGAACGCATGGACGGCAGTACCGGTGCGGTCTCCTGGCAGCGGCCGTCAAAATGACACGGACATACGCAGTGGAGATTATAACTTTGTTGAGCACAGCAAAGAGAACACTGGACGAGGGATAAAAGGACTAGCGCTACTACAACTGAATTTTAATTAAAACCACCGAACATATAAATACAAAAGAACCACAACACGCTCAAATGAGTATAAAGTTTATGACATCACTGCACATCCCCCCACGCACTCGTCAGGCACGCACGTGTGATAAATGTTTATCTAAGAAGGCCAGCTCTTTTGAGCTCAAAGATATGGACGTTGAACTGATGCAGTCACCTATCCGCTGCATTTCCGCAGCCTCAACGATCTCTCGCGTGCGCTGATCGGCGTCTCGTAAAATGACGGAGCACGCATCGAACAAAGGCTCGCACTTGTCGCACTTTTGGCAATGAATACCCAAATTGCTATCTTTGCCTTTCCGTACCTTGTTGCAATGTTCCCGCAGGCGAGTGGTGAGACACCGTCTAGTCCGCTCAACGTATGCTTTTTTTGCAAGTAAGCGGCAACATGTAGACAAGCCCTTCTGTGCAGCGCACGTACTGGTTTTGGTGATTGACGAGCCATCTGCTTTTTTCCTTCCTGACAGGGCACGTTTGGCTGCAGAGCCTGGACACTTTATCAGGGTCCGACAAGACAACTTTTACGCCAGCCCTTCCACCAATCCTTTTAAGGTTGTGCTATAAGGGATGACGGCTACATTCTTGTCCTTTTGGGCCACCTCTTGCAGGTATGACTGCGACTTCTTTTCCCCAATCCCAATCGCATTGGCCACTGCTACCATCATGGTCTCCGATATCCTGCTGATGTAAGGCGACAGATTTGAGCATCAAAACTAGTGTTGATGAGGTGCGTGCACGATTTCTTTAGCGCGTTAGTAAAGCACGTGCAGGCGATGCCCCTCTTCACGAGTTTAGTTTGCGCGGTTGTAAACTGCAATAACGGTTTCTGACAACGGGGTTCATAAAACCAACACGCTCGTGAAGTAGAAAATTTCAGACACAGATCCGAAAACTTCAGGCTGTCCTGTTGAGGAACCTCGTGAGTGACTTCAAGAGGGCTTAGGCATTCCTTAAATATCCCCAGTGTAGTGGCCACGACCACAGGGAAGGCTTCCGAGCTACTCTCCATCAACAGTAAGAAGTCATCGACATTTCGAAACACTTTTATGACTCCTGTGTCCTTCAATTTGTCTGCGAGAATCCTGTCCAAGTGAGCCATGACGAGATACTCAGTGCCGAAGCAACGCTGGACCAAATACATACTCCTTGGTTTTGTATGTACACACCCTCGTTCCATGGAACATATTGTCACGAAGAGAAGTAGAAGAGGACGAAGTTGTGTGCGTGGTGCGTGGCTTTGCTTGGTGCTGTGATCGACGCCATCATTCAAATTCGCATTCAGCCATTGTTCCTCTCATTCGCCCTGCCACCACGTAACATTTTGGTGAAGGTGCGGGGTACATCCCCATACCGGCACTCAAGCACTGCCCACCTCTGCTCCTGATGCGTTTTCCTGAGGGTTCCTGGATTGCGGCGGCTTGCCCCAGCCCCGGAGCTTCATGGATACGTCCACGTCCCCAGCCCCGTGTCCCTAGCCGACGAGCCACCGCGACCACCTGAGAAGTTACCCGCCGTGACATGATGACGACGATGCCGCTACCCCGCCCAGTACACCGGCGTATCTCCAAGGTCCTTCGGCGTTTCAGCTGCATTGACGAGCATCACTGTTCGTGGGTCGTGGTTCGTCAAGCTCCTCCCCTTCACCTGTGGCGGCATGGACTTCCTCACTGTTTATAGTCATCTCATTTTTTATTCCACGCACTCGCCCATCCACTGCGACCTCGACCGGGACGGTCCACACGTCGACGAGGGGGCCATGTCACGAAGACAAGTCGAAGAGGACGAAGTTGTGTGTGTGGTGCGTGGCTTTGCTTGGTGCTGTGATCGACGTCATCATGCAAATTCGCATTCAGCCATTGTCCCTGTCATTCTTCCTGCCGCCACGTAACATTATGTTGAATTCAAGTAAGAATTACGTCCGCGCACACTAAACTTGTGAAGAGAGGCATCGCCAGCACGTGCCTTACTAACGCGCTGAAGAAATCGTGCAAGCACCTCATGAACTTTATTTTTCGTGCTGAATCCGTAGCCTTACATCAGCAGGATATCCTCAGAGCATGACTGTACAGTTGCCAATTCGATTCGGACTGGGGAAAAGAAGTCGCAGTCAGACACGCAAGAGGTGGCCCAAATGAACAAGAATGTAGCTGCCCCTTTCCATAGGGGCGCTTTCCCGTGCAAGGCGGGTGCACTTCCCAAGCGTTGTAGTCCCACGCAAGGGCCGGGCGCCAGGACGGGGAACGCTGGTACCCATTTTACCGGTAGGTGCTCGGCGCCACCAAGACACACGAATGCACATAATGCCTTCCGCAGCCACGGTGGACGCTCAACTCGCAATTGCGTGTGGCAGGACAGGCCGCCAGACTCTTTCACCCCCGGCAATGGCGCAACGCGGCATGATGGCGGGGGCCTCGCCAGGTGGACAAGGGTAAGGGGCCCCTCGCAAGGGTAAAGGCAGCCTTCTGGGAATGAGTTTCCTTTCAAGGGTCCGCGCTCGACCAGGGACGACTGTACCCATTAAAGAAACCGGTGGGGGCCCGGCGGTACGCGAATTCGAACGCGGTACCTCCCGCATATGAAGAGAGTGAGCCTAGTGAGCCATAGCTGCGCTAATATTTTTATCGTTATTTCTGCCCCGAGGCCGCACAAAATAAAGAAAGTCTTTCAGGTACCTTTAAACACATTCTATGCGCCTAGAATAACAAAGAATACCTTAATTCTAGATCGCCTGAGTGTCGTCTTAGTTCAATGAAGCTAGCCTACTAAACATCCACAGCTAATCAGTATGCAGTTGCGAATGTTTTTACGGTGCTCGCTATAGAGTAAAACGGTTTGCACAATGACGACGACCTCTTTCAGTAACACAAGGAAATGTAAACGCGCCCAGGAACGCCAGTTGACAGGTATGTCGCCTAACCAGAACCCCACATCTAGGTCACTGGCATTGCTTTTGAGCTTTTACTCCCTGAATAAACGACTATCCGGACGTTTTACCATACACGAACTTGGCAACTGCACTGGTACCTTGATATAGCTGCGCCACACCGAGCGCTCTACGTTGTAAAAGTATTCAAGTACAAAGGTGAATGCTCTCTACACTCGTGTTCTATGCTAATGCTGTGACATCGAAAAAGAGGATGCGGATGTGTAATAATATGCGCAGCTGCTGGCAGAGAACATTAGAATTTCATGGCAACTAATATTATGGGCCATGCTATGCTACAGGCCGACAGAAAAAGTTTTGGTTAGCGTATATTGGTTTCCTCGTTCGTCTACTGCGGCTCAGCTGTACGGCTCGTATAATACGTCAGAACTTATTTTTGCTTCCAAACACAAGTTGACGCAAAAGTAAGTGGGTGTTCTTTCTCCCAATAATTTTAATTGCCAGATTGATTCCTGAGGATTGCTACCCGGTTATACCAAGCAAGGTAACAAGGTTACAGCACACGAAACACTTAATTTCATCCGGGCGAAGCACACCACACCATAGGCAACAATTTAACTAAGTTAGTAATTTCGAGAAACTACCCATAACATGGCCAACGAACTAAGTCTCCTCTCGCCACTTAATAAAAATGCACATATAAATATCGCGCTTTGTTCCGTTTTGTGAAAAAGGCGATTACTTTTGGCACAACAAAGACAGAAGGTTCACTTTAATTACAAAGCAGCAGGTGCCTCGATTTTTATAGAATAGGGTGGACACCTGGACACGTGATATCAAGGAAAATAAATGTTTCTCGTGCAGTCCACTGGAGTTATTCACTTAGACTGTGTTGTGTGTCCTGAGAGTCATTCGGCATCTCGCTTTCAATTGGTGCGTTGCCGCAAATTTCATGGGTGTCATTTCAGGAGCCCGACTACCGTGTTTCGGGCTGCTTTGCCGAAAGCTGGCAATCAAAAACAAACACCAATTTTCATTTGTTTATTGGGTGACGATGCGCGCCCCGTAAGAGAAAAAGTTATGAACCCTTTTGTCTAACGACGGCGATGGTTGAACACGAAGCAGTCTCGTGAGGAATTCATAGGTTTTCCTATCCCCTTGGACTTTGACTCGTTGAGGCTTGATGTTGACTCGCACGCACTACATTCTTCAGAGCGCAGCGGCTTTGACTGTGACCCTTCGCCTTTTTATTTCATATAAAGAAAGCTTCGCGTTCAATCAGCGCCATCGTTATAGGGAAGTGTGCATGATTTTGCTCTCTAATTTTGTACATCCATGCACCCCTCTCCAAATCCAGACTGCTTTGACTATGCTGTAATGGCGCAATCGGTGGATCGCAGCTTCATAACGCGAGGGACCCACGTTTCCCTTGCATTACAAGAAGCGTTTTTCCATTGAGTTCATCCACAATAATGGTCATCATCGTCATAGAAAGTTGACTTCCCTGCAGCGTGTTTCGGGCGAACTGCCGGCGACATAAGGGATAGGCTGGAAGTTTCACTTAAATACACCATAAAGGTGACGGGCACGAATACATCAATAAACGCTGTTTGGCTGGAATACGTTCATTCATGAAAAGAGAGAGCGGAGGAGAGAGAAAGGCTCAGGAGTGGTGGGTGGCCACCCAATTCCGCTAGGTCCCGCAGGGTCGCCGCCTTCTTCGACCTAGAGATCAGGGCTTCCTTGTCCTTGAGCTGGGAACTGCGCAACGCTCTCTCTCATTGCTCTATAGACCGTTCCATCGGGCGAGGGGGAAACGTACTGTCGCAAGCGGGGGTCGCGGGGCGCGGCCGCCTTTCCCCCTCTCTGCAGTGCTCGCGCCGATCACGGCAGGCCTGGTGCCGCTACTCCTTTGCCTTCACTACACTCTGTAGGCATCGCGCGTGCTGGTTTACCACTTAGTTACACATTATTGTATTTAAATGTAAATAAATAAGCCAGACTAGGAGCTTTTGAGTTACTTGTGTGCTTTAACACGCAAAATGTTTTGCAATTTCGTTCTGCTGAGCTCTTTCTGTACACCTATTTTGGAGTAGTTGTCGAAAATTCGTCTACCTTCTTTCAAACTAAAATAGGTCGCTGACGCTTGCCTGTGCAGCAGGTGGTATTAACTCCATCTCCACCGTTGCTGCGGTCACATTACGGCAAACCCAGCTCCAAGTTTTACATTAGCTGGCCTTGGCAATTTTCACGTGACTACCACATCCCTAGGTTGTCCCTTTCCCCAGAAAATCTGAAGGGAAGGCGGAAGAGGGGCAACTAAAGGGGAGTGTTCCTCTCTTCTTCCCCCATCCCCGATTCGGGCAAAATAAAGTTGTTCACTCGCTCACTTCAGCCAAGAGTGTAGTCTATTACCCAAATGTGATGTCTCCTTGTCGGCAACATCAAATTAAGCATCGCACAAGCGAACGCTTGTCTGGTTGCCCAACGGCGGACGCTTAATAAATCCTTATATGACGCTCTCCATGAGCTGGATTGTTTATTTTATTGATGTTGTATATTAGGTGCATGGCTATATTGTCCTGTAGAGCAGCTCGAAATTCTAGAGAGAGTGTAAGGTCCATTTATGAGGTCAGTGGCCAGGCGCGCAGGCTGCGTGTGAGAACCCGTCACCCTGTCTGGTGGGTCAACACTGTGGACTCTACGCCGCAGCCGTCGCCAATTCGTCACGGCGCGCACGGGAGACAGATTGTCTTGCCGACCGTATACTACGGGGATAATGCCCCATTGAAAACGCAATCGGCGCCGCGGAATTCCGATAATCATCGGCGTGGTGCGCTGGGGAGGGCTAATTGCCGACGTCCGAGCGTGCGCCGCGCGTGCCTCTATTGTTAAAGGAGCCATGAAGAGAAAACACAAGTTTGGTTCATTCAAAAGATTGTCTCGTTAGAATCATACTGACACCACTTTTAACGTAAACGTCGCTCAAATAAGCTACATAATTAGGAAAAACGGGAATGGTCATGCGACCCACCAGCTCATTTCCCGCAACAGAACCTATGTCGTCACATGGGCTAAGCTCTGCGATTGGCGGAGGCTGGCAGAAGCAGAAGCAAATTAGGTAGAACTTACAAACTAGACGAACGAGCGATTTGCGCTTAAATTTAGGGCACATTCTTTACAAAGCAATAAGAATGATGGGACAAACCGTGGAAGTTACGAAAGCACATGTAAACATAGAAGTACTGATGCGTTCTGCTGTTCGTACTGCGCACAGCATGCCTGGTTTCGCTGCACAGCACTACGGGGCTTGGGGCTGTCTCAGACGACACTGGCCGATTGACGCAAGCAACGGTGTCTTACGTGACCCCATTTGTCGAGCGAGCACTGTTTCAGGGAACGAATATTTTCTCCCAGAACAAAAAGAAGCCAGGTTTAAATGCGGGCAAAAACAAACCAAACGCTTGCCACGGTATGGTGGCGCCATCTAGGCTACGGAACGTAAAGAAACGCGGGAACAAACCAACACCGCTGTACAGAGTGGAGACAACCTTCGAACGGTCCCGTGCCGCCGCAATTGGGCCAACGGGCTCAGCGCGTTATTCTTTTCGTTTCCCACGAGACCTAGCAACGCGAAACAGACAATATGATTCAAACTTCTTCAGTAAACCGCGTTGCGGCGATAATTTTAGCGCGGTTTTGACACAATGACTTGCTTCGTTGGCGAGCGAGCAACCAAAAATGGCGGCGCCAGCGTATACGTGTCTCTACTCTGTACGGCGGATGCGTGAATGAAGATACTCTAGGCTGCAGAGCGGTCGGTTTCAGTGATGTCACTTGGGACCACGAAAACGCACGATTGAGCGGGAAAATGAAACTTTTAACCTAAATTGTTTAATTTCTCTGTGAATAAAGCACCGTTTGTATCCGGACAAGCGCTGGGGGCACTATAAAACACGAAATCTTTCGAATAAAACCAACTTGCATTTTCTCTTCATGGCTCCTTTAAAGCGGTCTGTTCGGCATAGTGCACTGTCGCCGCCTTTCGCCCTCACCCCGCGGGGTCGCGCGCGCTTACTCGTCCGCGAGCGAGCCGGGAACCCAATGACGGTGGCGCCTCATTGATACTTCCGTAGCGCGCTGAGTGACCGCTGTCTATGTGAATTTGGGCACTCCCTTACGCGTGTACCAACGCTAAAGGAGCGTTCCCGAAAGAGTGTGATATCGAGGTGTTATAAGACAAACTTGGCAATTAGAAATCGTTCTTGTCTGAGCGCTGAGCTGGGCAGTCGCCGCCGGGACAAGGCGTCTCGACCGTTAAAGCTAGGTTGGGATTTGTGAGCGCCCTAGGGTCGAGGTTACGATCGCGTCGGAAGTTTAGGGTAAAGTGCCGTACCGGGCAACTAGACGGATCTTTCGGCGAGACAGAATCTCGGCCGGCGTCTCTCGAGCGGTTTGTGTACGCTCCGAGGATAGGAGAGCTAGACGAAGTTGAGAAGCTCGAGTGATTTTTGCGCACTTGGAGCTAGCGTCTAGCCGAAGTTGGAAGTTTTCCTTTTACTACTCATGTACCCAGTTTTCCTACTGTAAATAGCTGTATATAAACTCTTCGTTTCACTTAATCAGCCCCAACGCCTCGATTTCGTCAGTTCGACCGCCGCCTCCAAGGACTTCAACACCATCGCCCTGCCAGCCTCCTGCCAAATCAACTGGAGCACGGGCGATTGGGTTCCTGATCGACACCGGACTTCGGGGAAACGAACCACAACCATCTTTACTGAGAGGAAGTTTTGTTTAGTGTTAGCGGCAGTGCTGGCTTAGGGTAAGGTGTTTACATATCGATAAGATGTAACACAAACTATGTAATTTGCCATACACTTGAAAAGTTCACCCAGAACTACCTGTATTAACCCCTTGGGGGATATGAAGCCTGAAGTCTGTTACACTGACACGCGCTTCTGCTGGTTGCCCATGGGCGTCGAGTTAATAATGGTGTGATCGTTTTAATAAACATCAGTTTTTGCAGTAAAGCGATCAAAATGCCCGCTATACGCTATCCCAGACACACACGTGCAAACAAAAAAACAGTGACGAAGTATTGGAAACATATGTTCGACACGGCATTGTTTACCCACCGTTGACCGCGCAACCCCGAGGCAAATTTCAGCTCTCCCGTGGCCCAAAAAGCCACCACGTTAGGCCAGATCACTTAAAATGGTCCTACGCAACAACTTTCCTATTTAAAGTATATTACGGAAATGAACGTACAACGCGCTACAACGAAAAATTCGCCGAGCCGCCGTTGGCGCCCATGTGCCGCGGAGCAAACGCCCAAGCCAGCAAATCGCCCAGCTACGAGAGGGAGCTGCGCACGCAATGGCGGCGCCCTCGTTGGAATGGTCTATAGAAGGGGATCGGGTGGTTGGGGGTTCAGTGGGCACATCCATACAAGGTGCGTGGTCGTGCTGGGAGTGTCGCAGCGTGAGCAGTTGGGTGCATAGCAGGTGGGGGAGATGCGTTTGAGGGCGACGTGGTTGTGGCATCTGTGAGTTTAAAGACTTCGCCATAAGCTGGAGTTGGAAAAAGAGAGCGAAGGGTGATGAGGGGGATAAGTACGTCGGGGGGCCCGGTAGTGATACAGGATGTCGGTGTAGGTTTGTTGGAGGGGGATCAGGGCAGCGCGACCATCGTATAGGTTGGGGCGGCAGGCCTCGTCTCGGAGGGCCCCGGTAGGAAGATTGCGGGGCCCTGTCGTGAGCTACTTCGTTCCCAGGGAGGGATGTTTGGCTCAGTGTCGACACGATGCGGGTTAAGGGAAGAGTGCGTTGGGACACGATGTGAGGGGCCAGGGTGGAAACTCTGCCTTGAGCGTAGCGGCGGGAGGCGGCTTGAGAGTCCATAAGCACCGTGACATTTGGAGTCGTAGCGTGAGCGATGGCGAGCCGCGACGGCTATAGCGGCTTCTTCTGCCGTGCTCATTGAGGCTGTTTGCAGGCTGGAAGCAACGATGGTGGTGGTGTCGGTTCGCATTAAGCAGATACGTGTGCTCGTGGCCGGGGGTGCGGAGTGGCGTCGGTGTAAGGGGCAGATAAATCACTGCCGTATTTTCGAAGAAGGAGGCGGGACCGATTCTGTCGTCGTCCAATGTAGTATGTGGGGTGCATGTTGCGCGGGATGGGACGCACCCGTATGTTCGCGCGTAGACCAGTGGGTATTCGTTGGGGGGTATAGGGAATATGCGCTACATGTCGAACGAGCTTATGCAAAAGGTGTCGGCCCGTGCGGGTGAGCTACGGTCGTTGCAACAACCAGAGTTGTTCATGTTTCCTCCATTAATTCGGTGAGAGTGTATGGAGGCCGAGTTGCAGTAGCCGTTCGGTTGAGGTGTAAACGGGCAAGCCAAGCGCTGTCCTGTAGAATTTCAGAATTCGAATGTCAATTTGGGGTGCTGTTCATGCCGCTTGAGGGTGAGATATGGAGCTCCGTATGTGATCCAACTGGTTAGCATTGCTTGGAGAAAGCAGCAGGTGTCGGCTTCTTTGAGACCACGACTCTTCGAGCAGGTTTGTCAGATCAGGTGCGTTAGTTTAGACCCAGTATTTTGTAGTCTGGGGAGATATGCAGCCCTTGAGCTGTCGTAGTGGCAGCGAACCCCCAGTATGCGCAGTTTATTGACAGTGGGGATCTGTTGGCCGCCGATGAAATTGTGGGGTCCGGAGTCGGGTTTTATGGTCGTCCTCTGGTCTTGCTTCAGAGAACGAGGAGGGAAGATTTGGATGGGGCACATGAGAGACGGAACTACGGAGCTAATGCGAGATGACATCGTCTGCTTGCTGTAAATTGTCTTGCTGGTAACCTGGGGAGTCTGTGTTAGTCCAGAGCGTGAGATCATCACCCTAATAAGCATGATGTAAGAAAAGTATCAGTGCAAGTTGCACCGTTGCATATTCAACAAAAATAGATGCATTAGCCAGCTATATTAGGTCATCTTTGTGCTAAAGGTTTTGTTGTTAGTCTTGAAAGTTCACTCTTGAAAGATTGTTTCTGAATCACTCACGCGTCTGTTTTGATTGATAATATTGGTCTGACCAACTACCGCGCACTCTCCGTTTAGGAGGAATTGCATTTTCTTGGAAGGCTTCTGAATTTTATCCTTTATACACACACGCCATGTACGAATTATATTCTCGAATTTCCGTGGACCGTAAGCTTTTAATATAAGAAGAATGGTTGGATGTACAATAGAAGGTACGAACTAAGAACTAAGCGCAAAGCACTAGGAGTACACCGGCACACCGGCCTTAGCTGGCCAGCCGTTTAACGCGTTGGGCTTATCTGACACAACACTGGCCAAGTGGCGTTAGTGACATTGTCTTACGGTCACCTGTTTGTAAAGGATACCAAACGGTTCACAAAACCATTATTATCCACAGTACCAAAAATGAGCCAGGTACAAATCCAGTCTCAAAAACAAAGCAAGTACGGCGCGGGGTCCTGTCTGGGAGGCTTTAAAGCCCCTGTGCAAGGACCTTGAGGTGCCAGGGGGCTGTTAGGGTGCGTGGATGTTCCGCCTCGCCGCCCTTGCCTGGTCTTCAGAGCCTTCATGCCCTGTCTTCGCAGCAGAACCGTACTTCTTTAAAGGAGCCATGAAGAGAAAACACAAGTTTGGTTCATTCAAAAGATTGTCTCGTTAGAATCATACTGACACCACTTTTAACGTAAACTTCGCTCAAATAAGCTACATAATTAGGAAAAACGGGAATGGTCATGCGACCCACCAGCTCATTTCCCGCAACAGAACCTGTGATGTCACATGGGCTAAGCTCTGCGATTGGCGGAGGCTGGCAGAAGCAGACGCAAATTAGGTAGAGCTTACAAACTAGACGAACGAGCGATTTGCGCTTAAATTTAGGCCACATTCTTTACAAAGCAATAGGAATGATGGGACAAACAGTGGAAGTTACGAAAGCACATGTAAACATAGAATACTGATGCGTTCTGCTGTTCGTACTGCGCACAGCTTGCTTTGGTTTAGCTGCACAGCACTATGGGGCTTGGGGTTGTCTCAGACGACACTGGCCGATTGACGCAAGCAACGGTGTCTTACGTGACCCCATTTGTCGAGCGAGCACTGTTTCAGGGAACGAATATTTTCTCCCAGAACAAAAACAAGCCAGGTTTAAATGCGGGCAAAAACAAACCAAACGCTTGCCACGGTATGGTGGCGCCATCTAGGTTACGGAACGTAAAGAAACGTGGGAACAAACCAACACCGCTACAGGGTCGAGACAACCTTTGAACGGTCCCGTGCCGCCGCAATTGGGCCAACTTGCTCAACGCGTTATTCTTTTCGTTTCCCACGAGACCTAGCAACGCGAAACAGACAATATGATTCAAACTTTTTCAGTAAACCGCGTTGCGGCGATAATTTTAGCGCGGTTTTGACACAATGACTTGCTTCGTTGGCGAGCGAGCAACCAAAAATGGCGGCGCCAGCGTATACGTGTCTCTACTCTGTACGGCGGATGCGTGAATGAAGATACTCTAGGCTGCAGAGCGGTCGGTTTCAGTGATGTCACTTGGGACCACGAAAACGCACGATTGAGCGGGAAAATCCAAATTTTAACCTAAATTGTTTAATTTCTCAGTGAATAAAGCACCGTTTGTATCCGGAGAAGCGCTGGGGGCACTATAAAACACGAAATCTTTCGAATAAAACCAACTTGCATTTTCTCTTCATGGCTCCTTCAACCGTTCAGCAGCCGCAGATATTCGTTTAGCGTAGCTATCTGGCCGCAAGTCGGGCCTCATAATGCCGTGTTGCGGCGTGCGGTTGAGCAAAAACCACCGCAACAATTGATCTAAAACGCTTCGTTTCCCAACAGAACTGAGATTTAAGTGAAGTGTAAATGTGAACCGCTGCAAGTGGAAAACTACGAAGGCATCATGCGCATTGCCTCCACCACTTAATCTACACTTGAAAAAGTTTTTGTCTTTCTATTGACATGTCAGTGCAAGTTTTGTTGTTTTTGATTCTTTTTTTACAATGTTGCTCGTCTTCTGGCTGGTGGTAACACGCACATGAACACACGGGCATTTATGTTATTGCATTTAAGGTTTCACTTGATTGTTTTTTCTTCTGCATCGTTTATAGCCTGCACCATGTTTACGACTTTGTACCCTTTTACTGTAATTCCCAACAGGGTATCTGGCAGCTGCTCGAGTAAACAAATAAATAATGCGGAAGCATTCTTAAGCCGCGTGTCCGCTTCAAAAACCTTACTTTTTCTGGTGGCATCTTGTGTGTTCACTTTTTGTTTCCAGTTAATCGGGTTGGAAGGATAAATATAGATTTCCAGTGATATTTCATCATATCCTTATGATTTCTCTTAGCCCGACTTGGCTATTAGTGAGCAAGTTTGGCTACTTCTTGAAGTATTTAGTTTGTCTTTGGCTATATTTGACGACTTTTCCTTTGGATTGGGGGTGTTATTGTGGCCCTTGTTTACTGATTATGTGCATTTACGCTAGCTGGCGTACACCCGAGGGGGCCATTCTTCCCAGATATTGGGGGGGGGGAGGGCTGCGGAGGTGATAACGAGGCCACCGTGGGGCTGTTACGAATAGGCCCGCTGACGTACTTTCCTGCAACACTCCTCGGCCTTCGGCGAAGCCTCCAGTGCATGTGCCTTTCAAGCAGGCCTCCCCGTGTCTGTGACTCATGCTTGCATGTCTCGGCAAGCCTGGGTCTCTGGCGCCTATCTTTCGGCGCGTTTCAAACTTAAGGCGGTTGCCGACGAGGCAGGCTTCAACGCTCCCCAAGGACACGGAAGCCCCGTGTCCGCACTGGAGTCCTCCTCTCGCCCCTCTCTCGGATTCAGCGTGCGCCGCTACTACCTACTGGCCACGAACTCCTGAAAGAGTGTTGTGTGCGTCTGTGACGTACATGGCATGTGCACAATCTAGAGGAAACGCTTGTTTTGACCGTTAGCGCTTTGGGTATGAATAGGCCCCGCCCAAGCACTGTAGTTTCATTTCTGTTTGAGCAGTGAATCAATGCTGTAATTTTGCTCGAGTCCTTTACAGTAGCCTCGCCCGTGGGGGCATTGTTCTTCGGCTTCAGGTCACCTCTCGCTATGAAGTAAACGAGTTACGTTTAGCCTACGGCTTCAGGACTTCTTCACGGCTGCCACATTGGCTGGCCGCTTGCTTCAAACCACGCTGCTACACGTATGTCGGAGGCGACAGAGCTCCGCTCGAGTCGGCGTTCTCGTACCCAACAACTGGTTGGCAGCGGTCGGATGGCAACTTCGTCACACATTAGGCCAGCGGTGCGAGACCCAACACCTCGGACGTCAAGGCAGCTTCGGACTTCGCAGAATTCACGGCGGTCAAGGGTGAGTGCGGGACTTTTCTTCACAGAGTTTTACCAGGCTTCTGAGGATAGCTAGTAGGGCGTGTGTTTTTGTCGCGTGGGTTATCCGCGCAAAACATTTGTTTGGAGCAGTGGTAAAGCAGTACTCTAGACCGGCCATGAATTTGAAAGCGTTGAAAAAACCGCAATTGTTGGAGCTTGCAAAAGAGTTGCGCTTGGATGTTACGGACGCGCTGAGAAAGCCAGAGCTGATACAGGCTATACTCCCTGTTGGGGCTGACGATGACGAGCTGTCCGAGTGCATTGAGACGATCAATGGCAGGGAGACCGCTAAACGTCAGGCTGCAGAGGCAGAGGCAGAGGCTGTGCGCCAGCGTGAGGAACGCGAGGAAAGAAAGCGCGAAGAGGAACGCGAGGAAAGAAAGCGAGAACAGGGACGCGAAGAAAGAAAGCGAGAACAGGAGCAAGAGAGGCAGAAACAGGAACGCGATAGAAGGCGAAAACAGGGGCGACAGCATGAGCTGGAAATGAAGCGTCTAGACGTCGAGGCGTCTCGACCTAGACGTCAGAGTGGCAGCAGCGTGCAGTCTGCGGCGACTGAGCGACCTACGTTGCGAATGTGTGACCTAATGCGACCCTACAAGGTAGGAGAAGACATCGGTCTGTTTTTGGTCAACTTCGAGTGTACGAGCGAGAGGGCCCAGTTTAGCCGAGACTCATGGCCGCAAAAGCTGCTTACGCTTTTTCCAGGTGAGGCATCTGACGTGATGGTTCGCTTGCAAAAGAAGGAGGCGGAGGACTACGAGAAAGTCAAGTTAAGCCTCCTGCGTAAGTACAGGCTGTCGGCCGAGGCGTTTCGATAGAAATTCCGTGAAGCCGAGAAAGCTAAGGGCGAGTCGTCCTCGGAGTTCGCCTATAAGCTGAGGGCAAACATGGAAGAGTTGCTCAAAGGGGCAAAGGCTTTCGGAGAGCACGACAAGGTAGTTGAGTGCTTTGGTGTCGAGCAGTTTTACCGCGGCCTACAAGAAAACCTGAGACTCTGGGTGCAAGATAGGTCAGGGGTAAATACTGTGGATCATGCAGCTCAGCTAGCCGAGGAGTTCGTCGCACGTCGAGGTGCGCAGGGGCCGAAAGACGGCAAAAAGAGTTCAGGCCGAGGTCTGATAAATCAGGGCCTAAAGGCAGAGTTCCCCATCAAGACGCTGGAACTAGAGAAGTCGTGTTCGTGGATAGTGAAACTGGCTGCGAAAACGAAAAGAGAGCAGGAGCAGCGTAGGAAGAAAGCCTTTGAAGCGCACAGACAGGCTGCGTGTTACAACTGCGGCGAGACGGAACATATTGCTGCGAGTGGCTAGAAGGGAAAATTCATCTTTCATGTACTAGACCAGAGTTAGGCCAGCAGGCAGTTTCTGGAGCCGTACGTACGTGAGCTCCTGGTCAACGGTAAACCGTGCCGAGTTCTTCGCGACTCCGCGGCTACGGTAGACATGCTTCAGCCTTCGTACGTTGAACCGGATAAGCTGACATGAAAGTGTGTTTGGATGAAGCAGGCCGTAGCAGCACGAAACGTGCGCCTGCCGATTGGTAAGGTCAGCATCGGAGGTACGTTTGGTGAACTTGTCACGCAGGTGGCAGTATCCCCACAACTTCTTCCGGAATACAAGTACCTATTCTGGAACAGGTCGGGTCAGCTGTTACGCGACAGGGCGGACAATTTCGAGAAACTGCCGAGGAGAGTCAGCTAAGCTCGCTGCGAAGTGCTCAATTAATGATAGTGTCGCCACCTCTGAGAGGAATGGCGAGACTCAGACAGATTGCGAGGATGGGGCATTTCCGGAGGCTCACGACAGAGGGCAGCGTAGGTAGACTGTATGCAGGATGAATTTAGTGTACATCAGGATGAGCAGGATGAACTTAGTATACAAGGGCAAAGGAGTCAAGGCAAATCCGAGCTCGTATAGGCCAGTAACCGTTACGTCAGTGCTTTACAGGTTAGCAATGCAAGCAGTGCAGTTCGAACTATAGCAGTGGGTGGAAGAAAATAGGATATCAGGGGAGCTTCGAAATGGGTTTTGAAAGGACAGAAGACTAGACGACAACTAAGTCATGGTAAGCCAATGCATAGAGGTGGCGAGGATGCAAAACCGACCTTTGTGGTTAGCCTTTCTAGACAATAAAGCGGCGTAATTTAATGTAGACAGGAAGCGGCTTAGGAGTATCCTGGAGGACGAGGGAGCTGGGGTAGAATTCATTAGCTTACTCATTAGGGAGCTATACCGGGAGAACCAAGTGTAAATAGTGTCGGAGGGGGTAACATACAATAAGTCTGTATACACCTACAAGGGTTTGAAAGAGGGATGTCCTCTCTCTCCGCTGCTGTTCATGATCTACATGGCGGGTTAGAAAGGAAGCTAGAAGCCAGCACGCTGAGGTTCGACTTATCCTACATGAAAAACGGGCAGGTGGTGGAACAACTGGTTCCGGGACTAATGTATGCAGACGACATATTGTTGGTGTCGGACAACCGGATAAGTATGCAGGGCTTGATGGATATATGCGGTGAAGACGTGGCGCACCTAGGGCTATCCTTTGGCAGATAAAAATTGGGGATCATGGTCTCTAACGACGGCGAGGAGCACAAAACAAGTAAAAATACCGTTGGTGAAAGTGTATAAATATTTAGGAGTATGGCTGAACAACAGCGAAGATTACACGCAGGCGCATGAGGCTCACCGTAAGGCGAAAGGAAGATGGAACCCGGCTATAATGAAGCCTAGAGCCCTCTGGCGACATAGCAAATACGAGGTGGTAAGGGGAGTCTGGAAAGGGGTCATGGTACCAGGATTAACTTTCGCTAATTCGGTTCTTTGCATGAGGCAAGAGACCCAAGCGGGCCTGGAAGTAAATCAGAGGGCGGTAGGCAGATTGGCCCTAGGGGCCCACAGTAAAACTACAAATGAAGCGGTGCAAGGGGATATGAGCTGGTCGTTTTTCGGGGTGAGGGAGGCGCAGAGCAAGATAAAGTTTGAGGAGCGACTTCATGACATGGAGGACGAAAAATGGGCCGCGAGGGTGTTTAGGTACCTGTATTTGAGGAGCGTGGACACGCGGTGGAGACGGAGGACCAGACAGCTGACCAAGCGGTAAGGAAAGTCGGTAGGGGAAACGTGGGTTTACACAACAGTTAAAAAGCAGGTAAAGGCAGCAGAGACGACGAAGTGGGCACACAGAATGGAAGCGAAAAAAACTCTCGAGACTTATAGTGCAGAGAAACGGGAAATTAAGAAGGTTGGGTTCGATGGCAATACGAGAGGCAGTACGTTGCTCTTCGAGGCACGGGCAGAGTGTCTGAGAACCCAGGCATACACGGGTAGCTACAGGCAGCAGGATGAAACGTGTGCATGCTGCGGCAATGATAGGGAAACTATAGACCATATTGTCAGGAGCTGCACAGAGATATGGCCACCGCGGGTTGAGGGGGAAACGACGCTGGCGGAAGCTTTGGGATTTCGGGCGAGGGGGAACCTCAACTTCAAGGCCATAGAGGTGACGAAGAGGGGACTGGAGTGGGGGTGGAGGAAAAGTAGGGAAAAGATGGGTACGCAGCTGGAGTAATCATACGGATGAGAATTTAGAACAGCGAGGGTAGGAAAAAGGGGTGTAGTGGCGATGAGTTTAAAACAGAAAAGAGGGAGGATGCGAGGGAGCAAGCAAATCTATAGGTTAGCTGGGAGTAGGGCAAGTAAACGTAGTAAAACAGGCAAGTCGGTTGCTGATAACCGACGCCCCCATTCAAAAGGAAAGCCAGTAATCATCTTCATCATGATCATCATCATCATCATTTAAGGGCCCTACTGTGAGCGGAAATGTTTTAGGGTTGTCGTGTTCGGAGTGCTCAGGTTCACGGGAGGCTTTGAAAACGGCTACCGACCCGAACACGCGCATTGCGCAGGCTAACGTCCTTCTGCGGGAAAGACTACACCGTGACGTTAGCGAAAGGAGGCAACACGAGTAAGTCGAAACAAAAAGTGTTTCGCCGGACGCGAGTCCAGAACCGAGCTATGCTGGGGTAGAGCCGGCAGTCGAGACACTGAACGATTTTCACGGTGCAGGTAAGCTTGACGGCGTCACAAATGAACGAGCCGTTACCGTTCCACCTACAACTCAGATACCCGATGTTGAGCCACGGCCATCCGAGCTAGTAGTGATTAGCTAGTAGCCGAGCTCGTAGCTAGTAGCACAGTGCTAAATCTCTTATGCACTGTAATAAATGGCAGAATTCAAGACTCTTGTGAGGACAGCAACTAATTATAGATGCCCAAATTGGTTTTCGCCCTAACAGAAAAACAGGTCACCACATCTTCACATTAACTTAAGCCATGGAAATGAAACATAAAGAAGAATTTGGCACTTCTTGACTTGGAAAAGGCATACGACACTATGTCCCGTGCAAGGCTATGGGACGAACTTAAACAACTAAACCTAGAAAATCGGCTGATTGGACTAATAAAAGAGATGCACAAAGACTGCACTGCCATATATGAACCGGACGAATAGACGTCACAGGAAGTCAATACCAATATCGGACTAAATTCAGGCTGCTCATTATCCCCAACGCTTTCAACGTGTATATAAAAGAATCTTAAACACACTTGACAAGGAGGGAGCACGCCTACGCCTGTCGACCATCACGAAAGACGGAGAGGCAGAGTACACCAAAATAGCATGCCTCGCCTTTGCTGATGACATTGTTCTTTGAGCAGAATCCGCAACAGACCTGCAAGACCTCCTCGACATCGGCTCAACGATAGCAACAAAAGACCAGTTGAAATTTAACACAGCAAAAACGCAGTAGAGTGGCATAAATGTAAATAAGGAGGAGATCTAAGACCCATTCACGTCCCAAAATGAAAAGCCACACCGGACAAATTCATACAAGTACCTGGACATCAGCTTCGGCAGTCAAGCGAACTACCTCGGAAAAGGACACTGTGAAAAAATCAAACAAATTGAAAGGGCTAACTTGGCCCCTCCAAAGGCATTCATACAACCCCATACACTGAGGGCGCACACTGTGGAAGGCAGTCGGAGTACCAGCCGTAACATAAGCAGATAATGTGCTGGCCGACTCCAAACCAACGCTCAAATACATAGAGGAACACCAAAACGAGCTCGACATGTGGCTGCTTGGAGGCACCTGTGCGACCCCGAACTCCGCCATCACAGGCGAATTGGGCTGGTCCCCCTATGAAGTCAGAGAGGCGAGAGCAAAAGTATACTACGCTGTCAGATGAGATTCATGGCGACCACAAACTAGTGCAAACGCATATACACGCACCTTCGATAGAGAAATTTGAAAACTGACTGGATAAAAAGACTCGAAATGAACTACAGCCAACATTCGACCAAACATGAAGTTAAATCTGAACGAAAGTGGCAACAGATAGTGAATACATGCTAGAAAGCGCGAGCACATTAACCTTCCGCATAGAGGTCCCCAGAAAGCAAAGTCTTGCCGAGTACCACAAACAAGGAAGAGCCAGCGCCGATGCCATATTACCGTTGCAACAGAGACAGCGCCCTGCTGTTCCAGGCACGCACGGGATCCCTGCTCACGCAGCAAAGGCGACACGAGCTATTCGGCGCGGATAGAACGTGTTGCCTGTGCGGAACGCAGAGTGAGAGAATAGTGCATGTCATCAGCAAAGATGATTGTGGTTCGTTTACCCGAAGTCCGTTGTCGATCAGGAACCCAATCACCCGGGCTCCGGTTGATTTGGCAGCAGGCTGGCAGGGCGATGGTATTGAAGTTCTTGGAGATGGCGGTCGAATTCACGAACTCGAGGCGTTGAGGTTGAATAAATGAATCGAAGAGTTTATATACAGCTATTTACTGCGCCGAAAACTGGGTACATGAGTACAAAAAGGAAAAACTTCAAACCTCAGCTAGACGCTAGCTCCGAGTGCGCAGAAATCACTCGAGCTCATCAACTTCCTCTAACTCTCCTATTCTCTGAGCGTACACAAACCACTCGAGAAACAACGGCCGAGACTCTGTCTTGCCGCAAGATCCGTCTAGTTGCCCGGTACAGCGCTGTACCTTAAACATCCGACGCAATCTTAACCTCTAGCCTACGGGGCTCACAAATACCCACCTAGCTTTAACGGTCGAAACTCCTTGTCCCGTCGGCAATGCTCAGCTCGGCGCTCAGACAAGAACGATTTCTAACGGCCACTTTCAGCCTTATAACATCTCGAGATCACACTCTCTCGAGAACGCCCCTGTAGGGTTCGTACATGTATAAGGGAGTGCCAAAATTCACGCAGAGAGCTGTCACCCTGCGCGCTATGGAATATTCAATGAGGCGCCGCCATTTTTGGCTCAACGGCACCCTCGCGGACGAGCAGGTGCGGGCGACCCGGTGGGGTGAGAGCGAAGGGCGGCGACAGTTCCCTGTGCCGACCGGGGTGCGTTAACAATGGTGTCTCGCGCGGTGCGCGCTTCGACGCCATTAATTCCACCCCCTCCGCGCGTAACGTCGATGATACCCGGAACCCCCCGGCGCCGTCTGCGTCCTCAATGCGGGATTATCTCCGTGGTATTCGGTGGGCCAGACAATCCGTCTTTCGTGCGCGCCGTGACGAATTGGCGACGGCTGCGGCGCAGAGTCCACAGTTATGAGCCCCCAGACAGAGTGGCGGGTTCTCACGCGCAGCACGGTAGCCTGGCGGCTAATCTCATAGGTGGACCTTACATCATCCTCGAATGTCCAAAGCTAAAGGACGAACATCACAAAGCGACGACATTAGCCGACAGCCTGGCATTAACGGGCGCCTCAGAAAAAACAAAAGAGCAGCAACCATCGCGCACCAAATGACGACTGCGTCATTGGGAGCAGTACTTCCGAAGTCTACAGGATTTCCCGCTCAATATAATCCAAACGCCAGTGAATATAATCCCAGCGCCAGTGAATATAATCCAGGCGCCAACCAATATAATCCAAGCGCCAACCAATATAATCCAGGACCCACGGAGTGCACAACACATGACAGCACATGACAATTTAGTTGGCAACTACTACAAACCCGGGCGCAGTGTATTTTCATCCAAGTTACATGAACTAGGATACGTGACCAGTTTAACCAGACGACCTAAGAACTGCGCAATAAATCAGTCACGTGACTATCCAGCACTCTCGCCTAATTACTATACTGAATACGAGGATGGTGTCATGGGTATGAATTATCGCATTTAAATTGCTCACTTACGCGAAATTTTAGGGAAACTCTCGAAACCCAATACGGGCACGAACGTGGGACAGACAGGTGGCGCTGCTGGCGCCGTTCAACAGCGCCACCCGCGGAAGAAAATCGCAAAAATGGTCGGGACTTGCCCTGGCGTGTGGATGTGGAGAACGCGTGTTTCCATGCTGTTTAAGGGGTCAACCTCTCGTTACCGTGATAATGTTAGTCGTACGAAACTCACTTTTTTTCTCAGAAATTAGGCACGAGCGACACGCGTTCTGTGTAATTAATTACCTCATATAGGTACTTAATTCATTATTTGTTAGCCATCGATTTGGACAAAAGTCAAATTGATGTAACCAGGACCTGTGAGGTACCAAATTAAACGTCTCGATAAGGGGAATCACGTGGGAGAAATTAAAAATTGCTTTCTGCTTATAGTCATGAGACAGTCACGTAAGTCATAGATTGGGTTAAATGCCACAAGGGCTTGTGAGGTATCAAATTAAAGGTCTCCAAAAGTGGTATCACGTGGGACAAATAAAAAATAGCTTCCCGATAGCAGTCATGAGAGAGTCACGTGAGCCTTAGATTGGGTGCAAAGTCAAAGAGATGGGACTAGGGCTTGTGAGGTATCAAATTAAACGTCTCGATGAGACGAATCCCGTGCAAACATTAAAAATTGCTTCCTAATTAAAGTCGTGAGACAGTCACGTGAGTCATATATTGGCTTAAAAGTCAAAGATATGTCATTATGGCTTGTAAGGTATCAAATTAAAGGGCTCGATGAGCGGAATCATGTAGCACAAACTAAAAAATGCTTCCTGGTTTTAGTCGTGAGATAGCCTAGTGACTCACAAATTGGGTTAAAAGTCAATGTGACGTCACTGGCGCTTGTGAGGTACCAAATTAAATGTCTCGATGAGGGGAACCACGTGGGACAATTTAAAAATTTCCTTTTACTTACAGTCATGATAATAGTCCCGTGATTCACAAAATGGGTTAAAAGTCAAAGTTGCGCCACTGGGGCTTGTGTGATATCAAATTAAAGGTCTCGATGAGGGGAATCGCGTGGGACAAGTTAGAAATTGCTTCCTTGGAATAGTCACGAGATGGTCACGTGAGTCATAGATAACGTTAAAAGTCAATGTGAGGCCGCAAGGGCTTGTGGGGTGTCAAAATAAAGGTCTCGATGAGGGGAGTCACGTGGGACAAATTCAAAATTGCTTCCTGGTTATAGTTATGAGATAGTCGCGTGAGTCATAGATTACGTTAAAAGTCAGTATGACGCCAGTGGGGCTTGTGAGGTATCAAAATAAAGTTCTCGACGAGGGGAGTCACGTGGGACACATTAAAAATTGCTTCATAGTTATAGTCATGAGATAGTCACATGAGTCATAAATTGGGTTAAAAGACAACTTGCTGCCGCAAAGGCTTGTGAGGTATCAAACTAAAGGTCTCGATGAGTAGAATAGCGTGGGGCAATTTAAAAATTGCTTCCTTGTTATAGTCATGAGATGGTTACGTGAGTCATAGAATACGTTAAAAATCAATGTGAGGCCACAAGGGCTTGTGGGATATCAAAATAAAGGTCTCGATGAGGGGAGTCGCGTGGGACAAATTCAAAATTGCTTTCTGGTTATATACATGAGATAGTCGCGTGAGTCATAAATTACATTAAAAGTCAGTAAGATGCCACTAGGGCTTGTGGGGTATCAAAATAAAGTTCTCGATGAGGGGAGTCACGTGGGACACATTAAAAATTGCTTCCTGGTTATAGTCACGAGAGTCATAAATTGGGTTAAAAGTCAACTTGATGCCGGTAAGGCTTGTGGGGTATCAAATTAAAGGTCTCGATGAGGAGAATTGCGTGGGACCAATTCAAAATTGCTTCCTGGTTGTATTCATGAGATAGTCACGTGAGTCATAGATTACGTTAAAAGTCAGTATGATGCCACTAGGGCTTGTGAGGTATCGAAATAAAGGTCTCAATGATATGAGTCACGTGGGACGAATTAAAAATTGCTTCCTGGTTATAGTCACGGGATAGTCACGTGAGTCATAGAGTGGTTTAAAAGTCAACTTGATGCCGCTAAGGCTTGTGGGGTATCAAATTGAAGGTCTCGATAAGGAGAATCGCGTGGGACAATTTAAAAATTGATTCCTTGTTATAGTCATGAGATGGTCACGTGAGTCTTAGATTACGTTAAAAGTCAATGTGAGGCCACAAGGGCTTGTGGGGTATCAAAATAAAGGTCTCGATGAGGGGAGTCGCGTGGGACCAATTCAAAATTGCTTCCTGGTTATAGTCATGAGATAGTCGCGTGAGTCGTAGATTACGTTAAAAGTCAATGTGAGGCCACAAGGGCTTGTGGGGTATCAAAATAAAGGTCTCGATGAGGGGAGTCGCGTGGGACAAATTAAAAATTGCTTCCTGGTTATAGTCACGAGATAGTCACGTGAGTCATAGATTGGGTTAAAAGTCAGTATGATGTCACTGGGGCTTGTGGGGTATCGAATTAAATTTCTCGATGAGGAGATTCGCGTGGGACAAATTCAAAATTGCTTCCTGGTTATAGTCACGAGATAGTCGCGTGAATCATAGATTACGTTAAAAGTCAGTATGATGTACTGGGGCTTGTGGGGTATCAAAATAAAGGTCTCGATGAGGGGAGTCGCGTGGGACCAATTCAAAATTGCTTCCTGGTTATAGTCATGAGATAGTCGCGTGAGTCATAAATTGCGTTAAAAGTCAGTATGATGCCACTAGGGCTTGTGAGGTATCGAAATAAGTCTCGATTAGGGGAGTCGCGCGGGACAAATTGAATATTGCTTCCTGTTTAGAGGCATGAGATAGTGTCGTCAGTCATAGATTGGGTTAAAAGTCAAAGTGATGCCTTAGAACTTGGTTATCGCCGCGCGAATGTAAAAAGAAAGTTACATATGCGAGAAAGAGGCTTATGGTGTGTTGAAAAACTGTTAATTGGACTTCTTATGATGTCGCGTGACTCCTACGGATGAGTACTCAGTCACGTGACCTACCATGACGTGTATTTTCACGAGTAAAGGCATCATAGGAATCAAATGATTGCCATTCATTTGCTTGTTTGCGGTATGTGCAGAAAAAATTGTCATCGCAAACATTATTCCCAAAGATGTCGCTTGTCGCTTGATTTCCATGCGTCATGATTTAGTCATGTGACTGACCATGAGGTTAATTGCATCACCAGCTTTTGCATCAAGGGCATGAAAAGAACACTGTTGAATTGCTTTTTACGTAATGCCCAAATTCTTATTGTCATTGTGAACATGTCCCGTTTTGATGGTGCATGACTCCTATGGATCATGAATTGGTCACGTGACTTACTATGCGGTTCATTACACGACGAGTATTGACAACATGGGTGTCAATTAAACGCCGTTTAATTACTTGCATTCGACATGTGTACGACCAGTAAGGCGGTAAGTTGGGCGAGTTGGTTACTAACTAAGAAAATCATCCTACTAGCGAACACTAAACAGAGACAAGGTAAAAGAGGCGGCGAAACACACGGTAGATGTGTACGACAAACTTGTCATAGTGAATATGATTCATTATGATGACGCATGACTCCAATGGATCATGAATTTGTCACTTGACTTACTATGAGGTGGCACATCACGAGTACTGGCATAATGGGTGTCAAATGAACGCTGTTGAATTGCTTGTTTCCGTGACGTGCAGAAAAAGATTGTTATTGTGACCATGTTACCCTAGAACTCGCATTACACCTATGGATCATGAAATATTTATGGGAGTTGTAAGGTTTATTATAGCACGAGTAATCACAGCATAGGTAGGAAATAGATGCTGTTCAATTGCTGCTTACGTGATGTCAAAACTTTTTTCTTGTGTACGTGATTACAGATGATATGGCATGGCTCCTAATTATCATAAATATGTAATGTGACATACCATGAGTCTGATGACGGCGCGCGTACTGTCACCTTATATATCCAATATAACACTATTGAATCATTTCTTCACGTGATTTGTGAATACTCTTTTTTTGCTATAGTGCGTGATTTCAGGCACAACAATTTGAAAGCACAAAAAAAGGGCCTGGTTTCGCGAATGCTGAAAACACACAAATGCAGTACTCTTCATGACAGTTTCGTCATAACTACTAGAAAAAAAAATATATATATATAAATATATATATATATATATATATATATATATATATATATATATATATATATATATATATATATATATATATATATATATATATATATATATATATATATATATATATATATATATATATATATATATATATATATATATATATATATATATATATCACGGTAGCTTAACAGGGTTCAACGCTGGTCATCAACTATTCACCTGTCGTAGACGCTCGAGCCGCGGCCCGGAGATTACAAGGATGGGACTTTTCACCCCGAGTCGTATGTGTGGCGCTGGCTACCACCCCCGACAACAGGAAACTAATACCTTAGCAAAAATACCCGAGAAAGTGGAGGGGAGAACCGCCCCGACGGTAGCGTAGCGGTCATCGCACAAGACGCATATTGTGTAGGTCCTGGGTTCGTGTACCGCTCGGCGGGCACGTAGTTTTCTACTGTCTTTGAGCACGAAAATTGCCTCTATGTGAAGCTAATAAATCACGTCCCACATTTTCCCTTTGCTATAGTTGATCATTTGTTGCAAGAGATTTTGTTTACTGCAAGATATTTTTATTGATGAATTCTGTATGCAAGCGACGCTGTTTTAACCTCTTTCAAATGTAAGCTATTAGATCAGCTTATTCTTCCTTGAGTTGTCAAGAGTGCTTATTTGGAAAGTTGCAATAGTAATACGCAGAACACTAGCATTTGAAAAGCCTGGAATAAAAACATGCCAAGGGGTTCACCGAAGACTGCTGCTTTACTTCTGGCTGGGGAATACGCGCAAATAAATCTAAAATGGAGGAGAACATACACCAATAGATTCATTCGCCGCGCGTAGGCTATTCGCAAAATTAAAAAAATATAGGTCTGCATTCTTCTCTATAATTATGAAATGGTTATTCCTCTATATGTCTTTATGTGTGTCTTGTGAGTACAGAGCGGTCGCAGTCAAATGGTGAGAAAATAAGTATTGAGTTGAGAATTACGGTTCACGCAAGCACTAATGTCGAATATAACGCTCCGGTTTGCTGGGGTCACATGTAAATGGAATACGTTAATAAAAGCCGTTGACAGTCGCACTAAGATTACTTCGGTAAGCTTTTCGCTACAATAAAATTTCAAGTAAAAAAGTAGAGGAAGCTCCGGTGCTGCTTTAATGATTTAGGTAACAGAATCGAGATATGGCACTTTGGAGTTAGGGGGAGGACGGCAGGAACGAGCTTCGCCGCGGTGGCTCTGCTTTCCTGGAAGGGATCGTGGCCCGGAGCCTCCCGGTGGTTGGTGGGGATGAGTAGGATTTCTGCAGTTTTCTTGCCAAACATGATGGGCCTTTAACTGCAACACCGCTATGTACCTCTGTCTACGTCTGGCTACCTCTATGTACAATGATAAAGAATGGATATCTTTGGTTTGCAACAATGCCGAGTTCACGAGTGTTTGTATAACGTATCCACGAAGCTGACTTTGGGTAAGTAGTAGAAAGTGGCATTCTTCTCTGACACTATATAAAATGGCGTGGCTCAAAACAAGGAGACGTGTAAGGTGCTTGGACAAAAATATTCTTTAGTCAAACAGTTTGCTGTTCAGGGCACATTTCTGTTGTTGACAGCACGGACATTCCTAAGAAATATTGACAAAGGTGGATGGTACTAAGGTGTAATTACCATTCTGTTTACTACAAAGCAGTATATTTCTAACCCCCCCCCCTAGTTTTCATTCCGGTAAAGCTGATTTACTCGCTGCCGTCTGGGGCTCCTCCTCGCCTGCGTGACCGCTCTTTAACAACTATTGTCCCGTCGTTTCCACGGATGCCTTTTTGACACGTTGCATAGTCGTTTGATACCGGCGGTAGTGACAATATCATTTGATTGCTAAGAATAAACAGATGCGCGGATATGTTCAAGAACGTCTTGCACCGGCAGCCGTCCCTGAACCTGTAGCCACAGCAGTTTCAGCTGAAATTCTACCTCGTCCAGCAGCTGCAAAACTTTTCAGGTTGAAGAGCAACTTTCCCAGTTGGAATGCCGGCGTGAGCCCATAACTCCTCTTCGGTTGGGAAGGCCTTCCGATCGAGGTTTCCGCCGGTGTCTTTTTCTCCTGAGTATGCACCACCACGGGGTACAGTGTACGTTTTCACGGTTCGGGAGTGGTAGAAGGGAGCGCGCACGCAGAGCTATCAAGCCGCTACCGATGGAATGCCGGTTGGGGTCGTGGGTGATGTAAATGTGTACGTCTCACGACTCAATGGGACGTGTCCGCTGTCCTTGTTAATCGAGTGGTACGTGTCTGGGTTTATGTGGTACAGATACAGTTAGGATGACTGCGAAGGGGGAGGAAAACGAACATCCGCATGGCTGTACGCGAGAAAATAGCTCAAAGGCTTCCAGTGTTGAAATCGTTATGGAACGGACGCATTTCGTTCGCTTGGAGGAAGTACACCGGCAATTCAAGAAGGGTCGGCCCGAAGGGAAGCGCGAATGGGCGCAAGAACAACGGAAAGCTGCTGCCACCACCATTACCGCTTTAAGTGCCAGCTCGCCAAGTAGCGGAGAATCCGTTCAGGATGAACACCAAGTTTTCAGTTTAAAAAACACCGGTGTAATCCAATATCACATGTTCAAATTAAGGGCCTTCAGAAGGGTATTTTCCACCGCTTGTGTCACTTTTAAGCACGCGCACATGGCCGGTTGCCGGTATAGGCGTGCATATGCGGTATATGCGGTTTTTAGTGGAAAATGGGGGAGGAGGAGGGGGCGTGCATGCGCAGCTATTGGTTTCACGCCCGTAGTAATGGATGATATGTCCCTTGTGCAGCCAGGAGGTATAAACGCGGACGTCAAATGACCCAACGAGACTTTTCTAGTGACATTGGTGGCTGAGAGTATTAGGATGGTGTGTTGCGCTAACAGTAACATGTTTAAGACGCGGGAGCGACACAGACAGATGCATGTTAGTCCACGAGAAGAAAACTTGGGTCCTTCGAAGGTTCATTCAGCTAATTAGCTAGGCAGTGTGCTTCTTGAGAAATCACAAACAAGCGTGCTTTCTTTCGTGCGCTCCTTGGAGTGCGTCCAGCTTCGCGGGTCATTCTTACGTGGTAGGAAACTTAATGGTTGGCAAAAACACAAAATTCCTTCTTGAAATTACTTTTTCCTTTCTGCGCCCCTCATGTTAATCTGGCACCTTGGACACACGCAATCCAGCGGTGACAAACTCGCCCTCACATGTTCTCCTTGCGCAGGGCTGCCCGGATGAAGGTAAAGCTGTGCCGATCGTAAGCTTCGCAATCGGCCGGCTGGATCCGCGCCATTGAACGCTCTGCGGCGCAGCGCAGCAGTGAGCGCCTGTGCTGTTGTTTGGTTTGTCCATGGGGCGTTGACAACATGGCGTCCCGCTGCTCGCTGAGAAGAGATTTGACGCTTAGTTTGAACTTGGAAAATACTTCCTCGATTGGATTAAAAAAGGGGCTGTAAGGGGGCAGTCGCTTCAGAGAATGCCTGGAGCTGGCGAGTGTCGCCTGCTCAGCTCGGCTGTGGGCTGGGGCGTTGTCAAACACGAAGACAGCCTCGCGGTCTGGCTCCGTATTCTGCACATGGGTCGAGACTTCGGAGAGGAAGTCGTTGAACACGACCCAGTGCACTTTGTCCGCCGTGTTCCAGTGGAGGACACCACGATCCGACATGCACGCCATAATGTTTAGATTTGCCCCTTTACTTGCAGTCGTAGTTTGAACTGCTGGGGCTCCCTTTCTCGCGCGTCCAAAGTTGCGACAGCACCATATGTTGTAGTTCGTCTCGTCCAGGTAATACCGTCTCACTTGCTTCCCATCGGTTCGCAGCCACTGGGCATATTTTTTCCAGTTCTCCTTGACGTCTGTGCGGTTGCGGTCCATAGGTTGCGGCGTCACCATATTGATGGTGTAGTTGTGTGCATCGAGAAGACGGTCGATGCTGCTGGTGCTAATTCTCAACCCAGTCAAGGCCTCTTGGACGGCTTCTTGAATTTGATTCAGTGTGTAGGTAGGGTTTCTATCCACAATGTCCTTCACCACCGCCACAACGTCACTTCCAAACTTCGGGGTAGAGCCACCTTTCTTCTTCGGCGTTTCTCGGTCGGTCGCCGCAACCGATCTGGCAGTCTTGAGGTCAATTCCGAGGGCCTGAGCTATCTTCTTTAGATCTCCACCTCGCCGAGCGGCATCTACAATACGGGCCCGGTCTACGTCGGAGACAGTTGCTCTTTTGGCTGGTGGCGCGCCAACAGGCCGAAGTGGGGGTCCCCGCTTTTTTGGTCGGTCCGGCGCACTCACAGTTGCAGAGCTTTGTTCCATGATCACGTTTGGTCCTCGAATGATGCAGCTAATAACCCTAGACGATGACCGGTCACACACAGCACAGGCGGGCAGGCGACCCAGAAAGCGCAACACCACGCAGCGAGGGTACTTCTGCGCGTGACCAGGGACGCTAAATTATTATCGTCTGCTTGCCTGTCTACCCGCACATATTTAATGAAAACCCAGTTCAAAAGTTTTCTGTTTTAAATAATAGAAATTGTTATGCGGAGCGGTGATTGTTACACTAAACCAAAAAAACAAATTCTTTCTCTTGCGCTTAGTGCAACGAAAAGCTCAAATTTCGAAGCATAAACTAGCCGGAGAGTTTTCATTTTCATGCGGTGACTCTTCAGTGATCGTCTGCTCGAGAAAACGCTTCAATATTTGGCGCCACGAATCCTTGAATTTTTTCTTATACAAAACCGTAATTCCGTGATTTCATTTATGTAGTTTAGAGTAACAATCACCGCTCCGCATAACAATTTCTATTATTTAAAACAGAAAACTTTTGAACTAGGTTTTCATTAAATATGTGCGGGTAGACAGGCAAGCAGACGATAATAATTTAGCGTCCCTGGTCACGCGCAGAAGTACCCTCGCTGCGTGGTGTTGCGCTTTCTGGGTCGCCTGCCCGCCTGTGCTGTGTGTGACCGGTCATCGTCTAGGGTTATTAGCTGCATCATTCGCGGACCAAACGTGATCATGGAACAAAGCTCTGCCACTGTGAGTGCGCCGGACCGACCAAAAAAGCGGGGACCCCCACTTCGGCCTGTTCGCGCGCCACCAGCCAAAAGAGCAACTGTCTCCGACGTAGACCGGGCCCGTATTGTAGATGCCGCTCGGCGAGGTGGAGATCTAAAGAAGATAGCTCAGGCCCTCGGAATTAACCTCAAGACTGCCAGATCGGTTGCGGCGACCGACCGAGAAACGCCGAAGAAGAAAGGTGGCTCTACCCCGAAGTTTGGAAGTGACGTTGTGGCGGTGGTGAAGGACATTGTGGATAGAAACCCTACCTACACACTGAATCAAATTCAAGAAGCCGTCCAAGAGGCCTTGACTGGGTTGAGAATTAGCACCAGCAGCATCGACCGACTTCTCGATGCACACAACTACACCATCAAAATGGTGACGCCGCAACCTATGGACCGCAACCGCAGAGACGTCAAGGAGAACGGGAAAAAATATGCCCAGTGGCTGCGAACCGATGGGAAGCAAGTGAGACGGTATTACCTGGACGAGACGAACTACAACATATGGTGCTGTCGCAACTTTGGACGCGCGAAAAAGGGAGCCCCAGCAGTTCAAACTACGACTGCAAGTAAAGGGGCAAATCTAAACATTATGGCGTGCATGTCGGATCGTGGTGTCCTCCACTGGAACACGGCGGACAAAGTGCACTGGGTCGTGTTCAACGACTTCCTCTCCGAAGTCTCGACCCATGTGCAGAATACGGAGCCAGACCGCGAGGCTGTCTTCGTGTTTGACAACGCCCCAGCCCACAGCCGAGCTGAGCAGGCGACACTCGCCAGCTCCAGGCATTCTCTGAAGCGACTGCCCCCTTACAGCCCCTTTTTTAATCCAATCGAGGAAGTATTTTCTAAGTTCAAACTAGGCGTCAAATCTCTTCTCAGCGAGCAGCGGGACGCCATGTTGTCAACGCCCCATGGACAAACCAAACAACAGCACAGGCGCTCACTGCTGCGCTGCGCCGCAGAGCGTTCAATGGCGCGGATCCAGCCGGCCGATTGCGAAGCTTACGATCGGCACAGCTTTACCTTCATCCGGGCAGCCCTGCGCAAGGAGAACATGTGAGGGCGAGTTTGTCACCGCTGGATTGCGTGTGTCCAAGGTGCCAGATTAACATGAGGGGCGCAGAAAGGAAAAAGTAATTTCAAGAAGGAATTTTGTGTTTTTGCCAACCATTAAGTTTCCTACCACGTAAGAATGACCCGCGAAGCTGGACGCACTCCAAGGAGCGCACGAAAGAAAGCACGCTTGTTTGTGGTTTCTCAAGAAGCACACTGCCTAGCTAATTAGCTGAATGAACCTTCGAAGGACCCAAGTTTTCTTCTCGTGGACTAACATGCATCTGTCTGTGTCGCTCCCGCGTCTTAAACATGTTACTGTTAGCGCAACACACCATCCTAATACTCTCAGCCACCAATGTCACTAGAAAAGTCTCGTTGGGTCATTTGACGTCCGCGTTTATCCCTTCTGGCTGCACAAGGGACATATCATCCATTACTACGGGCGTGAAACCAATAGCTGCGCATGCACGCCCCCTCCTCCTCCCCCATTTTCCACTAAAAACCGCATATACCGCATATGCACGCCTATACCGGCAACCGGCCATGTGCGCGTGCTTAAAAGTGACACAAGCGGTGGAAAATACCCTTCTGAAGGCCCTTAATTTGAACATGTGATATTGGATTACACCGGTGTTTTTTAAACTGAAAACTTGGTGTTCATCCTGAACGGATTCTCCGCTACTTGGCGAGCTGGCACTTAAAGCGGTAATGGCGGTGGCAGCAGCTTTCCGTTGTTCTTGCGCCCATTCGCGCTTCCCTTCGTGCCGACCCTTCTTGAATTGCCGGTGTACTTCCTCCAAGCGAACGAAATGCGTCCGTTCCATAACGATTTCAACACTGGAAGCCTTTGAGCTATTTTCTCGCGTACAGCCATGCGGCTGTTCGTTTTCCTCCCCCTTCGCAGTCATCCTAACTGTATCTGTAACACATAAACCCAGACACTTACCACTCGATTAACAAGGACAGCGGACACGTCCCATTGAGTCGTGAGACGTACACATTTACATCACCCACGACCCCAACCGGCGTTCCATCGGTAGCGGCTTGATAGCTGTGCGTGCGCGCTCCCTTCTACCACTCCCGAACCGTGAAAACGTACACTGTACCCCGTGGAGGTGCATACTCAGGAGAAAAAGACACCGGCGGAAACCTCGATCGGAAGGCCTTCCCAACCGAAGAGGAGTTATGGGCTCACGCCGGCATTCCAACTGGGAAAGTTGCTCTTCAACCTGAAAAGTTTTGCAGCTGCTGGACGAGGTAGAATTTCAGCTGAAACTGCTGTGGCTACAGGTTCAGGGACGGCTGCCGGTGCAAGACGTTCTTAGACATATCCGCGCATCTGTTTATTCTTAGCAATCAAATGATATTGTCACTACCGCCGGTATCAAACGACTATGCAACGTGTCAAAAAGGCATCCGTGGAAACGACGGGACAATAGTTGTTAAAGAGCGGTCACGCAGGCGAGGAGGAGCCCCAGACGGCAGCGAGTAAATCAGCTTTACCGGAATGAAAACTACGGGGGGGGGGGGGGGTTAGAAATATACTGCTTTGTAGTAAACAGAATGGTAATTACACCTTAGTACCATCCACCTTTGTCAATATTTCTTAGGAATGTCCGTGCTGTCAACAACAGAAATGTGCCCTGAACAGCAAACTGTTTGACTAAAGAATATTTTTGTCCAAGCACCTTACACGTCTCCTTGTTTTGAGCCACGCCATTTTATATAGTGTCAGAGGAGAATGCCACTTTTTACTACTTACCCAAAGTCAGCTTCGTGGATACGTTATACAAACACAGGTGAACTCGGCATTGTTGCAAACCAAAGATATCCATTCTTTATCATTGTACATTGAGGTAGCCAGACGTAGAGAGAGGTACATAGCGGTGTTGCAGTTAAAGGCCCATCATGTTTGGCAAGAAAACTGCAGAAATCCTACTCATCCCCACCAACCACCGGGAGGCTCCGGGCCACGATCCCTTCCAGGAAAGCAGAGCCACCGCGGCGAAGCTCGTTCCTGCCGTCCTCCCCCTAACTCCAAAGTGCCATATCTCGATTCTGTTACCTAAATCATTAAAGCAGCACCGGAGCTTCCTCTACTTTTTTACTTGAAATTTTATTGTAGCGAAAAGCTTATCGAAGTAATCTTAGTGCGAATGTCAACGGCTTTTATTAACGTATTCCATTTACATGTGACCCCAGCAAACCGGAGCTGTATATTCGACATTAGTGCTTGTGTGAACCGTAATTCGCAACTCAATCCTTATTTTCTCACCATTTGACTGCGACCGCTCTGTACTCACAAGACACACATAAAGACATATAGAGGAATAACCATTTCATAATTATAGAGAAGAATGCAGACCTATATTTTTTTAATTTTGCGAATAGCCTACGCGCGGCGAATGAATCTATTGGTGTATGTTCTCCTCCATTTTAGATTTATTTGCGCGTATTCTCCAGCCAGAAGTAAAACAGCAGTCTTCGGTGAACCCTTTGGCATGTTTTTATTCCAGGCTTTTAAAATGCTAGTGTTCTGCGTATTACTATTGCAACTTTGCAAAATAAGCACTCTTGACAACTCAAGGAAGAATAAGCTGATCTAATAATTTACATTTAAAAGAGGTTAAAACAGCGTCGCTTGCATACAGAATTCATAAATAAAAATATCTTGCAGTAAACAAAATATCTTGCAACAAATGATCAACTATAGCAAAGGGAAAATGTGGGACGTGATTTTTTAGCTCCACATAGATGCAATTTTTGTGCTCAAAGACAGTAGAAAACTACGTGCCCGCCGAGCGGTACACAAACCCAGGACCTACACAATATGCGTCTGGTGCGATGACCGCTACGCTACCGTCGGGGCGGTTCTCCCCTCCACTTTCTCGGGTATTTTTGCTAAGGTATTAGTTTCCTGTTGTCGGGGGTGGTAGCCAGCGCCACACATACGACTCGGGGTGAAAAGTCCCATCCTTGTAATCTCCGGGCCGCGGCTCGAGCGTCTACGACAGGTGAATAGTTGATGACCAGCGTTGAACCCTGTTAAGCTACCGTGATATATATATATATATATATATATATATATATATATATATATATATATATATATATATATATATATATTTTCTAGTAGTCATGACGAAACTGTCATGAAGAGTACTGCATTTGTGTGTTTTCAGCATTCGCGAAACCAGGCCCTTTTTTGTGCTTTCAAATTGTTGTGCCTGAAATCACGCACTATAGCAAAAAAAGAGTATTCACAAATCACGTGAAGAAATGATTCAATATTGTTATATTGGATATATAGGGTGACAGTACGCGCGCCGTCATCAGACTCATGGTATGTCACATTACATATTTATGATAATTAGGAGCCATGCCACATCATCTGTAATCACGTACACAAGAAAAAAGTTTTGACATCACGTAAGCAGCAATTGAACAGCATCTATTTCATACCTATGCTGTGATTACTCGTGCTATAATAAACCTTACAACTCCCATAAATATTTCATGATCCATAGGTGTGATGCGAGTTCTAGGGTAACATGGTCACAATAACAATCTTTTTCTGCACGTCACGGAAACAAGCAATTCAACAGCGTTCATTTGACACCCATTATGCCAGTACTCGTGATGTGCCACCTCATAGTAAGTCAAGTGACAAATTCATGATCCATTGGAGTCATGCGTCATCATAATGAATCATATTCACTATGACAAGTTTGTCGTACACATCTAGCGTGTGTTTCGTCGCCTCTTTTACCTTGTCTCTGTTTAGTGTTCGCTAGTAGGATGATTTCCTTAGTTAGTAACCAACTCGCCCAACTTACCGCCTTAGTGGTCGTACACATGTCGAATGCAAGTAATTAAACGGCGTTTAATTGACACCCATGTTGTCAATACTCGTCGTGTAATAAACCGCATAGTAAGTCACGTGACCAATTCATGATCCATAGGAGTCATGCACCATCAAAACGGGACATGTTCACAATGACAATAAGTTTTTGGGCATTACGTAAAAAGCAATTCAACAGTGTTCTTTTCATGCCCTTGATGCAAAAGCTGGTGATGCAATTAACCTCATGGTCAGTCACATGACTAAATCATGACGCATGGAAATCAAGCGACAAGCGACATCTTTGGGAATAATGTTTGCGATGACAAATTTTTCTGCACATACCGCAAACAAGCAAATGAATGGCAATCATTTGATACCTATGATGCGTTTACTCGTGAAAATACACGTCATGGTAGGTCACGTGACTGAGTACTCATCCGTAGGAGTCACGCGACATCATAAGAAGTCCAATTAACAGTTTTTCAAACACCATAAGCCTCTTTCTCGCATATGTAACTTTCTTTTTACATTCGCGCGGCGATAACCAAGTTCTAAGGCATCACTTTGACTTTTAACCCAATCTATGACTGACGACACTATCTCATGCCTCTAAACAGGAAGCAATATTCAATTTGTCCCGCGCGACTCCCCTAATCGAGACTTATTTCGATACCTCACAAGCCCTAGTGGCATCATACTGACTTTTAACGCAATCTATGACTCACGCGACTATCTCATGACTATAACCAGGAAGCAATTTTGAATTGGTCCCACGCGACTCCCCTCATCGAGACCTTTATTTTGATACCCCACAAGCCCCAGTACATCATACTGACTTTTAACGTAATCTATGATTCACGCGACTATCTCGTGACTATAACCAGGAAGCAATTTTGAATTTGTCCCACACGAATCTCCTCATCGAGACCTTTATTTTGATACCCCACAAGCCCTTGTGGCCTCACATTCACTTTTAACGTAATCTACGACTCACGCGACTATCTCATGACTATAACCAGGAAGCAATTTTGAATTGGTCCCACGCGACTCCCCTCATCGAGACCTTTATTTTGATACCCCACAAGCCCTTGTGGCCTCACATTGACTTTTAACGTAATCTAAGACTCACGTGACCATCTCATGACTATAACAAGGAATCAATTTTTAAATTGTCCCACGCGATTCTCCTTATCGAGACCTTTAATTTGATACCCCACAAGCCTTACCGGCATCAAGTTGACTTTCACCCAATTTATGACTCTCGTGACTATAACCAGGAAGCAATTTTTAATGTGTCCCACGTGACTCCCCTCATCGAGACCTTTATTTTGATACCCCACAAGCCCTAGTGGCATCTCACTGACTTTTAACGTAATCTATGACTCACGCGACTATCTCATGAATATAACCAGAAAGCAATTTTGAATTTGTCCCACGCGACTCCCCTCATCGAGACCTTTATTTTGATATCCCACAAGCCCTTGTGGCCTCACATTGATTTTTAACGTATTCTATGACTCACGTAACCATCTCATGACTATAACAAGGAAGCAATTTTTAAATTACCCCACGCTATTCTACTCATCGAGACCTTTAGTTTGATACCTAACAAGCCTTTGCGGCAGCAAGTTGTCTTTTAACCCAATTAATGACTCATGTGACTATCTCATGACTATAACTATGAAGCAATTTTTAATGTGTCCCACGTGACTCCCCTCGTCGAGAACTTTATTTTGATACCTCACAAGCCCCACTGGCATCATACTGACTTTTAACGTAATCTATGACTCACGCGACTATCTCATAACTATAACCAGGAAGCAATTTTGAATTTGTCCCACGTGACTCCCCTCATCGAGACCTTTATTTTGACACCCCACAAGCCCTTGTGGCCTCACATTGACTTTTAACGTTATCTATGACTCACGTGACCATCTCGTGACTATTCCAAGGAAGCAATTTCTAACTTGTCCCACGCGATTCCCCTCATCGAGACCTTTAATTTGATATCACACAAGCCCCAGTGGCGCAACTTTGACTTTTAACCCATTTTGTGAATCACGGGACTATTATCATGACTGTAAGTAAAAGGAAATTTTTAAATTGTCCCACGTGGTTCCCCTCATCGAGACATTTAATTTGGTACCTCACAAGCGCCAGTGACGTCACATTGACTTTTAACCCAATTTGTGAGTCACTAGGCTATCTCACGACTAAAACCAGGAAGCATTTTTTAGTTTGTGCTACATGATTCCGCTCATCGAGCCCTTTAATTTGATACCTTACAAGCCATAATGACATATCTTTGACTTTTAAGCCAATATATGACTCACGTGACTGTCTCACGACTTTAATTAGGAAGCAATTTTTAATGTTTGCACGGGATTCGTCTCATCGAGACGTTTAATTTGATACCTCACAAGCCCTAGTCCCATCTCTTTGACTTTGCACCCAATCTAAGGCTCACGTGACTCTCTCATGACTGCAATCGGGAAGCTATTTTTTATTTGTCCCACGTGATACCACTTTTGGAGACCTTTAATTTGATACCTCACAAGCCCTTGTGGCATTTAACCCAATCTATGACTTACGTGACTGTCTCATGACTATAAGCAGAAAGCAATTTTTAATTTCTCCCACGTGATTCCCCTTATCGAGACGTTTAATTTGGTACCTCACAGGTCCTGGTTACATCAATTTGACTTTTGTCCAAATCGATGGCTAACAAATAATGAATTAAGTACCTATATGAGGTAATTAATTACACAGAACGCGTGTCGCTCGTGCCTAATTTCTGAGAAAAAAAAGTGAGTTTCGTACGACTAACATTATCACGGTAACGAGAGGTTGACCCCTTAAACAACATGGAAACACGCGTTCTTCACACCCACACGCCAGGGCAAGTCCCGACCATTTTTGCGATTTTCTTCCGCGGGTGGCGCTGTTGAACGGCGCCAGCAGCGCCACCTGTCTGTTCCACGTTCGTGCCCGTATTGGATTTCGTGAGTTTCCCTAAAATTTCGCGTAAGTGAGCAATTTAAATGCGATAATTCATACCCATGACACCATCCTCGTATTCAGTATAGTAATTAGGCGAAAGTGCTGGATAGTCACGTGACTAATTTATTGCGCAGTTCTAGGTCATCTGGTTAAACTGGTCACGTAACCTAGTTCATGTAACTTGGATGAAAATACACTGCGCCCGGGTTTGTAGTAGTTGCCAAATAAATTGTCATGTGCTGTCATGTGTTGTGCACTGCGTGGGTCCTGGATTATATTGGTTGGCGCCTGGATTATATTGGTTGGCGCCTGGATTATATTCACTGGCGCTGGGATTATATTCACTGGCGTTTGGATTATATTGAGCGGGAAATCCTGTAGAAAAGGTCCCCACTCGGCGTATTTCCTGCATAGATCAAGTGGGGAGCTAAGTGGACCGACCCTCCAAACCTGCCGACAGCCTCACTTTTTTTCCCACAACCGGACTGGCCGTGGTCGAACCAGCTTTCTACGCGTGTGTGCGAGCGCGCGCGTGCTCAGTGTGTACGTGCGTAGTATGTGTACTGTGTACTCTTTGTTACCCGTGGTGCCTCCTGACGGTGCAAAAGAAAACTACTGTCCAGGAAAAACTCTTGTGGTGCTGGCGCAGGTACTCGATCCCAAACAGCTCAAAAGGTGGAAACAATTTCTCAAGTGCAATTTCTCCGTATGTGAAAAGAAATGTTCGAACTTCCTGTAACGCTTGATGCGCCTGCCCTGAGTCAAAAGGGATGAGGACCACTAAAGTAATTGCTCACTAGGCAGGACCACAAAATACGTTTCGCCGTTCTGCGCAGCCTCAGTCAAGGTACCATCATTCGTTGGAGGTACACACTCTAGATGGGGCATTGCTGCCGAAACGAAACACCCCATTTATTTATTTATTTATTTATTTATTTAGTTATTTATTTTTTTATACATACTGCAGACCACAGTAGGTAAAAGCCGGAAGGGCATTTGGTATGTATACAGGTGCAAGAAAAATAACAACTCAAGGGCAAGAAGAATTGCGATTACTCTATGGACGTTTCGACGAGATACTTCCAAAATTTGTTTGGGTCCGTCCTTATAAATTCAGACAGGAGTACTTTCAAATAACGGTCTTTCGACGGACGAACGGCCTGGGCTAGGTTGGCCTTGATGTCATTCATAACTCCAGAATTCGCATGACTTTTCCGTAACCGTTTCGATTTTCTTCTGAACTGGATTATGTGGCGTGTCGTCCAAGGGGGTCGTTTATTATCTTCTTTCGCTGATTTCGGATGAATTATCATACAATGAAGGCAAATGGCTTTAAACTGTTCTGATAACAAGTAGACATCTTTATTTCAAAACGAAGCAAAACATGTTTCCTAGTAGTCAATCACAGCTATGTCGTCGGCTCTCGAATAGTTTTTGGTGGTACGTAGTGATTTAAGGGCGGAATACAAGGGCGGAATAAAATTTTTTGTTTGAATTGCGGAATTTCTTAGTGAATAAAGCATACCGTGCTGCTGGACAAGCGCTGGGGCGCAATAATACACAAAACCTCTCAAATAAAAATATCTCCAAAAATTCAGATAATTGCCTACTAATGCATAGAATTCTTATGCCGTTTGTCTACACTGTGAGTTGTTTACAACCAAATATGGCGATAAGAAAAGAACAATGTTTTTTAAATATTTTATTCTTTAAAGTTTTATTCTGCTTTTTGCCAATGATGGAAACCTATACCTGTATGGTGACGAACTATGTTTATTTCGCCAATTATTGGTAGTTTCGTACCAAGCAAGAGGTACTGAAGAGTTGCCCCATTTGCGCTATTTCTAATTCGTATTTGCAATGTTATTTTGCGCACTTTTCTTTAAACAATCTTCATTTTTGTGAAAGTGCAGGAATATACATGGTTTGTAGCGTTTTTCGCCATTTTTACTTGTGTTTTCAACGTTTTTTTTAATGTTTTAGTTTATTCTTGACGTAGATTTTGGGCGGCAGCCGAAATATTCCAAGATTCTTCTGGGGATAAGAATCCACTGGGGATAATCGTAACGATACCATATAAACAATATATGTCGACCAGTACGGAATTTGAAGCTACCATTCCGCCCCGTCACCCCCCGTATCCTGGACAGTGTTTTAACACATTAACTGGTAAACGGGATAGGCATTAACCCATGATACCAAATTACCTCTCGACAGCCGTGAATATGCAAGCAGTGTGTGGGCGGGCGGATCCAGGTGGCAGGGTACTAATTCTGAGCGGTGACTGCTGTGAGGTTGCCTAGGGCAGCGGCGGCGGTACAACGTTGACAGCAATGGCTGCCACACCAGTGAAACCGACGACGAAGTGTAGACGCTCAATTTTTTGGTAATGAAGTTAATGCATTTGGTTGGAACACACAATTCCAGGTCTGCAGATTCGAACGAGGAGTGTTGGAGGGACTGATTATCACTCGAAAAGGCCGCCTATTTGATTGGTATTTCGTCAATATCTTATTTCTGCACTGCAGGTATAATATTTTTGGTAAGTGTGAAAGGCACGAACCTTAACGTCTGGTCAGTGCCGCAGTTTTCAAAGCAAGTGTGGCATACTTTTATGCACGATATAACCTATCGACTATGAACGGTGTATTGATCTAGGGGTCTGGAATGCTTTGTTTCAGTTAAGTCAAACATTATACGGGTGTATTATTTAGAATATATTGTCCTAACAAAAAAAATTGGGAACGATTACGATACTCCCTAAAGCGAAATGTGTGCTCAGGTCGTGATGATGATGATGATGATGATGATGATAGTTGGTGTTTAATGGCGCAAAGCCGACGAGGGCAAAGAGCGCCAGAGAAGTTATTTAATAAAAAGAAGTGATTACCACAAAAGGTAGTTATATAATGTGTAAACTGGACATAGTAAGATCAATAAAGATAATGGTGATGGCTGGTGTATAGGGCCAGATTTGATTATGCATGATAGGAAATGAGGTTTAAAAACTTAACATCTGACATATATTTAAAAACGCGTTTCACGGAAACCATCGCATCGTCACCTAGAAACAGGGATGGGTGTAGGGGAATATGTTGTCTGTAGAGTTCTCTGAAGTGTTTGTGTCGTGTTGTGTCAAGTGTCTTGCATTGTATGAGTATGTGGACTACGGATAGGCCCTCCCCACACCTGCTACACAGGGGTCTTGGAGATCCCGTGAGCAGGTGCGAGTGCGTCAGATGTGTATGGCCTATCCGTAATCTAGCTAAGGTAACTTCAATGTGCCTGTTGTGTGAGTCAGTAGTGTATTGTCCCAAGTGTGGTTTTATTACGTGTAGTTTGTTGTCTGCCTGTTCGCTCCAGTCTGCTTGCCAAGTTTTACGGAGTTGTTGTCTAATGTGTGGCTTGAGGTCTGTGTAAGGTAGTGTTGCCATGTCTACTGTGTTTCGGAGTGCAGCGTTGGCGGCCATTTCATCCGCCAATTCATTACCGCCAATGCCAGAGTGGCCTGGCACCCAACACACAGTCACCCCAAGGTTTGAGGAATAAGCTACCATAATTGTTTCGAAGACAAGATTAATGACATGGTTTTTTGATGACTTTCCGGATGATAATGCACGGACGACGCTCAACGAATCTGTATAAATGACGGATGTAGGAATACGATGTTCAACTATGTGACTTACAACGAGAAATATGCCATATCCTTCTGCCGTAAAAATACTTGTATTAACATTCATTGTTCTACATGCTTCAAAATTAGGCGCATGCGCAGCACAAGACACCGCAGTGGACGTTTTAGATGCATCACTGAAAAACTCTGCAGCCTTGTATTTATCCTGTATATACATGAAATGCTGCAAAATCCCACTTTTTGGTGTCCTGTTCTTATTGTATTTTAAGAAAGACAAGTCACATGCAACAGGACGAAGACGCCATGGTGCTACAAGATCGGTGTTAGATGACTTGAATGTGTCTACAAAGGAGACCTCATGAATAGTGACCTCGTCCCTTACTCTGAGCGAGAAGGGAACAGGAATGGATGGGCGATTTAAAAAGAGCTTTGATGTGGATGTATCATTAAAAACCGGTTTAAAAGGATGGTTGTCCATTGATGAAATTTTAGAGGCATATAACAAGTCAACATAGGTTCGCTGGTGTGATAAGCACCATTTGTCACACTCTGCGTAAAGACTCTGTACAGGGCTCGTACGGAATGCGCCACAAGAGAGGCGAAGCCCCAAGTGAAGCACTGGGTCGAGCATTTTAAGTGCTGTTTTAGTGGCTGACCCATACACAACACCCCCATAGTCCAATCTAGACCCCACTAGGCTTCTGAAAATACGTAACAGGAGTTGCTTATCCGTTCCATACGACTGGTGGGACAAGATTTTAAGAATGTTGAGAGCCTTTAGACATTTATGTTTCAATTGTTTAATGTGAGGGATGAACGTAAGCCTTTCATCCAACACCACACCTAAAAACTTGTGTTCCTTCCTCACAGGAATCGATTCGCCATTAAGGATAATGTCTGGGTCCGGATGGATCCCACGCCTCCTGGAGAAGACAACACAGGTGCTTTTTTCTGGGTTAAGTTCAAAACCGTTCTTGTCTGCCCAGCTGGCAAGTTTTTTGACACCGAGCTGGACTTGACGCTCACAGATGGACATATTACATGATTTAAAAGATACCTGGATGTCGTCTACATACATTGAATAAGAAATTGTAGGTGGCAGTGCCTTCCCAAGGGAGTTCATCTTAACTATGAACAGAGTGCAGCTTAGCACTCCACCTTACGGAACGCCGTTTTCTTCCACATGAACTCTTGAGAGTGTGCTACCTACTCTCACGCGAAACGTTCTTTCGGACAAATAACTAGCAAGGGTGTTGAGCATATGGCCGGAAACACCGAAAGACTTTAGGTCACTGAGGATCCCGTAACACCAAGCGGTGTGATAAGCCTTCTCAAGGTCAAAAAACACCGTTGTGCAAAACTGTTTGTGAATGACGGCGTCCTTTATATAGGACTCGAGCGCGTCGAGTTGGTCGTTGGTGGACCGCCCCGCCCTGAACCCTGCCTGGCAGCTCTCGAGAAGACCATTGTACTCAAGAAAGTACATGAGTCTCCTGTTTATCATCTTCTCGAGGAGCTTGCACAGGCAGCTTGCGAGGGCGATGGGCCGATAGCTAGCGGGAGAGGAAGGGTCTTTTCCTTCCTTCAGGAAAGCCACTACTATGGCCTCTCTCCAAGAGCGACGAATGTGCCCCGAAAGCCATATGTTGTTGTATAGATGTAGGAGTGTTTCAAGAGTGTCTGGGTGTAGGTATTGTATCATGGTGTATGTGATTTTGTCTGCACCTGGAGCTGAAGGCTTACACGCGTTCAGAGCAACCTTCAGCTCATGAATTGAAAAAGGAGAATTGTAAGAAGTGTGCGACTTGTTGTTATCACGCAGGGACTTCTTTTCTACATATGCCTTGTGTTTCATGAAAGTGTTTGTGTAGTGTGCTGAACTGGACACGTGTTCGAAGTGTTGTGCAAGTGTGTTAGCCTGGTCTTCCAGTGTGTCCCCTGTTGTACTAACCAGGGGCAGGCTGTGTGTCTGCTGTCCTTTTAGTTGTCGTATTCGTGTCCAGACTTTGTGTGTGTCAGTGTATGAGTTGATGGAAGTGAGGAAGGTGCGCCAACTCTCCCTTTTCGACTCACGACGCACTCGCTTCCCAAAAGCCTTTGCCCGTTTAAAAGAAATGAGGTTATCTGACGTGGGGTACCGGCGAAGGACACCCCACGCCTTGTTCTGGGCCTCTCGCGCCCGCCTACAGTCCTCGTTCCACCAGTGCCTCCTTGGATTGCGGGATGCACTGGTGGCCTGCGGCATAGACTTTTCGGCGGCGTCGAGTATGTGTGCCGTGACGAGTTGGGCTGCTTCCTCCACGTGTAGGTGTTTTATGGTTGTGTGGTGTAGTTTAGATGTTTCTGTGAATGTACTCCAGTTTGCTTTTGATTCATTAAACCTGTTATGGGAAGATGGACTGCATGGGCCTTTACCTATGTACGTTAGGGAAGTGGGGAAATGGTCACTACCATATGGGTCTGTGCCCACACCCCACTCAAGACATGGAAAGAGAACTGCGGAACCAATCGCCAAGTCAAGATGCGAGTATGTATTGTGTCCTAAGTTATGGTATGTAGGCTGTTTTTTGTTGAAAAAGCATGCTCCGGAGGATGTAAGAAACTTCTCTATCAGGCGACCGCGGGAATCCGTTCTGGAGAAGCCCCAAAGAGAGTTGTGCGCAATAAGGTCGCCTATAAGTATGTATGGTTCGGGCAGCTGGTCGACCAGTGCCTCGAAATCAGAGCTCAGAAGTGGAAAATCAGGAGAATGTAAATGGAGCATACCGTTATCAACCTAATAAATATTATCGTACGGATTGCTACAGCCTCGAGGACAGTGTTCAGAGTGACAGGGTGGCAGGCTAAGGATTTTCGGGCAATTATGGCCACACCGCCAGAAGAGTGTGTGCAGCCATCCCTGTCCTTTCTGAAGACCATGTAACTATTCAAGAAATTTGTGTGCTTGGAATTCAAATGTGTTTTCTGAACACACATTACACTTGGCTGATTAGCATGCAGTAGTTCGTATACATCGTCAAGATTTTTAAGAAGGCCTCTACAGTTCCATTGAATTATGTTTTCTCTTCCCATTATTTAGTGTGAGAGCTACTGGAGTGTGTGTGTTTGTTTATGTGTCGTCTTTCGGGGCTGTGACTCTCGCCTTTTTTAAGTGCGAATGCACTTTATAAGCGACCCCAAACCATCCACCGCCGGCGGCGGCGGCGGCGGCGGCGTCCGCAGTGCTCCTCTATATTTAAAAAAGAAACAGCATCCGGCGCCAGGTTTCGATCCGAGGACTTTGCGGCCGCAGCGCGACGCTCTACCGACCAAGCCACGGACGCGTCGGTGATATCAGTGTTAGTGACGCGCCTTATATCTTTAACGCATTCAAACTACGTCGTCAGCGGCGTGCGTTGGCGACTCAGCGGCGTTATAGCGGCTGGATAACTGCGTGGTGTACACCTGATACTACAAACCCGATGGAAGAGAAGGCGGCGAGGCGGTGGGCTGCGGGGGCCGAGCGCAAGCGCCGCAAGCGGGCCGACAACCGTGCATTCGCACTTTCACATTCTCCCCCTCGGGGAAATGCGGGGGAATTTTTGGCTTGTCGGGAGGCTTTGGCGTCGGGACGCGTTCCTTGCGCTGCGTTGCAGGCAGGAATGGCGCGACATCCATGTCGTCGTCGGATGTCCGAGGGGTGCCCGACGGACCGGCCCCCCCGGAATTGGCCCCTCCTCGGGAGCCCTTCGTTTGAGCCGCCACCGCCGAGGGCGTCCGGGGCGCCAGAGGTGGCACGGGCGGTGCGGTGGCGGTGGGAAGCGGTGCGGGGCCCGTGGTGTCCATCACCGCGGTACCCTCCAACGCACTGGAGGAGTTGGAGACAGAGGCGGGAGCGGCACCGGTCCCGACGAAAGAGGTTGCCACCACAACCGCTGCTGCCTCAGCAAGCGGCGTGGTGGCGGGTTGGACTGCCAGAGGCAACCCAGAGGGGGGCGGCGGAGGGACCAGGTCAGACTCGCTGAACTGGGTCCCTGTGGACACCAGACGCCGCTCCGCCCCCCGGCGAGCTGCGTCGGCGTACCTCCCGAGAGGGAAAGAGGCGAACCTCTTTCGCGCCTCTGGGAAGGTGATGTTCTCGGTTACCTTAATGTTGATTGTCTTTTTTTCCAGTTGGAATTTTTCGCACTTGCGGGAGTACGCTGCATGCGGACCGCCGCAGTTTACACAAGTGAGAGTTTCGGATGGACAGTTGTCAGTCGGATGATCGGGCGCCGCGCATTTTGCACACGTTGTTCGGCCACGGCAAGAGTTTGTACCGTGCCCGAACCGCTGGCACTTAAAACAGCGCCGCGGATTCGGGATGTACGGACGGATGGAGCAACGGATAAAACCTGCATGTATATGTTGTGGAAGAACTGCGAGGTCAAACGTCAAGATAATGTGCTTGGTGGGAATCTCCTTGTCGTCTCTGCGGATGGTGATGTGTCTCACGGCAGTGACGCCCTGATCCTTCAAGCCGGCAAGGAGATCCGGTTCCGTTTCGTTCAGGAGATCTGTTTCGGATATCACACCCTGCGAGCTGTTGAGGCTCCGATGGGTTGTGACCCTGATGTCGAGATCAGCCAGTCTAGTCGGAGCTAGAAGCTTTGCAGACTGCTGCTTGTCATTTATTTCGATTAGGAGTTCACCAGACCTTTGTTTTTTGCATTTATACGATTTTCCTATTATTGCTTCAAGATACTTGGCGATCAAGAAGACTGACTGAGATGCAAGAGGGTGGGTTGGATTCAGGGACTCCATGACAAGAAATCGAGAGTAATGATCTGGTTCAGGAAATGTCAAAGATGGCAATGGAGGAAACGATACTTCGGTGCGGCCCGTTTTAGGGGGCCGATCACGGTTGGGGGGGGGGGGGTTTAGACAATATCATAAAGCATAGTATAAAAGCAGGGAGACTGGGGTACTTTCTCCTTTGACCTTACCCTGGTAGTCAAAGAGGTCAAACATAATCCAAGATTTAACCAAAACACAATTACACAAAACAAGCTACCACGCACAGGTCACTTAAAACTTGTATAAATTAGATTCTATGATTTAACGCACCGCAGCTACACCTGGCCTACCAGGTTTGGAGTAATGAATGGCTCCGGATCAGTTTTAACAGTAGAGCTCTTTAGGCCTCAAATAATTCGAGCGGCGTTAAGAGAACACCCCAAGGGTTTGTTGTTGTTGTTGTTGTTGTTGCGCACCTTTCCCGTGAGCAGTGGGAAAAGGAGCTGTCCAGCTCCGGTCTCGAATCTCAGCTTAGGCTGGTAGAAAGGGCCGTAGCGGCAGGGGTCTCCAATGGAGTCCTGGACTGAGGGCGCCACACTACATTACGATACTGTCAATTAAGTTTATCCTCCTCGTTCTCCTCGTCTTACGGCGCGTATCCAAGCGGGGCATTGGCCAGGAATTGGGTATAAAGGGGCTAATGCGCCCACTCACAACAACTGAAAGTAGACAACTAACAATTTACACCCAGAAACAGCGGGTGATTACAAGACAAATTTGATTGTTGTGGTTGAATTTGAGAAAACGTAAACGTAATAATCAAGCCTAACAGGGCAGGCGCCTGGTCTCGGACAGTTATGCTGGATTCATGCAGCCACCCGTCTGGGACAATATCTCAGTGATGTGGGCCCAAGCGTAAGTAGCGCAGGCATGGAAATAGGAAGTTTAATCCGTTGTAATGACCTGGTAATATGTCGTTGTTTTATCATTAAAAAACCACGCGAATATAATAGGAAGCGCTCTAGTGTTTCATGATCCCCGCAAATACCACATAGGCCGGAAGAGGGGAGAAGTTCATATAAAAGTTCAGCTGGGGAACCCTACATCACAAGTTGGTAAATGTAACCTCGCATTGACGAGATTCACAAAAACAGAAATTCTACAATGTTTTAAATGGGCATATCCTTCAAAATTAGTGATGACCCCTTCCTGCGTTCTCGTCAAGCGAACATGATCTCGGGCGCCTCGCGGAGACCGCCCTGCGTCGTCGAGGCTTCCCAGTGGGCTTACGTTGCAAACCGAACAGCACGCCACGGGTCCGCCGCGTCGACGACGATGACGACGAATCTGTCATGCCATTCCTTCGCAATCAACACGGCCACCGTACGAGCTGATGAAGTGGAGGTTTACCGAGGCAAGAACGCGCTCAAAGAGGATTTGCCCAACGCGGCTGTGTCGTCGGACGACGACGAAGAAACGTATTGCGACGATTGCTACTAAATAAAACACTGTACATAGTTCAATTGTCTTTGCCTCCCAGTACCGTCCAAAACTGTTTTTCACTGCTGGGGTCTGTCTGCTCTCTCTGAGACCCGCTGTCAGTGTGGGAAGGTAGCCCGACGCCAAGCTCTGCTGTTTCTTCGGGCTTTCACCATTGTGCAAGCTGCGCTATTTTTGATGAACGTGGGATTCACAACTTGCGGGGACACCTCAACGTTTCACGATTTCATTTTTTTGCTGCCGTTTGAAGAGCAGCCACCACGGCCGGGACCGAGCCGATGTTCTTGGGCTCAGTAGCGCAACGCATCGCTCACTGTGCCGTCGCAGCGGGTGACTTCAGAAATGCCTGCGTTCTTCTGAACATAGCACTTAAAGGATGCGCTGTAATCAATAGGATAGCAGCGCTGCACGTTAAGCACGGATAACGCAGGTGCGCAACGGTGTGAAAGCGGAAGTACAGCTCGCGCGCACACCCAATCCAGTGCTTGGTTCCACGTGACAGGCTGGGCTCAGAAATGCGCAAACGGTACTTATCCTCTGTGCCTTGACGCGTCATGCCAAAATACGCCGGTGCTCGCACCGGTAGGCCCCCTCGACTGACATATGTTATCTCTATGTAGCTATATTTGGGAACGGTATTCCGATGGTATTGCCCAAGCCGCCACAATCGGCTACCGAAATCCATGATGCGTCACTGGCGAATTTCATAGCTGAACACGTCTAAACGTTGTATCTAGAAATGTCAAAGTTCCCCCCGCCAGGCAGAACACTGATTCTGGGGAAGTAGTGCTGGCATTAGAATCGGCAGGACTGCCACTCGCATTCCCAAGGTGCGTGCAGTGCGCGCGTGAATGTTTGTAATTATGCCGGACTGGTTACTTCAATGGTACCCGCGAAATCCTTCAACATTCCCACACGTAATCAGCGGTAATTATCGGTGGCAATTTTAATGCAAACTTATTATGTACCCCACAAGGCGTAAACTCTCGCTCTATTCATCGGAGCCACTTTTTAAATAAATCGCGCCTCTTTAACTGAAAAAGCCATGGCCCGAGTGGGAATTGATCCCAGCGACACAGGGTGACAGGAGAGCACCTTACACCCAACTTTACCCCAGGTCAACTCAAGATACCACTCGTCAGGGTGCTTTATTTAAGCATATAAAATGTCAGTGGGAAAACATTCGCTAATAAAAAGACTAATGAGAGCGCACCTCTCGTGGCTCCAGTATGACTGCCGCCTAAAGTGCCGTGCCTTTAGTCGTAATAAAACTTGTATACACATGCACCACCTGTATCCGCACCAGCTGGATGCAATCGGCCGTGTACGGCCAGTCAATGCGCTGGCTAGAAGCGATCGCCAACGCATTTACGCCAACGAAGCCGAACAAAAGGATCTGATATACAACGTAGTTTGTGAAGCCAATTTAGCGTTTAACCCGCCATGGTGGCTCAGTGGCTAAGGCGTTGCGCTAATGAGCACGAGGTCGCAGGTTCGGTTTCTGGCCGCGGCGGCCGCTTCTCTGGTGGAGGTCAAAAGCAAAAGCACCCGTGTGTACGAGATTTCGGCGCACGTTAAAGATCCTCACGAGGTCAAATTATTCCGGAGACCTCCACTACGGCGCGCCTCATCGCCTGCGTTGCGTCGGCGCGTTAAGCCTCACAATCAATCAATCAATCAATCAATATAGCTTTTAGAATTTTCTCCCTGAAGCCACAATTCATAGCCGGATTCTCTCAGTACCGAGATCCAAATCGTCTGTGGCCTCCCAGGATTCGAAGAAGACCAAAGGAAAAGGATAACGTCATTAGACATGCGCAATTCAAAGGGAACATCATCATCACTATTATGCCGTCGTCGTCATCATAATCTTTAACATAAAACACTTCCTGGTACGACATCTCATGTTCGGGCAGTTTTATTTTACCCCACAAACGCCTTTTTTAAATGCATTTTAAATGTGTTTTCTTTGATTACTGAGTATATATTTTCCCTTGGTGAGAGCCAGTTTCTTAGCCAATCTCCCTGCCTTGGTATGTGCCATTCTTCTGGCACCACCCCAACCACATGCAAGGAGGACGTAGCAGCAAAGGAGCCTTGATAAGTCTCATCAGCGAAAGAAGTAGCACCCTCACATGGAACCCACTCAAGGAGACTTGAACGCCCCGAGGAATTGCATAGTCGCACTTAAAAACGTCACCTCAACGCCAGATAAAAATTAATCTTCCAAATATAGTTGGCCTACAATAGCTGGACTTTCTTTAATGGCTTTTCAAGAAGAAAAAAGATTGGAGCAGCATGCTCCAGTGGTGCAAACCTGGAGAAACATCCGAGCCGCCCACTCTTACTTCATCGGAGACCCGGCTATTGCATCACTCATGGATTTTCTAAATTGCCGTTGGATATTCTCAATGACTGCAATGCCAGGATCGTTTTGACTGCAGCGGTATACATCGCTCCCTAAGTGGACCGCCTTAGCGCGCGCTGGATCCCGCGGCAACCGGCGTCGTCAACTCGGAGTCTTTGGCGCGATCTAGGCGTCTGTGATATTCACTCAAGGCGTGAACGCACGTGAACTGGAGAGTAGAAGAGCAGGCGAGAGATCAGGCGCCCAGAACGCTGGGGATCGTTCTCAAAGATCGAGCTGGCCGATGCCGCCCGCTCATCAGTAGGCGCACGCTTACCTGCGCTCGGTATTTTTCCTTGGTATTTTGTTGCGAACACCGCACGTGGTGCAAGCCTGGACGACGTCGGGGGCTTCTCACGTGTGTTCGGCTAGGGTATTGTCTGAAAATGCACTAAATGCTTAAGCTGCTCTGCTCTTATCAGCACGTCATTCGTTTCTTCGAGCCAAGTTCTTGTGAACCATGATATTACGGGTGTGATTACGATTCCGTTGCGGAAAGTTGAACACTGCTGTTTTAGCAGGGTGCAATGGAGGATACAGGTCCGCAAACTGTGTTTAGTGCCCATTTTTAATCGGCCGTCGCAGTCGATTTTGAAAGCGTAGTTCAGTCCAAAGCTCACAAACTTGAATAAGCTATTCAAATTCCTGGTTCCCAACAGTTTTCCCCCGGTGTGCGCTGTCCGTCTAGGAGATGTAGCAAAGCGCACACGCACTTCTCAACCAATGCGCTATACCAGGCTTTCCACGTTGCACTAGTCTAGGGAGGGGGCCATGGCCACCTGTCCGATGGAGTGGGGCAGAATGGTGCAGCTGCTTCCGAAGTAGGTTGCATTTTTCTAGCAACTGTTGGATGGGTCATAAATAGTGTGCTGTAGGCTGGCGGAAAAAGTGTACTCAGCTTTTGCAGGTCTGCCTTTGTTGTTGTTCGAAGCCAACTGCACGAGGCCTACTGTGGCGATATCGGCGTGGCATTTTCTTTTGCCTGACGTTAGTACAAAGGTAAGTGCGCACTTGGCTTGAAACGATACCAATCAACGAATTCAATCCTGAAAAGCGTCATGACAGCAAAAATTGTCACACAAGGAAGGTGAAAAATGTAGCGGTGCACAAAGCCCGCCAAAATATTCTCAAGAAAAAACCTAGAATCCTCGCAGTAATTTGGACTAAGAGTACTAAGAGACAGCCATTATGATGACACATGAAATCCGTCAATTGCCATCAGTTTGTTGAAAACGCGTCTTTGAATGGCCTATGATTTCTTACATGCGCAATGAGCTGAAATTTACAAACAAAAGAACCGAGGTATGTTATTAATGACGTAGCTCATAGGGTGGTCTTCTGTCCATTAAACTTTACGTTTGAACGTCCGTGCTCCGGGCTGTACAGAGAAAAACTTTTTTGGCTCCTCATCGGTGCTTACGAACTTCGATGCGAAATTATTGTGGCCTATCCTGTCGATGGTCATCAAAAATCTTTATGCTCTACTGCGTTTGTGTTGGCTGCCTTTATGGAGATTCCATGGTGTTGGTTCACGGCTTCTCAGTTCAGACTTCCGAAGTATCTGTTATCTAGTAAGCAACAGATGCAACTTCGATGTAAAACCTTTTTTGATCGAGCTGTTTTAGAGGGAAGAAAGGTGCGCGCCTATGCTCTGTTGCTACCTGGGTTTTTTCTGGGTACATGACGGGCGGCTGCCCGTGCCCTTTCCAGCCGTACCATAGAGAGGGCGCTCGGAGTTATAATAGGGCCGTGCAATATGGCCAGAAAAAAAAGCCGGGCAATATGGCCATAAACATATATTCGATGCCTCAGGTGGTGCATGAAAAAAACCCTGACATTGCTTTGTTGACATTGATGCCCGTTTGATTTCTGAACGGGCTTGCGCGTAGCAGTAGTAGTAGTAGTAGTAGTAGTAGTAGTAGTAGTAGTAGTAGTAGTAGTAGTAGTAGTAGTAGTAGTAGTAGTAGTAGTAGTAGTAGCAGTAGCAGCAGCAGTAGTGGTATTAGTAGCAGTGGCAGTAGTAGAGGAATTTGCCTCCCACAGAAATGGGTGCGCTTGCTCAGTCCAGGAGCCAAAGAGAAATTTTCTGATCCCTGACATGGAGAGCAGTAGTCTCTCCGGCCTGCGATAAACCGAGACAGCGAAAGAAAAAACTGTATGCCTATCCTCCAAAATCGTTAAATTATGTTCGTTCTATGTACACAAAAGTGGACGGAATAAGATATGTTACAAACACAACTTTCTCGCGAACGCCCTGTGGCTCTTGAAATATTGCGGATTCAAACGCCTCCGAATTGTCCTGAAATGACACCAGAGCCTCACATCGTTGGTGATAAGTAAATTTCAATATCTCCCCAACATTAATTACTTAGTAATTACTTGTCTTCGAATACACACTAGTACAACCCGTAAACATGTACTGTAAAAATACGAAGCGATTCTGAGAAAAGAAACCTTCCATATGATGTAAGGAATGGTAAAGGTAAAAGTTAAAAATTTGAAGGGTTACACCGGTATTGTGTGCGCGTCTTGTTTTATTTGCCGTTAGATAGGTGGCGACAACGTCACACTACTAGGTTGATGCACCCCACAGCCAGCGAATGCACTGTATGGGCGCCCTTCAGGTCTATGTGGGGCCGTATGCGCCCGTAAAACGTGTAGACAAGAGGGGTATGCTCTATGGGACAACTTGATGTAACGACGTTGACAAAAGTCGGAACGTTTCGTAAGATGCAAGCTTTTGTTCCATACATGTTTCAATTAACGCTCGCGGGATGCCAAAATGCAAGATATTTTACAGTGAAAAACTGCGTGACTTGCACCTCCTGCTTTCGTATGCACTTAAGAAACAAACGGCGCTTCAAAAAAGCAGACTCACTGACTCCTTTATTAACAAACGTAAGTGTCACTTAGGCACTTTAACACTTTTCGGTGCCTTAACGCGTTTCACGAACCAAATGTGTTGTGAAAGGGCGCCTTTTGCGAACTCAATGCTCTCTGCCCTACTCAAATTGTTTGAGGGTGCAAGCTCGGATGCTCTACAAGGGGTCGACATTCTGGTTTCTCGCCGGCGGAGATGCCATTTAAAATTCTGAGGTCTTCTTGAAAAGACAGAACTATTAGTTCTCTGCAGCAAAACACATGACTGACTAACCGATGCCACAGAGAGCAGAGGGGACGTACGACTACACGCCGACACGATGGCCTAGCACCTCAAAGCTTAAGTGGCGAACCTAAACCGCACTCTGACGTGGAAAGGCACGGTAGTTCTCGGTACAAGCGAAAAACAACACGAAGTGTAGTTGCTGCTGCTACCTGGTGTGGCGTCACGCTACAAAAGCAAAGCCAGAAGTGTATCTTATGTTAGACACGGGATGTCGCTAGTCTCACCGTTCATCATCATCGTCATCATCATCATCATCATCATCATCATCATCATCATCATCATCACAAATTCTAGACGCCAGACGATTCTAGACGTTTTCTTTGCTACTGGATACTAACCATAGTGCTAGGATTCGCTAAATTATACTCGACGGCTGATATTAAAGTAAAAGTGCAAAAAACAATGACTGAGCCGGTTGCTGACTTCGTTATATCAAGGTTACCCACCCCCACGTTCCTTACATAGCGGCCTTGAACACCTCGTTAAATCCAGAAATTTGTTATATAAAGGTACGGTACATCCACTTTGACAGTAGTTCTGTGCCTCCATATTCAGTGAGTTGAAATGAAAAGCGGATATCAGCTTTAGTTACTACGCTAAAGAAGTGGCACCCTGCGAGGATTCACTGAACGTCCGAAATAATGACACGCAAACTTTGTCGTGGCTTGTGGTAAGCTTTTTCCATACTTGGCTTCAGAAATTTAATAAAAACAGAAAACGGGAAAAGTCATGAATCTCTAATCTCAGGAATTTAATTTGTTTAAACATACTGCGGCCCCCACTTTGGGCTATGCCAGGAGGGGCAATTACACAGAGCTATAAAACAAAGCAATTCAACACAGCAACACAGCCGCAAGATGCCACAACGAAGCCCGTATCCAGTTTACGAAAGCAGTTTCAGCCTTGTTCAGTGGTAATATGACGCGTAATTGCATTTGTTTGATTCCGAAAAGGTAGCCTTATTTCACTGCTCCCACGGTATCTCCAAGAGCTTGTAATACCAATCTTTTCTCATTCCGCGCCGAGGCATCAATACAATTATACAAAAGGAGCTTTTACGTGCGGCTATAGTTACATAAAATTTTAGCAACACTGAAGGCAGGTTTGGAGAATAACGCTGTCTTGTCAGTTATATATGGCTTTCATCGCAAGTGAAGTTGCGAATTAAATTATTCGTGCTCCCAATGCAGTCAACATCTCATGTAAAGCTAAATTTTTGCAATTTTTCTAGCAGGATTCCAGTGTTGTAAATGAAGCTTCTTTGATGTTTACCTTACAGTGAGCAAAAATTTTTGATTACTGCCGCTGTTTTGAATATTTGTGTTCCTCCTAAATTCTAAAAGCTGCCTGTAACTGCAAAATCGTTTTACCATACACGAACTTGGCAACTGCACTGGTACTCAAGTACAAGTACAAGTATTCAAGTACAAAGGTGAATGCTCTCTACATTCGTGTTCCGTGCTAATGCTGTGACATCGAAAAAGAGCATGCGGATGTGTAATAATATGCGCAGCTGCTGGCAGAGAACATTACAATTTCATGGCAACTAATATTATGGGCCATGCTATGCTACAGGCCGACAGAAAAAGTTTCGGTTAGCGTATATTGGTTTCCTCGTTCGTCTACTGCGGCTCAGCTGTACGGCTCGTATAATACGTCAGAACTTGTTTTTGCTTCCAAACACAAGTTGACGCAAAAGTAAGTGGGTGCTCTTTCTCCCAATACTTTTAATTGCCAGATTGATTCCTAAGGATTGCTACCCGGTTATACCAAGCAAGGTAACCAGGTTACAGCACACGAAACACTTAATTTTATCCGGGCGAAGCACGCCACACCGTAGGAAAAAATTTAACTAAGTTAGTAATTTCAAGAAACTACCCATAACATGGCCAACGAACTAAGTCTCTTCTCGCCACTTAATGAAAATGCGCATATAAATATCGCGCTTTGCTCTGTTTTGTGAAAAAGGCGATTACTTTTCGCACAGCAAAGACAGTAGGTGCACTTTAATTACAAAGCAGCAGGTGCCTCGATTTTTATAGAATAGGGTGGACACCTGGACACGTGATATCAAGGAAAATATAGGTTTCTCGCGCAGTCGACTGGACTTATTCACTTAGACTGTATCATGTGTCCTGAGAGTCATTCGGCATCTCCCTTTCAATTCGTGCGTTGTCGCAAATTTCATGGGTGTCATTTCAGGAGCCCGACTACCGTGTTTCGGGCTGCTTTGCCGAAAGCTGGCAATCAAAAACAAACACCAATTATCATTTGTTTATTGGGTGACGATGCGCGCCCCGTAAGAGAAAAAGTTATGAACCCTTTTGTCTAACGACGGCGATGGTTGAACACGAAGCAGTCTCGTGAGGAATTCATAGGTTTTCCTATCCCCTTGGACTTTGACTCGTTGAGGCTTGATGTTGACTCGCACGCACTACATTCTTCAGAGCGCAGCGGCTTTGACTGTGACCCTTCGCCTTTTTATTTCATATAAAGAAAGCTTCGCGTTCAATCAGCGCCATCGTTATAGGGAAGTGTGCATGATTTTGCTCTCTAATTTTGCACATCCATGCACCCCTCTCCAAATCCAGACTGCTTTAACTATGCTGTAATGGCGCAATCGGTGGATCGCAGCTTCATAACGCTGGGGAACCACGTTTCACTCCCATTACAAGAACCGTTTTTTCTTGACTCCATCAACAATCATGATCATCATCGTCATAAAAAGTTGTCTTTCCTCCAGCGTGTTTTGGGCGAACTGCAGGCGACATAAGGGATAGGCTGGAAGGTTCACTTAAATACACCATTAAGTTGACAGGCACGATTACTTCAATAAATGCTGTTTGGCTGGAATACGTTTATTCAGGAAAAAGAGAGGGCAGGAGAGACAAAGGCTTAGGAGTGGTGGGTGGCCATCCTATTCCGCTAGGCCGCCCAGGGTCGCCGCCTCCTTCGCCCTCCAGATCAGGGCATCCTTGTCTTTGAGCTGGCAACTCCGCAACCCGCTCTCCCATCGCTCCACAGAAGGGAGATCGGGTGGTTGGGGCTTCAGTGGGCACATACAGCGTGAGCAGTTGGGTGCATAGCAGGTGTGGGAGATGTGGTGGAGGGCGACGTGGTTGTGGTATGTGTGAGTTCGAAGTCTTCGCCAGATGCGGGCATCGGAAACTGAGAGCGAAATCTGAGAATGGGGATATGTGCGTCGGGAGGCCCTGCAGCGGTACAGGATGACGGTGTAGGTTTGTTGGAATGGGATCAGGGCAGGGGGACCGTTGTCTAGGTTAGGGTGACAGGGCTCGTCTGGGAGGCCCCGGTAAGAAGATTGCGGGGCCGTGGCTTGAGCTACTTCGTTCCAGGGGGGATGTGTGGCTCTGTGCCCACACGATGCGGGTTAAGGGTAGAGAGCGTTGGGACAGGATGTGGAGGACCAGGGTGAAAACTGCCTTGAACGTAGCAGCGGCAGACGGCTTGAGAGTCTGTGAGCACCTTGACAGTGGGAGTCGTAGCGTGAGCGGTGGCAAGGGCTATAGCGGCTTCTTCTGCCATGCTCGTTGATGCTGTCTGCAGGCTGGAAGCCACGAGGGTGGTGGCGTCGGAGCGCACTACGGCAGCTACGTGTGCTTGCTGTCGGGGGTACGGAGTGGCTTCGGTGCAAAAGGAAGTTGAATCACTGCAGTATTTTCGAAGAAGGAGGCGGGTGCGATGCTGTCATCGTACAATGTTGTACGTGGGGTGCATATTGCGTGGGGTCGGAAACACCAGTATCTTGGCGCCTACACCCGTGGGTATTCGTTAGGGGTATCGGGAGTCTGGGCTACATGTCGACCGAGCTTATGCAGCACGTGTCGGCCCGTTGGGGTGAGCTACAGTGGTTCCAACTAGTTGTTTTGTGTCCTCCATTAATTCGGTGAGAGTTTATGGAAGGCGAGTTGCAGTAGTCGTCCGGCCGAGGTGTAAACAGGCAAGCCAACGCTGTCTTGTAGGATTTCCAAATTCGAATGTCAATTTTGGCCTGGTCTTGCCGCTTGAAGGCGAGGTATGAAGCTCCTTATGTGATCCGACTGGTTAGCATTGCTTGGAGAAAGCAGCAGGTGTCGGCTTCTTTGAGACCGAGTCTTCTCTAACAGGTTTATCTGAACAGGTGTGTTAGTTTCGACACAATATTTTGTAGTCTGGGGAGATATGCAGCCCCTGATCCGTCGTGGTGGCAGCAAAGCCCCAGAATGCGCAGTTTCTTTACAGTGGTAATCAGTTGGCCGCCGATAATATTGTGGTGTCCGGTGTCGGGTTTTGTGGTCGTCCTCTCGTCTTGTTTCGGAGAACGAGGAGGGAAGATTTACATGGGGCACATGAAAGACGGCACTACGGAGCTAATGCGAGATGACGTCAACTGCTTGCTGTAAATTGTCCTGCTGGTAACCTGGGGAGCCTGTGTTAGTCCAGAGCATGGGATCATCAGCAGATAGCGCATGATGTATTTCAGGTATCTGTGCAAGTTGCGCCATTGCATAATAAACGAAAATAAATGCATTAGCCAGCTATATTAGGTCATCTGCGTGCTGAAATTTATGTTGTTAGTCTTGAAAGTTACTTCTTGAAAATGTGTTTCCGCATCACTGACGCGTCTGTTTAGATTGATAACATTGGTCTGACCACCTAAGACGCACTTTCCGTTTAGGAGGAATTGCATTTTCTTGGAAGGCTTCTGAATTTTATCCTTTATACATACAAGCCATGTACAAATTATATCCCAGAATTTCTGTGTGCTATAAGCTTTTATTTTAGAAAAACGTGTTTTCTGAACAACCTGTTGACTAGCACTGAATAGCGCTTCTACGATAGCCAATGCATACAAATGATGTTCTCCGAATTGCCCTACACCGAATAACCGTTTACGGATTGTCTTTCGATGAACGAGCCGTACACCGGACCGGCCTACAAATTGTGGCGTAAACTGTCAGGCGGTGGTCTGAAGTTATAGGCCTCGTTGCTCCACTGTTCGTGACTGGGCACTTCATGCGGCAGTTTACTGGGCACTTTAAGTGGAAACCTCTTTTTATGAAGTGGGAAAGTCAATTGGTTAGGCTCCGGTTTAACCGCAGGCAAAAACTACAAGCGCCGTGACCAGCTGGACGTCATTTAACACGTATCGGTGTTGTTGTTCTAGTCGGCGGATGGCAATATTTTCTATTTTCTTTGTCTCGGCTTTTATTGGCGCATCTTTTATGTTTCTGTGTTCGCGTTTTCTGTTTTCGTGTATTGTGCACTTGAATTAAGAAACACTGATACACATGTTCATACCATAGTCGTAATTCTAATCTGGCCAGAACATCTGCTTTCCCAGTTGATATGAACGTTTTAACATGGCGTGACGACATCGTAATTTCTAAACATATCTTCCCATAAGTAAATTGTCTTAATACATTTTGTTATGGCTGATGTTTTTATGCAAAAGCCGTAAAAAGTCAGTTGTTGCATGTTAGTATTGTAGTTAAACAATTGCCGCGTATCTTCTCCTTTCGTTGCAAATATCGACGAAAAACGATTGTCGACTGGCGCCCTGCCAAATAAGTGCTTCAATTCGCTTTCCCGCTCACCTCTCATGCTATTCCTCTCCCGTCTCGTTCTTCACGAGATAACACGCTAGCAGTTTCATAAAGTCAATTTAAAATAATTTACACCGTTACACTGCTCCAAGTCGGATGCGTCCATGCCAGTGCTGCCGTACGACGGAGAGGCACGTGGAACGAAGCACCCTAGTACAACGTTTATAGAACCAGGTTGCTTTACTCCACGAGTGCTCCAAGCGGACCTTGGAACCTGCGTAGTAGAACCTTTCGTTGCTGTTGCCGTTTGATTTCTTAAATGCCGCCAGAAGCTATAGTGCGAGTGTGTTGCATGTGTGGGGCCAATCCGCAACCTGCATAAGGCAACCTCAGTGAATCTGCTGTGTGAGTCACTAGTGTACCATCCCAAGTGTGGCTTTATTACATGTAGTTTGTTGTCTGTTTGTTCACTCCAGTCTGTTTGCGATGTTGTACGCAAGTGTTGACATCTGTGGCTTGAGGTCTGTATAGGGTACCGTCGTTATGTCTACACTGCTACTGAGTGCAGAAGCAGCGGCACTCTCATCTGCGAACTCGTTGCCAGCGATGCCAGCGTGTACTTGGACCCAGCATAGCAGAAGCCCATGCTTTTACGCATAGACAGACATAATGGTGTTAACACAAGGTTAACTATTAGGAGTTTGGGGGCTTGAGCGATGATAGTGCACGAACAAAACTCAAGAAATCTGTAGAGATGATGGAATTGGGAATTTGATTGTCAAGATTGTGTTGTACAATGTGTACAATACCATATGCTTCTGCTGAAAAAATGGTTGCGTGTACGTTCATGGTTCTGGCTGCAATGAATTTCGGACCCAGCGCAAGACATTGAAAAAACGACAATGTTTTTATATTGAATCTACGCAAGCTGATCTAAAAGAAATTAGAAGTTGTTTTGCAGTGGTATAGACGCAAACGACATAGTACCGCTGAAATTGATGCGGTAAAGCGAGAAAAAAGAACGGTGATCGCCCTAAACTTGCCCGCCAGGTTTTGCGTATACACGCTAATCTTTATTTCTTAGTTTCACTGGAAATAGGTGAGGGGTGTAATGGGAAAAGGCACATTAACTACTTTGGTAGGTGGTTGCATCGAACACGGGGCCGGATGTTATATTCCTAAACCGAGCAGGCTATGATGAAGTCACACTACTTAAAGCAGTGTCTATTAGGTACAATCACCATCCCGTGGTTTTTTTTGTTTTAAATTTATGGTTTACTGCACACACCAGAAAAAAAAACGTTATAGTGAAAACAATGATGCAGGTCACTTTTACCGTGTCCTGAATTTGTCCACACTTTATAACGCTGACGCCTTCCTTTGAGCTCCTGCACTCTGAATGAACGAGTATCCCTAGCTTTTACCATGTCAACCTTGGGAACTTCACCTGCACCTCGAAATCAATGCGCTACACCGAGTGTTCCACTTCCTACCAGTGCGATGGTTAATGCTCTCGACACGTGTGCTACCACGCAGGTGTTGTAACTTCAAAAGCCAGGATGTAGACGTTTAACGACATGAGCAGCAGATGGCGAACCAATATATTATTTTAGTCTAACTGCTAGAATTTTCCAAATTCTGTGCTACAGACCGACGGTACAGGATCCGTGAGCGCCTCCAGGTTTCCCTCTTCGCTCCACAGCGGCACTCCAACACGGCTCGGAAAACAATTTTCACTTTGTCTTTTCTCCAGTCTTCAAGTTAACGCAAAGGTAAGCGGGAGCCTTCATTGCAATATTACGAACTGGCAGATCGATTGTTAAGATTTAATCTCCCATTATGCTAAGCAAGGTGAAAAGGTTTCAGTACACCAAACACTCAGCAGTACAATGAAGCATAAATGTACCCCAACATGCGAAACATTATTTCGCTTGTGATGGCAAAAAACTACCGATAAAAAGGAACAGGAACGAAGCCTCTTCTCGCCACTTAATAAAATGCATATTTAATGGTTGCGCTGTTTCCTTTATTCAAAAAGACACTTACGTTTGGCGCCCCCGAGAGAGTACGCTAGGTTCAGGTATGAAGCAGCAGCGGTCTCGCTTTTTATGAAATATCGTGCAAACTTCTAGACACGTGATCTCAAAGCAAACAAATCTGCCTTGAGAGCCATTTGGCATTGCGCTTCAAATTCTGAGTTGTTCTTAGTTTTCAATTCAGGAGGGCGAATATCGTCTTCGCTACTGCTGGGCAAAACATGGCAATCGAAGAGCAACACCCTCTGTCCTTTCCTTATTGGTCGATGATGCGCGCCTCGTACGAACAAAATGATGGGTCCCTTCGTTTAATGAACACAACGGTTATCGCAGAGCCTTCTTGTGAATAATTCCTTCGTTTTCGTATAAGCTTGGACTTTGATTCGTTGAACGTTGACTTTGACTTCCACGCATTTTGCACGTAAAAACCCAGTGGCTTTGACGTTTGAACATGCGCTATTTTATTTCTTGCGAAGAAAGCTTTGCGTTCAAGCACAGGCGTCGGTAGAGGGAGGGTGCATGTCTTTCCTCTCTAATTTTTCTCGTTCATGCGGATCTTTCATAATTCAAGCTCCTTTGACTGCACCGCAAACAGCCGAATCGGTTGGATCTCGGGTTCATCCATGATGGAGTCACGTCCGCTTCCGACCTCGGGAAGTGTGTCCTCTTCACTTAATCCACAATCATCATCATGTTTATCGTCATATATAGTGTCCTTCCTGCAGCGCGTTTTGGGTGGACTTGGGGCAACAGAAGTGATAGGCAGAAAGCATCACTTAAATACACTACGAAAGTGCAACGCCCGATTGCATACATAAAAGTGTCACACTTTTGTGAAGGATATGATTGAAAAGGCAGTCCCTCGCTTGGATGGAAGAACGAGTCGGTGGAGGGAGGCAAAAATTATCCACGTGTCTGCTGCCTTTCCTACTACTGTCTTCGAAAGACGATTGTATTAGGCCGCCCCTTCCATGTAACTGCCTTTAATCTCTCTCCCGACAACCCGTCACGCTCTTCGCCATTTTTCCACGCTTCACAATTAGAACAAAAGAGGTTGTCCCAAGCCAATGCAATCTTGCCGGGCTCCCATATAACTGCCATCAACTGGAACCTTTCGTTTCTGTTGAAATTACAATCCTGCCAAAGCGGGTCTCCGAGAGCGCTTTTTTATTTTGAGGTCACCACAATTTCAAAGACGGATTTTTATTTTCCTGCCCCAAAACCTCAAGCACCCATGTATTTTTGTTTAAAAGGAACAATGCAAACGTGAGATGTTTATTGATGTTTTGCATCAAACATGCCTAACTTCTAGTTTTTGCTTAACATTGTTGATGAATATAAGCATTGCCACCAGGTTATAAATTTATAAACCATGTTATAAACAATTCATAAATGTTTTCCCGATACGAACGTCTTGCTCGAGAATTACTAAAACTTTTAGCCAGGCATCTCAATAGAGGGAGAGACAGAGACAGAGATACGTACAGAACAATTTGTTCACCTTTAGGTAGCGCAAGAAACACTATCGTCTCTAAAAAGGGACGACGGGCAGATATATTGAGGGATGAATGTGCCGGCGAATAAGCAAACGAATGAACGGATCCATACATTTCACGGTGATAAACAGGCGGATGGTGGGAGCTTTACATAAATGTACAATTTGGTAACCCAGAGGCGGGAGGGCAGGTAAATACATAGGAGTTGATTGTGTTTGGGCGTAACGCTAAGACGTGTGTACTTTTTTTATTGCGCCACATTTTCCCTGAAAATGCTTCAGAATATTATGAACCATCGCAAAGATTAGAAGAAAGATGCTTAGCATCGAACAATGCTTCCAAAACACGCAACAAGATACTTTCCGTAATTCTTAATTGGCTGCAGAAGATGTGACTCATTCTAGACTAGGTAGCTGCCTTCGCCAGCCACGCAGTGGTTGTAGTCCTACCTACAACACATTCACGCAAGTTCTTGTCCAAATATGCTGATTTTTAGCGTTAATAAATATAAATGTCCTCTTACACATAATTATTGAATCTTATTTCACGCTTGCTGCAATACACTGGTTTTGTCATCATTGCTAATGCTCTACTTCCGAAGCCCGATGCCTCCACGACTGTCCCTCAATCTACACCCCTACAGATGGAGCGTTTAGGGGACCCGGTTCCAAGCATACAGCAGTTGTTGAGCTTCATTTCGGCAAAGCGTAAAGGAAGTAGAAGAGGTGGCGGATATAAATATTCGGATCAGTAAATACCAACGTGACTGCAACCTAAAAACGGTTTTTCAGATGGCGAACGTACTCAAAAGCCCAATGAGCGAGACATACTGGCCTCAAGACGTGAACAGAAATTTTGGCGGATATATTCTTGATCACCTTCGTCGCTCATCCAACTCCAAATTGGTGAGTTTTAGAGCAGTTTCTAGGACGGGACTATTTAACCACAGATCATTTAGGCTTTTGTTTCCGCGGTCAAGGGTTACGAGAAAAATATGCAAAAAAAAGACCGAGCGCTCGTGCACGTCCGTGTCGTGATGAGTGCCCGGCGTCGTCCTGGCTTCAGTGGGGGTGGGGTTGTGGCACATGAGGAGCACACTAGAAATACCAAAGAAAACATAATGGCGTTAGCGGGCTCATGGTGAGGAGCGCCCGGCGTCGGCCCACTCGACTTTCGAGAGCACACTGGGGAGAGTTCGTGGCGTGATCTCTAGTGTGCTGTTTTCTTCGCCAGTTTACGTGAGTTAGCGCCTTATGCGGCTTGCACAGACGCCGAGGTTGCGCTACAGACGCCTAATTCGCGAAGTCGGTTGCCGCGGTTTTTAGCGCATGGTACTTCGGTCCACCTTGGAAGATATGTGGATGCATACGAACAAACGCATCCGGGCCAGCTAGTCATGTAGAACTGTCAGCGGAAAGATTGGAACTCCATGTGAGGTACAACAGGTGGGTCTCCGACGAAGGAAAAGGGGCCGGGAGCTCAGCTGTTTCTCTTGACTTGCCTCATTAGTGCAAGCGGCCGTATTTTCTTAATCAGCGCCTGTTGGAATATGGTTACCTTACCCCGTTTTTCTCGCTGAGGGCACTTTGCTCTCCTTTGCTTTTTCTTCGGCGGGAAATATTGCTGGACTGCAAAAGAAATATCTTAGGTTTAACACTTCGGAATTATTGTTATGAGCGACAGCAAAGTATTTGAATACAGGGATTTGTTAAAGGTTGCTTTTGATTGAGATTTCGCAGCGTGTTGTCTAGATGTTTGTCCTAGATGATTGGATTCGCCCTTCTCGTTGCACTGAACTTCAGAGCTACTGCTCTTGTGTAGGAGCCACGGTGACTGCTTTTCAATCGAAGCGAATAGAAAAAACTCGGTTTCATACGACATTGCTGCGCACATGGGGTCTCAACGAGAAAAATAATTACGTAGTCTTACACAGTGGCACGTCTGAGACACCGAGCTGTAGCGTATAGTAGAAAACCTACATGTGAACTTGTCTACATTGTAACCAACAAGCGATCAGTACGTCGTTTTAGTGTCTCAGTAAACAAATAGAGCTTCTGTTTCATCTTACGTTTTGGCTTAGTGTTTCGCAATATCACCAGGGCACCCAAAAATACACTGCCTGAAGACTACTATGCTCCTTAATGCAAACATTGTGCGCAGCGCGAATGGCCCACCAAGTCTTCTCCTACGCATAGCTGCTGCTTCTTACGAAGTCATCGCGTGATCAGCGAGCGAACGGTTATAGTGTACTCGAGAGGTCTGTCGTCGGGGGCTGGGGGGGGGGGGGGGGTTCATTGTGCGATGAAAATTCTGATAGCGAACTCATTTTGTAAGCAGCGCTCCTGGTGGCTGCTTACGAGTTAGCTTCAGAAGATTTGTTGTCTAAATACAACCATATTTATTGCCGTACGCAGCCTCATTTCTCCATTTTATAGCATAAAGTATTATACAACATCATACAATTTTTGAGTTTGGGTTAAAAACGTTTGGACGGCGCTGGGTGCAACAGGATTTTACCGAAGAGCGCCGGAGCATACATGCATTATTTTCACATCGCAAAAAGTACACCGGGTTCTTTATTAGTTCTCCCGCACTCGAGACACCTTTATCTTATAGTACACTGTGGCGTGGTGACGGGCGGTACTCTGCTATAATTGTGCACTCTGTCGTCGCCCCCGACCATGTTGTAAATCGTGTTTTAACCTCCCACACACACGGCACGTGGCTCGAATGAGCCACACAAAAAGGAATAGAGAGAGAGTTACTTTACTGAAAAAGAAAAGAACAAAGAGGAGGACGCCGAAAGACCTGTGTACGTGTATCAAACAGCCCTGCTTTGCTTATGTTGCGCCGTCTCGGCATGCCGCCCTCATCCTCACGCGTTCGCCACACTTTGCTCCTCTGCTTTTCTTCTATCTTTAGTTTTCCCTTCACCAGCTCGGTTTCTAGGCCGATGAACCGCCAAACCACATTAGCAGAGGCCTACGTTCTGCGCAATAACACTGCGCGTATTATACATCGTTCATAGCCCAGCTTTGTTTCTGAGTAGTTGAAACCAAAAATTTCTTTCGATTTTAGTGAAAAACGTATCTACTGCCGCATGGCTTATTGCAATTCAGTTTGTAAAGAAAAGACAAGTCTATTACTTTTGCAGATTTTGCTTTGAAGTACACCACGTGACGTTCGTTTATAACGTTATTCGATCAATCTCAGCTTTCATTCTCGACGGGTAATGTTTTGTTTTAGTACATATTTTCTTCTACTCCTCACTTCTTTAAAGCAGATTTTTCGACCTCCAATGTATTTGTCATCATCCTGTGCCTACGAAATTATCTCTGGCCGATTCTACAGTGCATAATACTCATCCAGGTGACCGTGTTTGAGCTTTCGAGCAATACAGCCTTACTTCATGTTCACAGAACACGCTAATCTTAACTATCTCCGTACAGATATTTGTCACGATGCCCACAAATAAGTGGCTGCACGAAGAGTTATCACAGTGATCATATAAAAGCGCCTGTTTTGGAAAGCGGAACTTGACCGTGTCAGGAAAAGTTTTCCAAGTTCCTTGGTAGGCCACAATGAGAGCATTTTGGGGCTTTGCTTGATTGCATAATTGCGGATGCTTAGTTTGAGCAGGCAGTGGGCAACGTCGCATGCTTTTAGGAAAACGCACGCAATAAGAAACCTGACGAGTTACTTATTACTACTGTTTATTCCCCAACAGGTTGGCGTGAAGTTTGTAAGAAACGCTTTCCCGCTCCTATTTCCTTCAGAGGGATCACACTGTGTTTCATCACTGCGATGTGATACAGTTGTTGTAATATAGCGGCCAAGACGTTGTGCAAAGAACGTTATTTTAAGGAGCATCATTGCAGTGGTGAATTAAATTATTTCTTGAAGGGATTATATGCTAATATGACTCCCAACAGACGTCACGCTTTGTTGAAAAGAGCATCAGGATTTTGTTGACATGCCCAGATCAATGCTACCAAGCATGAAGAGTGGACGTACGCCGAGGTGGCAGACAAAGCCGTAGGTGTGCACGCTGCCCTGTCCAACTTGGGCCTTGGTGAAGGCGACAGAATTTGCGCGATGGTCACCCCGCGTTTGGAGCTACTGCCACTGTTTGTCGGTGCAGCCTGCGCCAACGTTGCGTTCGTCTACAAGGAGCCGGGGTACACAGTGGGTAAGACGTTACTTGCCCTACTAAGTGTGTTTTTGTAGCTAACTATACATTACGAAATCATCAACGACAGTGCTGTTGTGCACGGAGCAACATGATACAATAGACGTCAACAGTCCTCTACATTTGGCTGATATTCCGCCGAAAGCAGTGCAGCGTGGCGACCATTTATAGCTGTAAAGAATTCAAATACGAGTGCTACATCAGAAGCAACAGCGTAATTTCAAACGACCAATTTCAGGACTGACCCTGTAGACCAAGTCGGAAATAGGTTTGCGGAAAAAAAGCTGACTTTTTTCAATAAAGATGGCAATGTATGTGAGTTGAATTACCGAGCAGGTGTGGAAAGGTAGGGTTTGGAAACGTGAACGATAACAGAAGCCTTCGATAAAAGATATCCTAAAAAAAACTATGCTTTCTCGAATGGCACTTAAATACAGGGTCACATTATATAAGGGAGATACGGGCTCTGATTGTTTTTCCTGCAACAGATGAGACGATGACATCATGCGCCAGAATCATCGTCCCAGCATGTGCCTGTTTTCTTTTTATGCATTCAGCAGTATTGCCAGATAAAGTGCTTCAACTACAAGAACGGAAACAGCTGGATGGCTGGTAGTACACCAATAATTAGTAGGAAAACCAAAAGAAAACCGCCAGGTGGTTGGTTTTATATGTATTTTATATTTTGCAAATTCTTGATTTCGCAAAATTTTCTTGATGCCCAAATTAGACTTGTTTGTTAGATATACGTAAACGCACATACCTAAACTTGCAAAGCTACCTTCCTCCATTCGTGATAATAAGGGCCGCGTTGGAAACTAAACTAATTAGATCATCATAATAGGGATGCACAGGCCCAAACACTAACTTTCCACCCGAGGTTTTTTGTCTTTGAACCACGCTAGAAGGTAGACACACTGCAAGCTTCACATCGTTACTGTATCCACACTGATTATATGCGTATGTGTACAATACCAGCTCAGAAATAAGAACATACCCCAATAAAATTTCGCAAGCAGAATTCGTCTTTAGTTAGCAAAGAACAAAAAGGCCATTCATGATTTCAAAAGCGCTTTTACAGGATTACAAATTCTAAAACTTTTCGCCCACCCTCGAGCAGCTTAGTGCTCACAGCATAGAAGCTGGTTTGGGTTCCGGGATAAGTTGACAGTGCATAATGAAAACTAGTAGACCTTGCTACATTTAAAGTTTTAAAGACCTTAATGAAGAACAGTTGTTTCAGGTATCCCTCAAAAGCTGGAAGTTTTGTTTTGCTTTTACACCTAAAAACAAGTGATCTAACAAAACACGAGGCATCCGAAACACAGTGTTGGCTTCACAGAATGTGTTACAGAAGGCTTCACAGAATGTGTTATTTTGCAGTTATTTTGTGCTATCGCACACTAGTTGTAGTTTCTCCAGGCGCCCTGACTAGTTTCTGGAAGATGTGCATGCTTCCTGGATATATTCAAAGTGGGAACTGGGCCCCAGTGCTCCACAAATGTCAATGTTACGGTATTCTTTTCATTCAGTCGCCTAAGAATTGTCTTGAGGCGATTGGCAACATCCTGCCAAGAGAATGCCAGGGCGGGACTGGCGACGATATAATGATGTACCCGAAAAGTGCGTTTGATACTCGAAGGAAATGCCGTTTAGTTTTTAGCAGTAGCAGGGTGTTTTGCAGGGTCAAATGCCCGCTGATGTTAAGTTGATAATACACTATTTGTGCAATGTTCAACAGCGCTTCAATTATCACTTTCACGGCTTGGACGCGTGCCAATATAAAGCTGTTGGGTGCGCGTGAATATGCGTAATTTTCATGCACCTAGGGAACACGGTTGAATTGATTGAGTTAAAATTAGGTTCGTACCTAGAAGAGCACGCTAGCCTTAGGCTACTATTAGCATGCAGGACGACTTTTTGTACGTAATTTAGAGAAATATAATTGTGTAAAATAACAAGTGCTTGATGTACGGAAATGAAATCGGGTAAGATATTCGAAACATCTGTAGCAGGGCTAAATACGACGAAATATAGAGACTAAACCGTTGGTAACTACTATGTACTCCGGGTAGGAGAAACAATCTTGTATACAACAGCACAAAAAATGGTTTGGTTCTAGCAAGAAGCAACTATTGTGCAACGTGCTCTAAAATCCCCTTGGTCTGCATTAGGAATTCACTCGTGCACTTTAGTCCTAGCTGAAGCCAATAACGAGTCCATGGACGTAAGCAGAGGCAGACTGAGGCAGAGGCAGGCAGAGGCAGAGGCAGAGGCAGTAATCAAGAATAGTCAGTACGCACCACTGCCAATCCGGACAATTGCTGAAAAAACTCCTTGCACAAGCGCTATTTAAACGCTTTTAAAATGCTGTGAGTTTATTCCATCTTTTTTGTAACCGGGCACCTATTTTTAAAACATTTTGTTAATTGAAGCACTCGGTTGGCTGTATGGGAAAGTTGCTTATACATTTTATAGCACTATCTTGATTTCTGCACGGTACAAATAGCAAACAGTACTCCATACTATGAATACTGCACAAGAAAAACTAACTTGTAAACTGCTATAGTTGTAGAAGTACATATAAATCAAAATAGGTGGTAGAAGTGAAATTGCGCAACGGAGAACAATTTTTTCTGCAGATTTTCTTGTAGACCATTTGGAAAGCTTTGACCTTGCCGCCATCAGTTGTGATTCAGAAAATACCGAAACTGCATTGGCTCTTCAGGGGAGACTTCCAACAGTAAAGGTGGGAAGTTTTATTTTTAGTAATGATCACTTTATCCGACTGTGACTTTACTATTCTGGTTTTCGTGTGCAATGACTTATTTTCACGCAATATAAAAAAACACCGCAAAGAGGGGCGGTGATTGTTTGTGGTCTGTATTCGCACTCAAAATAACGCGTACCCTCATTTACGAAAGCTCGACAGACCGGGAAATTATGCTGCGTTTCCAGGTAGTTTTCTTTAATGTCAGAATAGGTTGACCGTTGCCCTATGTGAAGCTTCGGTAATAAGATGGGCGGTACAGTAGAGGTCCTAACTAAGCGGCGCACCTAAATTAGTATATGTTTAAAAGCATTACGGGTATAAAAAATGGTCTTTAAAATAACTGTAGAAACTGTGATTTGTTGGCCAGTTGAAAAAGGACAAGGTGCTTGCTTGGTTGAGGTTTCGCAGTCTTCTTTTACAACTGCTACAAATATTCCGCAGGTGCCCCAAAAGGTATCCAGGTGCTCTTTGCGATATCGTACCTAGTCGGACATGCCGGTTTTGTACACCGGCCACTCCGAGTAACTACTAAACCCCAACAGCTTAGTTGGATAGCTCTGTCATCCTAATCAGTGTTGCTACTAGAGAGCGCGCTCTCAACTGGTTCCTTCAATGATTGGGTCAATGACATCTTATACTGAACTCTTCTGGATTCCCTGTAGGTCTCCGATATGTCAAGGCATCCACAGTGGGCAATAAACACAAACTACGTGTTAGCGATAGTCACCAAGACGGGCCTACACTTTGCTCATGCGATGCTCGGGGGTTTATCACCTGATAGAATGTGACCCACAAATTAGTAATTACCAAAAACTGCCCAGACACCCAATAGTGCCGCGCATATAATTCGCTTTTGGGTGAATGGCTTGTTGCGGAGCCCATGTTCACTTACAAAAAACCACTGCCCCAAATCTCTTTCGACTGTCTTGTAACGTACCCAGATGTGACTCGTGGATTAGCGGGCGTCACGGAACCCGCTCTGTACCAAAATTAAGTGCCTCACGCTGGTAAACCACTAGTGCCAGGCCACCGCTTACCGGTGCATAGAAAGAAAACACATTCCCAAGAATTGCGGAAATGTGACGACTCACTTTTGGCCCACTAAGCACTCACGGTTACCCACAGGTACTGGTCAGCTAAGAACGAGTACTGATCCACTGGGCAATTAGCTAAGAATTACCGCGGGCCTTCTTTAAGACAGGGGAGCAATGCATTTGACACATGTTGCACACGGCCCACACATTTCTAGTGACCACACAAAAAATGTTGACCACACAGGAGGCGGCTACAGGTCATCAGTGGGTCGCCAGCTGGTCACATTATGCCCCGTCATGCAAGCTCTCTGTTATATAAATAGCTAGCTACACAGTCGTGACGGCTGAGGAACGTAACAAGTAAATGCAACTACCCGCGGCTGCATAGCGTGTCCTGCAGACACAGTAAGATTTGAATGTGAGGAAGGGAACGCAAAGGAAGAGTAAATACGCAGGGTGAATTTGAGGCTATAAGGGGGAAGGGGGAAACGTGGAGGGGATAGATTAGCTTAGACAGGATTACAACAGGATCTGTGTTTATGACGAAAAGAAAGAGAAGGGAGATTGGAGTAGACGACCGAAGGGGGAGCTTATCGAAAGGGACTGCTGGATGCATAAAGGAACTGAAGGAGAGAGAGAGATGATTTCGGTAGTCGACGCGGGGAAGAGGGAAGAGGACAAGGGCGGGGGTAAGAAAAGAAACGAAAGAGTAGGAGAGCGGAAAGTAAGTTGCAAAAGAAACATGGCGGAGAAAAATTAGTAGAGCGTTGTGGACTGAAGGACGGGAAAAGAGAGTAGTGAGGAAGGACTTGGGAGCCAATCCTGGTTGAGAGGGGGAAACCAGAATGGGCGTTATATGCAAGCGATAACAAAAGACAAATCCTGCTTTCTGTATTCCTGTTTCACTACCGCCTCCAGTCGAAGAGGTCATCGGAAGCGAATTTTGCATGTAAAAGCATTCCGGCGTCTTCCACCTCGTTGAGGAAACACACAAAGTAGAGTACAGACTCAGCAAACGGCCAATTGTTTCCAACATTCCTTCCAGAAAAACAATCAGGCGCGGGTCAAATATGTACAAATATAACGAAATGAAGGGCGTGGCGCGGAGGAACACGGCCAGCAACCTACTGGCCTTACATTGAATTTATCCTCTTCGTCAGTTTATGCAGGTAGTCTCCCTGGCAGTATGAAATCAATAGAGGGTAAGTGGCATCGTCATCCGAGTGTGGCCGACTGCTGGGAAAAGTATCGTGGGCTTAGCCGTAAACTTTTTCATATTTTCGTCCAACCTTATTAGGGTATGTGAAGAACCAAATAGGTGTCACTTTTTTAACGAAAGGCTAGAAACAACGTATGGGAGAGCGCTTAACGGAAACAATGAATTGGACGTCTTGATTCCATAGATTTTTGGCTCGTCGCTTTGTATATGTGGAGCCTTGTAGTCCTTCTGCGCTTGAAGTGTTTATTCACGCAGTTGCACTTCACCAACTAGCTGAAAACCTGTCGCCGGCATTGCAGAAGCTGTACGCTGGATTTTTATAGTGATGATGACGATGGTTCAATTTAATTGGTGGAAGGCCATCTAGGGCAATGAGCGATAAAAAAGGTAGCAAAGTATTAGTGGTTGTTGCCCTGAATAAACGTGATTCTCCTTACGGATGTAGGTATTGGGAATTTTGCCGCGTGGAAACAGCGGATAAAGTATAATGCGTATGGTGACATCAATATTAAAGCCCTTGTTTTTAAATGTCCTTCTTAGACACAAAACTGCTAACGGGGCGACAACACTGTCGGCCAGCGTCCTGCGTAGAAATGTTTTGTTTTCGCCCAGCTAAACTGCAACCAAAATTAGTTGCAAAACTGGCTTCGATATCTTTAGGAATTCTTTATAATTTGATATTGTTTTTCTTTCTCGCTGTCCACGCTAACTTCCTTGTGTGTAAGAACAGTGGAGGTGTCCTCATAAGACGCGAGTGCTACCTTACAAACTGTCCCTGCTGCAGCACGTGATTGTAATGGATACTTCAGCGAGCAAGCCAGAGAAGTTTACGGGGAACGTCTTATCATGGAATGAGCTATTGGACCTTGGAAGCCAAGCATGCAGACTGGAGCAACCTCTGGTTAAGTATATAGAGAAGCAGTTCTGCTATATTCCATCAACGAGCGGCACCACAGGAAAGCCAAAAACGGTCATCCGCAGCCACGAGTCACTCGTCGCCGGAGTTCGTGCAATGAGGTAGCGATATTCCACGATATTACGTAATGGTATATTTCCTTATTTTAGAATTTATTTAAGCACGTTTTTAAGTATCTTTGAGGATATCCAATGGAAACAAGATTTGTTGTTCTAATTGATAACCGTTGAAAGATAACAAAACCCTTTCAAACATCAAAATTGGCTACGCTGCTTCGTATACACCCTTTATACTCTTAAACATATCTATAATAACCAAACATAAAAACGTTTTCGTGTTTTGGCCGTGTTTTATGGTATTTGATTTTAGTATTTTTTCGGTCCCGTTTAGCGTCTCGCTGGAACACTGAAAGACAAAAACATGTCAAGTGTGCGATAGTGTCGAATTGTCGCTATTGGTCCAAACACTCTATTTGTTGTGTCACACTCAAACCCTATAAATCTGAACAACGGCATAACAACTTGCCCACCCCGGGCGATGTCCCAGATGCGATAACAGAAGCCGTAAGAACATCACGGCCGATTCACCAATATGGAACGACATGCCTTTGTACACCTGCACACGCGCTTTCATCAGCAAGCGATAAGTGGTACTCAGGAATTCTGAAATATGGACAGAAAGATGACCCACTACCGTACAGTTGTGGTCAGAAGTATTTGGAACAGGGATTTGTGAATACCCCAAAAGATATGTTTTACTGACTATATGACAGCCATTACTGATTTACAGGCAGCTTTTTTTCTTTTTGGGGAGTTCTTGTTTAAACCCACGTCAATGCAGTAAGACATTTTCTGGAAGAAGAAACTCACGTAAGTTTACCAGACCGTGCAAGAAATAATTTCGACGCCACCTCTATCTCTTTTTCTGCGCTATGTAGGAATCGAATGCGTTATATCTTGAAAACAACGGCAAGATGATTTTCCCAGTCCGGGATCGAAACTAGTGTTGTGTATTCGGTTTTTATTAAAGCAAAGCTTTATACCTCTAACAGTTCACGGTTCATTCATGGCGTGCGCCACACGAAACTCCCAACGAGACTTAAAAAAACTGCTGGCTCCGCACGGATCTAACCTGGGTGCGCAGAAAAGCGCAGTGATAGACCTCGTCTATGCGGCTAAGCTACTGAAACAAACGTGGATACGGAGAGAATGACGCTTGTTTTGATTCAGCGGCTGGTAGGCTCCAGAAGGGACCAGCGCTTGTCCCGTCTACTCCTCGTCCCGTGTTTTTATTTAGCGCTTGTTTTCCGTGTGGCTGGGAGGCGGAGGACGCTGTTTGGACGTGACCATGGAGTAAGATAAAGAGGAGCGCCGACCTCACTCTCTCCGACTGGCCCTTAATGTCCCTCTTCCCGAAGAACAGTGTTGTAGATGATGCAGCCTATAGGCGCTATTACCCAGCATTCCCCGACCGCCAGAGCCACCTCACCCCGGCAGGCGCGATGGCGGGACCCATTTCATCGGCTTTGCTGTCTGCTTTAGCGACGGTTGTTTTGGACCTGCTTTGTACAGCTTCGGTTTCGTTGCGCGCCTCCTTCGCATAGCTTAATTAAATTGTTCCTCAGCAAATCCAGGGAAAGCCGAAACCGAAGGAAGGAAGTGGCCTCACGGAAAAGATACGTTAAGAATTGGTTTGCAGGGCGGGGAAACGAAATGTAAGGACCACATACAGACATCTGGCCTCCACAGAAACGCCACCTTTTGCGCACTTCGTGCAACAAATGGGACTCCGTTTTCTAAATTGGGAATACAAATTCGTTTCTGTTTGAACAGGTATTAAAAAAGGCGAAAGGAGCCACTTGTTCTGATAAACAGCGATTATAAAAGTCCCTTTCGCTTTCTTGCAATTCTCCAACTTACTGAACTAATTTAAATCATCATAAATGGAATCACTAAGCTCACATGCCGAATTGCTTCGTTGTCGGCGCATGCGTGCGCGGTGGCGTAGCGCAGATATCATATCAGGGTGGCTAGGTTCCGCTGTCTGAACCTTTCACATACGCACTCCTCCATTTTCTTTCTGCTACCTGACTACAGTGATGGCGTCCGCCGCTTTAGTTTGTCCGTGGCTGAGGCTGCTAAGGTCGGGGCGGAGCCCCCGCGAATCCAATGTAACGGCTGGCAGAACATCTGGTTTCTTTCTTTGTAGAGCCGCGTGTTCAAATGAAGTGACATCTCATCGGCAATTGTTGTGGGTGTCGTTTACAGCTTTGCTTTCCAACCACCTTCACAGGGTGGAACGGAGCCAACATTTTTTGAGAATGGTCCGGTAATTCTTTGAAAGCGTAATAGGCAGTCTTTACTGAGTAGCCCTCCTTGACATTGTATTAAAAAAACGCAACATTTTTGACTGGAGGCCGTTTGTTGGTTACAATAGATGGTCTGTGAATCATTGTAACAAAGAATAAAAACGAAGGGCACTAAACGTTACCTGAAAAAAACACAAACAACAGTCCCCAGTCTGTATGTTGCGGGGCAAATCTACCAACCTGAACTTTGACAGGCACAAGAAAAAACCAGCGTGCGGCGCAAAAAACGAAATAGAAACTAGAACCAAGGAATGCAGAGGCAGCAGACGTATAGTAAAGGTCAATTTATTGCAGCACCTCTAAGTGATTCCCACAAAAGTAAAGAAATGCAAGCAGAAAAGAAGAAATGCAAACAACAATTTGCAGAACATTCTCAGTAATCTGGCCTTTTCAAGGTGAAAAAAAGCAAACAACAGCTCGCAAAACAAGTGACAAGCATCTCGTACAACCACAAAGGTATATCATGTGAACTCCCCCACGGAATCGGTTCAACAAAGAATGAAAAAAAAACACGCTGTTTTGTTGATTGGCTGTTTCGTTTGGCTGCAGGAGGCCTAGGTGTCATTATGCTGAGCATAAGTAGAAACTCCTGCGCTTTCCTGCAGCTTCTTGTTGAACACCTTAATAAAATATATTTGGGAAACAACGGTCACTCAAAAACGTGTTTTAATATTTCCAAGACTGTTGGACTGTTTCACGCGATGTCATGTTTATTTTCATGGCCGGAGGTCATCTTTTCTTTAGCAAAATATTTCCCTCTTAAACCGGCTTGCGGAGTTTTCTTAGCACAGCTTGCCACCTCGACACTCCGCCCAACAGCGGGCATGCGCCGAACAACCGTAGGTGTACGCCCCTGGTTCTCACAGCTCCTTTGAACTCTTGAACTTTTCTTTCGTTGACGAGAGTGACAAAGCGACTGAGGAAAGGATAATGGGCTGATCCGTTTGAGTTGACCTCATCCTGGTGACATTGTTGAGTTTGTAGACTTTACGTACGTAAGTGACTGTATTTTTGTGCCGCCATGCCTTTTCTACGCTCGTCATCATCTTCCAATAAGATGCTAAAACTTCGTGGTCTCTTCAAGGTCCATCGTCCGTTTGCTCAACCTACACTGCCTCGTTGCTGGTGTCCGCCACGCATGTCATTAAATTCTGCCTCGTTACGCTTAGATAACACGATTTCTTGTGCCTAATAAAGAATTCAGAAGAATTAACTGATTTTACTGCACTGGATATTGGTCTGGATATTCTGACGTCTGTAGGGACAAGGAGTGCTCCTTGCGGTAGTTTATTTCGCACGTCGATGTCAAGGAAGGATTTTCCACGGTAATTTTCGACTAGATAAAGAACTCTAATGTCTTCCCGGGCCTCAGATGCCCCGGGAAGGAGCTGTGGGCGTCGTGATAGTAGGGTGACAAAACTTAAGAATTCTTTCTTTCTTCGTTTACTGTACGTAGCGGTCCCAAGCGTAAAAACATCTGGGTGCTGCAACACCGAACATTGGGTCGATTAAGCACTAACGGTTAGCCACTAATGGTTAGCACTCCTCTTCACGGTAAAGATGTGGTCGAGCTGTTCACAGGTGCCCTGGTGACTCACTGGGCGGATCTCTTTATTGAACGAGCTTGTGGAATGAGCCTGTTATGACAGTCGGTTCATTTCCGCCGATCTTCCAGCGACACGAAGTTTTTTGGCGCTGGTGGCCGGCTTTCCGCAGACGCTAACTTCACCGAGCACTCAAAGCTGGCTCATCGACGATGCTCGAGTCTGCAGAGAGGATAGAAGTGGCGGTTACGTCTTTGGTAGGGACACTCAGACGCCGAGCTGCGTATCCAGTGGCGATCGGAGCCGGTGGCTGGTCACTGTTCCATACTTTACGGAAATGCAAGTCGACTTCGACCCGGGGCAGCATAGTTTACCAGGGTTTATGTTCAGACTGAGTGTTTAACAGCCCTGGGCCTCGCGGGTTGCGGTCTGAAGCAGTTTTGCAGCGTGCGATTATGCTCATAAAGGCTTGAAAGCCAATTCGTGTGACTGCGCTGTCAGTATCTCCGCATAGGCTGAGTCAGCCAGGCCATCTACGATTAACTGTTTTTCGGCTAGGTAATACAAGGAAAGGTTGCAGCCTGTAGGCACGGGTTCCTTCCGGATACGCGGGTTGCTACGACATATGGTCTTTCCTTCTGGCACGCATCTACATAAAATATTGATCGGTATTACTGAATTGCTCCACCCTTCCCAGCTCGAATGCGTGGCCTTCATACATGCTCCACTCCCGGGTAGCGTCAGACGCGTTCTTCTGCAAATGACGACTTAAAGAACGGTAGTCAATCAGATCAGGGCAGCGGACGGCGTCATCCTGGGAGGCACAATTTGCCTGGACTTGCGTGCCTGCAAGGGACACCGAAGCGCAGCGATGAACGGCCTATTTCTCTCATCGTACGAAAACCGAAAGCTGCCGACACACCTGTTTGAGTGCCTAGGCAACATCAAAAGATGCAGCAGCTGATGCCATTAGGACAGGTTGGCCACCATTCCAGAAATATGTTACGTTAGCCCCAGTGCCAAGAGCAGAAAGCGGCAGCGAGTCAAGAAGACGTCGACCACTAAGGTAGCCGTTTGGTGCTGTATTACCTATATTGCTGTATGCGGCTCCATTATTGTCCGTTACTTAGTTCGGGAATGAGCTCGCGAGGAGGTCTGCAAACCCACCGATGAACGCTTGCCGCAGGGCTGCAAGGCCCGCAAACCGGCGTTACTGAGAGGCGCTCTTGCGCTTGTGGATCGCCACCCAGATAGTGCACGTTCCAAAACTAGGTCATCTGGTGCCGATAAACGTGCGGCAGAGTCAACTGGAAGAAACTGCAACCCTTCCTGACGATAAAAGGATTATTGTATTCGGCCAAGCTCCCCGCTTTTTTTTACCTCTTCTACTCCACTAAAGCCATCTTCACTGTGGTGGTAGATTAGCAGCTAGTCGCGCTTACAGAATTTTGTTTGCGAATTTTCCGGCGGCTGAAATTTCCTGAACACCTAGATCTACAAGAAACGTGTAGCACACACCTTCCAATCTTTGCCCTATTTACCAGGACACGTGCACCGCATTTCCGGCGATATGTGGACAACGCGATTTGTTCTTTGAATACAATTTTGTCAAGAGTGGTAACGGTATTTTGACACTACTTTTTTAAAAACGAGAATCAAGCTTCATTGGTAATATAAGTAGTTATATTATAAAAAAATGAATGAAATTTAAACTTTAATGCTCCAATAGCGGCAAATTCGGCCCAGGTCAATTTGCTAACTTCTTTGAAAATTGCTAGCCTATGCTGATCCGTAAAACACTATTATAAACGGCGGTTGAAAGTGTATTTGTAATAATGCGGCTTTCCGTATAGTTCTGGGAGGTGAGCCACCAAGCTGTTTCGAAGTACTTCTTTTTGCCCAAATTCTGGTGTGAGAACACTTGATATTTATAACCCCGAACCGGATTTCTGAATTCCACTCAAACGAATAACAAAACAACGTTCGCGTCCAGTACTTAGTAAGGCAACCCAGAGTCATGCACAGGAAATCGAGCCACGCAGTGTATGGAAGTGGCGGCATGGGGCACAAGCGACCCAAAGAATTCTGCGAGAGTCCCACATCCTCTCGTTTAGCGGGCTGAAGACCCTAATATCCAACGTTTATTTCGGCTTATAAAAATGATTTGTTATATCGCTAAAGCAGCCATTTATTATATCCAGGAAGCTTACGAGAAGAAAAGGCAATACTAGATAGAAACCTAAAACATTACACCACAGCGAACGTTTTCTTATGGCATCGTGCACCAGCTCTTATTTAATTTGAGCGTGCAAACTATTACCCAAACTGACAGCCAAAACACCCTCCAAAAAATTTCTTGCACTTTTGTTTGGATCACTGCATGCACAAGTGGTATAAGCAAGGACGTTTATGGTTTTTAGCATTCGAAAGCATAGTATGTTTTATGGGAAGATATACCAAGCATTGGTAGGTTTACTAGGAACACGTCCCGCTATATGCAACTAAAACTGCGGCGATAGTGGGAATTGAAGAAACGCATACTCATACCCCGGTAGAGACTGAGCCACTAATTTGTGCTGACGACACGCGGAAAAGTATTGGGAACGTAATTACAAAGAATGTAATAACAAGGGGAAAAATGCCTCGGCCACCTGAGATTGGCTATGTCTCAGGCTTCTTCCATGAGTTTCCATAACACTCATTCATCGGACCTTATTACAGAGTTTCTAATTCTCCCCGTTTCGATCACTAATCAAAAATACCCCAAAAAGTCATAAAAGAGCCGTAAACACGACGTAGAGTTTAAGAAATCTTGTTTGAATCCTCAGGAAAGCTACGGCTTTTGCAATGAACGCCCTCTGACAGTACTTTGCTCCACGAACGAGTTTTTGTATTGTTTGCAACGGCAAGGTGAGATACAAGTTTCAGGTTTATAGGGGGCTACCAAATAGTACGAAAAGTCGCTGTGTAGTTCAAGGGACTTTGTTAGGTTAAGAGCAGGAAACACCAAAAGGATTTTTGTTGCACCAGAGCACGTGGTAGCAGATTTCTGGGCAAAGAAAGCTTCCTTTCCTGCTTTTTATGCGCCAAAAACGTAACGGGGTTCGTTGGTGGCTTTCATACTTCCATTCGAAAATTTGTAGCCATTGGGACTTATGTGATGCAATCTGTGTAAATCACATTTGATGGTGTTGCGAAAAATATTTAGTGAGATTTGTTTTTCTAATTCACACAAAAAGAACGTAGTTCAGGCCTTAAACTATGAAAGATAAGAAACTCATTACTGTGAGGCGAACCTAAGAAACTCGCTGCAACTTGACGGCTTGCTCTATCAATATCACCCGATTTGAGCAATTTGAAGGCTAGGGCGTTTCCGTTTTATGAGGTTTATTTGAGTGGAGCTTCCAATGCCTCACTTATGACGTCAAAAAGCGGAAACGTAGTGCGGAAAATCCAATTTCACACAATGGGTTCAGAGTCCCATGATGACAATAACTGCAGGCACATCAAGCGCACTAAGGAAAGAACGCTTCCTGCTCTCGAAAATGAAAACTGGGTTGCTCGCGTTGGGAATACGATGTCGATATTATTGCTTCATTCTGGCACGGCGAATTCAGTTTTACGTTTTGACGGTAAATGCAGTTTGACGGTCAGAGCAGTTGAACGTCCACTTTGACTCATGCAGCACGGCAAAAAGCTTCGCGTTATAACCACTTTTTTTAAAGTACTGGGCCTCAACGATTTTCCAGCTTCGCACATGCAATTTTGCAGAGTTTAACTCTCCGTATGAGCATTACGGCTTAATTACTTGGGCATCAGTTCTTGAGAATGTACGGAAGAGTACGTGTATTACAAGAACTGTTGTTCTTGTATAGTGTTGAAATTGTCGCCATTGGCCCAAACACTCTAGTTACTGAGTCAAACTCAAACGCTATAATTCTGAACAAAGACGTAACAACGTGCACACACTAGGGCGATATCCCACATGCGATAACAGCAACCACTGAACCTCACGGCCAATTCACCAATACTGGAACTACATGCCTTTGTACACCTGCACACGCGCTTGGGCTTCAGTTCTTGATAATGTACGAAACAAGAATGTCTACACAAGAACTATTGGTAGTTTTATTGTTAGCCTAAAGGAATACGCAAATTGTGAATTGGATTAGCTTCTCAACGTAGTTCCAGCTGCACGTGATGTTGCTACCAATGTGTTTTCCCAACTTTAAAACGTTACCGCGGTCACCGTATCTTGATACTATGCGAAAGATGTGCATGAGACATCGCCAATACTTTCAAGAAATATCATTACGTCACAAACTATTCCCTCTGAAATCACGTAGCGTTGCGTGCGAGGAACGGAAACGTACGAAGAATGCCCCTCGTAGTGGTGGGCGGCTGAAATCATGAGGCAGATTATAGAACGCTGCAAACGAAAAATTGCTTGCGTATTGGCCCACTTTGCGGCAAATGGTGCCAAAAGACGGCAGTCTTCAGCGGGCTCAGCGAGGAAAATATCTATGTTTTTTCGCTGGCCTTCTTCCTGTTGCTTTTACCTTCCTTGTGGATCATGACAGAATAAACACGGTGAGCGAGAGCGAGAGAGAACATTCTTAAACGAGACCGAAGAGGTCAGCCCTGCATAATGCTGCGCTTGCTACTTCAGGTGGTTGGCGAACATGGGATGAGCGTTATATGCTTACATGAGTAATAGAAATAGGAAAAGGAAAAAAAGCGAAAGAAGCTCCGCTAGACAAACACATGAGCACACATAAAAAACACAAGAATAGTCAGAGGCAGTCACAGGCTGGAGTCGAGTCAAGAGTCTCTGAGGAAACGCACAAGAGCTTTAAAACACTGCACCGCACTGTCTTTGCTGTTGCAGGGGCCTAAAAATCCTTCATGATGACAGTTCTGGCCCGTAATAAACTTCGCACTGTCATTCGCGCCGAGTTAAAATGTGGACAAACAGAACAGGTGTTCAGTGTCTTCTCGTACACCGCAAAGCGGACACAAAGGTGATGCCATCAGACCAATTTTGTTAAGAAAGGTTTTTATATAGGCTACTTTGGGGCGCACGTGATGTATAGCGCACTGTTTGCCTCGATAAACCGTGAGGTATACGAGACGTACACTGCGGGTCGACAGCGTAGAGAGGGGCGCACTGCAGGTCCGGGTTCCGCCAGTGCTGCAATTGCATTCGCCACCCGAGAGTTGTGGCTACTTCGTTGACGTCCTCCTTGGACAAAGGGAGTTGTCCTTGTGAGCTCGTGAAATGGCCCTCGCGAGCGAGCCGATCCGATATCACATTGCCCGTGATGCCACAGTGTCCTGGAAACCACTGCAAAAAATAGTGTGCCCGTTGTGGAGTGCCTCTGTGTGTATGACGTTGATTTCTTGTATCGGTTGGCCTTGATTAATTCCTCACTTGAGAAGCCTTTGTAGCGCAGAGCGGGGAATATTTGCTAAAGTCAGTTAAATATACCCCCTTTCAACTACTCGCGCCATCTACTGGATCTATTTGTTACTGTTGAACACTGCCGCATGATTCAGGTTCGCGCGAGCTTTTTGCAAGCGAAGTTTTATGCGACTCGCTGCGGCCAACCATCCCTTTACCAAAGCGCACTGCAGGGAAACCAAATTTACACAACTTGTTTCACAAAACGATAATGATATTGATAAGCGAAGTCACACCAAGCGAAAAATGGTTCCCACGGTCGGAATCGAACCTGAATCCCTGGCGCTGTGAAGCGGACGTCTATCCGATGGCGCCATTCGGACACAGCTGAAGGAGTTTTGAAGCAGGCCTATCAAGTCTGACGGAAAGTTTAAACGTCCCACCGTTTAATGAGACCGTTGGTTGAAACGCGATTTCAGATCGTTGAGAACGTAATGAGAACGTTGGTTAAAACGCGGTTGGTTGAAAGGCCATGACAAAGCTAAGCGTGTCAACCAGCGTTGTCTTCAGACGAAGGGGCGTATGAATTTGTTCCATTTTTGCGTGGAAATGTTTTTATTGCTTTTTTTTATAAAAATTAACAGGCAACCATATGTTTTTAAGTTAAAAATACTGAAAGCGACATCTATGCGTTGCTGTTTTGCCTAAAAGATACCTAATATTTTTTTTTTCGTTCAGCAGTGTGAGTTACTTCGTTTCCAGGTGCAATTCTTAGGGAAAATGGTTTACTACATACACCTTTTCTTCAAGTATTCTTTTACTTCTGCCCAGAAGGGTTAATTGACGGACAGAAAAACAGACAGATGAACCGCAGCCAAAAAGTTTAGGGTTTAAGTAGCCCTGAAAGACAACCGCCTTTAAAACTCTGTGTCATCAGGGCTTGTAATGAAGCCCAAGGTGTGGACGGGAGCAGCGCTATACCACGTGACGGGGAAGAGTGAGGTACCACTGAGCCAGTCATGGTGCACCCTACCGCGTTCGGGGCTAATAATGGAATGGATGACTTAATATAGGAGGAGGCCAATAGGCCCTGTTGGGGGACATGGGAAAAAGGGTAGGGGAAGGGGGTTCATACAAAGTCTTTACTGCACTGTGATGGTTCACTTAGTTGAAGTTGTGGCGAGGACACTCTAATACGACCATGATCGGGGTGTGCAATTGGAGCCGTTCAGGAGCAACAAAGGGTGTTTTTGGGGGGCCATCTAGAGAGTGGGTGAACGATCCGCCATCATACTACTTTATAGAGACCTATTTGAGACCAAATTCTGTAATTTTCTCTAAAATTTGGGGGTTGTTTTTGACGTGTTGGACATGTTCTTCAGAAGTCGTCGGGCGTACTTGCGTTGTAAGGAACTGGTCGCGGTCAGTCGAGTAAGCTGAACAAGCCCACATGAGGTGGAAAAGGTTCGGTGTATTGTTGCTGCCACAGTAGGGGCACCGAGGACTAGCAAGGTGCCTGTGCGTTGTCCATTTTTAGATGACGTCCGGATTGTAATCCGAGTCAGCGTAGACTTTATTACCGAAAATTTCTCCTGTTCTTGGCAGGTACTGCAGAAGATCAAGAAAACCAGGTGGTGATGCGTAGGCAAGCCGTTGCCGGTTGAGGTTCGTAATTGTACGGTATTTTTGGTTCCAAGTCTAATTCGCATGCCTGTTGGGGCTCAGGTCTTTCTTGGATGGACGCGGGAACCATGGGAGGATTGCGTAAACACTCCCGGGCAGAAATATGCGCCGAATTGTTTCCGTCCGCTTCATATGTGTGAGCAGGAGTCCAGGCCAGGCGTATCTTGATCCCTTTGAAGTGGAGGTCGCGAATTTTATAAATAATTTTGGTGGCCGTAGAATTGGGCGAGAAGGCCCTGTTCAGTTCCCGTAGAGCAACATGGGAGTCAGTGATGACACGGAACTTCGTGGTGGTCATAAACGAGGTCGCACTTTGTATGGTCTGAATGGCGCCGAGGATTCCGAAAAGTTCGGCTTGATCAGTGAGACCGTGTGTGTTTGTTATATTGCGAGAGCCATTAAGCTCGGAGATGTCAGGGCAGGTCCACTCCCCCGCTGCTGTTGTTCTGTTCATGGATGCGTCGGTAAAAATGTCTGTTTCATCGGGAGCTTTGTCATTGGCGAGAGTGCGGACATATTGTTCCGGTGCAGCACGGGTACGGCTAGAAATGGGTCGGCATCTGAGGTGGCCCAGGGTGGGTCGCTCCCAGAGTAGAATAGCAGGTGGAAAAGTGTCAGCAATAAAAGTACTGTTTAATGTGTCCCACTTCAAAATAGATTGTCCTTGAGGCACGTGTTCAAGGTGCTTCTGAAAGCGGAGCGTCGTCTCCTCTACCAGGTTAGCGACGGGGGGAAGCGAAACTGTTTCCGACAGTACGGGTGTTTTGGTATGGAGTGGAAGCCCCGAGATGGTACGGATTAGATGTCTGTTGAGGATGTTCAGCTCGTTTAAATGGTGGCGACGCAATTTTCTAACGGGTAACCCGTACGTCAGTGGTCCGTTCGCAACGGCACGAGCAAGCATGAGACATGCATTCTGACGTGATCCGCAATATTTCCCACAAATGCGAGTTATCAAGTGTAATTGGAGCGCCAAATAGTTCTCAAATGGCGAATCCACGCAGCGGGACTATTACAGCTGCTTATCTGCAACCCCAGGAGCTTAATAATGTCATTTTTTAAGGTAATACCTTGTTGGCCACTTGAAGTTCGATGGTTTGATCTGGATTCGTCACGCGCTTGCCGTCCACGCTGAGGAATTCTGTCTCATTAGGAGATAATTGCAGATTGAACGTAGCGAAGGTGCGCTCCGAGCTGAACACAGCAGCTTGAAGCTCAATTTGCATACCTTCCTTGGAGTCATAGTCGGCAGCTTCTGTCCACAGAGAGAGAGAGAAATGACCTGTATTGATTCGTCCTGCGAGAAAGGTGCGGGTCAGGCCACGCAGGGCTTCGCCGCACCTCGTGTAACTACCTGCGCTAGGTAGCGGGCGGAGCCCGAGGCGTCGTGCCCGGCCGGCCGCGCGGGTTACTCGGATCGCCCGCGCCGTCGCCGTCCGCTCGACCCCCGCGGGGGCCGGGAGGCGAGGGGCGCTGGCTTTCCTTTCGCCGTTGCAGCGCCAGAGCTTCCTCGAGCCGCTGGACGGCCCTGAGCTGGTTGCCGTGCTCCGGGGAGCCGATCAACTCGCGAATGTCCGGCGGGAGGCGGTCGCCTCCGTCGCGCGCGCACTGTTCGTCGCAGCCCCACATGATGTGGGCCAGGTCCGCGGGCACTCGCGCACACACACAGCACTCGGTCCGCTCGTAGAGTTCCGGGTACACGTGGCGCGCCAGCGCCGGCGTGAGCACGGTCTCGGTCTGTAACTGCCGCAGGAGCACCGCCTCCTCCCAGGACAGGCCGGGGTGTGGAGGCGGAAAAGTCTCTCTTTCGCGTCTGTACCACCGGAGCACTTCGCCGTAGGCGACGAGGGGCTCCCCTGCGTCTTCGTCGTGGTCGTCGTCTGCTTCCTCCCCGGAGTCTTCCGGGGTTCGGTCGAGGCGGGGGGGCGCGGTCCGGCACGTGGCGAGGACTCGGGCCGCGGCGTCCGCCTCTTCGTTGCGGTTGTGGTGGCCGTTGGGCAGCTCCCGGCCCGCGTGGGCCGGGAACCACCGGATGCTCGTGCTGTTGGCGGCCCCCTCCCGGATCCGAGAGAGGAGCCGCGCGGTGCTCCTGCACACCGTGCCCCTCGCGAAGTTGGAGATCGCCGACTTGGAGTCGCTGAGGACGGTCCGCGTGCCGGGCAGGGTTAGGGCTAAGGCGATCGCCGCCTCCTCGGCCTGCCGGGCGGTCGCGGCCCGCACGCTCCCGGCGTTGAGCAGGTCTCCCGAGGTGGCCTTCAGGACCACCGCCACGAAGGTGTCGGCCCGCTCGCGGTGCTTGGCCGCGTCCACGAACACCGCTCCCTCGTCCTCGTTGTACGTTCTGGCGAGCGCGCGCGCCCGCGCCGACCGGCGTTCGACGTTTCGCTCCGGGTCCACGTTCCTCGGGAGCGGAGGCACTACGATACGGCGTGCTATGTCTTCTCGCAGCGGGACCAGCTCGTCTTCCGCCGCGGGACCGAGGGGCGGGCGGAGGCCCACCCGTTGCAGGATTTTGGCCCGGACGTGGTGCTGCCCAGGCGCTCCAGCTGCGATACACGCTGCGCTTCGCTGATCTCCGCCAGGGTGTTGTGGACCCCCAGGAACAGGAGGGCGGCGTTGCTCGTGCCGTTCAGGAGGCCCAGGGCCGCCCGGTAGGACTTGCGGATGGCAGCGTCGATGCGCTCCCGTTCTTGCGCCTTCCACTGGTGAAAGGCGCCCACGTAGGCCACGTGGCTCACCACGGAGGCCTGCAGCAGTCGGAGGAGGCTGGCCTCGCGCATCCCCCTCGAACGCGTGGAGATCCGCTTCACGAGGCGCGTGGCTATGCCCATCTTCGTGATCATCTTCTCGATCGTGATGCCGTTGCCGCGGTTCGCGTCCACGTGCATACCCAGGACTCGAACGCTGGGGACCGTCGGGATGGCCGTGGCGTCTGCCGCTCGTACGACGATGTTGCGCTCCGCCTCCGCGGCGGCGCGCTTTCGATACCGGCCCGGTGGGGGCAGGATCAGCAGCTGCGATTTTTGCGGCGAGCACCGCAGACCCGTGCCCGCCAGGCCGGCCTCGATGGTGCGTACCGCCTCCTGCAGCGTCGACTTGATGTGGCCGTCACTGCCTCCCGTGACCCACAGGGTGATGCCGTCGGCGTAGATCGAGTACCGGACGTCCGGGAGATCGTCCAGGCGCCGGGCCACGCCGATCGTCACCAGGTTGAACAGGAGCCGCGAGATGACCGAGCCCAGCGGAGTGCCGGTGCTTCCGAGCTCGCGCTCCTCCAGTTGCGTGCGCCCGACCTCCAGCCGCGCCGTGCGCCGGGACAGGAAGGCTCGGATGTAGTCGTAGGACCTGCGCCCCAGGCCGAGGCGCGACACCTGGGCCAGGATCGCAGAGCGCCGCACCTTATCGAAGGCGCTCTGCAAGTCCAGGCTCAGGATCGCTCGGTTGTCCACCGTGAGCCCCTCCGGGAGCGCCAGCACCTCGTGTTGCAGCAGCAGCATGGCGTCCTGCGTGCCGAGCCTCGCGCGGAAGCCCAGCATTGCGTCGGGATACAGCTCGTTGTCCTCCAGGAACCGCTGCCACCGGGCGTTCAAGACGTGCTCCAGCACCTTGCCCACGCAACGACGTGAGCGAGATGGGGCGCAGGTTCTCGATGCCCGGCGGCTTGTTCGGTTTGGGAAGCAGGATGGTCGTGGCCTTCTTCCACTGCTTGGGAAGGCTGCCCGATCTCCAGCACTCGTTGAAGTACTTGGTCAGCGTCACCACCGCCGCGTCATTCAGGTTGCGCAGCGCCTTGTTGGTCGCGCGATCCGGGCCCGCGGCCGAGCGGCAGTTCAGGGAGCGGGTCGCCTGGCGGACCTCCCACTCCTCGATGTCCCGGTCGAGGGCGGCTTTCGGCGGCCCGGCGTAGTCGGCATGCGTTTCGTGAGGGGTGGCCGGGAGGTACTGCTCGTTCAGACGCTTGTGCACCTCCTCTTCCCCCAGATTCTTGGTCGCGGTGTACAGGATCTGCGCCATGCGGTGACGGTGATACTCCTTGCTCTTGCTCTCGTCCATAAGGTGCTGCAGCAGCTTCCAGGTGCCGCCCCGGTGGAGCTGCCCGTCTGCCTCGCCGCAAAGCTCGTACCACTGCTGCGCGCACAGGTGGCGGCTGTATTTCTCGATCTCCCGGCCGAGCACCGCCACGCGCTTGCGCAGCGCGCGATTGTGACGTTGGCGCTTCCAGCGCAGCTGCAGCGACCGCCGCGCCTCGAGCAGGTGCGCGAGGCGGGGATCCATGCGCGGCGTGTCCTCCGTCGTCTCGATCGTCGCCGTCGCCCCCTCGGCTGCGGCCACGAGACTGCGGCCACGGTCCACTCCTCGATGTTCTCGATCTCGCCCAGCTCCGCTTTCCGGAACCGGTGCCAGTCGGTCAGGCGGTGCTGGACACGGCCGGCGCCTCCGCCGTCCCCGTCGTCGCCGGAGCGGAGCGGCACCGTCACCTCGACGATGTAGTGGTCGCTTCCCAGGTTGTGGCCCGTGTTCCTCCACCGCGTCGTCCTGCCGCCCGGCAGGAGCGCGAAGGAAAGGTCCGGGTTAGTGTCCCGGGCCGTCGACGTGCCGATGCGCGTCGGGTGCGACGGGTCCGTGAGCAGCACGTAACCGGCCTCGGCGGCATTTTCCAGCATGCTTCTGCCCTTGGCCGACGTCGCCGTGTACCCGAGCTCCCGGTGCTGGGCGTTGAAGTCGCCGCACGCGACGACCGCCGCATCCCTCTGCCCGGATACCGCGTTGCGAGCCTTGTGCAGCAGCGCCCGGAACTTTTGCTGGCGGTGCTGCGGGTTACTGTATACGTTCACGACGAGGACGGCGGTGCCCGTCGCCCGCTTCTTCCGTCTGCCCGTGACTATTGCCAGTTCGGTCACACAGTGCTCGATGGAACTGCCGCGGCCGCCCAGGAAATTTTTGTGTTTGACGAAGGCGATGCCCTTGCGGACGAACGTGCACACTCCTTGCGGCGCGCCCTTCCCGCAGGCGCGGGCGCTCGGCGGGCTGGCGTGCGCTCTGTAACCCGGCAGGGACGTCGCGTTCGCGTCTTCGGCGTGCGTTTCTTGCACCATGATCACGTCGGGGAGGTCCGGCGCGGTCAGGGAGCGCAGGTGCTGTTGCAGGACTGCCTTCCGGCACCGGAAGCCGTTGGCGTTCCAGTGCCAGATCTTCAGGGTCGTGCGGTCGCGGCTCGTCATGGCGAATGTTGCTGAGAGGCTCCGTTGTCGAAGTGTTCTTGTATGGCGTTCATCTCGAGCGTCTTCATGTTTTCGGGACTGAATTGTTGCTGCAGCTGCTGCTGTAGCTGGGTCATCTGGCCGACGGCCTGGTTGACTTGCTGCATCATTTGGTTGAGGGCTCGGTAGATCCTGTTGGTCAGCCGCTTCTCCATGTTCTCCAGATCCTTGCCCCAGCGGTTCATCTGGTTCTCCAGCCGACGGCAGCGGTTACTCAGACCCGCGTAGCCCGGTGTCTTCGCGGCGCCGGTCGCCTTCGCCGACGCCGACGAGACGACTGACTCCGCGACGTCCTCGTCCGCATCGATCTCTTCTTCGGATTCTTCGCGCTCTTCGCACTCCTGCACCCGTCTCTTGAGAGGGGACGGGGAGGTCTGGCTTGCCGCCGGAGACGGCTGCTGCGGTTCCTGTCGCTGCCGGGGGGTGGGTTCCCGTGCCGCCTGTTGTCGCTGGGGTTGCGGCCGCGGAGCCTGCCCCTGCGCGTGGCGCGCCGCCGTGGTCGAAGTAGGCTTTGGAGCCTCGGAGGCGGGAGCGGCCTTCGCCTTCTCCCACCCCTTCTTCGGCAGTCCCCATAGCTCTTCTAGCTGCTTGGAGAGCCGCTCGATTGGGATGCGCTGTTCGTGGATCGTCGCACGCATTTCCTTCACCATCTCGCGTAGCTCCGCGTTCTCCGATCCGTTAGGCTTCGCGGCCGGCCGCCTCGCGCTGTTGTGGCGCGAACCGGAGCGGCTCGCTCGCCTTCCCCTGGACGCCGATCTCTCGCGCCGCGCGGACTTGGACCGGCGCCGCGACCTTAGCCGCGACGACGCAGTTGCGCCGCCGACGGCGACCGTCGCCCATGTGGGGCCACGTGACAGGTCTCTGCGCCTATCTCCGCGCGCCACGCCGGACGCGCTCCTGTCGCGGCTCTTCTCCCGGCTGCCGCCGCGCGCCGCGCGCTGGTCGAGCTCCGGAAATCGTCTCTTCTAGAAATCCTGACCTTCAGCGCCGGCGGCGGCGGTGCCGACTTCGCTTGCTCCTCGTCGAGCTTGCGTTGCCACTGTCGCTACTTGACTTGAAACGGGGTCTTGAACTTATTCTTGCAGCTCTTGGTGCCCGTGGCGTGCGGGCCGCCGCAGAGCTTGCAGTTGGGCTTGCAGCGTTGCTCGTGGCCTGGCCCCGGGTTCCGCTGGCCGCAGGCGAAACAGACCCGGGCGGTGGGGGTGGGACACACGTCCTTTCGATGGCCGACTTGGCCGCACGTCTTGCACACCTCTCTGTGTTGCCGGTAGAGGTAGCACCTCGTAATCATTCCGCCGTACCTGACATAGGACGGTACCTTCCCGCCGTCGAAGAGAATGACGACGGCCGTGGACTTGCCGAGGCGGTGGGCGTCCATCGCCGTGGGGTTGTGTCTGTTGACCACGAAGCGGTGGATATCTTCCGCCGTGTCTTCGAGCCCGACGCCGCGGATGACGCCCCGGGACGAGTCCTCCGGCGCCGCCCGGTACGCGTAGGCCTCGTATGTCGGGCCTCCGATCGCGATATCCTGGATCAGCTCGTACTGCAAGGTGCGCTCCTCGCTGGGCGTGCTAATCACCAAAATGTTCTGGGCCGCGTTGGGCGACACGGAGTCCTCCTCCATGGCCGCCGCGTCCACGCCTGCCGCCGCAAAAACGGCTCTCCGCAGGTCGGTCAGTAGCACCTTGCCTACCACGAGGCCGCCACGTGGTCGAACGACCACCCTGTTCTCGTCACGGGAAGCGAAATTGGGCATCCTGGCTGTCTTCGTCATGACCGCGTTGACTTTGTTAGCGAACTGCGCCCGCGTGGGCTGCCGGGGCGTGCGGGGTTGTGAAGCGGAGTCGGGGCTCGGCTTACCGGTGGGCGAAGGGGCCTGCTGCGGATGGGTCCCTTGCTTGCCCGCTTGGTTCTTGCGTCGGCGCAGGGGGACAACTTGAATCCACCCGGCGCAGTCCCTGTTGCCCGTTGCGGCGTCTTCGTCGGCGCGCGGACCCGCGTCGGCGTCGTCGTCGGTGCCGGGAACCGTAATGGCCGTCCTCCCCGAGCTGCGATCCAGGCTGGGCCGTCGTCGGCGATGAGAGTCGGCAGGTGTCGTATCCATTTCCGTGGGATTTTCGTAGGCGTCTTCTGCGACGTGGTGGCCCACGGCCCCTGTCGGGGCGGGGCCCGAGGCGTCGCTCGTGGCGGCGGCCGTCGACGTGGCCGGCACCATGCTCGGAGTCGTCGTATCCCTCGTTAGGCTTAGCCCGGAGGCCTCGCCTCACTCGAGAAAAACACTCGTAAATCGGCCAGAGATGGGCGAAAATGCCCAAATCTGGTATCGACGTGCTCTGGACGTTAAAAGGAACGCGTACGTACAGGTTTGGGACAGCTGAGGCGGGATGGTCCTCCGAAAAGTAGTATAATCGTCGGAGCCGATGTGAGGTGCGTTCGCTCACCTCGGCGACCGCAGCGCCTGCCTCTGTCCACATGACGATATCATCGGCATACATGGCAAAGCGTGCAGCAGAGTCTGTTTCGAGTGTGCGAGCAACGCGGTTCATAGCCCCGTTGAGTAGTAGAAGTCCAAGAAACGAGCCTTGAGGAACGCCTTTGTCAAGATAGTAGGTTGTGGGCGTTGCGTCCCGCAGGTTGAGATTCATGGGTTGGTGCTCTACAAAGCAACAAACCTATTTCTGCGCCTTTTTAGTGGGAAAGGCAGCGGCGAATTCTCGGAGTATGCCCTCTTGGCTGACGTTGTCGAAAGCATTGGGAATATCGAGAGCAACGATGTCGTCAGGAGTACTCTTGCGGGATGTTTGGTTCACTACTTGAGGGAAAAGCCAAAGATAGCCGTGCGTTCCCAAATTAGGGCGGAAGCCAGTTAAGGCTGGGTGAAACCAACCAGTCGTCTCGAGATAATGTTGAAGCCTGTTATTGATCATTCGCTTTTTCAATTTCCATAAGACAGGGGTTAATAAAATAGGCCTGAGGTTTTCGGGTTTAAAAGAGTCTTTGCCTGCCTTGGGTATAGGATGAATAATCGACGTTTTTAGGTGCTCAGAAACTTCTCCAGTGTCCCAGAATTGGTTTACGAGAGCCAAAAGTGCCTCTTGCCCATTAGGTGGTAGATAACGGACATCTTGCGATTTAATTCGGTCGTGACCTGGTGCTGACTTCGGCTTTCCCTTTGACATAGCGACTTGGAGCTCGCTCAAAGTTAATGGGGAATCGAGGTCTCCAAAGGTCTTAGTAATCTCAATAGCAGGCAGGGACGAAGAGCCGCTTTGTCGGTAGTTGCATGAGGGAAAAAGGTCGTTAAAAGAGATTTTTAAACTTCAGATTAGTCAGAGTAGAAGCAAATTTTGTGTTCGAGCTGAAGTCGTGCCTTTGCTCGACGACTTAGACTTCGAAGCAGGTGCCATAGGGGCGAAAGACCTCTCTCCTGTTCTAGGCGTTGACAATGATTTTGCTAATTTTAAGACTGAATAATTTTCTGGTATTCATTTATCTTCTTGCTGTGGCGTTTAAGTTTCATAAGATCTTTGTGGCGTTTTCCGTGTGTTCCATACTTTTTTGTGAAGTGTTGAGCAGCACGCAGGAATCTGTGCATGAGCGCAACCGGTAGATCGACGTCGACGGTACTAGTCACGGACTCGAGAGCCAAGGTGCGTGCTTCCTTCAGGGTGGGGACAAAATCAGAGAGGTCAGGTTGCGGAGCCGTATGAAATAGTGAACGGAATACATTCCAGTTGACGGCAGTATACGTATTGTTAGTGCGTAATTTTTTACCGTTTAGGTGTATTAGAATCGGGAAGTGGTCGTTGCCCCACGTCCACGTGAGGGCCTGCCATCTTTTTACAATGCCCGGTGTAGCGATGGTGAGACAAGGAGTGGTATCTTGTTGTGGGCTGTGATGACCAAGTCGAGTAGGAACGAAAGGTTCGTTACACAGTTGTAGGGGGCTAAATTTGAGCGTTTGTTGGAAAAGCTTTCCACGGAGATCACAATAGAAGTAACCCCATAGTGTGCTTTTAGCATTAAAATCTAAACCAATAATACCCGGGCTGTTAACATTTAGAGAAAATATATACGAAATCCAATCATATGAGTCCCTTGTTACTGAGTTGCATTAAAGCCGGTAGTAGACTGATACTACGAGCAGAGGTTTGCCACGTGGCGGTTCAATGCGAACGACGACGACTTCTCTGTTAGGATTACTTGCTGCGTCCAATCGGTGCTGAACAGATTGGCAAGACGTATGTAGCAACACGGCTGTCTAGGTGAACTGGGAACTTTCGCCGGGTTTTTGGGGGTGGAAGTGAATTTATGATCCATGTACCTAGTTGGGAATCCATAGTTGGGAATCTTACATGAGCCTCTAGTCTCCTGAAGAAGTACGGCGAGTGGACAAATTGAAGATATCTGTGAGGTGAGTAGCGGTCCTATTTGAGTGAAACTAGACGATTCCATTACAATATAAAATGGCTTCTTGCCATCGAGTAGGGCATCTATTGCGGTGGCTTATTTTTACGTATCCTAGTATGCGGAGTGACCATTTGTGTGACTTTGTGCATTTCCTCCACGATCTTCTGTATGTCTTGTCTCAGAGTGGTAAATTGGCCCTGAAGATCCGCAATATTGTTGAAAGCATTTTGCCATTCCTTGGATGCTTCAAACTTCAGTTGTGCTTCTCGTTGCGCCAGCACCTCTTGAGTAATAAAATGCGCGGAGCTGCAGCCTTTTGATAGCGAAGCTACATCTGCTTTTTTTGCGTGAAATGCGAGAACGGCTTAGTAGGGCAGATTTAGGTGCAGATTGGGAAGGGGAAAAGACTTGCGACGTGTAGCTGCTCTTCGCAGGAATGCAAGCTATTTCCGCAATGCCTCGAGCTCCCAACAAAGCTCCTGACAATTTTGTTTTAGCTGCGAATTTTCCAGCCCTATGGGATGATCATTCCGTAGCGGCATTATGAGGTTATGGCCGGCTTTCTGGGTGGATCCTGTGACGGCGGTAGCCCAGAAGACACCACTAGTGACATGACGATGCAAGGCTTTACTGCTGCGTTTGAGTTCTTGATCGTTTTGAGGGTCCGTTTTAGAAACTTTTTCTTCCGGTTTGGGAAGGCGACTGGGACAGACTTTGCTAACCGCTAGGTGACCATCTGCTTGACTCGCGGCGCAAAAATTCATGGACTGACACTCTCCTTCAGCATCGTGGGTGCGACTGCATTCTTTGCACACGCTGGGGGACGGACAGTACTTGGACATGTATCCCAGACTGTGGCAGTTGAAGCACACCAACGTTTTGGGTTTGGTACACACCCACGCGTACTAGTTCCATGTACTATTTCACTACTCTGGGGAAGGTAGTCGTGTAAAATGTAAGAATAGCTCTGTATGATTTGCCGATCTTCTGGACACGAAGAACGTCAGCTTGTTCACATCGAATCCAGCTGTGTATCGCTTCAATACTTTCATTCGGGTTCACTCGGATGACACCTCGTATGGTGCTCTTGTTGTAGGGCCTGAGTTCTATTGCCACTTCGATAGTTTCGATCTTCCCGTTCTGGCAGAACGAAAGGTGATCTATTTTGGCTCGCTTGGTTGCGTGGCTTTCATCTTACAGCGTTATATGCGCGCTTTTTGCAGCATCTTCAAATGTCACGGCTGCCATTTCAGCTAGTTCTGGGCTGGGGGCTGTGAGTCCGATTGCGCTAGCCATAGAGTGTCGGGGGATATTCCTAATTTTATTCTAGGCTAAAGGTCTCAATTGTAATAGATGGCGGGATCGACTCACGCGATCAGTGTGTGTGGACTGCCTTTTCGTGGCCAGGGGAACTTGTTGCGAACCCTCTTCATCAGTAGTTCCGTCGTCCTCTTCAACTTCTTGCATTCGGTCTTCGGTGATGTCCTCTTCGTAGTTGTCCGTTTCAGACACTTGTCGGGCAATGGGGGTCTGGTTCAGTTGAACCTCTTACAAGATCATCGCACTGGCCATTGTACACGCTGCGTCGTCTTGAAGTTGCGTCGAACAAAGCGCCAACTCAGATGTGCGGCTGCCCGCAGCTGCCGTGCCAGCCACACATGCAGCCTATTCGCCGAAATCTGCAGTCCAAGTGGGGCGAGGCTGTAAGAGGCAGCGGAAGGTTAAGCCTAACCGCTGGCTGGGGTAGTCGGGCCTTGGGTTTGGGCGGCTGGAAGATCCAGTGGGCAGAATTTTTGGTTTGTCATCAGCACGCATTCACGAAAGCTAAGGAACACTGCATTAAGGCCAACGTCGCTGCAAAAAACGCGAACACAATCGAAAAACTCAGGAGCATCAGCGAAGCGCGACCGCAATAAAAACTTTATTAGCAATGTTTAGGCAAGAAAATGAAAAAAAAGTCACTCAAGTGGTGCCAGTGACATCGCAAGCAATAAACCGCAAGGTGGGCATTTTTAGGCCACTCGCACTGGTGCCTAAACTCCTGCGTTGAAAAATATGTGCACACCTGGGTGGTTGCCCGTTATACCCTGTGCTTCATGAAAGCAGCCTGTAAAAGTATAAAAAGAAGTGATGATTCCCGTGTTGTGGTAACTATGCCCCGGTTCATAAATTAAAAAAATTGAAACGAGGGGAGAAGCATTGGTTCAGAATTATAGATTTTCCTTCACTGTATAAACCTGAATGCGGGAGCCAATGTTCAACATTTGGTAATTTTAACGCCCTTGATAAACACGTAAATGATGTGTAACTCAATGCTTCGGATTAAACAAGCGCACATCACAGCTAAAATGGTTCTCTCAAATTCCTCACCGTTGGCTGCCCATTTAAAATAACATCTATTTACAAGGAGTTGTGTAGAGCTTTCTAAGAGTTTACTCAATACGAATTTCCGTAATGAAGCGGTCAAGTTTGTAGACAATGGCACAGTATTCCGGAAAGTTTGTCTACATGAAGGTATTTTTCCCCAGTACAACACTTTTCCCCGCTTTTATTTTCCAATGAATATTTCGGTGCTTTGACCTGATATGGCGGTAATGTATTCTAAATATTAAACGTTTCCAGCCATCCCTCTCACATGGGCCTGACGGAAAAGGACGTGCTACTCGCCGTAAGCCCTCTGGCACACGCCTATGGTCTCATTGCCGGCGTTTGTAAAGCCATAGTTCAAGGAGCCTCTGCAGCATTCTTGGAAACGCAAAACATGGATGGAATTTTGCAAGCACTGGAATACCACAAGGTACGCAAGAAGCCAACCTTGGTTTTGGTATGTTCCGGCTTGTTTCTGTGGGAACAATTGTAATTATTTACGGGTGCTTCCTATGGCGCGTTCTCTAATAAACACTCCGAACTGCATCTGGTAGTGCAGCTAACAGAAAGAGCATTGTTAACAAGTTTTACAGCGCGAACTTTTGTTTGGTGAAATAGATTTGGCCTTTTGCGCCCTTGCTGGGAATTTCGGCATAAACAAATTGCAGGGGCAAAAACGTGTTGCTTGTAGCACAACAAAATGCACCTCCACATTAGAAGATTAGGTAGTTTGTATCCTTTTATGAGAGATATCCCATGTCTACACTGAGAAAAGGCATTGTATGCACTCCCCAGAAGCCTCTCTAACTTTCTCAGATCAGTTCTAGTAAACATCAGCGGTGACAGCATCCGAGAATTCCAAACTTTTAGGAAACCAGACCATTGCTCTGCCTGTTCGAGTCGCTTTTTTTAACCATGTAACCACAATAAATTATCAAAACTTACATAACAGAGTTTTACATTATTCTCGATCCGGAGAACTTTCCTATGGGAACCGCAAACGGAGGTTTTAAAATTTTTGCAATGTTTACGTAATCATTATTAGGACATACCCGGGACACGCTTTCACCATAAGCGTCACACAAAATCTCCACAGGTTACCCTCGATTTTAGGACACAAGTTGTCAGGAACCTCGCGTAAATTTATTGTAACGCAGCTTTCGCAAATTAGGTTATTTTAGCGTAACTTGCCCATTCTCACTTTTCTCCGGCTTGTTCTATGTAGTTTAATGCACCAGTTAACACAGGTTCTTATATGTTACCTTTCTTCTAATTGCGTCAAAAAGAAGAGGCCATTGTCATCATCCACCACAGGCTAGCTCAGGATGAACCCAATCAATCGACGCTTTCTTGATCTCAGGGATGGTGTGTTGTAACCAGAACGCATTGCCGGAAAGTCTTCTTTACACAATGGAAGGCACAAGATGATGATGACACGAGAAACAAATGCTTCCCGTGGTTGGAATAAAACTTCGATCCCTTTTGTTATGAAAACAGCGTCTATCCGATTGCACCATCATCTCATTCCAGTAGCTCAGCATTTTCCTTTGCTTCGTTGCGCATTTGTTGGCTTCAGATTTTGGCTCATTCGAAGGGTGCTTTCGCTTTTTAATTGGACAGTCTGCATTTTCGAATTTGGGAGCGGATATTTGGCACTTTTATATGGCGAAGGTTCCACAGAGAATGCTTCGCGTGTTAACCATCTTCCTCCAAAGAAAAGACTTTGCTTTTTGTCGTGAACCTTAAGATAGGTTTTTTACGTATGTTTTTGTTATAAACGCCTAGCACTGCCTGGCTATAGTTTTGGTGCGCTAAGCATTCTGCTTGTTTATGCACTGTTTTGTACACTTGCTAGGGTCAGTTTCCCGTACCAGCATTGTTAATCTAGAAATTGTATAGACCTGAGTAGCTGTTTCTAGTAGAAAGAGCACTGTAGATACATTCGTGCTTCGCTCAGTTCGCCTGTGCATTTCACTTTTGTGAGCGCTTTTAAACATGTGAGTGTTGTTTAGACTTTTGCGGCGCAGAAGTTAAATTGAACAAACTTTACTTTTTCAGCAGCTTGCGACGTCCTCTGCTACGTGGCAATATTGCTTGCACGTGTCGTGTAACCTGTTTGAACTGTTCGTCAAGGCTAATTTTACTTCTCACTGTTTATGTCTTACAATGGTATGATTGTCCTAGTATCGTTTTTCTCCGCAAATTTGAGAGTGTTGGTTGCTTTCTGGCTGCGAGTACACAAAGCGCGGCCTTACTGAAGCAGGTCCCGTGCTCTATTCCCCAATTTCAGGTGGCTCTCCTGGTAGGTTAGCCACGCACACACTATTTGCAGCTGCAGCAGCTGGGGTATTATCGCTGGCAGCAGGCAAGATCCGCGTACGGCTCAAGCCCTACCGACTGTGTCGCTACAGCCGTTGTTCGCCGCGACCAACTCTACCGCTAGTCCTGTTCTGAGCGCCAGCTGGTCTCTTTATTGAGGACGCAGTTGGTTAAGTCGATAAATATCACTTGGCCTCAACACGACCAGAACAAGAAGGCGGTATAACACAACGAATTTTACTTTTTTTGATAACACAGCACTTAGGAAAAAATATTTGAAGAGTAAAAGCGGACAAGATAGAAAATACGGAAACAAGCTGCCGGACAACAAAAAACTCGCATACAAAAACAAAAACAGTGTAGAAAGAGATATTGCCTGCGCGAAGTAGAGATGAATAAATACCTGGTAGTGCCTTGTAAAAAAACCTAAATTTGACAATGGAATTACATCTCCGTAGCATAAAAATCCGACTAGTTCTGAGCACACAAAGATATTCAGCTTTGCGGTTGAGGAGCGGCAGCTCCAAGTTTTTCGCTATTTTCTTCTGAAGGAGGGAGAACATTTGGCTTAGTTAGAATGTTTCATAGTCTCCTAAATCTAGAGAATAAGGCTACGTGCTGTTTTTAAATGCAATCAACACTGACAGAAGCTATCGGCCCTGGCTTTGTGAATCCTTAGTGTTATTGTATAGTACCGGTAGTATCCGATGATGGTAGGCAACTATCCCAATATGTATAGCCACTCCCCTAATATACACCATAGTTATATATACAAAAATAAATTAATATAATAATGTATATAGTATAGTTGGGCCCAATACTAATGACAATAGTGGGTACCAGACGTGTTCAGTTATTTATTATAATTATACTTAGCTAGTTCTTGAATTTTGACACAATCAAGAACTCCCACCTGCTGTCAAGACATGGGCTCCTACCGGTAGCATGTGCTAATAGAGAGTTTTAGCAGTACGTATGCTCCGGCCGTTCCGTTCGTTACGTTGCTACCGGGTTTACCGGGACCCGACTGCGCATGCGCGCGCACGTACCGGGCTCTCTCCGTGTAGTGAGACGGAAAACGTGTTTTAGCACTCCGTAGCGTAGTACCGTTCGTTCCGTATGACGGCTGATTAGCCGAATTGTTGCAAAAATCCACACGCTAAAAATCCGTAAATAAAGAACGCAGTTTCCTATGAAGCATTGCAAATCTAAAATAAATCGCGCTCGGCCGGACGCATTGTGAGGCAGGGGCTGCGGTGGCGGCGACGGCACCACAGCGAGCGCAGGTGACGACATGGTCGCGCGCCGTTCACGTGGAGGAATGGCCTTGGCCTTGCCCGATTGAAGCGCTAGACACATGTACGATTGGTACACGCGATTCGTATGCGACTGATCGTTACGACTGTCACCACGACTAGTCGTACGCGTGAATTTGAGACACATGGCCCGATGCGGGTGTGCGATGCCTCGTCGGCGCCGCTCCGCCCACTGTTTTTGCTCCATGGTCAACTACGACGATCACTGAGCTGAATTTGTATATTTCGCGCGTTTGTACGCAAGAAATGGATAAAGCGCTGGACACATGTATGATTGGTACACGCGATTCGCATGCGACTGACCGTTACGACTGTCACCACCACTAGTCGTACGCGTGAATTTGAGACACATGACCCGATGCGCGCATGCGTTGCGTCGTCGGCGTCGCTCCGCCCACCGTTTTCGCTCCATGGTCAACTACGACGATCGCTGATCTGAATTTGTAGATTCCTCGCGTTTAATCGCAAAAAATGGATAAAGCAGGCAATCGTGAAGCGTTTCCTGCCTTCGGAAACAGTCCGCGCACACGCCGGTCGCACCTGCCAGCTCGCCACATTCAGCGGCTCGAACCGGCGCACACCACGGTAGCAACCGCTTGTCGCTGCTCTTCCGAATCAATCTGATCACTAAAACGAAGTCCCACCTGCGAGAAAGTAGGTGTTAGTGTGGTGAAAAATTGTGCTAGGGATTGTTCACAGGCCTTATTTTAAAAGCGGCGATCAGATATATCTGCCGCGATGCAAGCCTATGCTGACCGGCCGTGGATGCCGCGGCGCGCGGTTCGGCGAGCGGCCGAGAGATGGCGATACCTGCGCGGAAGCATCGAAACAGGCTACGCAGATGTCTCGGTCACCGATCGCTCACGGCAGTTGTAGCTCAAATAAAGTTTCACATGCGAGAAAGGGGATGCTAGTGAGGTGAAACGTTGTGTTACGGAGTGTCATTCGCAGTTGCACAGATAGGGGCGATCAAATATTCGCCAGGACGCTAAGCCTAAAGTTCCCAACACCCGAGCAAGCCGGTTGCGGGCACCGGATACGGTAACACGGAAGCAGAGCGCCGGGAGAGACGCCGGCTGCGTACGGAACAAATGGCGCATGCGCAGTCTGGTCCCGGTAAACCCGGTAGTAACGTAACGAACGGAACGGCCGGAGCATACGTACTGCTAAAACTCTCTAATAAGAAACAACTAGAACTCGTAGTTTTTTTCTTTCCCGAAACAAATTATACCAAGATTATCCACTGACACAACTACTTAGCTACGGCAACTATCATCTCAGTAGGTCGGAAGGATTCACATAAGTCACAGTTTTGTGATAAATAACAAGGGCTCTTCAGGCAGGTGCGCGTTTGCAGAAATTCCCCAGCTATGGCGAGCGCTATCGGAACGACGGAACATTTTACCGATTTCCATCCCCAGACGGCTGTAACTAGCTCTTCCGTTAGTCCTGTTCTGAGCGCCAGCTGGTCTCTATATAAAGGACGCAGTTGATTAAGTCGATGAATATCACTTTATGCGCGGGTTACGACAAAATTGTGAAATTGGATGTTGGAAAACTGCATGGGCAGCATTTGAAAAGGAAGACGAAATAAATATATCAAAGGGCTTTATAGGTATTGAAGAATGTGTAAAAACACGCAATGTTTTCCAAATCGTGATTGCCCTATTAGATGAGTTGTTGAAAAAATTTCTCAGTGTATAGATACCTGCAAAAGTTACCTGTATCAAGGAAAACCTTTTGAATATGTGAACTGCCTTGCGATAAAAAACAAACATCTGCAAAAATATTTCAGCGCTTTGGCATTCTTACGACAGTAGTGTAAAAATCTCAGTTATATTGAGCTTCCCCGCCATAATAGAATGTGGGCACAAAATGTTAAGCCGTTTGAACCAGCAGTTTGGCTACGATTTAAATCACTTGTTAGGTATTTGCGGTTCCTAAGGCGTGTAATTTAAAATGTTGTTTTGTCCCGCACTGTTCCCTTCTTCTTTGGCCAAAATCCCTTAAAATGGTTTCGAGCATTTCTATGAGTAACATTTATCTGCAAGAACAATTCGGATGAATGAATCAATGATACATTAATTGGAGAGTCTTTAGGAGCTCCCATTTCGTTTTTAAATGCAGAATCGCTCCAATATTGTTGTTCAAGGCGAAACCCTAAAACTAGCTTTTAGATATTAAGGGTGACACATATGACCAAAAAGCACTTGGAGAGAGGAACGTGCAAGTAAAGTAATCACAAATTTAGGAATACCAAATTTCTCCCTTACCCTCCGTTGAGTACAATTTCAAAAAATGCTACCTTAGCGAGCTATTACGCAATGACATAAATGTGCTTACTAAATTTCAAATCTTTAGGTTCAGCAGTTTTGACTGGGCGTTGATGAGTCAGTTTGTGAGTGACTCAGCAGTCAGTCTGCTCCTCACAGTTACAGGTACAGATGCATACGGCGCCGCGAATTCGTTCATCATTGAGAGTTCATTTCACAATAACGTAGCCATTTTCAAAGCAAATTCGGCATCGCCTGCTCGAATGACGCGCTATGTCCATGACCATCGCGTTTGTATTACAACAAGGTAAAATCTTTTTACCGGAGATTTGTGCTGCTTTTTTTTATTAACGGCAGGAGTGGCCAGAAGATGCACGTTTTGTACAATATCCGGAGGACGTTTGCAAAGAACGAAGCACTGAAACAAGCTCTCCTACAAGCCCATGCACAGTTACATAGTGGACGCACACACGGTGCGTGGACAAGAGACGAGACCAGCGTTGGAGACTGAACCATTTATTCGTCCGACAACAGTATTTATGCATAGTAAAGGGAGAGGGAGCTGGGAAAGAGGAAAGGGCGGGTAGTCGACGGCCGGGAGGCTCTTTGGCGATCGGGCTTTCGCAGTCAAGTTAATGACAGGGGACCCTGCGTTACTCAGCTAAAAAATTAGGTCCTGCCAGCATAGACTAGGTATTTAAGCAGAAAAAGAAGTAAAGGCTTGCAAGGGTGACACACTAGTGTGTTCTTCACCGCAAAAACACACAAACCGGAGTGCCCGTAACGAACCATAGTAATGGAGGATGGTTCGTGGCAGAAGCTAGTTGGCCGCTGCCTTCAGTCCCAGTTAGGCGTCCTGGAAATCAACGACCCAGTCGCGTCAAGAGTTCGGCCAACGTCTTCGACGTATTGAAACATGAAATACTGGGCGTGAGTTCGGCATTCTCAGTAAACATCAAAGACTTGTATTATTTCGGTGCCACATAATGAGCTCCTTCCAGTGGAGCGTGATTTGATAGAGGGCAGTGGTGTGGCGACTTGGAAAGCGCTGTCCCCCTTTTCAGTGGGCAGTTTTCCAGAACTATTGGGCCACTACCTCAAATTTACGACTGTGGACTTCCGCAGAGACATGCTCAGAAACATGGGATCTGTATAGGCTCTGGAATAGCACCCCTGTTGACGAACAGTTTTCTGGCAAAATGTGATCTCTTCTTACGGTACTGTTCAGACGATGACCGTGTGGTCAAGGTTTGTAGATATGTGGATGATTTTTTAGTGCTACTTCATTTACATTCTAACACTAGTTTAGAACCTGTGACCACAGATATTGTTAAGGGTTTAAGTGCTTGTTCCTCATCCCTTCGTTTCACTTATGAATTACCTCAGAATGGAACCATTGCGTTCTTAGACCAGGAATTGTCGTTCCCTGTCGACATGCATGTGTGCTGGACCTACGAACCGCGCTCTAAAAAGGAAGTCCTTTCATACAGCTCATACCACTCGAAGCTAACAAAAAGGGGCATAGCAATGCTTTGTGTTAGGCACTCGTTGCGGAAGAGCTGCTTTCACACGATTCAGGCGAATGTACAACAAGAAGCCAGTACACTGAAATCGGCGGGGTTTCCAGACCACGTGGCGCGAGCCGTTGCCGAGAAGTTGCTGAAAGAGCAAAAAAGGTCGCGCAGGGCAGATGCAGCTACTAACTTTGCCACATCAAGGATAAGGCTAGCTTTGTTGTTCTGCCTTATGTGCATAAACTTTCGCACAATGTCAAGAGCGTGGCGAATAAACACGGCATACGCTTGGTTTTTTCAGCCCCGCGCAAGTTGGGAAGTCTGTGCAGTTGCATCGACTGGCATGCGCGAAGAAGGGCTATAGCCGCGTTTACATGAATGCGACAGAATGCGATAGCAGCGCGTCAGATTTCCTAGCGCATCATGAGTAATGCGATGCGCTAGCGCTTACATGTAGCGCATTACCCCTGGTGCGATGGTGCCGCCATACGGTGTCGCACATCGAAGGTAAAGCAGCGTTTCTGGCGCTTCCAAAGCTCCCGGCACGGGTTGTTCTGTTCTTTTTTCACAACTCGCATTTTCTGGCGTCATATACTCGATTTAGACGTTTTTAAATGCAACGCTGCGTTTGCAGGGCTTACTTTTCTTGTCGACATAATTTCTAATGCGATGCGCTCGCGTTTACATGCACTTCGAAAGTCGACTTACGAGCTTCAATCCAGCCTGGTCTGGCGCATTATTGCGACGCGCCTTCCTAGCGCATTAGCCCGAGTTTACATGGATGCGATGCGCTAGAAAATTGTTGCGATGCGATGCGATGTGCCACTTATCGCATTCATGTAAACGCGGCTTATGTGTGGCACTAACCATGTATCGAACTTTGTGCCTTGCGCTACAGGTGTGATCTATCACAACCCCTTCTCCCCGTGTGGCAAAGCTTACACCGGTCAAACAGGCCACTGTACCAATGATCGCCTCACAGAGCACGAGGCTTCGCTTTTCACGAGTGACAGTGCTCATCTGGCGAGGCACTGTGGACAATGCGGGTTCACTCTTGTCTTTAGCAACGCTACTATATTAAGCCGGGGACATGCAAAAACCCAGAGAAATTTTTTAAGCTTTCTATATAATGAAAAGGGGAAACAACTGCGTCAGTGACAATGAACTTTCTAAACGCAGTGGTTGATTGTTAACATTTCATTCATGCGACACATGACTTTTCACACATGCGCATGATGTTCCCGGAAGGGTATGTCTAGGCGTTGAAGTGTTTTGTTCGTTTCAGATGTTAGTGCCAGCTTGTTCCATCGTTTTCTTCTGTGTCCTTTGTTTTCCGCTGTTTTTTATTCCAATTAAACTAGGACAATGGCTATTGAATACTATCAAAGAGCACTACTACAGCCCCCTTGTAGTCTATCTTTATGTCAATTTGTCCTAGGATGGGGAGCTTTCCAAGATTACATGAAAGCTTGACAGCTGAAGGTTGCACTGGCGGCCAGCTCTCCCAGTGCTTCGCATAAATTTTGCAGGGCACAACGCGGACGGGCAACCCCGTGTCTATCAGCACTGGCATGTCAACTCCGCACCAAGTGAATGTCCTGTGAATTGGAGGCACTAACTTCCCCTTCCGAGATGACGTCAAAGACCAGAGGTGCTTGGCGTCGTCTACGTTCCCCTCCGCAAAGTCTTCCACCACCGCCAGTGCTCCTTCCCGTATGCCTTGCGTCTGCGCCGTTTTGCGTTCCCCCAGAGCGTCGCAAGAAGACATTTTCGCAAGAGGACCCGACCTATCACAGCGATAGCACGTACTCTTGCCAAGCCGCATGCATGGTTTTCATACTTTTTAGTTCTGCACCATTTGCATTTTGCAGCAGGCTCGTTTGTCAAGACGCGCTGCGCGTCAAGCTTCACTACTGTAGTTGTATCGCCCGGTATCTTATTTGCGTTATCTTCCGCCGTTTCGGCTGATATTGCTATTGCTTCGGACTCCTCCAAAGTCAAGTTTGCTTTTGCCAAGAGCTGTTTTTGCAAGGCCTTTGCATTGACGACACAGGCTATACGGTCGCGGAGCACTCATACCAGCATGCTGCCAAAATTGCAGTTCTCTACAATGCGCCGGGTGTCGACAAGAAAATGTCGCAAAGGCTTACCTTCGCGCTGACATCGATTTAAGAACCGGAAGCTTTTCGTTATCTCATGGCGCTTTAGCTCGAAATATACGTCCAGCGCTGCAACGACTTCGTCGTAGGTTAGACTGTTGGGTTGATTTTGAGTGACTCGTTCAGCCAGAATTTGCAGTCCTCGTGTTTAACCCTGCTGGGAGCAACGCCTTTTTTTCGCCGTGCGGGTAACCGCTGTTGCCTCGAAATAAGCTTCTGTCTTGATGACGTACGCTTTCCATTTGTCCCTCACGCCGCCATTTACGGGAAGATGGTGGTGGGCCATTGCTGACGTTGTCATTGCTGCAGGCTCCTGAAAGGCCGTTCCGTGGTGTTGCCCGCTGTGCTCTCCTTTTACGGCATGGGTTCCTTTCTTGCTCGTCCCCACTGTCATATATTCGGAGCAAACGCGGGGAGTTGAGGAGAGACGAGACCCGCGCTGTTGACTGAACCGTTTATTCATCAGAAAACGGAGTATTTAACCACAGTCAAGGGAGAGGGAGTTGGTAAGGAGGAAGGGGTGAGGAAAGACATGACGCTCGGTTGATAAATCACACACCTGGCTCAAGCGGCGAGAGATAACACAGCTCTACAATTTACAACACTATAGATGCATAAGGCGCCGCAAAGCCGTATATGAGTGAGAGTACCTTTAACAGTCACCTACCCATGTTCAAAAAATTCGGCATCGCCTGCTCGAATTAGTTGCTTTGTCCGTGACCATGGCGTTTGCGTTGCAACAAGTTAAATTGTACGAGAGATTTGTGCTGCTTTTGAACGTTAACGGCAGGAGTGTCCAGGACATTCACATTTTGTACCATCGCCGTAGGCCGTTCGCAAGGAACGAAGCACCGGAAAAAGCTCTCCCACAAGCCCATGCAGAGTTTTCACATTGTGAGCAAGATGAAATGTGGTTATGTAAGCTTTGCCTGCACTCTTCCTGGTCTTTAGGATCTTGGTGACATGCGCAGTGATATCCGTCGACTGCAGGAAGAAGAGTAACGCACCTTTTGGTTTCTGACTAATCTAATGCTAAGCTAATCCGACACTAAAACTTCAGAAGAAACATACTGGAGAGCCCGCCTCACAAATTAGCAGATCAGATGCTTGGAATCCACACAAGGCGCTCCGGAAGGTGAGCGCCCGATGGTGTAGCCATCGTACATTCAAGGCAAAATAGAAGGCCCAACCCGGATGCACTTAGTAATGCCTATCATTCTATGCCGAGTAACACAGCACCCAGCACCATGTAACACCCTGCCCTTACAGAAAAATCATTAGTGGGGGAAGAAAAAGATTATTTTAATAGTAATATAAGCGCAGACAATAGGCCAAACCGAATTAAAGAAAATCCCAACACTAGCAAAAAAGCAAGATTGTTTTACAAAAATATACCGGACATAACCACAAATATGCATCTTATACACCTGCTTCAAGAAGCGAAGACTAAACGAGAAAAAGCCGCAATAGTTCTGAAAAGTTCAAAATACGAATAAAATAGCCAAAAAAAGAGAACCACGCAATTTCCTCCATATCCATAAAAATGCATAACTGGCGGTAATATTACATTTATTTGTTATGCTAGCGTAAGTGGGGATGAATGGTCGCATGCAATTTGGAAAACCAAGTTACCCGAAAAAGATTCCAGGAAATCAAAAACATGCCTCTCATACATTTCTTCAACAAACGAAATAACAAAATAAATATGCCCGCAAAGGTACTTGCAAAATACCAATAAAAATAGTGAAATGAGCAAACGGAGTAATGTCACGCATTTTTAGAAAAAGGAATAACTTGAGGAGGTAACACATTGATTCGTTGTAGCAGCGTAAAGGAAATAATTTGTGGAACAGAACCTATAGAAGCACTATAGAAGCAATGAATGCTTCGCGAAAAAGATCTGACAGCATAAAGAATAACAATCTGATATATTTCCTAAAAAACCCAAGGTTAAAAAAAAGCTCCCAAACGAATGTTCGAAAACGAACGAAAAAGAGAAAATATACTAATCCTGCACTAGCTTTGCATATGCGGCAGAATGTGTAAATGGTAGGGCTGAGGCCATTAATCACTGTCATTGTATCAGAACACGATTGAAGAAACGAAATAAAAGAAAATGTGTAAACAAAAAATACCTGGACGTCTTTCGCCACTCATACCCAAATTTGGCGTTAAAAGACTGGCACTCAAAACAAGTGGCATAAGTATACCACGCTATATTATGGAATTCTCTGAGTTTCTGCAGATTTTTATAGATACACAGATTGCAGGTTTACGGACAATATAAGTACGAAGTGTTTGGACCACAAGTGATGCCGACATGTCCTGGTTGCTATGAGTACTGTACCTCTGAGGCTTTGTTCGTTTAGCCATTTTGTTATCTCTATGCTAGTGACTGACTTCTTGCATTGGTAATCGCGTTCAGATTGTTCAAAAGTACCCGAAAGACACCCGATATCCGGTCGTACTCTTCAAAATACAATACTACTACAGGACGAAGATTCCAAAAACCCAAGGAGTGCTGTTTGTAGCTATAGTTTATCTTAAGCAAAGGAAATGTGTATTTCGTTGCTTAAATTAGGACCATATGGTAGCCGCGTATCAACTCACTTTGCTGCCACTCTCTCAGAAGACGCCGCCTCTGATTCATAAAGACCTTCCTTCTCTCCACCGTCAAACTATCACGCTCTTCCACTGCTATCTTGCTCCTCCTTCGATAAGTACGCTGGACGTTCTCTCGAGTCAATTGAATGTTCCTGCATTGCACTGCTGACCCGCCATTTATCGGAACATTTCCTTATGGTTGAAACTCGAGTAACGCCCCATATCTATTCCCGGCGACGAGACTCTTTTGTATTGTTAGTGAACGCATTGTTCTCAACAGTTGTTTTAGGTGCAGAGCAGTTTTGGGGCCCGGCTTCTAGCCGTAGCTCGTCCTACGTCACGCTAACTAGCCACCGCAGTCCCGAGGAGTCACGTACCCAAACAGAGGCTTCTGAAAGATACCCCCCAAGCCGCGATTCAGCCGTCGGACCAACATGTAAGAGGATACCTGAACAAAAGGTTTATATAAGCAGACCCATTCGAAACTCCTGGAACCGCTCGCCCTTGTATACAATGTCCCCATTATTTCGAGCAAAGAAAACTGCGGGTACATTTGAGGCAAAATATATGTAATTAGGCAGCCGTCCCCACGTCCATTTATTCAGAAATGCTTACAGGGTTGATTTTTACGATAGTAAGCGACAAAAAGCGTCCACCCAGGAACAAATAGCTCCTTTCGGATGGCGCAGAAAGGCTCCAGCACATGCTAGATAAAAGTAGGCACAAAAAGAAAATAACTTCCGCTCGTGTTGTTCGAAGGAGATGAAGAAACGAAAGGTGAACAAACGAAAGCGAGCTGTCCCAGGAGACAAAGCGCGAGCACTGTTAAGGTGAGAAAATTGAATTGCACTGAACGAACCTCTCTCCCATTTATCAAGAGAGGAGATAGAAAGAGAGAGTATGAACGTGAGGAGTGGTAACAAAAATCAGAGAAGGAGACACATCCCCGTGACGAAACCCTGCTCTGCACTTCCGAAAGCTTTAACGTTGAGAAAAGCTCCTTGAATTTTGTTATTTCCCATCGCACATATGAAACCTCAAATCTATATTCAAATAAAAGAACATTGCCTGTTCAAGTTGTGTATTTATATTCGGCCTTAACTGTGCGTTATGTACTACTCTTGCTCGGAAATGTTGACAAATTTGAAGTATATTTCAGGATTTTAAGTGCGAATGCACTTTATAAGCGACCCCAAACCATCCACCGCCGGCGGCGGCGGCGGCGGCGTCCGCAGTGCTTCTTTATATTTAAAAAAGAAACAGCATCCGGCGCCAGGTTTCGATCCGAGGACTTTGCGGCCGCAGCGCGACGCTCTACCGACCAAGCCACGGACGCGACGGTGATATCAGTGTTAGTGACGCGCCTTATATCTTTAACGCATTCAAACTACGTCGTCAGCAGCGTGCGTTGTCGACTCAGCGGCGTAATAGCGGCTTGATAACTGCGTGGTGTACACGTGATACTACAAACCCGATGGAAGAGATGGAAGAGAAGGCGGCGAGTCGGTGGGCTGCGGGGGCCGAGCGCAAGCGCCGCAAGCGGGCCGACAACCGTGCATTCGCACTTTCACATTCTCCCCCTCGGGGAAATGCGGGGAAATTTTTTTATTGCGGAAATTTGCTATGCAGCATAAGGAAAACTATATGAACAGATAAGTTCCGCACTCACTGAGAAATTGCAGCAGGGGGCCATCTTGGAGACTTTGGAGTTCACCCAGTAATATATAGAGGACGCCTGGCACTCAGGCTGCACGACGCGATGGGCACAAGGATGGCCTCGAAGGGCAGTGCAGCTCCGCAACACTTGCTCCGAAATAGCCTGCTCAACACGAATGGAATAGCACGTGAACCTCTAGTCAAACTGGGCATGGTACTGAGTTGCAGTTTCTCAAAACAGCCGGTGTCGTGAGACACCTTAAGGAGAAGACATCCAAGACTCCTCATGGCGAGACAATTCGCCAGGGAGATTCGTATCGCACTGGCGTATGATGGCACTCGCGTTGCGCCTAAGACATTCTTTCGCGCTATCTCGGCGTGTAGCCACTGAAGAAGACACAAGTTGAGTGGGATATTGCGCACGCCTGGGGCGCTTCCGACATCTGCAGCCTCCATTTCGGGGTGGCTGTTGCGTTGGCGCCATTAACCGAGAACACGGCATGAAGAAGTCCTGTCTTATGTCATATGTCCTGTATTTTGAGCAAAAATTAGTTTGCTGTGAAAGTTTTACGAAGCTCTCGAAGAGGTTTCGATAAATCATTGTAGATTGCGCACTGTGGTGGAGCTTGTTCATAAGCACACTTGTGTGTAACAGACCATTTCCCCTCGAGATGAGTTCTGCTTGGGCCACTTTTCCGTCGTATTTTAAGTGCACGTTATTAGACCGTGAACCATGGCCGGCAAAAGTATCGCCGTAGGAAGAGGAGGATGTGAAGCACTGGCGTCGACCAACACCAGCATAGTAGACGGGCTGCGATGTTTAAAGAAATTTCATTTCATTTCATTTATTCACTCTCAATGCACAAGGCGTTAGAGAGAGTAGTGGTGGACAAACAAATAACAATCTGTACAAACAAATGGAGCAAACAAATGGAGGATGTTTAAAAAGGGTATGCTTTTATGGTACTCTTGAAGTTGCCAGGGTCAGTGATTGATGCGATGGAAGAGGGTAGGTGATTGCAGTCCGAGCTTGTTGTAGGCACAAATGAATTAAAATGAACATTTTTACGGCTGCTTGCAATTAAACTTTGAAGTGGTGATTGCTGTGGGATGAAATGAAGGATGGCGGGAAAAAAAGAGAGGTACTCAGTGAGTGCATGGTATGGTACAACTTGTGGAAGAGGCACAGGCACGATATTTTGCGGCGAAGTGATAGGCTAGGTAGATTTAAACTTGACTTCATATGAGTTACGCTTCCTGTGCGGGAATAGTTGTACAAAAGGATGCAAACGGCGCGATTTTGAATTGCTTCGAGGCTACTGATATGAATGTTTACGTGTAGTTCCCATACAGGTGATGAATATTCGAGCTTAAGTCGCCCAAATGTTTTATAGAGAAGAAGTTTCAGTTGTATGGGGGCAAGGGAGAAGTCACGGCGTAAATAGCAGAGAGTGCGGTTAACATTGCTTTTAATAAGATCAATGTGGGTCTGCCAGGAAAGGTTGTCAGAAATTGTAACGCGAAGGTACTTGTAAGAGCTAACTTTAGTAAGAAGGGAATTAAGTACGTAGTCAGTATAAATATTACATGTTCGACGTGAAACTCTCATTATTTTGCATTTAGTAACGTTAAGATTTATTAGCCAAGTATGGCAGCAAGATGAAACATTGTCTAAGTCACACTGAAGGGCAAGGTGGTCAGAAGGGGTTTTAATTTCGCGATAAATAACACAATTTTCTGCGAAAAGCTTTATAGAAGAAAAGATGTTATGTGGCAAGTGGTTAATGTAAATTAGGAAGGATAGTGGCCCAAGAACGGATCCTTGGGGGTCACCAGAGTTTACGGGTGAGAGGGGGGAGTTGGATTGATTAGCAGTTACAAATTGGAGCGGTTTGTTAGAAAGCATTTAATTTATTTTAATATGTTAGCATCAAGATTACGTTTGCTTAATTTTAGCAGTAGCAGTTCATGGCAACAGTGTCAAAAGCTTAAGCAAAGTCCAGGAAAATACGGTCAACAAGTGAAGAAGCCTCAGGGGCAAGAAATAGGTCATTAGTAAAGCAGAGAAGTTGGGTCTCACACGAGTACTTTTTCCGGAATCCATGCTGGTGTTCACTGAGGATGGATTTGTTTTTTAAAAACAGTGAATATGTGGGAATAGATGACGTGCTCCACGAGCTTACACGGTATACTTGTTAACAATATGGGCCTGTAATTGCGGGGGTTATAAACGTCACCTGATTTATGAAGAGAAACCACCTTTTCCGCTTTCCAGTCGCACGGAAGGGAATGACATTCGAAAGACTGCGTGAAAAGCTTACATCGAATCACCAACGGAGTCGAACCACCAACAATTCGGGGTGAATGCCCTCAACAGGTCGTGTGTCTGTTAATAGATGGAACTTTCATTGGGGACATGTAGTGGTGTTTGATAGTTGTGGGGTTGGGGATGCGGTCATGTACACTGCAAGAGTAGCGGCATCTGGATCGAGGGCTTAGTTTGGGAGGCGGGTTTGACGGCGCTGATGGACTATCTCATCGAATGCATTCAGCTGTGCTTTCTGTCGGATACTCGGGATGGGGGTGATGCTCATTGCTCTCAAAGCTTAATTGTTAATTGATTCAAGGGGTAGCCACGCTGACTTTGTGAGAAAGTAGAGTTTCTAGAACTAGAATCATGCGGGGAAGAAGAATGGCTCCGCCACGCATGCGGTCCATCTTGAATTGCGCACCCCCGACTTTTTGAGAAATGCGGCGAAACAGAGACAGGGATTCTGAAGCGTGAGGCTATTCTCCGCAAAACCAAGGCTGAGCAGTACGAGTGACTAATATCCAAGACCAACAGCCGCAGAGTGGACGCTGTTCGTATAGGCGTGTGTTGAATAAAAAGACCGAAAGCGGAGGTTGCCAATCCCCTACGGCCTGGTGTGTTGGCTGCATGAGAAATAGTTTTCCATAGGAGAGAGCGGAAGACCAAAATACCGGCACCAATATTTCGTGTCATGATTCCGTATTTTCAAAGGTGCCTGGTCTCAAGAGTCTTTCGGGCTGGAAATTTGGACGCGAATGTCCTGGTAAACAAACCAAGGGTATTGTCGTCCCCAATGATAATACTATATACGTGTGGAACAGCACCGAATGACTAGGCAAAGTATATCGTGGCCATGTTAAAAACAAGGAAGTCAGAACACATATCTGAGGCACCGCACAGCGGTGCTGGTAGGAACCGACAGGAGATACTTGCTGGGAGAAGTCTACCGAAGGGGAAAGATCGTAAGCTACCCATTACACTAAAACTGCCAGAATAAAGACCATTGCTATACAAATAGGGAATCATAAAACAATATAAGGGAAGTATTGAATGAAGACGGAAATACGGTAGGCATTGATGAATGCCAGGATGACAAAGGGGAAAATGTGGTACGTCATTTATTCTTCTTCGAATATACATTTTCAAATGTTTTAAAGAAGGAATGAAACGTTCGCAATTTTTGGTATTTTTCTATTCGTGTTTTGAACTTTTTTGCCTACTCTCTTTCCGTATTCATCTGCTTTTGAGGGAGATGTATAAGATGCACATTGCTGATTCTGTCAGATGATTTGTGATAATTTTTTTTTTCATTTTTATAGTTTCTTGTTTTTCAAATTTTTGTCCGGTTAATTATCTCTGTTTACGCTATTATGATAAATAAAGCTGTTACTTCTACCAAATTCGCTTATTTGTGGAAATAGAGGGCTTGAATTTTTTATTTGTATTTCCACGTTCTATGGGAAACTTTTTTTCTTCCAGTTTGGGGGAAACATACAAAATGTGGATGTTTGATTTTTCCAAACGTTTTTGCGGGCATTTTGCCGTTTCTGTTTTGTTGTTTGGTCATAATTGTGTCCGAATAATTATCTCTATTCACGCTTTTAGAACGATTATTTAAAAGAGCAACTTCCGCAAAACCTTCAGTTTTTTAAATGCAGAAAATTACGGGAATCACCATTTGCCATGTTCACTCTTTTTTCACATTTTGAACGTTTCTTAAGGACTTCGTTCATTTCTCGTTTTTTTTAGAAAACGGACATGGGGCATATTTTCTATTTGATCAGATGACTTTCGTGAAAAGTTTCTTTTTCTCTTTTTGGTATTTCTCAGTTTTTCAAAATTCTATCTGTCCAATTATCTCCATTTACAATGTAAAACAATGAAAGGTGTTACTTTCAAGAAATCTTTATTTTTTTGGAAATGCAGGATGTTCCGCGGTCATGGCTGTGGTGACACCAGGCAAAGAACGTTACTTATTAAAACACAGGTACCACTACAGACACAAAATGTCTACCGAGGACGCAATTAAAAAAGGATTAGCCGAAAAGTTCTTCGAAGAATGTGCTAACAATATTTCGTGAATACAAATGGGTATTGCCGAAGTTCACAGCAAGCAATTGCGAATGCCATCAAATAATTCGACTGATATACCTAACGCACCCGTACATAGGGCAGCACTACTGCCAAAACGCGTGCAGGTTTTGGATTCGTTTGGACTCATAATGTCGGAAAAACGTGACTTTATTTTTCTGTTGTCCCTCATGAGGTATACAGCAAATTTCTACGAGTTGCTTCCTCTAAAAACCGGAGTTGTGAAATAGCTAGAAAATACTGACCGAAATTTTCGCTTCACGAAGGCGTGCTTAGAGAAGTATGTAAGAAAAAAACGAAATACCCAGATATTTTGTGATGATATGTGATGGATTACTACTCAGTTTTTCAAGCCCATGCAAGTTAGTAGCGTATGCCGGAATTTCAGTTTCCTCGTCAAAAATTATCCAATATTGCATGTCTCTGAACTTTTCTGGGGACTTCTATTTTGGCTGCATTTATTCAATTTTGATCAAGCTCGTTTCAACCACACCATTCTGGGTAGAGTTGTTTAGAAAACGGCAGAGATAAACAGTAGCTCTATTATCACATAACATCACAATATATGTGGTACTTGCAAAAAAAAAACGCCAACATTCAGACAATATTTAGTAAAGAGGTTGTAGCACGCAAACTTAGAAGAAGTTCGCCGCAATTTCTATTCCAATACTAACAAAAATTTGCAAGACATTCCAAAAACAATTATAAAATAAAATGGCCTCAGCAGAATGTAGCAAAACACACAAAAGGAAACAATTTCCCATGTTGAAACAAACGCCAACGTAAGAAGTGTTGTTGTGTCTGTCCGAATGTTTACCAGGTTACCAAAAATTGCCAAAAAGTACATCCGCGTTCAAGATTTTAACACGAAATGCTCCAAGAAGGTCTTCAATGCCGTGCCTTCCTCAGGACGAAATTGTCGTGAATTCCAAATAATTCCTCATTTGCGGTACTCTCACCCAAAATAAGTTGTTCTGAGCAGAATATTGATTTCGGTTCTTTCTGAGTATGGGGGTGCACCGTATAAAAACTATACCATCTAAACAAATTCAAAACTGATGTGCCGAGCTGCACGCGCCAGCACAGAACCACGCCTGTATGTGTGGCTCCACAAAAATCGCTTGCAGTCGCGTAACTTCACCGGCCGAACCTTTAAGAAGCCACGAAACGGGTGTGTAAACTCCCGAGGACCTTCAGCAACACCGGCAACTGGAAACTGACCACCCAAGAACCTGCAAGTTCGAGATTTCACCCAAGCCACGCCGCACCCTGAGCTAAGCCTAACGGGCCAACCAAGCGTGGCCCCGGGTTCCACGGGCACGCGCCGGCTCGTGGTTCCTATAGGTGCTCAAACTGCGCGCGCTCCGCGATTCGACCTCATCGACGCTACAACCCGCCAGACTCCTTCGTGAGGCCACTTCCACTGGACAGAACAGCGGAGTCACTGGTATGCCCTCGCCACAGATAAGATATCGCCGCACTACTACCCAGGCCGCATGGAGCAGTCGTGCCCCGACGGCCAATGACATCGCTGATACCAGGCCATGGATCACACCCTCTAAAAGTACGCCGAGCCGACCTCCACCTGAAACAATAATCTTCAAGCCCTTAGACGGCCTGAATCTCTCGGAAACGACGACTACTCAAGTAGGTCTCGCCATCACATCAGCCGCAGACCTCACAGCAGAAGAAAACTCCCAGACTTACATCAAAATCCGCCCGCAACAAAACTTACTCGCCGTAGACAACTCCTGCCCCACCGCAGTCCGAAAGCTCCTCGAAATCACGGAAATTTCTCTCGGGGGAAGAAAACACACCGTACAGACCTACCTTGCAACTCGAGCAGACCAAGTCAAGGGAGTTATCCACGGCGTCTCCGGCTATACAAGCCAAGAGCTCATGACATGCCTTCACGCAGGACACCGAAAAATACTTCACGCCCGCATGATGGGACAAAGCAACAGCGCAGTGATCACCTTCGAAGGTGTGTACCCCCCACGCCACATAACAGTCCACAGGGCGGTGACTCGTGTCCATCCTTACCGGCCGCGCAGTACACTATGCCTCAACTGCTTGGAAATAGGCCACAAGACCGAAGTGTGTCCTCGGAAGCACACGCACCGCTACTGCAATGTTTGCAGCACCCCCCTCGCTATCGACCCTGAAGACGAAGAACCGCACAAGTGTGTACCCCACTGCATCAACTGTGACGGGGATCATGCCCCCACCGACCCCAAATGCCCGTCACGACTTCAAGCGGATGAAGACCTCGCTGAAAGCATGCAGGCTCGTCAACAACGAGCCGCCCGTCTTCGCCAACGGCCAAACAAATACCCACCGCCACCTCCATTGGACGACGCCAACTTCCCACATTTGCAAAACCGCTTCAGCGCACTCCGGAAATCCACCAGCCAAGATCGCTCCCAATCGGCACGCCGGTCTTCAAGCAGAGGTCGCAGCAAGGAACGCTCCGCAACGCTGCAACAGCGCCACAAGACTCCCAACAAGGAACGAGAGGAATCTGTGACTCGGCCAACTCCAGCCAAGAGGCGCCTCCTTGCCTCAAAGACCAGAAGCGACAGCTAAACCAGGGTAAGTGACCCACGCCTCCCAGCCCATCACACACACCATTCCCACACGCCATCATACAGGGAAATTATTACGCAAACCGAAATGAATCCAATGACTACAGCAACAACACAACCACCTGCAGGAACGGCTGTCCCAGCAACCAATCTCGCACCACCCACTTCTCCGCATATGAATCTCGAGGACATAATACGGCAACAGCAACAAGAAATCGAAAATCTCCGAACTAACTATCAGGCCCAAATAGACAGTTTACAGTCTACAATCGTTGCCTTAACGGCTCAGATGAACCGCATGGAACAACTACTCACTAGCCTGACCACCAAACGCCTGTCTCCAGATGAAATGCCACTAGCAACGAAGGTACTTGTCCAAAGCTCAAGCACACCAGAAACCAATGACACTGATTATGACCTATAATTCTCAGCAAGCTAGGAACATACTAATTTGGCAATGGAATTGCCGAAGCTTAAAACGCAAAAAGGCTGACTTCAGATGTCACATACAAAATGCCGGACAACAGCCTGATATCATCCTCATCCAAGAAGCCCACGGATGTCATACCATCCCGGACTACACCACCTTCAGCAGTCCCAGCATCACTCACACCAAACGTCGCACTCAACAGAGCACAACTCCTGTACTCACCCTAACTTTGGTCCACAACAGCATCCCAGCCATCCAGATCGACACCTCTGAATGGAACACCGACACACAGGAAACGGTGGCCATACAATGCCAACCTACGAGTACGATAGCACCCCTGACAGTAATTAATACATACTGGAAACCAGGCAGGGACATCGGATCGGTCGATTGGGTCAAAAGAGTGGCACACGACCACAAACATAGCCACCTGGTCGTTGCTGGAGATTTTAATAGCCGCCACACAGCGTGGGGCTATACGGATTCAAGTCCACGAGGCCGCAAACTACAAGAAGTAACCACACAAGCAAAACTGACACTACTTAACGATATCCTGCAACCCACCCGTATTGGAAATAGCGTTGAAAGAAATGCAATGCCAGACCTTGCATGGACCAATCAACCCAAGTATGCACAGTGGTACAACACCCAAGAGAACCTGGCCAGTGACCATCACATCGTTGCTATTGAGTTAGCGCCCTTACGGCCAAAACAATGCAGCCGACGGACCAAATTCCAAATGGGCACCATCGCCCTTACGGCTTGGGACAAGGTCCGAGCCCTGCTTCAGGAATCGGAGCCACCAGTCAACCAAGAGGAATGGAGCAAACAGATCCACCAAGCCGTACGCAAGCACACCACAGAGCTCACGACGACACGAGAACAGCCGACCGTTGACAATCATCTCCTCGCACTATGGGACCGGCGGCTTAGCCTGAGAAAAAAACTGCACAGAAACAAGGACAACAAAAAACTACGCCGACAACTTCAGGAACTCTCCGACGAAATTCAGAAATATTCGCAACAGCTCATCAATGACAAATGGGTGCAATTGTGCGATAGTATGAATGGTCGCCTCCATACAAGCAAAGTTTGGCGCATCCTTAACAGCCTACTAGGCAATAAGAAAACAAGCCACACCATTCAAAAGCTCAAGCTCCACACAAAAATGACTAACGATGACCTAGCTGAGCTTCTGCTGGATCATTTTTTCCCTCACACCACTACAGTGTCTACTAACAAGTGCCCGAAGACGTCACTCCCACAACCATCAACTACGGACATTGATCAACCATTCACAATTCATGAACTGCAAAACGCCCTACAAAGCATCCGAAGAAATACAGCTCCTGGACCAGACCAAATTTCGTATAAAATGCTGCAGAACCTACCATACAACCACTTAGAAGCCCTCCTAGGTTACATAAACCAAGCCTGGGAAAGTGGCCAAATCCCTATGGCGTGGAAAACGGCACATGTAGTTGCTATTCCTAAACACGGTAAATCACCTGATGACTTTAAGAATTTGCGCCCCATTTCCCTTACCTCCTGCATAGGCAAACTCATGGAAAAGATGGTTCAGACCCGCATTGAATGGGCTCTAGAAGAAAACCAGGCTTTTAGTTATACGATGACCGGTTTTCGCCGACATGTCTCTGCCCAAGACACCATACTGCGCATTCATAGAGACATAGTGGAAGTGAAGAGCACTGCCCAAACTCGTACCATAGTCGGGATCGATATAAAGAAAGCTTTCGATACCGTCGCTCACGAGCCAATACTCGAAAAAGCAAAACGCAACAAATTAGGACCCAGAACTATCCAGTATCTTAGAGATTTCCTCACTAACCGGCTCGTCAAAATCAAAGTAGAAGACCACATCAGTAATGCCCGCAAACTTACAGCAGGAGTGCCCCAAGGAGCCATACTTTCTCCAACTCTGTTTAACCTGGCCATGAGCGATCTTCCACCCCTTCTGAATGATATCCCGGGACTAAAACATTCCATCTATGCCGATGATATTACCCTTTGGTGTCACACGGGCTCTCCTGGCACTCAAGAAGAGACGCTGCAGCGAGGCATAGACGTAGTAACTCAATACACGGCCTCTATTGGACTGGTGTGCTCTCCTGAGAAGACAGAATACACGGTAGTCATCAACTCCCGCAAGGCTCACGCAAACGATATCCGGGGACTCATCAGGCTACACCTAAACGGCAAAGAAATTCCGCGAAAACACTCCATACGGATCCTCGGCTTTCACATAGATCAGCACGGCACAGGTACAACCTGGCTGAAAACCATCACTACTCAAGCGAACCAGATCCTCCACATGATAAATAGGGTGTCCCGCAGCAAGTATGGTTTAAAGGAACATGAAGGTCGCAAGGTGGTGGAAGCTCTCCTTATCTCACGGATCATGTACGGCCTTCCTTACTACTATCTGACAAAAACTCAGCACACAGAACCCGAAGTAATTCTCCGCAACGCAACCCGTATCATAACAGGCACCCCAAGATTCACCCAAAATGACCTATTATATGCCACAGGCGCGCTGAATACACTCAGTGATAAGATTGACACGCACCACCTCGCCCAAACCCAAAGACTACAAACGTCGCCCCAAGGTCGTCTCATCCTCCTTGATCTGGGCCACAACATCTCGCAGCTCCAGCATATTCCACCAGAGCCGCCACCATGGTCATGTCCAGCCAACATAACCTTGAAGCCCATACCCAAAAATATGGGTCCAGACCAGGCAAGTCGCCGCGCTGACAGGGCAAACCACTACAACAGGAAGACATTTTCCCCAGGAACTACGGTCATTTACACCGACGCTGCGTACAACAAAGACACCAAAATCGGAACGACAGCTTTTCATAGCGACGTCCTCTCCGCAGTAGCCAAGTACGCCCCCGCACCGTCGTCGACATCTCTGGAGCTTCAGGCTATTGTAAACGCCATAGAAGCACACCAAGATCAAACAGAACTGGTAATCATCACGGACAGCAAATCAGCAATTCGCAATCTACGGGAGAATCACATGCACCCCCACATGCGCTACACACTCGCCAGCATCACACGTAACCACCCCGAGCTTCATACCACTGTGATATGGGTCCCTGGACACGCAGGTGTAAAGGGGAATGAGAAGGCCCATGCCTTAGCCCGAGCTGCTCTCTTTGATCCGGGCACCCCAATACCCTGGCCTCGCTTCTATGACCCAAAAGAGCACCGCCGAGAAATGCATCAGACTCGTAGAAAGTACTTACGGGACGTCAGAGATCAGAGAACCACCCTTCCCTACCCCCGAAAATTCGCCCGCCCTGACGCTGTTCTCATTCGACGTGCACAAACGGGCACGCTACCAACACAACACATACAACACTACATAGACGGGCTTCCAGGCACACCAAAATGCTCACACTGCGACCAATACCCCAACAATGAACACACCCTCTGGACATGCCCAAACATACAAAGCACCCTGAGATCTTCCCTGCAACCAATTCCTGCCACAAAGCGCCCTACTTGCTGGGAGGCATGGGTCACACCCCCTAAGGAGCTTGAAGAGCTCTATTGGACCACGCTGGTGCACCACGTTAAAAACACGCCAGGACTATAGATAGCCAGGACTATAGTCCCTGCAACCTAACCAAGAAGCCGAGCAGTCCTTTGGACACAGGCTTCAAAATAAAGTTTATCTCTCTCTCTCTCTCCTATGATAAAAGCTCTATGCAAGATGCTGTTCCATTTCTTTTCACTTGCAGCTCATACATTGCGAGAAATGTTTGCGCCCTTACACCCACAGGTTTCTGCACTTAACACAGCGCCTCACATGCTCATGTACCTCCTTGACCATCCAAAGCGGGAACAGTTCGACCTAAGCCACCTGCGCCACGTTACCAGCGCTGGAGACTACATCAGTGAAACTGTTTCCACCAGGCTCTTCAAGGAATTGAAGCTTAAGAGCTTTATTCAAAGTGAGTTCGAAGTTTCTTTCATTCCGTTCGCAATTAATGGGGCATGTCACAAAGCTTGCATTGATCCACGTCATTCTTTAACCGAGCAAGCGACAGCCAAGAACGAAAAAAAATCTGGCCATCTAAGCCCTCTCATTATTGCGGGAATGGAACGCCTGAACTTTCAATTGTAGAAAAAGACGCCGTCATTGTGTGCATCGGCGTGTTCGACATACGATATCGATGTACAACTTTAGACTCATTTGCCTGATACAACGCATCGGCAAAATTTTCAGAGCAAGGATCGGGCAGAAGGCACTGCATTCGTCCGATGTGGTAGTATCCACTTATTTTCTTGTTATCGTCATCGTCGTTCTTTTGAACCTCGTGACCTTTATTTGTACCCTTTATTTTTCTTCGTCCTACTATGAAGAAAAGGTTTCGGCAATCGCTTTGGTTCACCCTACATGTGCTCCACTAGCGAGAACGCTCGTTCTTACGTATTTTACTTCTGTTTATTTTATGCACAAATGTATCCTGTTGTGCGGTTTACATGTCTCTAAAGACCGCTTCCAAGTCGAGACCCCAATCCATTCGATGGGGGTTGGTTAGACAGATAAGTCGTTTATGCACTTATATCTGCATACGTGCTTCGAAGGCAAAATGCCAGCTCGTACTTAATAAACACTTTTTGCTGCTTCATCGTTATTACGTTTCATCGCTCGCTTTCGTTTTTTAAGGCGCGAATTACTCAAACGGCCTTGTTTCCTACTACACCGTATTTGTGCGTCTTTCTTTGCGTATCAGCGTCTTACGGCGGGAATCATGCAAGCAAGCAGATTTCCGATGCCACTGCTTCCTTTGAAATATGGTTCTGCGCGAATGGTTTATCCTCTTCTTGTCGCGTCTCGTCACGATATCGTGTCCCGCGGGTAGCACTATTCAACATATTTTACGTTTTATTTCATAGCGTCGTGCATTTTGTGAAGCTCGGGTATATTATCACATTACACCCTTGTTATGCAGCGAAAAGATAACCCAGAGCACAGCAGTGAATTTTGTGAATGGGATAAAAAAAACTGATGAAGCAGTAATAGAGATTGAAACCGAATAAAATATTGCCTTTTTGAAAAACAGGCGTTGCCCTTGCAAGAATATTTTAAGGTACTCACGGTTAGCAGGAACGACCGCAAACACATGTGCCTGTGACAACCCTATTCCGCGATATTGGCCCAGCGTGTATTTCTTTGTGCGCGGAAACTAACTGCGTTAATTGTGCGTAAACAACAATACCGTTAGCGTATTAGGTCCTCCGCATTCGCTATACGGGCATGCAGATATTATCATATAAATCACTGAAGCAAAGCATTTTTCAAGAATCACCAAAATATGTCGCCTGTGGGGACGTCGTAACTTTCGGGTACACTTTCTGCTAAAGGGACAGATAGGTGGGCTTCAGTTTGAATGTTTGTTACTGTTGAAATTTCCTGGTCTCCGTGGTTATGTTTTGTTGCGTATGGTTTAGTTTGCAGAGAAAGTATGGCCGTTTCACGCAGATATCTTAAAAACTATCCAGCCCAAAACGATCCTCCCCTCTTGATAATTCATATTTATTTTTCTCATTTCAGAATAGTATCCTTCAGACATTTTGTAACCCGCATGTTGAATGATCTGCCGGATTTTTTTTCTTGAATTTCTACAGTGTACGGGCAGAATGAAACTGGAATAATTTCTGCAGGCCTTTACGATGCGCCGCCAAAGTTCACGTCTGTTGGGCGTCTTGCACTTGGCATTGAAGCGATGGTAAGGCAATTGGTAAAGATGTGTTGCTCGTCTTAGGGACAATTTGGTGCTTTCTTAACAGGGCTCGCACTGGCAGTTTTAATTGGTATAAACACGACACTGCCGGTATAACTTGTGTTTGTGTAAATCCTCGTGAAGGTGGAAAGAAAGATAAGACAGAAAGCGTCTGGTGAGATGGCAGGGGTAAGAATAAGAATTATTGAATCGAGCATATTTCTCTAGCACCCAAATCTTACGCAAGCGGAATCGTACTCCTACTGCACGCTCCACTGCACCGAGTGCAGTGATATTGCGTTCAGGATATTGTTGCTTTTATTTGTTTCACATACGAGTATGAAAGTTTCTTTCTCAAGGAAGACATGTTGTTACTCTCGGAAACGTGTTCCCTTTTCGTACCTGTTCAGCTGCTTTCTATTTGTTAAATTTTTTTTCATTGTGTGTAAGCATACCTTTTTAGTTACAATGTTTACTTTATGAATGGTAATCTGCAACGTTCAAATTCAAAAATACAATTAGTAGCCGAGCAAAATGATATAAAGGGTGACTGACTTTCCCTGTTTAATTAATAGCTGAAAGAGCGGTCCTTTTTTAGCTCTTTAGATAAGGCCATCATCTTACCCCCAGATGAGCAATTAAGCCACATCACGCCGTCACGCACTTGCTCGTTCTGACGTCCATTTGTCTTAAATCAATAACTCCTACCTGCCATTAAAAATTGCAAGGAACGTTGTGCGGAACTAAAACAGAAAAAAAAACAGAATGAGTTCTCCAAAATGCGCACTTTGCAACATAAGTTAGCAAGACCTTACTCCTTTTATACATTGTGTGATGGAGTTTGCCCAATTCCTAACACGCCAATTATAAAAGTCCTAGGGAAAGACTGCAGTGTTTGCTTTTTTATAAACTGGCAGGTATTACACGTGCGAATCCCACTATGCACTGTTCAAAAACTCGACATTCCCATTCAGCCCATTTAACTCTGCGGGACCTGCATGCCTCTGTCCAGCGGTTGTGCGTTCCTTCATTAAAACCTGAGGGTGAGCTTTACCGTTCGGAGCTAAAGCTGCATTTTCTCAATTTATCGAAAGAGGCTTTTACGATTCTTAATACAGAATTACGATTTTACGATTCTTAATACAGAATACGATTCTTATTATACAGAAAATTTTGCGGAAAGAAGGCATATGTCGAAAGCCGTGAGATGGTACCACAGGAAGGGGGACTTAGGGCAAGACGATACAGGCTATACGCATAAATATGGCACTGTCAAGATGTTGCAGCCAACGCTAGTAGACAGCAAACGAAGAAAGGCAATGGAAGAACACAGCCCAATAAGTAAATCGGCCACCGGCACGGCAACCACCATAATAATCACGTTCATTACCACCGCAACCAGTGTAATAACACTACAACATCCACAACTACCATCATCCACCACTACACTACAACATCCACCACTACCATCATCATCAAAAACAAGCGCTGTAGCCTCTTTGTCAAGGGAGAATCTTTTCGCTCATTATTCTGTTACACCAGGTTGTTTTGAAAGAAAAAAATTTCAAAAACACCCGAGTAGTTGCGGTCAGGCTAGGTTACGTGAAGTTTAAATTTTCTTGTATGGGTTTATGTTGGCACAGGTTAGGTCACGTTAGGTTGAAATAGCATTTTTTGGTGATAAGTATGAACGACCTACTAGCATTCTCTCCCGTGCCAAGGCCTCTCGCAAGGGTTTTCAGCTCTTCAAATGTAATACAGCCCAGTGGGTATTTCTTCCGAAATTTTCGGAAATGAAGTTTTCGAAAATGAACTCCTTCGTCGGCCCTATATACAGGGTGTCAAAGTTAAGTCGACTGGATTTTTTTAATTACCTGCATAGATTTTAGTGAAAGCCACCTTCAAAGTGAGGTTATGCGCCCTGGGGGACCCATAATTAGGCGGTAATTATTCGTATTGGTGGAATAATTATCAAAAATGTAATAAACGTTTTTGTGGCTGCAGTAAGCAGGCGTATTTGTTTTAGAAAGTTAGACGGGATCGTGTTTGTAAGCGGTTTCATTTGGCAGAATTCTTCTAGCGCACCCGTACTCCGAGATATCAAACTGCAAATTTTAATTGCCGTTCGCATGCTTACGCATTCTAAACAGCGAAGACCGGCCGAAGCTCCTCCCTTTTGTGACGTTGCTGCTGTGTACGGTGATTAGTTTAAAAATAGGGTGGAGGCATGGCCAAAAGTTATAATTGGCACCCTTTCAGTCTTGCCTGGCGTTATCGCAATCTCCAGTACTTGGAACCGATATCGAAACACAGAACGAAAGAGAGCAGCTTTGCGCCGGCTTTCGCTAACATGCGTAATCATGCGAACGGCAATGAGACTTCGCAGTTCAAAATTTCCAAGTACGGATGCGCTAGAAAAATTCTGCAAAATAAAACTGCTTAGAAACACGATTGTGCCTCACTTTTTAATAGAGACATGTCTGCTACTGCCGCCACTAAAAGTTAATTGTTCAATTTTAGGTTATTAATCCACTCACAACATTATTACCACCCAATTATGTGTCCGTCTGAAGGCACAGCCTCACAGTAGAGGTGATGCTCACATAAATCTAAGCGCCTACCTTTCGACTTAATTGGTGTCGTTTGACAGCCTTTCCTTCAAACAAAGTACCTACCGATTATTAAAGGGACACCGAAGTGATCTGTAAACATTGCGGTATTACTAGCGCAAATTGTAGCCCGGAGTCCGTACGCCATGTTTCGACCACTCTGACCGCGTTTACGCGAATTTATTTAGTAGAAAAATCAATTCGTAAATGCTGTCCTCCTCTCTGCACCCTCGCCCATTTTCTGTGGCGTTTTTGTGTGACGTCAGGAAGAAATGAGCTGGCAATTGGTTGACTGGCTGCGCTACTGCACGGCTCGCCCATTTACCGACACAGTCAGTCGGCCCAGTGATTACTCGGCCGGCCACCTACGAGTTTTCGCAATTCGCTCACGCAGTTGAAAATAGGCCACAACACGTTTGTGAGTCGAAGATTGCGCCTTTCTTTACTTTGTTATTTTGTACATTGTATCAAGCTCCAAGTCCGGGTCGCCCCACACAAGCGCTGCACAAGTGCAAATGCGACTGTTCGCTGACTGGTACGCTAGTAGAAAAATCTAAGGCCACTTGAAGGCGGAAGAAGAGTTAGCGAAGTCAATATAGGTACTAAGGCAATAAAATCGACGGATACTTTTACCGTATAGCGCGAAACTAGGGAGAGAAAGCACTTTTTTGCGCTGGGTAAACAAGCACAGCGGTCAGCAACACGACCACACATCTGCGAACGCTTTTCCCTCTCAGAAATGCAATTGCTAAACGCGAGATATTATGGAACTTTGGGGGACGCTTACTGCACGAGTTCTATGCAACAAATAGTCACCTAAGGTACTTAAAACGCTAAAAATTAAAGTGTAAACTGGTTGTAGAATATATACCTTATATATCAAACCTCACCAACGCTGGCTTGGAGCCGAGTGGTCAGAAAAAAAAAAGTTTATTTTTTTCCAAGCCGCAGGTTCGAATTTCGAACTTATTCGAACTTATCGAACTTATCGAATCAGGTTCGAACTTATCGTCCGGCTAAATGAAGAAAAGTGTTGTAATTTGAGCCAGTTTACGCATGCAAGCAAAACCGGGAGCTTGCCAAATTCACTTCAGGGTCCCTTTAACAGCGAAGCGATGTAGGAAATTGTAATTTTTCTTGTCTGCAGATAAACAAAATGTCAAGGAAATTACCTGACACGCTCCCGTGAGCTGGGGACTCGCGGCGACATCCCGGCAAATACCAAAACCAAAAATGCCTAGCGCTCGAGCGGGCGTGCCTCGCGACGACCGCCCAGCGTCTCCTGCTCACGATTGTCTAGCCAAAAATAGCCACTTAGGGAGGGCGGCCAGTAATGCAGCAACCACCTGGCAGTGAAAAAAAGCAAAGAAAGTGTGTAACGCTCGTGTGCGCGTGCCTCGGGGCGACCGCCTATAATCCCCAGTACACGTTTGTCAAGGCAAGCTTAACCCATGAGGCAGATTATTCTAGATTCACAAAAAAAACCGCACTCACCGTAACCCTCGCACCATTTCGGGGAACGAGAAAGACACGTCATATCGTGCGCACCTCCAAGATGATGTCCAATAATTAAAGTTTCGACAAAAATGAACGACACTCACGTTTGCAGCAACAAATGGAGTAAAGGTCATTGCGGCAGCGAAGAAGTAAATCGGCTTCAATCGATGAATCGAACCTTCGTGTCAGTCGTGAAGGTTGTGTCTAGTGTCGCTAACTTCTTCTTACGCATTAGCCCTCATTCCCAGAGCCGTTTTTCACCCCGTCACGTCACCGTCACGTCACGGTCTTCCGTCATGAGCGGCGTTTTTCGGCCGATTTATCGCCGAAAACGGTGCGACGGTGACGGGAGGCTGAGCTCTACGTTTCCGTCACATCAACGTGAGGAGACCATGTTTCCCGCTAAACCAGCTAATCAGAAAATAAATTTTTACGGTTAAATTTAGCAAAAAGTGAGCACAAACCATTTTCTTCATTTGCAGATTAAAAACGCTCAATTCTAGGCTAAACTTATCACTGGACAGATGACCCTGTAATCTGACGGAGAGCTCCAGTACGAACGCTACTTGTTTACGTCTCCGTCGCGGTTTCTTGACGGGACGGTGACGTGATGGAGAAGGTGACGGTTGTGTGAATGAGGGTTTAGTGTGAGCTCCCGTGAGTGGTTCCATGAGCAAGACTTCCCCTGTTTAATTAAGAAGTAATGAAAATCAGCATATTTTTCAGAACTCATTGCACGGAGAGAGGAAGAAGCAACGGCGATACATGTAAGCGAGCCATCTGGAAGCCGTTTTAAAATGCTACGTCACGCCGCCAAGCAAAGTGCCTTAAACGTAACAAAGTGCAAACGTGAAATGTATAAGCTGGAATGTAAAACAAAGCAGCTTATCCCGAATCTTGAAATCGCCAATAGAAAGCGCACGGTTGATACCCTATAAATATCTGCACTTTCTATAGCAAACTGAGCTACAACCTGGCGGCCTCTAATACGACAAATGTGAAACTGTCGTGCGTCACCAATATTTGTTTTACGGAGTGCTTCAGCGGCGAGTGGGCTAAAAATCGAGTTTATAACTACTAGTTTCTAAATTTTATGAAGACGCCTTTTCAAGCGATTTTAAGTGGAGGGCGCAACTTCAGGGAATGCACAACACGTCGAGTACTGTAAATGCCTTTGCTGGAGAGTTGTCTACCGTCGTACATTTCAATGCAGTAGTTTATAAATCGGCATAGTAATATTGGGTGAATCGAGACAACTGCAAACAGCTTTAGGAGAGGTTGACACTGAAAGCTGGGAAATATATTTTATCTATAATATTTTAATATTATTATTATTATTATTATTACTCTCTACACTACACTCTACACTACACTCTACACTCTTGCCGTTCTTTTTGTTCTATTACTGTGAAACTTTGTTGCTCTGCCTGTCGTGTGGCCTTTACGACAGGCAGGGCAGTACAGGCATCTTCTTGTTTTATTTTTTTACCTGTACCCAGGCTCCGCCTGTGCTTTATTTTTGTCATTTTAACTACTTGAATTTGTGTGTGTCTTGTGGCTTGTTTTTTTCTTGCTATATGTTTCTTGTATTTTGTTTTTATGTAACTACCCATGCGCCAGCACCCAGGCCTCTGGCTGTTCCTGGGCCCGTAAATAAACATGATTGATTGATTGAGTGATTATTATTATTATTAGTAGTAGTAGTAGTAATTTTATTTATTTATTATTATTATCTGCTGAATGGTCTAGTGTTTTTGATGTCAATGATGTTGACGAACAGGTTCGACGTTTTACCGAAATTGTCAGGAGTGGCATGGAAAAGTACATCCCTTGTTATATGCCTGTTCATTCCAAATTTCCCCATTGGTTCTCTAAAGAACTTCGAAGTTCGCTTAAACTTAAGGACCCACAAAAAGGCCAAGCGTTCTGGGCTCGACAAGTGGAAAGCGGAGTTTAGTCGGTATCGCTCACTTTGTAAAAGCCTCTACCGGCGTGACCACCAGCTCTATATAGAGTCGTTAGAGGCTTCTGCGTCTCAGAAACCGGCTGACTTCTGGAGGTATGTACGCGGCCGTTCTAAGGAGTCTAAAGAACACATTAGCCTGCTTAATTCCGATGGGGAACAGGTTGAGGATGTCGCCACTAGCTTTGCTCAGTACTTTCATTCTGTCTTTCAACTGCCAGATGGTCACGACGAACGCCTATCGTTTAATAATACGTCTAATTTTAGTACACTTATGTTCGATGAAAAACTTGTCAATGATAGCCTTAAACGTATGAAACCGTCATTTTCCTGTGGTGCAGACGGAATTCCAGCAGCCCTCATGAAGGTTTACGGCAACATTTTTGTGCCTGTCTTAACTTCCATTTATAATAACTGTTTACTTTTCGGCAAATTTCCTCGTGCATGGAAGATTGCTCGAATTTTTCCAATATTTAAGTCTGGTGATAAGTCAGCCGTTACCAACTATCGCCCAATCTCACTCCTTTGTGTCGCCTCAAAACTCTTTGAGTCAGCTCTGCACAATGTTCTTGCTGCCTGCGTCAAGAACGTTCTGATACCAAATCAGCACGGCTTTTTCTCGGGTCGATCGACGGTTACAAATCTTGCAAGCTTCATGACTCAGGCTTCGGCTGCAGTTTGTGAAAACGGCCAGTTGGATGTTATCTATTTTGACCTCAGTAAGGCGTTTGATGTAGTGAACCATAAATTATTAATTAACAAGCTTACTATGTCCGGTGTTGATGCAAGCCTTGTTGCCTTGTTGTCCAACTATCTCCTTGACCGGTCCTTTTATGTAGATGTTAACTACAAAAAGTCTAGTGTTTACCCTGCAACAAGTGGTGTACCCCAGGGTTCCTTGCTGGGTCCTTTATTGTTTTCTGTCTTTATCAATGATGTTTCAACAGTGTTAACAAACTCTTCTTTTCTTCTCTATGCTGATGATGTCAAACTATTTAGGCACATTAGCGGTGTTCAGGACTGCTGTGCCTTGCAGAGGGTTGTGTCGGAGTTATCGGTCTGGTGCAGGAAAAACTGCCTAATTTTAAACCCCACGAAAACAAAGGTTGTCACCTACAGCCGGAAAACCCACCGTCTGCTGTTTTCCTACAGTATTGAGGGAGCTCCTCTGCAAAGGGTTGATGAGATTAGGGACCTAGAGGTGCTTTTCGACAGTACCCTCTCTTTTTCTTCTCATATTAGGCTCATCACCCGGCGAGCGCTCCGAAGTCTTGGAAATGTGTGTCGGATTACAAAGGAATTCTCTTCTCCAGATCCATTTCTAATGCTATACTATGCAATATGTATCCCCCAGTTAGAATATGCTTCTGTTGCCTGGAACGGCATCTCCAAATCTAGTAGTGAATTAATAGAACGTGTGCAGAAGAAGTTTTTATCCATATTTAAGCACCGTCATCACAATCACAGTCCGGGTCCTGATTCTGACTTACCCATAGTTCCTTCCATTCCTTCGTTGACCTGCAGACGTATGCGTGCAGACCTTACATTTCTGCACAAAGTTGTTCATGGTGACCTTTCTTGCGCGGACCTGCTTAGCTGTTTAGAGTTTAGTGTTCCACAGAGGCCCACCAGGTCGCATCGCCCTTTCTTGACCGCTGCGCGCAACTCCAATCATTCTCCAGTGCGCAGAATACAGAATTGCTACAACCGCTTCTCTGAACGCCTTGACATCTTTCAAAGCTCCTTTACAATTTACCGTACTGCGCTGCGGAACACAGTATGTTAAACATCTATGATATCTCTGTCGTTCATTTTTCTTTTTTTTTTATTGCTGAAATTTGGTTTCTCTGCGGTTCTGTTTAACCAATATAGTTGCCTGTTTTTGAAACTGTTTACTTATCATGCTTGTCTTATCATTTGTTTCTATACTCTTGTCATTGTTTTTGTCGTCTTACTGTCAAACTTTGTTCTCTGCTTGTTGTGTATTCATTACAATAAGCTGAGCCACAGAGGCATCTTCTTTTTTCTTTTTTACCTGTACCCAGGCTCCGCCTGTGCTTTATTTTTGTAATTTTCGCTACTTCAATATGTGTGTGTCTTGTCGCTTGTTTGTTTCTTGCAATATGTTTCTTGTATTTTTGTTTTCATATAACTATCCGTGCGCCAGCACTCAGGCCTCTGGCTGTTCCTGGGCACGTAAATAAACATGATTGATTGATTGATTGATTGATTGATTATTATTATTATTATTATTATTATTATTATTATTATTGCTCCTTTGCAAAGGGTTGAGGAGATTAGGGACCTCGGAGTTCTTTTCGACAGTACCCTCTCTTTTTCTTCTCATATTAGGCTCATCACCCGGCGAGCGCTCCGAAGTCTTGGAAATGTGTGTCGGATTACAAAGGAATTCTCTTCTCCAGATCCATTTCTAATGCTATACAATGCAATATGTATCCCCCAGTTAGAATATGCTTCTGTTGCCTGGAACGGCATCTCCAAATCTAGTAGTGAATTAATAGAACGTGTTCAGAAGAAGTTTTTATCCATATTTAAGCACCGTCATCACAATCACAGTCCGGGTCCTGATTCTGACTTACCCATAGTTCCTTCCATTCCTTCGTTGACCTGCAGACGTATGCGTGCAGACCTTACATTTCTTCACAAAGTTGTTCATGGTGACCTTTCTTGCGCGGACCTGCTTAACTGTTTAGAGTTTAGTGTTCCACAGAGGCCCACCAGGTCGCATCGCCCTTTCTTGACCGCTGCGCGCAACTCCAATCATTCTCCAGTGCGCAGAATACAGAATTGCTACAACCGCTTCTCTGAACGCCTTGACATCTTTCAAAGCTCCTTTACAATTTACCGTACTGCGCTGTTGAACACAGTATGTTAAACATCTATGATATCTCTGTCGTTCGTTTTTCTTTTTTTTTTTATTGCTGAAATTTGGTTTCTCTGCGGTTCTGTTTAACCAATATAGTTGCCTGTTTTTGAAACTGTTTACTTATCATGCTTGTCTTATCATTTGTCTCAATACTCTTGTCATTGTTTTTGTCGTCTTACTGTCAAACTTTGTTCTCTGCTTGTTGTGTATTCATTACAATAAGCTGAGCCACAAAGGCATCTTCTTTTTTCTTTTTTACCTGTACCCAGGCTCCGCCTGTGCTTTATTTTTGTAATTTTCGCTACTTCAATATTTGTGTGTCTTGTCGCTTGTTTGTTTCTTGCAATATGTTTCTTGTATTTTGTTTTCATATAACTATCCGTGCGCCAGCACTCAGGCCTCTGGCTGTTCCTGGGCACGTAAATAAACATGATTGATTGATTGATTGATTGATTGATTATTATTATTATTATTATTATTAATATTATTATTATTATTATTATTATGATGTTATAATTACTATCACCAACAACGACAACTACAACAGGAGCTCGTTAAAGTGAATTGTCGGACAAAGTCCCTTCCAATTGATAACTACCCGCTCCTCTCCTGGGCTGCCTCCGTTGATTCTTTGACCCAAAATTTTCATATTTCGTCACTCCATCGAGCCAAAGGCGCCCCACCTCTTACTATAAAAACAAATAAAATACATTGAACGTACAGGGAAAGAGGCACGCAGATTATTCATCGTTAAGTACTATCAAACTATTAAGACGGGTGAATATATACACAATGCTGTACGCTGATTCTAAACGCAATAAGAAAGTGGGCGAGAACAACCTGAGCGGAAAGCGTTTTTCGGTAATCCCTCTTCAATACTGCACACTGGGCTTCCTCTTTAGGTAAAAACAAGGGAAGGCCGCATAGCACACCGCCAGTTATAATTAGTCTGGCGGGAAGTAAGTACTGGATTAGCATTTACACCAGCTTTCTCCCTCAAAATTCCGAAGTCGCAAAAATGCAGCCGAACCACGGCAGGAAAGTAATAATTCGCATGGCGAAGAGAGTCGTCTTGGACATGACCGCATTGAAAGAACTTTACAGAACTCTAAATAGCTTTTGCCTTACTCCATCTCAAAGGTTACAGCCCATATACTTCGATGGGATAGTTTCCCTGGCTCTGGAACGTAGTAGAGTTAAGCTCAAAACTTCAAACTCCGCACAAGGCAGGCTCTCGCCCTGAGTTTTAGCAGCACCAAAATCCTTTAAATTACTTTAGATAACTACAGAATATTTATTTCTGAAGGAATTGCGATTAGCCAGAAAGCTGCACATGCCTAATGTAAAACTTAGATGAGGCAAACCGCTAAAGTTAACAGCGATAAAATGAGTAAAGTCAACCGTAAGACAGTAATCACCACGTCGCTATTAAAGAGGGCGATCTCGCGTGAAGACATCGAACTGAAAATAAGCAGAAGTCGACTTGATTTTGGCACGCAGCCGGAAAACTGACAACAAGTGGGCTGTGAGAACAACACTATGTTGACATAAAAATATGACTCTACTCGGGGACAACTTTCGCCGGCAATAGAGAGAAAGCCACGGGGTGGCTTTCGCACTAAGGGTACGAGTAAGAACTAACTCCTACATGTTAACGGGCAAAATAAGTTTTGGGAAAACTAGTTTCGGTTTCAGTTTGGCCCTGACAGATACGCATTCGCTACAGGCCTTTTCTTCTCATGAGGTCTGTGGTTGAGTGCATTAAACCACGATCAGAGAGCATGCACGCATATTTCCGCTCCCTTTTCTAGGCGTCATTTGTCCTGAACACAATGCAACGCTTTGGCTTTATTATGAAACGTGTTCATACAATAAATACCCTATCTCTACCACCTAGGTACAACGGGTAAGAAATTGTATGGTTTGATTTGAAATCCAAAAGCAATGTAAACAAAGGAAAGTACACGAGATAATTATACCAGAGAATACCTAATATATATACACACCATACAATCACAAACTATGCTAATATTGCGGAGTATTACCGTTAATTACGATCGTCATTTCTTCTAGAATTTGTAACGTTTCTGTAGTTTTGTTAGCTCAAGTTTCCTTCATCTAAGGTTTCTGTAGACGCTAAAAAAGGGAAGAAAGCACGCATAGGGCATCGGACTTGAAGGTAGAGAAGCTGTACACAACCTTCACGACCATTAAAAAGGTTTAAGTCCACGACTGCAGCAGCCTTACTTATTCGCTATCCCAACGACCTTTACTCCAACTGTTGCTATAAGTGTGATGTTCTATCATTTCTTGAAAGGGATAATCATTGGACATCACCTTAGAGTAGTGTACGCTATGGCGTGTCTTTCTCGTTCCGAGCAAATGTTGGAACTATAACAGCTAATTCGCGAGTCTCTTGTTCTGTGCAAGTGTTCTGTGTGTGCAAGTGGTTAGTGTAAACGCTAGAGCTTTTTTGGCCAATTTTGTAAAAAAAAAAAAAACGTCCAGCCCCAGCGTGCCCTTTATTAGTCATTCTTGGATTGACAAACGTGCGCTTTGGACGCTAGGCGGTAGCCGCGACGCATGCACACAGGAGGGCTCGGCATTTTCTTGGTTTTTTTACCTGCCGCGCGGTGGCTGCAATTTTGGCCAATTTCCCTTAGTGGTTATGCTTCGCTTGAAAAACGTGCGCAGGAGAGAAGGAGGAGGAAAAACTTAATTGTGAGCCTGTGATGTGGTAGTGGCTCCTCAGTCCAGCAGACCATGGGACGACCTTGCTGTCTCAGCCCTGGACACCAGGAGTTGCTGTGCATCCAAGCCGGCGCTGGTCGTCAGGTTCTCCCACAACTCAGGAAGGGGAAGGGAAGTAGGTAAAGGAGCGAGGGCTGGGTTGTGTGCGCACCCCAAGATCATGTGTATGAGGCTACATGGGTTAGGGCAGAATTTACATGTGGCAGGGTATTAGGGGGGGTACATCCGATGTAGCCAAGTTGGGTGAGGAAAGGTGTTTGTTGGAAGCCTCCGGAGTAATACTTCTGCTGTTTTAGTAAGATGCGGGTGAGGAGGGGGAAAATGTTGTCTTGATGTGCGGTAATGTTGGGAGACGTCTTGAAATGTGAGCAGGGGAACGAGACTTGGTGGTTCCTCAGAGGCGTGGGAGGAGAGTTCACAGGATTGTCTATGGGCAAAATTATTGCCCGTTAGTGAGGAGTGTCCCGGGGTCCACACAATGTCGATATTCTTGTTGGGGGCGTGTTGAGCGAGGAGGTTCCACGTAGTTGAGGTTACGTAACCTGATAAAAAGCTGCGACAGACGGCTTGACAGTCCGTAATTAGAATTGTGGCGGGTGTTTGATTGATGGCGAGGGCCACAGCAAATTCTTCCGCGGCCAAGGTAGATGTGGTCTTCATTGAGGCGCAGGTGATGATCTTGTCTTTAGCGGTTGCTACGGCTAAGTAATGGGACAGATTGGAGTAAGGGCTGGCATATGTGTACAAAACGTAAGGATTTTTTCCGTAGATTTGTTCTTGGGTACGGGCGTGTCGATGACTGGAGTGCAAAGTGGGATGCATATTTTTGGGAAGAGGGCGGACACGATTGGATTTACGCTAATTATGGGGAAGAGGTTTTCTGTCCGTGGTTTGAGGAATTGACATTTTGAGCTCTTGTAATAGTTCCAGTCCTGTTGGTGTTTGAGTTAGAGGGAGAAGTTGACTGGAAAGATGACCTTGAATGAGTTCCGTGACCGAGTTGTGAATTAGTTGTCGCGGTGGACATAGGAAGGTTAAGAGCTTTCTTTATAGCTTTGCGGATGAGGTGATCAATGGCTTCCATGTCACTTTTGTTGAGAGTGAGGTAGGGGGCGATGTTGATGACCCGTGATATGAGGAAGGCGCGGATAAGGCGTAGAAGGTCTTCCTCCTTTATACCGCGATGACGATTCGAGATACGACGAAGCATGTGGGCAACTTTCGTGAATACTGTGGTGAGCTTAAATAATGTCTGATCGTTCCGTGCATTGGCCTGGATTATAACACCAAGTATCTTGAGTGAAGGTCTGGGACTTCTAAGCTGACCATTGAGGGTAATTTGAACTGATTCTTTGTTGCATGCAGGGGGACTTTTCCGTACAATGATGAGGTCAGATTTTTTAGGGGAACACCGAAGGCCATTTGATGAGGCATATTGTTTTACTGTGTCAGTGGCTTTTTGAAGGGCATCTTGAATTTCACCTAAACAACCCGCGTCAGTACAGGTGGTAATATCATCCGCACACAGTGCATGATGAACGCAGGGGATGGTTTTAAGCTGGCGAGGGAGGTCTAGGAGAGCGATATTAAAAAGCAAAGGTGAAAGAACAGAACCTTGAGGAATGCCTCGATTTCACATCGCCTGCTTTGAGGATTGCCTGTCGGTGGGTGAGAAAATCAGCAATGTAGGAGTAGGTACGCAAGCTGCAGCCTGTTTCGTTGAGACGGAAGAGGATAGCAGAATGAGAGACGTTATCGAAGGCTCCCTTTAAGTCCAATGCAAGAATTGCACGAAGTGAATTTCGGGAGGCTGATATAAGAATTTCTTCCTTTATGCGAAGAAGGATGTCTTGAGTACACAGATGTTTTCGGAAACAATACATTGTATTTGGGATGAGATCCTTGGCTTCTAGGTAGGGTTGTAGATGTCGGAGTAACATGCGCTTCATTAATTTACCCACACAAGATGTTAAGGAAATAGGACGAAGGTTGTCCAGATGGGGCGACTTGTTAGATTTCGGGATAAAGCAGATTTCTGCTGTTTTCCATTGTGGGGGAAGTTTTCCGAATTTCCAGCAGGAGACGCTGGCTAGTCGTTGCGGGGCAAGCAAACACGAGCACTGGGCATTTTCTTGGATTTGTTAATGGTCGGGCTGTCACTGCGAGACCCGTGCACACGTGGGCGCGCCCTGCAATTTCTTCGTATTTTTAAGTGGGGACACAAAAAATACGATTTCCTTAACGGCTCCACTGTTAAAATTCAAATCTGCCGTGTCCAGTTGTAAGAGTTTCTTGGAAGGTGTGTGAAAATTTTTTGAATATTTTTATTCATTCGAATATTTACCCTTTATTTTCTTCTTGTTGCACCTTTCTTACGGTAATATCGACCTGGTTTTGATAAAGTGCAGTCGGGTAGGCGAGCTTACTTGTTGCCGTATTTTGCGGCTTTCTTAGACATTTTATTCGCTATTTCGGTCCCAGCAGTGACACTGTGACCTTTATTTTATGTTAACGGTATTTCGACCGGGTTTTCGTTTTTGTTTAGTGTTTTTTTACTTTTAAATATATATACGTTTCGAATGTTTGGATTGCTAACTTCTGTTAGGGTTGATAGGTAATCAGTAAACGAGTTTGGGTTCCCGTCTTTGTAGCTAGTTTTGTGGTACACAATTGCTTTTAAGATAGCGGTTCCTGCTTCCTCAAAAAAACTTGCATTGGTTGGTTTCTATTATTCTGACAACTTTATGTGAAATATGGAAGCTGCTCCTACGTCATTTCTATTTTTCGAGCCGCCCGTCAAGACAGTCTGTCTGCAAAATTCTTTGCTTGTAGTCTTGTATGATGTAGTAGGATGCTGCTTGTAAGATGTAGTCTGCAAAACGTCCTGGCCAGATGATGCAAGGCAAAGCTGAAGGAACGTCAAGAACGCCTTTGTCCTTCAGAAAACCCACGGCGGATTATTATTATTGATGACAGTATCAGTAGCTTGATACCGTAATTCGTAGTGTATGCAAAAGCCTATAAAAGCTGTTTTCTTTTGCATACTTTATTTTTTTGGTGTAGTTGTGGAATATGCTGTGCAAAATTATTGTCGGAAATTAGAGTGCTGATGTCGACAACCATTGAGCATTTCTTGTATAAAGAACAAACGCCGTTGGGACTGGTTGCAGAATGTAAGAATACTATCAGAAATTACAAAAACCGCTATGATGGTCCACTGTAGAATGTAAGACACATGAACGAAGCAAGCAACCGTAAAACCTTTTTTGGCCAACGAAACAAGTTCGCTCCACGTTCCATAACTACGATATCGATGTATACAGAAAAACTTGAGATGTGTGTGACATGCCGTCCCTTTAACAAATAACTGCTTCTGCAAAACTTGACTTCCCCGAGTGCCCTGAAGGGAACACAGGTTTCAGCTAAGTAACAATAATACGCACCCTCTAGAAGTACGTAAAGCTTGTTTCCACACAGCTCAACTTTGTGCTGCGAGCAACCCCCTTCTGGTATAACTATCGTGAGTTGTAAAAACTACTACTTTTCCCAGGATAAATAATATGTGGGGCACGGCAAATACCATCCTTGAACTTTTTTTTTGCAGGTTGTAGACACCGTGACGGGACAACCTTTTGGCGCTGGGCACGTGGGTGAGATTGTAGTGAGGGGACCTGGCCTTGCACTGGGATATTGGGGCCGGGTCGATGAGAGTTTTCTCGACTCTGAAGGCTGGCACAAGACAGGTAATATGCCAATGCTTATATCTTGATCCGTGGGGTTTACTATCAAGAACACTTATGTAGTCATATTGGTGGTGGGGCAGTTACGTCAAGGGGCCATGACCGTGTCACGTGTTTGGCGTTCGATGGAAACTGCGCTCATGTACAAGTCAAAAAGGATGTAGCATAAAAGTTCACTGCAGCAGCCAAAATTGTTTGGCTGTCCACCAGCTGGGTGGCCGTTTTAGTTCTGTAATACCTGCTTCTCGGCGGCCAGTATCGCCTGGCATGGGGCTGTTGGCAATCCGGATTTGATGTGGTCACCAAGTTCTCAACAAGGAAAGCGTTTTGTCACGTGTTTGACGTTCGATCGCTGGCTAGCTAAATGTTTTTCAGGAATAGAGTTGCATACATTGCTGTTAAGACCAGAAATTCGTAACACTGTATGGAAACGGAAGCCAACGTTTATATATTTTGCCCGCAAAGGCACCCTGTAACGTTCCTGCAAACACAATTCGTCATAATTGAGTTCTAGCATGCAGCAAAAAGCACGAAGCGTTAAGAATATAAGGACTTTCCTCTGTGAAAGTTACTCAATGTATATAACCTGTGGCAGCTGTATTATCCGAGTCGGGCGACAGAACAACGGTGATAGGAAAACTGCCCATACAAAGGGCGCATTCACCACTGCCGCGATACAAAATGGCCGGTCTTTACTTGGCCCTAACCCCTGAGCATACCCTAAGTTAGAGGTGTTGCCTCCTTTGGCAGAGTTCACGCATTCTGTTTTCTCTAATTGCACAACTTGTTCTAGCTTCTCATCTCCACAAGAGACGTTCTGTGTTATGGCACTTGAGGCCGTCCTGCCAGTGTTTCAATAATCCTCACCAAAGAGTTCGATGCGTCTTTTTTTAATAGATTCTACACACACTTCGTCTAGGCTATCTTTTTTTAATCGAACAGCTTTAACGAGGTTGTGGCCATTGATACCAATGACAAAATGTGTGTATACGCCCATACGGATATACGCGGCGTGACCTCTCAACACAGAGAAATTTTTAACATGTGATGGCTAGTGGTACCAACCTGCACCTTCTTACAAATGTATGATTGGATGTGATCACATGTGGTAATCTAAGGATTTTTCTTTGCGGCCAAACAAAAAACGGCGCGCGATAAAACAAAATGTTAGGAAATGCCCCCCAGCGCGCCTGTCTATATTTCCATCACGACATGGAATTCGCAGTGCCGGAGTGGGTGGAAGTGAATGGGAGATTGTATATTGATCATGAGCTCGGTTTTTTGCTCACCTTATGAGTTAGGCAGAGTCGAACATTGGCACTATTACGTTGCGTGATTAGAGAATTCGCACTTGAAGCAATAACAAGTGATGGTAGATGAGCACTCGTTTCACTATGACTGATTCTCTATAGAACACTACAAAGTTGGTGCTCTGCAGTACCGCCGAGTTTAATTAAGCCATACTTTGTTTTTTCGGGGCGCTTATAAAAAATTGATATGAAAATAGCAAACAATAAAATAATTGTTCGCTGATAGTAGTGGAAATGAATCGCCATTTAGTGCTGAAATTAGTGACCATCCTGCCTCCTGCCATGAGCCTGAATAGCGTCTGTTTCATAGTAAATTACTCAACGTGCATTTCGAGAGGGGAAGAGGTAAACTTATGGGAGTTGTAGGGGTGGTGTTGTAATTGGTTTTCAATTCCGAAAATCAGCTCATTTCGCTGTATTTGTTTACTTTCAGGCTCTAGGGGGTTACAGAAACAAGTGCCATTTAGCAACAACGACACAAAACACAACAAGTAGAGTTAAAGCGATTCCTCAATGGTGATAACCTTGAAGTTATTCCCTTTCGCATGTACGTGATGGAGGCAATTACGTCGTGCAGGGGTTGCAGTCTCTGCTTGTAGGGGGGATGAAAAAGTCATCACAAACATTAGCTCTACTAGATGGCACACGAAAATGGAGGTCATGATACCAACGGGACAGAAAAGAGAAAGGGGGTGTGCCAACCTTTTCAGTTAAAATCGGGTCGCAATGAAACATTTTGTAAATACATTAAAGCTCTGTACATTTACGCCATAATAACAGGTCTGACCAGTTAAATGTCCCCTTCATGGTAGTCACACTAGAATCGCGATGTAGTTAAAAAATATAGGACGAGCTCCCAATTTTGAATTTTTTTGGAGGGCGAGGGTGAGAGTGCTTTTAGAAGGGTCGTGGATGGCGCATGCCAATTATAATTCAGAACGTACTCGGGATTTGTAAAGAGTATCTTTCAGTGAGGAAGCTGCATATAAAAAAATACAAATCCTGCTTTTAACATTTCAGCATGCGAATATAATGGTTAGGTATGTATTAAACATGTACTTGCCAAGGCAGGTTATTTATGATATGAAGACGTAGGTACTAGTATTGATCGACCTGTGATAAAAAAGCGTCATTAGAAGTACACGTGCCCGTGGTAGCAGTACTAACGCGGTGAAACTTTTGCGTCTTTTAAAATAGGAGGTGAGACGAAGGGCCGCGACGTCCCGCTGAGATGGCGGTGGTTTTATTTACCATATGGCGATTTAAGAAAGACGAAGTAGGTCAAGTTACAGCTGCTGACGTAACGACTGTCACCGATGATAATTTCTCGGCACAGCGATGATGTTAAGAAAAATTTTCAACACATGTATTTGCAGTTTATACGTTGTAGATTGAAGGTGACCGCCTTGCTAGAAGTGTTTAGATACAATACACAGTCGTCGGCGAAGAGCTTAATGGAAAAAAACCGACGCAATCATGTGGCGGCAACTATAGCATAAAAGGTGCTGAAGAATCTACGTCCGAACACTGACAAACGCTGCACGAAAGGGGGCGGAGCCAAAATATTGAACAGTTTTGCTCCTGTAGACGCCATTTCTTAGACTATGGCTTGTAGTTACAGTTTTTAGCAAATTGCTAGAAACTTGTGCTGTGGACGGAAGGCGTTCATGTCTTGTAATGCACGAACTGATTATCAGCATTCTTCGTGTTGCTTCAAGATTGTTAGTTTAAATAAGAAAGAGCGACGGTGCACGCACTGATTCTTCGAGGTACACCACACCTTAGTGCAAAGGAGGGGAATGAACAGTCATTAGCGCTTGCGTAGTGGGCTCGGTTAGGCAGAAAGTCTGCAATCACAAAGAGCACACTTATGTCAATGTTAAGCTTGCTAAGGTTCTGAATTAGTAGTCGTGAGATACAGTGTCTAAGTCTTTCGAAAACTGAAGAAAAGTACCTTGCCAAAACCTATGTCAGTTTAAACCAAGAGGTTTTTAGTAAAGAACAACAGCTACTTTGAGCGTGAAAATATCTTCCGAAAGTGGTGCTCACAGTTGTTAAAAAGATATGCTCTTCGAGACAGCTAATTAACTCCGAGTATATTATATGTTAAAGCAGCAGTTCCCTAACTGTACATTCACCATTTCGCAAGTCACTTATTCTACTCCAGCGCAGCGATACTGTAATATCGCCGGGAACAAAATCCTTACCTCCGCAAGTACTTCGCATGCAGATATGGCCCCATGGCTTTTTGCTACTACAACGTTTCCGTTCACAACAGACAACATTAGTGCAACATCGCCGTAAAACAACACCCAATATTCATGTAGGAAAATTCGGAGTTATCTGTACGTTTATTTTTACGTGACTACGTAAGGACTAAAAAATGTCCACCTGTTTATTAAGTACATCAGTGCCGTATGAAAGCGTTTCCCAACGCACTGCATTGTTCATTAGTTCTGTTTCCTTTAGGCATTCTGCTTTGCGCGCTAAACTTTGAAGATAAGACACACGGGAAGCATGAAAAGGTCAAGAGTAAGCCCGCTTGTTAAGTTTGCCAACGCTTTCGTGTATCGTATTTTTATTTATTCTGAAGAGGCAGAACGGATCGGAAACCTTCGCGCGTGACAGTGTGACGTCGGAGAGGTAATGCTCTTCCATTTGATTTCAACTACTCTCTCTGGTGTGAATGGTGTGCCTCCTTTGTCTTTGCTGTTGGATAATTTGGTGAGGTTATTTTGGTGATATAGACACTCCACTCGTACAAGATTTCTGAAGGCGGAATATACCTGGACCTGACCGTTTCAATAAATGGATAACAATAGACCTCGACTTCGTTGAATTATTGAATAGCAACTTCGTTGAATTATTATTCATTATATGAATCGAGTACTGGAGACAGGACACAAGTCAAAACCGTGGCGACCTGCGAATACTGTCATGATGCTCAGACCAGAGAAACATACAACTAAAGGATTTGAGAACAATCTTACTCGCCTCCTGACTCGGCGAAATTTCGGAAGAAATATCCGGGAAAGACTAAATATATATATATACATATATATATATATATATATTATAAAAAGGGGCGCAATAAAAAACATAACAAGTTTACTTCGAAAACATAAATTTACATCGCGTTTCGGAGGGGGACCGTCCTTTATGAAGAGTCGCCACGGTCCCCGTCCGAAACGCGATGTAAAGTTATGTTTTCGAAGTAAACTTGTTATGTTTTTTATTGCGCCCCTTTTTACTATTTAACCTTCACTAGCCTAATCGTTTACCATATATATATATATATATATATAAGAGAAGAAAAACTTCGAACAAGGTAAAACCACGATTGGGGCCTACGTTTCAGCAAAGAGAACTTGCTTTCAGTTCTCTTTGCTGAAACGTAGGTCACAATCGTGCTTTTACCTTGTTCGAAGTTTTTCTTCTCTTCTGTTCTCTATCATCTTCAAAGTTCTACTACTCCCTATATATATATATATATATATATATATATATACAGTGAAACCTCGATATATCGAACAGCGCGGTGCCCGCGAAATAGTTCGATATAACCAGAATTCGATATATAAAATCACGTAAACAACGCGTGATCAACTGGAAGAAATCAATAAATTAACGAATTGTGCAGTAAATACTCACTTGGTGCTTTAAACTATTTATTCTTTTCGCTTAAAGTACTGCAGCAAGGTAGCCTGGCGTGTTATACACGTCTTCCTCAACGTAGTCTAAACGTTCCACAAGCGACAGGCCGGTGCCTTCTATTGCTCTGCAGTAGCGGTGCGGTAGGGCCAACACCGTTGAAGCCTCGGTCGAAGTCGTGAGCGGGGCACTATCAGCGCTTGCGGGTACAACCTCGGCAGCGTCTTCGTTTGTGCGCTCAGTAGTAACCCGCGCCAGGATCTCCCCATCCGTCAGCTCCACCGTCGTTCCGATGCTTTCGTCACCGCCAACAAAGTCATCAATGCACATGCTTCGTGGCTCAGCACCAACAAAGCGCTCCAGCTGGCCCCAGGTTTCTTCAAGCTCGCATTCTTGTTTTGCACCGTCCAATTCTGCTTCGGTGCAACCGATGCGCAGCAGTCAGAAACCCCCATCGCGCCACCGCTATCCTCGAGGGTACTGCGGGATAGCTTGCCGCCTGTCAACAGGTGCGCGAGCGGTCTGGGCAGTCTGGGGTGGCGGAGTTCTATATACCCATTTCATGTCCGTCCCAGTTCGAAATAAACAAATAAAAATGCATGTAATTTTCCGCGTGATATAGAAAGTGTTCGATATAGACAATAATGCGATATACCCGTGTTCGATATATCGAGGTTTGACTGTATATATATATATATATACGCAGGCTCCACAGAGTAAACCTGAATTGAACAGTGACCAATAGATGAATGCTGGATCACTACAGAAAACGTCGACGTCAGTAACTGTGAGCACAAAATACACTCAACTGGGAGCACGTTGCCGTTTGCAAAAAAATACAAACTGGGTTGTTCCCACACACTTTTAGACTGCTATTTCTTGGAAGCCATAAACTAAAATTCCAAGCACGGAAGGCCGAGAGGTAATTTGCACCCAATATTCTGGTCAAGCACCCTAAGTAATAGTGCCGGACATAGACATTCATCATAACCCCACCCGAGCTGTGTTAGAGACGGCCTTGGTCAGCTCGGGAGGTGAGAGCGAGCAACAAGTAGTCTGGATGGCTGGAGTGGGCCACCAGAAACCAAGAACTTTTGGATCCTGGCTGCGAAGGATTGTGAACACATTCACTCTCCTACAGTCACTCCTTACCGGCCAACAGCCAAAGATTAGTGCTCAGCAATTTCGCGCCCTTTGCTGTACTTTGACGACGGTGTTGTCTGGTTACTGAACGAACAAAAGGAGAACCGCTGACGAAAAGAAAACTGAGAAGGGAAGGGCGGCAAAAGTGTAAGGGGGAGGGCATTACGGAGATCCGGAGTGACATGATCTTGGCTAAAGTTGGAGGGGAGGCAGAGAGACATGCTGCGTGGCGGCTGTGCGCTTCGACAAAACGACATAGGAGCATGTACCGTTATGCGTTCGACAATGACGCGATCACTTCCTGACACACAGTTCCCACCGCAGACATAGAGGCTTGCTATCGCTGACATTTGCGCGAGGACGTTGAAGCTCAACTTACAACAACATGCTCGGTGGCGGCGCAGTGTGAGATAACGAAAGAGCAGCGAGCACCGTGGTGCGTTCGCGGAACACGCCATCACGTCATGAGACGCTGCCGCTGTGCACAGTGCTTGAGAAGACTGTGCAGTTCGCGCTGCACGCAATTTTTTATTAGTAAGTATAGTTATCATTGCCCATGTTTTCTCTTTATCAAAGCCCTCCGCTCCATTAATGCACAATCTCTTCCCCTCCGGTATAATCACTTCGAATAACAAAGAGAAAGCACGTAATTGCAATTCAATCTTCCAGTTCTCGCAGTGGTCAAGCCACCTGTTCGGACAGCGTGGATTAATTTCTTGTCCTGTCGGATCCAGAACGGTCTAGAAAAGTGCTGTTTTTCTGCTTACTGCTATCTCTATTATTCTGGGACATTTTAACGCGTTTTATGCATTCGCGATTGTTCATAAAACCAAACATCTATCCTCGGCGCAAAAACGAGAGTACCCTCTGTTTTTTACATATTGTATTCGCTTGAAACGTGCCACAAGTTTTATTTGCGCCAAAAAATGCGGACCTGTATGACTTACGGAAACAGTTTTATTAGCCAGGAATCGTCCCGTCTCATATAATCAGCGGTCGTGTATTCTTTCACTTTGAAACGGTAGCTGAATGGAGCTACAGATAGACGAAAGATAAAATGTTTTGCTGTTAGGCATCCTAAGTTCGACTATCATGCCTTAAGGCCCCCTTTTCAATTAGACCAAGTCGTAAAGTTTTCTACCCTGCAAGGTACACGACAATTTCTGGAACTGCGAGTGCCCAGGCATGCGCTAAAAACCAGTCGATGTTGTGCCATTAAGTGTTACCTGTTTTGATGTTCACGTTATGTCCAAAGTGAAGTAATTTGTCCGGTGACGCATTCCCAAATAACAGCTGGTGCTCAAGAGACAATCCCAAACCACGGAGGACAGAGACGGGAGGAACAATCGCTGCCGTACGTGATAGTCCGTGCTATGCGCATGTTATGTTTGCCATTAAAGGGGCCCTCAAAGGCGTTTTGAGCACACTAATTCAACTTCGCAATCGCTAGATTGGGTCCTCAACGTCATCTGTGCCAAGTATTACTTTTTTACGAGCAGCAAACAGCTCACAGTTTCGTTGAAAATTTTGTCACTTTTGTCTCACCCTTCCCTTCGTGTTTTTGGACGCCGCCATCTTCACATGTCTGCGTCATCGATTTCCAGATGTTCGTCATGAGCTAGATAGACATCCTGCTCTTGTGTGGCTTTTCCACGCACTTTCGGCAAAGAGATTAGTCGTCTGCTCAGCGTCGGCTCACCGGCTGATCTGCCAGCGGAGTGCCGGTGTGCTTGGATATTTTACGGCAAACGAAACAAGTGTAAACAAACGCTTAACCGTTTGTATTGAAAGCAACACGGACATAACACGACATGGATATTCTGTTACCTGAGTACGTTCCACAAAGAAATCGTTGACGCCCCGTGAACTTCTTTCGTGCAATCACAGAGAACGCCCTGAGGCAAATGCCTGCGTTTGACGCATACATTTTATTCAACATCAAAACAATCCAGAGATGCGTTTCGAATGAATACAACGTCACAACATGCGTTGCAAGTCTGAACCGCGATTGACAGACGATGGGTTGCCTCCTCCTGCCCGTCGTAAATTTGGGACTCAACTCGCGCGCGGTTTGTGGAGACCAACCGCAAGTCACTTAACTCTGGCGCACAAGCCGAGATGGCTTTTAGCCACGCACACTGCACATACCCCATGCGAGGTTGAGTCGTAGGTCGCTCGAGAAAGATAATCCAGACAATGGGAAGCACTATCCACCCGCAGAAGCACAACGTCGAATAGCATCGCGAAACAAATGCGTCCACAACACACACACCATCTCCTCCTTTAATGTCAAACGCATCTCGCACTTCCCAATGGGAGTGAGTGGTACGTCTGCAATGCCCACATGTCGCGAGGTGTGGCCCCGAGCTGAACCGGAACCACGCAACCGCAACTGACTTCTAGAGCGGCTGGTGCCTTTTTGCCAAGGCAACCGATGTTTGAAATTGTCAAAAAAATGGCGCTCGCTCCAGCGCTAGAAAGCTCAGAGCCGCGGTGGAGCATGTTTTGCCAACGTTGACACTCTCTACAACGCATCGCCCCAAGCTTAACTGTTTGGGGCGAACACATGATTGAAGAGTTTTGTGCACGCGTTCTCTATCGCTTTAAAATGTCTTTTTCACATTCCGCCGGTAGGAATTACCACCACCGCAAAATAAGACCGGGCACCACCGCGGCCACATCTGATACGGCACCTTTTGTATTAACAGTGTCGGTGCATCAAAGGGAACGAGCGCACGATCCTCCCCGTGCGGCTGCGAGTTCGCCGCCTATAAAAAGTCACGTTCCGCCGATAGCAACTGCAGCAACGTACACCGCGAAAGGGCAAATCCAGGCCGCCGCACACATGCGGCCAGATTTTTCGTCCGCTTTTCCAGCCTTGAGCGGAGTGCGGGATTCATGGTGTCAACAAAGCTTGCCCGTAGCAGACGGCAGTCGGAGGAGCGTAATAGCGGAAGTACGTTACCGCTGAGGAGCGCAGCATCGTGGGAGGGAGTGCTCGCGTGACGTCAACCGCACAGAATAAGTTGAAAGGAGGAGGAAACGCGGAGGGACGATAATGCGCGGTTTTTGATTTGCGATTTCTCAGCTAAGACTAATCGCTTTAACTAAATTCTTGCGGCAGGAGATTGCCAATACATTGCTTTATTTGGTTACATGTACATACATGTAACATGTACATACATTTAAATACATGTTACATGTACCTACATGCTTGATATTTTGCAACGAGTTTGTGCATTCATATTTTATTCGATGTAATATTTGATATAATATGTTTTGAGCGTTTGAGATCCAGTAATTTGGTCCGAAGTATGTTGCGTTTATGTCTTCTGCGTGTACTTTCTGGTGTCGAAGCCCCAGTCAGGTGGCTTTCAATGCCGCCTCTTGCCTTGGCATCAATACAGACCGCTATTGAACATTGTTTTTGTCTATAAACAATAAACAAACAAACATGCATCGGCGGAAGGTATTTGCGAACCTCTTTGAAGCGTTTTTGTCGGCTCTGCGCTAGCCTATTTTTAATAATGTAAAGCAAGTATCCGACAAGTCTTATTGAACTGAACTGTAGCGGCACGACAACCTCACTTTCCAAACCATTACACTATTAGAACCGCTAAAATAGCTAGAAGTAGTGTTTCGGACCTCGTTTCGAACTTCCACCATTTGTTCAATATTGTTTATTGGAACTCAAACCTTTTATTTAGAACCTACAAGTGTCATGATCAAAACCTAATAAAGTTGTCTTTGATCGCCCTGATTGGTAATTATGTATCTACTCAAACCTCTACACTAAGAAAATCGGCAGCAAATCTTTCAAAGCTAGTGGTACAGCTCGTGAAATACACTAACCTTCTGAAAAGTGTGATCCGTTTGCAAGTTTCTGTTGTTTTGAAGTATTAATAATTATTATATGAGTGTTGACAATCGCGTTTCCCTTTTTAGGTGATTTGGGCTACTTCGACGCAGAGGAGTGGCTCTATGTGGTTCAGCGCATGAACGACTTCTATTTCTACCGCGGATGGAAGGTCATTCCGGGAGAAATAGAAGCTGTGCTGCTCAAACACCCCGAAGTGCAGGAATGCGGAGTAGTGGGAATTCCAGATGCGGAAGCCCCTGGCCAGTTATCGCATGCAGCTGTTATCCTCAAGCCCGGAGCAACAATTAGTGATCCGAACAATTTCGTGGAATTTGTAAAGGGTTAGTATTAGTAGAAGCTTTCATTATACGTCTGATCAGCCTCAAGGTATTGTCATACTATTATGCGCGCATAACTTTAGCGGTTCTTTTCCTGTTCCTTCAAACATTATAGCGACCTAAATGGCCGCATTATGAGAGAACATTTCTTCTAAGACAAAAGCAAGAAAAAACAATCTCTCCAGACCTACATTAGTTATACGTTTTTCCAGCAATGCGTACTTGAAATTTCGCAGGTACGACAAATATATTGCGAGAAAAACTTGACTAAAGTAATGCAAATGCATGAAAAGTCTCACAACTAGTGCACTGATATAATGTACACCGCAAGCTTATCGAAGCAAAGTAGTAGCGTCAATAAAAATTGGCGAAGCTTGCACGAAGTCGCGCAAGTGTTCAAGCACAGCGAAGGTGGAGGATTTCTTTGTATGTAAGCACTGAAGGACACAACCCCACGCATTGCATTTTTTGAAATTGCTTATTTACGTGTTCCGTCATTCCTTTTTACTCCGGTAAAAATTCTTATCGTCATAACCATCTATATTGTCGTATTCTTCATACAAGACAGGCAAGCACGGATCGTATTCTCTGCAGCCGCGTCAGCAGCCGCTACAACGATCGGCAACCGACTTCTTGAACTGGGTATCTGTAGCACGAGCTGTCTTGTGCTCTCCGTTTGTGCGCGGACGCCCGTAAACTATTTTCTTGGTACTTTTTGGGAGTGCCAAGCGTATGCCTTGACGGCGTCGGGCGCTCTTCGTAAAGTGCGTGCTTACATGCGTGCTAAACGACAGGAGTAACTACGGCAAATAGTTTTTGATATCGCCGCACACCGCACTCATTACGGCCAAAAACAGCAGCTTCGCTGTGAAGGTAGTCCTGCCTACCAAGGTATGAGGGGGAGGGCTTCCGGCAACAGCCTTGTCAAAACGTCACCACACCGAACGTTGCAAGAGGAAATATGGGCTTTACGTGATCAGTGGAAATAAACCATAAATGGAAAAGGAGACACAGTCGCCGAGCACTTCACCGAAGCACTTCAATGTCCCGAGGCTTGCCGCACGGCGGGTCGGACGGCTGACCGCTTGTTGTAGTTCGGGCTCCTTGAATGGGTCTGGCGGCGGCTTGACTCTCCTGGCTGGTGACTCCCCATGCTGACAAGTGCCGCGCCGCTTATCTAGCTTGCATAAACGTGCCACGCCCCCACCATCCCACAGTCTTTCTACCATGGGTTCACAGAAGGCCGGAGAGGTAGCAGACGGCAGTTCAAACGGAATACCAGGAGTGTTCGTAAGGGAGGATCCCTAGAGCTATTATAAACGAATCGTACCTTCCGTACGCAGCTGCAATCTGCAACTCAATCTCGTTGCTGTGTTCGGGTGCTACCGTTCGCTTTTAACGCATTTAGACAATCCAAAGCTTCCTCAATTTCATAAAACGAGGGCACGCTTTGATAAAAATGAGGTTGGCCATGTGTGGTGCCAAACAGGTGGAGCATCGGGATTTGGGGGTTGAGGGGGTGGGAATAAAGCACACATTTAAGCGAATACTGGGCGAAGAGATATTTAGGTGTAGTTACGTGTATTTAGGTATTTTCTTCACCGCTTATTCAGCGCCTTAACACGAAGAAAACTGAACGCACAGATTTTATACTCACCAACGTATTTGGGCAGTAAAGCATTACTGAGGTACATGGCAGCCAAAAGCTCAAAAACATGTGAATGTGCAGGTTAATCTGTCCAACTTAGTGCTCGGATGCAATCGGTAACGGCGTTAGCCAATGACAATTGCGAAGCATGGGTAATTTTTAAGCCGTGATAAGATGGTACATTGGCACGGGTAAAAAGCCGTTTACACCATAGTTTGCCGCTGGCCACATGTATATGCCCGGTGCAAGCTATTGTTTGGCGGCGGTTGCAAAATGCAAGGAGAAAGGGAACCTCCCTGTGGTGTGCCACAACTGTGGGGTGTCTCTGACGAAGCGATGGATCAAGGCCGCAATTATGACTGTGCCTTGCGCTACGATGGCAGTACTTAGGGAATTTCGTAAGAGAAATTGTGGGAAATGGCGCATCCACCTATCTGACTAGACTTGTCATAATAGCAGTCAGCAAAGAGAGAACGCGGGAGGACTAACCCTATCAACAATCTTGTCGAAAGGTGGTTCTTGACCTCTAACGGCATGTCCAAAGTTTGTTGTGCAGGTCACCAAAAACGGCAAGCATGAGTGGAGCACTTGGACGCTTAGAAAATTACTCAGTGTCCAATGTGTCTTTTGCCGGGTTTCGAAAGCTATCATGGTATATGCTTTCACTGCGAGGCGCTACTTTCGTCACATACAGCTAAACCATGGGAGGTAAAATACTGTCATCGTCTGCACCTTACAGATGATAGCTTTCACGAAGCCACGGGATATTAACATAGCGCCAGTGTTATTTCGTTAAATACCTCTGAATGGTGCCGCAGAATTTCTTTGCCGAAACGAGCAGTGGGCCCCTCATTAACGCTACCTACAGAAGTCACATGCACTAAAACGTTTAACTTCGACGTAATCCGGCCGATCTTCAAGGCCTAAAAAGTAGCAGTGTTGGAGGCGGGAACATCAGAAGTAAACACACACTTCTCTCATTTATTATAAATCTTTCACGTCTTCGGTGATAACTTACAATTCGACTGAAGTTTGTGAGCGGATGACAGCGCCCACCTCCTTATCTCTTTCATATCTGCGCTTCATTGCGAAGGACCACAAAATTAGAGTAGCAAGCCTTCCACTAACTGGTCTCCAGTTCTCAGCTTTGTCCTGATATTGAAGCTGCATTTCAGCACTCCCGCGGAAAGAACACGATGTTTACTGCGGAAGCATCAGAATTGTGCCGTTATTTCGGCTCACCGATTTAATTGCGTAATCCACCACTCCAGGGTAATTATTTGCTGCTGTCAGTAAAGCTTTGACGACGTCATCTTTACGTCAGTATTCATCAACACTTGAATGTGATGATCTTCTCTCCTTGTACCGTAAGGTTAAAGGGTTGCAGCACCCGAAGTCGCTTTCTAGAAAAGTATTAGGGGCCCGTCATAGCCAAGGTACCCGAAATGATGCGGGTAAGGATCCCTCCAAAACACAGAATGGCCCAATCACACGCAAAATGCGGCAACTCAGGCATCACATTTGCTGCGGAAGCACTGCTCTTCAATACTGCGCTAAACATACGGGTCCCGGAAGGATAGAACCACCGCTCCCTTGCACAGTTGTAGGATCTTCGGGTAGTTACAGTGTCTGAAGTTGTAATGACTACGTGTTTTATAAGGTCTGGATTTCGTTCAGGCCAATGTTACGCTGAGCCGCGTGCACGCTCCACACATTTTATTTTCGCAAGTTTGTTCACGGCAGTGTGAAGGTAGCCGGCCAGACGACGTTGCTTCATGGGAGGATTTGTGCTCGTGGCCCTGTCGTTTGGCCGTCCGCAAGTTTGGTTATACTCTCATGCTAGGGTTCAATTTCCCTGTGTTATTTGTTGAAAAATTAAACAAAAATAACTAGTAGCGTGTTATGGTTTTCTGTCTTCCCCTTTTCCCAAATCTCCAGAAGCTTTTTACAAAAGAGAGTCTTGGTGGAGTTGAAAACGAAGCAAAAATTTTGTTTTCAACCACATATCACATACTGTGTTTTCAAAATACAGTAGCGCACGTAACGAGTGTGAATCATTCATTGTGATATTGGTACTCTTTCCCCTGACCTGTATGGCTGTACCATAAACGTTCCCACGTCACGACAGTATTCCTTAATACATGTACGTTTAAGGTTGCTACAATATCCGTGGTATTCAATAGCTTACGCTTGATTTCTGTCATTTCGCACCTTAGTGCAGTGCAGTGTGCGAAACGATGCATTTTTTAAAGGTGATAAAAAACCTCAGCTTGAGAATGAAGAATAGTGAACGCAGATCTCCGATTAGTTTGCTTTACAATACAATAGTGATCAACAACGGTGTAGATTTCTTGACGCTTTTTAGGGCACGTCTGAAAGGTTGATTTAATACCCCGTGCTGATACTTTCGTGTTTGGTCTTGCGGCCAAGATCACAAAAAAAAAAAGAATTTGTTACTACTCTGCGAATATGTGTTTTACGCTACTCGTAACCGAAACTACATTTGCGATCTTTAACAGTTCGTGTCCGCGTCCCATTGTAACTGTCTAAAAACGCCACATTTTGTTTCCTCGGCCTGTGTGCTGCTCTCAGTTGTGCAGTGCAGCAGCAGATGCCCACCAAAATCAAACAATTGCGGTGCCACCAGCACTCCACCATGCGGAGTCATACCATTCTAATGAAGGACCAAGAAAAACATCGAGAAAGAAGAAAATATAAGGGAACTACGAAATATTTCTGAAGGCACTTGTGCAAGAGTACGTGGTTTACACGTGGAAGTGCTGCGATATTTACCGACCACCTATCTTACTACAACACCCACCAAACTTCCATCTCATTCTTCGCTTTCCTTGCTTCCCGTTTTGGTGAGAAACGCTTCAGCAGAATAAAAGTTCTCGCGGATGTGGTGCACTTGTGGTACTCAAGTGCTGTCACGTTCATTTGTCACGGAGGAGGAACACGACTAACCAATCTTCCACGGCTTCCCACGTGTGGAATTTGACAGCAGCGACGACGCAGCTGGTTCCTACCTACGCTACCCGGCTTCACATTTTATTGGAAAAGGATGTTTTGTTTACTCCTCCAGCAATACCATAAACAATTCCCACGACAGGCTAACAATCATAGTGAAGAAGAATTTGAGTTGTATAGTTTAGTTGGGTTCAGGACGCTTTTATTTTAAAAGACAAAAGTCATTTTTTTCGAAAACAATTGGACAAAAAAGGATAATACTTATGCCCACTAGGAAAACGCAACTTGTAAAGTTGTTTTAAAGCAACCTCAGAATTTAAGCATTCCGGGAGTATTATACCATATGTATTATGGAATCGGTGGCTATATCAAGAAAAAATGGAAGGGTCTATTTCGAGGTATTCAGTTTGTGTAACACTAAACAGCGCTAAAACGCTCGTCCTATGTTTTCATTAGGCAACACTTTTACCCACAGGGTGATTTCATAAACAAAATTTTCTTTTTGTTTGGTGTATAATTTTGTTGTTTCTTTTTTTTTCAGAAAATGCTCCCGAGAAAAACAGGCTTGTAGGCGGCGTGTCAATTGTTGATAAACTCCCGCGCACCAAGCTTGGGAAGTTGCTTCGACCTCAGCTACTTCAGCAGATCCTCGAGAAACTCCATGGAACTGAATCGAAATGAAAATCGCCGCTGAAACGTTGCTAAGCGGGCTTTCCTTTAGTTCCAGAAAACTTGCCCTGAGCCCAGTTTAGCACATTCGTTTCTGAGCCCTACAGTTTCGTGAAGGGAAACTTCTGTCGTTACTTGCTTTAATCAGTTCAAACACCTCAGTTTATTTAATCAATATGCCACCGTTGATGGAAATGTTTTCCCTATAGCCATTCGCAATATAAAGATCACTCGCCTGCTTTCGAATTGCATACTGGGTGAAAGCAGCTAAAAATGTAAGAAAAATAAATATTTCGTAGAATTGCTGGGTTGTTGCCTTTGCTGACATCTCTGTACGTGCGTAACAAAAATACTTAAAAATGGAAGCACCTTCACTCCGTGGATGATGGCGAAGGTGCGGAGTACGGGGACTCAAAATGACATCCATGTTTCTCCCTGGGGGACATCCGATTTGCGCCCCGACCGTCTTACGATTTGAGCCGTGAGTTGTCGCTTGATTATGCCTTAAGTCGGTTGAAGGGGGTGTGCGCACGGATGGACGTGGACGGACATTGGGAGGTCGTAATGTACTCCGTACCGTTACAGGTGAGGGAGTAAGCCGTTTCAATTTCGTGTACCAACATACGGTGGTAGCCGAAGGAGTAAGGCAACTGACACAAACTCGGTCTGGTCTACCAGACACAGGCTTGAATCCCGCCGGCGCTTGTGTGATTTCTGGCGATGAGATTTCTTTGCGAAGGCTATGCGCACTGATGCGGACGAACATTGTTCGGTCCTAAGGTACACCGCACCAGAAAGCGTGGTAGATCGGGATTGTTGGTGCAAACTTCACAATTAAACAACAGCTCGATCAGCGCTCTTTCCTGTCAATCTCTTGTCGCGTTTAAGTGCTGTTCATGCGTTAAGGTTGTTTAGCGGAGAAAGCCTAAAAAATGCTGAAGTAAAAGTTTTGTGCTGTCAATTGTGTTTACTTCTCTTTCTCCGCAGTCGGTTCTTTTAATTTTGACGTGAAAATCTCTGATAGGCATAGTGGCCGCCATTTATACGGCAGGTACCAAACAGTGAGGGTGTCCTCCTTACACCTGTCCTACCCAGGTGCCAACACGTGCGCCTGCCATGGCCTTCTCACCAGGCTCAATTCCCCCCCCCCCCCTCTAACAGGTTTCCTGGCTAGCGCTATGGGATAGCATCTCGCTGCTTCTATGGCGAGCCCGGTTCAAGTACAACACGTACCCCATATATTTTCTTTTTGCAGCTTGGGTAATCTTGGTATCATTTGTGTTGATGCCTACTACAAATCCGATGAAAAGTAGGACAAGAGTGTCGTTTTGCGTTTGAAGAGGCACCTAAAGCCTTTGCCTAAAAATAAGCAATTTAACTGCGGAATAAAAGTAAGATTGACAGGCCCACCGTATTCAACATGCTATGACGGCTAAACGGCTGCTTTTGGACGTTTAGAATGGGCCTAATGTGAGTTCTGGAAATGTGCGAAACATGCGTAATTTGTTGTGATTGTCTTTTCGTCCTATGCTCGCTCTGTGGTGCTGCTTGTGGCGCAGTTTATCATTGGCATACTTCCTGACATTGTCATGAGGCGGTCATTTTATGCGTTAGTTCCGCATATTATTTTTGTAGGAATACCACATTGCATCTTTCCTCCAGTCGTTTTCCTCCTTCACATTTTTATTGTTTCGGTTTCCAAGGTGGCACAAAATGGCAATGCGCGCGCATACATTCAGCAGTGTTTCTGTAATGTTTCTGTTATCATATTCGTTACTCCTTTAAAGGCTTTTGTATCATCTAGAAAGAGTAAATTTGAGGCTGTTGTTTAATTATAACCTCGTAGTGCACAATGGAACGGCTTCCAAACACACATGTTAAAGAAACTACTGATATTACCATTTATAGCCTGAATTTTATTTTTGTTAGTATTTTATTATCTATTCATAAACTGCAACGCGTCCACCATACACTGGGAGGTGAAAGAGCCCCTACCGAAAAAAAAGCTAGTAGCGAATACGTATTGTCTCGGAAGAAAATGTTTGCAACTTTGCTTTTTTATTGCTCTTGGAGAACGTCATAATTTTTATTTGACCCGCATTCTACCGTAGCAGCCTATGTTTGGCGGCAATAGTCAAGGAAACAATTTCTACCCTGAAGATAAAGGATACCTGAAAGTTTAGGAGGTACCATGAAAGTTTAGGAGGTACCACCCCAGTTCTCAACCATACGCTTCCTGCTTCGTCATCAGCGGTCGCCCTTCAGCAAGCCTATATAGCCTTGCCATTAAAGGGGCCATGAAGGCCGAACGGAACATTGGTAGATTGAGAAAATTGGCTTGTTAGAAAACGCCGACATCAATTTTAATAACAGCTAAAATAAAATACGCTGTAGAATGAGGAAAATTGAATAATAGCTATGTGACAACCTAGCTATTTTGTCGCACCCAACTCACAACGTATTATGGATAATCCGTTGTGAATTTCTGAGGCCGACAGAATGCAACGCAAATTAAACAGCGAATAAAACCCTGCACAGCAAGCTATTTGCCATTAAAATCAGTGCGCACTGTTTTAGCGGCAATGAGAATGGTGGGATATACAATGCAAGTTACGAACAAAAAAGTAAACGCAAAAGCACTAGCAGCACGCCGGCCTTAGCCGGAGAGCTGTCTGAAGCGTTGGGCTTGCTGACACAACACTGGCCAAGTAGCATAAATGACATTGTCTTAAGTTCACCTGTTTGTGAAGGATACCAAAGCTTTCCCAAAACCATTAGTATCCACCGTATAAAAAATTAGCGAGGTACAAAACCAGTCAAAAACAAAGGAAATGCGGAGCGTGGTCCTGTCTGGGAATCTTTAAGACCCCTGTGTTGGGGCCTTGAGGTGCCTGTGGGCCTTTAGGGTGCATGTAGCTTTTGTAACTTTGTAATCATTGTAACTTTTGTGGTTTTTGATTGTTTTTTTATAATGTTGCTCCTCTTCTGGCTGGTGGTAACACGCACAACAAACACAGGGGCATTTTTTTATTGCATTTAAGGTTTCACTTGATCGGTTTTTCTTATGTACCATTTATAGCCAGCACCATGTTTATGACCTTGTACCCTTTTACTGTAATGCCCAACAGGGGACCTGGCAGCTACTCAAGTAAACAAAAAAAAAGGTTGCGGAAGCATTCATTACCCGCGTTTCCGCTTCACAAACCTTAACTTTTCTCCGTTGCATCTTGTGTGTTCTCTTTTTGTTTTCATTTATTGGGGTAGGAACGATAAATATAGATCTTCAGTGATATTTCCTCGTATCATCATGATTTCTATTAGACCGACTTGGCTGTGAGTAAGCAAGCATGGCTACTTCTTGAAGTATTCAGTTTGCCTTCGGCTATATTCGACGAGTTTTCCTTCGGGTTGGGCGTATTATTGTGGCCCTTTTTACTGATTATGTGCATTTACGCTAGCTGGCGTACACAATTTTTTGTTTCAAACAAGAAAATTTTCCTTTAATCTTCAAATAAAAAGCCCGTTCATAGTTTTCTCGTTCCCGGGCAGTGGTCGCTGATCTATCTTCTCTTCCCCATTACCCCTTCCTTTTCCTGCCCCAACCACCTTTGTACCACTACCTCAACCCATATTTCTACCCCCTTCCCTTCCCTTTCTCTCCCTGCGATACATTTGTGATGCAGGCTGGGAACCTCTTTCCCTCTCACAGTCACCTCACCTCACCCCAGGGGGCATTACTGCCAGATATTGGGGGGGATGCGTGGGAGGTGGTAACGAGGCCACCGAGGGGCCCATAGTTTTCTTGATGCCGCTAACTACCAACCAACTATGCATGTATTCGAGGTGTGCTATCAAAACCAGCCAGTTTCAAATGCCCGGCAATCAGAGCAAACAAGGGCGAAACTGAATGCAGCCAGAAATTTGTTTTCAATTTCGAATGGATTTCTTTGTTGGTTTTGTTGTTTCTTTTCTTTTTTTCATTCTCAGGTTCCCCCTTTTCCTTTTTACAAGGAGTCTACCCGCCGCCCCATTCCTTCTTCCCCCGAAATGACATTGCGAGTACGTCATTGTTAGCACTAAACTGTTATCCTGATTGCCTATCACCAGAAATTATAAATTTTTGTGCTCATATAAGCAACAGTTGGATGCTTTAGGCATTTGTGCTCATGTTGAGGTTTATTACTGTTCAATCGAATGAAAGAAGTAGTTTTGATAGACCCCTGACATTTTATTACCTAATTTCAAATTTAGGAAGCATTTGCTTCACTTTTCTTCTGCACATTATTCATTTGCACCATTACAACGGATTACTGTCTTAGTTTCGCCAATTATCGGTTATTTGGAAGATACCAGACCTTACAGCTTTTATAGCTGTTCGTTTTACGCGGAGTACCTTCCGAGCGATAGGAGCGAACTACGAGATCTTGTTTGCGTAGTGGAAGAACAGAGCGATCTATGTAGCAGACCGCCCAGGCGAAGAGTCCCTGAACAATGCCTGTCTCGTTGAACACGCAAGGATGAACGCGCTTATTTGACCTCAGTTATACGACGCCATAAGTTTAGAGACACACAAACATGGGTGAAACACAGGACACACGACCGCGCAAGTGCCCTCATACGCATGCTCTTCTGTTTGCGTGCATCACTGGCTTCTCCTGCTTTTTTGCAAACTTAGCGAAGTCTTTCCGCAGTTAAAATCTACCAACAAGACCACAACCAAGTTCGTTGACTTAAGGTATTTTGCATGTGCGGAATGCGTATCCGCACAACAATTTGATAGCAGAACCCCGTGCTTTCAGTGCGATGCCCGAGCGGCAGGACATGGCATGGCATTGGCCGTAGCCGGTGACGCGGGTGTCTCCACCATAGAGTTTCATACTAATATACGCCAGAGGGGACAGTGGCGCTGCAATCGCTCAACCAACGCAGTGCTGATTGTGTAACGAATAGTGATGATTTTCGAACTTGGCTTAACTTGAGGCTTGGCGGTTTTTATGTGCACTTTGCTTCGAATTTTTCTGCGCCATCAGTTTTGGTTTCGGCGTCGAAACCGTCGAGGGCTCGTTCCGGGGTATAATTGCTGTTAGCCCCCAATTCCAGCAGCTGCAATTATCAAATACTGCACTGCTGTAATGAAGTTGACGCGAAAAGCCTCAGAATCGGCGAGTAGCCCCTGCACTAGAAGTAGTCATGTTGTACGGCATTTCTGAAAACGTACAGGCGGCCACAGAATTAACCGGACCAAGCGACCTGTGCGCGAAAACTAGCGGCGCGACACCTTCCGGTCCAGCGCCTGCTGTCGAGATAGCGGAGGGCGCATGCGTGTCCCTCCCTATAGTTTGTGCACGTCAGTTTCCTTGATTTCGGCTGCAGCGCTTTATTCCTCTCGAATGCGACTCGCGGCGGCGCCTTGCGCGGCGCGCCTACCGAAGGGCGTGATGGTTGGCAGCAGCCGGCCTTGTGCGGCATGCGCTGATGCAGCGTAACTGTGCGTTCATTTGAGTATGCTTGTTGGGTGCTCTATTTAGCAATTTTCTGGCTGGAACGCACACTGGCGTTGAAGAAAGGCTACGATAAAGATTACCAACGACTAAACCACTGCTGCTCGTTATGCGACACACAGTTGACATCAAGAACTGAAAACACGAATGGTTAATTCTCTTCGGAACAAAAAAAAAAAGGCATCGGTGATTGTCCGAATGGGTCCCCTGATTTATTGTGTGTAAAGTTTCCGTCGTTTTGGATAACTTCACGAATACTTCGGGGGAGCGATTCATAACGCGACTTTATGATTTCGGGACAGGAGCGCAGGCGTCCCCATTCATCTTCCACTGCCGGCCACAACTCGTCCACAGTGGGACCGCATTCATTTCGTTTGCCGAGGTTCATCTTCATAATCCAGCCACACATTTTTTATTGGATTTAGGTCTGCCCCGCACAGAGGCTGCCGCAGCTGTCGTACCGCGTGGTCCCCGAGCAGTGAGCTTAAGGATCGTGGTGTGTGGACGGGGCTTCGGTCCTGTTGCAGGATGAAGCACCCGTCCATGAACGGGTCCCCCAGGACGTAGGGGAACAGTCTTGTCGTAATAATGTTGCAGTACTGGGAAGCATTGAACGGCCTAGAAATTCTGACGAGGGCTCGCAGGCCATTCGCACTCATTGCACCCCATACGCTGACGGAGCACCGCCCACTAGAAAGGACGCTTTGGGTGTAGGCGGCCTAGAATCTGAAAAATGAAGAAAGCGAATTCGTAGTCTAGATAAAGAAATACATTCAGGAAAGATATCTCCGAGAGTTGCTTAAAAGATATTCAGAGTGTATAATAAGTAAATCAATGAAAGGACGTTCGCCGTGATTGATAATTTATATCGATTGAAATTACTGGCCCATTTTTTTTTACCGGGAGGTTCAACCCCACTGCCGTGTAGGCGAATAAAATCCTGTATAAAACTAAGCTTCAATTTCATCTGCTTTCTACTGCGAGAATTACGAAATTCCCCGTTAGCCCATGCGGGTAACCTGAAGTGTTTCGCAAAAACAGCAACGAGAAAAACAAGCGGTGCTTATAAAACTACGATTAAAACGCTTCAAATGAACCCAGCTGAATAAAATTTACACGGACATTGTATATCGATTGCTCCGAAATATAGTTAATAACAGGCAGTTATGCATTGCTGGCGTTAAGAATTACGCTTAGTGCTGCACTCGGGACACCCGAAGGAATGCTCAGCAATTTTCACAATAAACCATGCCCCTAATTTGTCCTCCTACGCTGTAGTAGTTTATGTATCGTTTAGGATGCACATTACCAGCTTCGTTTCACAGTTCAGTTGCGTACCTGCAGCTCATCGGACGCCAAACACGCCCCTGTGGATCCCAGCGAGTGGACAAAGTCGATCCGTATGTGAATATACCTTCCTTCCACTCGTGTGTTGTTCACTGCTCCACCGCCCGGGCGAACTCCATCCTTTCCAGCCTCTGGCGGTCCGTCAGGTGCAGTTTCTACGCTGCCACGCAACTGCTGAGTCCCGCCTCCTCCTGACGTCTTCAAATTGTCTCGCAAGAGACGTTCAATAACGGCTCCTGTCTAATTCTTTTTGCAGACAGGAAGGGAACTGCAACAGCGGCGGCGACAATCAGTAGTTCCTGCTCCTCACTGGTGACTTTAGGCCGCCCGCTGCACTCTACGTCAATGAGTCTGCCCTGATCATCACGGTAAGCATGGATAATGCGGCTTACAGATGTCATAGACGTCCTGGAGAGGTGGCAAATTTCCCGCTGAGTAGTCCCTTCGATGAAAAGTCGCACGATGTGCCTCCATTGCTCGATGGGGACGCGGGACGGCATTCTTCGCGATATGGCCATGCAGGACGAATTACTTGCTCTATGCGCTTCATAGCTATCACTGTCCAATGGGTGACATGGAAGGAAACGCCTGATTGCTTTTCGACAGCAATTCACTTACAACGCACAATTGTGTATTTCAGTCTATTCTTCCGAAGCGAATAAACCATCGCTGTTTTCAGTTCTTGCTATCAACTGCGTGTTCGTCGCATAACGACCAGCACTAGTTCAGTCACGTGGGAATCTTTATCGTAGCCTTTCTTCAATGCCAGTTTACGTTCCAGTCAATAAAGTGATAAAAAGAGCGCCGAACAAATATTCTCAAATGAACTCACAGTTACTCGGCATCAGCGCATAGCGCACGCTGCCGGCTGCTGCCAAGCAGGTAGGCCCGCCTGTCAAGCCGCCGCCGCGCGTCGCATTCGAGAGAAACGAAGTGCTGCAGCCGCAATCAAGAAAACCGACATGCTCAAACTATAGGGAGGGACACGCATGCGCCCTCCACTATCTCGAGAGCACGCGCTGGGCCGGAAGGTGTCGCGCCGATAGTTTTCGTATACCGCTCGCTTGATCCGGTTTATTCTGTGGCCGCCTGCGCGTGAATTCGAGAGACCGCACAAGGTACACGGTACAAGCACGCTTTCCCATCATAGTCTAGTTCATGACGACGCTTGAGAGAACACGAGCGCGGTAGCAGCTAAGTCAAACAAAAAAATCCTTTACCAGCCGTAAGTATGCCTGTACAGCCGTTTAATGTTTCATCACAAAACGATATCGGGGGAGCTTTGTCCGTCGGTTAATACACCAAATAGTTGATCGTGGTGAGCAGCCTATCACGAAAGAAAGAGGCGCAAGCGAGGGTAGGGTGCGTCCACAGAAAGATTCCGCGAATGCAACCATCATCTGCTAGGCTGTCCACTTCCGCCGGTAATCAGCTGCCCGTAATTATTGGCGTGATCAAGGCGCACGCACCATCGCTGTCACCGCCCGTTACCCTGACAACTTGGAAAATACAGTACAGCCGCCCCGCTTGAGCCACACGCCATCGCCGACTAGCACAATAAAAACAAAAGCGCTTTGCAGCCTAATTGGCCTCAACTTCGGCTCCACTGAGCTCATCCGTGTATGCACCTTTGCAATATCTCCCCGTCTGATAGAAGAATTATTGTAAACCTAAATATAAAATTACAAGAAAAAACAATTTCTTCTTGCGGCTAATAATTTATACACTAATCAACATTAGTTAGAGCTCTTGTATTATAGAAAAAAATGATTTTGTGTCTAGTGAAGATAACGGCTGGGTGAAGCTAAATTTGAAAATCACGCAACCTCCAAGCATGGACGCCGTCTGAAAGGTTGAAGCCTCCATTCGGCGGCCCACATAGACACTAGCGCCAGTGTTCCCTCTAGCGCATATTAGTATGAAACTGTATGGTCTCCACCCGTCGCGGAGCGTCGGCGATGAGGAACAGCCAGGAACGCTAGTCCTGTTAGTATTGTAGAGCCACCTTGCGGGAGGGACGGTAGACAAGAAATTTCACCTGCGGAGGTGAAGCGCCATTTCAGCTACCACAAAATCAGAAAGCGGCCGGCCTAGATGAAATTTTCAACTCATTCATAAAAGCAATGCAATGAAAACCACGCAAAGCACTCCTTCAGTACATACACAAAACTCTGGAAACCCTGCAGGTGCCCACAGAAATGGAAGAAAGCGCGGAATAAACTTCTACACAATAGCAAATAAAAACCCATTTATGGACTCGAGTCGTACCGACCAATAAATGTTCTCAGCACAGTTTTAATGCTCCTATGCACCGTAATACTTCGCAGAATTAAAAAAAAATTGTGAGGACAACAAAATAGCAGATGCCCAAATTAGTGTTCGCCCCAACCGAAGAACAAGTGACCACATCTTCACATTAACTCAAGCCATAGAAATGAAACATAAAGACAAATCACAACTATTCCTGGCATTTTTTGACATGAAAAAGGCATACGACACTGTGCCCCATGCAAGTCTATGGGACAAACTTCAAAAACTAAACCTAGAAGATGGGCTGATTGGACTAATGAAGGAGATCTACAAAGACTGCACTGCCATATATAGACAGGACGAATACAAGTCACAGGAAGTCAATATCAACACCGGAATAAAGCAAGGCTGCCCATTATCCTCAACGCTTTTTAACATATATATCAACGAACTCCTAAACACCCTTGACAAGGAGGGAGCAGGCCTACGCCTGTCGACCATCTCGAAAAACGGAGAGGAAGAATACACCAAAAAAGCATGCCTTGCCTTTGCCGATGAAATTGTTCTTCTTGCAGAATCCGCAACAGAACTGCCAGACCTTCTCGACATGTGCTCAAAGATAGCGACAAAACACCAGTTGAAATTTAACACAGCAAAATCGCAGTGGATGGGAATAAATGTAAATAACGAAGAAGTGGAAGATCCATCAAAGACACAAAATGAAAAGCTACACCGGACAAACTCATACAAGTACCTGGGTATCAGCATCGGCAGTCAACCGAACCAGCTCGAATGGCACGGGAAGGACACTGTGAAAAAATCAAACAAATTGAAAGGGCTAACATGGCACCTCGCAAGACATTCATACAGCCCCTACACTGTAGGGCGCACACTGTGGAAGGCACTCGAACATACGCAGGTAATGTGCTGGCCTACTCCAAACCAAGGATGAAATGCACGGAGCAACACCAAAACGAGCTGTGCCGGTGGCTGCTTGGACGCAACTGTGCGACCCCAAACTCCGTCATCACAGGCGTAATGGGTTGGTCCCCCTTCGAAGTCAGTGAGGAGAGAGCAAAACTACACTACGCTGGCAGGATCACTTTGATGACGACCGCAAACTACTGCAAACGGATATACATGCACTTTCGATACAGAACTTTTAAAACTGACTGGATAAAAAGACTCACCAGCCTCAAATAAAGTACAGCCAAAATTCGACAAAACATGAAGTAAATCTGAACAAAAGGGGCAACACATCGTCCATAAAGAGCTAGCAAGCACGTGAAAATTAACCTGGCGAATAGCGGTCTCCAGAAAGCAAAGCCTCGCCGTGTACCACAAACATAAGGAAAAACCAGCGACGATGCCACAATACCGTGACGACAGAGAAAGCGCCCTGCTGTTCCAGGCACGCACGGGATCCCTGCTGACGCAGCAAAGACGACACGAGCTATTCCGCGCGGATCTAACGTGTCGCCTGTGCGGAGCGCAGAGCGAGACAATAGGGCATGCCAACCTGGAATGTCTAAAGCTAAACGACGAACATCAGGAAGCGACGACATTAGCCCACAGCCTGGCTTTCGCGGGCGCCTCCGAAAAAACAAAAGAGCAGCAAGCATCCTACGCCAAATGATAACTGCGTCGTTGGGAGCAGTACGGCCGAAGTGTAGAAAGGGTCCGCAATCGGCGTATTTCCTGCATAGATCAAGTAAGGAGCTAAGTCGACCGACCCGTCAGACCTGCTGGAAGCCTTACTTTTCGGCCACAACCGGACTGGTCGTGGTGGAACCGGCTTTCCACGCGTGTGCGCGAGCGCGCGCGTGCTCAGTGTGTACGTGTGTACTTTGTGTACCGTGTACTCTTTGACACCCGTGGTGCCTCCTGGAGGTGCAAAAGAAAACTACTGTGTCAGGAAAAGCTCCGGTGGTGCTGGTGCAAATACTCGTTCCCAAACACCACACCAGTTGTGGCGTCAATTTCTTAAGTGCAATTTCTCCGTATGTGCAAACATCTGTTCGAACTTCCTGCGGTGCTTCATGCACCGCCCCTAAGTCAAAAGGGATCAGGACCACGAAATTACTCACTTACTTACTAGACAGTACCATAAAATACGTTTCGCCGTTCGCCGCAGCCTCAGTCATCCGTTGGAGGCGCAAACCCAAGATGTGTCATTTCTGACGTAACGAAACGCACAATTTATTTATTTTTTATTTATTAATTTATTTATTTATTTATTTATTTATTTATTTATTTATTTATTTATTTATTTATTTATTTATTTATTTATTTCATACTGCAGACTACAGTAGCTCCAAGCTGAAAGGGATTTTGGTAGGTGTACAGGTACAAGAAAAATAACTCAATTGCAACAAGAAACGCGATTACTCTAAGAAAGGCGTGCAGAACACGGTTCGCTTAACGTGTTTCAGTCAGACATGGTCCGAGGGACAGACGAATACATAAACGTATGAGTTCCGGCAAAAAACTGGGTTAGTAAGTTAGAATGGAAGTGCCGAGTTGGCCTGGTTGGAAGAAGTGCGGGGATGGGTCCATCCGCAGTGTTCGGTTAAGCAACAAAAAAAAAAGTCGCAATTCACGCCTGCATGATTCAAGCGTGTAGATGTCGTTATGAAACATTAGATGGGTTGGTGAATCAGTTCGTGAGTATTTAGAGTAGATAAATCGAATTGCCTTCCTTTGTACTTGTTCAAGCTTATTAATCTTAATATTTGTGTGCGGGTCCCATAAGACACTGGAGTATTCAAGTTTAGGCCTTATATATGATGAATAGCACATGCGTTTTATTTTTTAGGGAGAATTGCGGAGTTTATGCCTCAAGAAACCAAGTTTACGAAGAGCGGCTGAAAATACGTTTTCAATGCGCAAGTTCCAAGACAGGGTGTTAGTAATCGTAGCCCTAAGTATTTGTAGCTGGTTACCCCTTTTAGAGAATTACTTTCTAACTTGTATGCATGTTTTAATGGACTTTCTTTACGGGTAAGCTGTATTTAGGCACATTTATCAGCATTTAGCATCATTCCCCACATACTAAAATATTTTGAAATTTTTGCAAAGTTATTATCAAGTTCGGTTTGATCACCAGCACGGTTAATTTTCCTGAATAGAACACAGTCGTCAGCAAATAGTCTAATCTGCACGCCAGAATCAATAACACTGAAGATGTCATTAATGTAGACAAGGAACAGTATTGTCCCAAGACGCTTCCTTGGGGTACGCCAGATGTAACATGATGAGATGATGATGGCTGATCATTTATGGTCACATATTGTTCCCGGTTACTCGAGTAATCCGCGATCCAATTTACCAAAATGGCTGGAAGGGCAATGCGTTGAAGTTTTATTATATAGTTTATCATGTGGAACCCTATCGAAAGCCTTACTAAAATCTAGAAATATTGCATCAATTTGACTACTCTTTTCAATGTCTAAGGCAAAAGTGTGATGACCGTAACTAATTGCGTAACTGTGGAATATGCCTTCGTAAGCCATGTTGTTTATCAGATAGGATTGAGTGTTCACTTAAACAGTTGAAGAGTTGGTTTGCTATTACATGTTCGATTAGCTTGCAGCATGAAGATTGTTTAGAAATGGGACGATAATTTTGAGGTGATAAGCGGTCACCTTCTTTGAATAAGGGAGTGACGCGGGCGGCCTTCCAGTCCGTTGGTATTGTGGACGACAACAAAGAGTAGCGAGAAATTATCAGAATGAATTTTACGATATGTTCAGAATATCGTTTGAGAAAGACGTTAGGTATACCATCGAGACCACAAGACGCTTTGGTTTTCTGTTTTAACTGCATAGACAGTACACCAGGATAAGTTATAAAAAGAGTTTTGTGTGGATCAAACACTTTATTACCGTGATCACATGAACAGGTACAAGAAAAAAACGCTTTGAAAGTACATATTGAAATTTTCAGCAATATTTTCTGGTCTGTCACAATTAAGCCATCAATTTTATCTCAGTGATACGTTTCCTTTTTTTCGCCGAGAAACTTCCAACACTTGTTTGGGTAAGTCCTTATAAATTCAGGCAGAACTATTTCAAACAAACGGTCTTTCGACTTACGAACGGCCTGGGCTAGGCTCGCCTTGACGTCGTTCATAACACCAGAATGCGTATGACTCTTCCGTAACCGTTTAAATTTTCTTTTAAACTGGATAATGTGGCGTATCATCCGAGGTGTTTGTTTATTATTCTTCTTTCGCTTATTTGGGATGAATGTATCAATACAATGAAGGCAAATGGCTTTAAACTATTCCCATAACGAGCAGACATTATTTGCAAATGCACCAAAACATGTTTCCTTGTAGTCAATCACAGCTAATTCGTCGGCTCTCGAATAGATTTTGATGGTACGTAGCGATTCAAGGACAGAATAAAAGGGCAAAATAGAACTTTTTGTCTGAATTGCGGTATTTCTCGGTGACTAAAGCATACCGTGCTGCTGGACAAGCGCTGGGGCGCCATAACACACCCAACCTCTCGAACAAAATATCTCCAGAAATTCAGATAATTGCCTACTAACCCACAGTATTCTTATGCCGCTTGTCTACACTGTGAGTTCTTTGCAGCCAATTAGGGCTATCGGAAGAGAACAATGTTTTCATTATTTTATTCTTTTAAGTTTTCTTTTGCTTTGTGCCAATGATGGAAACATATACCTGTATAGGGACGAACTATGTTTATTTCGCAAATTATTGGTAGTTTCCTACGAAGCAAGATGTACTGAAGAGTTGTTCAATTTACGCTATTTTTTATTCGTATTTACAACGTTATTTTGCGCCCTTTTCTTTAAGCAATCTTCATTTTTGTGGAAGTGCAGGAATATACATGATTTATATCGATTTTCGCCATTTTTACATGTGTTTTCAACGGTATTTTTTACTATTTTATATTATTCTTGACCCATCTTTGGGCGGCAGCCGAAATATTCCTAGAATCTGCTGGGAATAAGAATCAGCTGGGGTGAATCGTAGGAATGCCATATATATTGCCGCGAACCATACATTGGGTTTGTTTATTTGTGTTTTGCTTTTACCGCCCGGCTGCGCCGGTCTGTGTTATCTCTGCGCCAAGGGGAAGCGCGTGTTCCATTCTTTCTTTCTGTGCCGCATGTGTTATCTGTTGTGATAGGGAGAGCATTCCGATCTAACGTGAACAGCCCAGAATAATCTTCTTGGATCTACTATGTTCTCGATGCGAATCGACGTTTCGAGAACCACGCGCGCCAAAAGATAAAATGCCTGCAGTGCGGACGCCGGAGCATTCGATTCGACGACACTCGCCTGTGCAAGTCACTTTGTTGACCGCTGCTTCGCCGCCTCTGTATTCTTTTGAGTTGTTAGGGGAGCACAAGTTCGCTCCAATAAACGTGTTTCTCATTCAACACCACTGCATCGTCCTTGTCTTCGTGACATCTGGTGGAGGTGCTGGGTACGCACCCTTCATGCCCACTACAACCTCGAAAAGCCGCCAAGCCAGTCCAACAAGAGCCAGCCCCCGCCTGCAAGATTTACCGCCCGAGTTCGGTCTTCTGCCAGAAGGGCCCAAGAGAAGGAACGCTGCAACCAACACAATGGTGCAAGAAACAACGTCGCCAATCATCCTGCAGCAGCCCCGAGAACCGCCATCGTTCCGGGGAGCCCCCGCTGAAGACCCCGAAGAATGGTTGGAGAAGTTGGAGCGCGTCCGCATCTTCAACAGGTGGGACGATGAAGAAACGTTCCGGCATGTCTTCTTTTACTTAGAAGATGCTGCTCGAACTTGGTTCGAGAACCATGAGAGCTCTTTGACCGACTGGACTCAATTCAAGAGGGAGTTCCTTAAGACCTTCACTACCGTGGTGAGAAAAGAGCGAGCTGCGCTTTTGCTTGAAACTCGAACGCAGCACCCCAACGAAGGAGTCGTGATTTTCGTTGAGGAGATGAAGCGACTTTTTCGTCGTGCGGACCCTGAAATGACCGAGGAAAAGAAGCTCAGGTTTCTAATGCGAGGAGTGAAGCAAGAGCTTTTTGCTTGTCTAGTCCGTAACCCTCCGAAGACAGTGGCCGAATTCGCGTCTGAGGCGGCCGCGATGGAGAAGACGCTAGAAATTCGAACCAGGCAGTACGACCGCCCTGTCAACGCGCTGTTCTCGGAGACCATCGGTGCTGCAAATGGAAGCTCCGATACATTGCGAGAGACCATCCGAGCAGTGGTCAGGGAGGAGCTTCGAAAGCTTTTTCCAACGACGCCGCAACCTCAAGTGGCTTCCCTGACCGACGTAATCCGAAAAGAAGTCCAAAACGCACTGGGAACTTCTACGCCGTCGGAAGCACCCCGCGAACCACAAGCCATGACCTAGTCCTCGGCTGTTCGTCAACCCCGCCCTGCTCCAACCCGTCGTCAAGAGGCTGAGCCATACCGCCGTCCAACGCCGCCCGCCCGACGCCCTGTAGACCAATACCAGACGCCAAGGAAGACCGACGTGTGGCGAACGCCCGATAATCGCCCGCTGTGCTACCACTGCGGAGAGGCCGACCACATCTACCGTCGCTGTCCCTACAAGAGGCTCGGTTTGCGAGGGTTCTCCGTCGACGCCCCACGCCCCCGATACGGCCAGCGCCCTGCTGAGATCGAAGAATACCTCTCCAACACCAACCGAGGACCAGCCCGCTTCAACCGTTCACCGTCGCCCTACCCGTCTCAGTCACCAAACCGCCACAGCACTGCTGACTTCTCACGTGGAAGGTCCCCCAGCCCACGCGGGGGAAACTAAAAGCAGCAACTTCGGGAGGTAAAGTTGCACAACGGCGGAAAAATGAAAACCCTCCAACGACGCAGCGACTCGCTGAAGACCATCATTCACGACATGCCCTCATCCCGACGACCCGACCTAGCCCTAACGAGACTCCTGAACACGACGACAGCTACACGGCGCGACGCGTACCCGACCTGACCAAGACGTCCGTTGAGAAGACGACGACAACGACGATGCACAGTGCCCGACCATCAACACGTACAAGCAGAGATACGACGCCCCGACGAACCCGCAACTCGAGGACGACTGCATCTGACGTCAAGGTGTCCATCGACGGCTTTGACGTAGTCGCCCTCGTAGACACGGGAGCTGACTATTCGGTAATGAGCGGACCATTTGCGTCTAAACTGAAGAAAGTTATGACCAGATGGGACGGTCCGCACATACGCACAGCAGGAGGCCACCTCGTGACGCCAAGTGGAACGTGCACATCGCGCGTCACCATAGACGGCACAACCTACCCTGCGGCGTTCGTCGTTCTGCCTAACTGCTCCCGCGACGTGATTCTCGGAATGGACTTTTTGACGGACAACGGCGCAATAATTGATCTGCAGACCAAGTCGATAACATTTTCCTCCAATAACTCCACGACGCCGCAGCCGAACCCCGATCACCATGCTGCAGTCAGGATCGCCGACGATCACATCACCCTGCCACCCCGCGCAAGCTTGATGATCGCCGTCTACTGTGAGGATGCTGCTTCTGACATCGACGCTATCGTAGAGAGTGATCGAAGGTTGCTTCTCGACCGCGGTGTCTCCGTCGCAAGAGGCATTGCGCACTTTAAGCAACGCCAATCTCACGTTTTGGTCACTAATTTCACCGAAGAGTACCAGCATTTAAACAAGGGAGCTGCAATTGCGTTCCTCGAAGAAACGCAAGAAGCAAGTGATGTGATCGCAGTCGCCGACTTTGAACGCACACCCTTAGAAACATTCAAGCTCCCGCAGCCATTCGACGTGAATCCGGCGCTACCGCAAGAACAACGGAAAAAATTATTGGCTTTGCTGCGTCGCTATAGCGAATGTTTTTCGTCGAGCGCAAAACTACGTCAGACCCCTCTAGCGAAGCACCGAATAATAACCGAAGATGGAGCCCGACCTACCAGACAGTCACCGTACCGCGTCTCTTCACACGAACGGGAAGCCATCCGGACTCAAGTCGACGACATGCTGAGCGATGACATTATACAGCCATCGAAAAGCCCCTGGGCTGCGCCCGTCGTACTCGTAAAGAAAAAAGACGGCACATTAAGGTTTTGCGTTGACTACCGGCGACTGAACAAAATCACGAAAAAGGACGTGTACCCCCTCCCCCGAATCGACGACGCCCTCGACCACCTCTGCCACGCGAAGTACTTCTCATCGATGGACCTGAAGACCGGCTACTGGCAAATTGAAGTGGACGAGAGAGACCGAGAGAAGACTGCATTTATAACCCCAGACGGCCTATACGAGTTCAAGGTGATGCCGTTTGGGCTGTGCACAGCACCAGCGACGTTTCAAAGAGTCATGGACACTGTGCTAGCTGGCCTTAAGTGGCACACCTGCCTCGTATACCTCGACGACGTAGTGGTATTCGCCCGGACTTTCGACGAACACCTTGCAAGGTTGGAGTCTGTACTCGAGGCCATTCGTACGTCGGGGTTGACGCTGAAGCCTGAAAAGTGCCGTTTCGCATACGGGGAACTCAAGTTCTTGGGCCACGTCGTCAACGCCGCGGGAGTCCTACCTGACCCGGCAAAAACTTCAGCCATTGCGAACTTCCCAAGGCCAAAAGACAAGAAGGGCGTGCGGAGATATCTCGGGCTGTGCGCATACTACCGGCGCTTCGTCGCAAACTTCGCACGCATTGCAGAGCCACTCACGCGCTTGACGAAAGATAGCACCCCTTTCAGCTGGGAAAACGACCAAGAAAAAGCATTCGGCGAGCTGCAAAAACGCCTGCAAAGCCCGCCCGTGCTCGCTCATTTCGACGGAAATGCCGAAACGGAAATGCATACGGACGCCAGTGATATAGGCTTGGGTGCCGTCCTTGTCCAAAAGCAAAGCGGCTGCGAAAGGGTAATCGCCTATGCTAGCCGTGGTCTGTCGAAGGAGGAGAAAAACTATTCTGCCTCTGAGAAAGAGTGCCTGGCTATTATATGGGCGATTTCAAAATTTCGCCCATACGTGTATGGAAGGCCTTTCAAGGTTGTAACAGACCACCATGCGCTGTGTTGGCTCGCCAATTTGAAGGACCCCTCTGGCCGTCTTGGGCGGTGGAGCTTGCGCCTGCAGGAGTTCGACGTTACAGTCGTTTATAAATCCGGCAGGAAACACTCCGACGCCGACTGCCTGTCCCGCGCCCCCGTCGACCCACCACCACAAGACTCTGATGAAGACAGCGCGTTCTTCGGGATCGTGACGGAGAGCGACCTAGCCGCCCAGCAGCGTGCCGACCCCGACTTACGCGTCATAATCGAGTACCTCGAGGGATGCAACGTTGCCGTTCCTAGGACCTTCAAACGCAGTTTACCAGCATTCAGCCTGAGAAACTCCGTCCTTGTGAAGAAGAATTTCAGCCCCGGAACAAGAGCGAATTACCTTCTCGTCATCCCCGCGGACCTTCGTGACGAAATTTTGGAAGCGTGCCACGACGACCCGTCTTCCGGACATCTGGGCACAGCCCGCACTATCGGAAAAATCAAGGCGAGGTACTACTGGCCCGGCCTTACCTCTGACGTCACCCACTACGTCCGGAGCTGCCGTGACTGCCAGCGACGAAAAACGCCGCCGACAAGACCCGCCGGACTTCTGCAACCGATCGCCGTCCCATCGAGACCATTTCAACAGATTGGAATGGACCTTTTAGGCCCGTTCCCTACGTCACGATCACAGAACAAGTGGATTGTCGTAGCGACAGACTACATGACGCGCTACGCAGAGACCGCCGCTCTTCCGAGGGGGACTGCACAAGAAGTGGCGAAGTTCTTTATAAGCCAGGTTGTGCTGCGACATGGAGCCCCGGAAGTCCTAATCACAGACCGCGGAACGGCATTTACTGCGGAGCTGATGCAAGGAGTATTACGCTACAGCAACACGGATCACCGAAGAACGACGGCGTACCACCCCCAAACGAACGGACTAACAGAACGTCTGAACAAGACAATCGCAGATATGCTGTCAATGTACGTTGACGTTGAACATAAGACTTGGGACGAAGTGCTCCCGTATGTCACGTTTGCGTACAACACGGCTATCCAGGAGACGACACAGCTGACGCCGTTCGAGCTTGTCTACGGTAGAAGGCCGACTACAATGCTCGACGCCATGCTTCCGCACGTAGAAGACGACGACCTCAACGCCGACGTCCACGGATATCTTCAACGTGCGGAGGAGGCCCGCCAGCTCGCTCGAGTTCGTATAACGGACCAGCAGCTGGTGGATGCGGGCCGCTACAACCTCCGACGCCGAGACGCCGAGTATCAACCAGGGGATCGTGTGTGGGTTTGGACTCCCATCCGACGACGCGGACTCAGTGAGAAGCTCCTGCGAAGGTATTTCGGACCCTACCAGATTCTACGACGTGTTGGCCAACTTACCTACGAAGTGATCCCCGATGGTGACTCCGGCACATCACGACGACGCACGCGGCCTGAAGTCGTCCACGTGGTTCGCTTAAAACCTTTCTACGGACGATGACGAACTTTTATTTTCATTTGTTCGGACTGTCGCTTATGTTAGCATCGGGTCGATGCACTCTTAGAGGGGGGGGTAATGCCGCGAACCATACATTGGGTTTGTTTATTTGTGTTTTGCTTTTACCGCCCGGCTGCGCCGGTCTGTGTTATCTCTGCGCCAAGGGGAAGCGCGTGTTCCATTCTTTCTTTCTGTGCCGCATGTGTTATCTGTTGTGATAGGGAGAGCATTCCGATCTAACGTGAACAGCCCAGAATAATCTTCTTGGATCTACTATGTTCTCGATGCGAATCGACGTTTCGAGAACCACGCGCGCCAAAGGATAAAAAGCCTGCAGTGCGGACGCCGGAGCATTCGATTCGACGACACTCGCCTGTGCAAGTCACTTTGTTGACCGCTGCTTCGCCGCCTCTGTATTCTTTTGAGTTGTTATGGGAGCACAAGTTCGCTCCAATAAACGTGTTTCTCATTCAACACCACTGCATCGTCCTTGTCTTCGTGACAATATAATATATGCAGACCAGTATGGAATGTGAAGACAGCATACCGCCCCGTCGCCCCCCGTATCCTGGACAGTGTTTTATTGCGTTAACCGGTAACTTCAGTAACGCATTCACTACCTGTGGGCGGAACGCGACGTACATGGTGCTCTTCCCACTGCGCCACAAAACCGACACAGAATGAAAGGCTACGAACGCGCCTTATATCCTTGACTCATTCAAACTACGTCAAGAAGCTGCTGATACAACGCATTCACTACCACCAACTCACCAAACACTAAACGTTAACGCAATACACCCACCCCCTATGCGACACATTTACTCGAGCCCCCTCGCGGGGAGATGGGCCCTTTTTGGTAATGAAGTTAATGCATTTGATTGGCACAGGCAATGTCAGGTCTCCAGATTCGAACGAGGAGTATCGGAGAGACTGATTATCACTCGAAAAAAGCGCCTATTTGATTGGTATTGCGTCAATATCCAATTTATGCACTGTGGGTATATTTTTTTTGCTAAGTTTGAAAGGCACTAACTTTAACGGCTGGTCAGGGCCGCAATTTTTCAAAGCAAGCATGGCATGATTTTATGTACGATATAATCTATCGATTATGAACGCTGTACTCGTCTAGCGGTCTGATATGCTTCGTTCCAGTTATATCGAGCATTCAACTGGTGCATTATTAGAATGTATTGTCATAACGAAAAAATGGGAATGATTACAGTACTCCCTAATGCGAAATTTGTGCTCAGGTTGTACTGCGGTCTTCTCGTTGACGCTGTATACCTAGTACGTCTGAGGAAGTTATCGCCACGCCAGCGAATGCACGAAGGGGCGCGTATACTCTGGCGATTTCTCGGAGCGCTTCACCGCGTGGTACCGTACTGTCGCCCTCACCTTTTCTACTAGCTCTGTCTTCAGAGGCGCCTTGTTCTCTCGGTTACATCGTAGAGCGTCGCCGCCGGAGGGAATGTCTGGCTCAGCCTCTTCATACCGGCCGTCTCCCTGAAACTTTCACTACCATTTCCTCCTCCGCTTTTCTGCTCGTTCTCTCTCGTTGGTCTTCGGAGGAGGAGAACGAGGAATCACTTTAATTGCACAGCATGTCAGCGCCAAACGCGCTAGATGCGAGTGGATCCCTCGTCACCGGATTCCATATGCTGCCTTCGCCACCTGGCCCCTGGTAACCATCCGTAGCTAATCCTCCAAGGCGGGGCTGGACAGCAAGATCTCCCATCGCTCGCTAGGGGCAAGGGTGGGGTTCTTAGTAAAGGAGTTGCTGATGAGGGGTGGGTGAGTTGGGCTGACGTCGCACTCTCCTATCATGTGGCGAAGAGTACCGAGCTGCTTGCATAACGAGCAGGTCTTGTCGTACTGATTTGGGAACATGCTATTCAGTAAGCGAGGGTGAGGAAAATATCCTGACTGAATCTGTCGATACAGTACTTGCTGCTCCCGCGTGAGTTCTTGGTGCAGGGCAGGAAGTTTCTGCCTATCCTCTCGATAGTGCTGCACTATCTCTGTGTAGGTCACCATAGGTTCCCCTCTGGCCTCCTTCCCCTTCATTCGCTCGCTTAGAACCAGAGACGACGGCGCCGCGAAACCACAGGGACGGGCGCTTAAGTACTGGGCACTAAAAGGGGTTCACAGAACAAAGCATTTGGTTTATTGGCGATGCGACCCATAGACAATAAAGCAAGCCCAAGCACAAAAATCTCGTCCTCTGCCTACACGGCGAAGAGCGCTAGGTGCTGCTGCCTGCTTTCAGAGATATGCTCCCACCTCTAAATACTGTTAAATTACTAATTAATTACTGGTAATTACTGCTACTAGTGTACCAATATTCTCGTGCTCCCGCGTGCACCTAACTGCACTTCGCGCAGCTTAGTGCGCCTTCAAACAGTATGTGCATATATAAGCCCCGCGAAATACTGCAGAACAAGAGGCTCTAGGTCTACATCTTCGTGCTTCAAGCAAACGCACCTCCAGGAGCTGGATGAGGGTGAATTCGTTAAACATACTTAAGAAACAATAGGACGAAAAACGGGAAGAAGGAATACTGCAAACACACGGGCGCTATTTGTAGCGCTCGTCTATTTGCAGTGTTCCTTCGTCCTGTTTTTTGCGCTATTGGTTCTTAAGTATGTATGCCTCTACCTTACAACTGTTTCATCTCCATGGGAAAAAACGTCAAGGCTCCAAGAACACACTTATCCACTGCAGGCTTCGCCCGTAACCATGTTTCACGTTGCTGGAGATGCTGAGGACTCCTCCCCATTGCTTTTCGCAATAAACACGTTTACTCTCTCTCTCTCTCTCTCGACATTTTCAAACACTGGTTTTGGCTGCTAACCAAGCGGCAGTTGTGTTTTCATGAGCTAAATTGCCTTCGCATAGCAATGAGTAAGTCAAACACTAAAGATGTAAACACAAAGATATTATCTTCGCAATCAAGCTGCGGAATTTTACATTGGCAACATAATCCAAGATTTACCCAAAACACAATCAGGTCACTTATCACTTGTATACATTAGATTCTACGATTTAACGCACCGCAGCTACACCTGGTCTACCTGGCTTGGAGTAGTGGAGGGCCCCGGATCAGTTTTAACAGTAGAGCACTTTAGGCCTAAAATAATTGGAGTGGCGTTACGAGAACACCACAAGCATTTGTTGTTGCTGTGGTTGTACCTCGTCGCACGGTGCATATCCACGCGGGAGATTTGCCAGGAATGGGCTATAAAGGGGCTAATCCGCCCACCCACAACAAATGAAAAGTAGATAACTAGCCATTTACGTCCAGAAACAGCGCGTGATTACCGAATAAAATTGAATGTTGGGGTGGAATTTGATAAAACACACATGTAATAATCAAAGCTAACAGAGCAGGCGCCTCGTCTCAGATCGGTATGCTGAATGCATGCAGCCACCCCGGTGGGACAATATCCCAGTGATGGGGCCCCAAGCGAAAGTAGTACAGGCATGGAAATAAAAAGTTCAATCCGTTGTAATGGCCTGGTAATATAACGTTGTCTGATCATTGAAACACCGCGGCAATGTAATAGGAAGCGCTATAGTGTCTCATGTTCACCGCAAATACCACATAGGCCGGAGGAGGCGAGAAGTTCATACAGAAGTACAGCTGGGGAATCCTACATCTCAATTTGGTAATGTGACCTCGCATTGACGAGATTCACAAAAACGGGGATTTAAATGATGTTTTAAATGGTCATACTCTTCAAAATTAGTGATGACCCTTTCCTCCGTTCTCGTCAAGCGAACATGAGCTCGGGCGCCTCGCGGAGACCGCCCTGCGTCGTCGAGGCTTCTCCGTTGGCTTACGTTGCAGAGCGACCACCACGCCACGGGTCTGCGGCGTCGACGACGATGATGACGAATCTATTTCAAGAGGACTGTGATTTGGGCGAGTTGGTGAATGTTCATGATTGACAATCCAGCGCGCAAAAACATGGCACAAAAAAGAACGAGAGTTAGACCTGAGTTAGACGAGATTGTCCTGTCTAACTCTCGTTCTTTTTTGTGCCGTGTTTTCGCGCGCTGGATTGTCAATCATGACGAATATGTCGAGCCATCCCTTCGTAATCAACACGGCCACCGAACGAGCTGCTGAAGTGGAGGTGCGGCGATGCCAGAACGCGATGAAAGAGGATTTGCCCAACGCGGCGGTGCCGTCGGAATATGACGACGAAACGGATGGCGACGATTGGTACTAAATAAAACACTGTACATACTTCAACTGTCTTTGCCTCACAGTACCAGCCAAAACTGTTTTGCACTGCTGGGGTCCGCCTGCTCCTTCTCTACTGAGACCCGCTGTGAGTGTGGGAAGCTAGCTCGACACCAAGTTCTGCTGTTTCTTCAGGCTTTCACCGTTTGTGCAAGCTGTGCCATTTTTGACTACCTTGCGATTTATAACTTGTGGCGAAACCACAGGATTTGACGATTTAATTTTTTTGCTTCCATCTGAAGAGCAGCCACCACGGCCGGGACCGAGCCGATGTTCTTGGGCTCAGTAGCGCAACGCAGCGGTCACTGTGTCATCGCAGGGGGTGACTTGTATTAATGCCTGCGTTCGTCCGAGCATTGCACTGAATGTGAGCTATGTTAATCAGTAGGATAGCAGTCCGCACGTTAGGCAAGGGTAACCCAGGTGCGCAACGGTATGAAAGCGAAAGTGATGCTTGCACGCAAACTCAATCCAGTGCTTGGTTCCACGTGACTGGCCAAGATCATAAATACGCAAACGGGACTAATCCAATGTGCCATGACGCGCCATGCCAAATTACACCGGTGCGCGCAGTGGTAAGCCCCCTCGACTGACCTATATTATTTCTATGTACCTATATTTAAGAACGGTAGTGCGACGCTATGGCCCAAGCCGCCAAGATCAGCATGCGAAATCCACGATGCGTCGCTGCGCAATTTCATAGCTGAATACGTCCAAACGTTCTATCTAGAAATGTCAAATTTCCAACAGCCAGGCAGAACGCTGATTCTGGGGAAGTAGTGGTGGCATTATACTCGGCAGTACTGCCACTCGCATTCACAAGGTGCGTGCAGTGCGTGCGTGAGGATTTGTAATTATGCCAGACTGGTTATTTAATGGTACACGCGAAATCCTTCAAAATTCCTACACGTAATCAGTTGTAATTATCGGTGGCAATTTTAATGCAAACTTATTATATACGCCATAAGGCGTCCCGTCCCTTTATCTGAAAAAGCCATTGCCCGGGTGAGAATTGAACCCAGCGAACCAGGGTGAAAGGTGAGCACCTTACACCCAACTTTACCCCAAGTCCACTCAGGATACCGCTCGTCAGGGTGCTTGATTTAACAATATTCAATGTCAATGGGAAAACGTTCGCTAATAAAAAGACGAATGAGAGCGCGCCTCTCGTGGCTCCAGTATGACGGCCGCCTTTTGAAGTGCCGCGCCATTTGTCGTAATAAAACTGGTATACACATGCATGGTATACCCGACTTCTATTGCACACTCCGTGATGATGCGTGTAAGGTTGTCGCTGGCTTCCTGTGTCGTAAGCTCGGCTTAACGAGGAAGCCCAGCTTACGACACAGGAAGCCAGCGACAACCTTACACGCATCATCACGGAGTGTGCAATAGAAGTCGGGGGCACTATGGCTAGACAGGATACTGGTAAACTTTCACAGGAGACGAAAGATCTAATCAGGAAACGGCAAACCATGAGAATCTCTACCGCAGCTGACAAAATAGAACTAGCCGAGCTCTCGAAGTTAATCAATTAGCGTAAGACAGCTGACATACGGAAGTATAATATGGAGAGGATCGAATACGCTGTAAAGAACGGAGGTAGCCTGAAAGCAGTGAAGAGACGTCTTGGCGTGGGGAAAAATCAGATGTATGCACTTAAGGATAATCAAGGCAATGTCATCACAAATAGGGATAAAATAGTCACAGTGGCCGAGGAGTTCTATAGGGATCTGTACAGTAGCCGGGACATACAGGATAATGCCGAACGAGACAGTAGTTCAGAGGAGATAGACATCCCACCAGTAACGACCGAAGAAGTACGGAAGGCTTTGAAAGAAATGAAAGGGGGCAAAGCACCTGGTGAGGATCAGATAACAGCAGACCTCTTGAAGGATGGCGGGGAAATTGTACTTGAAAAACTGGCAAACCTGTATACGCAATGCCTAATGACCGCAATGGTACCGGAATCTTGGAAGAACGCGAACATCATCCTAATCCATAAGAAAGGCGACATGAAGGACTTGAAAAATTACAGGCAGATCAGCTTACTGTCAGTCGTCTACAAGGTATTTACCAAAGTAATCGCTAACCGAATCTCTGCAACCTTAGATTTCAGTCAACCTAAAGAACAAGCAGGGTTCCCTAAAGGTTATTCAACAATGGACCATATTCACACGATCAATCAGGTGATAGAGAAGTGCGCTGAGTATACTGAACCCCTATATATAGCCTTCATAGATTATGAGAAAGCATTTGACTGGGTCGAAACCCTAGCAGTCATTCAGGCATTACGGAACCAGGGGGTAGATGAGCATTGTACTAGAGGATATCTTCAGTGGGTCTACAGCTACCATCCTCCTCCATAGGGAGAGCAGTAAAATACCTGTAAGGAAGGGTGTCAGACAAGGAGACACAATCTCTCCAATGTTATTCACAGCATGCTTACAAGAAGTATTCACAAAGTTGGATTGGGAACAGGTGGGAGTAAGGGTTAATGGAGAATACCTCAGTAACCTCAGATTTGCTGATGACGTTGCCTTGCTAAGTAACTCGGGGGACGAATTGCAAAGCATGCTTTCCGCACTGGGCGAACAGAGTAGAACCGTGGGCCTGAAAATTAATATGCAGAAAACTAAAGTAATGATCAATAACCTCGGGACAGCACAGCAGTTTGAGATAGGTGGCGAGGCAGTGGAAGTGGTAAGCGAATATATCTACTTAGGCCAAGTTGTGACTCCAGATCCCAACCAGGAAACAGAGATAATTAGAAGGATCAGAATGGGGTGGGGTGCATATGGCAGACATTCTCAGATAATGAATACCAGCCTACCATTGTCGCTGAAGAAGAAAGTGTATGACAGCTGCATCTTACCGGTACTCACCTACGGGGCAGAAACTTGGAGGCTCACTAAGAGGGTTCAACTTAAATTGAGAACGACTCAGCGGGCAATGGAGCGGAAAATGATAGGCGTAACATTAAGGGACAAGAAGAGAGCGGAGTGGGTCAGAGAGCAAACTGGTGTTAAAGACATACTAGTAGAAATTAAGAAGAAGAAATGGACGTGGGCAGGGCATGTAATGCGAAGGCAAGATAATCGCTGGTCATTAAGGGTAACAGAGTGGATCCCTAGAGAAGGCAAGCGTTGCAGGTGGTGGCAGAAAGTTAGATGGGCAGATGAGATCAAGAAGTTTGCGGGGATAAATTGGTCACAGTTGGCACAGGACCGAGGTAATTGGAAAATAATGGGAGAGGCCTTTGCCGTGCAGTGGGCGTAGATAGGCTGGTGATGATGATGATGATGATGACACATGCACCACCTGTATCCGCACCAGCTGGATGCAGTCGGCCGTGTACCGCCAGTCAATGCGCTGGCTAGAAGCGATCGCCAAAGCATTTACGCCAACGAAGCCGAACCAAAAGGATCTGATATACAACGTAGTTTGCTGAAGCCAATTTAGCGTTTAATCCGCCGCGGTGGCTCAGTGGCTAAGGCGTTGCGCTGCTGAGCACGAGGTCGCAGGTTTGATTCTCCGCCGCGGAGGCCGCTTTTTTGATGGAGGTCAAAAGCAAAAACGCCCGTGTGTACGAGGTTTCGGTGCACGTTAAAGCTCCCCAGGTGGTCAAAATTATTCCGGAGCCCTCCGCTACGGCGCGCCTCATCGCCAGCGTTGCGTCAGCGAGTTAGGCCTCACAATCAATCAATCAATCAATCAATCAATCAATCAATCAATCAATCAATCAATCAATCAATCAATCAATCAAGAAATCAATCAATTAATCAATCAATTTAGATTTTAAAATTTTTCTTCATGAAGCCAGAATTCATATCCGGAGTTTCTCAGTAGCGAGATCCCCTGTGGCCTTCCAGTATTCGAAGAAGACCAAAGGGAAATGATAACCTCACTGGGCATGTGCCATTCGCAAGGAACATCAATATCATATTCATGTCGTCGTCGTCCTCAAAATCTTTAACATAAAACACTCGCTGGCGCTACATCTCTTGTTCGGGCAGTTTTCTTTATGTTTATATTTACCCCGCAAACACCTTTTAAATGCATTTTAACTGTATTTTGTTTAATTACTAGAGTATATAGTTTCCCTTGGTGAGCACCGCTTTATTGTCCAATCTCCCTGTGTGGGTATGATCCATTTCTTCTGCCACCACCACCACCACCACATGCAAGCATGACGTAGCAGCAAAGGAGCCTTGATAAGTCTGATCAGCGAAAAGAGTAGCACCCTCACATGGAACCCACTCAAGGAGACTTGAACGCCCCGAGGTATTGCATAGCCGCACTGAAAAACCTCACCTCAACGCGAGATAAAAAAATCTTCAAAATATGGTTGGCCTACAATAGCTGGACTTTCTTTAATGGCTTTTCAAGAAGAAAAAAGATTGTAGCAGAATGCTCTAGTGGTGCAAGGCTGAGAAACAGCTAAGCCGCCCACTCTCACTTGACCGGAGACCCGACTATTGCATCTCACATGGATATCCCAAATTGCCGTTGCAAGTTCTCAATTACTGCAATGCTGGGATCATTTTGACCGCAGTCTTTTATATCACTTCCTAAGTGAACTGCCTTAGCACGCGTTGGATCCCATGGCAACCGGCTTCGTATACTGGGAGTCTGTAGCGCGAACTAGGCGTCTGTGTTGTCCACTCCAGGCGTGAACGCACGTGAACTGGCGAGTAGAAGAGCAACGAGAGATTGGGCCAAAAACGGCGGGGTTCGTTCTCAAAGATCGAGCTGGCCGACGCCGCCCGCTCAACAGTGGGAGCACGCTTACCTGCGCTCGATATTTTTTCTTGGTATTTTGTTGCGAACTCCGCACGTGGTGCAAGCCTGGACGACGTCGGGGGCTCATCACGTGTGTTCGGCTAGGGTATTTTCTGAAAATGCTTTACGGCTGCACTAAATGCTTAAGCAGCTCTGCTTTTATCAGCATGTTATGCGTTTCTTCGAGGCAAATTCTTGCGAACCATGATATTACGGGTGTGATTACGGTTCCGTTGCGGAAAGTTGAACACTGCCGTTTAATCAGGGTGCGATGGAGAATACCGGTCCGCAAACTGTGTTTAGTGCCCACTTTTTACCTGCCGTCGCAGTCGATTTCGGAAGCGTAGTTCAGTCCAAAGCTCACAAACCTGAATAAGCTATTCGAATTTCTGGTGCCCAACAGTTTTCTTCCGGCGTGCGCTGTCTGTCTAAGAGACGTTGCAAAGTGCACGTGTACTTCTTAATCTATGCGCTATACCAGGCTTTACGTGTTGCACTAGTCAAGGGAGGGGGCCATCGCCACCGGTCTGATGGTGTGGGGCTGAATTCTGCAGCTGCTTCCGAAGTAGATTGCGTTTTTCTGGCAACTGTTCGATGGGGCATAAATAGTGTGCTGTAGACTGGCGGAAAAAGTGTACTCAGCTTTTGAAGGTCTGCCCTTGTTGTTGTTCGAGGCCAACTGCACGGCTTGTATGGCGATATCAGCGTGGCATTTTGTTTTGCCGTACGTTTGTACAAAGGTAAGTGCGCACTTTGCTTGAAACGATACCAATCAACACATTCATTACTGAAATTGCGTCATTACAGCAAAAATTGTCACACAAGGAAGGTGAAAAATGTAGCAGTGCACAAAGCCCACCAAAATATTCTCAAAACGAAACCTAGAATCCCAGCAGTAATTGGGACTAAGGTATCAGTACTAGAAGAGCCATCATAATGGCACATGAAATCCGTCATTTGCCATCACCTTGTTGAAAACGCGTCTTTGAATAGCATATGATTTTTAAGTGCACAATGTGGTGAAACTTACAAACAAAAGAACCGAGGTTTTTTATTCATGACGTAGCTAATAACGTGGTCTTCTCTCCATTAAACTTTACGTTTGAACGTCCATGCTCCGGGCTGTACAGAGAAAAACGTGTGTGGCTCCTCGTGGGTGCTTACGAACTACGATGCGAAATTATTGTGGCCTATTCTGTCAATGCTAATAAAAAATGTTTATGCTCTACTGCGTCTGTGTTGGCTGCCTTTATGGAGATTCCATTGTGTTGGTTTGTGGCTTCTTAGTTCAGACTTCCGAAGTATCTGTTATCTAGTAAGCAACAGATGCAAATATGATGTAAAACCTTTTTAAATCGAGCTGTTTTAGAGCGAAGAAAGCTGCGCGCCTATGTTCTGTCGCTACCTGGGTTTTTTCTGGGTACATTATGGCTGCCGGTCCGTGCCTTTTCTAGCCGTACCGTAGGGAGGGCGCTCGGAGTTATTATTGGGCTCCCACCTTAAAGAGGAGTGGCCATAAAAAAACAGACATCAGATATGATATTGGGCTGTCCTTATCATAATTACGAACAAACAGTTAAATTCGTACTGTTTGCTTTGGTCTCTATATTTATTGTTGTATCATTCATCACTAGCTGTGGTACCAGAAGTTTTCAGGTGTCCCAGTAATAAAAAAAACCGTGCAATATGGCCACAAACATATATTCGATGCCTCAGGTGGTGCATGGAACAAACCTTGAAATGTCTTTGTTGACATTGATGCCCGTTTGATTTCTGAACGGGCTTGCGCGTAGTAGTAATAGAACTAGTACTAGTAGTAGTAGTAATAGTAGCAGCAGCAGCAGCAGCAGTAGTAGTAGTAGTAGTAGCCGTAGCAGTAGCAGCAAATGCTGTAGTTATTGTTGTAGTAGTAGTAGTAGTAGTAGCAGCAGTATCAGCAAAAGCAACAGTAGCAGCAGCAGCAGCAGTAGTAGTAGTAGTAGTAGTAGTAGTAGTAGTAGTAGTAGTAGTAGTAGTAGTAGTAGTAGTAGGAGTAGTAGTAGTAGGAGGAGTAGTAGTTGTAGTAGTTGTAGTAGTAGTAGTAGTAGTAGTAGTAGTAGTAGTAGTAGCTCAGAAATAAAAATGTACTCAAATGCAAAATGTACTCAAAACTCAAAATGTACTCAGAACACAAAATTTTCTCAAACTCAAAATGTACTCAAAACTCAAGATGTACTCAAATCAAAATGGACTTAAAACTCAAAATGTACTCAAACTCAACGTGTACTCACACTCAAAATGGGCCCAAAACTCAAAATGTACTCAAAACTCAAAATGTACTCCAATTCAAATTGGACTCAAAAGTTTTGTTTTAAATGTACTCAAACTCAAAATGTACTCAAACTGAAAATGTCCTCAAACTCAAAATGGACTCAATACTGAAAATGTACTCAGAACTCAAAATGTACTCAAACTCAAAATGTACTCAAAACTCAAAACGTACTCAAACTCAAAATGTACTCAAATGTAAGTGGACTCAAAACTCAAAATGTACTTAAAACTCAAAGTGAACTTAGAACTCAAAATGCGCATAGAACTCAAAATGAATTAAAAACTCAAATGGCCTCACAACGCTCTCGTGCTAGGAATTGGCTCGGGTTCAGATGGACTCTGATTTCATTATCATTCAGTGTTTTGAAATTCACGCGTGGTAAAAATATTATGGGTGCTAAATCGTGAGCTAAACTCTTGCATTCAGCACGACATTACACCGTAGCTCCAGTGAGGTCGGAAACAATTTTCACTGCAGATTTAATACAACTATACCTGCTGCCTAGGTTGACTAGGTCTGGTTGCACGCAATTGTACGTACATATCAGAAACCAAACTCTTGATGTAGGCTCCGTGTTCGTGTTCATGACAGAGGCGGTCCAGACTGGGTGGTGTGCTGGGTCCCTGGGTCGAAAGAAGCAAGATTGGGCGAGGGGACGTGCGCTCACGGCTCCATTCATTTACGTCGAAGCTGTTTCGTGTTACGGTCCCGTGCATTCATGCTCTGCATCCTGAAAAAACGCCTTGTGTCAAAGCGAACTGTCCCCGCGAATCTCGGCGCGAGGCGTTCATGAATATCACTTTGATTTTTAATGCATAGCATTCTTTGCCGAGTACCCCCCTCCGGCTCCCCCGGGCAGGATCGTCTAACACCCTGAATTTCCACAAAAATGCAGATATCATAGAAGTTCAACCTGTAATGACCATAAAAGTGTAAACGTATGTAATTGATCTAACAAAATTAAAAAAAAACTAAAAGAAGAGAAATAAACAAAAAATATTGCCGCATGCTTTCGCAGATGTCACAAAGTGGACCCCGTTGCATGTGCAAGAACCGGCTGCAACCGGCAGCGCAAATTCGGCGAAGGGAGTGCGAGCTTGTCTGTATTCGCCAACGGAGGCGCGAGCGCACGTGCACTGCGAGGGGGAGATCACGCAAAAGATCACGCATTAACTTAGGCCGTGGTTCTCGGAAATCGAACGAGACGCAAGGGCCTTTTCTCGTTTCTCTCTTCTTGTTCAGGCACAAGTTCACCCTAACTGAATGTCCTTTCTTTACCATTGTGTCCTATTCTACGTGACAAATTCTGGTGCGCTGTGGGGTAGACTCCTGTGAAGCCTCTGCACGAATCGAGATGACGGTCCTACCCAACGTTGGACTACAGCCAACGAGTTGACACCCGTCCATCAGAGAAGCAGTCGCCGGCTTCAAAGGGCCTCACCTGAGTTCGGGACTCTAACTACCGCAACAAGGAGAGCGACGGAGCACAGGATCAGCTCGGCCACCATGACCAGCGTCAGCAGGGGGCAAGGCCATGTCGTTCTTCACCAGCCGCGAACGCTAAAGCCTTCCACGGTGATCTCTTCGAAGACGCCGAAGACTGGTTGAGCCACTTCGAACTCGTGGCAAGCTTCAACTAGTGGGACAACTCTGCCAAGCTGACAAACGTGTATTTTAGCCTGGAGGACGGCGCTCGGACATGGATCGAGAAGAGGCAAGGTACGCTGCACACGTGGCAGGAGTTCTGCCATGAGTGGCTTAAAGATCATGCAAGTGCGCATTGTCGGGAAAGGGCCGAGCACGCGCTGCGATCTCGCGTGCAGGTACCGAATAAGAGCGTCAGCATGTACGGGGAGGACATGACGCGCCTCTTTAGGCGAGCGGACCAAAATATGCCAGAGGAAAAGAAACTACGCCACCTTATGCCGTCGCGTGAAAGAGCATGTGTTCAGCTGCCTCGTTCGGAATCCTCCCAGGACCATCGCCGAGTTTATCTCCGAGGCATAAATAATAGAAACGACTCTGCGACAGCGGTCAAACGCGTACGATCGTCAAGTTGCCACTGCAGCTCCAATGAAAAGCCTTAGCGCCTTGTTTGGTGACAGCATGAGTGGCCTTCGTGATCAAATCTACTGGTGGTGCGTGAGGAGCTGCATAATATTATTGAAATGGCGCCACAGGCAATGGCAGGAACCATCGGGAACATTGTACGAAAGGAGGTACAGCAAGCTTTCCGAGCGTCGCCATCCCATGACGATGCGTCGCCTGTACCTCCTGAACCGATGCGTTAACCTACGTCCAGGCAGTCAGGCAGCCAACACCTTTTGTGCTGTCACCGACATACGCAACGCCACAGGCTGTACGCAATCAGCACCGTTTGTGTCGTCCCCTACGTACACAGCAGCCCAGGGGACAATGGTACCGGCCGGACCTACGAAAGGCTTCGCTGTCGTGGCGAGGCAAGACACATGTAATGTCTGTGTCCCTACAGGGAGCTCGGGTTCGGGGCTTCGGATTCAATGCTCCCAGGCCCAGACTTGGCCAAAGACCCCGTGATATCGAGGACTACTACATTGCACGCAAGCGTACATCGGTGCAACCAGAATACCGCCCTTCCAGGTCAACATTGCCGCGCCGGCCTCGTGCCAACCGCACCGGGTATGGCAGCGTACACTCACCGAGCCCTGGTCGGAAAAACTAGATGGAGCGGTCTTTTGAGGCGGGGTCGCTGAGTGCCAAAACAATCACCGAAAGCATCTACCGTTAATAGTGTCTGCACGTTATGCAACGATGACGGCGGATGGTGGTATGGAAAACAGGACTCTGGATATTCCCATTCATATGACGGGCGGAGCATGGACGCTTTAGCAGACACGGGAGCGGACTATTCTGTTCTCAGCGAGAGAATGGCGACGCGTTTGAACACCGTGACCACGTCATGGATAGGAGCGAACATTCGTACAGCTGGAGGGCACATTATCACGCCGATTGGTATGTGCACTGCTCGGATTAAAATGCAGGGGTCAACTTTCATCGCAAGCTTCCATGACCTTCGCAGGTGCTCTCGAGATGTGATCCTTCGTAGGTCTTTCTTCAAGAATATGGGGCTGAAAGCGACTTTCGGAATCGCCGGATTGCTTTCGCAACTGAGTTAGCCACTGAGGAAAGTGATTGTGATCGTATGCCAGTGCTACGTATCACAGGCGACGGCGTCACCATACCTCCGCGATGAAGCGTGCTGGTCGAAGTTTCGTGCGAGGGAGTGCCCTATGGCAAAGCAAAGGCGGACGCCAACCTTTATCTCCTGTTTACACTGGGAGTGTGCGTGGCGAGAGGCATTGTCCAGTTGCGCGATAGACGAACGCAAGTACTTGTCGCAAACTTTCGCAGTGAGCAATCTCATCTGTTTCGTGGTACTGGCGAAGCTTACGTCGAGAGAATTAAAGAGGTTGTAGAATGTTAACGCTTCGAGAAGTCAGTGTTGTGAAACAAAAAAAAACAGATTCCACCGTTATTGGGGACATCCGTTCACAACAGTCAAAGACACAAGAGAACCAGCTTTGAGAACTCCTGCGGGAGTTTGAGGAATGCTTTACTTGTTCATCTAACGTGCGACGGACCAAAATTACGAAGCACCTCATCATAACCGAGGAAAACACGCGACCCATACGGCAACAGCCGTAACGCGTGTCAAGTAAGGAGCGAGAAGCTATTCAAACCCAAGTGAAAACCATGCTCGACGACGACGTAATCCATTCATCAAACAGCCCTTGGTATTTGCCTGTTATCCTGGTAAAGAATAAAGATGGAACTCTGTGATTCTGCGTTGATTATAAAAAACGGAATAGTGTGACAAAAAAAGGACGTTTACGCGCTGCCACGCATAGATGACTTTCTGCACAGGCTTCGGGGGGCTAAGTACTTTTCGTCCATCGACTTGCGAGAGAGCTACTGGCAGATGGGGGTTGATGAGAGAGACCGCGATGAAACCGCATTCGTCACGCGGAAGTCTCTATGACCTTAAGGTACTTTCGTTCGGCCTCTCTCCCGCCCCAGCCACATTTCAAAGAATGATGGACTCCGTAATTACCGGCTAGAAGTGGCAAACTTACCTTGTGTACTTAGACGACGTTGTTGTGTTTTCGACCACATTTGAAGAGCACCTCAGCAGGCTCAGGCAAGTACTGGAGACAATGCGCTCAGCTGGTCTGTCACTCAAACCGAAAAAGTGTCACTATGGTTTTACCGAGCTCAAGTTCCTGGGACACGTCGTCAGTGCGGAGGGAGTTCGACCTGACCATGAAAATACGGCCCCCGTTACCTGTTTTCCCGCCCCTGGGGATAAAAAGGTGTAAGGCGCTTTCTTGGGCTCTGCGCCTGTTACCATCGATTCATTGAAGGCTTTTCCGGGATTACTGAGCCCGTTACGTGGCTGACCAAGGAAGACGTCTGGTTTGTCTGTCTGGCATGAAAATCAACAGAAAGCCTTTCCCGAGTTGCGCCAGCGCTTGCATTCACCTCCTGTGCTCGCGCACTTTGATGAGGATGCGAAAACAGAGCTTTATACGGATGCCAGCAACATCTGACTAGGGGCCGTACTTGTCCAGCGGCAAGAAGGTACCGAAAGAGTGATCGCCTACGCTAGCCACACCCTTTCACACTCCGAGTCGAATTACTCGACGAGTGAAGAGGAGTACCTGGCGGTAGTGTAGGCCATTACCTAAATTCCGCCCTGATCTGTAAGGCAGACAGTTTAAAGTGATCACTTATCATCACTCCCTTTGTTGGTTAACCACCCTGAGGGACCCATCGGGCCGTCTTGCACGTTGTAGTCTAAAGCTACAGGAATTCGAGTTACGGATTGTTCACAAGTCAGGCCGGAAACAAAACGACGCTGAAGACCTGCCCCGTGCCCCTGTCGAAACAACCGGGGAAAACTGAAGAGGACACTGCCTTCCTCGATGCCATAAGTTCATCCGATATGGCGACAAGGCAGCGAGCTGATCCAGACCTTGGAGTGATTATTGAGCATTTGGAGGGACGAAGTTCTATCATACCACGTCGCCTTCCGCGAGGGTTATCTTCGTGCTGTCTTCGGAGCAGTGTCCTCAACAAGAACACGGAGGCTAGAGGGAACCTGTACCTTCCCGTCGTGCCACTGGATCTTCGGGACAAAATTCTTTTTGCGAGCCATGCTGAACCCACGTCTGGTCACTTGGGATTTGCACGAACATTGCTAGAGTTCACCAGAGTTATTACTGGCCTAAACTTGCTTCTAGCGTAGGGAGTCGGTATGCCAGCGCCGCAAGACGCCACCGCTCAAGCCAGCCGGTTTTCTGCACCCCATAACACTCCCAACAATACCATTCGAGATAGTCGGATTCGACCGCACTAGCACATTTTCCAACCCCGTCATCGGGCAATACGTGGATTGTGGTGGCAACCGATTACCTGACACGTTACGCGGAGTCGAAAGGGCTACCTAGAGGCACAGCCTCCGAAGTTGCGGGTTTCTTTCTACATGAAATTGTGCTACAACACGGTGCCCCATCTGCGGTCATCACGAACTGGAGAACAGCCTTTACGGCGCCACTTATGCAAGACACCCTCAAACTGAGCGGTACCTGACATCGCAAGACAACGGCTCACCACCCTCAGACCAACGGGTTAACTGAAACACTGAATAATATAAGACAATAGCAGACATGTTCCCCATGTACGTAGATGTCTAGTACAAGGCATGGGATGAAGTACTACCATACATCACATTCGCCTATAATACCGTTATGCAAGAGACAACCCGGTTCAGCCCTTTCCGTCTCGTCTATGGTCGTGAGGCTCGAGCGATGCATGACGCGATGTTGCCTTGTGAAATCGACGACGAAGTAGTTCTACAAGCCAAGCTTTTCAGCCAGCGTGCTGAAGAAGCCCGCCAGCTAGCTCGATTTCACATTCGTAGAGAGCAAACGACTGAGGCAGCACGTTACAACTTACGTCAAAGAGAGGTGAAGTACAACCCTGGAGATAATTTTTGGGTGTGGACTCCGATTCGCCGCACGGGCGTGTCAGAGAAGTTGCTCCACCGATACTTCGGACGGTACAGAGTGCTATGGTGACTCACCGACATGAACTACGAGATCATCCCAGATAGAACTGTGCAGATCCGACGCCACCCACGACCTGATATAGTTCATGTGGTACGGATGAAGCCGTTCTTTGCGCGGTAAAACGGCTCTGTCATTAGCGTTACCCAGTTCTTTGGTTCTGTTGTTTTTTTTTATTAAGGGCAAAGACTGAATGTGGCCCTGACTGTGTTTTGCACGTATGATAACGAATATGGGTGTTAGTTCTAAGACTGAACTTTTATATTCTTTTCTTTTCGTTGGCGTAGCGTTTTTTTTTTTACTTCTCTCACGTGCTCCCTCACGTCGGGCCTTAATGCTGTAGCAGGCTCGGTCTATGATTTGAAAAGCAGCGAGACGATGCCTCTTTGAGGAGGGGAGTAATGCCGCATGCTTTCGGAGATGTCGGAAATTGGTTGTTGTTGTTGTTGTTCCTGGCGATATGGCTCGTACCCACGTGGGGGATTGGCCAGGAATCGGGCGTGAGAAGGGCTAATGCGCCCGCTTAAAACACCGGAAACTAATACACCTCTCTATTTATACGCAGAAACAGAAAAAATGGAATTGGTTGAAAGTTATAGGTGGATTTTTTATTAGAACTGAGCTTTTTGGAGCGGAAAAAATACATGCCAGAATCAACGCTAACAGGGCAGGCGCCTGGACTCGGAAACGTATGCATGAATGGCTGCAGCCACCCCTCGGTGACAATATCCCAGTGATGTGGCCCCAAAAGATAGTAGAACGGGCATGGAAATAGGCAGGCCAATTCGTCGTAATGGCGTGGCAAGATGACGTTGCCTCATCATAGCAAAACCGCGGCAATGCAATAGAAAGTGCTCTAAAGTCTCCTGATCACCGCAGACAGCACATCGGGAGTCGGAAATTGGACCGCGTTGCACGCGCGACAACCGGCTACAACCGGCAGGGCAAACGGGGTGCCGGGAGTGCAAGCTTGCCTGTGTTCGCCAACGGCGGCGCGAGTGCACGTGCACTGCGAGGGGGAGATCACGCAAGAGATCACGCAACGAACCTAGGCAGTGGTTCTCGGAGATCGAACGAGACGCAAGGGCCTTTTCTCGTTCCTCTCTTCTAGTTCGGGCACAAGTTCGCCCTAAATAAAAGTCCTTTCTTTACAATTGTGTCCTATGCTAAGTGACAATATCGAAAATGGCCAATCGTGTAACACGGGAGTCATGGATAGTCACAGATTGGGTTAAAATTCAAAGTGATGTGACAAAAAATACTTCGTGGTCATATTGATGGCTTTGTTATCGTGAGTCATAACAAAGTTTGGACTTCGTAATGATGACCCGTAGGAGCATGGGGTCTCAACTTAAGTGGTTAGCTACGGGAACTAACGTTGGACAAGTAAGAAGTACATCCCGGTAGTAACAATGACATAGTCGCGGTGAGCCATACAATGGTTCAAAATTCATTGGGATATCGCTAGGGTGTGCGGAGTATCGAAATGAAGATCTCGGTGAGGGGATTCGCGTGGGACAAAAAATTCTTCCTAGTTATAATCGTGACACTGTCATGGTGAGTCATAGATATGGTTAACTTTAAAAGTGATGCGCGATAGGGCGTGTGGGGTGTCAAATTGAAGCTCTCAATGAGGGAAATCACGTGAGGCAAATAAAACTTCTTTATGGTCGTACTCATGACAAAGCCTTGCGAATTCATCGATTGGATTAAAAATCGAAATGATGCTTCCGCGAGGCATGGGGTGTCAAATTGACAGTCTTCATGAGGAGAATAATTTGGCAAAAATAAAACGTCGTTCCTCGTTATCCTCCTGTGATACTCATGGTAAGTCATAAATAAGGTAAAATTCAAAGAAATTTCGTCAAAGTGTGTGGGGTATCAAATTAAACGTTTCGATGAATAAAATCATGTGGGCAGGTAAAAATGACATCCCGGTGATCAGTACTAGTTAGGAATAAACTACGCAAATTCATAAAGATTTTCTTTACAAAAAATGATGCCTCAGCTATGACCAAGGCCCTAGCTCTAGCAGAAAAAAACCGCTTATGGACCCTTCCGGAACATCATCATGATTTTCTGTACTCAATTGACCCACAGATAAGACTAAGGATGCCAGAACGACTACCTCGCCGGCGGGAAACACTGTTTCATAGACTGCGACTTAATGTGGCGTTCACTAATGCCTACTTACATCGCATAGGCCAAAGTACAAGCCCACATTGCGACAACTGTGGCGCCCCTGAAACCGTCGTGCATGTGCTGCTAGAGTGCTCCGCCTACACCGACGCAACGAGTCGGTTAGAGCAAAGGATCACATGTCTTCACCCTGGACCAATTACGCTGAGCCTGCTACTTGGACCATGACATTCTCCGTCATCTCAACGAAAAGTCCTGGATGCGTTATTTGGGTATCTTGAAGATATTGGCGTCACCGAGATTTTATAGCCCCCCTTAAGCGGTCAGTCTATGCTACGCCGCATGTCCCTTTATATGAACCTCTCTTTTTTCCCCTCTTTCACCTACTACTCTTCTTTTTACTACTCATATGTTTTTTCGCCGTTCCCCTTCCTGCAGAGTAGCATGTCGACGTGCGCATGTTGGCAAACCTCTCTGCCTTTCCTCCTTTAATAAAGAGCTTCTCTCTCTCTCTCTCTCTACGAAAATTCATCGCAGATGCTGGAACGGTAGCACGAAAGGGATTGTAGTGTCAAAGGTAAGGGTTTGGGTGGGGGGGGGGGGATATAAACTAGGCAGTGACCATATCGTAAGATCATTATGTGCACTCAATTCATTAGTAAGAACTCGGAGTGTCGCAAGCTCACCGGGGCTGTACAATTATTAGTTTCCGTGTCCGGATTCGCATGTTGCTAAAGCGAACCCATGCTACTTAGTAATAGCAAGTTCAGTTTTGGAGGACGGCAGTATTGTAAGCGCGAAGCTCCGAAGCATGAAAATTCATTTTGTTCACTTCCAGGTTATCCCCATCCTCAAGCACTTCGAGGAACACTTGGTCTTCTTCTGGGATGATCATTGTCACCGTTGGTTCCTGGACCGTTGTTCGGAGGCGGCTGTGTCCTAGAATAAACGACCGACTTCACCAAGTAATCAAGGACTCTACAATATTCAAAACCCTCACATGGAGCTTCAGAGGGATAAATCGTGCTTGCGGCATTTGACCAGCCTATCCTTAAAACGTGGCTTTTGTCACACTTTGCGGCTCGTAATGTCAAGAAAAAAGCCAGCGTAGCCACCAGAACCACGGCGGTGAACAGTCACAGTGGCAAGATGGAAATGAAAATCGGGGAAACCTTTTTTGATATCGGGAAGGGTCAACATCCGCAGCCACCCACTGCCCACTAGACCGCGCTTCTATACCTCGTATAGACTATAATTGTGCTGGTCGGCCATTCTCTAACGATCGAGGCACCACTTGGCGAGTATGTTTTGAGGACTGAGGGGCGAGCCCACCACGTCGCAGTCCCACGGTGTTGCTTGGAGTAACCCGGAAGAAGAATCGCAATGCATGATTACTGCGCTGGACTAGCAGAGTAGAATCGTGGGCCTTAAAATGCGGAAAACTAAGGTAATGCTGAATAACCCCGGGAGAGCACAGCTGTTTGAGATAGGTTGCGAGGCAGTGGAAGTGGTAAGCGAATATATCTATTTAGACCAATTAGTGACCCCGCATCGCAATAATCAGGCAGAGATAAATAATGGACAAGAATGGGGTGGAGTGGATTCGGTGGGCATTCTCAGATAACGAACGGCAGCGTAGCATTGTCTCTGAAGAAGAAACCGTATGAAAGCTGCACATTAGCCGTAATCATTTACGGGGCAGAAGCTTGAAGTCTGACTGAAAGGCTTCAACTTAAATTGAGGACGACTTAGCGAGCAATGGAACGGAAGATGATAGGTGTAACATTAAGGTATAAGAGTGTGGAGTGGTTCAGGGAACAAACGCTTGTTAAGAACATAGTAGAAATTGCGAAGAAGAAATGGGTGTGTGTGGGGCATGTAATGCGAACGCAACATAACCGTTGGTGATTAAGGGTAGCAGAGTGGATCCCTAGAGAGGGCAAACGAGGCAGATTTCGGTACAAGGTTAGATGGGCAGAAGAGAACAAGAAGTTTGCGGGGAGAAATTGGTCGCAGTTAGCACAGGACCAGGATAACTGGAGATCTATGGGAGAGGCGTTTGCCCTGCTGTGGCCGCAGATCTTCTGCTGCTGCCGCCACCGTCGCCGCTGTTGCTGATGATAATGATGCTGACCTTATAACCTCAGATTTGCTGATGATGTTGCCTTACTCAGTAACACAGCGGACGAATTGCTAAGCATGATTACTTTATTGGACAAGAGGGGTAGAACCATGGGCCTGAGAATTAATATGCAAACTAAAGTAACGCAAGAAATCTAGGGAGAGCCGGGCGGTTTTAGGAACTTGGAGGGGCAGTGGAAGTGGTAAGTTGTTATATCACCTTAGGCAATGCAGTGACCCCGTGTGGCAACCACGGTAAAGAGATAACTAGAAGAATAAGAATGGGGTTGAGTGCATGCAGCAGGCATTCTCGGATAATAAATGGCAGCCTACTATTGTCACTGAAGAAGAAAGTCTTACAGCTGCATGTTACTGGTACTCCACTACGGGGCAGAAACTGGGAGGCTCACTAAAAGGGTTCAACCTAAATTGAGGACAACTCAGCGAGAAAAGGAACGGAAGATGATTCGTGTAACGTTAAGCAACAACACAGGGACCAGAAGAGGCCGTAGTGTGTCGGATACAACCATGTGTTAAGAACATATTACAGGAATTAAGAAGGAGAAATGGGTGTGGCCAAAGCATGTAAGGCGAATGAAGGATACCTAAGGGTCATTAAGAGTAACAGAGGGGATTCCTATTGAAGCCAACGTGGCAGGGGGCACAGATGGTTAGACGGGCACAAGAGATCAACAAGTTTTCGGGGGTAAATTGGTAGTAGTTAGCACAGGACCGCGATAATTGGAGATATATGGATGAGGTCTGGGCTCTGCAGTGGGCGTAAGTAGGCTGATGATGGTGATGATAATGAGGACGAGAAGAAGATGGCGGATGAGGAGAAGCAGGAGTAGGAGAAAGAAGAAGAAGAAGAAGAAGTGTTGACATTCCCTACTGCATCGCAATGGCCGTGTGCCTCTGCTATTTTTAACTTTCGTATTTTCGAACTTTCATTTTCGAACTGTGGCGGCGTCTCGTGGCCGTTTCAACATACACGACATCAGAAATAAAGTCCTGTAATTGAATGTCTTTGGGTAACACACAAATATAATGCTGTAATTGAAAGTCTTCGGGTACAGTAGTTGTGACTCCGTCAATCATTCAGTCAATCAGCCATTCAGTTAGGGACTTTTCTGTATATGTGTAGAGATGTTATCAAGCTGTTTAGTATAGTCTCCCACGTCGAGATGACTCATAGTACAATTTAAGAATGCAGTATCGCACTGCTTTTAATTTTTTCATGGTACCTTTTACACAACGTTAATTTCCAAGAACAAAGGCAGCAATATCTTGCTGTCTGAAGCCTAGAACCCACAACTCCGAAAAATACAATCCCCGTGCACTGTAGAAAAGCAGCAGACGCAGCTGTTCTTCCTGTTCTTAGGCAGCGTTGACCAATGCTAATTGAAATGCACTTTTGCCGCTGTTGGTTCTGGTAATATCCGCTACAGCGGTCGTTATGGCAGAAAATGACTCCACAGGGGAACTGGCGCTCTAACGCCAGTGAGACTGAAAGTTCTCGAAACGACCAGCAAGTCACCTGACGTCGAGCACTGGAGAGACTACTTACTGTAAGCCATCAGTTTTAAGTGCAATGCACTTCTTAAGCGACCCTGAACCTGCGTCCACCGGCGATGTCCGCGCACGTGGAGATGGGCGCGCGCAGCCTGGCCGCTGACATGGCACATACCCACGTGGGGGATTGGCCAGGAATCTCCTCGTCTTCCTTGGCAACGGGGGGAGATGGGCGCGCGCTGCCTGGCCGCTGACATGGCACATACCCACGTGGGGGATTGGCCAAGAATCGGGCGTGAGAAGGGCTAATGCACCTGCTTAAAGGAGTACTGACACGAAATTTCAAAGCTGAGATCCGCTCTAGCAATCAAGTACAACGACAACACAAATAGTTGTCTGTGAATAAATGCATCTTTCTTTCTTTGTAGTTGTGTGTGTGTGTGTGATCTCTCTTTCACGATCATTACCGAACCGCGCAAATTCAACTCGTGCATTCGCACTTTCACATTCTTCCCCTCGGGGAAATGCAGGGAATTTTTTTACTTGCTCGTCGACATAATTTTAGCAGTCATTTTATTACTATACAAAAAAACCTTTTCTACTATTTGTCTGCCGATTTTACTCAAGAATATTTTTCGTCTTTCACTTGTGCCAGCCGCCTTTCCTAATTGGTTTAGAATATGTCCGGAGGCGAGGCTGAGAGAATAAGCTTGTCTAAAAAACTAGTTTTTAAACCAGAACTCCGCAGGGCTGCTTGTACTACGTAAACGCTTCACCACGTCGTGTTGTCGCTGCCATGCAGCATTCTTTATATTGTGAGGACACAAGGTCCAACAGTCTTGGCCATCATCGGCCAGTCATAATCCCCCCTCGGCCGGCCTCGTTCGTCCCCTCATCAGGCTATTTTTACACTTTTTTTAGCAGGAGGAGTACCGCTTCTCCGGCTCTTTCACGCCGCAAGAGATTTGTGTTGCGACGACTAAACGGTGCCCGGTACTTCCCGAATGTCACAGAGCTTTGAATTGTTTTGTTCCGTGCGGGGACAAAAAAATAGCGCCTTGAAAAACATCTGTAAAATATTCGGGACACTGCAAACGCTAAAACTTCAGTGCGAGAGCTGAAGTGGCTGTTTCGATTTTATTTAACGTGCCCTGCATTGAAAACAAGCTCCTCTAAAAGAAGACGAAAATTCAAGCGAGGCTGAAAGCAAGTATCTGGATGTTTTAATGTTATATTTACCCTTTGAAGGCCGGTCGTCTAAACTCATGCACAGCTGTCGAACGAATGCACCGCAGTTTTTGGACAGATTGTTCAGCAGGAGAAGCGCATTTTTCGGCGAGGACCTAACAGCAAAGCGAAAAAACATTCAGAACTTCTCTCTAACTAAAATATTATTCCCACTATATTTTAGCTGCAATAGTGGTCCTTAATTCTGAATGTAAATTCCTGGAGGAAAAAACGTTGGCGTGAATTTGCGATTAAAAACGTGGAGGATAACCCATTTCTACAAGATGCCGTGCACGCTATTTAGACCTTTGAATAAGACGTCATTCATTTTAATGACGTATGAATATTTTAAATGAAGCGCATGTCTTAGTTAACGCACCTTCTGGAGTAATGTATAAATTTTATTGTCGTTAATGCAGTGCTTTAGCGAATTTATTCAGACTGAGTCACTTTGCGATGTTGTGCACTCTCGCGCAGAGAGGAAGCGCCCATAACGCTGAGGTGGTAACACTCCTGCAGAAACTGTGGAAAGGAAATTTAAAACCACGAACTTTTGCTTGCTGGGCGCACCGTTTGATGCGGCTTACAAGATTTTTGAAATTACTGGACGCTTTTAAATTGAAGTAAAAACAAAGCAGAGAACAAGCGTGTAAAAAAGTTATATTAGCGCGCCCAATAAAGTTTAGCACTTGAGCTTTCCGAAGAAACTTCATGATACCTGCATCAATAAACACGATATGCTTATTCAGAGTAAGAACCACTGCTATTTAGTCACTTTTTTGGCGCTTCCTTCCCGAGTCAGCATTGCGCTAATAAAATCCCACCATCATTTTTCATCACAATCATCATAATCATCATAACAAAAAACAGCAGCCTACAAGGTCTACTGCAGGACAAATGCCTCTCACATAAACCCCCCTCCGCTATTTTCCCGCGCTGCTCGAGTCCATACTTTACATCCAAATGTCCCGATTTGTTCCCTCCACGAGTTATTTGCCTCACCCTCCTTCTACCCTCCTCTCTCCACCAACTCTGTTACCTTGGCTGTCCGTCTGTTCTCATATCGTCTAACTACTCGGGCAGTACAAGTCCATTTTTTTTTTATTTCAGCTTTGATATTATCTACTCCTGTGTGTTCTCTGATCGAGGTATCTCGCTTCCTGTGTCCGCTGATTGCGTCTGTCTTTTGGGCCGATCTTTGGCCTTGGGCCGATCGTAGTTTATTCACTAGGATCACACAATTTCTTTGCAATTGTGTAGGTAAGCCGCGACGTTTCCACTCCCTATATCATCACCGGCAGAACACATTGGTTGTACACTCTTCGTTTGAGAAACAGAGAAACCTTACTTGTCATTATTTTGTAGTTCTTGCCGATCACACCCCAGTAAAAACGTTTTGTGCACAGGATTTCCTTGACGTGGTCGGGTCCGCACTGAAAACTTTTCGGCGTAGTTGTATTCTTCTACTAGTTCTGTTTTTCGTTTCTTAGGCAGAAGAGGGCGCTTTCGGAATGTTTATGCATTATCATCATCATCATCATCATCATAAGCAGCCTACTCAGGTTCACTGCAGGACAAATGCCTTTCCAATTGACGTTAAACCGCTCCTATTCTGTGCTTCTTGGAGCATTTTTGCTTCCCTTTTTTTGTTACTTCCCTCCATTCAGTAATTCACCTTGCCCTTCTAATAGACCTGTTTCTTGTTATCCACTCTATCCCCCTGGTAGTCGGCAATTGTCATTTCGCCTAAGTGGCCAGCCAAAGTCCATCTCTTTTTTTTTATGCGGACTTTGAGATCTTCTACCCAGGTTTGTTTTCTGATCAGTTAATCCGAAATCCACACGGGTCTAGTGGGACCCGGTGTATTCACAGCACACGAAAATTTCTAATTATGTACAGCACTACAGGACACTTACAAATGACAAGTAACGTATGACTCGATCTTTGTAAGACGCAGTTGTGACGTTGATACATCGATGCACCCGGGTATCGCGTTGTGCTACCGCCAGTATATGCATTTATCGCAGGCGATATACCTTGTAATCACTCTGTGGCCCGCATGCCACCATGATCTGTGCATCAACCTCCGCATCCCCTTTGCCAACGCGACTTTGCGAAAACGGGTCGTGCGGAATTCTGGCAGCCGTGGCTCCTCCATATAATGCGGGAGATCGTAACCCCACGCTAAAATAGTCAAATACAGTTTATTCACTCACTCTCTCGATGTCTTCGCGGTTGCCTTTGACGCAGTTCGTGTTTTTGTGTGTGTGTACGTATCATTCCAGAACGGATGTGTTCGAGTGATTCCAGAACGGAGTGTGTGCAGCGATATTGTTGGTTAGGCAAAGAAAATGGGTGTTGCGGTCATTGCTGTGATCACATTATCCGACAATTCTGTTTGAACGACCGCGTACACTTACCCGCAAGTTTATGGTGGTCGAAGTTTACGATGTGCAGAGTTTGCGCCATTGCAGCGGTTTCAGGTGGCAGTGCTCGCGCGGGCACCAGCTGCAGATGTGCTCTGTCCCACCGAGCTCAAAAGCATTACGTCAATAACAGTACCTCAATTATTTATTAATACAGCATTAGAATGGTCAGGAGTCTCAATAATAGCACGACCTTCGATATAAATAATGTGCCGACAAAGTCACGCAAGTATGTCATTAGCTGCGTTGCTTCTGTGTTAAAGCATATATTCCTTCTTGCACTGCTTTCCGCGACCTTTATTGAAAAAGTGTAGACACCAAGGGTTTGATAACACACAAGAGAGGAGACAAAAAATCATGAAAAACTGCAGACCGATCTCCGCTCTTTAATGTTTCTGAAAGGCTTTGGAAAAAATAATCTGTACTCGTACAAGACGTTTATTCTCCTGCAAACATGTCATATCAGATGCACAATTAGGCTTTGAGATGGGCGATCGATAGAAAGGACCGTAATGACAGTAAAAGCATGCGCACTGTGCAACATAGGCAATAGAGCTTACACGATAGGCCTGTCTATTGACATTTCACAGCTTTCTAGTCTTCAAGTCATGAGATCCTTTGAGATACGTTGTTCGCACGTGGAGTTGTTCACACGTGGAAACAGTTGGAGCTGCTGAAATCCTACCTAAACAACCGCAAGCCTTACGTGTGTTTGCAGGGTTCGCAGTCGTCATTTCTACCAATTCCAAGAGTGTACCACAAGGAAGTATTTTACATCTCTTCCTGTTTATTCCGTATAGTTTATATTATTCGCCGACGACTCTACCATAATATTTTCTGCCCCTCATGTAAATCAATAATTATTTAAATGTAACTGCGCACTTTCAAAGCTGTCGTTGTGGCCAAGCCTCAATGAAATAATGGTATACTCCTTCAAAACAAAAGGTATTATATTTCATGCAAGAGGTAAATCTGCTGAAATGTTAACCTTCATTTTATGTGACGGTCAAAACATTGCAATATTAAACGAACACAAAATACTCGGTGTCACTTTTACTGTTCGCCTAAGCTGGAATTGGCCTGTAATGTACCTTTGTACGAAGTTTGAATCAACTTCTGGAGAGTGACACGCTGTCAACACCTGCTGCTCGCGAAAAAGTATAATACGCGCCGTTTGCATTCCAACTAAATTACTGTAGCCTTGCCTGGAGAACGACCACTAAAATTACCCAAATAAGTTTGTTTGGCGAAAATAGGTTCTTCCACATATATCAAATATTCCACCCGGTGCGTCGACCAAAATTGTCTTCCAAGAGTACCGATATCGTACGGGTTTAGCATTTATACATATTTCGCACATACACAAATTAGCACCTAAACGAATAAAAAATCTGCAGTTATACAAATAACGTACGGAATGCTCAACCACCGCCTACCTGATTCTGTCGAGATTCGCAGCGCGCTGCGGCTGGACGTCAGGGAATGACGTGATATCTACAGCTCGTGAAATGCCGCAACTGCTTTAGGGGTAGTGACAACGCTTGGCTCCTATGCAAGCTTTGCTTCACTGCTGGCCTGACCATCTGTGGCGTCCCTTTTGTGTATGTTTGCTGTTTCAACGATGTCTTCATTTCTCTAGTGTTAGTAACCTAGTATCTGGTCGCCTACCGAAACGCAATAGTTTGCCGGCATAACCAATGCTGCGTCGCAATACGAACATTGCGTGATTATTGATTCCTGCAGCCTGGTTGCCGATCTGGACGACTGACGGTCGTCGGCACATCTATTAGCTGTGTCGACAGCTGCAGTGCAGCAAGCACTGCCCCACAGCGCCGCGGCGGCGCACACGCGAGCCCATACGGAGCAGCTCGGTATCGGTTGAGTGCGGTGCTCTACCGCGTCTGCTGCTATGGCGTGTTCGTTATCCCACACCAACTCACCGATGAAGAACCCATGAATGTCTTCGTTATACCGGCAATTCCGCTTTGGTGCTCTTACCTGTAGCGGAGTTCACAATGCATAGGGAGCATAGAAATCTGGCATGGCCAGGTATCATATTTTGTTGTGCAAATTATTTGTAGGAGAAGCATTCGACTATATGTGCACATATATATATATCTTGTAAGGGATATAGTTCACCCTCCGGTAGTAGACCGAACGTTGTTGGCAGGAGCACAAACAAGGCGAGCGCAGGAACAAGCCTACAGACGATGGCCGAACACACGCGCCAAGCACCTTCTGCCGTACTTCTTCTTCCACTGCTACCAGCGTGCGCGTATACCGTCGTGTATAGATTGGCCACGATCGCATGGCAGTTTTTCTTGATGTGGCACATACCCGGATAAGCTGATGGCGCTACAAGAGCTGCTCGTTATCCTTGCTACAATCGCCCCCGCTGAAAAGGAGCCAACCTGGGGACTTAGGGTGAGGACGACACCAGGGGGTCGTAGTAGGGCTTCAGTCGTTGAACGTGGACTGTTTCACGCCCCCGGCGGCGAAGATCAGAGGAGCGGGTGACTGGTTTCACAATGTAGTTTACGGGCGAAGTGCGGGCAATGACCTTGTAAGGGCCATGATATTTGGCGACAAGTTTTAAGGAGAGACCCGGTGTTGGGCAGGGCACCTAAAGCCAGACATGTCAGCCGGGTTCAAATGTCAGAGGGGTGGTGAAATCGTCACGGCGATGCTTCTGGCGCTGTTGATATACAGTTGTAAAGGAACGGGCGAGTTGGCGACACTCTTCGGCTTGCTGCGCTAGTTGCGAAATCGGTTTAAATTCTGTGGCGTCAGGGTTGTAAGGCAGAATGGCGTCCAGTGTACAGGTCGGCTCGCGTCCATAAAGTAGGAAAAACGGAGAAAATCGTGTCGTTGTCTGCGTAGCCGTATTGTATGCATACGTTATGAACAGAAGTACGAGGTCCCAATTGGACTGATCCGACGACACGTACATTGGTAGCATATCTCCCAGGGTGCGGTTGAAGTGCTCTGTGAGTACATTGGTTTGCGGGTGGTAAGAGGAACTCGTCCGGTGAAAAACTTGGCATTCGGCGAGTAGAGCTTTCACAACGTCCGATAGGAAAACGCGGCCACGATCACTCAGAAGTTCCCGAGGCGCTCCGTGACGAAGTACAAAGTGACGCAAAAAAAAATGGTGACGACACGAGCCGTGGATGCCGTCAAGGCAGCTGTTTCGGCGTACCTTGTGAGGTGGTCGACCGCTACATTTATCCACCGGTTACCGGCAGCCGTTAAAGGCAGGGGCCGTACAGATCGATTCTAATGCGATCAAAGGGTTTCGAGGGGCACGGTAGTGGTTGCAACGGGGCTGTAGAGCGAGTAGGCGGTGATTTGCGACGCTGACACTCCGGACATGAGCGCACGTAGTTCCGCACGTAGGTAACGTGAGAAACATCACCTGGCACGTAAACAACTAGACGAGCATCTACAAGCTCTGCGAAGCCAAGTGTTTCTCCCTGTAGAAGAGCGCACAGGGTCGCTGACGGATTGGTCACCAACATAGTGGTGGCGCCATCACGAACAGTCAAAAAGGCGGAAGGTAGCGGAAGGCATTTGCGGCAAAAGAAAATGACAGAAGGCGTAAACGAAACAGTGTTGTCGGGGACAGAGGTACAGCACAGGGGCACGATGACGGAGGAACTGGGCGGGATGTCGGTGTCTTCGGCGATGAGTAATTTTGTAGCGGCATTACAGGAATCGTCGAAGAGAACAGAAGATAGCTCGACTTCAGCACGGGAACAATTATTGATAGCGTTATTGTGGGAAAGAAAGTCCCACCCGAGGATAATGTCGTGAGAGCAAGCTGGCAGCACGATAAATTCAATGGTGTAGGAATTGTTCTGGATCACCACAAGAGCAGTGCAAGCGGCTAGCGGCTTAATGGGCTGTGAACTGGCGGTGCGTAATGAGAGTCCAGAAAAGGGCGTCATGACTTTGCGAATAGAGCGGCAGAGGTCGGCGTGGATGACCGAAACAGCGGCTCCAGGCTCGATGAGAGCAATGCTAGGGACACCTTCCACAGTTACGTCGATAAAAATTTTAGGCGATAAATGTGGACTTCTAGGATTCGATGGCGACGCAGTTCTTGCCTCAGGAACTGCGGCTTTTTGTTTTCCTCTTCGGCATTAGTAGGGCGGCGACACCGAACGGCGACGTGGCGAAGCTGAACGGCGGCCAGCGAAAGTTGGATGGTCAGTCGGCTCAGGGGGCAAATTGTACGGCGCTGGTTGAGCGGTATACGGCAAAAAGTAAGGGTTGGCGTAAAAAGGCGCCTGGGGATAGCTGGCGGCGGTCGGCAATATGTGGCGGCGACCGTAGCGAACGACATTCCCTGGTGTGCCACATGCAAAACAAATTGGACGATTGTCCTGCGTGTGCCACGCACCCGTTAGATGGGGACTGCTCACCGGGCTTATCGGCGGTCGTGCTGGTAATGAAGCTGGAGCACGGGGCGCTGGTGGAAGGGAAGCGGCAGGAAAGGAAGGCGCAGGTGGGCATACAAAAGATCGGCGAGAGAACGATGCAGGCTGGTGCGATAGCCGTCCTGCTAGCGAGGCGTAAGTCAGGGGCGCAGCTACGGGCAGGTTATGCTGAGCCGATGGTAGTGCCTCAGCGACCTCTTCTTTGATGACATTCTGGAGCGAAGGCGCCAGGTGGAAGGCGGGTCTGAGATGTAGAGGAGGAGGGAGACTTGGCGGGCCACGTCTTGCCGAATGAAATCTTTGATTCCCGCAAACAGCGCAGGGTCCCCTTTATATACTGCCTCCACACTTTATACGGGCTGCTCCAGAACACAAGCTTGCCGTGTGAGGGCTCGCTGCTTGCGCAGCTCGTCGAAACTCTGGCAAAGGCGGACGACGTCAGCGACAGTTCGGGGGTCCTTGGATAGTAGCATCTGGAAGGCGTCGTCATCGACTCCCTTTAAGATGTGTCGGACCTTCTCTGTTTCTGTCATAGAGGAGTCGACGCGTTTGCACACGTTGATGACATCCTCGATGTATCTAGTGAACGTCTCCCTGCCTGCTGTCCTCGCACGCGTAAGCGCTGCTCGGCTTGAAGCGTCCTCACCGTAGGGCGCCCGAAGACTTCCATGAAGTTACAGCGGAAGGAGGACCACGTTTTGTTGCGGGATTCGTTATTATTCCACCACGTTTCCGCGAGGCCGGTGAGAGAGAAGGGGACATTGATCAATCTGGTCTTGTCATCCCATCGGTTGTGGCTACTCACACGTTCGTACATGAAAAGCCAGTCCTCAGCATCATTTCCGTCGGTGCCGTTGGACTTGGGTGGATCCCGCTCGAGCAGTGTGCCCAAGCAGATGACGGTTCGTGCCGCCGACGGAGGCTGCTGGATAGATTCGTGGTTCATCGTGGACAGCGTTCAGTTGCGTAGCTCCAGGATGGGACCGAAACACCTGACCTCCACCACTTGTAAAGGATATAGTTGACCCTCCGGTGGTAGATCGAACGCTGTTCATTGGCAGGTACAGAAAGAAGGCGAGCGCAGGTACAAGCGTACAGACAATGGCCGAACACACGCGCCAAGCACCTTCTCCCATACTTCTTCTTCCAGTGCTACCAGCGTGCGCGCATACCGTCGTGCATAGATTGGCCACGATCGCATGGCACTCTTGATGTGGCGCATACCCGGATAAGCTGATGGCGTTACAAGAGCTGCTCGTTATCCATGCTACAATATATATTGTGAGGCCGTAGGTAGGAGGAGACCAGACCGTGGCTTCGTAGCTCGAGTCGAAGAGAACCCAAGATGGCGATCAAGCCCAAGCGCTGATGATGATCGCCGAAGAAGCAGGATCGTCGATGATGATGAGTATGTACAAGGAATGAAGAAGTGATCACCTCAAGCCGGTGGTGATGATAGTGAGCAATTGCTGCCTACGGTGGCAGACAAGCTGTAGCCTCAAACAAAGCTCACAATATATATATATATATATATATATATATATTGTAAGGGCCCTGAAGGACGGCCGGTAAAGGACGTTTATTAGGCGTAGCAGCTCTCGCGGAACACACACTCAGCTGGCGGCGAAGAGGCGGACACGAGCCCCGAGGTGGAAGATGATGATGAGGATGACTATCAGAGGAAGATGAGGTATGGGATAGTGGCCCCTAGGTAACTGTGGTAGCGGTCAATGTCCCAAAGGGCTGGCGCACGACTAACTGCTCACAATATATATATATATATATACTATTTTTTTTCGGCCTATTTCTAATGCGCTCGTGAGGACATAGCGCTAACTGCGCTTTCAGAGCCATTCTAACAGTGCCTGTTGAAGATCCTCCAGGGAGGCAAGGATGGAGGCCGTCGCACGAAAAAAAGCGAATACATTTACACTGTGCACAGGAAACAGTTTTCTGTGCAGTTATCTTCTTGTTGTTACATCTTTTATTCATAAAGGAAGGCCGGAGGCCTCGTGGGGGAGTTGGTTGGGGGATTCACGGATAACAGGGGTTCGTATGAGTTCGTGGTCGTCGGGAGGTGACATGAGTTTTTTTCACATGACGGCTGTTTAGCATTGAATGGTCTATTCACGGGTGTAATCCATCACTATATAACTCGCGCCAGATGGTTCCTAGTAGCGAACATAATGATAAGATTGATAATGTGTTCATCTATTGTGAGGGGATCGATATGAGTTGAGGGGATCGATATGAGTTGAGGGATCTGGGCTTGGAGAAGTCTGGAAAATTCCCGTGTCGAGAGAATTTGCGGCATATCCAGACCAGGTGGTGGAAATCAGCCCTGCCGGCTAACTGATAGTGTGGACACTTCGGGTTTGTGTGCGGGTAGTACCATTTACGAATTGTTACCGGTGAAAATTATGCATCTGTATAGAATTTGTTCCTCGCCTAGTGTAGTCGTCTTTTTCGTCTTCTTCGCATATGTGCTGTTGAGCTTGGTGCAGCTTCAGCTTTGTGTTGACGAAAGTTGCAAGAGTGCCAAGGCATGAAAAAACACCAATTTAGTTCTTCCAAATAAAAAGGCAAAGCAAAAAAGTCTAAAAATTAGGCTCGTCGTCTGGCTCTCCCTACTGTACAAGATATTCACAATATTATTGCCAAACTAATATCTGCTACCTTAGACCAGTAGCCATATGGTGCCACGTGATCGTGCAGTCGACAAGCTATAGTTCGTGCTCTTCCGAGATATATTCGACCAATGAGCGGGACGTATGCTGCTCTATCAAAAGCTGATAAGTTTCTTGTAGAGAAGAATGCCTGGCAAGGGGACTCAATATATTCGCATTTATTCTAGCCTGTTTAGAGGGTGCAGTCAGAAAAAAGTTAAGTTGAGAAAAACAGAGGCACGAATGAACGAAAAATGCCTTAGTAACCTAACGTTTGCCGACGATTTTGCCTTATTCAGCCATTTAAGTAAAAAAGTACACGGAAAATTTTGCCAATTGTGCTTAGAAAGTTTAGTACCAAAGCTTCAAATAAACAAACGAAAAAAATCAAAGGTTATGGTCTTTACGTATTTTATAAAACGGGACTTCAGCTGAGATAAGAAAATTTTGGAAACACTAAACAATTTTTCGTCTTTCTTGGGCTAGTGAAAAGTGCTGGTCTTGAACATGAAGAGAAAATATTTCGCAAGAAAAGAATCAGGTAGGCTGCCTTGTGTGAAAACTATGCTGTTCTGAATTGTAATCTTCCTATATCCCTCAAAAAGGTGGTTGTTTGGGTGACAAATAAAACCTGCTTTGCTGAGTCATCGTTTTGTGTTTTTTTCCTCTTGGCTCTCTGGTTGCCCCACAAGCACGGCCTCATCGCTGCACATAGAACGCTAGGAGCTACGTATAGAGAAAATAACGAAAATATGTCTATTAGTAAAGCATAAGCTGTAACTTCTATCTCGCCTTTAAACACTGTGCAGTTTTCAGCAAATGCAATGAGCATTCTTGTCAACGGAAGTTTTGTTAACGCAGTGATAAACTTCCAAAATATTTTAAAGACTGTCTGAATGCCTTCACATGTTGCTAATGTTTTCTTATGAGCATGAAACCACACAATTTTTTGTTAAATAGGCACACAAGTCGAAGTTGCTTTTTATATACACGAATATGCAACTCTTAGCGGTAACATTTTTAAAATATGGTAGAAAAGAGCAGAAATGTGTAACAGGTGCCGGGGCCACTGGCATTACTGCGCAACTTGCACCGGAAAGGTATATATTTTCTCTCCTGCGCAAGGTCCTTCCTGGCATCCGTAGGATGGCGCTACTTTGCATAGCTGAGTCGTCCTTGGGGATGCCGTAAGGTAGGTCTCCAAGCCACTCCTTGCGGGCTGTGCTCTACAGCTGTGAGGAGGTCCTTTTCGCGGAGCCAGCAGTCGGTGCCACCGAAGAAGTCAAGCCCATGAAGAAGACTTGCCGGTGCCGACGATGATCATGTGGAAAACAACAAGCGAAAAGACGAAGAGGTGGCCAGGAAGCAAAAGTGAGGTGGCATGTCGAGGGCAAGAAGAACAAACTGGTTAGCGAATTTTCAGCAGCCCATTACCGCAAGGAGGGCCTTGTGGCGAAACTGGATCTTTCTTGTAGCCTTCAAGACTCGTAAGTCGTGGCTGGGTCTTCAAAGTACGGTTACCTTTGAGCGGGGAGAGCACGGGATACAGCGCCGCGTCATCTCTCGGACAAAACTTCCCCGACGCCACGTGCACCGTGCAAGTGCACATGCTCCTGAGCACAAAAGCCACCGACCCTGCACGTTAGACTGAATTCTTTGATGGTACCACTTTTTATTGAAAATCTACTGTCTATGATACTTTGTTGTTTCATTGTTGGCGAACTCGAAGGAACCCAAATATTTGTTCGTATTATTGGAAGTTTGGCTTAAGCTGATCTTTTTTTGCATTTCAGACATTACAAGAGAGCAAAAAGTTGTTCCTCTTGACCAGTATGTTCGTTTTAACCAAGTTCGTCTTAATGGGAGTCCACTGTATTTTGAGCTTTCACGTTAACTATATAAAATTGATCTTTTTTGTTCCCCGAAGGCAACATGTCTGGTTCTTCTCCCCGGATTGCCTATCCTTCTCATCATAAAAAATTTCCGGACCGTCTCCCCTTACCTGAAACTCAGGGATGTGTGATTCATGCAGTGTATAGGTATTTATAAAGATTGTAAGTATCTCTCGTCCCACAAAACGCGCGAATCGGGAGTTTTATACGAATTTTATATGGTCAGAAACAAGTTATTTTAGGCGAAGTGTTTTTATAAGTTTATTACTTCCTGGCTGAACAGTCACTCCAAAGTACGATGCAGAATAACGATGGAAAAAGCGAGAGCCATAGAACCCAAAGATATGAATCGGATATAAATACCATGCCTATGTTCGGGAAAGATAGTCAAAATCGGGCTTGAGCACTTTGAATTCCGCAGAAGAAGTTGAGTGTAGTTCAGTTCAGTTCACTTTATTTACCAAAAGGGATCTAGATGAATATACATAGACTCCTGGGCAAAACCTTGGAATAAACGTCTTGACTAGGGCTGAGGCAATAATGGCGCGGCTTACAAGATATTGCATACAGTAAAGAAATATTAGAAACAAGCTCAAGGTTTCGGAAGTGTTATTAAATAAACAACCACAATTTAAATTGCAGTAGATATCACAAAACATAAGATATAACAGGAAGAATACTGAGTTAAACATATTAGCAAACAGCGCTGTTTGTGAGCAAAAGAAAAGAAAAAGAGGACAAGCAGGCGTACGTAATTTAGCACAATGCAGCATTGACGATAATTAGTGTGAATAAATAAAGGCATAAGCGGAGGTACAATGGCGATTATAGGAATTAAGCTGGAAAAACTGGGCCTCCTCCAGCCGCGAATTTATTGTCGTCATTTTGCTCTTCAAGCAATGTTCGATTAGAAACAAAAATAAAAATTTACCTAATTTTTAAAGCCATAGCCACAATCATTTTTCACGGGCGTATACTTGGTCAATATTTTCTCTTGTGCCATGGGCTGCATGGGAGCTCCTCTATACCGCGCAATGAAGTCCGAGTATTTTTCTCTGGTTGAAGTACGAGACTCAAAGCTCACTTCGCGTTGGATGCACCAAAGCAACCTTGCCACGTGCTGCCGCCAGTGCGAATGCCTCACATCCTCCGGCTGGGTCATCCACACGGAGGAGAATGCCATGCGACCTAATAGGCAGCAGCTATAGCCCTTCGATATTTTACGGCATATTTTGCGGCGAATGTTCACGTGGAAATAAAATCTGTACAACACGGGGTTATAAACGTATCAACCTTTGGCGTGTTTCTCTCCGTTGTTAGGGGCCAGTTAGGTGTCCAAGCCGCATGTTGCGGACTGTGCCATTTTCATGGAGCCAGCAGTTGATACCACAAAGTAAGTCAAGCGCATGAAGCAGACGTGCCGGTGTAGACGATGATAATGTGGAAAAAGCAAGTGAAAAGAAGAAGAAGAAGAGGTCAGGAAGCGAAATAGACGTGGCAAGTCGAGGGCCAGAAGTACGACACGATTGGCGACAAGTCGAGGGCAGAAGTACGACACGATTGGCGATTGCTCACCTGAACGTCAACACCATAGGGGCCTCAGGACCAAACCGCATCTCATTTCTCGCCTTCAAGACTGGCAAGTCAGGATGAAGTGTACAAAGAACGGTTGGCTTTGAGCGGCGACCCGTGCGCTCCGCGTCATCTCTCGGACACAACACCGCCGATGGCACGTGCGCAGCGCCAGTGTATCTTCTCCCGTGCACCAAAGCCACCAACCCGCACAAGAGAGCCAAAACTCTTGTAGTGTACGACTTTTTATATATAGAGGAAATCTAGGGTCTATGATATTTTGTTCTTTCATTTATGTATTTTTAAAGTTTGTCTAGTTTATTAACTATGTACTATGAACCCCGTTGAGACGAACGTTAAGGCAGGTTTATTTATCAGAGCCTGCTCAAGAAAAGGTTCGGAAACACTGCCAGGTGCCTTCCAAAACCTTGCGTCAACGCTGTGAATAGGGCTTAAAAGAACAGCTGTATAACACCCTTTTTTACTCCACGTTAAGCTATGATGCACTTTTATGGGGACCTAAAACTGATCAAAATTACAAATATTTTTGTCTTGCAGGAACAAATTATAAGGATGTACGTCAGGTACAAAGGATACATCAGTGACTTGCGGACGCCTCCGCTATTCGTTCAATAGTTCATGATTTCAGCGGACCAGATTAAACGAAGTACCAGCTCGTATGCAAGAAACCCTAACCAATATCCTATTCCTTATGATGTTCAAACCGGCATACTTCCAAAACAAGAACCTATTATGAAGACAAGTGTTTTCATATAAACCATTAGATATGTGTACAAACTATCTCATCATATGGACTTTATTTCTCCATAAACATTTACGTCAAATTAGAATTGTACCCTTACGGAAGAACATTTCTTTGTTGAGTCCAACCGCATAAGTATTGTTTCGTGGCGGTAGGACAGGGATGAGGCGAAAGAAGCCATGGGGTGAAGCGATCTATTTACATTATTTACAAGCCGTGATGGCACAGTCCGCTTAGTCTCCACGCCAGCCTTTTCCTCGTCGTCTGTGAAGCCGGGATGTAGCGCCGTGGGGCATTGTCCAGCTGTCTTGTAACACTACCCCCCCCCCACTCCTCAGACAAAGACCACCATCCCTGTCAAGGCGAGAGTGACACGGCTCAAAGTCAGTGTCATTGCTTTCTTCCGCCTGCGAAGGTCTGTGAACGGCAACTTGACCTAGTCATTGCAGTGCTCGAATGCGGGCCGCAATGGTTCACGCGGCTGCTGATGGACTGGGGGTCATCGCAGAAGACTGGTGGTGTGCGGCTGGGGATGCCGGTGCGACCTTCGGCTTGGCTAATGGGGACTCTAAATGGAGCAGCTAAAAGCAGCTTCTGGTCCACAAGCTTTTGCCCCAGAGTCTCCAATTCATCGCAGCAACGCTTTTTCCATCGCGCACAATTCGTCTCAAAGTAGCCCGCAGCGAGCTCGGTGACATCGGTGCGCAGCCGAAAAACTGGACGTCGACACCTCGGGTGGGGATGAGTTGGAATGAGTATAAACACTGCAGTCCTTGCCGCCATGAATGACGATGATGGGGTTGGTTCAGGCTGGTCTCCGAACATCGACGCCTACATGGCCACTGCGGATCGATTACGGCACTGGGAACCACGCCGCCCGAAATGGTTGGGGACACAGCATAGTCGGTACGTCTCGGCTGGGCATCATCATCTGTGACGAGCTGGGGACGCCAGGCGGGGGAACTTCTTCTAGAGCCGGTCGAGCCGGGGCTAGCGGTTGCAGACGCGGCCAGCGTATCCTCGAAATATTCCGTCGCAGCCGTGATGGTGCGAAGCCGGCGCCAGGACGGCGATGACGACGAAACACCCTCCACCAAACATGTTACGTGGCGGTAGAACACGGATGAGGTGAACAATGCGATGGAGTGAAGCGATCTATTGTCATTATTTCCAAAACCGGGATGGCAATGTCCACTCAATCTGTGCCCCCGCCTTTTCCTGGTCGACGCCGGGCTATGGCAGCGCGGGCACCGTCAGCTGTCCTGTGACAGTATATTGCGCTTTCTTTTTTGTTTTTATTTCTGTCATCTTTTTTCTTCGTTTTTTAAGAATCCCAGAAGCAGAATTCAGTAAACAAGAAATTTGAGCAGTCACTTCTCCACACATTCTGTGTTAGTCAGTTCTTACATGGACCCTTTCGTGTGCTTGTGATGGCTTTACAATAAAACCCCCGCTGCTTATAACAACTGTTGTACAACCTCAGTCCTATTACTGCATTATTTTGGAGATCTTGCTTGCGCAGTTTCTTGCATGCTATTGTTATAATGTTTGATTAGGTGTAGCGTAGATGAGTCTATGTTAGAGCGTAAGACTTGCTTGCACATGTTTTAATACGATGTACACCTGTAACGGGGTGGCCGGCGGCTCCGCCAAGTATTCAGCCTAGGGTATACTACAAGTGTTGCTTGCACATGGCTTGTGTGCGCTGTACACCTGTCAATTTGGTGGCCTGCGGCCCCATGGAGCTGGTTTGACACGAAATGGTTTTATGCCGGCATCCACGAAGGTATGACTGGCATCATATCAGTCAACGAAATGACATCGCCAGAAAAACGCGACTGCGCCAGTATTCGATCCGGGTGCTCCGTCGCCGCAACGGGAGGTGCCAGCCTCTTTAGCGACGGCGCTACGAGCTGAAGCGCAGACAGCCGTATGAATGCGCCAGATATCTTTCCTATAACGTCCTCTATTTTGATGGCACTGCCATCTAAGAGAGGTGAAGCGAAGTAGTGCATCACAGTGCTAATGAGCGCCGACAGTTGGCGCCAGCTGAACTCGTCGCAACGCAACTGACTGCAGTACACTAAACGGAGGAGGGACGAAGTGGTCGCACATCTGCGAAAGCGGCGCGCTAGCAGGTTGTCGCTCGCCAAGCACACCCATAAGAGAGTCCCACAAATCATGCTCTTTCGCTGCAGCGGACCGTGAGTACACATAACGATTCGCTGGCAACCTGTCCGGTTCCGTTCGCATGGCTTGCGGGCGCGGGTGGTTTCATTCGAGTTTGAGCCGTGCTTCCGCGGGTGCAATTCAGTGTCTAATGTTGATACGTCTGACGGTGCCATACCGACGAAATATAGATAGCGATGTGCAAGTTTATATCGATGAAGGGCAAACATTTAACTGACCCTGTGAAGGCATATCTCACGTTCGTGTTTTAACGATTCCTATGAAAGCGGGATCAACCACATTTTTCCTCATCTTTTTTTCACAGGCGTCCAGCATCATGCCCCTATGATGCGAAATAAACAATTCCATTATAAAAATAGCATTACAACGGAGCAAAAATACAGAAATGTAATTTACTGTAGTGCGCAACTTGATACAAGACTGGCTTAAAGTGCTCTTGCCTTCGTATTCTGTACAAGCAGCAACAGAGACAGTAAACCGGCTACCTAAAGTTACAACGCAGAAGAGACAGAATGGGAAATCCTCGCTTCCACTGCGTTTATGTTGAGTGAATCGCAACATGAACCGAGGCGAAATCACAAGCTCCCGCTGGCGAAAGACAATCAGAAGGATAGCTGCTAGCCTCGCGAACGGGAAGTATCACTCCTTGCTTTTTTTACTTTTTTTTGTCGTCCTAGTTTTTCGCCTTTCTCCTCCAGAGTAGAGGGCCACAAAACTCACCGTCGTTTTTTTTCTTGGCTTTGCCGCTCGCTGAGCGGGTTGACGCGGGGGGATAGGGGGAGAAGTGATAGATTAATCCTCTTGTCTTTTTTCTTGCTCTCTCCTTTCCTCCTTGGCACGAATTCGTTGCGCACTGTGTTTTTTTTTATTTTTCTTTCCCTTTGGACGCGTGAAGGACCCATCACACACAGCCAAGTCTGTCATGTTCGCTATCCGGAATCGCCAGCAGCGGGGGCCACCCCAAGGTAGTTCGTCTTGACCCAATGGTAGGTAAAAGGCTGTTTCAGGTGGATTTTTTTTTTGCATTGGGGCAATTCAAACGGAAACAAACGTCCCTGCATTGTTCGGCATAGGCGAGAATAGGTTTTAACCGGATTGATCTCAACGGGAGTTTGCTGTATTGTTGTTTTTCTTCGTCCGAAGGCAACATGCCTGGTTCTTCTCCGCCTGATCGCCTGTCGTTCTCATTATTAAAAAAACCCGGTCATCTCCACAAACGTAAAACCAAGGGAGGGGTGAATCATCCCTTGTATAAGTGTATACAAAGATTGTAAGTCTCTCTCTTGCCACAGGGGGCGTGATGTTTGGACCCTCCAAAAGCGCCAATGGGACGAGCATAGACGCGCTTGCTGAGGCGCTGGCGCTCTCTCTTGCGTTGAATCGGATTTAAGCAATTACATGGGGGACTGACTGACCCTAAATTGTCTTCGTGTCACGCGCTGCAGCCTGATAAGAAGTATGCTTTACAGGAGATAACCTGGCATCTCAAACGGATTTCGAGGCAAAATTTAACAAACGACTGTTCGTAATGCATTTCACTCCTGATTATTCCGGATAAATTGATTTAAAATATGTTAGTTTTGTTTGAACCAGTTTTATTCAGTATACACCTATTTTTTGGCCATCGTTTGACAACTTAGTTTACCGTCATGACATGGGACGACGACAGAAGACGCCGACAGTCTTTCTCCTCCCTCGAGCCCTAAAGCGCATGGCTTCTAAAACAATCTACTTGTTTTTGCTTTGAACAACCTTTCATGACAAACTGTGCATTTGCTGGCTTGTAATATTTTCCTTGGAATCTGTGCAATGCGTAATTTTTTGTATAACCACTGGTTGGTTACATAAATGTGTTTTCTGAACGGAAAGATTTCTGGAGCAAAAAATCTTCACACGTGAGAACGGGGACGACGAGATCGTTACAAAATTTTCCACCATATAAAACTTGTCTTAGTACACGTGTGTACAGAAACGAATTTTATAAGAAAAAAAAAACTAGTGTTTTGGGGGGAAGTGTTTCTTTGGAAGTTGATTACTGAAAACACAATATAGAATAACGATCGCACAACCGAGAGCCATAAAACGTAGGCGATTTCCAAAGGCTGAATTGGATGTAAATATTGTGCATCCCTTCGGCAATGAGTCAAAATCAGGTGTTACGCCACACCCAGCTTTCTCGCTCAAAATTCCGACTTCTCAGGAACCTAGCAAAACCGCACCACGAAAGTGATATTTGGCAAAAGCAAGGAGTCAACATGAACATCAAAATACTAAAAGAAAATTCCAGGATTCTGAATATTTTGTGTGTAATTCTATGTCAAATCGTACTCCCCATGCATTTCTAAGGGACAGTTTCCATGGCTCAGGAACCTAGTCGCGCAATGTGCGAGACTTGAAACTGTGTACAAGCAAGTTTTCTCCCCCAATGTTAGCTGCGCAACAGAAGTGTACATTTCGCTGAAGAACTACGGAGTAATCACTGTTGAAAGGACTGCCGTGAGCGGGAAAGCTGCACATGCTTTCATTTCCGCGGCACAAGTTCCACTCGAAGTTCAAACTGGGTACAATGGTGACTACAGGAATTATGCGGAAGACACTGCACCCAATCCAACCAAGAATTCAATGTTGTAATTGGCCGTTTAAGCAATGCTGTATCCAAAACAAAATAAAAATTTACGTAATATTCAGAGCCATCTCCACAGACATTTTCCAATGGCATAGCTATTGCGTTTTCTCGTTTGTGGGAAGGGCTGCATAGGATTTCCACAACGCCGCACAATAGAGTCCGAATATTTCTCTCCGGGTTAAGTAAGGGACTCGAAGCTGACTTCGCTATGGGTGTCCAACAACGACCTTGCCACGTGTTGCCGGGAATGTGAACGCCTCCAATGCTCCGGCTAGTTCATCGAAAAGGAGCCGAAGGTCGTGTAACTGCGTAGGCAGCTGCTATAGCATTTGGATATTTTGCGGCGACTGCTCACCTGGTAATAAAATATGCGGAACAGGTGTGCATAAATATATCAATACATGTGGCATATTCCCTCGTTTCTGTCGCATGGTAAGACAGCAACGCTAGCAATACATCACTGCAGCGTCTTTTCTCCTGTACGCTTGGTAGCCTGAGGTAAGTGGGAACCTTGCTCTGAACCAACAGAGTTGGCAGATTAATTTTTTGAATGGGTTTGGTAATATATCTCCAGCAGTACTACTCAAGTAACCAAAGGGGGAAGCTAAAATCGCATAACATAGCCCGAAGTGAAAGGCTGTCATACCAACGTAACTTTACCCGAAGCGCCGCAGAGAAAAAACGCGAGATTTACGCGGAGCAGTTCGAAGAACTTCTTGTTTCCAGCCACTTTCTTTTAAAAATGTTGTTTAAAAAGCGAAAGCAGAGTTAAAGTGCTTTAGAAACGAGGGTACGTTTTTTAGTGATAAAGAAGTTCAGAACATTGTCTTGCACATTGTAACTTGACGCTTGACACCCGTGAAACATTCAGCGTGAAAAAGGGCCAAGATGAAGAACTATCGGCAACTAAGAAGTGCTTCATCCCAAGTGAGGACGAGGTACTAACCATACCTGTTCAGAGTGGACGGCCACCTGCAAAAGCATCAAGAGAGCGCTATATGTTCAGCATTGCAATCTTAATCATGCGTTTATAATATTTTGATTAGCACCAGTGCCTACACCACGACATGCATGTTGTTTTATGGAGGGCGTGTTGTGTTCAGTGCATTGTTAGAATTGCCATAAAACTTCAGAACTTCATTGCTATATAAAAAAGAAAGGGAAGAGGAAAGCACTCACACACGCTCGCGTGCACAAATTCATTACAAGGTGAGAGTATAAAAGCCAACATTGGTATGAGAGCCTTCTACCCATAACATAATGTCCAAACTTGCTGGTCAAATTTGGCTTAGTGAAGCCGTTGTGCTGAATCACGTGGGGCTAGCACGGAACAATAACCATCTACGGGGGGTGGCCAACGGATGGGAGAATAATATGGAGGGAAAGAAAGGATCAGGCATAATATCAGCCTGAGAAATGCTGGCGAAATTTTAATCAGAGGAAAGACACGTCAATTTGACATAACTTTTATTGATGCCAAACTACTCTGACACTAACCTATAGATGAGGTAGGACTCACGGAACTCGCGATCGTGATGCGTGTTAAAACAAGATTCAAGAATTGTGGCCTTCATATGTTCGAAGGAATGACCAGGAGTGTTAACATGCTTTGATAGAGGCAAAGAAAGGCAGGTGTTTGCATGAGAGCGGTGATTGTTAAACCTTTAAACGAAAGGGTGTTTCAATCTGGCCGATGTATTGTTTGCCGCAGAGGGTGCATTTCAGCGGGTTTACGACGTTGGCGGAATCGCAGTTAAAGTTCCCTTTTACATCATAGTTTGAAGCTTTGCTGGCGGCGCGCTTTGTGGTGGTCATTTGTGGGCATACCATACACCATGGTTTGTTACAGGGCATGCAACCAGTAGTCTGTGGTCGGCTGACGCTGAATTTGGTAAAAATGTCCCCCAAATTTTTGCTGCGTCTATAAACAACGCGTGGTGGCTCGGGAAATATTCGTTGTCGGCGCTCCCTTTGAGCAAGGATACTGCGATATTTCCTTACTACGGATGCAACTTTCGGAGAAGAGGCCGAATGGCTAAAAATGCGGTTTGTTTGTGGAGTGGGTGTTGGAGCTTTTTTACGGGGAATTTCGGCGTGGTTAACTGATTAACTGGTGTAATCGCGTCATCTATCACCTGCTCTGGGTATTTTTGATTCAAGAGCGCGGTTTTCAGTTCTCTGCAGTTAGAATCGAAATCCGCTTGGCTTGTGCAGATTCGCCTTAAAAGGTGAGATTGATTATAAGGTATTGCACTCTTGCAGTGCCTGACATGGCTGCTGTTGAAGTGCAAATACTGGCGCGTGTCCGTAGGTTTCCTATAGAGATTTGTCTGAAGCCGGCCAATTCATGAATATATAATCTGTATACCTTTTGTAGCACAGTGGCTTCAAATTCTGGGTTGCTAGGAGGTTTGACTCTAGACATCCCATAAAGATTTTAGCGTAGTTCGGCCAGATTTTGGTTCCCATTGACGTTCCGTTGACTTGCACATAATAGACACCACCAAACTCAAAATTGTTAAGCTCAAGTATAATGTAAAAGAAAGTTTAAAGGGTGAGAGAATCGATGGGTTTGTCACCCACCAACCCCCCATACGCACATGATACAGAGGTGATTTGATCCGCATGTGGAAGATTAGTGTATAGCGATACGACATCCAGGGCACAAGCAAACAGTTGTTAAGAATTTCAACCGTCATAATATCCGGTGAAAAAGTCAGTTGTATCCTTTATGAAGCATGGAAATCTCAGAGAGGTGACATAGCGCGAGAGGTTCTCATTGACAGTACCAATATATATATATATATATATATATATATATATATATATATATATATATATATATATATATATATATATATATATATATATATATATATATATTCATATATATAATAGAGACGCCACATTGCAAAACATAACAATATTTATTCTAACGTTTCGACCGGGGGTCGGTCCTTTTCTTTTTCGAAAAAGACCGACCCGCGGTCGAAACGTTAGACTGAATATTGTTATGTTTTTCAATGCGACTTCTCTATCGTACAGTTAACCTTATAGCCAGGCACCTTTTCTCTTAACTATATAAATATATATATTTATTTATATATATATACGGAAAGATAGGTCGGCAGTCTACAATGCCAAAGAAGGCATAGGGGTGTGGTTAGGCTCTTTTCTTTTTCACTACGGTTAATTAAGTAAACATTTTTGTTAAATGTACATTAAAAAAACGTTTACCTAATTAACCGTAGTGAAAAAGAAAAGAGCCTAACCACACCCCCATGCCTCCTTTGGCATTGTAGACTGCCGACCTATCTTTCTGTATTTCCTCAACGAGCCGCTTATTTCCTTACTATATTATTCTGCGAAAGCCTAGCGAGGGTCTCGGTTCTGGCAGCCTTGATGCCTAGGTAGCATAAGAGGGATTCCCGCCAGTAGCCCGCTCATGACAGGCTGGAGACGTTCTAGTCACGCCCCGGGGGTTGAAAAGAAGGTCCCCTTCTCCCCGTGTAATCAGAGTGGCGCTGGCTACCACCCTCAAGCGTCAGATACACTTCTAGTAAATATAAATAGCCCAGAAAATGAAGGAGAACACAGTCGCCCAGATAGCCGAATTGGTAAGGCATTCGACATGTAATCGAAAGGCGTGGGCTCGGTCCCCACTCTGGACGCGTGTTTTTCTTTCTTTCTTTCGTCTGCACATTAAAAAAAATGTTTACTTAATTACCCGAAGTGAAAAAGAAAAGAGCCTAACCACACCCCTATGCCTCCTTTGGCATTGTAGACTGCCGACCTATCTTTCTGTATTTCCTCAAGGAGCCCCTCATTTCCTTACTATATTATTCTGCGAAAGCCTAGCGAGTGTCCTGGTTCTGGCAGCCTTGATGCCTAGGTAGCATAAGAGGGATTCCCGCCAGTAACCAGCTCATGACAGGCTGTAGACGTTCTAGTCACGCCCCGGGGGTTGAAAAGAAGGTCCCGTTCTCCCCGTGTAGTCAGAGTGGCGCTGGCTACCACCCTCAAGCGTCAGATACACTTCTAGTAAATATAAATAGCCCAGAAAGTGTACGAGAACACAGTCGCGCAGATAGCCGAATTGGTAAGGCATTCGACATGTAATGGAAAGGCGTGGGTTCGGTCCCCACTCTGGGCGCGTGTTTTTCTTTCTTTCGTCTGTACATTTAAAAAAAATGTTTACTTAATTAACCGTAGTGAAAAACAAAATAACACAGAAATAAGGGTTGACAGTTAAGAAAACCTCAGAAAGCAAAGGGGAGGCTGTGGGAGGTCATTGAAACAGATGAAGATCCCACATGGCGGGCATTTTTTCGCCGCTTTCTTTCTTTCTTTCCATATTATTTATCTGTTTCAATGACCTACCACATCCACCCCTTTGCTTTACGGGGTTTTCCTGGCTACCAACCCTTTTTTCTGTGTTATATATATATATATATATATATATATATATATATATATATATATATATATATATATATATATATATATATATATATATATATATATATATATATATATATATATATATATATATATATATATATATATATATATATATATATATATATATATATATATATATATATATATATATATATATATATATATATATATATTGTAGCGACAAAAGGTTGCACGCGTGGATTACAATTTGTTTATTGAGGCGAACGAGTGCCCACAACGTAAAACACCGACCGTTTCGAACGTCTCCCGACAAGCGTTTCCTCCAAAACTGCTCCGACGGACGTCCGCGCACTTCACGTGGCTTCGTGGAACGGCGCCGCGAGAGCGTGCTCCCAGTGACGTGGGAGGCACCTTGTGGGAACGCTTTCTTCGCGGCATTGCTCCCCTCGTTAGCAGCATCATCGCGATGCTGTGACACAAATAAAGTGCGACAATTAGGCCAGAAAAATATATAAGCATAAAGGAAATATTAGAAGCAAAGAAAGAAATTTAAATCCAAAGAAGAAAAAAATAAAGCTACTTCGACAAAATAGCACTTCAGTGTCCTGTGCAATGAAGCCTCGAATGGATCTACCGCGGATAGTATGGCTTCATGCTCACAACATTCACGACTTCTTTGCAGGTTGATCGTTGGTGAGCTGTGGAGCGAGAACCGCTAGATACACGTTCATAGGTAACGTCATTTATGTGGCGGGCCACTTCATAAGGACCAAAATACCACCGGAGAAGTTTTTCTGAGAGTCCAGGGTGGCGGATTGGCGACCACACCCACACAAGGTCTTCTGGCATGTACTTTGTAGCTGGGTGGCGGAGATGGTACTGCCGATGCCTGGCCAGCTGTCGATTGAATGCGATGCCTGGCCAGCTGTCGTGCCTCCTCAGCCCGTTGAATAAACTCTTTAGCTCCGCTGTCACCTGAGTCGCCATCAAAGAAGGGCAGCATGACATCGAGTGTTGTCGTAGCTTGACGTCCGTAGACCAGTTAGAAGGCTGTCCTCCGCGTCGCCTCTTGCACAGCCGTATTGTATACGAATGTTATTTATGGCAGAATTTCGACCCACGATTTGTGCTCCACGTCGACGTACATGGAAAACATGTCAGCCAATGTTTTGTTCCAACGTTCCGTAAGCCATTTGGTTTGCAGGTGATATGCGGTGGCCTTCCGATGGTGGCTCCGGGTCAGCCTGAGGACGTCTTGTATCAAATCGGTGGTGAAAGCTGGTCCCCTGTCTGTAATAAGAACTGCGGGTGCGCCGTGGCGTAAAACAATATCGTGCGCAAAAAGCTTTGCCACTTCTGCTGCTGTTCCTCGAGGAAGAGCTTTGGTCTCGGCGTACCGTGTAAAATTGTCCGTCGCTACTACTATCCACTTGTTTCCAGAGAAAGATGTTGGGAAAGACCCCGAGCAGGTTCATACCAGCCTGGTAGAACACAGTATTTGGTGGTGCCAGTGGATGAAGTAGTCTGGCGGGCTTCAATGGCAGTGTTTTGCGCCGTTGGCAATTGTGACAGGTGTTCACGTAGTGTTGTACTGTGGGAAGAAGCCTCGGCCAGTAGTATTTTTGGTGAATTCTCGCGTACGTCCGGCTAACACCTAAGTCACCCGCTGTTGGCTCATCGTGGCAGGCCTGTAAGATTTCTTCGCGAAGCACTGAGGGTACGACAAGAAAGAAGGCACCTTTGCTGCTGCCATGATTCTTTTTGTATAGCACCTTTTTGCGGAAGCAGTATGATGACAATCGTCGAGCAAAGGCGCGCGGTACGTCAGTGCTTTTTCTTTAGAGGACGCCACCTGTTGATTGGAGTAACTGGGAGGTGGCGCCCCCACTCTGTATAAAGGCATTGGTGGGAAATAAACGGGGCTGTTTGCTGTTCGTGAACTGCGCGTTGTTGAGTCACTCTTCGCGGGCTTCACGCCCACATTCGGCCTGGCGAGCGGTGTCCGCGCTACCCGGGCGCGTCTCTACATGGTGTCAAAAGCGGGATCCTGCGACAATCGTACAACATGCAGGATAACCCAGCCGCCGCCTCCGCCGTGACCGCCAGCAATACGTTGCGAACTCCACCGCAGTTCACTTTCGACAACCCCGCCCAATGAACCGCGTGGCTTCAACAATTAGAGAATTACTCTTTCGCCTCAGGGCTCTACTCCGCCCCCGAAGAAACCAAGGTACGCACGCTCCTCTACTGTATGGGTTCCCAAGGTCGCGAGGTGCTTTCATCTCTCATGTCAGACTCGGAAACCTATCGCTCGTACTCCGGCGCGACAACGAGTCTTTCGGGATATTTTGTACACCCCCTCAACGAGGTATATGAATCGAGCAGGTTCCACAAGCGCACGCTGGGGCGGTGGCCATTCGGTACTGCTTATTCGCAACGGCGTCGACGTTCAGTGCATCTGGTGCGAAGCCTGTCCCCTGACGCCGCCTTTTCTTATTTTCAGCGTCTTCGCACTGACGCGCTTGGATGAGCGCCTCGTCCAATGTAAGCTTTGGATTCCGGCAGAGCTCGTCGGTCAAGCGAGAGTCAAGCAAACCTACGATAAATCTGTCCCGAACCAGCCGCTCGACCATTTCCCGAGAGGCGTAGTTGCATTTCTTGACGAGATTTCGGAGCGCCGTGAAAAACGCCTCGACTGACCCGCCTACCGCTCGCCTGCGGGTGGCGAGTCCGCCCCAGCGTGCGAAACTGCACGAAGTAAGGTCTGTCGGCCTCCCGAGTACCGCGCCCGCCCGAAGTCGGCATGCGATTTTTGCGGCCACGCCCTCATCCGCGATCGGAGTGCCCAGCACGGTGGGTCACATGCCACCACTGGCGCAACAACGGACACTTCGCGGAGGTTTGCCGCTCGAATAGTACAAGGCGCTTAAGCCAAATCCAGCTCTGCGCCGTGGATGCATCGCAAACAGAACGCCGGCACGTTGTTGTTCATGTCAACGGACACCCCCTTCAATTCAAGGTGGATACTGGGGCGGACGTTTCGGTCGTACCCCCGAGCTTCGCGGGGTGCCCAGTAGACCTAGACAAACCCAATAATGAACAGTTGATGGGGCCGGGCCGCTGCCGCCTAAAGTTGCTCGGGACGTTTCCTGCTACCCTGTCGTGGCGAGGCCGGACGGTATGCAAAAATAAGGTCCCCTTCACCCCGAGTAGACCGAGTGGCGCTGGCGCGCGGTAAATAATTAAATAGAACGGCCTCAAAATCGTTCGTTTCAAATTCCCGCGCTTTTATCCCGAAAGGCGCATAAGACGGAATCCCGGCATGACGTCACCGTTTTGTGCGGACAGTAAAAAAAATGGGGTTCGGTCGGCACCAGAATCCCGGGACGCTCGCCGCCGAGTCTGTAGACAAAGCAGCCACGTCGGCGTATTGCCTCGAAAGCGCGTCATCCCTATTTCATATTTGCCGCGCTTTCGAGGCGCTTTTTCAAATAAAGTGCTACGAGTTGTGCCGCGCCTTCGCCAGATGGCGACACGGGTCCCGCGACCGAGAGAAGACGCAGTGAAACATCCCCCACGCGAGGGGAACGATGAAATGCAGAGCATTTCCGGGGGCGCACGACGTTAAGTAGTTTGCGTTTCCTTAATGTTGTTGCACTTGTGGCAACTGCTGACGAGAAAGCGCTCGTCAGCAGTAATTTGAATGAGTCAACAATATAAGGCGCGTTCGTAGCGTCCAATTCTGTGTCGGCTTTGTGGCGCAGTGGGTAGAGTACCATGTACATTGCGTTCCGCCCGCAGGGTCGAGGGATCGAAACCGGGCGCCGGATAGTGTTTTTTAAATGCAGAGCATTTCAGTAACTCACGATGTCACCCGCGTTGGCGTCCGTAGTCCGCATCGCTCCCCGTCGGTCTGGCATTGGATTGGATTCGATTGGATTGGATTGGCTTGGATTGGATTGGATTGGCTTGTATTGGATTGGTTTGGATTTGGATTGGATTGGATTAAAGGGGATTGTGTTGGATTGTGTTGCGTCATAGCCGCGCCACGTAGCGTCATAGCCGCTCCACGTTGCGTCATAGCCGCGGCAGGGGGTTCACGGCACGTTTCACGTTTCACCATCGACTTCATCGACAATGTCTACGCGGGAACAGAAGGCGGCGCGGCGGCGTGCTGCGAATGCTGAGCGCAAGCGCCGCAAGCGAGCCGCCGACGCCAAACTTCTCCAGCGAGAAGCCGCAGCCATTCGTGAACGTCGGGCGGCGATGCGGGAGGGAAAACAAGCACAAAAAGAACAGAACTCCTGCTGGCGCAGTTTCAGGCAGGGGGCGCGCGAGCACTGCGAAGGAGGGAAATTTGAAATGCGTCAGGTGGTAGCAGTGAGCGGATAACGGCGCTACAGCCCATTATGGCGAATCAGTGCTCTGCATTTCCAACAGTTTTCACGTAGAGTGGAACGGCTGTAACTTTTTTTATAGTAGGGAGGGGTGCGGTGCGGACTACGGACGTCAACGCGGGTGACGTCGTGAGTTACTGAAATGCTCTGCATTTAAAAATTTTACGTCGTAGCAGACATTGACTCTCCTCTGCTGGGGTACTCGGCGGTAGTGGACCTGGGAGTCGTCCAGTTTGTTGACACCGTGGAAGACGCTGAAGCTCTGAACAGGCCCCCAACGTCCGACAAGGCCGCAGCTTCGCTGTTCTCAGGCCTTAGCGAGATGCCTGAAGAATACCACATTCGCGTCAAGTCTCGAGCGCTCCCATTTGCTCTCACCATTCCTAGGCGCATCCCTATTCCCTTTGAAGGAGTAGTCAAGAAGGACTTAGACGCCATGGGAAGGGACGGGGTCACCAGGCGAGTCACAGTGCCAACCCCGTGGTGTGCTGGTATTGTGCTGGTACCCAAAGCGGATGGAGAATACAGAATTTATGTCGACCTCATGAAGGTGAACCAAGTAGTTCTTCGGGAGGGACACCTTATGCCCACGGTGGGCCAGGTACTTGGGCATCTTGGCAATGCCGCAGTCTTCTCGAAACTTGATGCAAAATCGGGGTTTGATCAAGTAAGGCTATCTGAAAGCTGTCAGGAACTGACTACCTTCATAACCCCGTTTGGACGCTACTGCTACCACCGCCTACCCTTCGGCATCACCTTCGCTCCCGAAGTGTTTCAGCGCAAAATGTCTCGGATTAAGAGGGTCTGGAAGGATGTGTGAACATGATAGATGACATTCTAGTATTCGGCAGGGACCGTTCCGAGCACGACAGCAGACTCTAAGCAGTCCTTCACAAGTTAGAACAAGCGGGCATTACGTTCAATTCCTCGAAATGCTCCTTCGGGGTATCTTCCCTCAAGTTTCTTGGTGTAGTGGTAAGAGCCAGTAGCTTCTCGGCTGACCCCGACAAGGTATCTGCTATTGTGAACATGAAACCGCCGACAGATACGCAAGGCGTCCGTCGATTCCTGGGCATGCTGAACCACATTGGATGGTTTTTGCTGAACCTGTCTGCCGTCACTACACCGATTCGGCTCCTTTTGAACAAGAATGTGGTCTGGACCTGGGGCCAAGCGCAAGCAGCCTCTTTCGAGAAATTGAAGAGAATGGTGTCATCTAATGCTTGTATGGCCAGCTACAATCCGGAGCTACCCACCCGTGTGTCGGCAGATGTCAATTCGTTAGGGCTAGGCGCGGTTCTCTTGCAGGAGCAACAGACGGGAGAGCGACGGGCTGTCGCGTTCGCGTTAAGAGCACTGACTACCGCCGAGCAGCGGTACAGTCAGATTGAAAAGGAAGCGCTTGGTGTCTCTTGGGCCATCGAGAGGTTTGAGGAATTTCTGTGCGGACTCAGCTTTGTCGTTGAAACAGACCATCAGCGGCTCGTCAGGTTGCTTGGCTCCGCAGGTCTTGACCTCATGCCCCCTCGCATCCAGAGATTTCGCATAAGGCTCATGCGATATCAGTTCACCGTCAAGTATGTTCCAGAAAACTACCTGCTCATTGCAGACGGCCTCTCTAGGGATCCTGAAGGCTCTTCTACGTCCAAAGTGGACAGCACAGAACTTTTTGTGTCTCTGGTCAAGGCAGCCCTTCCTTCAACCCTGGCCGTACGTCTTGAAGACTTCAAGTCTCACCAAACTTCAGACGGCGAGTGCTCCATGCTGAAAGCCTACAGCATGAAGGGGTGGCCTCCACAAGACCGGCTCCCGCTCAACATCACTGGTTACTGGGAGCACCGTGGGGACTTCAACATGTGCGAGGACCTGCTCTTCATGGGTGGACGTCTAGTTGTGCCCGAAGCACTACGCAGAGACATCGTGAACCTGCTGCATGATGGTCATCAAGGCGTCAATCGATGCTTGGCGGTGGCCCGAGACTCTGTGTGGTGGCCCGGTCTTAACAGCCAGGTTAAAGCAGCCGTAGAGAACTGCCCAGCATGTGCTTCTACACGTGTCCAACGCTGTGAGCCCATGATTCCGGCCAAGACACCATCACCTGCGTGGGAGAGGGTGGCCATAAACTTGTTTCATTTTGCTCATCAAGATTTCCTTGTTGTTGTAGACTACCGTTCTCGCTACCCAGAGGTCATCACACTCCCGTCCACTACTGCGGACGCCGTTATTTCTTCAATAAAGAGCACGTTTGCCCGACACGGCCTCCCGGTGACCGTCGTCAGCGACAATGGGCCACAGTTTTCCTGTATAGCTTTTGAAGACTTTGGGAAGACCTACGGTTTCACACATGTGTCGAGGAGTCCACGCTACCCGCAGTCCAACGGCGAAGCAGAGCGCATGGTTCGCACAGTCAAGGAGTTGTTTCTGAACGCCACAGACCCATTTCTGGCTCTGCTAGCATACCGTAACACTCCCGGTGTGTCTGGCAACAGCCCAGCTCAACTGCTCATGGACGCTCTCTGCGCACTCGTGTGCCAGCCACGGCTCAAAGCCTTGTTCCAGATTGGCCCTAGGTGAAAGAATTCAATGACAGGGATGCCGCCCAGAGACGAAGACAACAGAGAGACTACAATAACCGACACCCAGCGCATGACCTTCGTGCTCTCGACGATGGGGAGGAAGTATGGGTACGCGACACGCGGTCAAGGGTGGCGGTCCTAAGCCCAGCTCAGAGACCACGCTCGTACATCGTCCAGACGCCCAGTGGCATACTAGTGAGAAACCGCAGACACCTCGTCCCCTGTAACAATCCTCAGTCAGCCCCCTCAAATCACACGGGAAGCGCCAATCCTGCGGCCCCTACTTCTGCACTGTAGAGGACACCACCTATTGATTGGAGTAACTGGGAGGTGGCGCCCCCCCCCCCTATGTATAAAGGCATTGGTGGGCAATAAACGGGGCTTTATGCTGTTCGTGAACTGCGCGTTGTTGAGTCATTCTTCGCGGGCTTCACGCCCACATTCGGCCCGGCGAGCGGCGTCCGCGCTACCCGGGCGCATCTCTACATTTTCCGTGAAGGTATTCGATGAGTGGGCCTAGTCCCGTTTCCTCCCATTGTAAGTCGGCCATTTGGGATGTGTCTATTGCCCCAAAAAGTGTTAATTCTTCTTTGGGGTTGTAGAACTCTGCAGATATCGTTGCTCAGGTGGTGCAGATATCGGTGACAAGTGGTCAGAGTCGCCGTGCTTCCTTCCAGATTTATATACTGCAGTTCTGTCGTATTCCTGAAGTCGAAGGCTCCACCGCGCCAATCTACTCGAGGGTCTTTAAGGTTGGCGAGCCAGCACAGGGAGTGATAATCGCTGACTGCTTTAAAAAGGCCTGCCAAAAAGGTAGGGCCTAAACTCGGTGTTCGCCCAGACGACGGCCAAGCATTCCTTCTCCGAGGTGGAATAGTTTGCTTCGGCTTTTGAAAGGGTGCGACTCGCACAGGCTACGACTCATTCGGCGTCCTGTTCCTACTGGACAAGTAAAGCTCCAAGGCCAACATGGCTAGCATGAGTGTGAATCTCCATATCAGTAGTTTCATAGAAATGTGCGAGCACTGGAGCTTCCTGCAGCCGTCTCCGTAGTTCCTCAAGAGAGCACTCTTCCTCACTTGCCCACACAAATGGCACGTCTTCCCTTGTAAGCTGTGTAAGAGGTTCAGGGATCTTCGAGAAGCCTTCGACGAGCCGTGTGCAGTACGTACATAGGCCTAGGAAGCGTCGTACAGCCTTCTTATCGGTAGGTCTGGGGAACGAAGATACCGTGGATGTTTTGTCAGGGTCCAGGCGGATAACTTGTTGGCTAACTATGTGGCCGAGGAATTTAAGCTCTTCGAAACCAAGATGACATTTTGTGTGCTTTATAGTGAGATCTGCGGATGGAATTGCTTGTAATAGTCCTGTTAGTCATGTGAGATGTTCTTCAAACGTGGCGGAGAACACCACCACGTCATCTAGGTAAACTGAACACGTTTGCGACTTCAATCCGGCAAGGGCAGTGTTCATTATCCGTTGGAACGTTGCAGGGGCAGAAGACAAGCCGAAGGTGAGAACTTTAAATTCATACAAGCCATCAGTGTCACGAAGGCCGTTTTCACCCTGCCCCGCTCATCGACGTCTATCTGCCAATATCTTGATCTGAGGTCCAAAGATGAGAAGACCCTTGCATTCTGCAATCGGTATAGTGTGTCATCGTTTCGAGGTAAAGGGTAACCGTCTCGTTTTGTCACACTATTCAGTTTACGGTAGTTCACGGAAAACCGCAATTTGTTGTCCTTCTTTCTCACCAGGGCTACGGGTGAAGCCCACGGCCTTTTCGATGGATGGATGACGTCATCCGTGAGCATTTCCAGTACTTGTTGGTTGGTTGCTTCCCTTTCTTTGGGTGAAACTCTGTATGGCTGCTGGCGGGTTCGTCTCGCAGCCTCGTCGGTAATGATGCGGTGCTTCACCACGGCTGTGCGGCGCACACGGGATGATGATGCGAAACACTCAGAAAATTCTTTCACCAGTTCCAGTAAAAGCTCCTTTTGCGCAGAGTTCGAGTTGGAGTTGACGTCTACTGGTGGCAGCAGCGTACCTCTGACGAGGTGATCTTACTCTATTTCTTCCAACATACTAATATTCGTTACGTCAGCAACATCCTCAATGAAAGCTATAGTCGTGCCTTTTCCAACATGTTGACACTTAGTGCCGAAGTTTGTTATCAGCACTGTTGTGCATCCGTTTGGTACCTTGACAAGTCCGCTTGTAATGCAAATACCCGTGTCAAGTAAGAGACCGGCGCTTTGTTCCGCAATTCCTTCGTATTCCTCGAAAGCGTCGTTCTTGACAAGAATAAGCATACTGGTTCGGGGAGGCACCATTATGTTGTCGTCGATGACGCGCAAGGCAGTGTCCCGTCGGTCGTCGATATCCTTAGCTACCGCTGTCTTCGTCGAGAAGCTTACACTTGGTTTCTGTAGATCGATGACACCACCATTCTCTTGGGGAAAGTGTATGCCGAGGATTAAGTACTTCGAGCATACGGAAAGCACGATAAAATGTCCGACGTATGTGAAGCCCCTAATTTTAACGCGTGATGTGCACTTTTCGGACGGAGTAATCAAGTGGCCGCCAGCGGTGCGAACCGGTGGTCCTGTCCACTGCGTTATACTTTTTCAGGGTAGTAGCCAGTGACGTGCTCATAACTGAACTATCTGCTCCGGCGTCCACCAATGCGACTATTTCTTGCTCGTTGTCAACCTTGCGCAGGTATATCAGAACAAACCACAGCGTCGTCGGTTGGTCGTCGTCGTTCCATTGGAGGGTCTTCAGTGCTTCGATGGTCAGCGGCCTCACCTCGCGGGGTCGCTGCTCTTAGTTTTCCCGGACGGAAGGGCTCGGAGAATGGTGCCGCGCACATTGTAACGGGCTTGGACAGGAAGAGGGGCGTCGCATCGGTGACGGTGATCGGTTGTCGCGCCGTCGCTGCGGACACCCATTTCGACGTTCCGCAATGTAGGTTTCGATTTCCGCGTCGCGCTCACCGTACCTTGGACGTGGGCCATCTGGAGGAAATCCACGAAGAATAAGTTGTCGGTAGGGACAAGCTCTGTATATGTGGCTTGCCTAGTCGCAATGGAAACATAGAGGTCGCTGATCCGGCGTGCGCCACGGAAAGCAAGTGTGACGGACAAATACGTGGGAAAGCGGTAACAGACAGTCCAGCATAGACTATAGTTTAGTATCCGAGACACTATACGGAAGGCTGCGGGAAATTAGGACAGGTGAAAATGGCTGAGGACAGCTGAGACAGCTGAGGAAGCGACCACAAGCGGCGTAGCTTGCACTTTGGAGACGCAACCCGGACAAATGTAGCAATAGGTAGAATAGGAAGAACTAATTTGAACAATGACCAGTTAAAGATCGTCGCTGATAGAATGAAAGATGAAACCAATGAATACCCAGACAAAAATTGTGGTTACGACGAAATGATTGCGTTCATAAAGCCTAAGATGAATGAAGAAAAGCAACAAAACTGATGGAAAGGGAAGAGAACGCCGACAAGCTGGTGGAATAAGGAAATAAAAGAGGCTATTGACCAGCGAGGAAAGGCGTCGAGAGAACATAGAGAAGCGAAAAGGGCTGGTATTTACCCGCAGGTAGTGAAGGAGAAATGGGATATCTACCGTGGAAACAAACTAGAATAGCAGAAAATGGTGGAAGCAAAGATCAAGCACAAAAGCGAACAACGGATGGCAGAAATACGGAAGAAGAACAAAAGCGCGTCCAAGAAGTTTTGGCACCATGTAAAATTACTAAGCTGAACAAACGATAACCATCAAAATTTCTTGATCGATGAGGAGGGGAAACATTAAAAAGGAGAGCACGCATTGGCGCATATTCATCGAGTGATTAGGGAGAAGTTTGGAGCAATAGTGTTAGGGAAACCTGCACCGATAGCATCAGCGCCACAGAAGACTGCGGAAAGCAAAATAAAATAGAGCAACCTTGATTTGAAAAAAGCAGAGCAAAAGGTTCCCCCCAGACAGCAGTGGCCCGGACGGAATACCAATGCAACTGATAAACCTGCTTGGACCTAAAAGTAAGGAATCGTTTATGAGGGCAATAGATAAGGTGAAAGAATCAAATACCAGATGACTGGATACAAAGTAGGATGAATTTAATATATAAAGGCAGAGGAGACAAAGTCAGTATTGATTCATACAGACCACTCACATTGACGTCAGTGGTGTATAGATTCGTAATACAGGCGATAAAATCAGAAATTCAAGCATGGATGGAAGAAAATGAAATTCTTGGGGAACTACAGAATGAATTTAGGCAAGACAGGCGGCTGGATGACAATTTGTTCGTGATAACGCAATGCATTGAAATTGCGACAGCACAGAATAGATCACTATGGATTACGTTCTTAGTAGGGTTTAGCCTAACCCATATGCTGCAAGGCGAAGTGGTACAACAGCATATTCCGGGAATTTTATACGCAGACGATATTTTTCTTTTAGCCTATAACCAAACCGATATGCAGCAGTTAATGAATATTAGCAGCCAGGAAGCCACCGAACTCGGGTTAAATTTCACTGCAGAACGATCAGGAATAATGGTTTTCAATGACGCTACCACTGACGTAGTATCTATCCAGCAAGGTGAATTACGTAGATTAAAGGAATATAAATATTTGGGAGTGTCGATAAACGAAGGGGATAACTACTTAAGAACTCACGAGGAGCAACTTAAGGTTAAGGGAAAGCGAAACGCAGGATATAGCTCTGTGGGTGTATAACAAATATGAAGTAGTAAGAGGAATGTGGAAAGGGGTAATGGTTCCGGGTCTCACGTTTGCGAATGCTTTACTCTGCTTAAAATCAGACGTTCTATTAGGCCTTGAAGTAAACCAGAGAACAGTAGGACGTTTGGCCGTAGGCGCGCATGTAAAAACAACTAACGAAGCAGTTTAGGCAGATATGGGCTGGGCGTCGTTTGAAGGTAGAGAACCACAAAGTAAAATATGTTTTGAGATGAGGTTGAGGGCAATGGATCAACGAAGCTGGGCAGCTAAGGCTTTTAGGTAGCTATACTTGAAAAGCGTGGACACGCAGTGGTTAAGAAAGACCAGAAGGCTAACGATGAAATACGGAAAGAACAATGGAGAATCCAAAACAGCCAAGGTAACGAAAAAAGAGGCAAGGCAGATGAAAACGAATAAATGGAGGGGAAAATGGAAACTAAGACGTCGTTAGTCATGTACAGGGCTGAGAAATTGAACATCAGAAAGGAAAATTTCTACGATACTTCCCAGGGCAGTGCTTTGCTTTTTGAGGCTAGAGCAGGTTGCCTGCGAACTAAGCGTTTTGTGGGGAAGTATCCACAAAATGATGCGGTATGCGTGGTCTGCAGAAAAGAAAAAAAAACTATGCGGCACATAGTGTTAGAATGTGAGGGTATCAATTCAAATCTACATGAAGGGAATATTTGGCTTCCAGCGCTAGTATTAAACCAGGAGTGTAAAACATGGGTATATTAGTTATTTTTGGTAAGATGACATGTCATCACCCCGGTTCAAAGGATAAACCAATAGCAATAATCATCATCATCATCACCACTTGTCGCTCTTGTGAGGCCGCCTTGCCTCATCAACAGGTAGCATGGCGTAGGGTCTGAGGCTAAATGTCGCTTGCAGTGCTGCGGCGGCAAGTGTTGGGGCAACGTAGCGATCCGACGGCCTCAGGGCAACCGCATATGAGGCAACCTGGGTCTGTTGTTGCGGAACACCGTACGGCTCCTGCGGCACTCCATAGTGCTCCTGCGGTGTGTCATACGGCTCGGGCACTCCAACCGCTTGCCTGACTTCGCGGCGTATAGCCTCCGCGAGGGACATGGAGGCTTGAAGCTGCTCGACTCCGTGCAGCTTTTGGAGTTCCTCTCGGACGATCGACCTGACCAACTGCCGGAGTCCGCCGTTTCCTTGCTCCACTGAAAGGACGTCGCTCGACATAAACGTGATGTCACGGCTCTCCTCCCTCGCTCTCTGGATTAGTGCCCTTTCAATTGCTGTGGCCTCAGACAGAAATGCGCTGACAGACTGGGGAGGATTGCGCACCAACCCAGCAGATATATCCTGTTTTACACCTCGAATAAGGTGTCTCAACTTCTTTTCCTCAGACATAGCCGCGTCTGCGCGCAGCAAGAAGCGAGCCATGTCTTCTACGTACATGGTGACGCTTTCATTTGGCCTTTGGTTTCTAGCTTGAAGTGCCGGCTCAGCTTTATCGCGACGATCCGTGCAGGCGTATGTGGCCAAAAACCACCGGCGAAACTCGTTCCAACGGGGCCACGTGGTTTTCAAACCACGTGCGTGCTGACTCTTCTAAGGCATAGTACACATTGCGCAGCTTGTGTTGCTCGTTACATCCATGAAAGTTCGCACCGGGCTCGAATTGGTCGAGCCAATCTTCCCCGTCCTCGAAAGAGTCCCCATAGAAAACTTTTAGTGTGCGCGGCTGGTGAACCACGAAATAGGAAGGTGCCGTACTGGTACCGGAGGTCACAGTGCTGGCGTCCCGCGTGGCCATCCCCGTTCGTCTGCTGGTCATGGGCTGGAATTCTACCGGCAAACCTCGCAGTCGCCAGCTGGTTCACTCGTGGACGGGTGTCAACTCCGTGGCTGAGTTCTTTTCCGGGCCTACACAGGGGGAGGATGTAGAGCTCGGTTGATCGTACCCCGCACCTCACCAGTATTGTAGCGACAAGACGTTGCACGGGTGGATTACAACTAGTTTATTGAGGCAAACTTTGCCCACAAAGTAAAACACCCACCGTTTCGAACGTCTCCCCACGAGCGTCTCCTCCAAAACTTCCCCACCGCATGAGCGCGCGTTTCACGTGGCTTTGCGGAACGGCGACACGAGAGCATGCTCCCAGTGACATGGGAGGTGCCTTGTGGGAAAGCTTTCTTCGCCGCAATATATATATATATATAAATCTAGAGAAAGATAAACTCACAAAGCGCGCAGAAATAGTATAAGTAAAGAGTCGGATACACAGCAAGAACAATAACAAACAATGTTTACTTACGTAGCGGCAACGGGACTTGCCTTCATCAGAGTAAAGTTACATGAGCTACGTAAGTAAACATTGTTTGTTATTGTTCTTGCTGTGTATCCGACTTTTTACTTATACTATATATATATATATATATATATATATATATATATATATATATATATATATATATATATATATATATATATACACAGAAACATAGATCGGCAGTCTACAACGCCAAAGGAGGCATAGGGGTGTGGTTAGGCTCTATTTTTTACTACGGTTAATGAAGTTAAGATTTTGTTTTAATATAAGGAAGGAAGAAAGAAAGAAAAACACGCGCCCAGAGTGGGAACCGAACCCACGCCTTTAGATTAGATCTCGAATGCCTTACCAATTCGCCTATCTGGGCGACTGTGTTCTCCTTCACTTTCTGGGCTATTTATATTTTACTAGAAGTGTACCTGACGCTTGAGGGTGGTAGCCAGCGCCACTCTGACTACACGGGGAGAAGGGGACCTTCTTTTCAACCCCCGGGGCTTGACTCAAACGTCTACAGCCTGTCATGAGCGGGTAACTGGCGGGAAGCCCTCTTATGCTACATAGGCATCAAGGCTGCCAGAACCGAGACCCTCACTAGGCTTTCGCAGAATAATATAGTAAGGAAATGAGGGGCTCGTTGAGGAAATACAGAAACATAGGTCGGCAGTCTACAACGCCAAAGTAGGCATAGGGGTGTGGTTAGGCTCTATTTTTTACTACGGTTAATGAAGTTCAGATTTTTTATTAAATATAAGGAAGAAAAAAGAAAAACACGCGCCCAGAGTGGGGACCAAACCCACGCCTTTCGATATATATATATATATATATATATATATGCGTTAGTGCGTTAGCATAAAACGTCCAACACTTAGCAAGAACAAACACAAGGATGTTTGATTATGTGTGTGCAAAGGAACTTGCCTTGATCAGAGTAAGGATGATGTCACGTTACTGCCACAGACTCTTCACTTACATTTTTTATATTCCTTCAAGCAAAGGAAGCAAACAACAAAAGGGAGGAAGATGCGAATAGGGGGTTGCATGTATACCATGCGGCGGCGCTTGCGGGGCAACAAGAAAGCGAGGAGAAGAAAAAAGGCCCGAAACGATGGCTCAAAAATGCAGGTGTCCTTGCCCCGAAGATGGCGGCGAAACCGCAGGTGGAGGTACCCATACAGATGGGCTTACAAGTGCAAGAACAACGGAAGTGTTAGTCAATCTTTTAACAATGTATAATCAAAAGAAAATGAAAGAAAATCATCTACGCATGAGGGTAATGAACGGGAGGCGGGTGCCGGCGGGTACCTGCAGGCAATAAAAAAAATTGCACCTGTGTTATGCTCCCCGAGGGCAATGTAAACGAAATCAAAAAGAATATAAAATGTGCAAAAGGCGCACGTAGACAAGGCCGTGAATAAGCGAGGGCGTCAGAGGGTTGCGCAGTACGTATATACAAAAAACATTCTACCAAAGAACACCTGGCACCGGATATTTCTATACTGAGAAACGAAAGAAAACAGAACAAATGAACCCCGCACGCAAACACAGCGCAAGAAGATGGCCTATGAATGGAATAAAAGTGGATAATTCGAGAGAATTATGAAAGGTGAATATTCAACCACCCTATGGTAGGCGGTTCAAATATCGCAGTTCTTATTCAAAACGATGTCCATTTTTAACTTTGTCGAGGCATTTTAACAGTCTTGGTCGCAGCATTTAAATATCTTGACGCCACGATTTTGGAATCCTCTTTTAAAACCTAGCAAATCCGCGCGGTTCGGGCGGCTTATCTCATTTAGATGTGTGAAAGTGAGCTTGGCTTGGCCTGAATTAACATTTCGAGAAGCTAGAATGCATATCTCGCTAATTATATCGGCTACGTTATTATTGTAACGTTGTTTTTATTGTTACGGAGCGGAATAACCATGACACAAACGACGATTGATAAGGCGATAATTTATGGGCGTCAGCCATCTTGGTGTGAGCACGGCTGTGCCAATCGATGGGCTACATCATCCTCGAAGGTGGCCGAACAGAAGCGACTTGGGCAGCGACCATTTCATAATTGCGACCACATTCTAGGCAGGGCTCGTGAAACACAAAGGGGGGAGACGACTCGTAATTATAGACTGGGGTACTTTCCGTGAGATTAGAAGAGCCGAACTTGACTCAAGCAATACCGCCAGCACCCAAAAGCCGGATATTGAAAATATCGAGGAATGGGCAGCCCAGCTACGTAGTAGCGTAGACCAATCGTTTGAAGACATACCGGAAAAGGCAAACCGCAGTCAGGCCGATTCTAGGCTACTGCATATGTGGGAGGACAAGCAAAGCCTTCAAAGGCGACTACAAAGACAAAAGTTAAATCGTAATTTACGCAGACGTCTGGCAGCCCTCAAACAGGAGATTGATGAATCTGCAAACCAGCTTTCACGGCAAAATTGGTACAGTACATGCGAAAACATGGAACCCCAGATTGGCCTCGCAAAAACTTGGAGCATTCTTCGCTTCCTAATTGACCCGAAAAATAGCAAAACCACTCAAAGCACAACCTGAGCATTTTACTGCACTGATTCGAAGGGTCGGACGATAACCTATAAGAGGCACTTTGTGATAGGTATATAGGGACAAACCCCAAAAAGAAGCTTAAATCATACACGGGCAAGGAGAATGAAGTCATGCACCGTCCAATCATGGTGGCGGACTTACGAGGTGCCATTTAGGACCTCCAGGCCAGGTCCTCCCCGGACCCAGACGGCATAATGAGCAAGATGACCTGGACAACGGCTCTATCGAGGCATTAACCCCGTAGATGAACATGTGGTGGAACCGAGGTCAAATCCCGGGGCAGTGGAAAACAACAAAGGTTGTGATGATCCGTAAGCCCGGTAAAAAGTTGCAGATAGAGAACCTAAGACCAATATCAATTAGGACATGCGTAGGTAAACTAACAAAACACATGATACCGAAAAGATTTACTAGATACGCAGAAGAAGGACTCTTTCCGGAAAGGATGATAGGTTTTCGCCAAAAATTGTCGACGCAAGACGTCATGCTCAGGCTTAAGCACAATATCATTGACGGGGACAACTGTTCCCCTCTAGAATGTAGGGCAATTCTGGGGCTTGACCTAACAAAGGCATTCAACAACGTAAAACACTCGGCTATCTTAGAGAAATTGGACAATATAGGAATACGCCACAAGATGTATGAATATGTCAGGAACTTTCCCACGGATCGAACGGCTACACCTGCCGTAGGGGAGCTGCAATCGGCCCCGTTAGAGCTCGGAAGCAGAGGTACGCCTCAGGGGTCTGTCCTCTCGCCCTTCCTTTTCAAGGCGGCCATGGTGTGCCTTCCAGTAATCCTAAGCAACATAGAGGGAATACATCACAGCCTGTACGCCGATGATATCATGCTATGGGTGGCCGGGGGTAGCGACGGGCATGTGCAGGACACTCTACAAAGGGCGATTAAGGCTGTAGAGGCTGTAAGACCGAGTAAGGCTGTAAGACCGAGAGGCTTGAGTTGCTCCCCAAAAAAATCGGAGCTCCTAATATACCGTCCCACTAGCAGAGGGCGCAAAACCGACTCGACCACTGCAAACATTCACCTTTTTGCAGGTGGTACGCAGCGTATCCCGACAGCTCAGAGTATCAGGATCCTTGGCATAAGAATTCAGGCCAATTGGCACGACATAGAAACCACACGCACGCTGGGAAAAAGCGTCCATGAAACAATTCGGCTCATCTCGCGCATCGCAAACAGGCACCAAGGAATAAAAGAGCATATCATAATAGGATTTTTACAGGCTTTTATTTTAAGTAGGATCATATACGTTACCCCTTACCTGAACCTAAAGCGGGATGAGGATAACGAAACAAACGCTATGATAAGGAGAGCCCACAAACAAGCCCTGTGTTTACCTTTGACTGCATCGAACGAACGCTTTGAAGCGCTCAGCCCCCATAACAGGCTCAGTGAGCTCATAGAATCCCAGCTAACCACCCAAAAGGAACCTCTTTCTAAGAGTCAGACAGGGAGACAAATACTTCCTTCTCTTAACATAAACCAGAGAGGTTTACAAGGCGCGAAAGTCGAAATACCAACAGATATAGGGACCCACATACATATCCCAGGCGGCACAGAAAGTGTGCCCCAAGACCGGCCCGTCTATGGCCGCTTTCTGGCATGTCCGGCCAGCATCCAGGTTCTGGCAGTCACTGATCATGCGTTGAACGGCCGACATTCGGCAACCAGCGCTTCGGTATTTTTCCGTCCGCCCGTGTCCGGACGCACAACGGCAGCTAACCGGCTGCCAGATATTCAGTCCTCTTACGGCTGCCGATGTTGAGAAAGAGAACGGCCGAAGTACGGCCTTAGGGCATCCGTTTTTTCTTCGGGAAGCGGTAATCGGCCGGAGCACGGCAAGCGACCGGCCACAGAATATGCGTATTCTTGCTGCAGTTGGTGTTCGAAAGGAGACCGGCCGGAGCGCGGCTGCCGTGCATTCGTTGTTTCAACGGTGAACCGCGCGTCCGGCGGTAGAATATTCGTTTTCTTCGGGCAACCAGTGTTATGAAGGATACCGGCCGACGTACGGCCCCAGAATATACGTGTTTCATTCGGTTAGCTGTCCTCGGCCGAATTACGGCAAGCGAATGGCCTCAGGATATTTGGCAACCGGTGTTCAAGAGGAGACCGGCCTACGTAAGGTATCTGGTTATACGTTATTTTTTCGATTTTTTTCGGCAAACGTCATACAGCCGAACAACGGCACGCGCCTGGGCGCCGAGAATTCATGCACAGACGTGTTTGGAAGGAGACCGACCGTGTTTTTTTCTGGGGGGAGAAAAAGCCGTTATAAGGAGCCGAACGACGGGGACGCGTTTTTCATCCGCTCCGTGTTTCTACGTTTTAAATGAACGAACATCGTTTGTCAAACAGTAATGAGTGTTCTCGGTGAACGGGCAAGGTGCAAGGACTCACTGGACATTAGCAGGGAACGTTTTAGGCTATCGAAATGTCATTTCTTGCCACAAGAAGACTGTGCCACACCGACGGGTGAGCTAAGCCTCGCGAGACATCGCCGCTACCACGCATCTGCCGCCGGCTTCGTCGACGCATCAGCTCGAGGCTATTCGCCCCCTCAAGAAATGGAGAGCATTGGAGACATCGACCCGGCAGAGATGTCCGATGCGAGATGGAGATGGTACACCAAATTAACTGGCCTTCAAGGGCGTCGAGCAAGCGGCAACCACGCAGGAGCTAAACCGCCACCATGTCAAGGACTCCCCACCAAAGAAAGGCAAGTGCGAGCAAAAGCGCAAGTTACTCTGCTTACAATTAAACTGCGACAAGCAATGTTGCATTATGTTGTTGGTGATAAACGTAGAAGAGACTCGCTCGTGCATTGGTAGGATCAACTCCATGCCCTGCACTATGTTACTTCATGGAATTTTACAACTGCCTATTTAGAAAAAAATTATTTTAAATTTTTGATAACAACAGAGCCTTGTCACTGACGAAGCCTAGCTGTTAATTTAGTTCCGATGTTTGAAGGTGAGCTTAGCTACTCCTGGGATATGACTCATTTGGTTAAACATAATCGCCAGCATCCTAGCAAACACGGATTTTGTCAGGATTTTCTTGCTCAACGCAGATTGTTGAGTTCACGCATGATTTGGCTCTTGCAATAGATAAGCTTAAAGTGGTTGACTGTATATTCTTGGACTGCAAAAAAGCAAATGATTGTGTTCCATATCACCTTCTGCGTAGTATATTTCATCCTATGAACTGAATGAATCGGTTTTCGCATTGTTATTACTATTGGCCCTATAGCTTTGTTCAAAATTACTGTGTAGTTTACCGGACTATAGCGAATGAACGTGATTCCGTATAGCTGCAGCTTTATTCGAATTTAATAACATCCTGGTGTGCTTATTCAGAAAAGTTTTAGATGTTAAACAGTGTGTTAACGGCACCTTTACAAGAAAACCTTCATTCCAATTGAATACGTATACCGTAAATTATGCTGCTGTGACAACGGCCGAGGAATATAAATACCTAGGAGTTTATTTAGGGAGTGGTTAGAGGTTAAATAGGCAGGTTCACACCACAAAAGTTACGGCTGCATGTGTTTTTGACTTTCTGAGACGAAATTTCATTGAACCTTCATCTAACTGAAAAGAACAACCGTATTTCACTCATGTGAGCTCAATCTTGGAGTACGCATGTGTTTTCGTGGATCCCTACACCAAAGAGCTGGTTGATACGCTCGAACACATACAGAATAGGGCAGTGCGATTCGTATTATGTATTGGCACGGTCAACTTAGGATTAGGAAAAGTAAAAGTAAACTTAAATGGTAAGACAGGAAAGATCAATGATGAAACCTGAGTTTGAAATTTTTTCGTAATATCTATCATTCGAAAACTGGAATAGAAGGGGAGAAGTATGTCCAAGCGCCATTCTACATATCCCAAAGTGGGATCGCTAGCTTGAAGCAAATTATTAACTTTCCTTTAAAGGTTACGCCTTGCGCGATTCATTTTATTTTACATCAATACTGCAGTGTAATTATCTTCCACGTATGATTGTATTAACTGTTTATATTGACGATTTTCAGCGCGCTTTGTAGAATTATTTTGTTATTTTGTCTCATATTTATTGCTTAGTGTTATGTATCTCCCTTCTGTAATGCATGCAAAGGCAAGCAGGCATCAAATAAATAAATAAAACAATGAATAAATAAATGAATAAAAGTAAATAAATAAATAAATAAATAAATAAATCTTCCAGATGCGCAAGTTTTCCTCCGACGGGTTGAGAACCCTACGCATTCAACCTTGACCAATAAAATAGTTATTGCCCTATTCATTGCAGTATGCAAGGTTTCCTGTATGCATGCTACCATTGCTATGTTATTGGTTTGAAACAAATTATGTAACTCTAATTTTACGCCTTTCCTTGCGTGAACACATAGGGATACAACTGCAGCCACCTGAAGCAGGGCGTCATTCACAACGTGTCTACAATTTTTTGAACGTAGTATGACATTAGAAGAAAATTAGGTTCTTTTGGACTATTAAGTGGTGTGGACGTATACTCATGAAAACAACATTAAAATAGATTGAAAATGAAAGTACCTGTTCGCTCCTTCTTAGGATCAGCCCTGCGCAAGATCATCAGAAAAGTTGATCCAGTAGAAAATGTCTTTGCAAGAAAAATGGGCAAAAACTGGACATACGTTTTTGTGAAGGAGTTATATTAAATGCTCCTGAGTGTTTTGTTGAGAACCAAAACGCTTCGTAAAGGTATTCACGCCGGTTTTATATACATCAAAATTTTTCAAGCAACTGTTATAAAAATAGTTTATGTAGTCATAGCATGAAAGTGTTCCGGAATATTGCTTTAAAAGAAATTGGCTAAAAGCGGCGCAATTTATCTGTCTGAATTTCAACCCACTAAAGTATGCGCCCTCCGCCTCCTCCCCCCCTCCTCTTACCCCGTTTATTACAGGTAAGCCACCCCACAGAGGATATCAGGACCTGGACAATACATCTATTCAAGCTCTACAAAAAACTGAATATTTTCTGTGTTCGGCAGTAAAAGAGGCACAGGAATTAAAGGAACGACAATTTGTGAGCACTGTTTAATAAATTAATTTTGCTGTCAACTGAGGCTGGTAATTAAGCAAGGCTGTGCTGAAAGCTTGACGGCTGGTGGTTGCGCGCGAGCTCACTTTGATGTGGCTGCATTGGACCCCAAATGCTGGGTTTGTGCTGCTTCTGCACTGCGCGAATGAGTCATCTGCTTGCTCGACATGCAGTGACGGGCCTCAGTACAGTTAACGTAGTGTGGCTGAACTCCAATGCCCGTAGCACGGCCGTATTTCCGGTAGCTTTAGTCCGGCTGGAGTCCGACGACCGCATCTCGGCTGTCCTCCGGCGGCCGTACTTCGGCCGTACACGGGTGGCTTTGGAATGGCCGGAGCTCTACGGCTGGAATCTGGCCGTATGACCGTAAGCCGGTCGACTGGCCGACGGACATTGGCCGTTGTACAGCCATGGGAGTACGGCCGTATACGGCCAAAAGGCCCACATTTGGACATGGGCCGAACATGCCTGCCGGAAAACGGCCGGACAGAAAATCACCGGCCAAAGTACACCGGCCTGTTTTAGGCCGAACAGTCCTGTGCTGCCTGGGATCCCACCACTCCTTAAAAACATGCTCTGCACAAAAGATACGCCAAATCCGAAGACGGGATGTACGTGGACGCCGCCGAATATACCAGCCGTGACGCTATGGCCTTAGCGGTAGTGAATCGACAGGGGGATTGCACCACCTCCGGCTTGGTCCGGACGATGGACCCGGAGGTTGCCGGGGAGGTGGCCATTGCCCTGGCAATCGTTGCGTCCTCCACGACCAAAGTTTTAGTAAGTGACTCCAAATCAGCCATTATAAACTACGCAAGAGGATCCATCACACCCGAGGCGTTGCAAATTCTAAAGTCCGGCTTGACGATGGAGCAAGGGGTCAAAATACAACTGATATGGGCCTCGGCCCACTAAGCCTGGCCGGGAATGAGTGTGCGCACGACGCGACTCGAGGTTTCGTTGACCGAGCCGATTTCAAAACTCCGGACACAGACGCTCACACAATACGATGGTGAGGCAGGGACAGGCTAGTGTACTACAGAGAAATAGTTCACCACTATAGAATAGAAAGGGCACAATACCCAGACCCAGCCTCAGACAAGTCCCTGAGCAAATGGCAATCAGTAGCGTGGCGACGGCTGCAGACGACTTGTTTCCCCAATCCAGTGGCTTACATTCGATGTTACCCAGGGCTCTATTCAGATAAAGGCAAGGCGTGTGGTGACAGGGCTGACCTACATCACACGGTATGGTCTTGCCCTCTCCGGAGAAACTACCCGCAAAGCAGTAAGACAGGACAGCCTGCACTCAACATAGGTTCGAAGGACAAGTGGGAGACCACGCTACTCAGCTCTGACCCGGGTGTCCAGACCCGCCTCGTCCCGATGACCACGACCGCCGCCTGGGACCATGGACTCCTGACCGACGGTTAAGTGACAAATCTGGGCAAATAAAAAGTTGTTCACTCACACTCGAACAAGGGAGCGACCACAATTCGTGCCAACGTTTCAGCAAAAAAATGCCTTCGCCGGGGTGAAGGCAAGTCTCTGAAAACCAGTTCCTTGTCTCAACGAACAGAAACCAATATCCGTGATTTTAAGCAAACACAATTGTCTACATTTCCTAGTTTAGCGTTTCATTTTTAAAACGTTAGCCTTGGCGAACCTCTACGCCCTTGTAGGGTGTACTTATGGAATTTCTAATCTCTAGGACAAGCAGTTTCCGCCGGGCGTTAATGGATCAGTCACTGGGTATGTCGGACGGTTGGTCAATCGGCCTCGCACTTCATTTTAGACACATACATAGTACGTTCAAATTTATGCCTAGAATATGTTGGGAATGAGAAGAGCGCAGCATTTATTATTGGCGTTCCCTGCCGCTTGTGACAATTGCTTTCAATTTCAACTGACTTCGTACGCACTAGACCTAAGACGAGTGCCATCGCGGTGCGTATATATTTTTTTGTTGTGATTGAGAATTTATGTAGAAAAAAATGTCTTCTTCAGGCTTACCATGCTTATTATGCATAATCTTCCCGCTGGACACCTAATTAGACACGAGGTTTCAAAGCGATACTTTACGGCGCTAGGCGGAAGGAAAACCTGGCTGGCCCGTGTGCCAAGAAAACTCCAGCGGCGCAACCCCATGAGCGTGCGTGTAAAAACATAAGGAATAAAAGTTTGAATTTGGGGAAGAGAGATTGACCTTGTTTCTAGAGAACGTAGCTACACATTCGCATCTACCTACACTTGCAAATTGTAACGGCACACCCGCGAAAGCAAAAATCTGTTATTCTCGCTTCAGAGCGGGTGCGGAGCGAGATAGTCCGTGAAGTACAGCTCAAGCCAGAAGAGCGCGGAAGGGCGGCGGTAATGCGGGGTGAACAGCCTGAACCTAATAGTGGAAAACATCGGCTGCACTTTACTTCAAAATGGGTAGCCGCGTGTCCTACGTAAAAACATTGCCCGCACATCACAGCGTTGCTTATAAACCATCTCTATATGCTTTATAATCATGATTAGAGAGCGAAACTTTAGGCAAAATGCCAATTTTTTCTCTCAGTCCGTATAAAGCATATTTAACATATAAAGATTAATAAATGGAAAGGATGCAATTTAACTCCTAGTTTATTGTGCTATAACTTCCCATTCGGGATATATATGCTTTTCAGCGCATATGTTGCTATATAGTCCTTGCGGACTTTTGAGGGCCTAAAATGCCGTTTTTTATATAGGCATATATTGGTTTTTCGAGTCGATAATCTGAAAAGACCGTTCTGTGTTCAGAAGCCCGTCACTGGGTGTTCGCGCACGCCCCCAAAAAATGTGCGAGCCGTGCCAAACACCCCCCGTAGCGCAAACCGTACTCGAGCCGCCGCTGCCTCGACCTCGCCGCATCGACCAAGCCCCAGAGGCCCGTACGCAGCGACACCGCAACCAACTTGACCGATGTCACCCCGGTTCCACAAGCTGTTTTGTTCTATGTCCTTCCGAGATGCTGTGTCCGCAGACCGACCCAAAACTTTTTGGCGATTTGCCCTATCTATTGTTTACGCAATAAAAGGGAAAAAATAGGCCGCGTATTTGTTAACTTTGTTGCAAATGTCGACGAAAGACGATAGTCGTCCCTTGCCCCAGCCAAGTAAATGACTCCTTTCTTGTTACGGCGTTTCGCTGCTCTGCGCCGATTGCCGCGATGCCAGCGCTGCCATACGGCGGAGACGGGCGTTACTCACGGCTCGCTACTTACTGCACGTGCGTTCCAAGCGGAACGCCAAAACTACCTACTCGAATCTTTCGTTATTGTTGCCCTTAGGCCGCTCAAAATGCCACTATGAAAACTCTGGGCGACCGCTATTGTATTTTGCTGGACAAGTCTTTCATCAAATGAACCGTCCGTGTATTGCTAATAACGAAAACACATCGCATACATTTTGAGTAATTACGCCTTGCTCCCGATAATCGTAATATTTCGTTGCAGACTAAAAATTTTAGCGAGTACAAAATTTGACCACGGACTTAGCCGTTTATGTTTTACTGTGGGTATAGAAATCTATTTTGCAGCATCTGATCCACTTTGGCCGGTGGCTGAATCGAGGGGAAGACGGACAGACAGACAGACAGACAGACAGACAGACAGACAGACAGACAGACAGACAGACAGACAGACCAAAAATTTCGCGCTGAAGTAGCCAAAAAAGGCTCTTCTCTTTAAAAGAAAATGAAGGCGACTCAACTGCGCACATGTCACTCAAGGTTAAAGGAACAATCAAGACAAAACACAAGTTTGCATAATTCGAAAGATTTCGTGTTTTATACTGCCCCCAGCGCTTGTACGATACAAACGATGCTTTATTCACTGAGAAATTAACTTCAGTTAAAATTTTGATTTTCCCGCTAAATGGTGCGTTTTCATGGTCTAAAATGACATAACAGGGCCCTGTTTACGGTTAGTAAACCTAGATGGCACCACCACACCACGGCAAGCAGTTTTTTACCTTTGGTTTGTTTGTGAACGTACGTGTTTGTACCTGGCTTGTTTCGTTCGTGGAGACAATCGTTTCGTAAAACATAGTGCTCGCTCGTTAAATACGGTCATGTAAGACATCGTCGCTTGCGTCAAGCGGCCAGTGTCGTCTGAAACAACCCCAGAGACCCTCGGTCTTGTGAAGCTGAACCAAACATAGTCAGCGCAGTACCAACAGCATTATCTGCATCAGTATCCGCATGTGTTCACATGTGATTTCTTAACTTACACTGTTTGTCCCACCAATCTTAGGGCTTTAAAAAGAATCTGCCCTAAATTTGAGCGCAAACAGCTCGTTCGACAAGCTTATAAGCTCTGCCTAATTTGCGTTTGCTTTTGCCGCCCTCCGCCAATCGCAAAGCTGTCTGGTATGGCATCATAGGTTCTGTTGCCGAAATAAGCTAGTGGGTCGCATGGCCATTCCCTTTTTTCCTAATTATGTAGCTTATATGAGCCAAGTTTACGTTAATAGTGTTGTCAGTAAGATTCTAACGAGGCAATCTTTTGAACGAACCAAACTTTTGTGTTCTCTTCATGGCTCCTTTAAAGATGACTCTTACTGCCAAACAACGCGCACATCTCACCCATTAAAGTTTTAAAGCGACACCACGAACACGTGCGGAGTCATCCGCCGGTCATGGGTGCATCGCCGGCCGGCAAGATGCAGCTCGTATAGCAAGACGAAGGAATCAGAAATTGAATGTGTATGGATCAGCACCTGGGCACTTTTCAAGTACTTTTGTCGTGGATGCCCTCAATTGCCGTACCGAGTAAGCGCCAAGGGCTGTTTAATTCTAGCAATAACAAAATTAGCGTTAAAGAATATTCCGTGCGGTCTAATCGGTATAGTATATTGCGTTTTTCGTGAATAATATTATTTCTGCACTTTCGCCAGTCTCCTGTTCCTCCAGAAAAGAATATATGAGTAATTTGTGCGGAAATATTTCACTTCCTTTCACTTTTAGTTGGATTCATTGGTGTTGTGAAGAGCTGAAGAGCTACTAGGTACATTTTACTAGCGCAAAAAAAGGAACCCCAACAGTGAGAAAATCACAGGACGAACGCCTTTAACAGGAGATCATACTTCTCTGCCAATGAATAAATAGTTGCAGTTAGGATCTTTCTTTGCTGCGAGGTTGTGTCTTAAAAAATCAGTTACAGATTGTGCCTCTTGCATGAGAGCCCGTTGTTACCTCTCCAAAACTCGGCTAAGGGCGGACAATGTCTACAAGAACACTCGCCGGTGGTATTACCCACTCTGCAGTCGACAAAAGCGTCGCCGCCCAATTTATTTACAAGAAGCTATACTTTGGTGCGACTTGGCACATTCATTTGCTTATTACATACTGTTAGAAGAAAGCATTTCCAGAAACGATAGCTTGAGCTCCACGGTGACTAAGAATGCTAAGCTCTTTTGAATGCCCCAGAATGATCCCCCATCATCCCCGAAGGACCAGTTGCAGATAGAGCCATTCCTGTCTGACATAAAATTCCTGGATTCCCTGTGCTAAAAGAAATGCCGAAACTTCTGAGCCGCAAACATTATATTTTCCCGATGTAATCAGCCCGTGTGTACAAGAACGCTTCCACACATTCAGCGGGCGTTGAGCGTTGTTTTTCCGGGCAGAATTATCTACTGAAACGACATACAACTTGAAGCACCCACTCATGGAAATGGGTCGGTTTGTCATGGTATTTAAGGCTTTCGTTTCTTGTCGAATTCCCGTGCATTTACGGAACTCTTGTGCGGCTTTTTTTCCGAAAATAAAATTACTTACCGCTAACACGACTTGTACACTGGGTTTACTGCAAGTCCAAAATTCGTCGTGAAAGAGTTTGCTCAAGTAAATGCGAATTGAGCCTGTACGTGCCTAAACGGCAGTAGTTGTTGCCGATATGTGCCTAAGTGGCACTTCTCAGTGCCTATTATAGGCTCCTAAAACCTCGCTTTTTTACGACTGAAGGTACCGCCTGAAGGTAAACAAAAGCCGGACAAATGTAGGCACGACACAAGCGCTTGTGACACGCGTACTTTTTTTTCGTTTTCCTTTCCCCTGGCTATGATGGGAATCTTCCAACTCACCCAACTCGCTACCTCATTGCATCTGTATGAATTTGATCGGCACATTTTTTTATTCGTGGGTTTATTTTGCCTGAGTGCCTACGTCGTTTGAAGTCTGGGTCAGGTGGTGCCCGATTTATCTATGTATATCGAATCCTACAAACTTAGCAGCTGCAATATAGTTAGTTATACAGTTTTTCATTCCATTGGCTTCAGCAAAATCCGTAATATGTTTATGCAATACGCACAGCAGCGGCTATGTGGCACAACGCTGAACTGCTCATGTAAGGGAAGCGGCGGGATATAGCCACAGCGATAGCTTTCCATGCAAGGAGATCGTCAGGATACGCTTGTCCGTAAAGTTGGCCGCACACCTGGGAATCCCCTGATAGTAACAGGTTTTTTACAGACAACGGAAACGGCACTTTTCATAGCCCAACTATAGCGTGGGCGGTTTACCCTTCAACATGTGTCTTACCTTTATATGACGACCTTTTTTTATTATCTCTATTATACACTACAACCAACTCCTGGGACGAAGAGGAAATAACAAACGTAAAGACAGACGTGTTATCTGCAAAAGCGTTTCCTGTGAAAATCAGTCGCACGAACCGTTGACCTTTCTTTAAAAAAACATATCTGCGCTTTGAAAACCCTTCAACAGCGAACAATCGCACAAAATGCCCGCTGTGTTCAGCCAAATATATTAAGCGTAAGAACTCTACAGAGGACTTCGTGCTTGAAACAAATTTAAAACTACTTTCACAACAAACCTGTTTAAGAAAGCTTTGTTTTTTCAGTCAGAAGTTAAAAATACCACAAAAATGCCGGTTGCACGTGAGCGCGTGCCACGTGGAAGCAGCCGGGTGGGTAAAAAACCAAAAACGTGCCCAGCGCTCGCTTGTGTTTGCCACGCAGCGACCACACAGCGTCCCCAGCTCCCGTTTTTTTTTTTTTTTTTGAGACAAGCATACCTACTTGTGTAGACGGGTTAAGATTGCCAAGGAAACACCGGCATCCGACGCAATAGTGGCAACTCTTTTGCCATCGCAATCACATGGCTCACGTGGCTCGCTAGTTACGGCTCCGCGCAATATATAAGGCTATGCGTTTCTCATTGGAGTGCGCTAGGAGTTAGTATAATAGTCCGTCTTAGAAGTGCGCCGGTTCAGACGGAGGGATGCGTCGGCCACAGGGACGACCGCATGCGTGATGAGAAGGCCGCTTGCCTCGAGACTTTTTGCGCTGCGGATCGAGAACCTAAATATCCACAGATGGCTAACACAGGACACCTGACGGCGTATTTCCAAACACTTCGCTGCACAGAGCACCAACGTGACATGTTTGTTTGCGCAATACAGAACGGTAATTAAACGTCGTCATTGGCTGCGCCCCAAACCTAAAGCGACCTAAAACATAACAAACCACTATAATTAACAAAAAACATCACGTAGATTGGGTTTAGAAAAAATTACGTATAGAGAAAAAGTTAAGCAATGTGAAAAAAAAAACTGAGATTTGCAGGGGCTCAAACCCAAGCCGTCAGCGCCAGTACTAGTACTCTACATCGAGGCCACAGAGCCCCAACAGTGGGTTCCTTTCACAGGGCGCAGAAAAGAATAGCACTGGCAGTGACGTCACACATTTCACGTGAATGCTCTCTGCAGCGAAGCGTTTGGAATCACGCCTCCTGACCACGGAAAATGCATACTCACTTATGGAGGTTTGACAAAATTTCGGTGAGAGCTCAGAAGTGTGGAAGTGTACCAAAAGTTGCCATCGTACTCCTCACCTCAAAGAACGATTTAAACATTTTCGTCACCCTGCTTTGTTTTCCAGATGTCTGTGCTTAAAAGTCCAATAACCGACAGCGAAAACTTGTTCAACAGTCAACAGAATTTTGGTGGCTTTATCCTGGATCATTTGCGGAAGAACTTACTTTCAAAATGGGTGAGCATTTGGCTGAAGACAACAGAGTGTTTTTAAGCATCCTGAAAAAAACTTCACGCGTTTGTAGTCAGGAGGGTAATATTCAGGGTTAATTAACCATGCATCTACCAGTTTTAATGGCTGTGTTCTTATTGCTGCAGTACGCAGGCCCTCTTTCCCGTGAAATGTAAATTATAAGAATGTGTTCTCGTCCTGCTTAGATATCTAAACTTACGTAATATTATACAATCTAAAACTTATCTAAACTTATCTAAGGGTTCACACTTATCTAATACACTTGAATCTGTACAAAACCGCGCGGCAAGGTTTATTTTTTCGGACTACTCCTATCACAGGAGCGGCACTAATCTAAAAAACGAAGCTAACCTTCCTCCACTCGAAACTAGGCGCAAAGTTAGGCGCCTCTGCTTGTTTTATAAGTTCTATCATTCTCGAACAGCTCCGAACGTCATTAAACAACTACATCTTCACTCTGGCTGCCTCCACCTCCCACTCACGTTTATGCAGGAAAGACGCTCACCTTTGCCCATCATAATTTGTTTTTATAATACCCGAGAAAGACTGAAATGATCTTCCCGCCAACGCCATGGTCCACTCCAGTCCCATCCGTTTTCACGAAGCCATTGAAGAAATTCTATACAGACTTTCAACCACATTATTTTTGTATGCCCACACCTCATTTAAAGCCCCTGTACAGGGGCCTTGGAGGTATAATAAATGAATAAAAAATAAACAAATAAATAAATAAATAAATAAATAAATAAATAAATAAATAAATAAATAAATAAATATATGTAACTCCCGTAAGTGTGCTCGAAATTTCAATGTGTGTAGGGAAGACACTATCTAATATTTTTTTCTGCGAGTACCAAGGAGTTGAATGAGCGCATGTTTCCTTGTCCAGATAAGAAAATATCGCCCATTTCTAATGTGTTAAAAACTGTGACGTTTTATAATAACATGCGCGCACATGGTTTGTTAAGTGCTCTAGCTGGATGGCCCAAACGGATTTGAAATAGCCAAGTGTGTTTTGGGGAAGCGTTGCCTCGTATTTACTGTTCCTAAGCAAATTATGAAATAAAAAGTTGGGCGATAGTGACCTTCTCAGGATTGAAATGGCGAGGGTTTCTTCCAGTAATATATTTTGACCGGATGCAGTCTTGCGTTTCTTCTCTATTGCAATTGTAGCGCGGATGGAGATTTTCAAGAGCCAAATATGAAAACAAATTTGTCTTTTAAACCGCCGCAAAGAAAGAGGATCAAGATACGGGGCAGTTAAAATCATGAAAAATTTGTGGAAGTAGAAAACTTGACCCTGCTAATTAAAGCGTTGTGCCCTAAATGCAAACTGGCGCCTTTCATCTTGCAGAAAACTATCCCAGATGTTTGTTATTTCACTAACAAAGCCCGGAAAAAAAGCTGGTATTAGGGGCTTAGGTGTCTACCAACCATTAACCTCCTAATTTTATACTTTCTCTATATGTTATTGTGCCTTTAGGATAATATACCACGATCAAAATTTACGCACCTACAGACACGCGTTCACAGAAAAGCACACGCACGCAGCAAGAAAACAATATAGGCTCATGGCTAGTTTAGAGGCAAAAATTACTTCAATTGATATTTATTTTACAGGAAGTATGAATAATGGTTACCATTTCTGGAAGCTACAACAACGTAATCGATGCGAGCCAAATAACAATGTCTTAGACATCATCACACCGCGCTTGACAGCGTGCGAATGTGATGCCGCAGGTGGTATTAAGTTTGCGTATGGTGCTCCAGAAATGCGGACATTACAAATTGGTTTTAAAATGCGCCAAAATTAACACACCAGGTGTTCTCTTAGCCCTACACCTCTCCTAGAAGCCGAGAATTAGGTTATAATACTTCTCGACCGACATCAATGTGTTCATGAAAGTGAACATGTCCGCACCTGAATTCTTGCAACAAATTCCGTTATTGCTTCAAAAATGACCACGTTTTGCGTGAAGGGGTATTCCAATCATGAAATAGCACTATTGTCATTTAGGGGAAATTAAAAAAAAAGCGTATTAGCAGCATAGTAGAAGACACTTATTTCATTTTCAGTGAATGATCTGCGCTAGCAAATGACGTGAATCCTTCACGTATTTTTGTACACCATGCAGAGCTGGGGACGGCAACAGGTAACGTAAATGGAGGAGGATATGCCGCAGTTTCCAATCGTATAGCCACTACGTAGGTACCACCTTGCTCTGTACATATCGTACGTAAAGAGTTTTAAGGACTCCTTGTCCTGACTACGCGGAAGCGCCCACAGACTTACTTAACGCAGTTCCCACGTGGTGACATATAGGCGTGCAACGCCAGGCGCGTCCGTCAACTGGAGCCGGGGGCTTCCGGAATGGCATAAGCTGTGGATTGCAGCCGAAGATATACTGGCGCTTCGTGCGAAGTTTCTTTGCGTCTCTACACCTTTATCTGATATATTCGCTGTTACTTAGAGCATGAAATCTGGTGGAACAGTGTAAAAATGTACCAAGTAGTCTGCTTGAATTTAAAAGAACCAGAGCCTCTGGTTGCAACATAATTATTCCACGAAAAACCATTACCTCTTTTCGTAACCCATACGTTCCACAGTTACTTTTGTATCTCACTTAACTGACATCGAACTCAAAGAATAGATATACAGCAAAGCTCAAGGAAAGAGTCTAAATTTTGTAAGCATTTCTTCAATGTGAATAAATAAGGCATTCAGGAAGCAACTACCACTTATAAACCGCTATTATATCATCTAAAACAAACCTTGGAATCACGCCATACCACGTTCTGGTACTTACCAGAGTTTCTGGCCTCGGCCGTGTCATACGAATCGAGCTTCTTCCTTCGAGCGTCCTCATTTATCCGGTTTTCAGACCTTCATCAAACCTAGCAGGTTCTGCTCCTACACGTAGGCAGTTCATCTTAGCTAGGAGGCTCAGTCCCTGATGTGTTTGTGTGTTCATGTGGTTTATTTTGGACGGTACAAAAAGAAATGTAGGGTCCTTTAGGCCCAGCTTCTCACTCCAGGCTTAGCACCTGGTTTGGAATGTATGCCCGCAGGTTATTTTTGCAGTGATGACCAGAGAAGGGTAGATACTACAAACCGCAATAAATTTTCTCGCTCAACGTTAGGAGCTTCGTTGTTTCTGTGAAGCCAGTGCATGACATACAAGCCATGGTTTTTAATACTTGAGTAATCTGTCACCCAGGTGTGCTAACGGCGGGCTGATGGCGGACTGTCTAAGCAGGTACCAAAAAAAAGCAATATGCACGGCAGGGGTGCAGAGAACAGTGATACGACCAACGGACATATTCAGATATTTGTGGGCATCAGGTTTTTAACAACTGCTTGTTGAGCTGCTAAGTTGAGCCCTATTTTCAATGTACCATCAATTCCGTAGCAGGATAATTGTTTTACACATCCCGCGTCCATACCCAGCGCTAACTACACGCTATTTGGAAGACGCCGTAGCATCATTCTACAGTAATTTCCTGGGTCAAAAAGTGAACTACCCCGTGGTAGTATAAAGCGCAGGAAATAGCGTAAGTAAATGCGATGCCTTCCCTTGTTATTTGTGTTTATTTCAATTGATGGGACTTTTTATAGGGTAGCGTTTTACATCTTTCAGAGAACCAGCCATATGCCGTGGGGCTCAGTGCCCGTTGCCAAGGCAGTTTGTAAACGACGTCCAAACAGTCAAAACGCATTTTAGTATCGGGCTCTTAACTAATGTTTAATGCCGCCATGTTGCAGCGGCAAATAGTATGATAGGTAGTTCAGGCCATTGTCAACGGGAATCTTTTGTTTGCAAATTTTAAACATTTCACTGCAGTGAATTGTTTCGGTGCGTCTTTGTGGCCTGGTTTCAGATCAATGGCACAAGGCACGAGGAGAAAACCTATGGGGATGTGGCAGAAGAGGTCGTGTTGGTGCAAGCAGCGTTGGCGAGCTTGAGCCTTGGAGCGGGTCAAAAGATTTTGCTCTTGCTCCGCAACCGTTCAGAGTTGCTCTCGCTTGTTGTGGGGGCAGCGTGTTCCAATGTTCTATTCATCTATAACTACCCAGGATTCTCAGCTGGTAAGTGAAATGCTGGTGGCAGTGTTTGCATACGCTTGGTGATTGATTGCGGGCGTATTTTATCGGTTGGTGCTCAGGATCGACCACAATCGTTGCAAAAAATGGGAAGCTGCCAACATTACGGAACCACCTGTTTACTGTCCAGGGGTCGATTGGAACGAAATCGCTGTCGCATCGCTTCTCATAGTCTCGCTTCAAGACTCTTTATGACACTACCTTGTTTTTTGGCGCAGGATTAGGGGACTTGTAGTTTACTTATTCCTTCATGGCGCTTACGTGGTAGCTTGTATGCGTCGCAAACGGCAACGTTTGTGATTTTGTAGAATCAACGTCAAATTTTATTGTCTTACATGACCTGGTCTTACAGGAAGGCGACCACACACGTTAAGGTGTAAAACAGGCAAAAAGTGTCTTGAATAAATCTGTGGTTTTGCAAGTAGGTGGTGCAGGGGCTGCTATACAGGAAGGTGAACCTGCGGCACATACGATAAGGCTTCTTAGTTTGTGGTCATGCTAAAGCGATTTCTTGTGATACCGCCACCGAGTTGCTAATGTGAGTGACCTAGGACACAGCTGGTTTAGCGCAAACTCTAAATGCAGCAGTACAACTTTACTGCACAACACCATAAACTGTGCGTGAGTAAAAATGCAGTGATTGATGGTGCATTGATGGGAACATATGTACATGGCCCTCTTTACATCTAAGAACAGCAGCACAACCACCATTATCAACATATTTTTTACAAACCCGAGAAAAATATCGTACACTAGACCCATGTTACCACCTTACTTGCAGCGTCCATCCCTACTTCCTGTTTTTTACCTTTTACTACATGGAATGACGTTTTTTGGAAGCAATTCGGTTACATCCATTAGCCCCGGTTATCAATCTTCCGTATAACGAAACCGGGCCTTGCTTGATTTCCAATCCAGGACTGCTGTCTAAAATCCTCAAGGGTTACTTGCATAGGTATTCATTGCTTAGTCTCTCGGGATGACGTAAGATTTTCTGCGATCTCCTAAAAAGTCACTAAATTTTTGGTCTTTCGTTCCCCTCTGGAAGTACGCGCGGGTTGTACACTATAATTTTATTGTCAGAGGCGGCCTCGTGGTTAGCACTATAGAGTATAAGGCAACGTTAAGCAGTTACTGTAAGCTTGATCAATTTCTTCTGGTTGCGATATCTCTTTTGAAATTTTAATTATAGGCAAAAGAATTCACTTACCATGGTATGAGATAATCCAGGCTGAAGGATGGACATTTTTTTGGCATGTCAATGAATGGTTCAAACTTTGCTTTGCACTAACAGGTATATTTGTGACTGTGGTTACACAAATACTTTGCAATACTTTTGAAGGTGTCCTAACAAGCGATATCTACGACAGTGACATTAAGCGACATCAAGTTGCGACATTTCTTAGCGGTATCAAGTTGCCGTAGTGCGTTTAATTGATCGGCATTCCTGACTCCCCTTAATCAAGATCTCGGACGACTTCAATACACAGCCTGCTTGTAATATCAAATCAGGAGATGGTGTCTTCTCTGACGACAACTTTCTAATTTTTAGCTTCCGCGAAACGAGATTACAGATTATTGCGACTGTTATTTCATACAATGTCCCACACAAAGCAGTGTAGGTTCCCGCTACTGCCGTTTATCTGAAAGCCTATATTATTGTAGTGGTGTCTACTGAATCACCAACATTTTTCTTAGTGTAAAAAGTTTGTTATAAACACCCCGTTTTCGCTATTTAAAACGTTTGTGGAACATATGTAATCCATCTTTGAGTAGCCTTTCTACCCACACCCACACCATAGATAGTTGGGCTTATGAGCTTGTAACGACTAATGCAAGACCGTAGTACTACCCAGAATGACGTTCCTACGTCGGTATTTTATGTATACAGCATTTGTAGTGTGCTAGACCAAGATGTGTGCTTGAAAACTTTGAATACACATTACTAGGACGCCTTGAACAAGCGCAAGAAAACTAGTACTATATTTCGATTCGAGCCCGAACACAGGTCGCATGAGGTAACAGCGTGAAAGATGAATAAAGGTGTTTCGGTAGCCTCCGCATGCTATAGGTATACCTCGCCTTGATTATATATTCAATTTACTACACTACGTTAAGGCCAATGGAATTTTATTGCGTGATAACTGTCCGTGTGCATTTATGTGATTTACAAAAGATTTGATGCACTACGAGAGCGAGAATTACTCATGACGACTGCATAAAACGAAGGACATGTGGTTTGGTCTGAATCATCTTCAAGCGGCCTTTTTTTACTTGAATTGCTTCTATCTTTCATCACACGTACGTAATGTTTGTTGTGTGAGTTTTCCCTACACTGTACAAATGCAACTATCAAATCAAATTTGAGGTTGTGGCATCCACGTGGTTAATATAAGGCAGTTATGTAAGGCACGTTTCACGGCTATGCACATTTTTTGCAGATTTTCTCATTGACTGGATGAAAGAATTGGATTGCGATGCAATTGTTTGCGAGCATGAAGATGCAGATGAAGTTATGAAGGTGCCATCCAAACTACTTTCAGTGAAAGTAGGTTATAATCTTGCAGATTTGATATTTGTGCAAAGAATATGCGATCTACGATGTTTAGGCTACAAAAAATTAAAGAAAGTGTAAAATCGCAAGAGAAAAGAGAAAGTTTTTAGTTTCACAGCCCCTTCAGGTTTCTTCTTTGCAATCCTAGTTGACAAATCTAAATTTGTATAATTTTGGTGTCGTAACATTTGGTTCGACATTGTTTAGTCAGCTAATTCTTAGCTGCTGTCTGTGCACGTAAAAAAATAAAATGTACAGCACAGCGTGTGTGTTCGTGCGTTCGTATCATTTTCTTCAGCTTTTCTTATTTGTCAAACACAAACCTCAGCGAGGATGCATTTGCAATGAATCTACGTTAGTTATTCACTAGGGCTTTTTTCGCCTATATCGCCTAGCTGCGCTTACCATGCGTACAGGTGTGCCAAACCAGGTTCCACTTAGAAAGTCCTTGGAAAACACGCACCTGTTTTTACTGTGTAAACAACCGGGGAGAGCACAGTGTACTTTTATCAACATAAATGGCTATCGATATTAAATTTAGGCAAATTCCAAAGGAACATTGTATTTCTGTCTTAGGCGTTCTCCCCGTCAAGAGGGGTACTCACCCAACAAAACTCAAACTAAAATATTTCTCCCACCTTCACAATCTAAATGCGAAGGCTGAGACACCAGCGGGGCGAGTGGTCTTCACTCGCTTTAACTTGACTTTTGTGAAGGTTGCCCTATTGTTAAGAGATATATGATCAAAGAGCGAAGCTTTCTTCTCGCAATATGAGTTAAATCTAAGCACACAATACACCTTCCTAAATTATTATATACATACTACTTAGTAGAAGTCCAAACCAAACGCCCGCGCTACAAAACAAAACGAAATACTCAGCGCCCCGAATGCGACCATTGCGCAATCGAATACACACCTGTTTTGTAACGGAAAGTGCCAGGCTTGATTCCGAACAGCGGAAGGGTTGTTTTCTTGATGCGCGCACTCCCACGACCTGCTCGGGGGCTGCTTGCCTCGTCGCAATTTTCGCTCACACTTTTACAGCACAACCACCATCATTACCGTCGTTTTCTATCAACCGCAAGGCAGAGACTTTAGGCCCTGTTCCCCTCGTTGATTATGATAGTTTTCTATTAACACGTCGCATTGACAAAACTAAAGCTTAATCAGCTCCGCTGTTTAATAGACGTTACCAGCTGAATGCACCGATACACGGTGTGCTGTTCTATTGTCTGAGGTGTGAGTATTACAAATTTACACAATTTTCTGAAATACATCACTTGTTTAGAAAGCACTATCGCACTTCGAGACAAATTTGTTTTTGTTTTGTATGTGAATACACCAAATGGTATGTGAATACACCAAGTGGTATGTCAATACACCAAATACTTTATGTTTTTATTTCCTACGAGAATACGTATCTCGACATCATTGAAAGGTGGTCCTTGTGGTCTTTACCATGTTATTGTTTCGCAATTTGTTATGTTTGGTAGGATTTCCTATAAATGGTTTATAAAACCCGCGACTTAGTCTCTGTTCACTCCTTTTTTTGCCCACTTCTTACCATTAAGCATATTGTAGTGTTTGAAGAGGCAAACCAAAAGACTGAACGTGTCACCGACGGCGCCCTCACCTGGAAGGACTTTATTTCCTTGGGTGAAAAAGCGCGGGGTTCAGTGACGCTACGTATCAATTACATTGAAAGACATTTCTGCAGCATGAGTCTAACGAGCGGCACGACTGGACAGCGAAAGATGGTGGTGCACTGCCATGAATCTCTTGTGGCGAATGTACAAGCGATCAGGTACGTTTTGTAATTTTTGGGGGAATACGGTTTCTATTTCTGGCACACATATTATTATTACTTAAAAATGCTGCTAACCCCAAAATTGGTTCTAGGAGAGTAGTTTTCACGTTGTATACATGCGTTGTGTACAAATTTAGATAAATAAACGAACATGATATATTCTCTGGACCTTCAATATTTAGTTTACTTCTCACACAACACAAAGGAACTTCACTGGAACACAAGATTTACGTTTATTAGAAACTTAGATACGCGCAGCACCAACAAAAATATAGAACAAAAAGAACACAAGCGTTAAACTTGGGCTTTTCTGTTGTTGGGATATTTGGTTTAATTTCTAGTTTTGAAAAATAAAGTTTGACATCCACCTCATTGCACCTATACGGCTACAAAGGAGAGCTACATAGCTTTCTCAGAAACTTCGCAGTTGAAAAAAAGCTCTTCCTGGTCCAGGATCCTGACTGCGGTGAAGTGGATGTCAAACGTTCCTTTGCAGAAACTTACTCCACTTTGGGGATTTCCCCTAAATCTGATCGGCTAAGCCCTGTTCATTATTTGGAGTTGTTGATCAATTCGCTCTCGTGCCACAAACGACTATCCACCTGGTTAGCTCAGTTGGTAGAGCGACCGATCCCGTTAAGTGGTGGTCTCGGATTCGAATCTTGGACCAGGACGAATTTTTCTTCAACTGCGAAGTTTCTGAGAAAAATGTATACCTTTCCTTTGTAGCAGCATGGCTGTATTGAGGCGAATGTTAAACTTTCCTTCGCAAACACTTACTCCAGCTGGGGGGTTTCCACTAAATACGATCGGTTTCAAGTTTTGTATTTTATTATAATGCACCACTGGAATAGGTCTACAATGAGAAATACCTAAAAAACGACTGAATATTTAATAATCTATCAAGGAAATTTCCATTTTAAAATTCGTATTTTATGTCACAGATAAAACATTTTACCAACTAATGATTGGGTTCCCAGTTGAAAGCGCGGTAAAGGCCAAAAATATAAACACAGAATACGGCCACATATGTATCACCAACAGAGACACCACCAAAACTCATTGGCGCATTTCTTTTATTACATTGGCTTGATGTCCCTACTCTGTCATATATGTTTTACCGGGAAAAAACTCACTGGGAAAGAAAAAAGGGCCCATCTCCCCGCGAGGGGGACTCGAGTAAATGCGTCGCGTAGGGGGTGGGTGTATTGCGTTAACGTTTAGTGTTTGGGGAGTTGGTGGTAGTGAATGCGTTGTATCAGCAGCTTCTTGACGTAGTTTGTATGAGTCAAGGATATAAGGCGCGTTCGTAGCCCTCCATTCTGTGTCGGCTTTGTGGCGCAGTGGGTAGAGGACCATGTACCTTGCGTTCCGCCCGCAGGGTCGTGGGATCAAAACCAGGCGCCAGTAAATATTTTTTTATATAGTGTAGGGGGAGGGGTGCGGACCTGTTTTTGAGAGCGAGGAGGGTAGCGGGATGCGGGAGAGGAGGAGTGGGGGAGAGGGCGCACCTGCGAGCGATGCGGACTACTACGACGCTTAGAACGGGTGACATCGTGAGTTAAAGAAATGCTCTGCATTTAAAATTCCAGGATGGCGAGCCCCTTTTAGGAGCAGCAAGAATTTGTCAGGAAAAATTGAAACTATACCAATAAGACTACCCCTGGGCCATGGGACTCCATTATTTTGTGTTAATAATTCAAAAGTTTTTATAAAGGCGATGGGATACAAAGTGAACAGGAATGACTATACTGGCAAAAAAAGCTTTGCTTCCAGAAGATGTGGTTGCGCCTTCATTCTTTGATATTTTTTTTCTTTCGCATTTTCTTTTGACCCACCTTGTGTCTGATTCCGTTTTTTTTGTTTTTTCGTTCCCCTCCATATTGCTGGGTGCTGTCTTTTCGTTTTGCTTTCGTTTTTGTTTTCTATTCCTTACTTTTTCCGTTCTTCCATATGTCCGTTAAACTTGCATACGCTTTCCTTGATTCATTTCTAGCTTTTCTTATAAATATACGGCTTTTCACGCAATAGTCCGATTTATTCCTCTGCCTTGGTAGCACAGGTAATGCTGTATTTGCTATAACTTATCAATTGAAGTCTTCCTTTCCGTCTCCGGAAGTAGTAGGATTTCACCAAATCCTGGAATCGTGTCGGCTTCTTCAGAGGCTGCGCCAATATGGTCATAAACAAGTTCCAGAGAGGGCGGAAGCAGTCGAAAGCTGGAAATGTAGGAAAGAGCGAAGGATATCGCACGATTCAGAAAAAAAGTAAGCAAGGGACCTAGAGAGGCTAAATTGAATCCAGTCATTTACCCCAATATCTGATACGTCGGAAAAGCAGCGCCACAGTGGACCACAGCGTATACCCAATTTCAGTTATCTCCCGTTGTTTTCAAGCGAAGCTTGTAATGGCTGACTTCCTCAATAGGCGGGTGTGGCGGGGGGCTTGTGCCAAAGCGCATTGCGGCAAAGCCAGCTTTATCTACGTGCTCTAATTAAGATTCTAATGATTATGATGATGATGCCATTGACGTGTTCGGCACATAACCACTCGGGGGAAGGGGGGGGGGCGACTGACCAGGGAGAAAATGTTCACAGTCCCCATTGGAGCTTATAGATAGATTGTTGGAATCAGCCGTTCGCAGCTGGCACCGACGCGGGCGCACAAATATCCCCCTATGTCACGCCACAAAGGGAGCCAATTACCGTCGCGTATAGCACCAGGCCGCATGGTAGGGGCACTCTCTACCTATTGTCGGTCTGTTTATATCATTGCGCGGGATGGATAGGCCGCGCGTGGTTATCTTTGCGGGAGAGTGCGGCCATTGCACCGCGTAAACGTTCAAATAATCGCAGAAAGTAACCGCCACAGTGGCTCAGTGGCTTAGGCCGTGCGATGCTGAAAGCAAAAGCACGTTTCCTCGGGGCCACATTAATGCTTTTTTGATGGAAAGGAAAGAAAAAAAATTCCCGCGTGCCGAGACACGGCAATTCCGAGGTCGTCAGTCTCCAGGTGGTAGCCCACTTCTACGGCGTGACTGATGCTCCAATTGTAGCTTCGGCGCGTTAAACACCATAATCATCACAAATGAAACCAAAGTAAAAGGGTTTTGTTTTGTTTTAGCTTTCTTATTTCGATAATTGTGCTTCGAATTTGTTACAATTGTTTTCGTTTTTATGTTGCGGTCCTTTTGTTTTTGATTTTGGTCATTTCGTTGTTACTCAGGTCAAGCATCGCGGGCGCCCCTGTTTCTGTTGGAAAGGGGCTCAGTAGGTTTCCGTGAAGCCTCTTTGTATGGCTTTAGTAGAATATTTCATTGGTATTTTTTTGTCGTGCTGAAAGAGAGTTAGATAAAAACTTTTTGCCGACCGGAAAACACATTCGCAGCCATCCACGTCACATTGGCCTCACTGACAAGGATGTGCTCCTTTGCACGGCTATGCTTGGACACAGCTATGCACTCTTCGGCTGCGTCTGCAAAGCCATGGTACAAGGTGCGTCTTGCGTCTTTCTGGAAACGACGGACACTGCAGGGCTGCTGGAAGCCCTCGGAAAGCACAAGGTGAGCGCGTGTTTTTCTAATGAGAGAAGAAGGGAGGTGCTGGAAATATCACTTCTTGGGCTTTTATCGGATTATTGCTTCTCGTGGTTCTATCGACACTTTTTAACTGCCAATTCTCCACACCTCCCTTAATTCTGGAAATACAGTGTAAATTTTTATCATTTTATTTTGTTATAAATTTTTCTCAGTGAACTCATTCTTTACTACAATGTACAAGAGCATAACTTGTCACAGTGATTGCACGATAAAATATCGCAAATGAAAATGGGAAAATGACGATGCCTAATCACCCGTCCAATATTTGTACGTCCAAGAATTGTATGTTTGCGCGTAAGCTTGGAATTACCTTTTGGGATGCGTGTGATCTGATCAATTGTAGGTATTCAAATGTCTATTTTTATCTTCTTCCACCGTTTTTTCCCTTTAGGCGGGTTATGATACACTAGTGGAGCATTGTTTGTGAACCTGTGAATAGCCGCAAACGTGAGGTGACCTGCTCGAAGGCAGCTGAGGTGAAGACCAATTTGTTAACGAAGAGCTGGAAGGTGACAAGGACGCTTGACAGCATAGGATCAATATCCGCTTGCAATTTCGAACAACCGCCAATATTTGTGCGCATCTTGTGCCATACTGCCCGCTTGTATTCATCAGAAACAAACTCGTCGTGTTAGGCGCATTTATGTTAACTTCCACTGATACACACAAAGGCAATCTGCATTGCATTGTGATTAGAGCGGCCACTACCTAAGTTTGGTTAATTTGTCACGCCTTCAGTATGCTTACACGATTGTTATAGCGCTTATCGTGTCTCCTTTGTTGTGCATCGTCATTGGTTTTTAAGGTAAACGTATTTAAGAATCATGAACCAACAGCCCCCCAAGAAATATTGTTATATTATCGGTTGTACCTGTGCCGTTAAACATAATTACAATTTTATTTTCATCAGAGTTCATACTATTTTAAAGAACACAGGGAAAGAATTATGCATTCGTAATTACCAGTACGCAAACAAAATGACGGTATTGCAATGCTCTCATTGGGACACTTCACAACCGCTGCTTCAGGGTCCGTACATCAACGTATCGTGAACGGTGTTTTCGAGATTTGGTACACTTTCATTATTCTCGGCCTGTCCTTCATTTTACTATTCAGCATCTGCGTCGATTCCCTGGCGTTGGTCTCAATCATCACTCTTCGCCCTCCTACGAGATCATGCACACATTTCGAACTCATGGAGCACCCAACAATCTATTCAAGTGGAGCCACGGCGCATCTAAACGCGCCGGATCCACATGACCAGGAAAGCTGCGGTGCCATCTGCGTACCTTGAATGATCGTCACCACATAAAACTGTACGGGTGGCTACACGAAGTCAGCACCACCGCCGCCGTCACCACCGCCTCTACTCGGCATTATGGCAGTCGTTCAACTGCATCACTCACCTCTGCATTCATTTCGCCTGCTGCACCCTCTCTTCCTTTTATTCTTTGCAACGTCTCTGTTCGCGGATTGATGGCGGTCGATTCGCCAGACGTAACCCTTTAGTAGCATTTTTAAAGTTAGGCATTTAATTTGGGACCTATTTTTCACAGGTATCTATGCTCTCCACAGTCCCTTACGTGGCCCGATGCTTGCTAGATCATCCAGAGCGAATGAAGCATGACCTCGGCTGCCTGAAGTATTTCATGACTAGTGGAAGCTGCATTACCGAAGACATCGGAAGAAGGCTTTTTCAGGAGCTGAAGCTGAGCAACTTCATTCAGCGTAAGCTTTGTGTTTGCAACCAATAACAACCACTTCCTCGAAAATCAAGGATAAACAAATTGGTATATAAGAGAGATTGTAAGCGAAGCTTTTCCTTCCGGTAAAAACAATGGAAACGACCCGCTCCTCGTAGCGTTGATTTGACCGTCAAGCTCAGGCAACGTCATTGCAGAGCAGTGTGTGGTTGCGAAGTGAAAAGGTCTGGTAGCTCATTCTTTTAAGGGGGAAAGGGGGGGGGGGGGGCGGCGTGCGAGAGAAAGATAGAGGAAAGGCTTCAGGGCTCTTGCTTTCAGAACACGGTAGGGTAAAACAAGGGGCTGGTTGCTTCAAATGTCCCTGCACCTACGCCTCTAGTACAGCGACTGCACCAAGTAGCGTCTGTGTTTTTTTTTTTGACGGGTTGCTGTTTCGGCGCTCAGCCCGCGATCTCGTCTACAAACGAGCGCTGCCGCTCGACTTCACCAACCGCTTCACTCGCTCGTTCACCCACCGTAAAGTATGTATTTGCGGTTTTCTGTATTGTACCGAAGTGCAATAGTGTTGTTAGAGATTAGCGTAATCAGCGGTCGAAACAAAAAAACTTAGTTCATAACTTTTCCCAAAATATGTGCCACCTCTCTGTCTTAAGATTAAAAGCTTCGCTTGTAATCCATCTATAAATTTATTGCATTGATGAGGTTTCGTTGCGAAGAGCCGTGTAATTTACTTACGGTCTCGGAGGTACCTTTAAACTCTCTGCTTATTTGGTTTGCTGACATTCTTCAAGTTGCCTAAAGCTTTTGCGTTTTGTCTCAATTTGCATTTTTTTGGAAATGCTTTTCCGAAACGCTTTACTATGGTAATAATAATGAACTGCAATAAGTCCTTTTAGGCAGTTAGGCCTGTATCAGTTGCTTTTTCACAATATTTTTTCACCCGCCGCGGTGGCTCAGTGGCTAAGGCTAATTAAAAAAAAAAGCTCAGTGGCTAAGGCGTTGCGCTGCTGAGCACGATGTCGCGGGTTCGATTCCCGGCCGCGGCGGCCACTTTTTTGATGGAGGCGAAAAGCAAAAACGCCCGTGTGTACGAGATTTCGGCGCACGATAAAGATCCCAGGTGGTCAAAATTAATCCGGAGCCTTCCCCTACGGCGCGCCTCATCGCCTGCGTTGCGTCGGTGCGTTAAACCCCACAATCAATCAATCAACAATATTTTTCCACGCGTTAGTTTTTCAACAACTTGCTTGAAGTATTTGTTGTTGTTGGAAGGTAAAAAGCGATTTGAAGTGCAGATTTTCAGCCTCTGCCTTGGTGATGTAGCCGTGTCATTTTGTTTTTGCAGAGTACGGACAAACGGAAGCTCTCTTCGTCGCAGCCGGTCTGAAGGATGCACCGCCCAAATACGGATCCAGTGGCCGTCTCGGAACGGGCGTTGAAGCGATGGTAACGTCTTTTCGACCAAGTGGTAAAATACGTGCTACAACATGAGAACTGCTCTAAGATTCCTCCTTAATTGTTTGGCTTCATCGTAATCATCCTATCCCCATTGTTTCGTCCACTGCAAGATGAAGGCCTCCCACATACTTCCAAGTCGAGCGAAGTCGATTGTGAGCCAGCCGAGTTCCTCTTTTCCGCCTCAATTTCTCCTAAAATACAATCCTGATTTTTCACACATGGTACATTAAACGTGGCTCCAATTTTAAACTCCTTAAACAGTAGAAAAGGTGCGTATACGAACCATAAGTCTGTACTTATCTACATAAGCGTATATGAGCAGTGACACGGAATCACTCAGTTATATTCTTTTCTGACCATTCAAGGTACTTCTCCACAACACTCCAACATAATTATTGTGACACCACACATATGTTTTTATTAATGTATCACAATTCAATACGGAGCCTTGATTTCAAAGGCCACACAACCGCCTAACGATGATGAACATATAAGCAAAATAAGCGTACAAGTTGCAGGGAAAATATATAGCACTCTGAATAAACCAAGAGAGTTGATGCCAATGAGAGGGAAAGATATTTTATTGTACTACTTGATATTCGCCCATAATAACTTCTACGTTTTCAATAAATACACAATATAGAACACAACAAATACACAATAGAGAATATACCAATGAATACACAATAGTGACCATCTCGTTGTGGTGGAGACGCCAGGAAACGTAGCCGTCAAACACACTGATGGAAGGCTTTACTGGCGATGACTGATCCATTTACAATAACGATGATACCCTTGCCCTAAGTCCTGGTGCGACTAAGTCCTGGTGCGACTAAGTCCTGGTGCGCAATTCGAAACATTCTCCCGGCCACAAAAGAGTAGAACAACGTCCACACATAGCACGCGGCCGCTGCCCAAACAATGCACCATCACTATCTGTAACAATCTAATGTACAATCCGATTCCTTCTCGCCCGTCCTTTTTTTCTGATGGATTTTTCTTCGGTCTGGTTCCTTGTTTTTTTGGTATCCACCTTGGAAACAACGTTGCTTCTGACGTGTTCAGATTATCATACAAACAGTGCCTGCTATGTTCACGGTTCAGATAGCCATTCAAGTACGCGCAGACGCCTGAATCGTTAGCGAAGAAGCTCCTGTCTATGGCATAGAATGCATCCGATCACTGTCTCTGCTGCCACCATCCATAGGCTTTGACTCATTGCACATTTCGGTAACTTGTAATGTCTAGGGCGATGTCGGCAATTGACACAATTCCTTAAACGTTGCATGTTCGCGCTCACGCATACAATATCTCTTGTGAGGCTCCAGCCAATTTGGATGCTTGCTGGATTGTCTTCACCCTGTAAGTTCACTTCAAATCCCTTAGCACTCCTGCTGCCTCACTTTCCTTGGTGTGCGATGCGATGGATGCAACACCTCGAGACATGGCAACAAGGCTGCTTCGTAGATTCCTTGCAGGGTCCCCTTTTGATTTATCGTTGCGTGCAAACTGCGTACGAAGAACGCAAGTCACTCCCACCGTTGTCTGAAGCGTCGGCCTCGGTTCATGGACAAGGCCTTGAAATGCCCACCCCTGTTAGGTCTTTATAGATACTAAACCTTGCACTCGACGCTGCGAATGAAGCCTCCTGTCATTGTAGTCCAAAGTTGGTCAGATCCTATCAGGAGTCCTTACATTCTTGGGGTAAGGTACAGTCGTCATCAAGTCTGTGGCACGACTTCTGTAGATGCTGCACGAAATCACTGTTCAACTCTGCATTTCGGACGTTCAGGCAAATCGTTGGTTAAGCAATTTTCTGGAGACCATGCTCTGTGTCGCCAAACTGGCTACGAATTCGCACTTCAACGATTCTTTATCGTCGTGTTTCTAGTGGGACGGCTGACGCAGCGCTGGAAAAGAGCCGCTGCGCCTTTCATGAGAGACACAACGAAATCTTGTTGACGGATACGCGAGCCAGGAGCGTTCCTAGACGCGCTGTGTACTGGCGCGGAATGTGCTTCAGGTGTCATTTTGCTCACAGCATTTCAGGGCTGCTTTTGTCTATACATTTTGAAGATGCCGACATTGTTTCCTGCTATTTTATTACCGCCTTTAATACATAACGAGAAGCATGGCTTGATGTTGCGGCTGGCAAAAGGTGGCGCCTTCTTTTTTTACAAAAATAGCGTAAACGTTTTCTGTTACTTGGTCACGTGAGCGTGAGCACTCCTGAAAAGCTTGCAGCTTTCGGAACGAGTTTTCTTGCGGAATACCCGCATCCTTCAATATTGGGCATGGTATTGTGTGGTATGCGGGAATTCTGGTATAGGAGTATTGTAAACTAGAACCAACGAAGGAGCATAAAAGTTTCTTTTCTTGTGTAGGAACGCGTCGAAAGCGACCAATATTTCTCACCTAACTGGATGGAGATGCTCTAAAAAAGTTTCATGACATAGTTACACTGAAATATCAAGTCTCTGTGCGTACTTTTATTTAATCTGTCAAAATAAGTTAAGCTACCGTTCGCACACACAGCCATTATTGCTTCTGATGGTCCAGGTGATAGACAAGACGGGTAAGCCCCTGGGCCCTGGCAAGTGCGGTGAACTTGTTCTCAGAAGCCCGGGCCTGATGCGTGGATACTGGGGACGACTGGACGAGCCTGTCACTGACGCCAATGGCTGGTATCGAACAGGTAAATCGAAACGACAGTATGTAACGCCGCTGCTGATGATAGACGTTAAGTTTGAAGTATGTTGGGGAAGCGTGTTTTTTAATTAGTGTTAAGTGGCGGCAGAACGAATGAAATGAACCAATATAGATGAATTGATATTTTCACACGATGTTGGTTGGTTGCATCTTAGCAAGTTTGGTACCTAATCGGCTTGTGAACTATAGTATTTTACATGCACAAATTGCATAGGAAAAAGAACACAATATAGTTTTAGAATGTAAACTTGCAGTTAAGAAGAAAACAAGATTGTTGTTATAACTTAACAGACTCGCAGGTATACCTGCCATTAGCCGCAATATTAGAGTGAACGATGGCCGTACCATCCAACTAACACTCTTAGGCTGAAAGCGCCTAGTTATTCAAAAGAAGAGGTAGCGAACGGACAGTGTAAGGGAAAAAAAGAACTTGCCGCTATATCGTGCTTTCCATATAGACGAAGCTGCGGAGTTAAAAATAAACTGTTTTGTAGTTACCTGTTTATCGCAGAAAGGGATTAGGGGGGATTGCGCAGAGTCAGATTTATGCAGAAAAAAACTTAGCGTCAGTCATAGGCGAGAGCCCACGCACGCTGTGCGCCATGCCCAAATTTGTATTTTTCGAAGATGGCTGTATTTGCTGGTGCGTTCTACTGTAGTCTTCCTCTTCTCTTTGCGGTAATATCAATATGTTAACAGATGTATATGTAACATCCTATCGTTGACAAGCAATGAATCCTATCAATGTATTCCTACAATAGCTGATATGCGGTGAAGCTTGTGCAGCCAGAACTTATGTGTACAATTATTACTGATTGATATGACTTGCTATCAAAGCCGTTCGGATGCCGTAACGTGCTTCACAAAGTGGCGTTTATTTGACCGTTACCCAAATACGTTTGCCGAAAGATTCGTAGATTTATACTTCTGAGGTTAATTTTTGGGGCAAAAAAAAGAAATCAGCAGTTATTCACATTTTGGGGCCAAAAAGTATTCACTCTGATATGCCTATAAACTTATAGAAAGATATGGGTATAAGAAAGTATACGCCTTCCTAGAAGGGGTAACATCACTCAACGCTGAGACGGTCGCTTGGTAGAAAGGAAATATCACTGGTTAGGCGAAACTAAACAAGACGAAAGTTGGCTTGTGTATCTTCCCTGGTTCTATTGGGGATGGCATGGCCAACCCGGTGGCCCAGATGCCCAGCCCATCTTGTATGGGCCTCGTTCGCTGGTATGGTGGCGCTACCTTGTGGACAACAAAGACACAACTTCTGGATTCCGCGAGCAGGCGACGTCCCGTAGAGTCTTGTTCGGCGGTGTACGAACTACATCACTCTAATCAGAACATCAGCACAAGAATAAAGAATGGCCGCTATTCTTTTTCAACGCGATACAAACAGCCAAACGGTACTTAAATAAAGAGAAAAGGGTTTGCAAGGGCGGCAGGAAAGCGATTCAACAAAACAAAATCGGTTGTATGCAAGCGCGGATCTGTTTTCGCGCCAAATGGACACGCTGCAATTTCGCAAGGGGTTCAACTGAACGCCATCAGCGTCAGCTGCATCGTCCATATGACAGGTTACAATAAAAAGACGAAAACCCGCGAGCCCACTTTCGAAAACAAAGATGAGGGCAGGAGTGTGCGTCTGTGTGTGCGATAATATGTGTCATAGAAGCCGCGATCGCTCCACCAATGGGGACACCCGTGTGCTCCTGTTCTGTGATGCCCCTTGTCCGCCGAAGAGCAATATATTACGGCGTGATGTTCACGCGGTGCCAGCCACTATATCATTTGTTCGGTTTTAGCCTTTGGATCCTTGTCCGGGCATAACTGGAACAAGTTCATAACTGGCAGCATTTGGCGGACAGCATAACGAAGACAAGACCGGCGACGCGACCTTAGCGGGGCTTCCAGAAGTGAATTTCTCGCGTGTAAACCCCAGTGTGCCTGTAAATGTCAGGAAGTGATGTCCATTGTGTGTGTGAAATCACTGCAAAAGGTTCCTGTGTATATTGCGACACCAAGGATATTCGGCTTGAAGAGCCCGAAGATTCAGGTTTGTAGAGGCAGGTCTTTGAAAATGCAACTGCTCCGCTAAACTCTACTTCAAACTGCTGAAACTACAATCAGTTCGTTCGATGGGCTCAGAAAATATCGCGACGCTTTTTAAAGTGTTTTCATAGGTTTATAAACGCGTGCTTTGTATGCGAATACTTTAGGACGTATATGCGCGTGAGGATGCTTTCATGAAAGCCTGTAAACGCTTATTTACCTTGTTTATCGGTCGACATCGACAGGCACACAGATATGGTAGAGCGCACAACAGGATCTATAATTGTCCAGAAAATAATGGTTCCTGGCATTCGGAGTGCCGATGAAAAAAAAGCCATTTGGAATAATGCAGATCGTTTCAAAGCTCATAGAGTTGTACGTGATGTTTGTGTAACTACATGCCGGCGTGGATATTAGTTATGCTCGTGCATGTAACCCTTCTCAGCAAAAATATTTTGCGCAACAAGTTCCGGTTGAACTCGTTTCCTTTCCCCTACTGAGCGGAAAAGGCAAACTGCAGGTTGTACAGCCACATATGTTTGAGATATTTGAGGGTCATTTCAATAAAAATAGAGGCGAGCCTCCGAAGTGTGGCTGATCTGTGTCCAAACGTTTATTGTTGTGTTGCTGTGTAGCGTAAACATTTAGGCTTCTAATGTTTTCATTTTAAAGCTTTCTTTATATTTGTCCGGTATGACTACGTACACTAGAAGAATGCATATCCATGGTATGCTCCATGTATTTTCTGATGAGTGCACAGTTATTATACTGACACCAATGGCTCTTTCAGGAGCTACAAAAATAAGCACCCATTCCGTTCTGTTGGATACACGGCTTTTTTGCAGCGGTGTTACGCCAAGCAGCGGCCAACTATGCAAATGCACCTATGGATCTGTTCTTATTTTTTCTCAGGTACTATGTGCTTTGTGCACGTCGGCGTGGCAGGCAGTTGATCCGTGTACTGCCGTCTGCTTTTAGATGCAACGCATCTCATGCTCGCCCCTCTGTCCTTCCTGCGTCTTTCCGGCGTTGTCCGCACAGCTGCGCCTCTCCTGCTCTCCTCCTTCCGATAGGAACACTCTCTCCTAAACAGCTGCGGGTTGGCGTAGCGCGCTCTCAATCCGTTGCTGGGCGCCGGTGGGCGGCGCTGCGCTCGGCGCTGCGCGCGCTGCGCATGTGCAGTACCCTATCTCTCTCCGCGCTTTCTCCTTCGGGCGCTGTGAATATAAAGCGGCATGCCGCGCTCCGGCGGTCTCAGTCACGGTCGTCTGCCCACCTCCCCTTCGCGTGAGAGTCCCTGGTATAAGCGTAATCAATACGATAGAAAACGCCAATAAAACCCCCCATGAGATGCGTTGCATCACACCAGGGTTCCTGCGAGGGGAGGTGGGCATAATTCTTATTGGAGAAGGTGCGATTTCTAAACAATTTCAGCTCGTACTCCCGCACAACTCGTTAGCAGAATATTTCAGTGAATATAACTACTGTGAACGTAATAAAACGCTGTAATTGTCATGTACTACTTTTCCGGTAGTTCTTTAAATTGAGCCCCTTAGCGAACTGCTGTATATGTTTATTTTATTCTTCAGAAAAATTTTTGCCACCGCTACCAGGTGGCGCCACATATTTGCTTGAAACTGCATTGCACGAGGCTCATAGGTAGCCGACCGGTCAACCACGCATGGCTTACAGGTATCGTTTCTTGGCGTAGGAGACGAGTGCTACTACGACGAAGATGAATGGCTGTACCTGGTGGAGCGCCTTAGCGAATTCATTCACTGCCGAGACCGCAAGGTCCCGCCGGCTGCAATTGAGGCTGTCCTATTCTCGTGCGCCCAAGTCCAGGACTGCGCTGTGGTGGGGCTACCCAATGCTGAAGTCGGTCAGCTGCCACATGCTGTCGTCGTGCCCATCCCTGGTTGCGAGGATCTTGCGCCCTGCCACTTCCAGCAATTTGCTGATGGTTGTTATTTGTTGCCCCTACGTTGTCTCCCGACAAGTGCCAGATTCTTCTGAAACGTCATTACGCCTTGGAAAAGAGATAACTGACGTTTCGTTTAGGGAATAAAAGAAAAAGTTGAAATCAGTTGCGTAAATCTACAATACGGAATAATTGGGTGATGCAGGGTAGACGCTGATTTTTTTGTTAGAGGTATAGAATAAATCTTTATGGCCTTTGCAGAGAACTGCCGTATCTAGGAAGAATTGTTGTTCTGGGGATAGTAATTTCGAAAGTATTTTCAGGAAAACTTTTATTCATAAGTCGTAGTGATTTATAAATAAAAAGGCTGCCATGTGTGTGTTTACCTAAGATCTTTATGCGTAAACAAAAGCTAAGCCTGTGGGATTGCGTGCGTATATGTTTTTATTACCCTGCATAAGAAACGAGTATGACAGTAGATGAACATTTTCTATAAATTCGAGAATATAGGAGTTCGGTGAACCTGCATACACTATTGCCGAAATATGTCTACTGGCCAGATTTATCCTGGCCATGGTGTACTGGCCGGGTCCGCGGGCTGCCCTGAACCAGAGTTTTTTTCAGTTTTCGCAGTACTGGTACGCTAGTACAAGCTCAAAAACGTTATTAAATTCCCAAACTGTTGTCTAGTACCCTATACTGCACTACCAAAGATGATTGGCACTAACCGGATTACCTACTGCACATTATCGTTGTGAGGAGCAGGTTGCACAAATTCAACCATCAAGATGGACATTGGTACAAATTTTACCTACTCCATACTTGTGTTGTACTCTGTTCAAGCGCCTATTGGACAGACTGAAGGTTTTGGGAGTGTATTTTGTCACAGCAAGAGAACCATTTTCGGGTTTTTAGGGCCGGCAATTCATTATCTCTGCGCGTGAGAGAGCCCCTTGGAAACACTTCTCCGCACAGAGCGCGGTAACACTCCATCACTTTAGGTATATATAATAAAAAACGCCCCCCGTTCTAGAAAAATGGCAATAATGAGCATATGCACGCCGCCTAATTTTTATTCCGTTACTTGGTTTGAAAATGGTAGCCCTTCTCGTCATGAACTCCTTTTTTAAATTCCGGTTACAACGACTGTGCAAAGCCCCGCCCGGGTGTTACTTAAATTTATGAGCGGAGTTGGGTGCTCATGAAAACAGAGTGCATGATATCACATGCGTTTCCATTTTTTGTGTAACGTAGGGCCTCAGCTAAAATAGTGAGCGCATTGCGCTTGGGAAACACATTTATTGACCACTTTAGGGATGCATAAGATGCCTTCAAAAAATTTGTTTGTGTCAGCGCATCCCTGCGGAGTCCTATTTTATGTCTATAGCACTGACGTGGTTGAGGGAACGTTTGATTGAAGCCCATTCGAACTTTTAGCCCGAATCGTGTTGCAACTGGTGACGGGGCACCAAAGGGCGTGGAGGGGGAATCCAGGAAATCAGAGATGAATAAATCAGTTACAAAAAAAACAGTTTCACGTGAAGCACTTCATAGGGCCCAGAAAGTCACCCTGGCTTTCCTCTTTTACATTCATCTGTGCGTTAATATTCACGGCACTGACATCTGTGTTATCAGCGCCAGCTGAGGCTCCCCTACTGCCACCACATTTTCGGCCTCAAAAATTGACTGTTAAGAGAGGATAACTTTTTCGCACAGGCAACAGGTGGGGCGTGAAGTAATTTTATTGGACGAAATGAATCCGTTGTCCCGACAGCTTCCCTGTACTTTCAATTGAAAAGTCTGGAATTGCATAATTGTTTAACATAAAACGTAATGCTACACAATTACACGAATGCAGGTCGGTTGCGGAAAATATGATCATTCATAAGGATGTATCGTCAACGAAGAGTTGCTTATACCCCACCGTAACGTCGTGTATTCTTGTGTTTATTTCGTTTTAGCAAAGCTGCCAAGGTCCCTTCGTCTCGAAGGTGGAGTGACTATCGTGGATAAAATTCCCCGCAACAAGCTTGGGAAGCCGGTGAGACGAGACCTCCTGAAGTGGATTCTTGATCTCCGTTCTAATAACGGAGTAAATTGACTCAAGACATGCATACCTTATTCTGTTGTCAAGTCAGCCTGTCAAAAAGCAAAATAAACTGCATCGACCGTTACGCTTCTCTCTCACACTTTGTCTCCAGTCTTCTCAAAGTAAAACGGAAGGTTTTGCCATTTCTTTTGCCTCCCAAGGGGGATTCTTTTTCCTACCGGTACGACATTGAAACTGTTACCCTAGGCACACGATCTAGGAAATGCAATTGTAGAGAGTATAGCAACATTATATTACAATTCTTGCAGTATTTGTTATCATTTTTATCATTATCGTATATATGAACGCTCGGATAGAAGACCAGCCACCACAGACCCAAAGCTTCTTCTTTTCTGTTATGTTCAATATATGGTTCTTCTGGTAAATTTTGTATCTCACAGGTTCCGTTAATTTTCCTAATGCCTGTACTTCAACCTGCGCCACTGGGTTACCTTTCTTTACCAAATTTACCAATATTACACCCTCCATAGCGCGCCGTAGCTTAACCACGGGTTTGTGGTCTCAACTGAGATTGGAGTTTGTTTATACAGAGTTTCTGTTGAAAGCCTGTTTATTTCATTAGTGTTAAAGCATACCGTGCTTTACCGTCCTCTTATATGGAGCTGATCAAACATTTGCGTCAAAGAGCTACAAGCCCAGATTTGTTTTCGTTTTTTAGAACTAGGAATAAAGGAGTCCTAAATAACTTCAGCCGGTGCATGGATGTACAGGCGGTCACAGAATAAACCAGACCAAGTGAGCGGTGCGCGAAAACTATCGGCGCGACACCTTCCGGCCCAGCGCCTGCTGTCGAGATAGCGGAGGGCGCATGCGTATCCCTCCCTAGAGTTTGTGCATGTCAGTTTCCTTGATTTCGGCTGCAGCACTTTGATCCTCTCGAATGCGGCGCGCCTACCGACAGGGCGTGATGCATGTCAGCAGCCGGCAGCGTGCGCCATCGCTGTGCCGCGTAACTGTGCGTTCATCGGAGAATGTTCGTTCGGCGCTCTTTTCATCATTTTATTGACTGAAACGCAAACTGGCGTTGAAGAAAGGCTGCTATAAAGATTCACACATGACTGAACCAGTGCTGGTCGTTATGCGACAAACACACAGTTGATAGAAAGAACTAAAAGCAGCGATGTTTCTTTTCTTTTTTTTAATTTCGAGTTTTTCCAGTGCGGCATATGAGAGGCGGTTTAAAGATGGAAGGAGGGAAGAAAGTAGGAAGGAAAGAGTTTATTCGCTTCGGAAAAATACACCGAAATACACAACTGTCTATGTGAGGGAATTGCTATCGAAAAGCAATGAGGCGTTTCCTTCCATGTCACCCATTGGACAGTGATAACTATGAAGCGTATAAAGCACGTAATTCGTCTTGCATGGCCATATTCGTGAAGAATGCCATCCCGCGTCCCCATCGAGCAACGGAGGAACATCGTGTGACTTTTCATCGGAGGGACTACTCAGCGGGAAAGTTAATTGCCACCTCACGGGGAGGTCTAGGAATTCTGTAAGCCGCATTATTCAAGCTTACCGCGATGATCAGGGCAGACTCATTGACACAGAGCGCAGCGGATGACCTAATGTCACCAGTGAGGAGCAGGAACTACTGATTGTTGCAGCCGCTTTGGCACATCCCTTCCTGTCTGCAAAAGAGATTCGACAGGAGCTGTCATTGAATGTCTCTTGCGAGACAATTCGAAGACGTCTGAAGGAGGCGGGACTCGGGAGTTGCGTGGCAGCGCAGAAACCGCGCCTGACGGACTACCAGAGGCTGGAAAGGCTGGAGTTCGCCCGGGCGGTGGAGCAGTGGACAACAAACGAGTGGAAGGAAGTTATATGCACTGACGAATCGACTCTCTCCACTCGCTGGGATCAACAGCGGCGTGTTTGGCGTCCGATGAGCTGCAGGTACAAAACCGAACTGTGAAACGTAGCTGTTAATGTGTATTCTAGACGATACATAAATTACTATAGCGCAAGAGGTCAAATTGGGAGCACGGTTTAATGTGACAATTGCTGAGCATTCCTTGGGGGGTCCCGAATGCAACGCTAAGCGTAATTGTTAAGGCTAGGAATTCATAACTGCCTGTTAATACCTATATTTCGGAGCAACCGATATACAATGTCCCTGTAAATTTTATTCAGCTGGGTTCATTTGAAACGTTTTAATCGTAGTTTTATAAGCACCGTTTGTGAAGCGTTTCTTGTCGCTGTTTTTTTACGAAACACTTCAGGTGACCCGCATCGGCTAAAGGGGCATTTTTTTAATTCCAGATGTGGAAAGAGGATGAAATTGATGCATAGTTTTATACAGGATACTGTTCGCCTTCGTGGCAGTGGGGGTGCAGCCTCCCGCTAAAAAATGTGCCAGTAATTTCAATCGATATAAACTATCAAACACGGCGAATATCCTTCCATTCAGTGATTTCCCTACACCCCCCCTAGGGGGTGTGTAGACCCCCCCTAGTTTTTCTGGACACCCCCCCTTGAATCCCCAAATTTCACTCTTGTCAGTCTTTGTATGGACCTTTTTCAGTATCGATCTCCGCATGCGCGGGCTGCCCGTCTGCTATTCTTGGGAGTAGCCTCTGGCAAAATGAACGAAAGTGCGCCCCCCGAGCTTGCTGTTAGCGTTGCACGTATTTATTTCCTTTTTTCCGACAGATCGTGGCAAGTTGGTATGTGCACAGAAAAAAGGCTTTCAAAGGAAAGGGGCAAAGTGGTTTGAGGCTGACCACGCTGCGAGCACATTGCTACCAGCCAAGTAGTAGCGGAAAGCGCTACGGAAGCTAATCCTGGCGTTTTAATAAATCGGGAGCGTACAATCGGTGCCTGATTTATAAGTGCTGCATAATTTGTGTACTACCTAAACATTGTTTCAAGAACTCAAATTTCGTCACTGGCTTTGGTAACAAGTTCGAAAATGTCCTTATACGTTGAAAAATGGCGAGAAATTAAAAAAAAAAACTGAATACGGACCTTTCATGGTAAAAAATGAATTTCTCTATATTTGTTTTTTTTCTTAGATTGAATAGAAAGCACCGCCTCTCAGGTGTATATATATATATATATACATATACAGAAAATGAAAAACGTACGTCACGGGGATGAGCGTTTGGTTAACAGACATCTATTATGTAACTAGTGGGATAAAAAAAACAGCTTTTCTAGCTTTTCTATTCGATGCCTGGGGAAAACCCTGCTTTCATTGATTTAGCTAGTATACCCTCCGAACATCTTCAGAGATAGCTTTCCTCGGAGATATTTTTCCTGAATTGATTTCTGTATTTTGCCAGATGGTATTTAGATAATTGATTGATTGTAGGGTTTAACGCGCCGACGCAACGCAGGCGATGAGGCGCGCCGTAGTGGAGGGCTCCGGATTGATTTTGACCACCTGGGGATCTGTATCGTGCGCCGAAATCTCATACACACGGGCGTTCTAAGTGCGAATGCACTTCTTAAGCGAGCCTGAATCGTCCGCCGCCGTAGTCCGCATAGCAACAGCTGCGGGTGCGCGCGCTCCTCGTCTTCCTCCTCGTCTTCCCTAGCAACGGGGGGAGATGGGCGCGTGCTACTCTCCTCCTCCTCTCTCCGCTCAGTGACTGCGGGTGTTGGGCGCCTCCTCATGACACATACCCACGTGAGGGATTGCCCAGGAATCGGGCGTGAGAAGGGCTAATGCACCCGCTTAAAGGAGTACTGACACGAAATTTCAAAGCTGAGATAACTATGTAAAACGCTTCCTTTTAAGTGCGAATGCACTTCTTAAGCGAGCCTGAATCGTCCGCCTGAATCGTCCGCCTGAATCATCCGCCTGAATCGTCGTAGGCGTGCGCGTCGACTGGGGTAAGCTCGAGACCTTCGACCAAGGGGACCACGACCGAGTCGACGAAGAAGGAGAAGAGGCGGTGGCTGCGGCCGTCGACGACGGGGACATCGAAACCGTCCCGGCCGACTTCGACTTGGACGACCCGCTGCAGCTGGCGATCGCCCTCAACGCCGTGTCCAAGACCATGTTCTTCAACGAGGAGGGCGACTGCGGGCCGAGGCGAGTCGAACTGGGCAGATCGGACGAAGGAGGAGAAGGAGCGAAGCGACCGCGCGTGTTCGTGATGAGCGACGACGGCAGCGAGCAGAGGAGCGACTTGGACGCGTCCGACGCCGCGCTCAAGTTGGTCGACCAGTCTCACAGCCTGCACCTGGCTCCGGGCGAGAATCGCGTTCCCATAAGTGCGAATGCAACCGTGCATTCGCACTTACACACTTCCCCCTCGGGGAAGTGCGAGGGAATTTTTTTGCTTTTCGCCTCCATCAGAAAAGCGACCGCTGTGGCCGCCAATCGAACCCGCGACCTCGTGCTCAGCAGCGCAACGCCTTAGCCATTGAGCCACCGCGGCGGGTATTTAGATACCAGCCCGGATACACCCACAGCGTCCTTCCCAGTGGGAGGTGCTCTGTCAGCGTATGGGGCGCAATGAGTGCGGACGGCCTGGGACCCCTCGTAAGAATTTCTGGGCCATTCAATGCCTCCAAGTACTGTAACATCATTTCGACAAGTCTGCTCCCCTACGTCCTGGACGGGTGCTTCATCCTGCAACAGGACCAAAGCCCTGACTTCACAGCACGAGCCGTGAGCTCACAGCTCGAGGACCACGCATTGCGACCGCTGCGGTGGCCTCCGTGCGGGGCAGACCTAAATCCGACAGAAAATGTGTGGGGGATTATGAAGATGAATCTCGGCAAACGAAATGACAGCGGTCGCACGGCGGACGAGCTGTGGCAGGCAGTGGAAGATCGAAAACGACGGAAACTTCACACACAATTAATAAGGAGAACCACTCGGACAATCACAGGTCTTTTTTTTTTGTTCCGAACCGAATAAACCTTCGCTGTATTCAGTTCTTGCTATCAACTGCGTTCGTCGCATAACGACCAGCACTGGTTTAGTCATGTGTGAATCTTTATCGCAGCCTTTCTTCAACGCCAGTCTGCGTTCCAGTCATTAAAATGATAAAAATAGCCCCGAACAAGCATTCCCAGATGAACGCACAGTTACGCGGCATCAGCGCATGGCGCACGCTGCCGGCTGCTGCAAGCATCACGCCCGCTCGGTAGGCGCGCCGCGCAAGGCGCCGCCGCGCGTCGCATTCAAAAGGAACGGAATGCTGCAGCCGCAGTCAAGGAAACTGGCATGCACAAACTATAGGGAGGGACACGCATGCGCCCTCCGCTATCTCGACAACAGGCACTGGGCCGGAAGGTGTCGCACCGATAGCTATCGCGCGCCGCTCGCTTGGTCCGGTTTATTCTGTGGACTCTGTACATGTAACCAAATAAAGCAATGTATTAGCAACCTCCTCCCGTAAGAGTTTTTTGAAATCGATGAGTATTAGCTGCGAAATCGTAAATAAAAAAACCGTGCATTATCGTCGCGCCGCATTTCCTCCTCCTTTCAAGTTTTTCGCTGTTGACGGTGCGCGAGCATTCCCTCCAATGATGCTGCGCTCCTCAGCGGTGACGTACTTCCGCTATTGCGCTCCTCAGACTGCCGTCTGGGCCCCTATTCTCGACTGCGCAATTTGCCGGCAATTCGCCTTTTTTTTTTGCGCTAGCACGACGTAAGCAATCAGTGACGTGCTGCACCTATAGGTACGACGACATGCAGTGTAATTTGACGATTCACTTATAAAGATCGCAATCAAGGTATCAAATATTGAGAAAGACAGATATAAAAAGACTTGGCATGTACTTTAAAAATTAAGACGGTAGCTGAGACTGGCAAGAAAAACAAATTTCTGCAGCTAAAACTTTGCGTCAACACCACAAGGCGATCGAGTAACGTGGATCCAAAAGCGAGCGAAAGGCGGATGTCGAGCTAAAGAACATCACAGAATTTTTTCACCGCGTCTATTTATTTCTTTCAATCGCTTTTAGTAACATAGTTGGGCTCTCTGCTTCAATGCAAGCTTTGTTGTGTTTTCACCTTCCCTGCCGCCACCGCCGCCACGCCATCATCTGCTGCTATGTTACAAGTTTATGGCCTGATCAGAGAAGAAGACGGCGGCGACCATTGCTTGTGTGACATATAAGAGCAGCAAAGCGCTACGCCTGATAACCGCGGGGCGCACCGATGTCGCCGATTCACTCATTCGTCAAGCTACAGTTCAATCTACGCTGTAATGAACAAACGAGTCATTTTAAGTGCGAATGCACTTTATAAGCGACCCCATACCATCCACCGCCGGCGGCGGCGGCGGCGTCGGCGGCGGCGGCGGCGTCCGCAGTCCTCCTCTCTCTATATAAAAAAAAACAGCATCCGGCGCCAGGTTTCGATCCGAGGACTTTGCGGCCGCAGCGCGACGCTTTACCGACTAAGCCACGGACGCGACGCTGATATCAGTGTTAGTAACGCGCTTTATATCTTTAACGCATTCAAACTACGTCGTCAGCGGCGTGCGTTGGCGACTCAGCGGCGTTATAGCGGCTTGATAACTGCGTGGTGTACACGTGATACTGCAAACCCGATGGAAGAGATGGAAGAGAAGGCGGCGAGGCGGTGGGCTGCGGGGGCCGAGCGCAAGCGCCGCAAGCGGGCCGACAACCGTGCATTCGCACTTTCACATTCTCCCCCTCGGGGAAATGCGGGGGAATTTTTTTCTTTGCTATTTTTCTCTGAGTTCGATCATGTGACCCAGCAGCTTACTAGAAGGTGCGTAGACAAATACGATGCATTGGGTTCTCTTTGTCTTGGGGAGACTTGTACTGCCCTCTTATGTTGCGGTTACGCCAAATAAATAATTTTTATCTTATTGCCAAACATAAATGCAAAGTACGGCACGTTATTTGTACGCTCCCTGATCGCTGACTTGGAAACAGTTGAAACTATTATTTCTTCCGGTGGAAAGCATGCTTTAAACCGCGCGTCATGCGAAACTGCGCCTGCTGCAAATTCGCGGACATTTCGCGGCGCCGAAAGCCGGAAAAATTTTTCGCCCTATTTTGCTTGTATTTTTCGACAAAAACATCCGCCATTTTCAAGCTGTTACGTAGCATTAGGCTACGTCACTTTTACGCAGGCTGAAGTTGCCAATGCATGACGAAATCGTTCACGCCAACTGTTTACATTACGTCATGCCTCCTTCGCAGCAAATCACAGAGAGGGCCTGTACTACATGCATTATTGTTGTTTAATAGCAAATACAGGTGTACGTTGTCACGTCTAGTGCTTTTAGTTTGTTTTTTCATTGCCGGCCAAGAATTATGGGCTTTCAGTAAAGCGAAATAAGGCAAACTTTAGAACTGGTGCCCGTAAATGTCATAAAATGTCAAAATGACGACACCACACAGAACCGCCTTGTCAACGGGAAGCACGTGACCGAAATTGAAAGCCAATCAGGAAAGCCTTCCGGCAAAGTGCCGGCAAACATGACGAATTGCCGGCAATTTGTGCAGTCGAGAATAGATCCCCTGGTACGGGCAAGCTCTTTTGGCTTTTTTATCTTTGTTGACACCATGGATCCCGCACTCCGCTCAAGGCTGGAAAAGCGAAAGAAAGACCTGGCCACATGTTCGCGGCCTGGCCTTGCCCTTTCGCGGTGTACGTTGCTGCGGTTGCTATCGGCGGCCCGTGACTTTTTGTCGTCGGCGAACTCACAGCCGCACGGGGAGGATCGTGCGCTCGTTCCGTTTAATGCACCGCGCACAGTTTATCAAAAAAGCGTCGTCTCAGATGTTGCCCCGCTGGTGCCGGGTCTTATTTTGCGGTGGTGGTAATTCCTACCGGCGGCATGTGAAGAAGACATTGTAAACGGATACAGAACCCATGCACAAAACGCACCGGTTCGGATTGCTTTATCAGTCGCGATGAACGGGAAGGCGCAGAGCAAACCAGCACCGCACTCGAGCAGCGTGCACACGTGTTCTGACAAGCTGCGCCCATATATCTTGTGAACGGTAGTAATAGAGAGTTTTAGAATAACGCACACAGCTATACGCAAACAGTTAGCGAGCTCTATTTTTTCGCACTGCGCATATGCTGTACATTGAACCACTTATGCGTTTAGCAGACGAAAGAATAGCAGAGGATCTTTCAGCAAAATAGCTTGCGTACGTGAGGCCGCTTGCGTTTCAAACATGGCAGCAAGTAGCGCGACAACCATCCACGGTTGCGCTCTTCTGTGGGCAGTTATTTGCTTCCGATAAACGAAGTTCTTTGCCCCTGTGTTTTTGAATACTTCGAGTGGTTAGCACGTCGCCCTCATGCAGATCTGTATCGTCGTAACATCGCTGACTGTCCGAACGAAGCTTGTAGCTAAGCCAAGACAGCGACCGAAGCTGTGTGTATGGGTGTGTGTGTCAATGCCAAACGCATCAGTCCGGACCGGCCAACCAAGCCCTCTTCTTCTACTCTGTCCACTCTCCCCCGATCGTTAGCCTTCCCAGCGCTTCAATCATGTGTCCAGTTCAACTTGGGGTTGCGCGTAGTGGATAGCGGCAACGTTGGCAAAACATGCTCCGCCACTCTGAGCTTTCTAGCGCTGGCGCGAGCGCAATTTCTGTGACAATGTCAAACAACGGTTGTTTTGGCAACAAGCCAGAAACCATCCTCGAGGTCAGTTACGGTTGAGTGATCCCGCTTCACTCGGGGTCCCACCTCGCGACATGTGAACACTGCAGGCGTACCACTCACTCCCATTGGGAAGTGCGCGATGCGTTTGGCATTGTAAAAATACAGGACGCGATGGTGTCTGTGTTGTGGAGGCGTTTGTTTCGCAATGAAATGCGGGGTGGATAGTGGTTCCGATGGTCTGGATTATCTTTCTCGAGAGACGTACGACTCAACCTTGCATGTGGTATGTCAGTGGGCGTGGCTAAAAGCCATCTCGGCTTGCGGGCCAGTGTGACTTGCTGTTCGTCCCCGCAAACCGCGCGCGAGGTGAATGCCGAATTTACGACGGGCAGGAGGAGGCAACCGATCGTCCGTCACTCGCGCTTTAGACTTGCAACGCATGTTATGACGTTGTGTTCGTTCGAAACGCATCTTTGGTTGTTTTAAAGCATTCAATACAAACGGTTAAGCGTTTGTTTACACTTGTTTGGATAGTCGTAAAATGTCCAAGCACTCCGGCACTCCGCTGGCAGATCAGCCGGCGAGCTGACGCTTAGCAGACGGCACATCTCTTTGCCGGAAGTGCGTGAAAAATCCGCCCAATAGCAGGATGTCTGCATCATGACGCACACCTGGGAATCAATGACGTAGACATGTGAATATGGCGGCGTCCAAAAACACGCAGGGAAGGGTGAGAAAAGGGCGACAAACTTTGCAACAAAAGCGTGAGCTTTCCGCGGCGCGTAAAAGAGTAATAATTGGCAGAGAAGACGTTGACGACCCAATCTAACGATTGCTCTAGTTCATTTAGTGTGCTCAAAACGCCTTTCAGGGCCTCTTTAAAGGCTGGCTATGTAGAGTTATTTTAAGTCGTTCAGCCACCGTACTGTTCGTTGCTGAGAGTTGTTTCTACGTGCTTACATTTCAACACTTCTTCACTGCCTGTTTTCAAGAAGCAGATTTTATGTGCCCCGCGACGAGAAATACTTGCTGTTGTGAGCAGCGGATAGCCCATAAATTGGAAATGCGTACGGGGAACACACTTCTGAAACGAAGAGGTGGCGAGAGGTGAAACAGACCAAAAAAAAAAACAAAGCCCCTTTTTAAGAGCCCCATGGTTGAAACAGGAAGATTGGTGTCATGGAACGTGAGCCAATGTGCCGCATGCAAAACTGCTTCGACCATGGCGGAATAACTCAATCGGATAGATGTAGGTTTCATAACACAAAAAACCCCGGGTTCAATTCCAGCCACGGGAGGTGATTTTTTCGTGAGGCGCTCAAAGTGCCTTCGCGTATCACCATCATCGTTTTGGGAAACCCGATGTGTAAGGTTGGCGTTCTTTCAGGTCGGTATGTAGCGGCATGAAGCGGCATCAATCATAGAAAGCTTCGCTTTAGAACACCGAATTGTCTGATGCCACTTGTGGCTCCTCCAGTACTGGAGAGTTATGGCTCCATAGCGCGCCAGGAAAAGCCGTCTGGTTTTGTCAGCTGCAAGAAGGAGAAATCGAAACTAGAGCCAGCCATTCGTCACTCTCCGGCCACTCGCGATTCGCTGCATCCAAGCACCCAAGGGGACGCTGTCAGTCTCCCTGGTGTTGTAGCATTTGGTGTACCGGCTAGCATGTGTCTTAGAATGGAACATGATTTGTCGTCGGCTGTTACGCCAGTTTGTGCACTGGCTATGCTCGTCGAGCACTCAACTACGCCAACAAGGCTCAAGCAGAAGATCATTGCATTCAGGAAATCACTGAATCTGAAAACGCCGAATAAACTCAGCGGATCATTAGGTAAGCATGGTCAAACGTTTGTGCTTGAATCACTAGTGTTTCGTAACGCTTCTCCAGACTGCACTCCGTTGTTTAACTTTAATTTTTTGCCCGGAAACGTGCGTTGTCTGTATGAAGGCTTTTTCTGTTGACAGCACCAAGTGACTGACCTGCAAAAATCTCAATCACGTGGGCCAATGTTCAGCGATAACTAAAGTGGTCAAAAAATTGGAACAAAGCAATATTATGCTTGGACCTGCTCTACCTGTTTACAAGGTGCCACATGGCAGTGAAGGACGCAGAACAAAAGTCGGTGAGAGAACACTGAAGCTGGTCATCAGCAGGAGGAGCCCTCAGTGAAAGATTTTCTGGCCTGTGTTATGCCATTTTTAACAAAAATGACCGATCTGATAAACCGGCAAGATAAACTAGAAAATACAAACGAGCTTCTAGCAGAGAAACACGACGATGTGCTGACTGAACTGAAAGAACAACGTGAGAGATGATGGCGGTAGAAATCTCCGTAGAGCACATGTCTTTACAGTGCGACGTGTACTGCTGACACTCAAGGGACATAATCATGACCTCAAAGGCTTACAGGACAAACGCATTTGCTTGGAGACGGCTTTTCTAAAGCAGCAATCTGAATGGAAAAGGTGAAGCATGCCGTACTAGATTTGGAGCGTCATTCGCGATGGAGGAACGCTGACATCCATGGTGTGCCGCAAATTCCGAAGGAAAACGTGAAAAAACACACGTGCGTTGTTATCGAAACGACTTGAGCTGAGTCAACCTCTGTATGAGCATTTAGAAGCTATTCACCGCATTAAGGATAATGAATAGATGGTCCCTTCAATGCTTGTAAGATTCACAACTACAACGGTAAGGCACCCGTCGCTTCGGAAACGATATGCGCTGATGGAGGAAAGGTTCTGTAATAATGAAAACGGAATAAACATAACAATGTAATACTTGTGCGGGACTTCAACATTGGTATAATTTCACCAAACACATTTTGTGTTCCTGACTATTCAACCTTCAGTTTTGGATGTGGTTTGGAACACCAAATGTAGGGAGTTACCCGAGGAGAACCATATGAGACCAGATTTGCGCGCCCTGTATTGTTTATATATGTGCGTATTGCAGACATGGATGTGATTTCTGGTAGTATAACCCAAAACGATGCGGACCATTACTTTGCCAGAATTTCAATTCTTAGCCATGGACATTGCAGTACAGGCAGAATGCACGCCGAAACCAAAAGCGTACTCGTCGATAGAAAAGTATGGGAAATAGTTAATTTCTTTGATTTGGATTCTATCATTCAGAGCGACCATTCATCGACCTGTGATCAATTTATATGTAAGTTTCAGAAAATGTAATGGCAATGCCAGAAAATGTACAGGCAATGCCCAAAAAACATAAACTCGAAAAGCCGGAGGCTCGAAAAGCCATGGATAAACAATGAAATAATGAAATAACAAAAAAAATGAAAATTTAAGGACTAAGTTTTCTAAAACAATGACTGTGGCATCTCTGCAAAAAATGCAAATCCAACCTGGGTTTTACGGAAGAATTAAGGCAGTTGAGAAATAAGCTCACTGCTAGGTTACAAACGGCAAAAACTGTACTACAAAAATTAATTAAACAAACCGAGGAAAGCCACGAGGAAAATCTAGAACATAGTAAACTCGTTAGGTGGGCTAGCAAAAAGAAATTTTATTGGCGAGACTGTTAATACTACCTTTCAAGGGATTCAAAGGCGTGCATTAGCAAATAATTTCTATAAGTGTTTGGCTAATGCCGCTCCTAAATTGCCGAGTACAAATCTAACAGTGCGATTTTGAATTCAACTGTACGGTCAAATGTGCGCTCAACATGCATGTATGATTTAGCTGAACTGAATATGTTATCCGTGCTGAGAACGTCGCCCTTGAAAAGATCTGTAGCATATGGTTGTATCCGCGTTAGGAATATTTTTATCAGGTTTCATAACTGAGGAAGTTACTTCACTACATTTTGTGAAGCATATCAAGCGCGGGGGTGATAGCATTAAAATGAAGGTATCAATAATACGTCCCATTTACACAGGTGCACCGAAGAAGGGTATGGTTATTATAGGCCTATTGCTATATTACCTGCCGTGTCGTGTTCACCTGAAGAATTATTTTTAAAATAATGACTTCTGTTTGTGAAAAGTAAAAGCAACTATTAACTACTGAATACGAATATTGCGAGGATAAAAGCACAATCACACTACTAGAAGAACTTTCCTTTCAGACTATGCAAATTAGGGAATCTATGAGAAAGTTGTAGTCGGCCTTTATATTAATTACAAAAGGCATTCGGTTCCGCAAACAATAATGTGTTAATAAATAAGTTATCGTGCTTGGGATACGCTGGGTATATGCTTAGCTATTTTCAAGCTACTTCAAGAGCGATATCAGGTTGTAAGGATTAATGGCGCTAATAGTGACTTTTACCATTGAAGTGTGGTGTCCCACAATCATAAATTCTAGGACCTTTACTGTTAAAGTTTTACATAAGCGATTTGGCACAGTTGTTTCTAACCTATAAACTATTCCAGAACGCAGACGATATGGCACCGTTATTGGTTAGTCTGAGGTTCATAAATGGAATTACATTAATCCAACATGACATCTATAAACTAACTACATGATTTCACAGAAACCATTATTTTATAAATCGTCAGGCAATTCAATTCACTTGTTTTTACTGCGCGTAGAGAAAATTAAATTTTTCGTTTGAACTTTTCTTCATGGATACCATACCCGTCGCGCACTTCACTGACCCCCTATTAAGCAGATAAGCAAACTGAGAGAAACAATAATCACATTTAAACTGCAATAGGCGCGAAAAAGACAACAAGTTTCTTCTGCCACTATTATGACGTTCCGTATGCTCAACCACAACCTACCTGCTGCGGCAGAACTTCGAAGCGCGCTACGGCACGAGGTCAGGGAGTGACGAGATATATACCTACAGCACGTGAAATGCCGCTACTGCTTCGCGGGTACTCATAACACTTTGCCCCTGTGCAAGCTCTTCATCACTGCTCGCCTGGTCGTTTATGGCATCCGTTTTCTCTATGATGGTGGCCTCCACGATGCTGCCAGTTGTGAGGTCTGAGTACACAGCACCTGGTCATCTACCGAGACGCATTCGTTGGCCGTCACAACCATACTGCGTCACAACACGCACTTTATGTGTTTATGGACTCCTGCAACTCCGTGGCCGATCTGGAAAACTCACTGTTGTCGGCACATATTGTAGCTGTATGGACAGCTTCAGTGAAGACAGCACTGTGCCATAAGGCCGCGGCAACTCACCCGCGAGCCCGTACGGAGCAGCCCGGTATCGGTTAGCTGCTGCGCTCAACAACGCGTGTGGATAGGCGATTTCGTTACCACACAAGAATTCAGAGATTGGGAACCCGTGAATGTCTTCGATAAACAGGCAATTTCACTGTAGTTGTCTTCGCTGTAGTGGCGTTCACAATACTAGGAAGCTTAGGATTCTCCCGAGGCAATATGGGATGTTTCGTTGTACAGGCTATTTTGTAGTAGAAGCGTTTATTGTAGCGGCGTTGGAGTGTTCGATCATCTGTGCGCGCGTGTGTTGTGTGCGTGCCTGTGCTTGCGTGCGTGTGCGTTTGTGTGTGTGTGTGTGTGAGAGAGAGAGAGGGGATGGGGTAGAAGATTATTTTCGTTTGAAGTGGAAAAACTACATCTTAAAATTTTTATTGTTTTCTAATCAAGGCAACAATGTAGACAGCGTCAATAATCATTTCCAGAATATACCGTATTTACTCGCATAATGATGGCATTTGCGTAATGATCCCACCCTTGATGTTTGTCGTCAAAATTTGATTTTTTAAATTTTCCGCTCGAATAACACACCCTGAACTTGCTGCAGCAGTATGTCATTATTGTGCAAAGTTTAGCTGATGATGGTGGTGCTTACCTCTTTTTCCTTCCCTTTCAAAGCAGGCATGGCTACGTTATTGCCACAGCCTTGCTGATATTAGCGATATCGGCAAGCATACATTCAATATTGATGAGCACGAAATTCTCACTAAATGAACATAATATACTCACAAGACAAATAAAAAATGCGCTACGCTTGCTGCCTCGGCCGCCATGTCTGTTTCGATGTCCTGCACTGTGGAAGCGACAGCCACGTATTGGTTGCCCCTGTTCTCACCTCGCTGCAAACTTGTTCTGGCGCATTCCGTAATTCGTGAAAATACTGCATTTTCCGTCACTTTGCAAAGCAGCCTGCGGCGGTGTGTGGAGTTTTTATTATCTAATTATGGTTATTTATATTATGTTCGTGACACCTATAGTAAAAATTCTTACCCGCAACTTGCTTGCGTCTTCTGCGCTCAAAAGTTGCGCTCAAAAAATTTTTCCTCGCGTATGAACGCACCCGTAATTTTTCATCAAATTTTTTGGAAAAAAAGTGCAATCATTACGCGAGCAAATACGGTAGTCATTCGGTCAGCACTAGAAATAGGAGCAGATCAGCCCCAATGTGAATCGAAGTTATCACAGGAAAGGGAGGGCCTTATTGAAAAGCGCCAAATTATGTTAGTATCCATTGACATGGCCTAACAGAAATGGCTGGGTCTCCAAATTGATCAACAGTTGCAAGGCTTCCGTCATTCACGTGTTATACGTGGCAACAGTTGAGACATTGCTGAAACATGGAGAAAGCTTGAAAACGACTCGAAGGAAAGTCGCTATAGGCAACTGTAAAATTTCGCACGCGGGGATAAAAATGTCAAACTAACAAAAAATATCCCTGATATACTAAAATAGCAAAAAATTTGATGCAAAATTGCACGATTCATACGCTGACTGAGAGACACAATTTGTCGCTACTGGTATTACACAGGTTCCGCCTGTTAGGAGAGATGACATGACAGCGGCGGTCAAAGGAGTGAAGGGTGATGCTGCGTGAGATGACTGTTTTACGGCCTATACATTATGCCTTGGTGAGGACATTGCGTTCACCAAGTTTCACAGCCATTGTCACAGTGCCGGGAGACATTATTAGTGCGAAGACCCAATTTAGTTATTCCCCACACAAAGCGGAAACCAAAGAAATAAAAAAATTAGTCCAATCATCCTGATTTCAGTTCCAGGCAAGTTATTCACAATAGTAATTCCCATTGAAATACAAGCCCCGTTTGACCAGTAACTAAGGTGCCCCGAGATCACCGAGTCGACAAGCTATACATTCCGTTCTTTCGGCATTTATTTGATGGTGGCGCAGAACCTATACTGCTGTACCAAAAATTCCTACGTTTCATATACGAAAGGATACCCGGGAACACGACACAATATATCCACATTTATTTATAGCCCATCTCGAGGGGGCCTTCAGAAATGTTATCTAGAGGAAAACAGAGGTACCAATAAATGAGAAATGTCTGAGTCACATAGCGGTTGCCGATAAACTTGCCCTATTAAGTCAAACACATAAAAAATTACACAGCATGTTTCGTCTATTGAGCTTAGTATGTTCGGATGAAAGGTTTAAAATCAGCACAAAAAATTTAAAGGGTACTTTCAATAATGATCCCATGAAACGCGACTTCAAGTTGGGTAACAAAATCTTGGAAACGGTAAGCGAGTTTACGTTTATCTTTGGAAGTCAAAAGTGCTGATCCAAAACACCAGGACGAAATTTTCTGCAGGAAAAGAATGAGGTAGTCTGCCTTCTGCAGAAGTTTTACTTTTCTGATCAGTAAGCTTTCTTCCGACTTAAAAGATTTTTTTTTCGAGTGACTAACGATACCTGCAGTGCTGAGTCACCGCTCTGTCTTTTTTTTTTCTCGTAGCTCTCTTGTTGCCCCATGAGCATGGCCTGACTGCTAAACATTAAACACTAAGAGACGCTTAAACAAGAACTAAACAAAATATGTCTCATAGTAGCGCATAAACCACGGATTCTACCCAGCTTTCGAAACGCCCAAATTTTTACATTAAACACAATGGAAACCCTTGTTAACAGAAGTTTCTTTCCCACTGGCGGTAAACCTCGGAATTATTTTTAAGACCATCACAATGTGTTCATATGTTGCTGATGTTTCGTTATGAGCATATAAAGTTCACAACTTCTTCTTAAAGGGGCACTCAAGTTAAAATACAAGTTGCTTTTGATCCATAAATTAGCTCAGCGAAAACACGAATATCCAACTCTAAGCCATAACTTTTCTCAAATATTGTTACGTGGCGAAGACGCGTAAGGTGAAGCTATTTATAAGTCAGAATGAGCTGGGAAGCACTGGACTAGGCAGTAGCGTGAGTCCGGGGCCAAGCGTTGTCGTTCTCGTCGTCTTCCATCAGCGGCGCAGCGCCCACCGCATGTTTGGCGCGAACAGGGATTGCCCCGTCACATGACCCCCGGCGAAAGAGGCACCGTCTCGGTGCTGTCTAAGGAGAATCGGTCAGCGGGGGCTGATATGGCTTGAGGCGGGCGACATGGACAACACTGGTAGGCGGGACAGTAGAGGACGAGGCCTAAGTACGTCACATCTGTGACGGGACGCAACACTTTGTATGGACCGGAATAGGGTTGGAGCAGTTTTTCGGACAGGCCAACACGACGTGCAGGGGACCAGAGCAGGACGAGGGATCCCGGAGAAAAGTGGACCGCGCGGCGACGTTCGTCGTACCGTGGCTTTTGTGAGACTTGCGCCCATCACTATTAACGACAAGGAAGAAGATCGGTGGAGGGCGCAGCGAGCCCGGGCTCGGAATGGCTGCCTGTAAATAGTCGGGTAAATATATCGCTTCATCGGCTCAAGGTTCGCGTCATCTGCCGCCACGTTACATTTGGTAGAGTGTGCGGGTTCGTCATGCCCATCCTGGCCCCAGCACCGCATCGCATGGACGTGGACGCAGCCGCCAAGGACAACGAAGCCGCGCCGGGCCGCCCCAGCCCAGTCGAGACCAGAACAAGACGATGTCCCCCGCCTCGTGTCCCCAGCCCGAATGACCCAAATGAAGGCCAGCCGAGACCAGCCCATCCAGACACGCCGACGATGTGTTCCCCCACCCTTCCGTCTGACGTGGCTCGAGGACCTTCCGTGCTTCGTCATGGCTGACGCCATTGCTGTTGCTGGGCCAGGCATCATCAACGTCGTCATCCTCATCCATGGCGGAAAGTGATTCGTCACTGCATTTTTCATCCCATCCGCATTCAATCGCCAATTAGCCGCGTCGTCGACCGGGATGGTCCTCATCGACCGGGGAGGTGATGTCACGGGACAGGACAGTACCCGCGCTGGCATGGCCCATCACTATTAACGACAAGGAAGAAGATGGGTGCAGGGCGCAGCGAGCCCGGGCTCGGAATGGCTGCCTGTAAATAGTCGGGTAAATATATCGCTTCATCGGCTCATGGTTCGCGTCATCTACCGCCAAGTTACAATATGGTAAAAAACAGCAGAAATGTGTAACAGGTGCCGGCTCGGCGCCACAAAAGAAATTAGGTACATGAATCGGACGTGCCGCTGTAGACGATGATCATGTGGAAAGCAACAAGCGGAAAGAAGAGCAGGTGGCCAGGAAGCGAAAGAGAGGTGGCATGTCGAAGGCAAGAAAAACGACGCGGTTAGAGAGTTCTCCGCTGCGCGTCAACGCAAGAGGGGCCTTGTGGCGCAACTGCATCTTCCTTCTGCTTTTCAAGGCTGCTAAGTCGTGGCTGGGTCTGCAAAGTACGGTCGCCTTTGAGCGGGGAGGAGAGCATTGGCTACAGCGCCGCGTCATCTCTCGGACACAACGCCGCCGATGGCACGTGCACCGTGCCAGTGCATCTGCTCCTGAGCACAAAAGCCACCCACCCTGCACGTCAGCCTGAACTCTTCTAGAATACGACTTTGTATTGTAAATCTACTTTCTATGATATAATGTTCTTTCATTTCTGTATACAGCAGACCCCCGTTAAGGCGAACTCGAACAAACCCAAATATTTGTTGGTATTATCAGAAATTCGTCTTAAGCTGAGGTTTTTTGCATTTCAGACGTTACAAGAGAGCAAAAATCGTCTTCGTCTTAACCATATAGTTCGCATTTTACCAACTTCGTCTTAACGGGAGTCCGCTGTATTTTATGTTTTCACGCTAACTGTATAAAATTGATGTTTTTTGTTTCCCGAAAGCAACATGCCTGGTTCTTCTCCCCCGGATTGCCTATACTTCTCACCATGAATAAGTTCCGTACCGTCTCCCCTAACCTGAAGCCTAAGGAGGGGTGATTAATGTAGTGTATGTGTATATAAAGATTGTAAGTCTCTATCTTACCACCAAACACGCGCTGATTGGGCGCCCCAGAAGCGCTGGTGGAAGGAGCAATGACGCGCATGCTGAGGCGCTGGCACGCTCTTTTCTGTTGAACCAGATTTAAGCAAAAAAATGCAAGACTGACTGACCGTAAGTTGTCTTCGTGTCACGCGCCACGGCATGCTAAAAACTATGCTTTACAGGAGGGAACCTGTCGTTTGAAACCACTTTATAGACGGATTTTAACAAATGTCTGTTATTATTGCAATTAACTCCTGAATATTCCTGTATTTTAAATTAGTTTAATTGATGTTAGCATATTTGAACCGGTTTTATTCATTATACACTTGTTTTTTCTCCATCTCTGACACCTTGGTTTACCGTGACATGAGACGATGACAGGAGACGCCGACAGCCTCCCCGCCTCCCCTCCCTAGCCCCTAAGGTGCATCGGCTCTGAAACAATCTATTCGTTTCTATTCCGAGCAAACTTTCGTGACACACTTTTTGTGTACATTTGCTCGCTTGTTTTGTTTTCGTTAGAGCCTACCCAGCGGGTAATTTTTAAAAACAGTAGCACCCAGGTATATGTAACCGCTCGTTGGTTACGCAAATTGGTTCGAATGAACTGAAAGATTTCTCGAGCAAAAAATATTTGTACACCAAAACGGCTGGGGCACGCGAGGTGTTCGTTACAAACGTGTTAGCCCTATAAACATTGTCTTTGTACACTTGTGTACGGATTCAAAATTCATATGGTCAGAAACAAGTTAATGTAGGCGAAGCGTTTTTTTTAAAGTTGGTTACTCCCTACTGAACAGTCTCTCCAAAAGACGATGTAGAATAACGATGGAAAAAGAAAGAGCCATAAAACCCAAAGGTATGAATCGGATATAAATACCATGCGTATGTTTGGAAAACATAGAAAAAATCTGGCTTGAGCACTTTGAATTCCGTGGCAGAAGTTTGAGGCACAATGGCGAATATAAGAATTAGGCTGCAAAAACTGCGCCCCCCCCAGCTCCAAAATAATGTCGTCATTTTGCCCTTCAAGCAATCTTCGATTAAAAACACAAATGAAAATAACCTAATGTTTAAAGCTATACCCACAATCATTTTTCACGGGCGTAGTTATTCTCTTGTGCCATTGGCTGCTTGGGAGCTCCACGACAGCTCACTGGAGTCCGAGTATTTTTCTCTGATTAAAGTAGGAGACTCCAAGCTCACTTCGCGTTGGATGCACCAGAGCGACCTCGCCACGTGCTGCCGGCAATGCGAACGCCTCACATCCTCCGGCTGGGTCATACACACGAAGGAGATTGCAACATGACCGCTGAGGCAGCTGCTCAGCACTTCGATATTTTGCGGCGACTGTTCACCTGGAAAAAAATCTGTCCAATACATGGCTATAAAAGTCTCAACCTCTGGCAGGTTTTCTTTGTTCGTTCCATAAGGGACAGCCACAACGCTGAAGAAACATCCCTGCATTGTCTTGTTTCATTCTGTGCGCTAAGTAACCCGAAGGTGAGTGGAAACTTGGTTTAAACGAACCCAGTTTGCAGATGGATTTTTCAAACGGCGTTGGTAATATAAGTTCAACAGTATTAGTGAAGTAACCAAGTAGAAATGCCACCACCACATAAATATTAGCCGGAAGGCCAAGCATATCGTACCAAAAAAAAACTTCAACCGAAGTTCCGAAAAGAAAATAAATGAGATTCCCGCTGAGAAATTCACAGTACTTTTTTTCCTTACCACAACTTTTAAAACAATGCTTTTTTGAATGACGAAAGCATAGTTAACGTGTTTAAAACCTAGCGTACGTTTTCCTGTGATAAATTTATTCAGAACGTTGTCTTCTGCGTTATCATGATGATGATGATGATGATGATGGTGATGATGGTTGGGTTTTTTATGGCGCAAGGCCGACTAAGGGCAAAGAGCCCCAGAGAAAAGGTTATTTAATGAAGTGAAGTGGTTACCACAAAAAAGGTAGAAAAAAAAGTGTCAACCGAACATAGTAAAATCAGTTAAAGATAATGGCGATGGCTGGTGTATAGGGCCAGATTTGATTATGCGTGATAGGAAATGAGGTTTAAAAACTTAACGTCTGACAAATACTCAAACACACGTTTCACACAAACAATGGCATCGTCACCTAGAAACAGTGATGGATGTAGTGGGATATGTTGTCTGTAGAGTTCTCTGAAGTGTTTGTATCGTGTTGTGTGAAGTGCCTTGCATGTGATTAGTATGTGCACTACGGATAGGGCCTCTCCGCACCTGCTGCACAGAGGTCTTGGAGATCCAGTGAGCAGGTACGAGTGCGTTGCATGTGTGTGCCCTATCCGTAATCTGGCCAAGGCGACTTCAGAGTATCTATTGCGTGTGTCGGTGGTGTATGGTCCCAAGTGAGGTTTTATCACGTGTAACTTGTTGTCTGTTTGTTCACTCCAGTGTGTTTGCCATGTTTTGCGAAGTTGCTGTCTGATGTGTGGTTTCACGTCGGTGTAGGGTAATGTGGTTATGTCTACTGTATTTAAGAGTGTAGAAGCAGCAGCCATTCGATCCGCTGCTTCGTTCCCGGCTGTACCCCTGTGGCGAGCGACCCAGCAAAGAACCAGTTCAAATTTGCGTACATACACCGACATAATGCCCTTGATGATCAGCTTGACAACGTGGTTCTTCGAAGGCGTTGTTGACGACAGTGCTCGCACAACACTGAGGGAATCTGTATAGATAATGAATTGTGGGATGTGGCTTTGAAGTATGTGATTGACAACAAGAAGTACACCGTAAGCCTCTGCCGTACAGATACTAGTATGACTATTCAGACAGAGTTCTAGTGACATTAAGGCCGGGCCCATGCGCCGCGCAGGACACAGAGGTGGCAGTTCAAGAAGCGTCCGCATAAAATTAAGAACATTCGTACTTCTGATGCAAATACAAGAAATGCTTCAGAATTGCACATGTGGGAGCTCGGTTTTTATCTACATGTGTGAAACATGTGTCGCATGATACAGGGCGGAGATGCCATGGTGCTATAAAATCCGTTCGAGAACTTTGGATTGTATCTAAAAAGGAGACAGCAAGCTCTGACACTTCCTCTATAACTCTGTAAGAGAAGGGCGCAGAGAACGATAGTCGATTTAATAGGAGTTCAGTCTTGAATGTATCATGAAAAACTGATTTAAAAGGATGGTGTGGCATGGATGAAATTTTAAAGGCATAAAGGAGATCTGTGTATGCTCGCTGACATTTTCAAAGCCCGCACAACAGAATAATTCTTATAAGCTTATAAGTAAAATAGGCGTATCAGTTGCTGGTAAAATTATAGAACTCCCTCCGACTAAACCAAATGAGTCGATTCCGTTTAGAGGGAAAGATATTTGTATTGCTTGATATCCTCTTATAATCATTTATAATGTTTCGAACAATAAGAAATAATGGGAAGGCGCACATCGTCTTCAGCCAGAATGTCTCCAGGTTCGTTTCGGCCAGGTTGAAACTTTGCCGAACTTTCGGTGTCTTATAGACTTGTATAGTCTTGTATAGTCTTATAGACTTGCCGCATGGTGCGCTTTGTTTACTCTATAGTTTTTGTGTAATTCTCTTCAAAATGGTGTTTAAAAAGTTAAAAACCAGGTAAAGCACCATGTATGCCACTATCATCTACCAACTTGCCAATGATAAGCGACAATTCTGGTTTCGTTAGAACGTTTTTGATTGTTGCACACAAACGTCCATGACACTGAGTATATGATACCGAGCCATAGCTTGGTGAGTATTTGATACCGAATCATAGCTTGGTTCACAAAAGAGCTACACATTACCTTCATTTTAAGCCTAAGGGTACTTTGACCAGCTAAAGTAAGCGCCTGGTGTTGAAATTTTATTATGGAAGGAGATTTAAAGTATAAGATGCTCCTGAAAGGCTATAATTACTCTGCGTAATTTACTGTTTGTCCATTTCACATCCGGTTTAGTGCAAGCAAATGGATTGGTAGAAGGTAAAAAACGTGGCCATGGGGATCTTTAATCAAGCTCTGTAATTCTAATGTACTTAGCTTACGCCCGTCTCGATGCAGCGCCTGGAAATGTCATCGACCCTCGTCCTTAAATAAACCCCCCCAAAAATTTGAGCAAGTCGCGTTTAACCAAACGTTGCGCCAGAAAATCATCATCATCATCATCATCACCAGCCTATCTACGCCCACTGCAGGGCAAAGGCCTCTCCCATTATTTTCCAATTACCTCGGTCCTGTGCCAACTGTGATCAATTTATCCCCGCAAACTTATTGATCTCACCTGCCCATCTAACTTTCTGCCGCCCCCTGCAACGCTTGCCTTCTCTGGGGATCCACTCAGTTACCCTTAATGACCAGCGGTTATCTTGCCTTCGCATTACATGCCCTGCCCACGTCCATTGCTTCTTCTTAATTTCTACTAATATGTCTTTAACACCAGTTTGCTCCCTGACCCACTCCGCTCTCTTCTTGTCCCTTAATGTTACACCTATCATTTTCTGCTCCATTGCCCGCTGAGTCGTTCTCAATTTAAGTTGAACCCTCTTAGTGAGCCTCGAAGTTTCTGCCCCGTATAGGAGTACCGGTAAGATGCAGCTGTCATACACTTTCTTCTTCAGCGACAATGGTAGGCGGCTTTTCATTATCTGAGAATGCCTGCCATATGCACCCCATCCCATTCTGATCCTTCTAATTATCTCTGCCTCATGGTTGGGATCTGGGGTCACAACTTGGCCTAAGTAGATATATTCGCTTACCACTTCCACTGCCTCGCCACCTATCTCAAACTGCTGTGCTCTCCCGAGGTTATTGATCATTACTTTAGTTTTCTGCATATTAATTCTGCGCCAGAAAATACAAACTTGTTTTCCAAAAGCGACCTCTGAACTCGAGCATTGTCCGAGTTATGGCGGCATATGGTTGGCACATTCACCCCTCAGATATCTTAGTTCCCGCTCATTGTACACAATCTGCATCGAGTAATAAGTGAACTACGTTTGTTTATATAACAGGGGAAATTTCATTGATGCTTGGTAAAAGCAGCTTTATCGGCATGATATTTTACACACAGAGAAAAACGGTAGTTTTCTTCCGCATTTCTAATATTCCTAAAACAGTTCTGTCTTAAAGGGACAGACAACCGATTTTTGTCGAGTATATATTCTCTATCCCAAATGAAAGGGCATCACTTAAAGCACCTTGACGAGAAACGGTTTTGCTGATAACGCCCTAGAACTTTTTAAACCGAATTTTTTTATCTACGAGCCGTATGTGTCCCTCCCAAAACTAATGCTGGCAACCATGACATAGAGTAGCTCGGCAACATACTTTTGTCTGTATGCGAAATAAAAAACGATATTTAAAAACTTGTTCCCAGCTAAAAAAGTTTGAATGGCAGGCTTTCCTGCTCCTTTATGTGTTTTTTTTAATGCAACGGTCTATTTTGCACGAACGCGCCATCTGTTGGGATAGACGATAGGTAGAATCTGGCCGCACGTTGTGGAGGCGGGAAGTTCGATTCTCCCCAGGCGCAACGTGTCTTTTTTTTTTTTTTTAAGCTGCCGTTGGCGTATTTGGAAACTGAAATCAAATATTTTGGCAGAACAAACGCCCCTGACTCAGGCAGAATCGTCAAAGCTCCTTCGCTGGGTCTGTTTACTGAACGCTGCCGTTGATTCTGGGCATGGAGGCTCAGTTAGCCACACTGAGAGGCGTGCTGAGAGGCACCCAGCGACGGCGGGCGGCGTGTCTTTAAAAATTTCAGAATAATTTTTAGAAATACATATGCAATTTACCCTTGTACAAATACTTGTTTTAAAAGGTTTTCAATACGCAAATAAACGTTTCAGCAGTTACAGTAGCTGCTAGGTTTGCAGGTCACGTGACAGGGACACATATTGTAGTGTCAAGTTTCAACACTACGAACCGCCACCCTTCCGATTTCAGGAAGTTTGCTGCCAAATTAAAATTATTTCCGCCAGTTTGTTTAGAAATTGCTTGTGGTTATCGGGCTATATAAAACGCTGGCTTTCATATGAGCTAGATAACATATACGCGACAAAAATCGGTTGTCCGTCCCTTTAAAGTCAGAAACGGCTTCGTAGGTTTGGTACTCACACTGCAGCCATGTGAACGTCTGTGGTGACTCGTATGACCTTGTAATTACCTTTAAAATTATCTTTAACCGCAAAAAATGATTGAAGAGATCATTATTCGTTTTTTTTTGTAATGAGCAGGCCTGGTTTTTTTAACTTGAAGATGATACCAATAGGCGTTCTGCGCTGAGCTCGACGCCATAAGGTTGAGGGGGCACAACAAAAGGGTTGCTTTTTTTACCGGGGATTTCAGCCAAAGGTTCGCAAATAATGCGAGAACGCGCTAAATATAGTAGGTAATGTACGTACTTAGCCCACCTGGCTCCTGAGACTGTCTACTAGGCCGGTATTTACCAGCGCCTTGGTTGTACGACACCCCGGTCATACGGCGCTTTCTCGCGGTCCCTTAAATGTCCTATTATCGAGGTTCCACTGTAATTTATGACCTTGGTGAAAAAGTATAAATACTATGACGAAGACAAATCCATAACTGTACAAGTCACATAAGCAGAGCAAGTTAGAACACATAACACTTTGTAACCACCCTGGGAGGAGGAGCAGGAATAAACTTTGTTTCAATATTAGTTTTTGTAGTATTGGCAATGGGGGGGCCTTCTCATTCCAGAAGTCTCTGGGCGGTCGCTGCCAGGCGGGAAATAAGCAAACTTGAAAACGCGGAATAAGTACGCTAAAGCGAACGCGTAAAGCGCCAGTGACATTCAGTTCCACTTCTAACCCTGCAGTTATATTTCAACAGAAAAAGCAAGCAAGTGTTAGATTACGGGTGGTAAAATCATTACGTGTGCCTCCAATACACGAGTGATTTACACGAATATTCGAAATATGTTGACCTTCCCGGAATTATAAATGGTGTATGACAATAGGTACAACCAACGGGTAATTGTAGCTATAGTCCATATGGAGTGCGCTGTGGCACCACACTGAAACATTGGTATACAAGTAAGGTCAAAATGTGTAAAGTTTTTGTTATTGATGCAGTTTGACGATGATGCATTAGTGACTCGTTGTTATAGGGTTTAACCCGCTGAAACAACATAGGTTATGAGGAGAGCCGTACCGGAGGGCTCCAGAATAAATTTAACCACCTGGGCGTATTTAAGGTGCGCCGAAATCTCGAACACACGTGTGTTCTTGCTTTTCGCCTCAATCATAAAAGCGGGGCCGCCGCTGTCGGTAATCCAACCTGCGTCCTTGGGCTGAGAAGCGCAACGGAGTAGCCACTGATCCAACACCCCACAAAGATTATGTATATATAAATATATATAGAGATAGAGCAATAAAACTTGGAAGATGGTAGAGAACACAAGAAAACTTCCAACAAGGTCGAAACCACGATTATTGCCACAAACATTTCAGCAAAGAGACTTGCCTTCGGCCCCTGACGAAAGCAAGTCTCTTTGCTGAAACTTTGGCAACAATCGTGGTTTCTACCTTGTTCGGAGTTTTCTTATTTATTGAAAGGCCAAGATTTGATGCAGCCTTTTATTCAGGCGATCAGGGCCGAAGAACACCAGATCACAGGATGAGGATGATAATCTAAAAAATGAGGAAGTGGCGGAGGCCACTGTGTAGTAGTAGTAGTAGTAAGTATTGTTGAATAAGGCGGACTTAGCCTTGCATAGCTGCCGGCAATTGCTCCGCCTAATCGTCCCCAATACCATATCAAATCTCTCAAAGTCATAACACATCACTTAGTCCTAAAATAACAGACACGCTATGTCACCACACCTCACTTAGTCCTGTGGACTGCAAGAATCCGAGTAGGAGATGAGACACTTCTCTTCGCACAATCCAGTGGTCCCTAGGAAAAATAATGTCCTCCGATGTAGCATGGGGCACTCCTAACTTCTGGAGATCACGAAAAAAGTTCGTCCGCTCAGGGTTGGTTTTGGAGCAGTTCATAATGAAGTGATCAATGTCACCAGTCACACTGCACGAGGGGCACAAAGGGGATGAAACAATGTTGATTTTATGTAGCCAAGCTGGTGTACGGGCTGAGTCTGTTCTTACGCGGTGGAGCAGACAGGCTTCGGCTCTTTTCAGGCCCTTCGTCACGACTGGTTGATGTACTGGTCGCCACAGCTGCCTAAAGTGCTCGCGAACGGTCTGTTTCTGTATGCGTTGGAAATCGCACCGCGTTTGCACCGTCCTTGTAGAAGATAAGGCGTCCTTGGCTAAGCTGTCAGCATGTTCATTTCCCGCTACACCGACGTGCGACGGGATCCACTGGAATTGCACGGTGAAGCCTTCATGCTTAAGCCGCTTTAGTAGGAGTAGGGATCGCTGACAGGTCTTTTCAACAGGTATACCCCGCTGCAATAGGTGAAGATCTGACTTTGAATCGCTGAATATTGTGACTTTTTGCCTTTCAAACGATGACAGTTGGCGCAACGCAGCTTCTATGGCAACACACTCACTCGCTGTAGATGAAACCAAAGGCGTCACCCTGGCAGCCCACGAAATATTCAAACTGGGTATGAAAAAAGCCGCCGCGCACACCCCACTATTTGCGTCAACCGATCCATCAGTGTATATGTGCAGATAGTCCCCGTATTCCCGTTCCAAATGCTCCAGCACCAGCGATCGGGCTTCAGCAATAGGTGTACAACGCTTCGAGCGCATATGAGGGATGGTCAATGCACAATCCACACTCTCGTGGGACCAAGGCGGGTCCAAAGTAGCCCTTTTCCCAGGCCATTTGAGACACAGCACTCCAAGAGTGTTTAGTGTTGCATGAGCACGAGACTCTACCCTTAATCGTAGATGCCGCAGCAATGCTAAGCCAGCACTTGTTTCTCCGAGGCGCAGCACTTGCATAAGCAAACGTTGAGACGCCTGAAGACGAAGGGGTGTTGACTGCGCCTCATGGAGGATCTTGTTGTTTCCAGCTGCTTGAGGGACGCCAAGAGACAGCCTAAGCCCTTTCCTGTGCAAGGATTCCAACCGCTCGTATTGTGTCTCTGAAGGCGATATGAGAGGCAGCTGATAAAGCATGCGGTTCAAGATCAAGGCTTCGTGCAACTTGACCATAGAGGCTGGGTGGTTTCCCCACGTCACACCGGCAATTCTCCGCAGTACATTAAGTCTGGGCGCCACAGAGGAAACCATAGAGTCGACGGCCTTTCGCCAGTTCAACCTATGATCGAGAGCAATTCCTAGAAATCGAACATGATTAGCTTGGCGGATGGGGATGCCATTCAGTTCTATCCTGAGACGCGCAGACCGGCGTCGTACACCAGGAAATAGAACAAAACACGATTTCTCCTCTGATATAGTCAGCCCTACTGTTGAAAGATACGCTTGGACAGATGAAACAGCATGTTGTGCTGTTACACGCAATCGCTTTGTCTGGTATCCGGTGAGCCAGATGCAGATGTCATCCGCATATATTGACAAACGAGCTTTTGACCGATGACTCTTCAGCGTAGAAGGCAGGGCAGACATGGCTACAATGAAGAGAATGGGCGACAAAACACTGCCCTGTGGTACGCCTCGTACTACAGTTCTTTTTGAACTAAAAACATTCTCTATCCGCACCTGCATGAAGCGGTCGGTCAAGAAGACTCGAATGAAGCGGAGTAGGTGTCCTGTCACCCCCATTTCTTGCAGATGACTCAAAATCGCACTTGGCAAGACAGAGTGGTATGCCTTAGCCACATCAAGAAACACCGCAACGGTGGACAAGCCATAAGCTCTATTATGTTCCAAGTGGCTGACCAAATCCAATACACTGTCTTGGGCGCTCAGCCGCTGGCGGAAGCCAGTCATGCAGGCAGGAAGCTTTTTCCGATGCTCTAGCCACCACATCAGTCTGGCACAGACTAGCTTTTCCATGAGCTTTGAGACGCAAGAAGTAAGCGACACCGGCCTGTATGATGAGAGATCTGCTGTATCTTTGTTAGGTTTAGGCACCGGTACCACCCAGGCCAGCTTCCACGATGACGGAATGTCGCCTGTCATCCAAATATGGTTAAAAAATTCTAGGAGACTATGCTGGAACTCCAATGGCAAGTTAAGTAGCATTTGGTTCGTGATGCCGTCAGGGCCAGCTGCACACCGTTTGGGTAAGTTAGCGAGGGCTGTTTGAAGCTCCCTCAGCGTGAATGGGGTATCCAGTGCTGAAACTGAGGAGTAAGCGCAAGCCGTTGATGCACTACTGCGTAGTTGCAGTGACACGTCTGTTACGAATGGTGATGTCGAAGATGCGTACACGTCAGCAAACTCCTCAGCCAGAGATGGCAAAGTCTTGCCTTTGATTAGAGCCATTGCCAGAAACGGCTTGGCAGGGCGAGTTTTCCCAAGAAAGGAGTTCACCACTCCCCAGATACGTGGCGATGGAGTAAATACACTTAATGTTGCGCAAAATGCCGCCCATTGGTTTCGCCAGAGTTTGTTTGTGTATCGCCGAATGGCTGAATTTAACCTATTGAAAGTCGTCTTCGATGCCAAATCTTTCTTCCGCGTAAGCTGACGCTCCGCCCTTCTTCGTGCCGCACAGAGGCCACTGTGTGATGATTGGGATGTACAGGTGGTGCATAGAAATGCGCCCTTGTGAGGGGATTAGCCCTTACACAAGTTTGTCCCTCCAAGCAAAGCATCCGCCTGACTCAATCAGTCCTCACACTATTTCCTCCCTCTTCGCGAAGGCAGGCGCCCGACTGCACTCTATGGTGTAACGCGGCGAACAAAGGGTTTCAAACGAGAAACGTGCACGATTTCAGTGCCACGATAGCGGCGGTTCGTGGAGGCACAGTTAGGAGTGATGCGGTAGTTCACGGGCGACGTTTCTTCTAGAACGGTGTACGGGCCGAGAAAGTGACGAAAAAATTTTTCGCAGAGTCCGGGAACCCGAACTGGAGTCCATAGCAAGACCTCGTCACCGGGGTGAAAGTAAACCTCTCTGTGGGAATCAGCATAGCGGTGCTTGCGGTCTTGTTAGCAAGCTTGGGTGCGGAAACGAGCTTGGCGACGGCAGTCGTCCACACGGGCGACGAACTGTTCAGGTAACGAGTTTGAAGCATAGGGGGACGCCAGGAAGAAGCTTGAGTCGAGTATGAGTGACGGTTGGCGGCCGAATACAAGGAAAAATGGAGGGTACCCGGTGGTGCTTTGAATAGCAGTATTATAGGCCAATGTTACGAATGGCAGAATGGTATCCCAATTGCTGTGGTCAGGTTGAATGTACATAGAAATCATGTCGGTTAGGGTGTGATGAAAGGGCTCGGGAGAGCATTTGTCTCTGGATGGTATCTAGAGGTCGTCTTGTGGACAGTACTGGCGGTTTTTAGGACGTCAGCGAAAGCTTGGGCAAGAAATGTCTTCCCCCGATCACTTGAAAGATTACGAGGAGCGCCATGACGCAGAAGGACGGCCTGTAAAAACAATTCAGCGATCTCTGATGCGCAGCAGCTACGTAAAGGTGCCGTTTCCGCATATCGCGTTAAGTGATCCACGGCAGTTACAATCCAACGGTACCCTCGGGAGGTAGCAGGGAGGGGTCCATACAAATCAATTCCGACTGTGTGAAAAGGGGCTTCAGGGCAGGCAAGCTGTTGCAGAGGTCCAGCAGATAGTAACGTAGAGAGTTTTCGCTGCTGACAAGGGACGCATTAGGCGACGTATCCAGCGACATCAGAAAACAGTCGAGGCCAGAAGAAACGTGTGCGGACATGATCGTAAGCCTTCTGGAAGCCCCTGTGTCTGGCGGTAGCATCATCGTGCAGAGCAGCCAAAATCTGCGAGCGAAGTAATCGGGGCACGACAGGAACACATTTTGGCCCATATGGTTGATGAGTGGTCCGGTATAATGCGCCATCGATCAGCCCACAGTGGCTCAGCTGGTGGCGCAATGAACTGTTGGGAGGCTGTGTGGTCCCGGTGATGCGGTCCATTAGTGTGCGGCAATAGGTGTCTGAGCGCTGACAGTCCACAAAATCGGAGCGGCTCTGGACATCTACGGAGTCGATTGGTGCCATGTTGAGATGTGCGCGTAGCGAAGATACGCTTCTGGAAGATGGAAGCAATGGGAAGCGTTAAAGGGCATCTGCGGCGAGGTGTTTCTTTCCGCACTTGTACGTGATGGTAAAGTCATACTCTTGTTAGCGAAGAGTCCAGCGGCTCTTTAGGCTCTTTAGGGACGACAACCAGCAGAGTGCATGGTGATCCGTTACAATACTGAAAGGGCGGCCGTACAGGTACGGGCGGAATTTCTGCATTGACCACACAACGGCAAGACACTCCTACTCCGTGATAGAATAGTTTTTCTCAGCAGGCGTCAGTGAGCGACTAGCATATGCGACCACCCGTTCTCAATTTTGGGAATCGGGTTGCAAAAGTACAGCCCCAAGTCCATGCCCACTAGCGTCTGTATGAAGAATCCAGGGTTCTTGCTCGTTGTAGTGGCTGAGGACAGGTCCAGAAGTGGGAGCGGCTTTGAGCCGTTCAAATGCCTCTTCGCATTCATCAGACCACTTGAAAGGTTTGCATATTTAAAAAGCTTGTTGAGGGGAAAGGCGATTGTCCCGAAGTCCTTAACAAAGCGATGAAAATATGACGCCAGTCCAAGAAAACTCCGGAGTGCTTTCTTATATAAAGGGCGGGGAAAGTTAGGTACAGCAGCAATCTTGTGCGGGTCCATCCTTGTTGACCACGTGGCCCGAAAGATTGATACTTTTGCAAGCAAAATGACTTTTCTTCGTGTTAAGCTGCAGACCTGCCGTCGCAAGCCATCCGAGGACTTGGTCGAGGCGCTTAAGATGATCAGTAAAACTCGTAGAAAAAATGATGATATCGTCCAGATAGCACAAGCTTGTTTTCCATTTTAAACCATGGAGCAAGTTGTCAATCATTCGCGCGAATGTGGCAGGGGTATTACACAGTCCAAAGGCAATCACGTTAAACTCACACAGGCCATCCGGAGTTCCAAATGCTGTCTTCTCTTTGTCGTCATCATGCATGGGAATCTGGATATACCCGGAGCGGAGATTAAGGCTACAAAAATACTCCGCCCCTTGCAAGCAGTCCAACGCGTCGTCGATTCGTCGCCTCGGATAGACGTCTTTGTGGGTGATCTTGTTGAGGGGACGATAGTCTACGCAAAAACGCACCGATCCATCTTTTTTGCGCACCAAAACGACTGGGCAGGACCAGGGGCTACATGACGGGCGAATAAAATCGCGGCTAAGCATGTCCTTAACTTGTCACCTAATAACCTGACGTTCAGAGGAGGACACACAGTAGGGACGACGGTGGACAATGCTGTTGCTATCTGTTTGAATCCGGTGACTGCCTGCTGAAGTATTTCCCAGCGAGGTAGCATAGTAATTAAAGGACGATTTGTGTTTGCTGAATAAGTGGAGTAAAGAGTTCTTCGCCGTTGGTAATTGTGGTTTCAAGAGCGTCGTGGGTTCAAGAGCTGATTGTGGCTTCAAGAGCGTCGAGAGGCGCTACTGTACTGCCAGGACGGGATCCTGATGGTAGGCAGGAGATTTGGACAACAGAGAGAGCAGCCATGTCCACAACAGTAGCTACAGTGGTGCCTTCGGGAATGAGGATTGCTTCGGAAGAGGTATTGGTTGCAGCTAGTCGGGCCATCCCGTGTGAGAAGCCGAGCAGACAAGTAGGAATGAGGACACTCTGGGAAGGAACCTTGCGGTTGGGCTGGTAAGGACGTCCCCTTCACAGATGGTGTCAGAACGGACCGAAAAAGTTTTCTCTTCTCCAGGGGCGATGTGAATAGCTACACTAGCAACAAGGCGAGGTGGTGTGGCCTCTTCAGCGCTGGAGTACCCTGTCTCTGAGAAATGTATTTCCGGTCTATGACACGATAGTACGGCACCCGCTGAGCTGAGAAAGTCCCACCCTAGAATACGTTCGTGGGCGCAGGGAAAGATAACTGCACACTGAATGTGATGCCAAATACCGTCTATAAAAACACGCACAGTGCGGGTCCCCGATGGCTAAATTATATCGTCGTTGGCCCCACGCAATAAAGGTCCGCTGTACGGAATTCGAACTTTTCGGAGACGAGCACACAAATCTAAGTTTATAACTGATATAACAGCTCCGGTATCGACGAGGGTAGGGGCATTAATACCTTCCACAAACACTGACAACATGTTCCATGGACGTTGTGGAGAATTTTCGAGTTTTCCGTGTAAAGCAGTTTCCCCCCGAAAAAATGCATGACTTAGTTTTCCAGCGGGTGGTTAGGATCGTGCGATACCGGACGAAGGGGTGACACTGCCCGGCGGAATGGTGATGGGTAACGACGCCGCGGCTTTCGAGAGTTGCGAGTAGGGTCAGCCGAGTCCGGGTGGAGAAGGCGGACGACGTATTGGCGGCGAATAATGGCGTTGACGGTATCCATAACTAAAACGCGTGTTGTCACGCTCATAAGTGTCTATCCACGTCGTTCGTCCTGGTGACGCCGGCGACAGAAGCGGGAGATATGGCCGCGGATGTCGCAGTAATAGCAAACCGAGCGACCAAAAGGTGCGTCTTGGCAGGATGATCGCCACATGGGGTAGGGAGACCGTGGTCCCGGCGGCAGAGAAACAGCTGCGACGCAGCCAGTAGCATGTTAAGGCATGACTGGCGCCACAGGCAGGGGTGGTCACGCCGCTATCTCAGATTACGATGACATCATTACTGGAGCAGGAGCAGGAGGGGAAGAGGGACCAGGCATTGCCGCAAGTTCTTCTCTAACGATCTCTCGTAGGCAGGTCGCAGGTGGACCGGAATGGACACCAGGGACCCAAGCAGCACCATGATCGCGGAGCTCTTCTCGGATATTAGCACGTATACAAGTCCGCAGGTTGTCGTCTCCAAGCTATTGCTGTGGGGTGGTCTCCTATTGGAGGCAGATAGACTGCATCTCATCCAGCCTCTGGCAAATTGTTGTCACATCAGCCACGGTGGATGGGTTTTGAAGGGCCAAAGCCGTGAAAGCGAAATGGCCGCTTCCCCTAATTATGTGACGCACCCGATCCGCTTCCGTCATGTCTTTGTCGACACGTCGGCACAAGGCAAGGACATCCAGGATATACGCGGGGTACGTTTCGCGCGCCTGCTGGACGCGGGTCTCCAGTGTCTTCTTTGCGCCATCGGAGCGAGCTGCGGGAGTGCCGAAACGTAGGCGCAGCTTTGCGGTGAAGTCAGCCCAGTCGGCGATTGAGGCTTTGTTGTTAAAAAAACAGGTTTTGGCTAGTTTATCCAGATAGAAACTCACATTTGCCAGCTTGGCGCTGTCGTCCCACCGAATAAACGTGCTAACTTGGTTGTAATCATCCCGCCATTCCTCGACGTCCTCGCCGTGAAGCCCGGCGAAAAGGGGGGGGGGGGGCAGGTCACGCTGGCGGACTGCCACGAAGCATGGTGGGGCGGCCGAAACTGCAGCGTTGGATGGTTCCGCTGTCATTGGTATGGCCGCCTGTTGTAGGCTACGACCCGAACGGAACTCCAGGGGTGCACTGAGAAAGGTAGGCCACGGGATCCAGGCGCACAGTTCACCACTTGAAAGGCCAAGATTCGAGGCAGCCTTTTATTCAGGCGATCGGGGCCAAAGAACACTAGATCACAGGGTGATGATGATAATCTAAAAAATGAGGAAGTGGCGGAGGCCATTGTGTGATGATTTGGATGTACAGGTGATGCATAGAAATGCGCCCTTGTGAGGGGATTAGCCCTTACACTAGTTCGTCCCACCAAGCGAAGTAGCCGCCTGACTCAATCACTCCTCAGCCTATTTCCTCCCTCATCGCGAAGGCAGGCGCCCGTCGCCATCAAGCCTCCCAATATATATATATATATATATATATATATATATATATATATATATATATATATAGAGAGAGAGAGAGAGAGAGAGAGAGAGATCATGAGGTTCGATGGGCCAGTATAAAAATAGTGATAGAAGTCGACTTACACGTTTCCCGTTTTTGTTGCCAACAGTTTCGGAGCCCTGAAGAAGGAGTTTCTAACTCCGAAACTGTTGGCAACAAAAACGGGAAACGTGTCAGTTGACTTCTTTCACTATATATATATATATATATATATATATATATATATATATATATATATATAGTTTGGAAACATAAAAACTAACACAGCGCGAAAAAATAGGGTGAGTAAAGACAGAGACGCACGAGAAAGAGATTAAATGTAAAAATACGACTTTTCCCTTCTCTAGCTGCGACTTTATTGGAGCAGTCAGGCTGCAGGAGTGCTCCGCTGCACAACAGCGAAAGCCCACACTCGATGTGTGCAAACTTTTTGCATTTCATTATTTGTTTAAAAGGTCCGACACCTGCAAATTGTAATTCTTGACAAGTTTGACCGCAGGAGCTGTACAGTGGCTAAGCCGTTTGCTGCTGACCACGAGTAGCCTCGGAATGCCTTCCCCATGACCGTTTTACTGAAGTAGATGGAAATCGAGAACGTCCCTGTATCAAGATTTTGATCCACGTTTAATATCACCAGCTGGTTAAAATAACTCTGCCGGCCTGCAACATAAGCTGCGCCTCGGAGCAGAGATATAGCACGGGGCCTCAAATGCGCCATTTTTTTAATGTGTTTACACGGGAAACAACAAAACATAAAAGGAGAATCACGTTGTTTTAAAATATTACGCAAAAAGTAAGTAAAACCTAGTAAGCAAAAAAAGCACCAAAACGTGGATATTGCTCTATACTTTTCTTTTCCCTGCCTTTCACAACCAAACCTGTCATCAGTGCCAAGGAAGTGTGTACCATGGTCAGTTCTTGAGGACAGCACAGTGAACAAGTTCCGTTTTTTACAGGTACAAATAACAGCAGATATGTCAGAGAAAACTGTTAAGGTGCTCACTTAATCCCTTTGCAAGAAACTGCACCCCTCGACGTAGTCTTGGAAGCAGACACAGTAATAAAGCAGATGACACGTGCAGAAAGGACGGCCGGCACCTCACATTGTCCCATTCGCCCAGCGATCATCTTTTCGGCTTGTTGTGCAGTTTTGTCTATTTCAGATCTGCTTTCTTTCGAAGGTGCGCTTGTACTGACGGCCCAACTCGCTACATTACTTCTACTGCTACTCGTTCCGGAGGGCAGTACTGCTGTGGACGAATTAAAGAGCGTCTACTCAAGAAAGTCCATCTCATGCTCCGCGCGTCAAATTTCCTTTTCATTTTGTAACAGCATAACCTGTAAGAATATTCTGCAATGTAGCACATGGAACGAAGGCCGGGGGTCAGGCGGTACGATGACATACTGATTCAGATGCACACGTCCGGTATAAATATCGCAAAAGGAATTGCAGTGGTCAGATGAATAATGCAGTGACTGACCGTTAACTAAGGCTTACTTTTAACAAAAGTGTGACCAACACATTCGATAAGATGGCAGCTAACAAATTATTCGGGGTGACCAAATAATCTTACTCGCTGGTAGTATTTATGTGCCTGTTGTAGGATTTTTCCGTTTTGTTACAAATGTAAAAAAACGTGCACCATTGGTATTAAGCGCTGGTATTTGAACGCGCCAGTACGCAGGCGTAAATTTAAGCCTTCAAAGTTAGCGTGGTGTTCGATTCCATAGCGACGATCGCGGTTTCAACAAAAAAGGAAAGGGCAGAAAATATATCCCACCGTCATCTCTCTTGGCGGTGGCTTTAGAATAGTGGCAAAGGCAACATAAAGTCCGGGCGAGAACGTAGGTGGTAAATCGTCGCAACTTCATCTGTTTTTTTAATATATCGTAATTGCTTGAATTTTTCTTTGCAATTGTGCCACTGACCTTGGGGAGCAGCATCATTTTGAATTTTTGTTGGTATTTTGATTTGACTGTAGTTTTAAACTACTAAATGTTTTTATTCTAATTGCAGGGGTAATTGAACTCATCGAACCGGTTCGCGAACCGGTTCGGTACGCGGTTTTGTCGAACCGGAACTGAACCCGAACGAAATTATTTCCCCTGCACCAGAACCGTTACCGAACCGGTATTTTTCTCGGTTCGACACACATACACACACACACATATATATATATATATAAATAAATATATATATACATAAATATATATATATATATATATATATATATATATATATATATATATATATATATATATATATATATATATATATATATATATATATATATATATATATATATATATATATATATATATATATATATATATATATATATATATATATATATATTGTCACAAACTTTATCAGTTGCAGACCTGCCGGTCTGCAACTGACCTCCAAAAAGTGCCATTTCGGTTGCCGCCAAATCAAGATTCTCGGCCACCTAGTCGACTCCACCGGTGTTCAACCCGATCCTGAGAAGATACGCGCCGTTAAAGACTTCCCCATTCCGCGTTCAGTGCACGACGTGCGCAGCTTTATAGGGCTGTGCACGTACTTCCGCCGTTTTGTCAAGGATTTCGCTGCCATCGCTCGCCCCCTCACTGATCTCCTTAAGAAGGATGCAGCGTTCTCTTGGGGCCAAGCGCACGAGTCGGCTTTTTTCGCGCTCATCGGCCACCTGTCAAACCCGCCAGTCCTGGCTCACTTTGACAGCTCTGCTCCGACGGAAATCCGCACGGACGCCAGCGGCCATGGAATAGGGGCTGTGCTAGCCCAAACACAGGCGGGCCTCGACCGGGTGATAGCTTACGCAAGCCGCCTCTTGTCTCCATCCGAGCGCAACTACTCAATCACCGAGCGTGAATGCCTTGCTCTGGTGTGGGCCGTCGGCAAATTTAGACCATATCTGTACGGCAGGCCGTTTACCGTTGTAACCGGCCACCACGCCTTATGCTGGCTTTCTTCTCTGAAAGACCCCACAGGTCGGCTTGCTCGCTGGGCTCTATACCTCCAAGACTTTGATTATTCAGTTGTGTACAAGTCCGGTAAACTGCACAGAGATGCCGACTGTTTATCTCGTTATCCCGTCGGCGAGGCTCCCACTGATGAGCTCGACACGGATATTTGCGTCTATTCTTTGTCGGACTTCAAAGACATCGGGGACCACCAGCGCCGTGATCCGACGTTTCGGCCTATTATCGACCGTCTCCAAGCACAGCCAACGCACCCTTCTCAGAACGCGTTCGTGCTGCGGAATGGTGTCCTATACCGCCGCAACTACCGGGCTGATGGACCTGACCTGCTTCTGGCAGTACCCGTGCAACTTCGCTCGGATGTCCTCCGCCAGCTCCACGACGTCCCGATGGCTGGCCACCTTGGCGCTGCTCGCACTTATGACCGCGTACGCCGAAGATTTTACTGGCCAGGGCTCTACCGGACTTTGCGTCGCTATGTCGCGGCGTGCGATCCTTGCCAACGTCGAAAGACGCCTCCATTACGTCCCGCCGGCCAGTTGCAACCTTTGGACATTCCCGCCGAACCATTTTATCGTGTTGCCTTAGACCTTTTAGGCCCCTTTCCGTTGTCTTCCTCCGGGAATCGTTGGATTGCGGTAGCCACAGACTATACTACCCGCTACGCTATCACCCGTGCGCTCCCAACGAGTTGTGCTACAGATCTCGCCGATTTCCTCCTGGAGGACGTCATCCTGCGTTATGGTGCTCCGCGACAGTTGCTCACGGACCGTGGCCGGTACTTTTTGTCACAGGTTGTCGAGGACCTTCTACGCTCTCGTGAAACAAAGCACAAAGTGACGACTGCATACCATCCTCAAACAAATGGCCTTACTGAGCGGCTCAACAAAACGCTCACTGACATGCTTGCAATGTACGTTTCCACAGACCATCGAGATTGGGACGTTACACTACCTTATGTCACATTTGCTTATAATTCCTCCCGGAACGACACGGCTGGATATTCTCCTTTCTTCCTTCTTTTTGGCCGTGAGCCTACTTTACCGTTCGACACCACCCTACCGGCTTCAAGTGAGCCGACCACTGCGTATGCTCGTGACATCATCGCCCACGCTGAACTGGCGCGTCAGGTTGCCCGAGAACGACTATTGGCCTCACAAGCATCCCAGAAGTCTCGATACGATGACTGTCACCGCCCTGCACACTTTGCTCCTGGCTCCTTGGTTCTTCTGTGGACCCCTTCTCGCCGAGTTGGACTGTCTGAGAAGCTCATGTCCCCCTTCACTGGTCCCTACCGCGTCGAGCGTGCCGTCACCCCCGTCACCTACGAAATCGTGCCTGTTTTGCCTCTGACCTCGTCTGGGCACTCAGTACCTCAGCTCATTCACGTGAGCCGCCTCAAGCCGTACCACCGACGGAGTCTACCTGCTACTGCTCCTCCTTCATAACAGGCACCGGGACGGTGCTTCTGCGGCGGGGGAGTTGTGTCACAGACTTCGGACAGATTCCCGAGAAACGTACACTGGGCAATCTCTCCCTATCGGGGTATGTGCTGCAGTGGAAAGACGCCGGGCGATGTCCAACGGAATGAAGAGGAAGTAGACGAAGCCCGAGCTCCCGCTGGGTTTGCGCCATCAACCTGTCTTTTCGCCCGGTGGCTACGGTGTCCTTTGTAAATACACCTCCTTCCTGACTACCCATCTCCGCGTTGTCCCGTGACAATATATATATATTGCCACGGCATTATTATCATCATTGCCAGACAGACCCAGCGGCTCACACCCAGTATTCGAAGTGAGGACGTTGAAGCCAGAAGCTGAGAAGAAAGGCGAAGAGGAAAACGAAGGAGCAGTTTTGGTGGACGCTGTAGCTAGCGGTGACAGGAGACTTACGGGCACAAGTTCGCCCTCTAAATAAAGTGCTTTTCTTTATTGCTACTGCTCACTTTCACCGCTACAAGTGGTGGAGTTGCGGGGTACATGATACCCGGTCCTACCAGGACGCCGACTACAAGGCCGCCAGGTACCGAAATTACACCAATTCACGAGCGGATCAGCCGACGCCTACGCGGATTGCCTGCGGAGTGCGGGCCCTTGGCTGACCGGAATCAGAAGATGACGGGGCGAAACACCGGCGTCATGGATGCACCTCTTCCACCTACCCCTTCCATTCAGTACGTGGTTCATCCGCCACGGACGCCGAAGATCTTCTATGGGGAGAGCTTTGAAGATGTGGAGGACTGGCTGGACCAGTTCGAGCGCGTCGCCGCGTTCAACGAATGGAACGAGGAGCGCAAGCTACATAATGTGTACTATGCTCTGGAGGGAGGCGCACGAACGTGGTTCGAGAACTACGAGGCCAAGATGACGTCCTGGGAGGAGTTTCGCCGGCGGATACTTGCGGCTTACGCGACCGGTGACCGCAAAGAAACGGCAGAGGCTGTGCTTCAAGCCAGGAGTCAGCGTCCTAATGAGAGCGTCACGACATACGCCGAAGACATGTCTCGTCTGTTCAGGCGGGCAGACCCCGACATGGCTGAGGACAAGAAGGGCGGCACCTCATGCGAGGGGTCAAGGAAGAAATCTTTGCCGGTCTAGTACGGAATCCGCCATTAACCGTTTCCGAATTTATTAAGGAGGCTACGGCGATCGAGAGGGCGCTTCGGCAACGGGCTCGGCAATACCACCGCGAAGGAGCCACCGTGTCAAACGTAGCTCAGCTCGGAATGCCTGGGCTCCGCGAGATCGTGAGGCAAATAGTCAGAGAGGAGCTCCACCGCCTTCAACTGGGAAACGCGTCACCTGCTTCGGTGTCCATTGCCGAAATTGTCAGAGAAGAAATCAGCCAAGCTGTGAGGACATCGGAGCAAGCAGACATGACACGACAGGAGCCACGCATTTCGTACGCGGCTACCTTGAGGAACCCTGCCTACTGCTCTCCGCCCGCGATCGTCCCCGTCTCGCCGCAGCCTAAGGTACATTTGGCACCCCGCGACGTGTCTTACCAGATGGATGTAACACCCCGGAAGAGCGACGTATGGCGTGCCCCCGACCGCAGGCCTCTCTGCTTCCACTGTGGGGAAGCAGGGCACGTCTACCGCACCTGTGCATACCGTCGTGCTGGATTGCGGGGATTTTCGCCGAACGCACCGTGCCCAAAATACGGAGAACGACCCCTGGAGATCGACGAGTACATCGCCGGACGTCAGAACATGTTTCCTTGCATACGCCGTGAGCCCCGGTCACCGTCTTCTCCCACCCGACGCAGATCCCTGAGTCGACGTGTCGCGCCAGGTTCTACCAGCCGTCGCCCTGGTAGTCCCGAGAACCGGGGAAACTAAGGGCAGCGACTTCCGGAGGTGTAGCCGCTGACGTCGCTAACCGCCAACATCCTCCACTGCGAAGACCATGACGACGACGACAAGAAAATGGTCATCTTAGTCCCAGTCGCTGTTATGCCGAACCGGTATCGTGTGAAGTACGTGTGGACATCGACGGCCGCGAGACGACTGCCTTGGCTGACACTGGCGCGGACCATTCTGTTATAAGTCAAACTCTCGCCTCTACTTTAAAGAAAGTTCTGACCCCCTGGTCTGGCCTTCAAATTCGTACAGCTGGAGGCCACTTGATTACTCCCGTCAGTAGGTGCACTGCCCGAATCATGATTCACGGCTTCACCTATGTCAATGCATTCATTGTGCTTCCGGAATGTTCGAGAGACCCAATTCTAGGCATGGACTTCCTGATGACCAACGGAGCAATTATCGACTTGGAGAAATCTAAAATTAGCTTTTCTACCAAAGGATCTATTGCCGGTCATGTGGAAGACGAGCGTGACAAGGCGTTGCGCATCGTTGACGACGATGTCACGCTACCTGCTCGCACTAGCGTGCTCGTGAATGTTAAAAGCGATGCATTAAACGATTGTGCTGCTATTGCCGAAGGAAACATCCGGTTGCTCATAGGGAAAGGCATCTGCATAGCAAGAGGATTAGTGAGGCTACAACGCGGATGTATGCCTGTCTTGCTCACTAATTTTGCCAACGAGCGTCGGCACCTCGCAAAAGGCACCGCCTTCACTGCTTCCTTCACGGAAAACGTCCTTAGACTAACTAACTGCGAGCATCATAAAAGCACGGCATATCACCCTCAAACTAACGGGCTCACGGAGTGCCTCAACAGGAGCATCACCGATAAGTTGTCCATGTACGTCGATTTAGAACACAGGAATTGGGACGAAATTCTACCTTACGCTACCTTCGCTTATAATACGGCTACGCACGAAAGAACTCGACTCAACCCATTTTAACTTGTTTACGTACGCCCGGTGACCACTACACTGGACGCTATGTTTTCCGTAGATCACACCGACGTTGCCGACAATGCCGTTGAAGATATCACGCAGCGCGCTGAAGAAGCTCGTCAGCTTGCCCGACTCCGCATTCTAAGGCAACAAACAGTCGATGCCCAAAGATACAACCAGGAACGACGCAATCCTGAATATCTAGCTGGAGACCTTGTTTGGGTGTGGACACCCGTCCGTCGCCGTGGGCTTTCGGAAAAGCTTCTCCGCCGATACTTCGGCCCTTATCAAGTCCTTCGTCGCGTATCTGATGTAAACTACGAGGTAGAATCCAAGGCAACAGCAGCGCGCTCATCGAGACGGCGGCCTACCCCAGACATCGTACATGTGGCACGCATGAAGCCCTATTACTTTCGCTCAGACCAAGTACAGCCTGACTGAACGTATCTGGTTGCTTTTACGTATTTGCACATTGACACAGCGCTTTTCAGCTACTACGTTTCCCAGACTGGTTAGGCTGGAATAGCAAGGAACAACCATCCGGCATCGGGTCGATGCCGTTTCCGGGAGGGGGAGTAATGCCACGGCATTATTATCATCATTGCCAGACAGACCCAGCGGCCCGCACCCAGTATTCGAAGTGAGGACGTTGAAGCCAGCAGCTGAGAAAAAAGGCGAAGAGGAAGACGAAGGAGCAGTTTCGGTGGACGCTGTAGCTAGCGGTGACAGGAGACTTACGGGCACAAGTTAGCCCTCTAAATAAAGTGCCTTTCTTTATTGCTACAAACCCCAGTACTCACTTTCACCGTTACAATATATATATATATTGTAATGGTGAAAGTATATATATATATATATATATATATATATATATATATATATATATATATATATATATATATATATATATATATATATATATATATATATATATATATATATATATATATATATATATATATATATTGTTGTTCCTATATATGGATGGTTGTTCACACATATATATATATATATATATATATATATATTGTAACGTGGCGGCATAGCCAATGACTCGAACGATGACTGGAGGATGCGGAACGATCTATTTACATAATTTACAATGCGGCCATAACCGCACCCGCGGGTACCCGGCCACTTCTTCGTCGTTGTCGTCGTCTTCACGGGATGTGCCATGATGGGGCATTGGCCGCCTAGGTGTCCCGTGACATTACCCCCCCCCCGGTCGAGGGCGACCGTCCCGGTCGAAGCTGCACCGCGGTGACGATAGGGACGCAGATGAGTAATGTGGGAACACGCCTGCCAGGCAGCATGCCCCACACAGCTTCGTCGTCGTCGCAGATCCTTGTTTGTGACGCCACATGCGTCTGCTATCTTCATCGTCTTTGATGGCGTAACATGGCCCTTTCCTCGAAGGGGACCGTCCCGGTCGAGGCCGCAGTAGCTTGATGAGCTCGGTGAAGGTGAACGATGTGATGAGAATGTACAGTGAAGCTCTTGCCACCACGGATGTAAGAGATGGGTTTGGTGAGCTCCGGCGCACAGCAGCGACGCGCCCACAAAGGAATGACGAACCGGTGAGGGCTTGCTACTACGTCGGACCACAGGGCTGGGGACACGTCGTCGTCGTCGTCAGGTCAAACGTCGTCGTCGGATCGGCTCGTCACGGGCTGGGGACACGGGGCGGGGGAACGTCGTCGAGTTCTTGTAGCGGTGGGGCTGGGGCTGCCCGACGCGGTTCACGCACCCTCGATGATTCCACCAATGCCGATGAGGTGCGAAGCTGGGCCGAGGACGGGGATCACGACCCGCACTCTCCACCAAATGTAACCTGGCGGCAGAGCCAATGACTCGAACGATGACTGGAGGATGGGGAAAGATCTATTTACATACTTTACAATGCGGCCATAACAGCGCCCGCTGGAACCCGGCCACTTCATCGTCCTCGTCGTCTTCACGGGATCAGCCATGATGGGGCATTGGCCGCCTAGGTGACCCATGACATTACCCCCCGGTCGTAATGTCATGGGACACCTAGGCGGTCAATGCCCCATCATGGCTCATCCCGTGAAGACGACGAGGACGACGAAGTGTAGCGCCGATTATGGACGCGATATCAGCAATTGGCACAGTCGTCTATGCAAGGGCAATTCCCCGTTGGGGATATTCGGTGTGGCGCACGCCCGACGACGAGAAGGCAGAAGGAGTGCTTGGCGCACGGGAGGATCCTGTATCGCGTTGGACCTTGCTTGCTTAGCACGTAGAATCTCGGCTTCTCCGCAGGTTTAACTGCTTGTTAGTGGTTCAATAAACCACGCTTCAATATATATATATATATATATATATATATATATATATATATATATATATATATACAAGGATTGGCAGTCAAGAAAACCTCGGAAAGCAAAGGGGAGAAGGTAGTGGGTCATTGAAACAGATGAAGAATTTGAAAAGACAGAAGGAAAGTGCCGAAAAAATGCCCGCCGGGTATGATCCGAACCCATGACCTTCAGAATACGCGTCTGGTGCGATTACCACTACGCTACTGGCGGGGCTATTTTCCCCTCCACTTCCTAGGGTATTTACGTTAAGGTATGTTTGTCTCCTGCGCTTGGGGGTGGTAGCCAGCGCCACTCTTACTGCTCGGAGTGAAGGGGACCTTCTCTTTGACCCCCGGTCCGTGGCAATAGTGTAACTCAAAAATCGGATGTATGCACTTAAATACAAGCAAGGCAATGTCATGACAAATAGGGATAAAATAGCCACAGTAGCCAAGGAGTTCTATAGAGATATGTACAGTAGCCAGAACACCCAGGATAATTTCGAACGAGAAAGTAGTTTTTTTTATTGCGATAGTAAGACTGCTGGCATAAATACTACGTCACAAGTAAAGATTAACTCTCGTTTCGCGAAGAAACGCAAGGAGGGATCGATGGCGGGGTACCCATATACACCGACGAAGGTCAGGTGCTCTGCCAGAGTGGAGGCTTGTGCCTCGAAGGTGTCGTGTTTTGGCCGCTTCCAATGAAGGCCACCTTCACAGCAAATGTTATGTTTCCGCATCTACGGCAGGAGCTGTGCAAAAGGGGAAGTTCTCTGCAAACGGGGCATGGTAGGGTGGAGGCCACCCAAGGTTAACAGGGGAGATAGGCCTACAGCAACACGAAGCCTTCGCAGCAAGACCTCCTCCCTGCGAGCGAGTGTGTTAGGGAGGTCAGTTCGACACGGTTAAATTAGAGCTCGTATGGCGCGATGTTGACCTCAGAGGAGATAGACATCCCACCAGCAACGACAGAAGAAGTAAGGAAGGCTTTGAAAGAAATGAAAGGGGGCGAATCACCTGGTGAACATCAGATAACAGCATCCTCTTGAAGGATGGCGGGCAAATTGTCCTGGTAAAACTGCCAAAGCTGTACTCGCAATACCCAATGACCGCGAGTGTACCGGAATCTTGGAAGAAGGCGAAAATCATCCTAATCCATCAGAAAGATAACATGAAGGACTTGAAAAATTACAGGCTGATCAGCTTACTGTCAGTCGTGTACAAGGTACTTACCAAGGTAATCACTAAGAGAATTTCGGACACCTTAGATTTAAGCAAACCTAAAGGACCAGCAGGGTTTTGTAGAGTCTATACAACAATGCACCATATTCACACGATCAATCAGGTGATAGATAAGTGCGCGGAGTATACTGAACCCCTATATATACCCTTCATAGATTATGAGAAAGCCTTTGACTCGGCCGAAACCTCAGTAGTCATTCAGGCATTATGGAACCAGGCTGTAGACGAGCATTATGTAAGAATACTAGAGGATATTTACAATTGGTCCACAGCTCCCATCATCCTCTATAAGCAGATCAGTAAAATACTTATAAGGAAGGGCGTCAAACAAGGAGACGCAATCACAGCATGTTTGTAAGAAGTGTTCAGAATATTGGATAGGGAACAGGTTGGAGAAAAGGTGACTGGAGGATACAGTAAAGCCCGCTTATATCGAACACGGATATATAGAATTATTGCCTATATCGAACCCTTGTATGATTCTGGTAAAAAGTACGTGCATTTAAAACTTTTTATATAGAAAGCGATTTTGCTCACAATGGATGTATCGAACTCTCCCGAGCGGGATTTTTCGCACTCCTTAGGCATGCGGCAGGCCTTCCCGCAATACATCGGCCTCGCAGCGCTGGGAACTCCAATGCGAGCTCGGGCGCGTCCAAACCGGCCGTGGCAGAGTGCACCAGCTCCACGCATGCATGCCGTGGGAGCCGAAAGCGCCACATTGGGCGCTGCGGGCTGCGGTGTTACTGAATTTCAAGTCCACGCCACTCGCTGCCCTCACTTGCTCGGTTGACGGGGTTCGCCGTTATTCGCTTGTATTCATGCTTGCTTCCGCTCTGTGGAAGATGCCGACGACTCCGTACCTCTTCCGAGCACCAGCGAAGCCGTCGCTGCCGTGGCCCTGCTACGGCGATACTGGAGTGCCATTTAGGGCAGCCGTCTTGTGCTTGCCGACTGTTTAGATACCGTGGAGCAAGCAGTCACCAGCAACGCGTTGTGCTCCAAGAAGCAGGCTTCACTTACGCAGTTCTTCAGCCCCAATAAATTAATGTTTTCTTTCCGAAAAAGTGTCGTATCAATAGTGAACTGCAGGGTGGTAAGAGCTCAGCATTCGCTCGTGACTCCGTCGGCAAGATTGCTCTCATATAAGTTACTTTTGCTTCACTTTCTATATCACATTTTCGCAACATCGAACAATTTTACAATCCTCGCGCTGTTAGATATAAGTGGGCTTTCCTGTTCCTCAGTAACCTCAGATTTGTTGATGACGTTGCATTGCTAAGTAACTCGGGGGACGCATTGCAAAGTATGCTTACCGCACTGGACAAACACACTAGAACCGTTGAGTAGGAAAATAATATGCAGAAAACTAAAGTAATGATCAATAACCTCGGGACAGCACAGCAGTTTGAGATAGGTGGCGAGGCAGTGGAAGTGGTAAGCGAATATATCTACTTAGGCCAAGTTGTGACCCCAGATCCCAACCATGAGGCAGAGATAATTAGAAGGATCAGAATGGGGTGGGGTGCATATGGCAGACATTCTCAGATAATGAATAGCAGCCTACCATTATCGCTGAAGAAGAAAGTGTATGACAGCTGCATCTTACCGGTACTCACCTACGGGGCAGAAACTTGGAGGCTCACTAACAGGGTTCGAAATAAATTTAGGACGACTCAGCGAGCAATGGAACGGAAGATGATAGGTGTAACATTAAGGGACAAGAAGAGAGCGGAGTTGGTGTAATGACAGGTTAGTAGAAATTAAGAAAAAGAATTGGGCGTGGACAGGGCATGTAATGCGAAGGCAAGATAACCGTTGGTCATTAAGGGTAATAGAGTTGATCCCTAGAAAAGGCAAGCGGGGCAGGGGGCGGCTGAAAGTTAGCTGGACAGATGAGATCTAAAAGTTTGCGGGGATAAATTGCTCGCAGTTAGCATAGGACCGGGATAATTGGAGATCTATGGCAGACGCCTTTGCCCTGCAGTGGGCGTAGATAGGCTGGTGATGATGACGATGATGTTGCTTACACTACGGTGCCTACTTGTGTAAAATGATATTTGTATTATGTTGTGCACGAGTATTATTCTATGCTGGCGTAAAGTCATTTTTAGTAGTGCTTTGGCGATCGTTAAATCTCTAGGCACATTTCAGACAGATGGGCTAATTGGCAACTCGCCTCGCAAAACATCTAACCGATGCCGTAATAATATATGTAGTAGAAAACATTTATTGAGCTCAAATACAATGATGGCGTCTTCTCAGACGTCGGACAGGGTGGTTCCCTGGTTTCGGGACCCATATACGGCCAGCAGCTACTGGCCCCTGGTCGCCAGCGCGAGATGGATCGGCAGGGCGGGGCTGGACCGTAAGGTCTCCCATCGCTCATGAGGTTGGGTAGTGGAGGGTGAAGGGAGGGGGGTATAGGGGACTTGAGTGAATTGCACTCCGTCAGGATGTGTGCGAGAGTTTCAAGTTTTTTTTCAAGTTTCAAGTTTTTTTATTATTTCCAAAAATAAGTTGTTACAAAATCCAGGATATACAGACGAGGGTCCCAGAGCCAAAGACTTTAGTGGGACCCTCGGTTCGTCGATACAAAATGACAGTAAAATTTATACAGAGCAACAGAAAATTCTTACAAAATACGGACATGAAAATACACTTTCACATCAGAAATCAAGCCAAAAACACGCAACATGGTATAAAAGGAATCAAAGAACAAACAAGTCAAACAGGTAAATGATCACAAGTAGGGTTATTCGAGAAAATGTTTTTTGACATACTTTTTGAATAAAGGAAAAGAAGTGCAACACTTAATACTAGAAGGCAACGCATTCCAAAAGGATATCGCACTGAAAGCGGAAGTTTTTTTTCCATAATTAGTATGGACGGTAGGTAACAGGAAATTTTTATTAGCCGCAAACCTGGTCACATTATTATTCTGCAAAAGATCAGATGCAATAAATGGGAATGCCAGTTGATTATGAAGCAATTTGTGGAATAAAGTCACGAGATTCAACCGGAACAAAACATTTACGGGCAAGATATTGTAAGAGCGTAGTAATGTGTAGGCGTTCGATTGCGAAGAACTAGAAGTGACAATGCGTATTGACTGATTTTGAATGTGCTGTATTGATGATAAGTGACAAGCATAAGTGCTGCCCCATGAGACTATACCGTAACTAATATGACTATGAATGAACGCAAAATACAGCGCTAGTAGAGCTTCACGGGAAAAGAAAGGGCCAGCTTTGATTAATGCGCGGATACCAAACGCCGTCTTCTGCTTAAGATGGTTGAAGTGACTGCAAAAGGTAAGGCATGGGTCAAGATGTATGCCAAGAAAGACGACATCAGAACAAGCAGAAATGGAATGAATACCAAGTTGTATTACGGTAATGGTAGATAATGACCTCTGAACACTTTTAAACACCATAAATTTAGTTTTTGTGGGGTTGATAACTAAGTGATTACTGCTGCACCAATTCATAAGGGCACTTAATGCAAGATTTAACTTTGAGATAAGAGCACCAATGTTTTTATCAGATGAAGATATCGTTGTGTCATCTGCGTATAAAACACACTGACCCCAGTCAGAAGAGCTAAGAACATCAGGAAGATCATTCATATACAAAATAAATAGCAAAGGACCCAATACTGAGCCCTGCGGTACTCCTTGGTTAACATATTTTATTGCAGAGAAGGTATTTGCGGCGTGTACTGTGTACTGTCGGTCAAGTAGGTAATTTTTTAAGAATGTAAGCGCAGGGCCAGTTATGCCATAGGACTGAAGTTTATGCAATAAGACTTGGTGATTTACTGTGTCAAAGGCTTTTGTGAGATCTAAAAAAACCGAACCCACTAAATTTCCCGAATCAATACTTTTCTTTATGTAATCAGTTAGAGACAGCACAGCTAAATTGGTTGACCTACCTGGACGGAAACCAAATTGGCTGTCTTTAAGCAACTTAAATTTAAATAAATAGCCATTCAGACGTTTAACAAACAATTTTTCGACTAGTTTGCTAAGCAGGAAAGAATTGAAATAGGACGGTAGTTCGAAACTGTTTGTTTATCGCCTTTTTTAAAAACTGGAATTACTTTAGCTTTTTTTAGGAATGAAGGAAATAAACCCTGTTTAAACATGAGGTTGATAATATGACAGAGCTTGTCGGAAACTAAATGTGCAACCAGTTTTAAATGCCTTACACAAATTTCATCTAACCCAGGCCCTGTATTTTTAAGATTAGCAATGGTGGAAAAGACTTCCTGTGGTGTTGCTGGGAAAAGAAAGAATGACTGCGTGGTACGTCCCAGAGAAGTATACGACTGCGCATGGGGGCGGTGGTTAGTATAGACGGAAGAAAAGTATTCCGAGAAAGCATTGGCAATTTCCTTGGGCTCGGAGAGGGTGGATCCATTGTAGTCGATTTTGGTTAGAGGGACATTAGCAGATGACTTGTTAAGGAAGGAGTTGAGCAGCTGCCACTGCCTTTTGGGGTTAGTCCTATTCTTGTCGAATTCTTTTTCGTAGTACCTTTTTTTCGCTTGCTTGAGCAAGGTATTTAATAGATTACAGTAGGACTTGTATCGTTTAGCCAGACACATATTAAAGGGCTGACGCTTCTTTTTTTTATACATGTTTTCTTTCTTCCTTAAACTTATTAGAAGACCATTTGTCATCCATGGGTTGTGCGGATACTTGTATTTCTTTTTACATTGGACAGTACGCGTGTTAGTCGACACGGCGAGTAAAAATGACGAGCAAAATGCTCGCAAGGCTGCATCTGGGTCAGACATAGACATAACAGGCCCCCAATCAGTTGTACTGATATCCTCAACAAAGGAATCGGAACTAAATACAGATGTAGAATAGCTAATATTACGTATGTGGGTTATGTTTTCGAATGTGAGGAAAATAGGAAAATGATCGGTGATATCGGTGTCAACAACCCCCACGCAGGGTGGTGACGCCATGTTGGATAACACGTGATCAAGGAGTGTACCGGCACCGTGAGATGCTACCCTAGTTGGACAATCAACAGGCGATTCGAAGCCAAATCCAGTGAAACAATCAGAGTAATTTGCATAAGAAGTACTGTCCGTGTCAAGCAAGTTAATATTAACATCACCTACAATTACTACGTTCTTATTTTCAAAAGCTAGCTTAGATAAAACTTCACTGAGACTGCGCAAAAAATCACAAAGGGAAGACGATGGTGAGCGATAAACGCAACCTAGAATTAGGTTCTTTTCATTATTAAGGAATGAGCGGTCAACCTCTACCCACACTGACTCGCAAAGATTCACATTTAATTCAAGGTCACATCTGCGCGTGTAAGATACATCTTGGGAAAGAAAAATCGCGGCACCCCCATGACTATCATTTTGGCGATGGCAATATTCAGCTTGATAAGACGGGAAACCGGTCATGCCGTTGTCTGTGTCACAAAGCCAAGTCTCTGATATGCAGATGAACGTGAAGGCATGCTGAACTGTGGAAATGAAGTTAGTAATTGCATCTATATTCTTACGAAGGCTACGTGCATTGAAGGGAATGAGGGAACGACTCATTTTGGAAAGTTGACGCTGCATAGACTCCGGAGAATGCAAGGCCATGAAACAAGAGAGTGAACTATACCTTCCTTAGGGCATAAGCGATAGGAAGTTTTACAATGCATCACGTGAAGATTCGAAGATCGGACTCAGTGGAAATGCGATACACTCTGCTGTCGTCTGCTTTCCGGGCTTTTATCTGGCAGTTATCGGTCCACAAGTGCTTCCACTTGTGTTCCTTTTTCAGTGCCAGTGCCTTTGAGAACATTTTCTTGTTATCAAGAGTTAAATGGTCATTAACATAGATTGGCAGGTTAGTTCCACCAGAGAAGCCGATATTGTCAGTGCGCAGTCTGGCTCTGCGAGCCTTCCTGATGAACTCATTTTTTTTATCACGCGAGCAGAAGCGAGAAATAATGCTCTTTTCGGTGGTCTTAGAGTTAACACGGTGAACCGTGTCGATATCGGCGGCTGAGACGGGGCACTCGACAGCATCGCCGATTCGTCTCACAATGGCTCCGCAATCCTCACCCTGTGATGAAGGCACACCCTTGATCTCAACATTATTCATCCTCGAATACTGCTCGAGATCAGCCACTCTTTTTTCGAGTGCTTCATTTCGTGACAAGAGCCCTTTGTTCGAGGCCAGCAGATCTTCCTGTCTCAGCTTCATTTCGTCAAATTCTTGGCTCATAAAACGAACACTTTCACAAAGCGAAGCATGTTCACCAAGACCAAGATCTTTCAACTTGATGTTAACTTTAGACACCAAATCATCAATGAGTGAGTCCAACTTCTCATTCAAAAGTTCTTCGAGAGATTCAATTTTTTTGGCTAGTTGCGCTAGAGTAGGCTTAGCGACACTAAAAAACAAGGGTTTGGGCAGCAGTCGCGGACAGCATAAATTTCAAATAGGTGCACAAAGTAACCAACCAACCTGTTGGCAGAAGAAATTCGTCTTAGAAATGGGACATGCCGCCGCAACTGCTGCTGCCAAGTGAAGTCCGGGCCAACGGGAGCGTGCTTATATGGTCCTCGTTGATGGTGGTGTGCAGTACGCGCAGGCGCAGCAGGCAGCACAGGGGTCAAGCACCTCGACGCCCTGCGATGGATGCGTGCGCACGTGGACGATAATCCACGGTGGCCACTGACGACGCGGGAAACCAAGCACGAGTACGCCCTGTTGGCAGAAGAAATTCGTCTTAGAAATGGGGCATGCCGCCGCAACTGCTGCTGCCAAGTGAAGTCCAGGCCAACGGGAGCGTGCTTATATGGTCCTCGTTGATGGTGGTGTGCAGTACGCGCAGGCGCAGCAGGCAGCACAGGGGTCAAGCACCTCGACGCCCTGCGATGGATGCGTGCGCACGTGGACGATAATCCACGGTGGCCACTGACGACGCTGGAAACCAAGCACGAGTACGCCCTGTTGGCAGAAGAAATTCGTCTTAGAAATGGGACATGCCGCCGCAACTGCTGCTGCCAAGTGACGGGGAACGGGTAATAAACAGCGCTGCAGTCAACACCAGAAAGTCAGTGACAGCATTTGTACAAAATGAACAAGTGTCCTCTTCGGTTTCTGGGAAGAAGTTATTCATCAGGACAGGGTGTGTAAGTGAACCCGCCTGAATGCACCTGATGATTGTTTGTTGTTCCCTGCTCAGGGCGCGGTGCGGCTCGGGGAAGGTGCGCCGATCCTCCCTATACTCGGAGGTAATCTCTCTGTACGTGAGCACCGGGTTGGTGGTGTCGGTGTCCTGCCCTGCCCGGTGGGTCATCGCTCGGGCATGATAATCGGGTATGACGTTGCCGGCTACCTGTGTGTGGGCAGGCAGCCATACGAGCTCTACGGCTCGCTCTGGCTTACTGTTCTTTGTTAATATCGCGGCTGCCCCTGAGATCACCAAATTCCTGTAGCCGCCATATGCTCTTTTGGAGTCAGTGACCACCACCCTGGCACCCGGTTGGACGAGCGCCAAGGCTATGGCCACTTCCTCTGCTGTCACTGACTCTCTGGTGTTGACTGCAGCGCTGTTTATTACCCGTTCCCCGTCGGTTACCACCGCTGCTGCTTTGCTGCTGCCCTTGACGAGGGACGCATCCACGTATAGGACTCCCTCAATCCGCTGCATTTTGCAATTAACCGCCTGAGCTCTGGCTTCTCTCCTGCCATCATTTTTTCCCGGCGTCATGTTCCGGGGTAAGGGCTTGGTGGTGATTGCCGTCAGCCATTCAGTTGGGATGGACCTCTTGATTGTTGCTCTCTCCTTGCGCAACCCTATCTATCCAGCACCGCACGGCCATGATTTGTCTGGCTCAGGCGGAGTCGTTGGTTAGACAGGTGGGCTTCTACGAGTTCGTCGAGTGTGTTGTGTGCCCCCATGGCTTGAAGGCGCTGGGTTGACGAATAGATGGGTAGGCCGAGGGCTTGCTTGGTGGCCTTTCTGATGATGGTGTCGAGTGTGTTTTTGCGTCTTGTTGAGATTAAAGGGACACTGAAGTGATTTGTAAACAATGCGGGATTACGAGCGCAAACTGTAGTCCGGAGTCCATGGGCCCTGTTTCGACCACTCTGTGCGCGTTTACGCGAATTTATTTAGTAGAAAAACCAATTCAAACATGCTGTCCTCCTCTCTTTACGCTCGCCCATTTTCTGTGGCGTTTTCGTGTGACGTCAGCAGGAGAGGAGCTGACGATTTGCTGCGCTACTGCACGGCTCGCCGACCTTAGACGACCGAGTCAGTCGGCCCACCGTTTAGTCCGCCGGCCGCCAACGGGTCGCCGCAATTCGCTCGATCAGTTGAAACTAAGCCACAACACGTTTGGGAATGGAAGAATGCGCCTTTATTTACTTCGTTAGTTTGTACACTGTATCTAGCTCCAAGTCAAGGTCGCTTCACACAAGCGCTGCAGAAGCGCACATGCGACGCTTCGCCGACTGGTACGCCAGTAGGAAAATATAAGGCCTCTTGAAGGGGGAAAAGAGTGAGCGAAGCAATATAGGTACTAAGGAAATAAAATCAACTGATATTTTTACCCTACAGCGTAAAACTAGGGTGCGGGAAGCACTTTTTTGCACTGGACGAACAAGCAGAGCGGTCAGCAACACGACTACGCATCTGCGAACGCTTTCACGTCTACGAAATGCAATTGCTAGACGTGAGCTATTGTGGAAACTCGGGGGACGCTTACTGCACGAGCGCAATACAACAAATAGTCACCTAAGCTGCTTGAAACACTAAAACTATATAAAAGTGTAAACTGGTTATACATTATATACCTTATCTTTTCCGTCGTCACCAGCGGCCTCCTGTGGCCTAGTCGTCTGGGGTGCTAGGTATGTCATCGCAACTGTTTTGCCAGTCACAAGTTCGAATCGCCGCGGGTACATGCTTTTTTTTATGAGTTAACTTTTTTTGTTTTTCGCCGCTGTTTTCTATACTGCGTTCACCTTTTTTTGGGCCGCAACGTTCATTGCTCCACGAACTAGTCCACAGAACTCGCGCAGGCTGGCACTGCCGCGGTAGCGAGTTCTCGTTGCCGTGCTGTTGCCATAAGCACCGACTGCGTGCGGGCAGTGGGCACAGGCCAGAATCAACAGACCCATGACCTGGTGCGAACACGCTTTTTACGATACAGGCATGAGCGAGGCAAGCTCCAAATATGGGGGAAAAGCGCATGCATTTGAACGTCTGCGGGGACGCGGAGGGCGTTCATGCACTGCATAGGCCTCAGATAGTGAATGCTACGATTCCAAGCCGTCCTGGGAGGCTTATTTTATGCATTTTACAGCCGACAACATGGCAGAAGCGCGGTACTACGATAACTGGGATATTGAGAATGCCCATCCAACGACGCCATCAAATGTCAAACATGTTGTTTTACAGACCGAAACCGAAACCGAAACTTGTTTGATTGCTAACCTTGGGCATCGTCTAATCACGGCGCCCCCTCCTCTCAACGTCACAGCTTAGTTTGTGCGGCCGCCGCAAACCGCGCATGGTAGTTTTTCTTCTTTCGCGCTTTGTAAAATAATTACCGATTTGTCAACCGGATAAACGATGAAAAGTGTGCTAATTTGAGCCAGTCTACACAGTGCAAGCAAAACCGGGAGCTTGAGAAATTCTTTTCAGTGTCCCTTTAAGATACGGGGCCGAATATGTTATCCTGGATGTAATGAATGCCGGCACGAGATGAGGGCGTCGTCTTCCTTTCTTCCTTCAGTCCTCCTTTGTTTCTAGTTGAAACCCTTCTCAGCATGGCTAGTATCTTCTCCGCGCTGGTGTTGATCTTGTCGACGGCGGCGTGTGCTTTTCCGTTGTCTTGTATTAGGAGACCGAGGATTCTACATGTGTCTGTCGTCTTGACTTTGGCGCCGTCAATTTGGATGTGGATGGCTGGTGGGGGCTGCTTGCGGGGCTTCCCTGGTTGGATTACGAGGAGTTCCGACTTCTGTGTTTCGCAATTGAGTCCACAGGTCTTCACGTACTCGTGCACTGTGAGTGCTGCCGCCTGAAGTGTCTCCTCCCTCCAGCCGTCGGAACCCCCTCGCTCCGTCCATATAGTAATATCGTCCGCGTAGAACGCATGTCCGATTCCCTCGATTTGGTCTAGCAAACGTGGCAGTGGGAGTACGGCTAGATTGAACATGAGTGGTGATAACACTGCTCCCTGTGGGGTTCCCCGCTCCCCCAATTCAATGGGCTCCGATCGCTCTTCACCCACTGAGATTCGTGCCTTACGGGAGCACAGAAAGTCTTTACATATCCAAAAGTGCGCTGCCCGCACATCGTCTCATTGAGGTAGGCCCCACCAATTTAGCGTAGCAGACCTCACCAATTGGCGTTGCCCGCTGTTACAATTTAAACTAACAGGTGGCGCCACACTGTTATGCCAAATGCATCGAAGCGACCAAAACTCGACAATCCTAACGAGAATGCATATAAAAAGAGCGCCCCTGTCGTCGTTCGCACTGCAGTTTAGCTGTTCGCTGGACGTTTTGTAGGTGAAGTAAAAAGCCACGTGGCACATTCACGTAGTTTAAACACCATCTCACGTATAGTGCGGCCCCAAGATTGACGCACACAGAGCAGCCGGTAACGAAAGTGTAGGTTGTGCAAGTTGTTTTGTCATATGCGCCGAGTGCGCAACTAGTGGCTCCTACGGCCGCGATGGTTTATTCGGTAGGTTTCAGTTTTCCTGCTAGACCAGAGCACTCTCCCAACCGTGTGTACGTCACGCGAAACGTCGTAAAAAGGCGCAAAGAATGAAACGATTTTTAAGTTGTAAATTATCAGCAAATACAGCATCTTTCGCCGCCGAATAAGCGCTGACGGGGCTTCGGGGCAGTTGAACTTTCGTCCGAGCCCAACCAGCTATTTGCGGTCAGTGACCCTATAAACTACATTTTCCAAAGAGAGTTAGCTTTCAAAGATGTCCGCTCCGCTAAAGTGCATTTTGTAGTCGGGGTCTAACAGTGGGTTGCGACGACTCTATGCTGTGTTTTGCCTCCCATTACTGCTTTTCTGCTGCCTCTACCGTTACGGCAGATCGTTCGTTTAACATACCGAGGAATGTGTTACAGATCTCTCAATGATTGTTATCACGGCACGTACACTAACATAAAACTTCTCATTGGTATGTTGTTTGAGCGCACCAACGTTGTAAGATTCTTTTCCGGGTACATCCGGATACTTTCCGGATAGAACTATACCCGTCTTGCACACGAGCGTTTATATTGGCAGCTCGCGGAAATTCTAATAGTAAACGACAAATATCTCGCTATGATTTATATCCAATGGTACGTTTTCCAAACTAAGATCACTATGTAGTATCGCTATTCCTATAGAATTAAAACCTGATATGTCAGTATTTTAAGTCATAAGATATACACAAAAAAATGCCTCACTTCTCAAAGTATTCCTTTTTTGCACACTCCGCTTCACTCATTGCGTACAATTGAACCGTATCAAAAGTCATTACAGTTGGGAGGTACTCCAGTTTTGCAAGTACTGCACTGCAAAACGGGTGAATACCTCCCTACGACGGCGCGGAGCTTCGAGTAAGGACAGCCAGTATGGAAACATTTTACGCATCGTGCGGCCGGCCCATAAAGGAACCCTGCAACACGTTTTCACCATTTTTTCGAAATCCTAATTGACTGCACAACGTAGTTAACCAACTTATTCGGTCATTAGATGAGGGGTCGCAAAGTACCTCAGCATTAAATTACTGCTCTATACCCATGAGGTAACTCAGAAACCTGCTGAAAATATTTTTCTTTCTTCCAGTCTTAACGTTCTTCGCGCCACTAGAAGTACGGCATTACGGCGGTGTGGCGGCTTTTGGCCGGCTTTCCTTCTGTTGAAGCAATGAACGCATTGGAGAGAAACTTCAAAAAGAAAACCACAAAAGTGAAACAGAAACGCAAGAAGTATCTGCTACGGCGACAAATCGCGCACTGCCACTCCGTGCTGGCAATAATTATGGTTCTCGCGGTGGTTCCATACACGGGGTAAGGAGCGAAAGCGTTTATCGGATGTGCTGCAGGGTCGCTTTAGGTATCGCGGTATGGCGGCCCCAGTTCCCAGGTGAGGCAGTATGTAGGCCTCCCACCTCAGTCCGACTCGAGCTTTTTCACATTCACCATGGCGGCCAAAGGGACTGTAGACTTATTTTTTCTGCTAACGCACTGTACACTTATGAGGCCGAGAAAGTACACGTGAATCTATGGCTAACTTTTAGCCCTCAGGTTTCGGCCACGTATTCAACTACAACACTTGGAACTCACCCGTCGTATGCGTGTTAACAACGGGAATATGTTAGATGCTGAGAACTGCCGCCATTCCCTGGTGGGAAAGTACCAGTTTTTTTGTCTTTTCAAGGGGTAAACAGCTTGATCGATCCACCATAAGCATCCCTGTGTGCCAACGAGTACGATACTTTGGTACTTCCGCACAGACATCATGAGTAGATAGCGTTCTTTCTACCGGAAATTCACTGCTAGTAACGTTGCCCAAATTAGTCGGGAAATTGCTCCTGGCAGTGGAGTCATACAGTAATGTTTTATCACGTATTCCTAGAACAGTTATCACGATGCATCATTATATAAAAAAAGCCACAGGTGGTTCAGGTTTCGGTGAAGCTGCTGTCTCGGCACGGCTGCTGCGTTCCTTCGAGTTAATGCTTAAAGCGGAAGTAGGGCGAAGTTGTGTGCCCAGAGTGGCGATTCGGCCAACCAATACCAAAAGAGATCATGCGAAAGGATCCTAACAAGCGCGACGATGACGGTACCACTGGGGGAATAATCGGAAAGTGTTGTCAGCCATTACATGAAGCCACCCTTTCTAATTTCATGTTCGTATGTAAGAAACATTCCGCAAAGGGTCCTCGCCCGTAGGTTTTTAACAGCGGAGTTGCTGTACAAGCCGTAAGGTCGGTCTTGAAGGAACAAATACCAAGAAAATGCGGCGCGTTCGTGAACACGTGCCTCGCACCATCCGCCGAGTATTCGCGGCACACGCAGTCGCTTTAGCAAAAAAAAGAAGAATGGAAAAAACCACGATGAGCGAGAAAATGCTGAGCGCTCACGAGCGCGTGCCTCGCGGCGACAGCCGAGTCCCGGCTGGGGCAGTGGTTTTAGAAAAAATACGTTTAGCGCTCTCGTCAAATGCTATCGCGTATGTAATGCTTGGATTGAGCAATATGGTGATATCAATGCATATGACGATTACTACAACTACTACAGTGCAAGCCAACGATGAATCATGTAAATAAACAATTTGAAACTTCTACTAACGGATGCTCACGCGTATTTAAGTGCTCACGTATAAATAAATCCTGCAGCTTTCCTAGGGTTTAAGCATTGCGCGACTTGGTGCAAGCTTCGCCAGTTGAGCTGGTGGAAGCCTACACTGCTGTGGATGTCATTGCATCATAGCATCCACCACACGCCGCGAAGAAGAGTACGACCTGTTTCATGCATATGACGACGATTGCTAGCGCCGCAACTTTGCACGTATACAATGACACGAAAACTTAAGTCTGTGTAAGGAATGCTCCCTAAAACAGCTTCGCCATGCAATTCTTCTGCATGAGTGAAAGCTTCCCCGACTTTTTCAAATACAAATTTAAGTACAATTTTCTGTCTTTCAAAGTCGTTTTTCAAAACTGATGAAGGCAGGAGATATTCCCAACACATTTTTTTACGAATTCAATGAGCAATTACTTCTATATTTGACGTATGCCTTTAAAACTTATGTCTCTTTGTGTGTGCTCAAACATTATCTTTTTAACAGTACCCATTGCTGATCAACTTGTTGTGCCGTGGTAAAAGATGAGTTAGCAGTAGCTTTCAGTGCAATCTGAACTTTAGTTGTTCAAGATCCACCAAAAAGTCAACAACAAAATCAATTCGCCAGCTTCTTGAGCCTGTTTGTCGAAATATTGCTAGACAAAATGACTGAAACTCGGCGCAAGATTTTATTTGAACAGGGTCACCGTAAACCTCCAATGTTTGCCAGCGTCGCTTTAAAGGCTCTGAGCCTGGAGAACGTGCCGTTTCCGCATTCATTTGTGTAGTCTTCGTAGTCGGCGTCAAAAACAGCCCAGCCTTGTCGAACGTGGTTGTATATCTTAAAGAATGCTGCTGCCTGTACAAAGAAAAGGAGGGCAGTTCTTTACTGGTATCACATTATTTCGTACTCTCATTTTCAGCAGTAGTGGCTTCGAAACCCACAAAAATCTCCTCTACATAAACCTCTACAGACAGATAAGGTCCATTGGTCAGTGTTTACGTTCACGAAGAGAATCGCCGCAAATGCTTCACTAAAGGTGGCTCAGCAATATTGTAGCAAATATATGTCACCAGTAACCAATGCTAAACGCAAAACAGTTGGCAATATCGAGGTTTAAGTCTCACGATATACGACCCGATAGCTTTAAATCGACCCCGAGGGAGGCATTTTGAACACAGTGGCTGCATTTACAATTTACGGTGTCCAAGCAGTGATGGCCAGCGAAGGTAGCAAGTCAGGCCGAAACCTGGCAGAAAAGCCAGGTTCTTAATCGCCGTGGCACAAGAAAAACAGATGTCATCTATGCTTGTGTTCTGTACGCAAGAAGGTTGAGCCCGCGAGGTTCCGGTCAGTTGGAGCAAAATGGCGATAGTGTAACTGTTTCATAATGTGTATTCTCTATTGTACTGGCTCCGCTAAGCGTTTTGATTTTGTGATAGGAGAGATGGGGTTAGAGAGGGAAAATACCTGTGTCAATTAGGAATTAGTAAAAATTTTGGAAAGGGGGTAAAAAGGTATCAAGAAGCCGAAGCTTAAAACTGTAAGTCCAGGACACGAAATAGAGCAGCTCCTTTCTGTTGCCGTCCCACTCAGCCCACGCTGATCATGTTGTCACCAGCCGGTCGGGGCTGCCTCCCATGTGCCGGTAGAATTTCCGCTGTGTACTGTGTCAGTCGGTCGACTGTGAGCATATGCCTGGATATGACCAGGGTGCGCAAAAAAAATGAGATGATTGGTGGTATTTAAAAGTTGTAAGTTATTGTCGGTGGCTTCCTGATCCATATCAAACACTTTCGCAGATCTATATATCTGTATATATCTGATGGCTTATATACTGCGCAGACTTAGCAATTCTTTGCCGCAGGGACACATTTGTGACACAGGAAAGGATAATGTTCCTATAGGCGCAGCATGGGCAGACGTTTTTCACATGTTTTTGCGTAACCGAGTGTGGTAGTAGCGGTCGCAGTGACCACGGTATGCGAGGTCCTGTACTTCTTTGTAGAATAGTGGTTTCATTTCAGACACTCATGCCCGCTTATTTTATTATCATGTGAGCTTTCTTCAAAGCATAACAAGCAGAACATTCTAATGGTATTTGAGACGGTGTAAAAATGTTGAAACTTTTATGCGAAAGTTCCGCTAAGCCTATCGAAGCAACGACGCAAGAATGTCCACTTCTCTAGCTATTGTGTGTAGGAGGGTTATGAAGTCACAGCTATTGCCACGGTGGTCCACTAATACAATAGCTCCCTTGGTACTTTCATATATATATACTGTTTTCACGGTATTACAACTTTCCTGGAAGGAGAAAGAGAGAGAGAACTGAACTTTATTGAAGTCTCCGGCGGAGGTAGCAGGGTGCCACGCAGGGCCCTCTTGCTACCTGACTATGTGGGGGCAGTCATGAAGTCGTGTCCCGTCGCTTACGTCGGAGAATCCAACGCTCTCCGCGAGGCTTCAGCCCCTGCATCGCGTCGGATGCATCCCTGCGCGTTTGGCGAGCGAGAGCTGCCTCGATCCGCTGGACCGCCGGTAACTGTTGCACTGAGTCCTGTGCTAACACGGCTGTGTGTTGTCTATCCTTGGGTAGCTTCCGACATATGTTTTTCAGCAGAAGTATAGTTGTTTATGAAGAGTCGCTGGTTAGGTGATATGTCCGTCGTGACGCCGAGAGACGCCCATCATGATGTCTCCTTCTCCAGAGGTGGCAAGGATAATGTACCTTAAATGGCCATATCATTGCAGTGACCTATCCAGATTTGTTATTTTTTGCAAACCACTTCCCTTTGTGCAAGGAGAGGGGCCTTTCAAGTTTTTTCCAAGCTACAAAAAACGCAATGCAGTTAATAACCTTATCGGCAATCATGAAAGCGATCGGGGGAGGGGGAGTGGAGAGCTGCCTAATATGCTCTTCTGATGACGGTGTTTATTTGTTTTTTTTCAGAAAGTGTCACTTTTTGCCAGGCCGGGCACTACAATATCTGGCTCATTATCACTCAGAAGAACGGAAAGTTGGGCTAGTTGGTATGTGTTCATCTTGATGGAATACAAAAGCGCTCAAAAAACAAGGACGAAGGAAGAAGTAGACAGCACGGTGCTTACTCGCAACTACTCGTTTATTGAAAAACATACAAATATATACCATCCAGAGTACACGTGGTTGGATACCCTCCCCCATTATACACACCATTACAAGACTTAACAGCGGTCGAGGCACATGTGGCAGAAAAAGATATACAACACACGCCAAACTTATAGTACACAAAACCTGAAAACAGCGCCACAACCTTAGATAGACCAAATCATTAGTTCTGCAACGTGTGACACAGGAGTATTCCTTGTCGGCCAAATTGAGGGAGGGGGAGCTGACACGTCGTTCGCCACACTTTTAAATGTGGAATAATTCTATAACTTCTCTCGTGGTTTTGTCACGAAATTTTGATAAAACTGAAGCCTCGCGAAAAATTGGTGTACATCCACACGCAGAAAAGTGTTTCGCCAAGTTAGAGCCATCCTTCGACTTTACTGAACTTCGATGCTCTTGCAGGCGTATATTCAAGCATCGCCCAGTCTGGCCCACGTAGATATGGCCACAATTCAACGGTAAGCAATAAACAACACACGTTGCACAACGAACAAAGGGGGGGTTGTGCTCTACTCCGCAGTTTAGTTTTCTTGGGCATTTTTTACTATTTGATAATAACCTATCTACTTTGCTACACACACTGTTCAGTTTATTCGGAGCCGAGAAAACCACTCTGACGTCAAACCTATTGGCAACATTCTTTAACCCATGCGCCAACTTATGCACGTAGGGAATGACTGCCTGTTTTGTGGGCTGTTTTTCGCTGTCCTTTTGCTTGGTCGCCCAATTAGACTTCACACACTTTATTAACTTGTGAACAACCTTCCGCACGACCGACTCTTGAAAACCAGCCTTGTTTAGTCTATCTAATTGATTATGAAAACTTGTGGACAATCTATCAGAACAAGATTTTGTAATGGCTGAACGCAGACAAGAAGCAGCAATTCTCATCTTCTTGTGCCCAGAGTTGAAGTTTAATATGGGCTATTTTGAGCGCGTGACGTCCGCCCAGCAAACGTGGTTTTCTTCACGAAAAAGCCTTATGTCTAAGAACTGTAGTTCATTCTCTTTCGGTAGCTCTACTGTAAAGCTCAGTCCACGACCATACTGCTCAAAAAGACTCAGAACATCACGAATCCTGCGGCGAAGGCTATCAGACCTTACAAACACCAGGAAATCATCTACGTACCTTACAATTTTTGTGGCTGCCCCACCAAGGTTGTGGTCGATTTGTCGATCCATTTCGCCTAGGAAAATGTTGCTAAGCACAGGGGCAGCTTTGGATCCTATTCATACACCTGTTTTTTGAACATAAAATTTTTCATTCCATTCCACAAACGTAGACTCCAAATAGAAAGACAGGATTTCCATGAATGTATTAACCGACACACCGCAATTGTTGCTAAACCTGATCTCGTCATTATCTTCCGTGATGATCTTTTGAAGAGTGTCCGGCTATGTATCATGGAAGAAGTCGGTCGTGCGAAAGGTTGTTCACAAGTTAATAAAGTGTGTGAAGTCTAAGGCTGGTTTTCAAAAGTCGGTCGTGCGAAAGGTTGTTCACAAGTTAATAAAGTGTGTGAAGTCTAATTGGCCGACCGAGGAAAAGGACAGCGAGAAACAGCCTACAAAACAGGCAGTCATTCCCTATGTGCATAAGTTGGCGCATGGGTTAAAGAATGTTGCCAATAGGTTTGATGTCAGAGTGGTTTTCTCGGCTCCGAATAAACTGAACAGTGTGTGTAGCAAAGTAGATAGGTTATTATCAAATAGTAAAAAATGCCCAAGAAAACGAAACTGCGGAGTAGAGCACAACCCCCCCCTTTGTTCGTTGTGCAACGTGTGTTGTTTATTGCTTACCGTTGAATTGTGGCCATATCTACGTGGGCCAGACTTGGCGATGTTTGAATATACGCCTGCAAGAGCATCGAGGTTCACTAAAGTCGAAGGATGGCCCTAACTTCGCGAAACACTGTTCTGCGTGTGGATGTACACCAATTTTTTGCGAGGCTTCAGTTTTATCAAAATTTCGGGACAAAACCACGAGAGAAGTTATAGAATAATCCCACATTAAAAGGTGTGGCGAACGATGTGTCAGCTCCCCCTCCCTCAATTTGACGGACAAGGAATACTCCTATCTGTGTCACACGTTGCGGAACTAATGCTTTGGTCTATCTACGGTTGTGACGCTGTTTGCCGGTTTTGCGTACTATACGTTTGGCGTGTGTTCTCCTCTGCTGTTGGTGCGCTATATCGTTGTCGTGACATTTTTCCAGTAAGTGTTAAACTCCAAATTTATAACGCCCTTTTCAGATCTCACTTGAAATATTGCACTTTAGTTTGGGGCAGGACCACTAAAAAGAACATTAATACCCTCCTACTACTTGAAAAAAAAGCAATCCGATGCATTAGCAATGTTCCGTATCTGCATCCCACCAAACAGGTATTCGAACAACACAACATAATCAACATTCAGAATCTGTATAAGTACCGCCTCTTGTATTATCTTCATTTTTCGAGCACTGCCCACCATGCTTTTCTTGTTGAATTATCAGGTTTGTCATTGCGAACTGAAACAGGTCGAACTCGTGAACGAGATAAATATGTGGTTCCTCGGCGTCGCACCGATTACTACTTACAGTCACTTAGTCAGAACATTCCTGTGATGCTAAACCGCTTGCACCCACATACTGCTGAATGTGATAGGTTTAGTCGCAAAGAATTGCACTCTCTAATTTTTAACGATAAATTGTAGTGATGTTCTTATTAACGATGTTTTTTGTTCTTTTTTTGCTCTTCTTAGTAACGTTTTCCGCAATATGTTTTCTATTTCCCAAAGATGATTTTCTATCATTGTTCAGTGTATAGTAATGTTGTTTCTATTTAATGTGTTGTTTCCTACCAAAGTTGCCGCAGCTGCACCGCCACTCTGGCCCCGTCAAGCTGTCTCTACAGCTTCTTGCCAGAGTGACTGTAAACATTGTCCACTGTACCAATATTGAAAAATAAAACTTGATTTGATTTGATTTGACCACGTGTACTCTGGATGGTATATATTTGTATGTTTTCAATAAACGAGTAGTTGCGAGTAAGCCGTGCTGTCTACGTCTTCCTTCATCCTTGTTTTTTGAGCGCTTTTGTATTTCATCATTACCACTCCCTCCGAAACCCTTGTTTTTTTCTAATTCTCCCATTTCAGCCCTTGCCTCAGCCGCTTTACAATGGCAGCCAAATTATTGAAGATTTGTTTAATTTTGGTGATGGTAAGACCTGATGTGCCACTTCCTTGTGAGGCGATAACCAAGTTTTTCCGTGCCTCTGTTTAAGGAAAATGTCCTGGCCTATTTTTAAGAGAATTTTTTACATGCCCGCGTGGTGCCAGTCGTCATTCGCAGTTGAGAGCTTTAGGCGATAACAATGCCGCAACAATTTTGAAAACTTTGTTTAGAATTCGTGTAGTAAGACGCAATAATCTCGGTTTTATTTCTAATACAGACACATTTCAGCAAGCTTTTCGTTATATTATGGGGCCTTCTGTGTATTTGAGAACCTGACGTGAATCTTTTCCCCTGTTTTAATTGTGTAACCCCATGTCGGCGCCGGCATCAGTTCCGGTAATAACGACGTTTGCATGGCGTTTGGAAAGGCGTTTGGGGGCGTAGATTACGTGAAAACTTGCGGCCCTTCCAAAACGGGCCAGCACGGCTGGCCGATGATTCGACGACGGACAGAGCGTCAAACAAAAATTACTTTACAGGCGCGGCGATTGCTGAAATCTTTCGATTCTTTCCTCTTCGCTGTACAATCATTGTCCTTTCCACACTGCCGTTGAAGCTGCTCGGTATTCACGATTCAGGCGTGGTATCGGATTACTCATGCTGCCTCAGTTATAGTTTCCACTTCGCAGAGATTACGCACTTTTGTGACACGTAATGAGCACTGCTGATAGCAGTCAGCTGGCGCTAATAGAGGGGTAGGAAGATGAACAAGAAGCGTGACCATTCGGCCACCAGTCTATCATCAGGAAAGGACTAGTTCTCTGCCGCCGCCCCTAGCCATCGGTCGGAGTCCTTGGGACTCAGAAGCAGCCAGGGCTTGACCTATGATGTCTCTATGGACCTTTTGGCTCGGGTTGCATAGTAAGGCCTCCGATAATTTCAATGTATTTGCGCTTTCGCACAGTACCGAACATTTCCACACCATGTGGACAATAGTTACAACCTCAACGGAAAATTTGTACTTTGGTTTATATGTATCTGTGCAGTGGCTAAGGCGTTGCGCTGCTGAGCACGAGGTCGCGGGTTCGATTCCCGGCCGCGGCGGCCGCTTTTCTGATGGAGGCGAAAAGCAAAAACGCCGGTGTGTACAAGATTTCGGCGCATGTTAAAGATCCCCAGGTGGTCAAAATTAATCCACAGCCCTCCACTACGGCGCGCCTCATCGCCTGCGCTGCATCGGCGCGTTAAACCCTACAATCAATCAATATGTATCTGTGTGTAGCTCATTATAGAGAGAAGGCTTCGAAAAAACCCCAGTTCGAAATGTTCTCCCTACAGCTTCTTTCAAAATATCATTCAAAACATCATCGTGCTGCAAGCGTACACGTTTCCTCATTTGAATGTGCGTTTTCAGTTTACTAGCTATTTCTAGAAACTATACTTGTCAGTCTTAAACATTACTTGCACCTCAATCTTATGCGTCTCATTGCTCGGGTGTGCGTTTCGAGTTGGTTATTTATCAATAGTCACCATTGTCTAGATGGGCATAGTAAAATAAATGTATTTTGTGTGCTTTTTAACGATGACTTCCGTCAACGCTCGATATAAATCAAACTCCCTCCAGAGAAATATAATGAAATCAAATTCTCTCCACAGAAATAAAATTCTGAGTCACCTCTACGTCGTGAGACAAAACGCTTCGCTGGTCATCAATATTCGCAAATTGAAATGGCTCGTATTTTTCCTGTGTGCCATTTAGACAGGTGCACTGCTCTGCTGTACTGGTGAATGCTTACGCACCACACCGGCTTTAAATCGAACACAACTGCATGAAGATGCAGTGAGGTAATTTAGTCTGGCTTACCTTCACGTTCATCGTTTCAACGTCTTCGTAGGTGAAGGACGAGAGGTTGTTTTCGGCGGACACTTTCAGAATCCCTTCGTTTATCACAGAAAAGCCGAAATGCTTCTTGCAGAGCTAAAAGAAAAAAAAAAGATTTGATGATCGCTCACGAAAAATAGTGTTGCCGTTATTTTGATATCGACAATAAAGGAAATCCGTACATATGAGTACGCTAGTCAGAGTTAAACAAATGATATACAAATTTGTTATTAGGATTCAATTTTTTTAGGGTGACTGTCTTCCCGTGCCTAACGAGAACGCCGGGACAACTATGTTATAAGCGACGTAGGCAAAGAGCCGAGGGTTAAATAATCCAGAGATGCATGATCTGGGAAAGTCTCGTCGACTAAAAAATAGACAGAAACTGGAATGATGAAGAAAATATTGTTCCTCGCTTTCTGAAAAAAAAGAGCAGTCAAGACGTGAATGCAGACTTACAAAAAATACACACGATGGCGCTTTTTTTAATATAGTTGATTCCTGTGTCATAGGAATCGGTAAAACGCGAAAGTGAAAGGTGCAGCGAAATCTGCAGCTGAGCATGATATACGGGTCGACGGCAGTTTGTGGGTGTGCGTGACGATCGACGTCCTGCTGGCGGGACACTTGTGGAAAGGTGTACTGGCGTGATTTCCGTGATGAATATGACGTGATGAATCTTGGTGTATCCCGGCAGAACACTTTCGTCATAAACTATAAAACCTGAAAACGAACAACCCTAGGTATAACGTACTCTTGGTTGCTTGCCCGCAAAACAGACCCTGTAGCACGGCTGCAGCCTTTACAGGCCGCATGCTTCGTTGTACTGGTGTCGTTTCCGTGACGGAAATGACGTCACTCAAACGTTTGTGTATCCTGGAATAAAATACTTTTGCGTTAAAATTAGGACCGCTTGCACTAGTGGCGCAAGGCTGGAAAAACAGCAGAGATGACGGCCCCTCTCCTTTGGCAGAGACCCCGGAGTTGCGCCTCACAATTTATTTCCCAATTTGCCGTTAAACGTTCTCCATTACTGGCTGCCACGGCTGGTTTGGCTCGCAGGCTTTTACAGCTCTCCCAAAATGAACCGCGTCGGAAAGTGCTGGAACTTGCGACCAAATTCAAAGGCAGCGCATGACGCCCAAAGTCAACGCCCGAATTCGAAAGAAATGCTGTGCGGCCGATATCTGATAGGCACTGATTTCATAACGCGAGTGACCCAGGTTCGATTCCGGCTACGGGAAGCCTTTCCTTTTCTGTACAAGTGGGTGCACATGTTATTCTTCCCCGCGGCTGTTACCACTGCACCGTTCGGAACTTTGGGGTGCCCCAGTGGCTAGATTGCTTTTGCATGACATAAATTTCCAGGGTTCGTTTCCCGGGACCTCTTTAACCATATGTTATCTTGTTCTTCCAGACTTTTTGGTGCCACGGACCGGCAAAGCTGGAATTCAAGAGCTGCGCTGTGTAAACACTATGTTGAATGAGCAGTGTCACCAAAGTAATATTCATATCTCATACCAACAAGAAAATAGACTATTAATATATAAACTTCTTCCTCGTGCGGTCATCAAGATTTATCTCGCAAGACCCCCTCCCCTCAAATAATTTTTCGGGGATGGGCTCCCGCTGGCTTAAGACCTTTGTGGTGCCCAAGTGTTTATTAGTGTTGCCCTATGTAACTTTTGCATAGAGAACACTTCAGCAGAAATAAAAACAGCCTTTGTAAGAATTCGCTCTTTCTGTTGATGTGATAAAAAGTATGCTCCATTTTACGCGACCTAATATCGGTGGCGATGACCACGGGGACGCGTGAAGGATGGCTCAGCACAATGAAAAATAGCGCTAGTTGGTTGAGCATCGAATCAGACAAAAACAGCGGCGTGAATATCCCCTCGAGAAGCCTGGTGAGAGGAACGTCCCTCCAATCGTAATTTGTGTGTATAGAATCCCCCCCAAAAAAGACGCCGCGGGCGCAGTCATCCCGAGGACCACCATCGAAATGAGTCGTCGTCACCTTCACAGGGAACGGTAGCCGCAGTCCGCCCGACGTCTGATCTTCCCCAGGACACAACACGCCGGAAAACAACACGCTGACGGGCTTTTCACCCGCGTCCTCCGTAGAATAGAAGAGCTGCTTCTTTCGAATGAAAGGCTAACTTCAGTGGGCCTCAACCTTTACGCAAGCAGTAAACAAAACTAATATTATGAGCGAGCCCGACTTTGCCGGCAGGACTATAATACTGCACAAGAGATATATATATAGAGTTAATCCCATGACATACGCTGCGAAGTTCGAAGCCATCGATAGATACAGTATAGGCAAAGACCGTTTCTAGAGCTTGCGTTCGCTAGCGTGGAAGCTTGCTACGTTATTAGGAAGTGTTAGAGGTCTGTGAAGCAACACAGGCAATGGAACGTGTATTCACAATAAATCGCGTGGCGACGAAGGAGAATATTCGCGCGAAAGGTTCTCGTCAAATAGAAAGCGTAGCTGTCAGCAGAAACTCCTTGCTCGCGCTCCTTGATCCTGTAGCACCGCTGTTACCTCTACCTTTTCAGTGAAGGTGAAGTCACCGGAAATACTTATTTGTTGCAACAAATTTCTATTTCTCTATAGCGTCGTACGTATTTACGCTGCATACAAGTTCACCGTCGGTGACAAAGCGCTCTACTCGAAAGAAATGTTTGAAAGTCAACTTCACTCACAAATCTCACCCCTTCGAAATATTATTTCTATTTAGCTTGCCTAAAACGTTTGCGACATACCAAATATTACAGATGAAGTTCACGTATTCGCCGCACAAACGACCATCGAAATCTGGTTTTTAACTTAAATTGAGAAGTGCGATGCCATTACGCCCAGACTTAAATAATGCCGCGAACCATACATTGGGTTTGTTTATTTGTGTTTTGCTTTTACCGCCCGGCTGCGCCGGTCTGTGTTATCTCTGCGCCAAGGGAAGCGCGTGTTCCATTCTTTCTTTCTGTGCCGCATGTGTTATCTGTTCTGATAGGGAGAGCATTCCGATCTAACGTGAACATCCCGGAATAATCTTCCTGCATCTACAATGTTCTCGATGCGAATCGACGGTTCCAGAACCACGCGCGCCGAAAGATAAAAAGCCTGCAGAGCAGACGCCGGGCCATTCGATTCGACGACACTCGCCGACGCAAGTCACTTTGTTGACCGCTGCTTCGCCGCCTCTGTATTCTTTTGAGTTGTTAGGGGAGCACAAGTTCGCTCCAATAAACGTGTTTCTCATTCCAGACAACTGCATCGTCCTTGTCTTCGCGACATCTGGTGGAGTTGCCGTCCCTAGGACGTTGCCGTCCCTAGGACTTTCAAACGCAGCTTACCAGCATTCAGCCTCAGAAACTCCGTACTCGTGAAGAAGAATTTCAGCCCCGGAACAAGAGCGAATTACCTTCTCGTCATCCCCGCGGACCTTCGTGACGAAATTTTGGAAGCGTGCCACGACGACCCGTCTTCTGGACATCTTGGCACAGCCCGCACTATTGGCAAAATCAAGGCGAGGTACTACTGGCCTGGCCTTACCTCTGACGTCACCCACTACGTCCGGAGCTGCCGTGACTGCCAGCGACGAAAAACGCCGCCGACAAGACCCGCCGGACTTCTGCAACCGATCGCCGTCCCTTCGAGACCATTTCAACAGATTGGAATGGACCTTTTAGGCCCGTTCCCTACGTCACGATCACAGAACAAGTGGATTGTCGTAGCGACAGACTACATGACGCGCTACGCATAGACCGCTGCTCTTCCGAGGGGGACTGCACAAGAAGTGGCAAAGTTCTTTATAAGCCAAGTTGTGTTGCGACATGGAGCCCCGGAAGTCCTAATCACCGACCGCGGAACGGCATTTACTGCGGAGCTGATGCAATGAGTATTACGCTACAGCAACACGGATCACCGAAGAACGACGGCGTACCACCCCCAAACGAACGGACTACAGAAGGTCTGAACAAGACAATCGCAGATATGCTGTCAATGTATGTTGACGTTGAACATAAGACTTGGGACGAAGTGCTCCCGTATGTCACGTTTGCGTACAACACGGCTATCCAGGAGACGACGCAGCTGACGCCGTTCGAGCTTGTCTAAGGTAGAAGGCCGACTACGATGCTCGACGCCATGCTTCCGCATGTAGAAGACGACGACCTCAACGCCGACGTCCACGGATATTTTCAACGTGCGGAGGAGGCCCGCCAGCTCGCTCGAGTTCGTATAACGGACCAGCAGCTGGTGGATGCGGGCCGCTACGACCTCCGACGCCGAGACGCCGAGTACCAACCAGGTGATCGTGTGTGGGTTTGGACTCCCATCCGACGACGCGGACTCAGTGAGAAGCTCCTGCGACGGTATTTCGGACCCTACCAGATTCTACGACGTGTCGGCCAACTTACCTACGAGGTGATCCCCGATGGTGATTCCGGAACATCACGACGACGCACGCGGCCCGAAGTCGTCCACGTGGTTCGCTTAAAGCCTTTCTATGGTCGATAACGAATTTTATTTTTATTTTTGGACTGCCGCTTATGTTACCATCGGGTCGATTCACCCTTAGAGGGGGGGGGGGGGTAATGCCGCGAACCATACATTGGGTTTGTTTATTTGTGTTTTACTTTTACCGCCCGGCTGCGCCGGTCTGTGTTATCTCTGCGCCAAGGGAAGCGCGTGTTCCATTCTTTCTTTCTGTGCCGCATGTGTTATCTGTTCTAATAGGGAGAGCATTCCGATCTAACGTGAACATACCGGAATAATCTTCCCGCATCTACAATGTTCTCGATGCGAATCGACGGTTCCAGAACCGCGCGCGCCGAAAGATAAAAAGCCTGCAGAGCAGACGCCGGGGCATTCGATTCGACGACACTCGCCGACGCAAGTCACTTTGTTGACCGCTGCTTCGCCGCCTCTGTATTCTTTTGAGTTGCTAGGGGAGCACGAGTTCGCTCCAATAAACGTGTTTCTCATTCAAGACAACTGCATCGTCCTTGTCTTCGCGACAATAGAGAGTTTTAGCTAACCGTTTTCGACGGTCCGCTCCGGTTTCGGCGGCACGGTCAGCGTGACCGGAGCCAATGCCGTTCGCGGCCAAGCGCGCCACGCATGCGCAATGGCGCTCCCGCTTGCTATCGAAGCGGAGCGGACCGTGAAAGACGATCAGCTAAAACTCTCTAATATGTTGTAGCCGGCGAGCGTGGCGACTCGCCAGGGCTGGCCATCGGGACCTAACTTGCACGCCACGCTTCGGGCTCACGGAAGCCCTAGGAAAAATGCGCCCAGTGGCCATGACCGCTTCTCCATGTTCGCGAGAGGACCAAGCACCCGGCCAGCTACAATGCCTATTCCGTTTGAAGGCTGTTTGCGCGGTCCGCCAGCAGGTGCTGCGTCGTCTGCGACGTAGCTATATTAAGCGTTTTCCCTTCATTGACAATGTATTTAACGGGGCCGCCAATCATGTCGCAGTTGGTTCGGTGGTAAGAATTGTACATCCAAATAATTTTGGCCGAGCTGAAATTTGGGTGTAGTTTCCCGTAACCTCAAGACGTCTTCCCACTTTCCACCCGGACGCGTCGCGCGATGGATTGCGAAGCGTGGCGCGCGTGAGGCTGTTTCACAGTTGCAACTAGCGGCAATGCGACTGCGTCAGGCAGAGCTGTTCCCCGTCCTGTAAGACTTCCTTCGGGCTTCCAAGATTTGCAGTAATGTAAAAATGTGCTGTATACGCTGTTCCGAAAAGAACATCTACATTACTCTAGATCGCATGCTATTAACCTCGAAAGGGCGGTCAGCATAGCGGGTTTTGGGGCCGAAACTAACGACATCAAGAAGAATCTTTTCACCATATTATTGCAGGCAGAAATGCACACGTTTGCTTTTACGTAACAACCCTTGTATAATTGCGCGCAGAAGTTGCTTCTCATCATTGCCGTGCAAGTTATTGCACCTTTTAACTCCAAGCGGACCGCGGTATTTAGTAAGCTTCGATAGTGTACGGAAAGTCTGGAAGACATTCTACCGGCCGGATATCCAGCGAACATTCGGCGAACCGGAATCCGGTGTTCTCTGCTGATTACGAAAGGTGGCGCCACAGTACAAGTGTGATCATAATTGTCAAAATGTGGCCCACGTTTCCCATAGGCGAAAATCGTTTTTTATTTGTTTTTAAATTAGCAGCAAGGCCAGTTCTTGCTCTTGGTTTTAAACCAGACAAACAAGGCAACCTTCTGATTACGTTTGAGCGCGAACGGGGTAGCCCACCAAAACTTTTAAAGACGCTCATTTAGCGATGTGCCACCATTTATATGCTTGATTACACGTGCCAAAAGTCAGAATGAAACCCAGAAATGCATTTGTTTAGTTCCTCCGACGCGACCGTTACTAGTTTAAGGCATAACGTCAAGGCAGGCTGAATTGTGCCCTCACCTCCGTGGCATCTTTCCTTGCCATAGAAGCCAGTCTTCCGTGGTTGTCTGTCCGTCTCTCCGCCTGCTCAAACTCGCCGACGACCATGGAAAACGAAGCCATGACGCAGGTCTGCGGTGGTATACTGGCCTCGGTCAACTCCAAAGCCGTCCGCCGCTAGCATAAAAAAGCAACATTGCACAGTAAACCACTTCAAAATTTGGCCACAAACATTTTTGACTGCTGAAAATATGCGGGCGCCGAAGCGAAGTTGTAAACAATACTGGCGAACCATTTGCTAGTAACCACTCCGTCCACAGACACAAATTTTTCCCTGAAAAACCTTTTAGGCATACATTGTTCGGGACTCTAAAAAACACGTGGTAAACACTGTGCACAACAACCGAATTTTTATGGCTAGGAGTAATGAGCACTCACCTAAGTGTGGCGACTCCCCCTTTTTGCACATTTTCTGTCCGATAGGCAAAAGTATTCTGTAGTCCCGTTCAGCGCATTCTAAAAATATTCGCCTGACTGTTTGGTCGGTGGTAATTTCAAGGTGAAAATATGTGATGGATTAAGCGCAGAATGGGGCGTGGCATTATCACAATTAACTTCGTTTATTTCCCTATATTTGTACTGATCACCATCTGCACCACCACCCAGTGGCCATCTTCTTGCGATAACGATCTTGTCCAAGAATTCTCACGTATTTGGGACACCTGCTGTTAATTTTCGTTGTGTACAGATGCTTCTTGCTCGTTGTTTTCCAAAGTAGGCTTCAACAGTGGGAGTGAGCTACACCTAAAACCGTGCGCCAAATCACACCTCCAAAGGCTGCATTCATAGTTCTTCCTTCAAAAAGTAACTGTATTGTTTCCACAATATCTGCTGTGTCCACGTCTTGTTCTACCACTGCTTAATTGTGGCTCTCACCATCGATTTAAAACTGAGAACTGTACAATTGTTGTTGGGCCACGGCAGTAAACAGCCGTACTACAACGAGCTTTTAGAAGTATGAGAGAGAGAGAGAGAGAGAGAGAGAGAGAGAGAGAGAGAGAGAGAGAGAGAGAGAGAAACACTTTATTCGTGAGACACCGGGTTCAGGTTGGGGCGTGCCCAGATGACCGAAGCGACCTATGAGGTGCCTTCCTTAGCAAGCTATGCAGACTCCATCATGATTTTTAACCCAATAAATATTGGCAACACCAGTGAATTGAAATAGCGTTGCACCATAGCCTTTTTTGTTGTAATTGATAAGCAGCAGGACAATTGTAGAATTTTTTAGCAGTCTTAACAGCTCCCGGCCAACAATTACTGTATTCTTGAGCGGTTTTTTCTATCAAAGTTATCCTGGGAAGCGATGGCATGATTGCATGAGATCATAAATAAGGTGAAATCATAAGGTAACAGCAACGCCTGCAACTGTGTCGTAGAAAAAACTGCGTGAAATTTTAATTTGTGATATTTCCGTCGCTTCTTCCATTATATTTTTGAGCGGCACAAATCATACATTCTTGGTTACCGCGGCAGGGGCACTCATACAAGCGCTCGCATATTTCATCCACATTTACGAAGCGCTCACATATTGTTCCGCTTTCATGGTGCTTCTGGGTACAAAAAACAAGTTGTACATAGATGGCGACGCAGAAAACCGTCACTACTGTGTACGGTGACCAATAAGACGTGCACCTATAACTTGGACTAATTACGGCAAACAATCGGCCACTTATCAAGTGCCACATCTATTGGACATCCCAGCGGATAATTTAAACTCTAACACTAGCGCCACCGTATTTAACCCTTAAACCAAGGTGATGCTTAGAGAAAAGAAAGTGAGATATAACAATCACTAGGCGTGTCTCATTGTTAGTAATTTAAACTGCATTGTGTGTAGACGTGACCTTTTTTCAGGCACAACTGACAATCAGCCAAGAAATGTGGCGTATTTTGTTGTTTCTGCTCGTGACAGCTATTGGAGAAAAAAGATTTTCTATATTGTACAATATGTGATTCTCATTATTAAAAATGTACGATTTTTTGTATGTTTTTATTTACTTATTTTTTGTCTCTGCTCTGCTGGATGTTATTGCTAAGCACGCAGATTTTAATCAAACGTGTCGTCTGTCGTGAACTGTATATGTTCAGGAGCCCTCGTCAAGCACTTCATGCCTTTAGCTGCTGCCCCGTCAGCAGGCATTGTAACACCATCTGCTGTAAATTATGTCTTCTTCCTCTTTTTCTCCATATGTATACCCATGGTAGCGATTGTATCCCATGATGACGATGTTTAATGCGGTTTCTGTGGCAAGCAGAAAAGTTTCCCCAGGTCTTCAGGCAGATTTCACTAAATCCGTGAACCGCAGTGCGCTGAGGATATCAGTAATAGAGAGGCCCGTGGCGACTCCTCTAATTCCACCCTCCCCTCGGCCGCTGCCCTGTCGCCGCAATGTCAGCGATGGTAGATATTTTGAGTAGACGGTCCGTAGATAAGGCATGACCTGTGTTCATAACTAGCAGATTTAATGTATGATAAAACCTTGCTTGCCCTCGGTGGCCGGAAACCAACATTTTAATCCCTCATGAGGGATTTCGATATGTCATGCTTACTTCCAGAATCTCAGGTATTAGAGGGCTTGCAACATTCTCGCAATATGCCGTATGTAGAGTAAAAGCCCAAGTGCACAACTTCATCAATTTGAGTCAATTCGCCGAAACAGTGACGGGTGACATATTTGACCGTGTTTGTGACCGCTGATATTGTGATGTGTGTGTAGTGGCGGGAAAGAAAGCGACACGCTGGAAGCCGCGGAAGGGAACAGCAAAAACTACCGCAGAAATAAGAAAGTGAGCGCACGTATGTGAATGGTACTATGTGAGGAATATTATTTCGAGGGAATGAGTAGCTGCGTTCGATGTTATTCTAGCGTCCGATATTTTCATCTGAGCAAACGATCAATATAAGTGTTGGCTTCAATTCTGAACAGAAGTTTGCATTCGAGGCATCATGTTAAAGCAATAGATGTTGGATTCAAGCGATGCTGTGAGACGTGAGGAACTCGATCTTGTCCAAGCGTAATCGGCGGAATATTGCAAGATATATTCAAGAGCACTTTTTGCGCACTTCTACGCCCGCTATTTCAGCACACGCATACACTACTTAACCGTGAAAGTAAAGTTTTTAGAATAATTCACCTTTTCTATCAATGAGGAAAAACGCAATTACGACGCAGTATCACGATATGCGTTAATGGGCAATCGAAGGAGTATACCACAGACTGTTGTAGTTGTCAGCGAAAATTATAACACGCTAGATGTTGGTGGTTATTCTATTACTTTCCTTGTACAGGCAAAATGCCCTACAATCCCGTAAATATTCTACGAAAAATCAAGGAGTGCGCAGGGACACTTACCAGAGAAGGCTCATTCGGCACATGTGCGACGCTACTACCGTAATACCAGACTGTTCCCAGAAGCGCAGGTTTTCCAACATTCCAATCCGCAATGTGGGTGTGTACGATGAATACAGTGATGGGGAGGTGGCTGAAAAAAGAAATAAAACCACTTGAAGTGAAAAATATTAGTATGGAATTATGGATATTTCCTGCCGACAGACCACACTGCTTTAAGCTGTGGGTACACGAGCGAATGCTCAGCACATCGGCTGGACTTGAAATCTAGAACTGCCACTACGGTGTTTTTATAGAAAGGCTGACACAGGGACATCTATGTTTCTCCGTGCACATGCTGTATCTCATTACAACACCATTCATTATATAACTTAAAAGTTACAAGAGCTCTCTTCAAGCGATTTCACAATTTAGATCCCCAGTAAGAGCCCATGTGCCGCATTTACGCTCCCGCTTCAATGAATCCAATCCCCGGTGAAGCTTACCAGACAACGACAAGCTGCGATAAACCGAAAAAGTTTTTCGTTCGGGATACGGTGGGTACCGTTCTCCAGACAATGTATATATTTTATTTTTCTCTATGACCTGTTGAAGTTAGTGTGACGGAAAATCAAACAAGGAGTGCTGCTCACGCCATGTTATCAAGGGCACCGGCAATAGGGCCATCCCTGTCGAACGTAACTTCTTGGCGACCCTTGGCTTAAAATGTATTGATTAAAACGTCTTTAAAGTACACAGATTCCGCAAACGCCTTTTTCACAACACTCATGACATCAATACAAGACAGTACAACCGCACTTGTTCTGATGAATTAAAGCAATGAGGCAAAGAAATCAAACGTAGCCGAGCTACATCGCCCCAACTCCTGTGATACATTTATAAATTACTAATGCGAAAACAGTACAGGCCCTAGTAAGTGATAAGGGGCGTCCGGCGTCGGAATGACACAAAGTTTGATCAAAAAGCACCGTACAGCGCCAACAGAATCAAAGCAAAGAAACTTAAACTTGTATGGCAGTCGAAGCCAGATCATATACAACGCGACTCTTACACATCTTTCCAGCAACATCGCAGAGCCGTGGTTTTGGCCAACAAAAGGTGTACCTCGTGAATACTTTATTGCCTTCCACCTCAAAACAACCCTTACGAATATGTATTGAGGCATGCGGTCGTACTTTCAGTATGGCAATTACAGAAGTAGTCAAGCTAGTTTGTGCTAACAGGGAATACGTAGGGACCGTGTGACAGTGGTAAGGAAGAGAAAATAGGTAGACTGACATAATAGCTCAAAATTGGCAACCTTATAAAAAGGCCGCCATTCTGGAAAGCAGGAAATTAATATTGACCTGTATATTACGGAGATCCAGCCGGCGTTTAGGAAACCGATACAACCAACGCCACTGAAAAACGGGAATTCTGCGCAGTTGGTTTGACTTCATGGACGAAATATTGCACACTGTTGTGGGATCCAGAGCATACTATCATGCTTTTATCTTGACTACCGCCCGCGTACCCCGAGGACCATCCAATTTTCTATTCGCATAAGCAGAAGTGTACACATTGCAAAAAGAATGCAAATTTCCGTGTCTTCTAAGCTGACCAATGGATGAACGATGTCTGCTCTCTTTACTCTTCACATGTGCATCCGTCGGCATTATCCGTCGTATTTTAACGTGCGTCACCAAACAACATAACCATTTGGCCAATCACATGCTCGGAAAGTGAATGCACTTTGCACGGCACGTACGCGCGTCGTTTTAGGCGTTCCAGGAGCCCAGAATGCCTTGCATGTGTAACTATTCTAGTTTCAGCCAGATAGTGCTGCTTGCTCTTAACATTTAAACCTGCAAGATTTATTGATTTACATTTCGCAGCTTATCTCTTTTTTTTTCTCGGCAAATGCTCTCAAAACAGAGGCTTCGGACGCCCTCCAACCTGAGTCTCAGCATTCTGAAGATAAACACAGCGCAAGAAAAAGAGGAGTCCGAGTGAAGGAAACCACAGACAAGCCCTCAACACAACTGCCCTGTTGAACTCAGTAAAGCGTGTGGCATATTCTTTGGTACACATTTTCCCTACGTTTGGCGACTCAGCAATTATTTTGCGGCACACGTTTTTCAGCTTCTTTCTAGTTGAGAGCACAACTTTTTCTCCAGGCCTGTTTCCCACTTTCCTGAGCCGGTGGGATACACCGTGAATATGCGGTATTACCGCTACTTCCTGTATGTCTGGCAGTGACTCAATTGTCACGACATGTCGAGACTGGTCGACCAGCGTTGAACTCTCTTAAACTCCCTATGGCACCAAGACTGCCAGAACAAAAGCCCTCGCTATGCATGTAGCGAAGCATCATAGGAAATGCGTTCGGATCCCTCCCGGCGGGCATTTTTTCTCCACTTTCTTTCTGTCTTTCCAATTTCTTTATCTGTTTCAATAACCTCCCACATTCTCTCCTTTGCTTTCCGAGGTTTTCTTAACGCCAATCCTTATTTCTGTCTTAATTCAACAATCCCCTCACTTCCCCCCTCATTTCAAGGTTACATTCAGCGGTCGCCGCCTCAGAGTGCGAACTCCCACAGAGGAAGGAGCGTCTGCCGTATAGCGGTGGGTTGCAGCGGCGTTGTACAGACCAGAGCAGCTGGACGGCGGGGGGGAGACATTTTAAACGCAGCGTTTTCTGGCCGGGACACTGCCATAACACGTGGTGTACAGTGGGCGTGGCTCCGGTGGAGCAGGAGGTGCAGGCAACTGCGGCCACAGGTTCCTCATTCTGGAGGGCATGGTGGCGACGTTATGGCACAGAGGCACGCCGCTTGACCAATACATCCTGAGTGAGCGCGGTACAAGCTCACTGTTAATTAATCATCTTTATAATTAATAATGATCATGACTTAAAAATTGAGTGTTAGATTTTATCAAGGACTGCTGGAATAATTTCGGCATGATGATTATGCAAGTGGTAACAGGGTGAGAAGCAAGTACGCGCGAGGTAAATATCTCCTGTGCTTGCGACGCCATTGGGGGTATGTATCCAGTTCGTGTACTAGAAAGGGGAAAAACGACGCGCAGGATTAAGTATAAACGAGGACGTAGTGAATTTGTGGGATACTATGAATAGAAACCTGTGGTAGACATGGAATTACAGGGCTTTCAGGGCATCCTGTTCAACCCAATCACGCGAGTTCTAAATTCCGGCCCCTAATCTCCTCTTTGCTAGGTGAAGCAAACGCGGGTATGTGGCGAGTCAAGAAAAGGACACAAAAGGTAGTATCTGATGATAATAGTGAAACGGCGCAAGAACGTTCGACGAATCTACGCCATCATGTCGCCATCACGGAGTCGTAAAGAGCCCTAAAGTGTCCTCAAATGTTTTGTATGATGCTTCACACAAGAAAATTCAGAAATTTATCGCCACCAACAAAAATAATATACACTAGCAGACTCACTTTGCCAATGCGGTCATCGCTGAAGAGTGCTGTGATATGTCAATCGGGCTGTTGTAAGAATGGAACTTCACGCCAAGAACAAGCTCTAGAGGCATCTGGTGCTCTGCAGCTTGAGATGCGAGGTACTTTTGAATCTGCCTCAATACCTGTGGATGCGACACACAACACAGCTATCATTTCTTTGTTCTCTAAAATCGTTCCGCCATACGGTGAAAACGCTGTACAATGGATGCATAAAAAATAATTCTATTAATCAAGAAATGCTACGGATATATAAGCAATCAGAAGGATTAAAAGAGGATCATAAATGTAAGGCCCCTATTAAGTCATATCGGTGTTCGCAATTGCTTTAGCCGTAAGTAGTTCCTACGCAGTTTTAGTGTCAGACATTCTGACAGCATACCAGACTCCGCAAGTACAGCCTTATACTCGCAGCCTAACGTCAGCTAGCGCTCTAAAAAATATATTTCAGACATTCCTTGACATGCATCGTGGCCGTCGTAATAATGCTACAGTTGCTGATGCAGAAGAAAATGAGTAGTATCGGGATGGTGTTGAAAGACCACCCTAAACGCGGACCACAAGACTTAAAATTGCACAATTATATAGAAACATAATACCGCAGGCTTCCTGTGGAAATGTAAGACACTCCTGGGACTTCACTGCGGCTAAAAAAGGTTTTCCTAATTCTACTTAATTTGGGTGAATTCCTTTTCAGTGTTAGCATTAACAAGTTCGTATTGCAGAGCATTTACCTCACAGAGATCATTACTGAACACTGCCGTTCTTGTAAGAAGAAATCCGTGTGGAGACTTGACTTGCAAATTGAGGTCCTCAGCCCGCTAGGTCCCTACTGAGTAATGTTTCGACGTCTCAATACAAAAAAAAAGCTTGAAAATTCTTGTATTCGTCCGTGTAATAGGGCTAATCATTTTTGTAGAATTTGGCAGGTATGTTTACAAAGGGCGCTAATGCCTTTCACTGTCCTCCTTTCCGTCTTACTCAGCGTGGTAAAGAGCTACATACATAATTACGAACATGGGTATGTTTACACGGGGAAGCAAGTGGGATCACTCTGAGACTTAAAAATCAGTTGCGTTTTGCCATTCCCGCAGCACACATGGCGAGCACAATGCGTGTACCAATTACGATCATAGCTCTTTACCCAAAGTGACACTGAGTGATACGTAAACCTCGGGTAATTGTCCATCACAAAAAATGAAACAGAATTGCCTAAGAGATGCTCTTCGCTTGCTCCGGCTGACGTTTTCATGTGTCATTCTTTTAGGGCTGTCCTTACCCTTTAGGTGATGGCACCGCTCATCAGAGCCCTCGGAGAAGTTCAAAACCCAAAATTTGGCTGCTATGTTTTTTTTTTTATTTTCTGCTGCACAACGACACAAAAGGTTCTTATTAACCTGACTTTGCCAAAAACTTGTGTTTGAAGGGTTCCAATCCACAGTGACCTCTTTGCTACTTCTAAAGGCTGCTACAGATGTTGCATATTTGGTTCCTCTCTGCAACTGTTAGAGATAACCTAACTCTCGAGATATACACTAAGTAGAAAAGTGCCGAATTGCAGTGGTTAAACCACATAATGCCTGGGAACAGGGTCAGTACACTCGTTTTAGTGCCCTTTATAGTGCTTTGATCAAGTCACACAGCCTACAAACGTACTATTTGTGACTTTTACTAGAGCGAAAAAAGCGCTTTCTGGGGAAGGCCAACCGGAACAACGGCTGTTACACTTCACGCACCTGAGTTCATCCTTCCTCTTTTCCTCGCGCTTCCTTTGAAACACGCAATCACGTCAAATGTCAAGCATGAGACGAAACTCTTTTTTTAATCCTTGCAACCAAACGCGTAATTCAAAACGATCTAGCGTGTGCTGGACAATTTGCGGCGCTTATATGCGCACCGACATGCACGCACAACTTGACCCCCACAACGTCTTTTCGCAGCTTGCGACGGCACAATCGATAGGACCTTCAGAATACGGTTTCTTGAAACGGACTGGGTGTATTTCGGGCGCGATTGTAAGCTTGACGTTGGATCTAAATAAAATTATTCCAGACAGTTCCTTGTAAAGACACATCGTTTGGCACACAATAAGCCGCAGTCTAAAATAATTTAAAGCGTTATCCGTATGACCTGAAATAAAATGTGCTGCTGGCTCACACGATATTTAAAGAACTCCCTTAGGCATATAATTAAAAGTTGAGAAGTGTTCTAATATTTTTTAGAAAATACATCGTCTCAGTTATTTGCGACATTGTAGCGACGCTGATAAATATGGTTACGTTGATCTGAGTGTAAGCAAGGGGTTTCCGGTACTTGCCTTCAAGACTCCCAACTTGCCGTGCATATCGTTGAGAAGATGTGCTACTTTGCCAAAGGCCTTGAGTATGCCGTAATGCCTGATTTTTTTGTTGTAAAGCTCCATCATTTTCTTCTGCCCCACCGGCGTGGCGAGGCTACCGAGAAAGTCACCTGCTTTCCTGCAGCAGTTTAAAACCTGGCTGAAACATTACCCCCCCTGTTCCACTACTTCAAAAGCAGCTGCTGTCCACAATGACATGTTACAGTGCCATCTCGATACGTTTGGGTGACTCTCTTTTGACGCCTGAACACTGCTTCCGTTTAAGATTATGACTTCCCAAAGCAGCCTCCTATGCACAGGTGAATTCTTGAAACTGATACAACACAACCAAAATAAAGATTACAAAAGTTACTGAAGCCTTGAATACGAGCATGACCGCATCTACTCCGCAGGTCCAAAGCAGGAGCTAATAAATACACCCCGGAGCGTGCAGCAGAAAACAGAAAAGTGACAATGAAAAGGATATCAAAGAAGCTCTGATTTCGGGATTCGGATGTAAAATATGAAAATTAACATACGTTCAAACATAATAATTTTTCCCTGAAACGTTGCTGGTATTCAGCGCTTGTTTTTGGTGTCTTGTATGGGCATTGCATCTTATTCTGCGTCGGTATTTCAAACAATCCAAGATCATGCTTTACCGTTGCGTTCGCACACTCACAGTCCTACGGTTGGTCCCCACATTACTCTTCGTGCCGCCCACCTGAAACTGGCAAGCTAATAATTGGGCGCGCTATTATGCCGGTTTGGGGCTCAAAACCGCTACAAATGTGCAGCCTCTGACAAGTGTTTGTGCAATGCCCCGAAAAACAGTTTGCGACGTATTACCCCCTTCGCTACAGCAGACGTTAAACCGCAACCACCATGTTACTAACCCTGGCACGTACAGAGGGCAAAACCCTTGTCTATAACAAAGGCTTCGTACTTATAGCCTTATCCTGCCTCGGGCGAAAAACATTTGAAGAAATCTATTGTGTCATTCTGAAGTCTTGAAAATATGTTTTGACCTCAACGTTTTTCCTGGTAAGTTTGAGTACGCAGTTTTGAGAGGTAACCAGTCAAAGTTGTACTCAGTGTTATAGACAAGGGTGTTGCGCACTGTACGTAAGGCGCTTCATTCATTTCCAACTCACTGTTTTCTCCCTTCTCCCGCTATCTTCCTCTCAGTCGGCTATTCCTTATTTTTAAATTTTTGAATGCCTTACCACGAATCTACTTGCAGCCCATTCTTATATTCTTTTTACTCAGCACTACTTCGAAGCAAAAATACGGGTGGTACAGGAAGGCTGCAGACACTCGAGAGTAGGCGGAGAAAAAAGCTTCGTCCAAATTATTCAAAGCCGTCACTGCAGCCAGCGGTTTTTTTTTTCACTAATAGCCATACCACTAGTACACTGCAACATGCGGCCGCGGTACGAAGCAGTCCACTGCTGACCCTACCAAAACGTTGGCACACAGGAAAGACAAATCACTTATTTGCCAATGCAAAAAGAACGTAAAGCTGCATAGTGGCAGCATCCTTAAAACCCAGAGCTGCGTCCAGCAAAATTCTAATAGATTTTTTGTATGATTGAAGAATACCGGGCTAAGATAACCACAAAATTCTACTTTCCCGCATCGGCGTGATCGTATCCGGGTGTAAAGCTTGATAAGCTTGTAATACCGCGGCCTCTTATGTCGAGATGCGCAAAGGGTCATGAGGAGTCATTGCAGCATAGTGAATGCTATGCTCAGCTATTCAGAATATGGCTCTCGTGGGGTGTACTTAATTTAAATTAAGAAATAGCGTAATACCCGCTGCAACCCTTGCAGCACGAATTCCAGCTGCTGGCAGAATTTCGAACGACGTTTACAGGAAGTGCATTGCAAGAACAATAAGCAACTCTGATTATTGCTGCGCAAGGCTTTCGCTGACAAATGAATAGACCCGCCAATAAAGAATACAAAACAATGAATTCAATATTACCCTACAATTTTTACCAGCTGATTATGTGGGGCCACGTGCTACTCCACCATAATGCACTGTGCGATACCAAACTTGAAAAAGAGGGTTGAAGGTCGATTACACGTCTCCTTTTTTGTGACCCACGGACGCAGCGCCCGCAGTATGAGTTGGTCTTTACGATATGAGACTCGATGGGGCAACTGTGAAAAGTTTTTAACCTGTTCTATCTTTGCATCTTTATTTCTTAGCATTGCAGAAATATCAATCATCCGTAATAGTGCGCACGATCTCTATAGCAACAATACGGTACGATCTGAGCGAGATCAAAAATTAGAGTAGGTCTAAATTTGCAACCCACGTGCCTCAGTCGCCGCACTGATTTCCTTGCATCTGCGATAAGAAGTTTGTTTTGTATTGTTTTTTTTAGCAACCGCTTTTTTACTTTATGTCATGATACAACTGGAAATGGGTAGCACCCGCATAATCCGCTCTTGAGAAAGGTTTCAGTGGTTAAAAAAAGGATAATGTGTTGGACGACTCATAAGCCAGAGCAAATTGATGCAGCTGCACGCACCACCCACAGTGTTTCCTCTGCTGGAGCAACAGAATACAAACACCTCATCAACGCAACAACCACAAGGCAAAAAAGACCAACGGCAAACAATTTAGGACACAATGCCTTTAAACCTAAAAGTTGACGGCAACATTTACGCGTCTGTGGTCAGTATATAAGACTACCGATAAATACTTTCGTCACCAGTAATCCAAAGAGATCCCGTGCCCGGTGCTGTTGGCCATCACTGCGCTCGACTGGAAGGCAGCCCAGGTACGGTCGTGGCCGTACAAGGATTGGATGTCGTCATCGACCCAAATAACGTTTGTGTAGAACAGCAGATCGCAGAGTCCATCCGGTGGCATCATATCCAGCGTGGTGGCACGGTCCCCCACCGTGCACAGTAGCACCCGCTTTGACCGGGAAGAGTACTCAGCACTCCTGTCATCTCCAGGATCTGCAAAACGTACCACGTTAGACGAACAGCTTTTACTGGGCAGCGCTAATGGGTCTGTAGTACAGAAACGTCGCCAGTGAGCGACAGGACTTGAAAATTGTCACAGGTTCACCTGGGTAGCGGAACGCATCCAGCAACAGCGAAATTAACCGATCTGAGCTGCGCTTCTTAAGAAATCGTTCTTCGTCACCGGCCAGCTGGGCCGCTTCTCGGCGAAGCCAGCACTGGGTGCTACCGCCCGTTGGGAAAGCCCACATGTGGGAGGAATGCGGTGCCGCGAAATAGTTTGGATTAGTCTTCTACGCTGTCATTTTCTACCAGTTTAGAAAACTCGTTTACATCCTCTCTTGGTCGGCTGTGCCGTTTTACTTTTAAATGCAAAGCTAAAGTGTGTACCAGGTTTAGCTCTCATCTTCAGGTGTACACAAACAGATGGTCTGCTAACCGTAGGGTCGCTCGGGGCTCAGGGTATTACATTGTGGCGCCGGATTCTTCGCCCACGACGCCGGGTTTTTCCCCCATGACATCCTTAGGCGGCATCGTGGTGAAGGCGTTTTATAAATTTGAAGAGAAGCCGAATTACAAAATCGCTTTTCTAAGGGTTTTCAACAACTAAACAATGCGAAAAATATATTTGTGCCGGGATCGGGACCAAACTGAAACTTCCGCTTCATTAAAATTATTGACCTCTATTTTATGAGGACTGGGTTCGCGTGCCCACCACAGTTTATGGTGTATGCATATTTACCACTCGAAAATTTGCAGAAGCACGCCAGTGGTAATTGTCAGATATCCGTTAGAATCCTTCCCTAGGATCGCCTCTGGTCATACACCTCTATGTATCGAAGACTTGCAGGTGTTGGTTCTATGGTATTCAGCGTTTTCAAACGTATATTTTGGTAAATATTACATATAGCAAAGTGATACGTGATTACTATTGATCAAGACGGCTAGCAATTGGAATTGAGACTGGAAAAAAGCACACCGTAAAGGAGGGTGACTACAACGGAGAGACACGTAAGGCGACCAACAGATGATTTCGTGGGAATCATTACATAACACGGAGCGCTGACGTTTGGAATTTTCAAGGTAGTTTTATGCGTGCCAGTTACTATATGCAGCAGTGTAACCTCAATGCCACCCTTATTAAATATGGTTCCGAAAGGCATCAAATGTGTTTCTCTGAATGAGAAGCTGCAGTGAGCTCCCTGCCACCCATTCAGGGGGCTAAAAAATTCTTGGCCGCAGTTAAAGGCAATTAAATCAGGTATGTCCAGCGAAAGACCGGTTTGCGTAACGAGTGTCCTCAGTGTGCGCGCTAACAATGGCAGCGCTATGCTAAACGCAGACGCATCGCGGAGCTGTTCGTGCTTCAGGAGCGAAAAGGCAGTTAACGTGGATGCAGTCAGCTCCACCTGGTATCACTTTTTCAGTTGAAGCTGCCATACTCTTTCCAGAATTCCTGTTTCCGTACCCCTGTCCTTAAAGCAACGAGCAGGTACAAGCTTTCTTTGCGCAACCGCAGGAAGCAGTGGCTTGGAGTCGACAGAACTTGCAGGTCAGATTGAGGCAACCAAGAACAAGCCGTATTTGGATTTTTTCGCCGAATAATGAAGCTTTCACTCTAAGCCTCAACAACATTGCTGCTATTGAGTAAGTCTCTGTTGCGTCTGCAGTTATCAAATTGTTCTTTCGCAAAATAATGTGTCGAATTCTTCGATGAGTAAAACCCCACACAACAACTGTTTAACGGTGTGCATTTGCACAAAAATGCACATTGTGTAAAGTAAGGCGTTTATTCCCTATAATAGCTTTAAGGACGACAGCATAGAGAACTGCACGGGCCTGATTTTAAGGCCCGCGCCCGGCCCGAGCCCTCTTTGTCAAGCCCGAGCCCGACCCGGGCCCGTAACACCGAGCCCGGGCCCGGCTCGGGCCCGGGAATTCATAAGTGAGTCTAGCCCGGGCCCGGCCCGGGCCCATCGTCTCAGGGCCATGGCCGGCCCGGGCCCGTCGTCTCAATCCCAAGCCCGGCCCGGCCCCGTCATCTCAAGCCCACGCCCAGCCCGGGCACGGTCTTTTTTTTTTCAGCCTAGGAAGGGCCCGCATGTGTGTGACCAGGCCTGGTCATTGACGTTGAAGAAAATTTGTTTATTATATTTGGTCGAGTGCCTTTGTAGCGGGAAGTCAGACGGAGCATCTAGTCTGTACAAGCAGGCCCTGAATTGCAACGCAAAAATTAAGGGTTTAAAAGTACACGTAGTTTAGCTCACACCGTCTGCAGTTCACAAATAATGAGCGTAATAATAGCTCGTATTCTTACACGAGAGACACCATCACCTTTGATGACCAGACTCTTGGCAACTTCATGTGGTTGTTTCGGTCACAAGTTGGTATTAATGAAATTTTTTGCTCTCCATTTGAATCCACGAGTATGTGCGAGCGTTGAAGTATTTTCCCTGGAGTGGTTGTTAAGCGGTGGCGCTTCTCTTGCACGCGACTTTGATTTGCAGGCACGGTAGCTGCATTTAGATTGCTTGGACATCTAAAACACACGTACATAGACATAGGTGCACAGCTCCAGGGCGGCTTAATTCCTTCCCCGCTAGGGCATTCCTTGTAACCGTATCTTTGATATGTTATACCCCAAAATATAAAATTTTGATGCAGTACATGAAATGTCAATAAAGTTACAGTATAGTTACTATTAGCTCTAGCAAAACGCGTTTTTAGAACAATGGGTACAACTAACATCAAGAAGCGCGTAAAAATATACTCAGAATATTCAATTTTATGCTCTTTACTACACTTCACATCGGAACTATTAACGGCCGGGACTATGAATTCAAGCCCGAGCCCGGCTCGGGCCCGTGGCGTTGAGCCCGAGCCCGGCCCGGGCCCGTGGCACTGATCCCGAGCCCAGCCCGGGCCCGGCCAGGGCCCGCCGATAATCGAATTCGGGCGGCCCGGCCAGGCCCGCGGGCCGGGTCGGCCCGGGCTTTCGGGCCAGCCCGGGCCCGTGCAGTGCTCTAAGACAGCTAAGTCATCAGAATTTTGAAACTGCCACAAGAAACTAAAATATCAAAAGGAAAAACCTACAAGAGTGAACTCGGGAAATCCAAATATTATTTATACATCAACAACGAAGGATAAAACAAAAAAGCCCACAACAGCACATTGGAAAGATAAAAAAAAGAGCGAAAACAATCCAAGCGTGTAACGCCTTGCATGTGCCTAAAAATGCATATTGGGTGTAAGTAACGTGTTAAGTCGTTATAGTGATCTAAACAGACGTGATTCTTCAAGCAATATTGTTTTGGAAAAACGAAAACCACAAACATGGAACAAATGTTAAGAGTTATGAATTGATAAAATGAAAATCTGCATCTTATACACCTCCTACGCAAAACAAAAAATACGATAAAATGACCCGTAAACGAACAACATAAATACGAAATAAAAACCCGAAACGGCCCAACAGTGTAACGCTCTGGATTTGCAAAAAACGCATAATTGCTGGGATTAACAAAATTATTCATCTAATTACAGTATTCGGAGGTAGTTCGGCAAACAGAAATTTTAAAGATACAGAAAGCAAAAAAAACTAATAAACATGACCTAAAGGAAACAAAAGCTATCCGTCGTATACATCTCCCTTGAAAAAAACATCTAACAAAGCCCGGAAAACAAGTACATAAACACGATTTAAAAACGTGCAAGAACAAACCAAGCTTGTAACGCGCTAATTCGCGCAAAATTGAATAATTTGGGGAGTTAATATTTTTAATAGCTCAAATAGCGAAAATCGGGAAAATTATTCGAACATGTAAAACAATAAAAAGCACAAAAAGTTTTTTCCAAGTGACCGCAGGGAAACAAATATGCGCATTTTTTATAACATCTAAGGGAAGAAGATCAGAGTAAAGAAGTCGCAAAAGAAACCAAATAAAGAATAATCATTCTGTAACAACATACCCACCGTTCACTATGTCTTGCATCTTGCATTCGAAAAAAGCGCACGTTGGGCAGGTTAAGGCCGTAAACACTATAGCTGCGTAATGGTACATAATGGGCAATACAGGACGAAGCGCAAACTTTAAAACAATAAAACAATAAATCACTGGAGATCACCTTGCAGGGGCGTGCGCTATGAATTCTCTTTCCCGTTCCTAGTTAGTGGTGCCACGATCGCGGCGAACGCTGAATTTTTTTTTTTTTTGCAAATCTTGGTCATTTTTTCTTAGGGGGTATGCTTGGCTTGACGACCGTGTGCAGGAAACGCTGGGTGGTCGTCGCGATGCGCGCTCACATGGATACTAGTGCGATGACTTTTCTTGGTTATGTTAATTGCCGGGCGGCCGCCGCTAGGCCAGCGGTCGCGTGCGCGCGCTCGGCAATTTCTTCGTATTCGTAAGTGCGGGAACAAAAAATTACGATTTGCTAAGAACCTTCGCTGTTAAAATACCGTCTAAGACAATAAGATTAGCAATACTGAGCTGTAGTAGACAATTGTAGGAATATTTCCCCATTTCTGGATACTAAGCCAGTTTATTTCGGAAATAGGACAGCAAAAGTTGTGATGGCGGTCAGCCTCGTATTATTTTCCTCCGTTGCCTGCCGGATTTTCACCATTTATAGAGTTTACAGAAATACATACAGGGTAAAATATAGCCCTTGCTTCCCATTCTATCAAAAGCCGTCTTTCTACCATGCGGACCAACACCTGTGATCCCGTTCACCACAGGAACGAGGGTAACGCATTGGGTAATATGATGATATTTTGCTTGCAGAAACATATTTAATTATCCATCCACTAGACCTTTTCAGGCAAACGAGTTTCAGGAAAAAAAGTTGATCTTTCTTATCGTGTAGGTAATTGCGCAGTCCGAATTTCCTGCGTACGGCTCGCTCAAAAATTTTTGTTTCTGTCATTCCGCAACCCTCATTCATTTGGCCGAACAACAAGCATTCGTATAAGATTGTGAAAGGTTACATTTTCACCAGAGATGGTGTATGCAAATAAATAGTAATTTATATTTTGACAGGCCCACTGAGCTTCATTCTCTTTTTTGACGGCTAGCGCTGGGGACTGTGTTTGTGTATGTCGGAAGGGAAGATGGCCGAACATGAAAAAATCGTTCCTTTCACCCCCTTAATTCAGAAAACAGGGTACTTGCTTCACGTAAGCAGCAGTCCTGACACTAAAAGAATTAAATTCTCTGAAATGATTCACAAATTTTTCTGAAAGGCTGCTGTGGGGTAAGCTTTGAATGCGAGTTTAACTTTTATGTAACTGCAAAGAAAAATGCCTTACGTCCGGGTTTTACACTTGGCTGCGGCTTCACTCCGCCAGTGGAAATTCCGGCGTCATTCTTTAGGGGATAGATCGAGTCACTGGTCTTCTTCACAGGCGTTGTTGCATCGCCGACTGCTCTAGAGGAACTTTTCCTCGTCTGCTCCAAGCCACCATTGCTGGTACTTGACGTGACGGAAGGTAAATTGCCCGGCCTTGAACTTTCAGACGTTGTATTTATGTGATTCGTGGTGGATATGGCTACTTCCTTGGCATTGACCGGCAGCAACGTTGTCTTTTGATTGTCCCTGCTTGTCTTGACAGTTGGCTTCGCCTTTATTGGCGGCACACTGGTCGACTTTATTATTTCTGAAAAAAGAAAAATTAACACAGAATCGTTATTTTAAAGAAATAAAAAAGTACAAATTCTTGCACTTAAAAGCTGGGATAGAATCACCAGCTCCCAAATCGCCAAATGGCTTTCTGCGGCTGAGTTCGGAACGATGAACTTTTTTTTAAGAGAGGGTTTCACGTCAGAATAGTTTCCTTGTTTTTATATACGGGGGGCACCTTGATGCAGAATCCTCAGTAACTTTATCGTTATTGGAAGCGTGAAACTGAGCACTGTTTAAATAACGTCACCGCGATGTTTCCCCACCTCATTGGCTCTTATATAAAAGTTCATTACTGAGTCCTCAACAGCAGGGTCTCGTAACTGAAATTATTGCCCAATTACGTCAGAACTTATTTCTAAGGCCTAGTCGATCGTAACCTAGTCGTGTGAATAAACCGTGTTACGACGTTTATCAGAGCGCATGTAGTACGGCGTGAGCCGGAATTCGAATGAGAGTGGACATAATCATGAATTACAATATACTGAAACCTGCAGCCTAGTAGAGGTGCAAAGTTACTGCGAATGAATACTGACTACGTCGCTATTGCGCAAGGTGTCTAGAATGCCTGCAAGCAATGGCATGTAGATTGCGTTGATTCCTCGCGCTCAACGACGTTGAAGGCACTCTAGCAGTTATTGGAAAGCGGTTGTCAGGCTGCTGAGAGTCGAACGTTTGCTTTCCACTTCATAAAATGGAAGCACTAGTGATTCTGTTGTTTGTGCATGCATCCGCATCATTCCATAAGCGTTAAAGGTTTCGTTAGGGCAGGCCGCTAAGCAAATGTATACCACAAGAAGCCTTGCGGTAAGAGTTTTGTCTTAAAGCATATACGCGCTCATAATAAAGGTACGACGCGTCTAGGGGAGTCTACAGACTGGGGGACCCTGGGGGACGTTTACAGAGTACAGTACAATATTTTTACTCTAGTTGACTTTAAAGTTATATATTACCTGCATGTTGCGTTAAGAATGTAGCGCATTCACTAGGCATACGGTGTTGTCAGCCGTACTGGTGTGGCGCTGTCCATATAATCTGGTGTTTTTCGCCAGCGATCCCTTTTTAGGTATGGCATTTTCCACGACGAGCGTTAGGAATCTGCTGTGTATGGTTGATCCCGCGGAAGCCAGCCCCCTTTGACGACGACCGTTTTTCTTGGGCTAGGTAAAGGAAAGAATTTCGGTCGGTGGTACGGTCTGTCTGTCACGCAATGAGACAGTAATGTTATTCGTTGGTATTTTCGCATCTAACTGGCGAAAGTTGTTTACTAGTTATCCACCACCTACCAACCAGTGAAGCACCATAGGCTCAGGGACCAGTGGCGCTTACCCACGTAGCCGTAGGTACACAGCGGAAATGCATGCATGCCCGGTTGGTCACGTGGTACGCAGGTGGTTCACGGGACCAGTTTGAAATAGGAAGAAGGAAAGGTGGAGGACGGTAAGACTAAAAGAGCGAAGGGGCCGATGAGTGGCGATCGCTAAAGGGGGATGGGAGTTTCAGATAGTTGGCATAGGGAAGGTTATGAAAGCCCCAAATTGGGCGATTCCTGGCCGCCCAGGTAGGTTGACAAATTTCTTTTCTACTGCAACACATGGTGGCCAACGTCCAAGAAGCATGCTTCGGCTTGCTAGTAAGTGGTAGCGCATACGAGTGGTTTCTTCTATTACTCGCTGCTATGCACTTCTGCAGCAACCGCTTAATCATGTTACGGATATCACCTTTTCACAAGCGCCTGACCGGTAAATTTGTACGTTTGTAAATGTCGCTCCTCAGATTGCTCTTCATATACGAAACACTTCTAGAATATCCCTAGTGCAAAAAAAAAAAACGGTAACCTGTAAATTGATGACTGATTCAAAGGCAGCAGCCATTCGTGAGAAAATATATACAGGGTGATCCAAGTTAAGTCAACAGGCTTTTTAAAAATAGGCGCTTAGATTTACGCGAAAACCACCTCTAAAGTGAAGTTATGCGCCCAGGGGGACACATAAATAGGCGTAATTATATATTTCGGGGGCTAATTACTAAAATTGAATAATTAACTTTTTTAGTGGCTACAGTAATCAGGCATGCTTGTGTTGGAAAGTTAAACGCAATCATGTTTTTACACAGTATCGTTTGGCAGAATTCTTCTAGCACATCCGTAGTCGGAGATATCAAACGGCGAGGTATAATTGCCGCTCGCATGATTACACATGCGAGACAGTCTGCACAGGCGCAAAGCTCCATCCCTTCTGTGACGTGCCTGCTGTGTTATGGTGTTCAGTTAGACAAAGGGGTGGAAGCATAGGCAAAATGATAACTGACACCCATTCATTCTTGGCTGGCGTTATCGCCATCTGCAGTACTCGGAAACGCTATCGAAACAGAAGAAAAGGGAGGAGCTATGACGCCGGTCTTGACTTCTAGCATGCGTAATCATGCGAGCAGTAATTAAACTTCGCAGTTCAATATCTCGGGGTACGGATGCGCTCGAACTCTGCCAAATAAAACTGCACGATTGCGTCAAAGTTTCCAATACAAAGATGTGTGGTTACTGCAGCCTCTAAAATGTTAATTAACCGATTTTAGTTAATGAAGGCGTCTACATCAGTAATTATCTCCAAAATATGTGTCCCCCTGGGCGCATAACCCCACTGTAGAGGTGGTCTTCGCGTAAATCTAAGGGCATATTTTTAAAAACCCTGTATACTTAACTTTGATCAACCTATATTGTGTATGTTATTTAGTCGCAAAATCTTGAGCAAAATGGCGCAAAAGTTCCGTGCACCCAACTTTTAAGAAAAGCTTGCGTGCAGTATTTTCATTGAAAAGGCAACATTCAATTCCGTCCGGAAGTTATTAAAACAGCCAAGTTTAGTTCTAATAAAGTGTTTATTTTGCAGCCTAGGGAATTTTCAAGCCGGCTACTCATTGAGGCTATTGTAATGGATTGTCATCCTCATAGTAGAATTCGTTTAGGACATGGGGCCTTATAACGAGCGCTAAGGTATATTGTCGTTCTGCCTAATATCCCGCTTTTTTGGTGCGATTTGCTTAATCAGCTACACTGCTAGGTGCAAAGCACATATTGCAGACTCAGGTGTGGCACGTATGCAGCACCTGCACAGAAGAAAAGGCGCAGATGTTGCCCAGACGCACATATTGCAGACGCATATTCCATATGTAAAGTAACGGTTTTTGTTGTGTGAAGCGCTGTTGTATTTATTTTATTCATTGCTTTTCAAAGACCCACTGACCAAGATAACAGTCGCACAAAAATAAAATACATCTGCCAGCCACCTTCGCTTTTTTATCCGGTTAATTGCGCCAAATCGGAATGAAGGCAACGCACAGTAGGCAGGTATTGTTTTTTTGTGCCAGGCACGGAACAGCGCTACTACCATCCGCTTTGTAGGAAGGAATGGCTCTTCTGTCTGCGTTGAGCATCAAACCACAGTCTTCCATTGAATTTCGTAATATATTTACCCAACAATTTCGCCCTCAACGCTGTCCCATAATATAAACATTCCGGCAACGCTACTTTTAAATCAACGCTTTGAAATATTACTAAAGCGGACGTGTCAATAGAATATGAGTGCAAACGCCTGACGGTTTACACTGAAGCGAAAAAAAAGTGTGCCTGAGTACATCCTGCAACCAAATTCCTGGGTCACGGTTAGGCTTTCCCTTCATGTTTTGGCGCAAGTACACCTTAAAAATGACATTTTGAAATATATTTGAGCGTTCTCAGATTACTTTTGTTATATTAAACTACAACTCTCCGCGATAGACAAAGCAGTTAGTTGCCATGCTCACGGTTTTCGCGAGCCCTTGTGGCTTTCCTAGCCACCCACAAAGCCATACACCACATCGCTAACTAAAGAAAGAACATCCAAGACCGAGCTCATACTTTGTTCACCTATTTGTCTGGCACGTGCAGGCAAAGGTATTGAAATCAATATTAATTTCTAGATCAGTACGGCACGTATGAATGCTCAGAAACCACTCACTTATGATCTTAGCTGCTGGCGTCAATCTCTTTTTGTTGGCCTTCGACGGTGTTACGTGTACGTTCGCTTTTGGCGGTGCAGTTTCTGCGTTAGCACGTGTGTGAAGTCACAGTTGCAAGGAAAATATCAGAGGACGTATTTTTGTTTCCTTTTGAGGCATCGTGAAAAAAGTCATCTGGTCCTTTATTTGACACATGAATAGATGAGCAATACCACACTCGCTACATTCACTGTACAGTAGTACGCGAGACGACAATGTCGATGAAACCAGAGGCGGAAGTGATTGCCTTTGGCAATGTGTAATAATTGGTTTTCAAGTGACACCAAAGTTTTTTTGATATAGTAAGTTAAGACGTTTGCTCTGGTGTGGTAAGTTACAAATATTGCTATGGTGCGTTTTCATGTATTTTGTCAACACATTTATAAATTTTCAGCTCACCCGCACTGAATCATACCTTGGTTTCTCATCATATATGAAAAAAGTGATCGCCTCTGGTGGACTCTACCAGGTCTTACGCATAAAAAAAGCTTCACTCCCAAACAATGGAACACAATTTTTGTATACATTGCACCAAGCGAATAATAGTTCTAAGCATACGCCAGCTATCTCTTTCCGTACTCTGATCAGCATTTTTAGCGAAGTAATCATACTAGCGATTGGATGGATATCGGCTGCCCTTTATGTCCGCCGCCAAAGCCTTTAATGCTACCACGAAACAGCAAAACCTTTCTCCTATCTACGACCCTAAAGCAATGCAGTGCACGGTTTTGATTAGTATAACAAATATCCAGCACCAAGAGTAGAGCTGTGATAATTCAGTCCAATGTTCAGGTAGTAATTCTACGCTTCGATTCGGGAAATATATTTATCCCTGCAAGTACACGCTCAGCCAGTTTTACGTTGACTTTTGCCATCCTTTTTACTTGAATTTGTCATATTTTTCAAGCCCCGTAGATGAATGGTTTTGACAAATCTATTATGATACGGGTGGCTAATTTCTGATGTCCTAATTTCACGGATTTAAAAGTTGGCTTTGTGGTAGGAAACGATTCTGCCGTGCCAGACCATTTTGCCACTTTCGTTCAGGTTCCTGCGTTCGATGAACAGAGATAAAATGCAAATAAAAAAAGCGTTCCTACTATCCTGGATAAAAATAGGCGTCAGCAATAGCATTGTGTGAACGTACTCCGGTGAACTTTGCGCCCCGTTATACAAGTACTGTGTGCATCGGGTGACTAGTTTCTGTAAGCGTTCAAGATTTCAAAAACGTTAAAACAAATGTTGCAGGGTCACTTTAAGGCAGAAAATAAACAGCTATGAAACATATTCTTACGCGGCTGCAGGGTACAGCTGATGCGAACCATGGGTGAAAGTGAAGCAATGTATTTACAATATCTGTGATGAGAGCACTCACGCGTGCTACGCGCCACGGACAAGTTCTTTTTCCTGGGATGTTGGTATCTTATCACCATGTCTCAGTCTTAATCGTGTTCCTGTGAAAATATTATAGTTCTCATTCTGCCGAGAAACACAATGGTTGAACTAACACGTGGGTAATGCAGGAAGTGCGGCATTGCCTGCACTGCGCCGCCAGTCCATCCCCCTCTTTTACACAACCTTTAGAAAGAAATGCGCGCTGAATGCTTTTCCCGTAATTTGTTCACTCTCGCTCCACTAAAGTTACATAGCCAGAATTTTGAAGCAGACAAACGAAAAAAAATCCCAGGACTCTGCACAACAATAATGATTTACTCTTACGACCAAATATAGACTGATTGTCGTGAGCCGCGGGATTTCGTAATTCTTTTCGGGGTGTCTGTACAGACGGCGTTTAGCTAAGTCTTCGAACACGTATAACTTAAAAACCTTGTTTCAGAGCTACGAATACATTTACAAGTAGAAACCCCCGAGAGATTCGCACCCTGACGCAAACCTAACCCATGGGAAGCTGCACTGAACACGTACTTTGTGCTCGTTGGCTGCATTACCATCCAGTAAGGCCACACAAAGCTGGTTTATTGTACAAAAGACAACCTGCTGGGACAGCCACCAAATTAGGTTTTCCCTTCTCCCTTTACCTGCACCCAGGCGTAGAGATTACACATTACCCTATTCAGTCCATTATCCACGGGTTCTTAAACTGTACTTACTTCTAATGTTTGCATTGGGTGTCATCCTTTTTTTACCGGCCTTCGAGCCTGGTAGGACTGCTTTCGCTTTTGGCCGGAGAGTCTCTGCGTCAGAAATGGCACGAGGTTAAAGTTAGAGAGTATCTACGTGTTGAAAGACAGGTCTTCATTGAAATGCTTCAGGGGTGAGTAATGCGGTTGACTTTTATTTTTGTCAGAAGGAGGAATTCTTACCCTTGTTCCATTCGCCTACCGTAGAGGAGTAGGCGAGACAACGATTCTGTTGAAATGAACCCGCAACGGACGAACGGTATGGGGGTGTAGGAATGGCAAAATACCGGGTTGAAATTGCGGTTTAATTGTCGGTTTATGCCAATACATATTAATCACTTACTCATTCGTTCATTCATTCTTTTCTAAGTCTTTTGAATTTGTCACGTTTTTGTGTGATTATAAATAGGCGAAGCTATGAACTAAATCTGCAGGTGCGAAGACGTAGACATAATAAAATCCTTGTTCCTAAACTGTTGAGTGCTGTTCGTCTAGAAGGTCCACCCAACTGACAAACATACGTCGATGTACAAGTTCCTTGTCTTGTATTAGTTGCCACTCCGAGAAAAACGCTCCCGCTATGTCGAGATGGCTACCCAAGTGGCTACCCCAGTTTCACGAAAATTGCTTTCTACAGTAACAAAAACAAGTCAGGGAGAAATACGGTCAAAAATAAAGCAACGGCGGAAAACGGTCCGCGGCTGAGTATTGTAGCGCCATCTGGGACGCTACAATACTCATCTATTGTATGGCGCTACAATACAATAGTATTGTAGCTCCATCTGGGATGCTACAAAATTTATTTGACTACCCGCTCTTATGACTTCATGGCAGACGTCACCAAAACACACGCTTTGGCAGGAGGATAAAACTTTTAAACTAAATTGCATAGTTTCTTAGTGACTGCGGCATCGTTTGCTGCCGGACAAGCATTGGGAGTACTAGAAAAAAAGGTGTCCTACGAATAAAACGAACTTCAATTTTGTCTGGATGGCCCCTTATTTATTCCATTCACGGTAGAGCGCTAAACGCCGAGTAAACGGCGGTGACGTAACAAAGGTCGGCGCTTACGAGTCCTCTCACAGTTTCTAAGCATGGGTTATTGCTTCATCAATATAAATCTCAGCGGCAGGTACTAGTCGTTACAGAAGTACTCGATTCAATACGGGAGTACTCAATAGCCAGTTGACCGTGATTTTGTCATGAATATTTTTATATCGGCTTATTTGGCGTCCTCAACACTCCGTTCACTTCTCCATGTTCAACCGATGCCCATTTACTTAGGTGTGGTTTCCACGGTATATGAAGTGTAATAAGTTATGCGGGAACACTGTTTTGAATATTTTAAGGGGAATCTGCAACACTTCCGATAAACGCTTTTTTTCTCCGCGTCTGCAAGCACTGCGAAACCTATATTTCTCACCAGCACGATGAAGAACCGCGTGATTTTCCCGTGTCAGCTTAGGCGCCGCTTCGGCCTTGCTTTTCCGGCTTTCTTTTTGAAGTGGCTATCGAATACAATCACTGTTGCAACTGAAGAAATGCCAGGCGATAGCAGCTGCTCGGCTGTAATGACCTAATTCCAGCAATCGAAGAACCCCATAACCGGGAAAGAGATAACTTTTAAAATCTTGTTTCTAACTTATCGGGTGGCATGTAGCAGTAATTTGTGGCTGAGGCACCATGGGACTTTTATTCCAAGTACTGGATGTCTTGGTTGACTACGTTCTATAAGCGTTTAGGACCTAGAAAAAAAAAAGGTTAAAAGTGTGTTGCAGGGTCCCTTTACCGTCTTTTGCATTTTGCAACGTTTGACCGCCGATTGTCACATCAGCTATCACCCGTGTACGGCCTTCTGCCCAAATCATGAAAGTCAGAAAGCTTGTTACAAACTCCCAAAAATTTTGTTACAACCTGCTAAAGGTATGACCAGCTTCGCCATATCAAAAACTAACCAACGTGAAGAGGCAGATTCCAAACTGCCGCAAGGACTAAATGTCTGCTTCACCACGCGCCATGTGCAACCACTCTTACACCACTTACTGGTTATGGTACGTCGCACCGTCACAGCGTGGCCGTGCTTGCCGATTTCTCCAGCGCGATTTTCTTCAACAGCTCTGGCTGCGGGGAAAAAACGGAAAGGCAAACTTCAGGGAATCTTCAACCGTTCTGGCTGTGGGGAAAAAATGAAAAGGCAAACTTCAGGGAATAAAAAACAAGACATTCACGATTTTCTGAATTCGTTTTTACAAGAGCGAATTATTTTGTCTGCTTCATAGTTACAAGCAAAAGAAAGAAAGGCTCTCCTTGAAGGAGTGCGACAATGAAACTTTGCAGTGGTAATGAAATTTCTAAGTGTACTAGAACACCAGACTACACCTGACTCATAAAGACGCGATACAATGGCTTACCAACGACAAAAGTCCAACGATATTTCTACACATTGTTATAGTGCGAGTTTAAAATAGTTGACCCGCCGCGGTGGCTCAGTGGCTAAGGCGTTGCGCTGCTGAGCACGAGGTCGCGGGTTCGATTCCCGGTCGCGGCGGCCGCTTTTATGATGGAGGCGAAAAGCAAAAACGCCCGTGTGTACGAGATTTCGGCGCACGATAAAGATCCCCAGGTGGTCAAAATTAATCCGGAGCCCTCCACTACGGCGCGCCTCATCGCCTGCGTTGCGTCGGCGCGTTAAACCCCGCAATCAATCAATCAAATCAGTTTAAAATAGTTGACAACATAAGCGTCGCTGTGGAAAGCATACTATAGTTACCGGACGTGGGGTTTACTGTTATATCCCTATTAAACTTCGCTTTTCGCCCGCCCACAATTTCCCCGTAGTCCAGATGGTTGCCCATATTGCTCATTTCTCGCCATTTTCTCTCGCACCTTCTCGTTGGGCAAGAATACGCCGATTTAGTGCGGTACCAATAGAAACTTCCTACCCTTCCCTTCTTGAAGCTGCTTCATAAGGTGAAAGGTTGTGGAAACGCAGGGTAAATTATGTCTGGCGATAATGCTCTCTGCCATTGCGAAACCGCGGTAATAAGAGCCGCAGTGAAAAGAAAACACGCACCCTTCCGTCGAACGACGACGATGATTGAACGCGAAGCTTTCTCGTGGTGGACTCATTGGTTGGGCGATTCCACATTGCGATCGTGTGCTACTCTGGAGGTATTCACTTCTTTTGTAGAATTATCGCAGCAATTTGCGGCTATGCGTTCCGTAGGGCTAACGTTTGCGTTTGGACCCTTCGGGGTGAATCGCCACCAGCTGTTTAGGGTACAATGAGCACTTTTTCAGTGGGCGGCTCAGGCCTTAAAAGTCATAATGTGGCGCTAACCCTAACGTCCTAAACCTCAGGTTATGGCATTGGGCCTAGTGGACGGCAGAATAACGTCATTCCTATCGTACATCAAGCTGTGGGTAACCGCTATCGACGTTCGCCTCAGTACATGACGCTACACTCGGGAACAAGTTAAGAACGGCAATAGCTCGTATACGGCATCACTCCGCCTAAGCGACGGACTCGGATGTCAACGGGCGCGCGCGTTTTGAACGGAGATGATATGAATGCCTGATATTGTCTGCCTTTCCTCGCGTAGTTTGCCTGCAGTCGCTTTAGTACTTTATAAGCATATTAAGTACAGAAACTTACGAAAATGACTCGTGTCATGTTCAAACTATTCCCAGTAACACACTACTTGCGGCTCGCGGAGTAACATCCGGCTGCGGTGATGAGGCACAACGGCTACTTTTGTTGCCGTTCTTAAGTTGTAACCGAGTATATGCTATAGCGCCGTCGCACGCATTGGTCACCTTCTCTCTGCTGCAGATCGAGCTCTGACGGATGGAGCATAAAAGACCTCACCAAGCTTGCAGGAAATGATTTTAATTTTTTTACAATGCTTCGAAGATCATGACCATCGTCATGGAAAGTTGGCTTTTCTGTACAGTGTTACCGCGTACGGATATAATAAGTGACAGGCTGAAAGCTTCGCTTTAAAACCTCAACCCTAGAGCAGGGTAAACCTCCGTGGCTAACCTGAATGCTCCAAATATTTTGGTGGCTGTGGGCACTAGCCGGACCACCCCACGAAATAGGTATTGTGAGTATACACATAGAGTGACGTCCGTCTCACTCTTTCTATCTCCCTGGACGAGCGCATTTCTCCTTAACGGCTAAGCGTCGAGGCTCACACCCTTCTTCCCTGGATATGTTGACAAGTGGCATGCGACCTTCGCGTAAAGGCCGGAATACATGGAGCGAATATGCGACGAAAAGTCGACGAACAACGCCCGGCGGCGTCCGCCCGACGCGCGGCGGCGGAAAAAACGTCGTCTGCCACCGATCTGCCCAGGACAGATAAGTTCGCCCGGCGTCGACGGCACCAGAAGCGGCAAACAAACAGCCTACCAAAACTAGCCAATCAGGAGGTCTCGCCGCTCGCCCCCATTTCCGCCTGCTCCGCTTGGCTGCGTCGTCTCCTGGGCGTGATGTTCACCGTTCACGCCGGTCGCGCACTGTCTTCGTCGAAAGCAGCCGGGATAGAATTCAATAACCGTAACCATTCAGCGGAGGTAGTGACAAAAGCTTCCCGCGTAGCTGGAGCAGGCGATGAAGTGCAGACGATTTTCGCCCAGTGTAGCCAGACCACATTCAGATCGCCGCTTTCTTTCAACTGCGGCGGCACATGCATATCGGCCACACAACAACAAGATTAGAAACTATTTTTAAACAATAATTTTACGCTTTTTTGGAGTGCTCCATAATTTTATAAAAAGTTGTAGTGGTATCGAGAGTTTTTGCTGGTGATGCGCTTCATTTCGCTGCATTTGCCTCATTTGCCACACTGACAGCGACCCAGCGGCGAGGCAGCGGCGGACGCCGTGTCTTCGCCCCGTGTAGCGCAGCCCAGGGGGGTAAAGCGAGCTCCGAGACCGTACGAATCGTGGGCGCTGACATGATACAATTCCCATGGTTGCCAGATCAATTGTATTCACTTTTGTAAAAAGTTGTTCGTTAATTATTTAACTAAAACAAAGAACTGAAGCAAAACAGTTGCAAATAATTGCCTCAGTAATTAAAACTAGCTCTACAAAAAACTTTTAGTGTAATTAAGCTCTAATTTGCGAACAAAAAGTAAGTGCGTAGCTAAGTTTTGGTTTCGATTTCTTTAAGTGTGCTAGGAAGTGGCGAGGCCGTTGCGCCTTACTTGCGCTGTGCGTGCGTGCGCGCGTGTGTGTGTTTGTGTGTGTGTGTGTGTGTGTGTGTGTGTGTGTGTGTGTGTGTGTGTGTGTGTGTGTGTGTGTGTGTGTGTGTGTGTGTGTGTGTGTGTGTGTGTGTGTGTGTGTGTGTGTGTGTGCGTGTGTGTGTGTGTGTGTGTGCGCGCGCGCGCACGCACGCACGCACGCAGGCACGCGCAGTATCCAGCTCAGATCTGCGTGCGTGCAAAACGCGTACAACTGATACAACTCGGATGCACGCGCTGAGCAAGTGCCTCCCCGGGCGCTTGCGAGGCTGTCATTCGTTTCTTCACGTTAAACACCCTGTCTATTGCCCCTGAACTGACGCCGGAACAGCGATTCCGATCTGACCTTGACTACCGCAAGTTCACTACAGGCTACGGAGTGGCAGCCAGCGATTGTTCCCGTTGGAAGAGAAATAAAAGGAACTTTTATAATTGTTCGGTTCCAGTTGTTTTATTCATGGAACTTCTTACAGCTCTCCGTGCTTCGAACTTTCGCGCAAACGTTCGTGAAGGTAGAACGAAAAAATAGGTAACGAAATGAGGTTTCTTTTTTAATCAATCACAATAAATCAACAAGTCAATGTTCTCTCCTCGCGCGCTCTGGGCGGCAAATTACTGCCATTCAATACTGCCCATTCAGTCCCGCAAGCTTTCCCTTTGAAGTGGTTGAAATCAGCTAGAACTTGACGAATACAGACGGAAAGGAAAACGGGACACGCCGCTGACTGTATTTCGCATACTCCCTTGGCATGCATTCTGCCACTCCGTTGGCCTGCGATCGACCGCGCTCTTTCGTTTCTGTGCTTCAAAGGGCCGCGACTCACCTAGCGTTGGCCCATGCGATAACGTTTTTCTTTTTTTGTGTGTGTGTCAACAAAGGTTTTACATTCAGCTACAAAGCCACAGTTCTTCACTTCATTTGAAAAGCATTGAGCGACTCGCAAAATGTCACAGAATGGCAAACAAAGCAGCACAGCGCAAAAATGTACGGAGATCATGACGGAGATTCATTTTTTCTGTGCGCCCCAGTACCAGTACGGATCAGCTGATCCCTTGACGTCCCCGCGCATGCGATCAGTCGCATTCGAGCTTACGCGCAAGTGTTGTGTGAGCGCTGCCACGCCTTGCTCAAATAGTCTCAGTACATACAAGTCACACGCTAAACCGAAAACACGTCGGTTACCTACCCAGAGGAGATAAACTACGCAATGCTGTCGACGCCGCCTACACAAAATCCGCCTGGCCAGCGGTCCGCCATGTTACAATTAATCCCGACATGCTTCGCTAGCCGGACGCGGAAACGCCACACTAGCCCGTTGCCAGATTACAACCCATCGCTTTCGCCGTTTTTAGTAAGCAAAAACTCAGCTGGCAACCTTCAAATCGTTGTATCATGTCTGCCACTATGTGTCGTACGGTTCCAATGCATTGGCTCAGCGGCGCGCTTTCCCTCTAGAGTCAGTATATTATCTCTATGGCGCAGCCCGACGAACACTCGGCGCTGCGCCGCGGCGGATTTTCCGCCGGGCGAACTTCGTCGTGAAAGTTCGCTCCATGTATTCAGGCCTTAACCCGTGCAAGAATGAGGCGACGCACCAATTGACGCCATGCTTTCTTAGAAGCAGAAAATACTACTACTTCGACGCAGAGCACACTGCCTCGCTATAGTAAATCCTGCGTCCCTTAGTAAGAGGAACAGAGCGGCCGGAGGGCGACGCTGAGGGCGATGCATGCTAAAATTGAACTGCTTTAAACAGAGGTAGTATCGAGGATGCCGGCACACCAAGAGCTTCGGATGTCGCTGCCGCCCTCTTCCCTCCTTCACGTGGCTCCACCTTTATCGCGCGTTGCGTCAAGAAGGTGAGCGTTGCGGCTTTGGTTATTTCGGTGACACGGGCTACAGAGCCACACGAAGCACCAGAGCCAATAGATATCCGGGTGCCGTGTTGGGTTGGATGTTCCCCCCCCCCCCCAACCCCGCCGAAGACAAAGACAAACAAAGAAAAAACAGTGAAGCGTAGGGGACAGTCCTAGACCCTGTTTTTGCGTCTATACTTCTACCAGCGCTGTGGTTTCCTGCATGCTTCGTTTCGAGTCGTTCCGGGAAAACGGTAGCCTCGCTGACGGTTCTTGCGCTTCTATTTCCAAGTAGCCGTTGCCCTTCTTTCTTCAAGAGCGGGAGCTGTCATGGTCGTGGCGATGACCCCGATGATTGCCATGCAAGCCACGACCAACGACAATCGTTTGTGTCACGTTCGTGTATTCGCGCAGAGAGCTGAAAAGCAAATCTTGCGGTAGCATCATTGTCTTTTATGTCCCTCCTCTTGTCTTTTCGTATATGGTTCAGCCGCGTTCTGTCTGGCAAGGCTTCCTTCGATGCGCCTACTTCTAGGCCAGGTGTACGCCACAACTGCGTTGGGGACACGTGTTTAGCTGCAATGGCTCCAGTTCTGGCTGGGGTGTCGCTCGATGACGAATTCTATTCACTATTGGTTTGTCCATCGAGTTCAAGTACGACGTCGGGATATGAACCTTTCTCTGCTGGCAGACCTTGCGGTTCCTGTTCAAATGGAACGGTAGCTGTCGGCGCCATTTCATGTATCACAGCTTCGCTACTAGAGTCCTCGATACAAGCGGATGCAGTCAGAGAGCTGCTTGTGACTTGAAAAGGCATTTTGTCTCGCGATGCATCATCTGGGCAATTGATTTTGTGTGTGGTGGAGCCGGGAAGGCACTGCGACATGACTTCGCCATATCTGAGACAAGCATCATAAAGTCCGGTTCGTGGGAACTGCATTGCTAGCCTTAAGATTGATTGACAGGTCACGATGATGTACCGACACTCCGCTGTTGTTGTAGGTACACAGTCTATTTTTCTGATATAGACAACGCGAACTCATGCTTTTTCGCTGATTGGGCACACTTACGCTTCTTTTTTTTAAGTATAGCCCTCAAATTATGGACATTACGCGCTTTTCTCTTCCAAAATCAATTACTGTGGTTTGGTTTGGGGCACAACATCGAAGAATAATATAAACAGCATATTCTCTATTCAAAAGAAAGCGCTTAGAAATGTTGCAAACGTTTCCTACGATGTGTCACTACACGATTATTATAATTCCCTTAGTATCGTACCTGTCCCTCAATTGTACAATTTCATGTTGCTGGCTAGTTATAAAAGGAACTTAAAAAGTAATAATACCGCATTTCTGTCACTATGCAACCTGAGAAAGGTTCCTGATATAGGATATACATTTCTAAACAAAGCCACTTGGGCGGTTCCTTTCTCTAGAACCAATCATGGGCTAGATAACATTGATAACCGTATTTCGCGACTATTAAATGACATGATTGTTGAAAGTGTTAACATAGACAGTATTTCCATAGCCGCATTAAAGCAATATTTTATAAATTGCAATTCTTGAATTGTACATAAACATTGTGGTTAAGAGCGTAGTGACACGTGAAGAAATGTATGTGCTCTAATTTTGTTGTGTTTTTGCTCGGTTTTTCATTTCCAATTCATAGCTTTACTTCACTGAGTCGTAGGCTGCTGTCACATTATTTCTCGTTGAGCATGACACGGTTAGTATTTCGTACATTATAGTGTTGTCTTATGTTTCAATATTTTGGGCTACTTGATTTTTCTTTTTTTTTGCATACATGATTTCTTTCCTTCTCTGCTAAATTGTGTCACTGCAGTAATTGTTTTTTTTTTAGAAAAATGCAAGTTATCGTGTTTTTTTTTTCTGCATTCCCGTAGTTGATGTTTTCTATCATTGCTGTTTTCAGTAACGTTACACAGTCTGTTACTCTACCAAACAAAGTGTTTTTCATTCCATTAAGAGCTGCACTCTGCCTAGCTCACTGCCTTGTAAGGGGAGATGGGACCCCGTCAAGCTGATATAGCATCAGCTTTCTGTCCCCTCTCCCTGCATATTCTTTGTGCTATGTAAGAAATGGAAATAAACTGAAACTGAAACTGAAACATTGTAGTGCAAAACCTAAAGTATACACACTGGAGAAGTTCACTTGTAAAAACCGCAAAACAGGGAAAAAGCAGGTATGTATACCGGGAAAAACTGCCACGAAAACTGTTTCAGTACCGCGACAATATAGAAAAGACAAGTAGCGTGTTTTATCCAAACCCGATGCAAAAGAGACTTGCTCAGATTAGGTGGAAAGAGGCCGACGTCCAGCCAGACGTCGGAAGTGGAAAATAGTCAATGCGCGGACCACCTCACTAGGAACATAGCTACTAAGAGAACAAATGAAAACTGGGTCAGAGAAAGAACTTGACAAAGATATGGCATCAGAATATTCGGGAACAAAAAATACTTATGATTAAGCACGATAAGACCTTTACAAATCCTATAAATACGGTGTTAGCCAACATACTGAAATCGGCAGCGTAATGTTCGTCGTGACAATTAGGCATAATTGTTTGCAGTGCTTATGTAGTGCTCGCCAGTTGCACCATTTTGGATGCACCCGCGTGCCACAATTTTGTACCCAATCCAGAATCATAATTACGTAATTACTGTATTTCTACAAGCTGGAGCGAAGTGAGATCCTCTCGGCCTGCTCAATGTTTCAGATGCTCTTTACATTGCTTGGAACCGTGAACCCCTGAGCATGTTAGTTTGACAGCTTACACATCACCCGCGATGGCAGTCCCCGAACAGAGTCACATCCAATTTAAAATAGTTTTTCATTCAATGGTAGGTGAAATATTGTTACAAGGCCTTCTCCCACTCTGGCCCGTATCAACATTGACATTTTTATTTAAGAAAAGTGCATACACATGATAAGTTTGAAGCAAAATGTACACCAATTTAGTGCATTTAAATTCAAAATTCAAGATTTTGCATCCACCTGCTGTTTGTCGGATATTACAAAAACGTTGCAGAGCTCCGGCACTTTCTTACCCTTGTGTGGCTTTGTTGCGGGCTTTTTGTCATCTGCAAAGTAACCGCTTCATCACTCAATGGGCAAAGCAACCCTAATTCATAAATCTTGAACGGGTACAGCAATAACAACTGACTCTGGGTTGCACGGAGAACATGCATGTTGTAATTATTTCAATTCGAGTTGCCTACGCCACCCCCCAATCGTTTATACCAGAAGGACTAAGAATATATAGCAGCTCCAAAAAGGATGTCTCTATCGACGGGTCGATTCGGGCTTGTCGGTATACTTTACAGAATTTTTAAACAGTGCGTTTCAAGTACATGGTGCATAAAATAAAAATCAATTTAAAATCTTCTCGGCAGGCTGCTCCTACTTAAACTGTTCTTGAGTATCCTTATTGTTATCTATTTGCCCTATACCCGCCGTCATCCACGGCAAAACCATCATATGACCCCACTACCTGTAAATTTGGGCAAACATGTTTATAAACATTTGATTCTCACTACCGCCCTCGCTACAGTCGTGATACTTTTCAGCGCCATTACATCTAGTCGAATTTTATCAACTACAGAATGAATAACATTCAGTACAGGGAGTCGATTTGATCTTGTTACAAATTCAGAATTTTATAACGGTTTTTGCATAGACGCTGACAGGAAGAACACAAAGAGGGGGCTCTGCACGGCCCCTGGTTTCTAGTGTTCGTTTATGCTTTAGCCCCCGTGCTGAAATTATGTGTTCCCAGCATCAGACCGCTATGGACACCAGCAGCTCTTTTTCATATATGAGATTGTTGTTACTTGAGGATTGTGTCTTGCACCATTTTTGTGAATAATTATTAATTTTACCAAGGGCTTTATGTGAAGTAAATGTCACTAAAAGCCTTTTCGCCTTACGCATCCTGGCATATTTTACTACAGCATCTGGCATTAAGGACAAATTGTGCGCTTTTATGCTCACTAGGAAAGGAGAGCAACATTTGAAGGCGCGGTGAGAAAGTGTTTAGGATACTTCGGAAGTTCAGTGCCTCTGTGCAAGAATCACCCGGTTTATTTATTTATTTATTTATTTATTTATTTATTTATTTATTTCCGTGACTCTGAGTTCCCGAAACAGTGAGGCCCGGTTCAGACTGTTGCTTCAACTGTCGCATTAACCTAATAATGACGTCATTTCACATCTCAGCCAACCGAACTGCGTGACACGCCGTTTTTCTTTTCTTTGTGTCCACAGATTACGATATGGCTTTTGCGTCCGTAGTCGGAACGTAGCCTTTACAGAAGGGCTTTGGAACAAACACTAAAATTGACAAAAGCAGCAAAATAGCAACAATAAACATCACGAATCATAGCTTGTTACGAAAACAAGTGGTTATGTCTGAAAGAAAACGGGTTAAAAATGCATTCCGTCGTTCTTGCTGAAAACATAGCACCTTTTAAAGAAATGTCTCTTATCCACGCTGTGAACTTGGTTGGAAAGCAAAGCTTTAAACGACACCCACAACAATTGCCCATGCGACGTAACTTGAATTCACACACGTGGCTCTACAAAGAGCGAAACCAGACATTCGGCCAGCCGTTACCTTTAATTCGCGGCGGCGGCATCCCGAACGCAGCAGCAGCGTCGGCCTCGGCCGGGCTAGAGAGGCGCACGCCATCGCTGTAGTCCAGCCGTGGGTGGGCAGAAATAAAACCGATAGGAGCGTCTTTCCAACCGTGAGACAGCGGAACCTAGCCATCCTGACGTGCTAGCTCGGGGCTACACCACCACGTGTCACAAGCGGAGACACCGAAACAATTCGGCATATCAGCTTAGTCATTCACATTTATACCGATTTAATATAGTTTAGCAAGTTTGAGAATTGCGAGGAAGTTGAGGGAACTCTTATAGTCGCTATTTATCAGAACCAGTTGCGCCTTTTGCCTTTGCAACGCCTCTTAATTAAAACACAACCGAAATGGTATTCATGAATTCAGAAAATGGGGTCCCCTTCCTGGCGAGCCGTGCGTATAAGTTCTGTACGCAAAGGTCGGTGGGCAAAAAGCCAGATTGCTGTACGGGTTCTCTAAATTTTGTTTTCCTGCCCTCCAAACCAATCTTTAGGGTATCTTTGCCGCAGGACCACTTAATTCCGTGGGGTCCGGATTACCCAGGAGGTGCTGTCGAACAATTTGATCAAGCCGTGCGAAGGAAGCGCGCAACGGACGCGGAGCTGCGTCACCACAGGCCCCAAACAACCGTCGCTAAAGCAGACGACAAAGCCGACGGAATGGTTCCCACCGTGGCACCTGCCGGCGCGCACGGAACGCTGGGTAATAAAGCACGTTCGCCGCGCCATACGTAGTCTGCTCCGCGAGTGAAAACCGCCCTCCCCCTCTTCACCCGCGTTAGGAGTTTCTTTTCCCGCACGCCGCGAAGGAACCGCTGGCTGGTAGGGGCGGAAAGCTTTCCTATAAAACAAGGTCATGTGCATAGTCGTAAGAGGAGTAAGGACAACAAGAGTAAGGAAAAGTAAAGCCCATGCCCACAGCGGCATGTTACAATAGTTTTGGGGGTGATGCTCGCGGTTTATGTGGCATGCGCTAGAGCAGCAGATTTCAAGTGGTCAGCCTGGTGAGCGCTAATCATGAATCACAGCAGGCACGCCGGTGCCTGTAGCAAGCTACCACGCCGGGTCTAAGCTGGCACCCACATCTTTATTGTTAAGACTTTGTAGTACTCTGCATCATAGATTCGCGGCTGTCAGTTTTACATCGAAGTTTCTTGTATCTTCTCATGAAGTCACTGGCGCGGCGTTTCAGGTGCGTTCTCGGCCGTCACTTGCTTCTTACACCACCACGAGATCGTTTCGTCTCTGTGTTTCGCAGCTGCTCACCGCTGCAGCTGCTTTCGAGGTCACCTTGTTTATATGTTCAGTGCAAGCCGAAAGAGATACTCAGCTGGGTCCCGCTCACGTTGTGTGCGAAGCGTGCGTTGCGCGAATGAAGAATTTTGGCCACGTCGTTTTCGCCACGACCAAAATCAGGCGGAAAGCAATCAGGGTTGCCGGCTCCACTTATAAGCCGGTTGGGGCTTCTTTTTTTCACCAAGTCGCTGGCAGATTTTTTCAGACGCTTGCGTTTTTAACAACGAAGTTCCTTAATCTTGGCTTCCATCCGTGCATTTCCTCGCCGAGACCTCGCTGCAGCAAAAGGGGAGAGGGGGAATTTGTTTCTGAAAGAAGTGTGTGGGAAAGTGGCGAAAAGGCAAGGAGCCCACGAGAAGGTGTGGGAAGTGCACGTCAAAATAAAAAAAATGGCCGCGTATCTGCTCCTTTCGTTGGAAATCTCGTCAAAAGACGATAGTCTTTGTACACATTTGCCACGGAAATGCCCCTCTTTGCTTTCCCGCTCACCTCTCATGCTGTTTCTGTTCCGTCGCGCTCATCCCAAGGTAAACACACTAAAGGTTTACTCAAGGCGATTTGAATTTACCGCGATCTACTGCTACAGGCGGGGTTCCTCGATGCCAACGCTGCAGTACGGCGGAGACGCGCATGAATCGCGGCGGCCGACTTCAACGTTTATGGAACCGCGTTGCCGTGCTCCACGTGCGTTCCAAGCAGAACGTGAAACCTAGATAGTACAACTTTTCTTTGCTGTTGCCACGTGATTTCTCATATGCCGCCAGGAGGTGGCGCGGGCAACAGAACAGCAGGCGGCGGATTTCTGCAGTAGATGTAGAATATCCTTTGCTATAAAAAAACCAAGCATCCAGGAATTTTTCAACAAAGGAACACTGCAAATATCTCTTATATACTAATTTTGTGTCTTACATTTGCGTAATGTCATGTTCTTGTTCAACAAAGTTGACAAGTATAAACACATAAACCGGGCTTAGACGTTAACATTTGGCTGTGAGTATATAAGTCTATTGCGCAGTAAGCATTTTACTTTGGCCGGGTGGCTGAATCGAGTTACAGACAGACAGACGGACAGACAGACAGACAGACCAAAAATTCTGGGTTTAAGTAGGCCAAGAAAGACTATCGTCTTTAAAAACGCTTCCCGCGGTCGGAATCGAACCTGGCGCCCTCACCTTATGAAACCAGCGTCTATTATCCTGCTGCTCTATCATCGCGCTCAGGGCGCTACACATTTCCTTCGGTCTCAGAGCGCGTGCGTTGGCTTTGGAATTTGGAGGAGTTGAATTGAACTTCGGCTCCGCACTTTGGCATTTGGGATTTTCTAGTTTAGATGGGTTGATGGTGAGCTTTAATTTCACTGAGTTTGCATAAAGTGAGCTTCGCGTTTTAACCATGTTTACCTTAAGAAAGGTGCAAACCTAATAACAGCCAAGTTGACGTGGTTGAGGACCACACCTCACTGCATTTTCAGTATCCCCGTATCAATTACGACGCGGCCCTATTTTTGTGGGGCTTCTACGTGTTTTTCGTGAAACTTTCATTCGTAAAGTCCTCGCTATGGTTGCCAGCAGTTGTAAAAAAATAGGAAAACATTCAGGGTAGGAGTGGTATATTGTCACGAAGCCAAAGACGACGCTGTTGTCTTGAAGGAAAACACGTTTATTGTGAAAGCGGTCGGAACGACTCGTTCCGACATCCATCACCATATCATGTATTTCCGATTACGCAAAAACCCATCGAAACAACACACTTGTGACCACTTTACAGCACACACGGACAGGGCAGTCACAAAAGTCTACAGGAAATGTTCCGCCGGCGTCTCACCACACCCCGGTGCCGGCGAGGATAATTCTGGGGTCGGTGACCGCGCAAGACCATTGATGCGGTGGTGCTCCTCGGGTCTACGCCGCCAAGCGCACACGGCGTCGGGTTGCGTTGATGCCCAGCCTCGACCGCAAACGCTATAAGGCTCCCCGGCTCGGGTTTGCGCCGCGAGGCGTGCGGGCACCGCTGCTATCGGGGTGCTCCTTAGGAACGGGCAAGGGGGGTACGCCAGGCCCACTCACCGGCCCGGAGGTCCGAGGACACAGGAACCAGAGGTGCGCCAGGCCTACTCGCCGGACCCATGGTCCGAGAAGACGAGAATGAGCAGCTTCGTTTTTTTTTTCGTTCAGCCTTCGCCCGCCTCCGTCTTCCTCTTCCTTCTTGTCATCGGTCCCGCTCGTCATTCACAAATTCCCGCGCTTGCTTCAGATGAGGCATTGACCATTGGGTCATTCTGACACTCAACGTAGAACACCAACCCTAAAATCCCACACTTTACCACACTCTCCACGCTGGTAGATGGTACGCTGCAAACTTTCGGAGACAACACAACCAGTGCTGCCTCCACAAGTTGGCAGCGTAATGAAAAAAGATTGGGGATGTTTCGCACTAGTCGCGCGAATGCTCGGGAAACGACGAAGATGGCGGCCCCACCAAGCTTATTCTTGGTTCGGCTATGTTTATGCGCTGTTATGCTTGAATATTCGGCCAGGTTTTCCCCGTGGTTATGCTTTGAGACTCGGCCAATGTATCTCTGTGCTGTCGTCGTTAGCCTCGGAAAGAGCAATGAGCACTCAGTAATTAAACTATGCACAATGTGGGCGAGCTCGTAGCTCCGGATTTTGTGCCACTCGCGGATGTTTCGCCGCCACTTCGCCGGCGTGAAATTTGGGATTGCACCGAAGGCGTCGCATCTATTCTCGAGTAGGGGGGTGGCGGCTTTTGCGCTGCGCTTCCCCATTTTCGGTAGTGACGCCGTTCTTGTGTCGCCTCCCACCTTCCCATTCGTCGGAGACCCGGCTGTTACATCTCGCATGGGTTTCCGAACTGAAAGTTCTTCATCACTGGTAGGCCCGCATTGTTTTGTCTAAAAGCATTACCTTTCCTCCCAAGGTGAACCACGTTAGCCCTCACTAGAACCGCCGGCAACTGGCTTCACGAACTCGCAGTCTGTAGCGGGAACCTATCTGCACTTACCACTTAGGCGCGATTGCACGTCAACTGGTGTAGAGAAGAGCACGCGAGAGATAATGCCCCGAATGGTGGGCAGAGTGTTCTCGAGGGTCGAGCGGCGCCGGCGCGCGTCACAACATCATCGCTCGGCGAGTTTTTTTAAGTAAAGTTTTAGTCTTCTCGTCGAGCGGTTTCGCCGCAACGTTCAAATTTACTTCCTTACAACGTCGTACAAGTAGCACAAACATGCATGCAACGCATATTGCATGCAACGCATTCTGGACAACTATCTGCCGTCAAACGAGGGTTAACGTTAGTTCTGACGTGAAGGAATGAACGTACTAGCGATGGTGGAGGGCGCTGCATGGGCACGATTGTGAGTGGAGGTCTCGCGACGACTTAGCGTATGCCAGAAGCGCTGTCACAGGTATCGGCGGAGATGTGCGTAGAAGAGAATTGGTGACTTGCGTCCAAATCATTTTCTGAAGTGGAGAAGGCGCGAAAATTGTTAACCAGGTGGAGTTGGTGGTGTCGATGGCAGACGTGAAAGTTCCCGAGCGACCTCGTCGTGCGAAAGGCGGTTTTGCCTTTGACAGTCGCCGACTAATCAAATGACAACGCTGCATCATGTGCTTTACTCACAGACACCCAGTTGCGCGTAAAGATGCGTTGTTATCGCAGCCCATCAGTGCTTTGACCGACGCCTACTACGTCGCCGACATCCTGTGGGTTCCTTCCAGGTGACATCTGGAAAGCGTTTTCCTTGATGGCATTCAGAATGGGCTTTCTTTTTGCGGCTTCATACCCTGCAGCGCTTCAAACTTCTGTAAAAATTTGAGCGTCTTTCATATAGCCATTTGAGGTATGATCTGTCTGCTGCGACCGTTTCCTGTAATCGCTTCTCAGCACGAAGCTGCACGTGGCAGGCCATCCAAGACCTTCGCACACCTTCACTCGAAGGCATCGCACCTGTTTATTTTGGCTTTGTGGTTTCAAAACAATCTCTTGGAGGCATCAGTTGCAATTAAAAATACGTCATGTAACGTTTTTGCATCACCCCACTTCCTTCAAACGCTTACCATATAATAAGAGGTGAGGCAATCTGCCAAGATATAGTCGTTCCTTTTTCTAAAAGTAACCAGGCCATGCTGGTGGCTCCCAGCGCCCATACGGTGGGAAATGGTACTAACGGTGGTGTGATTTTCTTGTACTCAAGCGCGACAGAAGCTGAAGCCGCTCTGAGTGTTCAATGGTCTGGGGGTAAAGAGGCCTTACCTCATCAAATTCGCCAAATGCAATAAATGAGCCAACATTGCAAAGACGCCCACTGTGTTGAATGCGTTCAACCCCCATAATTCTCTGCACCCCCCTCATGCATACTCCTTCCTAGTAAATAGCTCCACGGTCACTTCACTATCCCCTTTCAAGAACTATCCTACCCCCTACACCTATTATCTTTTGTCTCTATATTCTCCTTGACATCACTCTCTACAATCGGGGTGTCCCCTTCCCCTTCTCTCTTACTCGTTTTGCCTCGCTAGTCACTTTCCCCACAATTCTTAATGTGCCACCCACCAACTAGTGACCACGCTCACCAGCAACATTATTGGTTACTTCGAGTGGAAAGAGAAACAGACACGCCAAAAATTTTGTGTTCCCGGTGCTTACCAAATAGTACTGTCTCTATAATTATCAGTGCTGTTGAGGGTGCAGCAAGAATATTAGTTGTTTGAGGCCTGTATCCATATTAGGAGGTCTTTCTTCCAAAGGCTTTAGCGAAGTATGAAAGCAACTCACCGAAGCTGAATAAGTCCATCATTACTATAGCGCTCAGTGCGACCGCAGCGATGACCAAGGTAGCGATGGCGCACGATATCCTGTTCTTGCTCCTGGACGGAAAAAGTGCGCAGTACAAGCAACAAGGCATCGCTCAGTGTATCTTCAGTAACAGTTTCTTGCCGCGATTTTTCTAATGCAAAACGTAATTTTAAACTGTAAAAATACCAGTTAATTCCTGGCAAACAGAAAAACGTACACCTTAAAAGTACCCTGGAGAAAGTACACCGAACTTGAAAGTGCGTGTTATACACCTTTCAGTTACTGCTGGGCTACGAGATGCGCCGTATCAGAACTCTACAGGATAACTTTATAGCACCTGACTCAAGCTGATGTGCGGTAAAATATCCGCACGGAAACGTTTCCTTGTTCCTGTCTACCACAACAACGACCGCAGCCGCAGATAATATACACGTCCCCGTGCTCAGTGCAACACTCAGCAGCCCTTGAGCCACCTTGGTGGGCAGCAAGCCACTCCCTAGCAAATATTTCGTTCGATTTTTTGTATTGCCGTAACCTTGCAAAAAATATTATTTAGACAGCTTACATATGCAGGCGGGTTATACTGAAGCGGGACAGCGCCAAGTAATATTATATTACTTGAACAGGTGCCGTCTAAAGTAGTTTCAATGCGGTTTCGTAAATGTACAGGAATTTATTCTCCCTGAGACCGCCTGGCTGCACCAGTGTGCGCTTAAGGAAGTCCTTCCTAATAGAAAACTATACGTGTAAACCAGTAATGGTTCTCATAAAGCCAGTAAGAAAATCGTTTTGGGATACTCACAAATCCTTATTCAAAGTTACTTATAACGGCACCTGTATATCGGTGGGCATCAATGGTAGTTGCAAATTTCCGATCGGTACACCGGAAACTGCTCTGTTCTCTACAGTGTACTTTGAAGCCAATATGGGCGTTCAGTGCGCTGGCTCCATCAGCTGTTGTTGCCTTAGTTACAATCGCTGTTTAGTTATTCGACATTAGTAGTGCCACGATCGAAGCCAACGTTTGCAAGTGCTTTTCTTCAGAAGCGTCCTCGGGCGGATATTACAGTTGTGGCATGTCAGGTAAAGTAAGGTACAAGTTGTTGTGGAAAAAAATATTAAAAATGTGCAGCAGTAGAGCTAGAGCCATCAGATTATCTTCTGGTTCCGGTTTTGTGCGAACGTTTAATTCCTGAATTAGGAGCGTTTAGGTGATTGCCTTAGTATTCCGTTTATCACACTATTGTAAGAACCTAGAGTATAGGACTTTGTTCTTTCTGAACACAGCAATCGTAACGCCGTTTTCTTTTCATTTTCGCGTCAGCGATGCTCTCGTCGTAACTGGTTCTTTATGTACAAACACGATATAGCGGGGCCAACAACTCTAAGTCATATAAGAAGGTAAAATAATGTGAAGCTTGGAACCTCTGATCGTATAAAGAACATATTTTTTGGCGAGGTAACCCAAGTAATATTTTGGAGGAACTTCACAGCGTTAACTTGTATGCCATCGGATTAGGCGAGGATAAGAAATCCTGCGAAGCCTTGGCATAAGTACATATCGAGGATTTTCTGAGCTGTCAAGGACCGCAAGAAAGGAGAGCGCGTACAGCTAGACGCCTTACCCCTACATGTAAAACCGAGCTGTTGACGGGATTGTGTACCGTTAAATAAACTATGAGTCCATCCGTCGGGATACATCTGAATAACCAGTGCAGCCTACACGATCTACAAACGGTAATCAATTGCTCAAATACTCTAGTTTGGACTGATTCTCGTGAGAGAAAGCATTCCCCATATTTCAAAAGCCGCTATCTCATCCGCGACAGCCATGAGATGATATTTTATCCTTGATTTTAACGTATGTTTCTTTTGAAGTAAGTAGAGGAACCGAGTCTGTAGGTACGCTGTGTGCTGGAGCTTACACAAACGAGTGACATAGATACCTTGAAACAAAAGAATCATTGTTTGGATTTAAAAATAATCATAGTTTGGATTTATGTGTAAAACTGCCTAATGGAATCGCAGATAAGCAACTCTAAACTCAGAATTTTAGAGCGCATACTATTCTATAAGGCGTGGTGTATTAAATCATGTCAATGCCACCGTTTTTTCATCGGTAACATTATCCTTGTGGAGGCGATCATGATAATACTTTTAGGGTAATAGTAATGACAATTTACTTAAAAAGTAGTACACTGCAAAGAGACACTGAACTAATTTTTAAATATAGCGAGATTACGAACGCAAAGTGTAGTCTGGATTGTCTAGGCCATCTTTCGTCCACTCTCGCTACGTTTACACAATTTTATTCACCAAAAAATCAATTCGAAAATGCTTTCCTCTTCTCTGCATCTTCGCCCATTTCCTGTGGCGTTTCATACGATGCCAAAAAGGTGGCTTGACTTGACTGCGCTACTGCACGGCTCGCCGACCCTCCGACAGAGTCAGTCGGCTCAGCGTTTACAATGCTGGCCATGAACGGGTCATCGCAGTTCGTTCACTCAGTTGAAACTAAGCCACGTCACGTTTGTGCATAGAAGAATGTGCATTTAGTTTGTTACTTTGTACACTGCATAATTATCTAAGTCCCGGTCGCTATACACAAGCGCTGCACAAGCGCACATGCGACGTTTCCTGAGTCGTACGGTAGTAGGAAAACATAAGGCCAATGTAAGGCGAGAGAAGAGTAAGCAGAAGTTTATAAAGGTGTTAAAGAATGAGAATCAACCGCAACCTTTATCGAACAGTGTAAAAGTAAGGTTCGGTAAGCCCTTTCTGTGGCTGGGTGAACTGTCAGAGTGGCCAGCAGCACGACAACACATCTTCAAAAGCTTTCCCGTCTAAGCAATGCTGTAGGTATACATAAGATATTCTGAGATTTTGGGGGACGCTTAGTGCACGAGCGCTATAAACAAATAGTAATCAAGGCCTCTTCAAACGCGAAACGTAAATAACAATATAAACTGGCTATACATTATATACTTTATATTTCCGCCTCCGGCATCGCTGGCTTGTCGCCGGGTGGTCTCGAGCTCCAGGTATGTTCTGCACGTCGCAAGTTTGAATCCCTGATAGTGCATGTTTATTTCGTTGTTTTGTTAGTTAATTTATTTGTTTTTAGGCAACGTTTTTTATACTGAATTTACCATTTTTCCGCTGCAACCTTCATTGCTCCACGAGCGAGTTCGCAGAACGCGTGCAGGCTGACACTGACGCGCTGGCGAGTTCCCATTGGCGGGGTGTTGCCATAAGCACTTACTGGTTGCGGGTCGCGAATTGGCAGATTTTGGCCTGGTGCGAACACGCCTCTTACAATGCAGACGCGAGCCAGGCAGCCACCAAAGTTGGGGGAAAAGGGCATCGCATTTGAGCGCCTCCGGGGATGCGGAGGGCGTTCACCCACTGTGTACGCCTCGGCAAGTAATTCTTTCTATTGAAACACGTGTTGGTTGGCTTATCTGCCGCATTCTGCAGCCGACGTGGCAGAAGGATGGTATGCCGATTACCGAGATACGCAAAATGCCTATAAAACGATAACTTCGGATACCAAGCATGTTGTGCCATGAAACCGAAACCAAAACTGGCTTGAATTCTAATCTTGGATATCGTCACCTCACGTAGCACCTTGTGCTTTCGTCAGTTCTGTTATTTGGTGCGGCCGCCGCAAACACGCATGCTAGATTTTTTTATTTCAGGATTTTCGAATTAAATACCGCCTTATGGCCCGGATACACGATAAAAATTGTGTTTATTTGAGCCAGTCTCCTTAGTGCAAGCAAAAATAAGACCTTGACCAATTCATTTCAGTGTCCCTTTAAAGGCCACTGAAGCGAAAATACGACATCGTGATACTAAAAAACTTGCCCTTATAAATACCTCAACTTCTGTTCACCACGGAAACATGCAATGTCCAGAAAAAAAAAAACACCACCTACATTTTCTAACTTTCTCTCATTGCTATGTCAGCAGGAGCGCAGTGCAATAATATTGAAACTGTTATCATAATGGTGACTCCAGATTAAAATAGAAAAGGTGCGGTCAAATACATCCAGGGGACCCCTAGAATGTCACCTATCAAAAAGTATTGCTTTGTAGCAACCGTTAAAACATAGATATTTGCACTGTGCAAAAGTGTACACTAAATATTTCTAATTTATCAGCCTTATATGCTTTCTATGTGTCCGAACAAGATGTTCAAAGTCGCATTCTACTTACGTAATGCTGACTGCGAGTGTAAAAGAAAGATAAATTAGCAGACTATATGGATTATTTATTTTTCTGAATCAAGTATAATACTACCACCGCACGAAAATGGGAATGCACAAGATAAATGCAAAAGCCCAAGCCCCTTCCTCATACTCCGTCCTCAGGGCCTATTTGTGGAAGCGCTTCGCGTATTGAATACGATCTTATAAGTTGTGCAGAAAGAGAAGCCGGACACGCAGGTAACGATTTATCGCTGCTTAAAGAACAACACCAATACGCTAAAACAAATGAGCAGTAACCAAACCCACTAGCTGTTCCACTTCGAAGAAGCGGGAGCTAGACATTAGTCTGAAGTGTTTGATCATTCACAGTGAAAGCAACGTCATCCATATGGGTGTTTCTGACCTACCTTCCAAAACATGCGGCTCGTTTCGGTGAAATCACCGTTTTAGGCGCAGTTTTTAAAAATCCATTAGTACTCTATCTTCAACAGTTACAAAAATATTAGACGTTAGGCACGCGCCCTCTCCAGTTTCAGAAATACACGGAGAGAGTCCTGCAACATCCCACCATGCTCATAGCTAAACGTGCGGTAGGAATAAAGTTCTGCAGAAAGCAGCGCTCTCTTTTCTGTTCTCTGTGACCTGCCGCGCATGGGAATGCCTTCCTGACACCCACAATGCTTGCTATTGGTAAGCCGCATTCGACAGATGCCGCATTGGAGCGCACCGCTTTTTTTTTAATGAACGTGTTTGTTGCACACAGTTGGTCGTCGATAAACTAGTGGAAATTCCTGGAAGATAATCAGTCCAGGCATACTGGAATTGCCCTGGGAGCATGTTTCATGTTGGCACTCTAAGCGCTGCTTTATAAGTGAACGCATAAATATAAAGAGCCGTAAAAATATTTAACAGGATAGCTGTTTAGGCCCACACAAATCCGCGCTGCGAAAACCGTAAACTCAGAGCGCATGTGAGGGCGGGCATCGCGGCTACTGTACTGCGTCCCCGGCGCGAGGTGCCGGGCACGACCTTCCCGCAATGGTTTTAGCAAACACAATACTGAGCGCACGTGAGCGCGTGCTTCGCGGCAACCGCCCGGCGTCGTTGAGGCTTGCGCGTAGCCTTAAGCCGCACGAGGAGCTCCCGCCTTCGAAGAGGGATTGGACGGCGAGAGCACTTCAAGCAATCTTCATTACAGATTGCTTGAAGTGCTCTCGCCGTCCAATCCCTCTTCACCCACCGGTCAATCCCCGAATGAGCATGTAGCACGGATCAACGGCTGTTATCACCGGTGCGTGATCGCGCGGCTCGAGTCGAATCCTCTGGCTGGTTCACCTTGGATGGGTTTGCCTCTTGATCCCTGTCCAGCGGACTCTGTCTTCCATCCAATAAACCCCTTTGCACTACATATTTCTTATTTTGTAGTTCTTCAACGTTTTGTTGGACCTATTATATGCGTTCACGGTATTATAACGATTACAGGTGGAACTTTTGCGAAATATGGTATATTCTGGAAATGCCATGCGTTATACGTTTCGCCATTTTCAGTCCTTGTTTAATATTTTTCTTAGTTTTTATTTGTTAAAATTTTTATGTACGACCAATTATCTTCATTCACGTTATAATAACGATTACATTTAGAACTTTTGAACAAATAGACGCATATTCAGACACACACAAACAAAAGTCTACATGCACTTGTTGCAGGCGTAGTACAAATAAAACATTTTTTAAAGGAAAGTACACTACGAGGTGATATCTGTGTCCAAAAGAAATTTAGCAATACACGGTGTGTTAACAGCTGCAGTTCCATACTTTAGCAGCCCGATGTCATTTTTTTACATAATGCACCAGCTACCCTAGAATCTAACTGCACCTTCCCGTAGCAAGAGAACAGCAGTTGGGAATGTTACCTAAGCAAGAGCGAGAACGGAAATCATACAGCTTTTCCAGTGGCACGTTAGTGCTTTAAACAACTGTCAAACATCATTGCCGTTACTAAACGCAAACCAACATCGGGCTTGATGCACAAAGGCGAACTACGTTTTCTACGTAACAAGATGTCAAAGCGTACAGTCGGTAAATTTACAGCCCTACCTTAGTCGCTTTCAATTTGCCCAACTCCAGCACCGATCTAGCAAAGCGAGCCTCTTATGCAAGTAGAGGGAAGGTCACTTTATGCAATCCCGGGAACATCGCGGACCCATTGTCAGCTTTCGATAGCGGAGCAATAGAAATGAAATGGCGAAACGCCAGCAGATACTTACACGTCATTGTTTTTATGGAGGTCGATCCGCTGCAGTCCGCTGAACCCGTAACCCCATTCGCCAACTTCTTCTCCCGCTTTAGCTGTCACATACCTAGAGACAGCGATTTGCCATTGTTACGCGATTTTCTAAATTAAAAATTGTGTGTTTGCGAACGGTGGTGGACGCAAACATTATAAAGCGACGTTTATTAGGTAATGCCAAACCAAAAATAACACAACAGGAACTTTGGGGCAGGAAGACGAAAGCATCTGTCTTCGTTATTTAAGCAAGGACATTCATATCGTTGCTTGAAACTAAACCTATTTCACACTATATTTTTTCTACAGATTGATGCCATACGAAAAAAATAATTCGAAGAAAGGCGGTAATGTTAAACACAACGCAGGTCGCGGAGCAAATGCGTTCAAGTTTGCTAGAGAGAGAGAGAATAAACTTTAATTAATCCAGAAAATGCTTGAGAGAGGCATCCTCATTCCAGGATGCCTTGAGCTCGGGCCGCGTCGACAGCCCTTTCGATAAGGCGCAGCTGATCTTCGAGGCCGGAGCTGGCCAAGGCTCTCTCCCAAAGCTCTGTGGAAAGGTGGATGTTGGGGGGGTCTAGGGTGGACTTGTCGTAGCCGCCCACTATGTGTCTGAGAGCACCAGGCTCTCCACAGAAGCGGCAAAGGGGAGAAACGTGTGTCCGGTCAAAGAGGTGTAGTCTTGTGGGATGCGGGAAGGTGTTGACCTGCAGGGCACGCAGTAACCTTTCCTGATCTCTCTGTAGCGATTTGTGTGGTGAAGAGTAGGTTTTACGGGACAGCCTATAGTGTTGCGTGATTTCCTGGTAGGGGACAAGAGGTTGCATGCACTCGGGCTCGGCTTCGGCTTCAGGAGCGCTGGCTCGCCGGGTCAAATCTCGAGCCACGAGGTTGGCGATCTCGTTGCCGGAGATTCCGCTGTGAGCTGGTGCCCATACAATCCTCACTGTACTCGTTAGTAGTCTCTGATTGAGTAGTCGAAGTTTTGTGACGTGCAAGCGACCGTTGGAAAAGTTGCGGCACGCCTGCTGAGAGTCTGAGATTATAACTTTGGCTTCGCTTTGGCTAAGCGCAAGCGCTATCGCCGCTTTCTCGGCTTGGAGAGGGTTGTGTCCGGGAATTGAGATGCTGCACCTGTGCTGCTTATTTAAAACGACGGTGGCTGCCATGGCTTCTCTTCCGGGGTAACAGGCTGCGTCTGTGTAGGCGGTAGATGGTGCATCTCCGTATAACCTAAATATTGCCCGGGCTCGGGCTTCTCTGCGATCCTCGTGATGCACAGGGTGCATATTGCGTGGTAAAACGGGGACTATGATGTGTTTTCTAATGGAGTGGGGTACGTTTCCAGCAAGGAGAGGTGGGTGGCTGAGTGGGGCCGACAGCGCCAGGCGTGAGAGGATGAACCTCCCCGTTTCGGTTGCTCCTAACCTCAATCTTTGGCTACTAAGCAACGCACACTGAGGAGTTGGCGCTAGCGTTAAACAGTTGAGATATTAGGTCGGCCTACCTTTACATCATCCGTTTTAAGGTACGCGTCAAAGGCACACGTACACTTGAGGAACTCAGCGGAGAAAGTTGACACAGAGCATTTATTTGGAACGGCAGCATAGAACACGAGCCCCGAGTAATGATGATTTGCATGATTACCGGAAGCAATTGAGGTCTGATATGATAAGGATGATAGTGGTCGTGCATGGTATGTGTAACATGATTTCCAGACACTATTACAAGGCATTTCGTGTATCTAATGAGGGCTCTACTGCAGCGCACAAATTTTCGCGTACAGTATGCATGTCTACCTTGATCGTTTGGAAGCGGATATACCTCTGTCCAATCTGTAATAATAGAAGTGGCTGAACGTTGCTTCGGTGTTTTTGAACGGCTGCTGCCCTGATTTATAGAGACATAGAAATACAATAAATAGCGGTTCCCATTATATACAAAACTTGGAAAGGGATAAAAGAGTCTCACTAGAATCTGAACTTCGGAGGTCGTTCCCAACTCCCCAGAACTAGCGCTCCGAGGCCTACGGTTCCTCCATCTACCGTTCTTCTTCACGATTTTTTGAGTGTCAGGATTGCTTCTAGTAACATAAATGAAGGGTAGGCCAGAGTCCCCATTTTAAAGCGAAGATTTAGTGTCCTCACTGCTGTCCTCTCGTTGTACGCCAATACGCATTGCAGAAAAGCCCACTTTCCCTGACGATTTTGACGAATGATCGTTGGTGAAGTCAAGGAAAAAACGCTTCTCGTGGCCGGAATCAATCCTGGGTCCCTTGCATTGTGAAGTCGGCGCGGATTCGATTGGTTCATTTCTACTCCAAGGGCCGCCTCCGCAAAAAAAGCTTTGTAGGTGCAATGCAATGCATGTCTAGAAGACAAGGACTGTTCGAGTCAAGTGGATCACGGCGCATGCGAGCAGGGACGCGTCGAGTAAGAACGCAAATCACAACCAGATGCCACACGTGGAGGCGCGAGCACTCACCAACCACGCTCCCGCAAATGCCGTACAACGTGGTTGCTAAGGGCCGAATGACAGACTACTGATAAATCCCCAGAGCCTACCGCTTAACTCGTAGGACCTTCCCACCTCCGGACGCTGGGTAGAGCAGGGCGGAGGCAGTGCTACTGAGGCAGCTTCAGACCGGGTACCTACCTACCCCGGCTCTGATGCACCGAACGTATCCAGAGGTGCACCCTACCGACAAGCGCCAGCTCTGCTACAGGGAGACTGCAGACGAGAAGCTCATCTTATGGGACTCTGTCACAAACCAAATGAAAGCGACGTCAAGAACCATCCCGCCATGGCTTGCAGAAGCCGCAAGGAGCTTCACGTATGAGCATCAACACTGAGCCGTCCAGCAGATCCTGCGGGTGCTGGAAAGGCATGAGACTCGTGAGTCGGCAACGCCGAGCACACGTCTCGGCGGAGTAGCCACCAGGACGCCGCCGAGGCCCGCGCCGGGCTGCGTAAAAATGTCGTACTGCCGGCTTACGTAGAGTTTGTTCAATCCAGTCGACATGGCCAAAGCGAAAGCCAAACGGCAGATTCACGCCGTACACACCAAATTCATCTGTTAGGCCTAGGGAGTGTACACCCGAGAGTTGCCATGCGCGTTTTAGAGAAAGGGTGAGTGCCACCAAAGGAGCACATAGTAGCAGTGTGGGATTGGCGAAGCAAACAATAAATCACGAGAAAGCTTCACGTTCAACCATTGTCGCAGTTTCACGGAGGGATTGATGATTTTCTTTTTATTTGGTGAAGAAAATATTCAAGCAGTAAGAATAAAATGTTAGAAGGAACAGGAGGTGTAAAAATTTCTTTCTACGAACAGTTATTGAGATTGGAATGTGGTCAGCCTGATACGTCGAGGAGGCTGCGAGACTGCGCAAAATCTGGGGCTTGTTGCAACAGGGCTTCCTCAACTCCAACGCCAAGCTGATTAGCGCAGACTCACGCTGCTCCAGGGAAGGGTAGTTAATGGGGTTGAGGTTATGTGGGCAAGAGAAAGCGAGATGATACATCGTAAGGGGTGAGCTTCAGTCCGCGTAGACCGGCGACAAATCCAGTGGTGAGATCTCCGAGAGGATTATGTGACTGTAAAATGTTTCTTTTTGTATGCTTCGAAGTGTGTTCTTGGTAGTTTAATGGTCAGGGGTGTGAATAGGGATATGTGTTTTCTCATGTGTGTGTAGTGTGAGATTATTGAGTTGTTAGTAGGGTCGAGAGGCGCTGGACTTCTGGATGAAGGGTCCCTGCCATCTGGGTGTCTTATGGAGAAGTCGTGCATGTGCAGGCATAAAATACATATGCTTGAAGAATTCCTTCTATGCAAAGCTCGTTCTATCGTTTCATTTAGCCGAGCGCCCATGTGCGCTCCTTTCTTGTCGTCAATCCGCCAGTCATTCCAGATGGCGCTGGCATAAAAAACAAAATGTTATTGCCATATTTCACCATGACAATTTTATTGCGGTCAACCACCATACGAATGAATTAACTAAAAGATGGATGGGACCTTGTTGAAATGTTAGTACAGAAGAATAGCTATTTTAAAACTAAAACACATACATGACTGACGTACAGCTAAAACCCATTGTATCATACGGTGATATTTCGCTTATGCGGGTCATTTTGCTCATTTGATGCGTGACCGTCCGACAATAATTACCTTGGATTGAAACATTTAGCCTTCTGTGAGAAGCGTAGCCAAAACCTGTGATAGATATTTTCTTTGGATCTCTGCAACCATAAAACTGTTATAAAAATTTTTTTTTGGCTGCGATGGTCAATCAACATATCAGGTCAGGTGTGTTTGACAGCAGTTGTAAGAAACTCACTGCCGGTTCCACCATGCCTGTTACGCACCCAACAAGGGTATTCAAAACCCTACGCTTCAGTTAGGCATGCGGTAGTCCTATGTTAGCGCTAATTTTACATTTTATATTTAGCGTTGTCAAGCGATACCTGCCTTTTGTTTTGTAATAAGATTGGCATTGCTTAGCACTGGCTTTGTCTTAAGTGTAGTAACCCAATATTAAGGCGGAATATCTGTCTAACTATACAAACACGGAGTTGAGTAAACCAATAACGATTTAACTAAAACAGCTATAGGACACTCTTGGACGATTTATAATAATAATTTGGTTGCCAAATCATCTTGCTCTTTTAAAATTCGTATATTATGCCTACAATTCACCATGTCTGATCGGGTAGCGACATCAGATGCCCCCTTCTCAGTATTCTCTATAGCCCCTCTTGGCGATTGGTCACAGACGGTGGCAGAATTCGTCAGATAAAATCGATTCCCCAATTCAAATTCACATCTACGTCAACCTACCAACCCACATTTATGCTTTCACGAAAGGAAAAGAAGTGTTTCTCGCGGAATATGGCATCTTAAGATTAAGTGCCCAATTCTTTGTACATTTGCGGCCAATACAGCATAAGAACAAAGCATTTATATAAAATCAATGGCATCACATTTCTTCGCTGAAATCTGCAGTACATCTGCGGAACTGTGGAGCGTCATCCAGGTCTCAAAGGTACAGCTTCATGCAGCCTGTAAGTCGGGAAATCCGCTGCCCTTGTTCACATTTGCAACGTCATGCAAATGTTGTTACACAGTCAAAACGCGATCGGACGGTAACCCATCTTACGAATATCCAGATTTAACAAACAAATTCGGATCCTGTCGCAGGCGGCTATACGGCGCAACGTTTTGAAGAACTCAAACAAATGAAATATATTCAGCGCCATACCCGCATTAACGAAGCATTTTGAGAAACGGACACATTGAAAAACAGAAATTTCCAAAGTATTTCGCCGGAACGCCCCGAAGATTTTTTTGTCACGCCAGAAAGAAAAACTAGGCATATAGTTTAGTTTCTACGTAGCTCTACGAGATAAACTCATAGGTCCCCGTTTTCAATCAAAGATACTGCTCAAACTGCTGAAGGTCCTGTGCCTGCTCCGGGCGAGGTGATGGGCGCTATTGACTTGCTTAGGCGCTTCTGGGGCGCAGTAGGGACCGAGGGCGGGTCGAACGCGTTTGCGTCCTACGAAAAATATGTCCGCCCAATGCTAACGAATCCAACGCAGGCAAAAATCCCAGTTTTTGTTTGCCAGGAAATAAATTCGTGTCCCCCAGAACCCCTAGCATTTTATTATGTTTTTTTACGGCGTACGTTTCGAGCATTGTTAAATAATCGTCCGGCTAGTGATTCGCCGCTGCAATTACAATGTTATGGTAGCTGCTCAGATGCGCCAACCGGTAGACATAGAAGTTATGGAATTCACGGCTTGTAAAATCACAGTCTCGGTTTTACGAAGTTCTCAATTTAACGAAATACTTCACGGTTTCCGGTTACTTGGTTAGATCGGGTTTTAACGGCAGTCTCGTGACGTTGCACGTTGCATATGGAGGGGTGGAGGAAGTGACTTAAAATATCTACCAGATTTTCGGGAAATCCCCCAGGTGGAGTAAGTTCCAGGACTAGGACAAATTTTTCTTCAACTGTGCAGTTGCTAAAGAATCTGTACAGCTTTCTTTTAAATGGCTCCATTAGGGGGATGTCAAATATTTCTTCTCAGTGTCTTAAAAAATCTGCTTCTGTGTGGAACGTGTTCATGCGCTTTGGTTCTTTTGATAAAACAGTCTGCATTTCCAGATGAAATGAAGAAGTGGGACAAAAATGGAATGCGAAAGGAAACTCCGAGTGAGCAAGCAACTTCTTTCATGGCCGTGTCCTTTCGGCCGAACAAGGGAGTCGTGATACATCCAGAGTGACTAGCGCACGTTACCGCATTTGTAAGGAGCCATAAGGACGTAAACTATCCCGATTAAAATTTCCACTGCTTTAAATAAAATGCCCTTTCAGCTCTGAAATCATATCAACGAGGAAAAGTTGAACAACAATCTGCGGCCATCGTGAATGAGACATTTTCAATTCACCTCTTTGCTACTTATATCGACAAACGTTTTTCGCTCTGTTCAAGTAGTTATGTTGCAAAATCAAGGTCCAAGTTTCGAGCTGTTTTGTTCACCAATGCTGTTCTCCGTTCAGCGGAAAAAACACGAGTTTTTTTGTGTAGTTCGAAGGTTTTAATATGCCATTATTATTTGATCTTTGAAGACAATGCGTGTCTAGGAACGCACACTGCTACCTAGAAAACCCGAAGTTGCACTTATCAGTCTCGAATAAGCTTCGAGCAGTTGGAAAAGCACTTGATTTTGTCGAACCTACCATGGGCAATACAAATGTAAGGCACTTTCGCGAAATGCATTCGGTTACATCTAGCCTTCGCCTGGGTGATTCTCAGGATTCAGCGATTTTTCGAGAAGCTTTCTTTAAGAGATTTGAAAAGGTGCGGTTCAGAACAGAAAGATAAGTGTCATCCTAGAATTAGGGGTCACTCGAGAAAGACACCCAGCTTTTCGCAAGAAATGCGAGGAAACCTCGCTCGTGCTCTTGCACTCTCACAGAAGTGGTTGGGATCTTTTGTTTTCTGGATGAGCAGTTACTTCTTAGTTTGGCTAACGCCTGCAATTTTAGCATGTACAAGGAAAAATGGCGAAATATTGTATCCTTCGCTGGGAGATTGTTTTCCAGACATTTTGAGAAGTAAATTAGCACGCTTCCTTGTATGTATTTCAACTTCGCGAGCTCAACGTTTTACTTAACGTCAGGGACCAAGAACTGCAAATGAAGCATTTCTGCATTTAAAAGCAAAGAGTGTGTGCACAGGGTTGTATGCAATTCTACCTTATTATTATTTACAAAATAAAAAGCTTTCGTTCTGGATTGCTCTTTACAGCCATCACCGCTGTGCCAAAATATAAACTCGTGTATAAAACACAAAAGTGTGCATTGCGTGTTTTTACTGTGTCATTTGCAGACTTCATAGCCCAATGTTTGCTGCTACAGGCAAAACAATTAACATTGATTGTTTACCCAGACACAGGAGAAGGAAACATCGCGTTTTTTCGTTCTTCAGACAACAAAATGGCTCAGACACTTCCACATAAGGCCAGGACAACTTCAGAAAAAAACACTAAGTTGCGAAAGCAGATCAATAAGATGAGCCTTATTAACGCCAGAATAGTTATGAGTATGCTGTAATATTGTGGAAAAACGTTTTCCGTATAAGCAAAACTGACGATTGTTCTCTGCGCACTACGGTGAGGATGCGGCTATTCAAGTTCCTCAGAAGGTGGCTTTGAACACATGCAAAGGCCAATATGTGTAGTGTTCACCAAAGCTCCGACAACGAACACAACGATGGGAGCAATCTATAGGGGCGAATCCCCGGCTCTCAAAATTTGCACTTGCCTGTCTCTCTTGCGGGTACGAGCCCAACAACATCGAGCGAACCATTACCGTCATCATCATCATCGTCATACTCATTTTTATTATAATGTTATTATTATTATTATTCTCGGATGACACTTTTCATTCTGTTCTGAACAGCACCTTTTCAAATATCGTAAAGAAATCTTCTCGAAAAATCACTGAATCCACAGAATCACTGAGGCGAAGGCTAGATGTAACCGAATGCATGTTGTGAAAGTGCCTTACATATCGATCGCCCATGGTAGGTTCGACAAAATGAAGTGCTTTGCCAACTGCTCGAAGCTGACTCTTGACTGATAAGTGCGACTTCGGGGTTTTTAGGTAGCAGTGTGCGTTCGTAGACATGCATTGTCTTCAAAGATCAAATAATAATGGCATAATATAACTTTAAACTACGAAAAAAACTCTTGTTTTTCCGCTAAACGGACAACAGCGTTGATGAACAAAACAGCTCGAAACTGATTTTGCAACATGACTACTTGAACAGAACGAGAAACGTTTGTCGATATAAGTGGCAGGGAGTTTAATTGAAAAGGTCTCATTCACCATTGCCGCGGATTGTTGTTCAACTTTTCCTCCTTGATATGATTTCAGAGCTGAAAGGGCATTAGTGCGCTCGTCACTCTGGATGTATCACCACTCCCTTGTTCAGCCGATAGTGCACGGTCGTGAAAGAAGTTGCGTGAAACCGGCGCTGCAATGGGTGTGCAATTCATGTCCTCGCTGCTCTTCATGCAGGTCGGTGCTGAATTACTAACGAGCCGCTGCCCCGTTATCACTGAAGTGGACAGCGTTCAGCGGCCTTCGTCGCAAGTTACCAACTCGTCATGCGCAGCAGAAAACTTTTACGAAACCACCGACTTCAACATCGGCGAATGAATACTTCAGGGCCGCTGGTTTTGGACGCTCCGAAGCTCTGGTCAAGCTACCATGGGCTGTCACCGAGCACCACTTCCATGTACAAAAGGCGGCGAGCTTCAGTCTGGATTGGGGGCGTGAAACCGGCGCTGCTACGGCTGTGCCATTTATGTCGTTGCTGCTCTTCATGCAGGCTAGTTCAGAGGACAGCAAACGTGCGCAGTGTGTTTTAGCCTTGCCGGTTTCACCCCCTGTGCTTTTTGCGAGTGTATGTTCGCGATCAGGAGCTAGGCGACCTACCGTTGGTAGGAAGACGCACTTTTTTCTACTTTGTCGCGCTGCATTTTACTTCCTGCTGTTGCTGTTATGCGGCGATGTAGAACTAAACCCTGGGCCCAATGACACGACACTGCAACAACTTTTGGATGGTCAAAATGAAATCAAGCAGAAGCTAATCGATATTTAAAGGTACCAAGCAGATAATAAGGCTGCTATGGCTAATCTGAATGCGCGTATGACCAAGATTGAAGCATCTATCGACAGCTTCGATGAATTGCACAGTAAAGTTGCTGAGTGTAAGTCGAGCTGTGATTCCTTTCAGGCTAGCCTGGCATCGTTGGTACACAAGTTGGACGATCTGGAAAACCGTAGTCGGAGGTGTAACTTAATTTTTTTGGCATTGACGGAAATGACGCTCGGGAGCCATACACAAAATATGAAGAGCGTGTGGTCAATTTGTGCACTTCAGTATTACAAGTCGGCCATGTGAAAATAGAAAGGGCACACCGACTCGGTAAATTTAACAGTGAAAAACAACGCCAAATAACTGCCAATTTAGTACAGATAACGATAAACAGAAGGTGTTGTTGGCGGCGAAGAAATTGAATGGTACGGACATTTCAATTTCTGAAGATTTTCTGAGCCGTTCCAAAAGACAAGAAAAATGTTTTTTGAATATGCAAAGGAACACCAGATTGAGGCAGATAAAGGCTACGTTAAGCGTGACGTACTCTACTGGCATAAAGTCAAATATGTTTATGACGAATCCGTGGGGCGGGTTGTGCGAGCTGTTTGACAAAGCCGGGAGAAGGACGCGTTGTTATCGTTCCTTATCGTCAACTGCAGGAGCCTCAGGAACACAACAGATGAATTTTTTGGCTTGATTGACATGAGTAAACCATCTGTGATTTTGGGCGCAGAATCGTGGTTAGATAGTAACGATTGGGATTGTGATGTCTTCCCTAGCAACTACGTTAGTTATAGAAAGGATAGAGACTGTCATAGGAGTGGTGTGTTTATTCTTGTTGATACGAAAATACAGTCGCAAATGTTAAGCAATTCTGATGATTCTACTGAGGCTGTCTCGGTGCGACTTCGTTTAAAAAATGGAAGGTCGCTGACGGTTTGCTCCTTTAACAGGACTCCTGGCAGTGGGGTATAGGTTCTAACTAAGCTAGAGGAAAACGTAGAGATGAGAAATTCTGATTCCTTGGTGATCGAGGGCGATTTCAATTTACCCGAAATTAATTGGACGCCAAATGCCACAATGCCTAATATGTCTAATGCGTCGGCAAAAGAATTGATGAAATTAAGCAACTCATTTGCGCTGTTGCAGTTGGTGTGCCAACCTACGCGTGGAAGTAATGTGTTAGACTTACTTTTTACTAATTTGCCTGTGGATACGAAACCTGCGCTGATCTTGCCTGGCATAAGTGACCATAATGCTGTTTTGTGCAAAGTGAAATCGGAGTACATTAAGACCACTAATGGGGCATGCAGACGAATAAACAGCTACCGAAAGGCTCGAGTGCATGAAATTTCGCTGCCACTTGACTCGTACTACGACGTATTTGAGTCATTGTCAGAGTTGCTGAACAGAAAAGAAGCATGGAGTTTACTTAAAAATAAAATTTTAGAGTTGCCTGACCAATTTGTCTCATCAAGGAAAATGAGGTCAAGGCGGGATAGAAGTAAGCCGTGGTTCACGAGGGACGTTCGTAGGGCACTGGACAAAAGAAATCCGTATACACTGCGTACAGAAAGAACCCGACACCACAGAAAAAGCAACAATTGTAGCACGCTTCAAATGCCGCGAAATCCGCAATATCACACGCGAAAGGTGTTTTTTATGCTTCTTTTCATTCTAGTTTAAAAACTAACCCTACGGAATTTTGGCAATTTATCAAGAGGAATAGAAAAGACAACGTGTCGATTCCTCTGCTCGAACACAATGGGTCTCTTGTTCATGAAAGCATCGATAAGGCAAAATGTTTTAGCTCTTTCTTCAGCTGTGTATTTTCTGCGCGCGCAACTAACACGAATCCAATGTTTCACTACGGGCTTATCGGAAGGGAACCCATGAATGACATCGTCTTCGACAGGAGGGGCATTCAACTGCAACGTGAGTGTTTAAGTACCACTAGTGCCAGCGGGCCTGATGACTTGCCGATCTTTCTTCTCTCCGCTTGTGCAGGCTCGTTGTCTCAAAACCTGTGTGTACTTTTTACCAAGTCCTTGACATGTGGTTTATTGCCTGCAGACTGGAAAATCGCCAATGTTGTTCCTATTGCGAAATTGGGAGCTCGAAAATTTGTGTTCAATTATCGGCGTGTGTCCTTGACTAGTGTCCTCTGCAAGATATTTGAGCATGTACTTTTTCGCAACATCATGAGGTACTTGAACAGGTTTACTTTATTGATACCCCAGCAACATGAATTTCGAAGTGATTTTTCTTGTGTTACTCAACTTACAGAATTAACACACGACTTAGCATCAACCCTTGACAAAGGGGGTTGTCCAAATTGCATTTTTCTTAGATTTCAGGAAGGCTTTTGACGTAGTTCCTCATTCTTTGCTGCTTGAAAAACTATCGTGGTACAACATAAACAAAACTGTTGCTGAGTGGATAAAAGAATACTTAAGCTGTAGAACGCAACGTGTAGTCGTTGGCGGAGAACGGTCGCACGGTGTTGTTGTGTCATCGGGGGTGCCTCAAGGTTCAGTTTTGGGTCCCCCCTTGTTTTTTGTGATACATGAATGATATTTCCATTTGTATATCATCTTGTACCAGATTGTATGCAGATGACTGCGTTTTGTATTGTGTTATAAAAGGTCCCGATGATTACAATGAACTACCGAAACATTTAGACAAGGTTTCAGAGTGGTATGATAAATGGGGCATGGGTATAAATCTTGGCAAGACGGTGCAGATGTGCTTTACTAGACAAAGGCCGCCACATGTATACACGTATAGCATTACCGGACAAATCTTGCATCAGTGTGTGAATATAAATACCTTGGTGTGTACTTGACCCAACAACTATGCTGGCACCGTCATGTTGACTATATAATTTCTAAGGCGTGTAGAGTTCTTGGTATGTTACGTAGAAATGCGAAGTGCTTTCCTTTAAAAACAAGAAATTTACTTTACAAGACTAACATAAGGCCAATACTGGAATATGCGTGTACCATCTGGGACCCCTGGACTCTGACCCACATAATGAAACTGGAAAGGGTAAAGAGCTTAGCAGCACGTTTCGTTGTTAAAAATTATACTCGGTATTTTAGCCCATCGCAAACAACAGAAAACGTAGGCCGAAATACCCTCCAAAATTGTAGAAAGTCATTCAGACTAAAATTTTTGCACAGTATATATCATAATAGAAGCGGCCTCAACCGTGATAGCTATATAAAGAACCAGAGTACACTTCTGCAAGGCACGATCACCCACTTAAGTATAAAGAATATTGATGTAGAACAGAACTTTTTAAGATGTCCTTCTTTCCCTAAGACGGTCAGTGAGCGGGACACGTTGCCTTGTGATGTCGTATCGCTGTCTTCAAGTGATGCATTTGCTTCAGCCGTGTGATTTTCATTTTCGCATTTGGGTTTTCATTTCCTTTCAGTGCTTTCCTTCTTGCGCCACCTGAACCATGTTTTGTTTCGCACATGTACAATTATGTCTTGCCTATTTTCTTTGTTGCCGTTGTTGTTGCGCATACATTAACGCTTCTCTGCTCTTGATTTGTGTCAGTGATTTGTTCTAAACTGTATTGTTGTTTTCATGTGTTCAGTATTAACTGCATTCTTTGCCTATGATATATATATGTACTTCTTCCCATCCCCACTGTAATACCAAACTGGCGCTGTGGGTACCATGATAAATAAATAAATAAATTATAATATTATTATCATCATCACCATCTATTGGAGCTACAGACAGTTCCCCCGCGATGGTTTGCATGCAGTTGAGCTCCCGGCCGAGCTCAATGATATGCCCAGTGCCTGTCTTTCACTCTTCTGTTCCCTCAAACCACACCCGCCGTGGTGGCTCAGTGGCTAAGGCGTTGCGCTGCTGAGCACAAGGTCGCGGGTTCGATTCCCGGTCGCGGCGGCCGCTTTTCTGATGGAGGCCAAAAGCAAAAATGCCCGTGTGTACGAGATTTCGGCGCACGTTAAAGATCCCCAGGTGGTCAAAATTAATCCGGAGCCCTCCACTACGGCGCGCCTCATCGCCTGTGCTGCATCGGCGCGTTAAGCCTCCGCCAGATGGCACCACGGGTCCCGCGACCGAGAGAAGACGCAGTGAAACATCCCCCTCGCGAGGGGCACGATCAAATGCAGAGCATTTCCGGGGGCGCACGACGTTAAGTAGTTTGCGTTACGTTAATGTTGTTGCACTCGTGGCAACTGCTTACGAGAGAGCGCTCGTCAGCAGTAATTTGAATGAGTCAACGATATAAGGTGCGTGCGTAGCGTCTCATTCTGTGTCGGCTTTGTGGCGCAGTGGGTAGAGCACCATGTACATTGCGTTCCGCCCGCAGGGTCGAGGGATCGAAACCGGGCGCCGGATAGTATTTTTTTTATATAGTAGGGACAAAGACGGTGCGGACTACGGACGTCAACGCGGGTGACATCGTGAGTTACTGAAATGCTCTGCATTTAAAATGAAGGAGGCTCGCACTTCTAGCACCAATGATGGAGTAAAGGTCGTCGCGGCAGCTAAGGAGGAGCAAATCGACTGCAGTCGTTAATTTTACCGTCGAGATGGTCGTGGAGGTTTGCTTACAGCTTCGCTATCATCAAGTCTTACGAGCTAGTGTGAGCTTCTGTTATTATTTTTTTTTTGCAAGGACGGGAGAGGTGGCTGCTGTGATGTGCATAGCATGCAGACTAACGATATACATAGGATATCCACATTGTACATTTCACCATACACGTCTCACGTTTCGAAGGGTACGAGACAGCACGATTTGCGTGTGTCGCCCATAATGGCACGCATATAACCATTCCGAACGTGCTGTGAACTTTAGTCGAGATCGTATCTTCCTATCTTATACCGTCTCTCATGGGGACCTTTTGGTTTTCCTCTGGAACGTCTTGCCCGTACATGTCTTGCATGTATCATTGAATTGTCTTCAGTGAGTCTCCTTTATTTTATGGTCTTCCAGTACTTGCATCAAAATTTCGGTGAGCAGTGAAGAAGACTATTTTCCTTCATACGTGTCAGTGAAATGGTTTATTATACTGCATGGTTTCTTCACGACTTGATCAATGACTTTAATGGGATCCATTGTTGTGTATTCCTCACTAAACAGAGTCTGTCGCCCCAGTGTTTGGAAATTTGGGCTGTCGCTTGATCCAGTGAACTTAGTCCGGTAAACACATGCAATGGGTGTGTAATTCTTAAGCTCTCTTCGTACCCCTTCCGCTGAATCACAAACACGTTGGCGTTTCTATAGGATTTCTTGGGACCACATCCTATTCCACCCGCTTGAAGTATTCCTTTCTTAAGGCACAGTCACGTGCAGCATTCCACCCTTTCATGGTTTTGAGCGCTTTTCCGACATGTCATTTTTATATTCTTGAGACCTTAGAAGCTCAGATTGTGTACACAGTTGTGCACCTACGCCAGCATTGCTAGCGTACACCTTCGTATAGAAGCCTTCCTCTAATTGCGCTGCGCCATTCACGCTGTGTGTCATGTTTCCCTCTTGCGGTCTTACCCCGGGGCATTCTGTTTTTGGAAACAGATAGTTTCTGTTGCTGTCAAGTTTCCGCCTCGCTTCCGCGTTTTCTCATACTTTGATACTGTTACGTGGCAGCAGGACAGAGATGAGACGAACGACGAGAATTATCTATTTACATTATTTACATAGCGGTCATTACAGAGCTCGCACAGGCTGCGCCCCGCTCCTCCCCCTCATTTTCCTCGTTTTCAGCGTCGTTGTTGGTCGGCCATGGAGCCACGGGGACTGACCGCCGCAGCGTCTCGTGACAATAATGACCAGGACTGAAGCCGTAGTCATATGTATGTTAGCTTCGAAGATACCGCTACAGCCACCTTGTAAATACAGCTACATCGTCACACGGCGTGTCCGTGTCGCCTGGTAACCATATTGTAGCGTAAGCTACACTGGCCGAGGTTGAGCAGTTTCGCGTGGGCCGTAAAGGGCCGTTCTGCGCAAGCGCGAGCAGCATTGGATTGGTTTAGATTGGATCGGATTGGATTGGTTTAGATTAGATTGGCTTGGCTTGGCTTGGAATAAATTGAATTGCGTTGGTTTGAAATCCAATCCAATTGGAGTACGGGTGTGTAGAGAATTGGGCCTGCGCATTTCAGAGGAGTTCCGTTATAGCCTCGGCAGCCGCACTGGCGCTGGCGCGTGCCTCGCTGTGCGTCTCCGTTGCGCCGTAGCTAAGTCTGACGCTGCGCAGGAGCCGCTCGATGGCCGTTTCGCGTGGCTCCTGGAGAGCTGTGTTGAGCATGCGCGAGGAGCAGTGACTGGACTGGACTGGACTCGACTGGACTGGATTGAATTGGATTGGATTGGATTGAACTGGACTGAATTGAATTGGATTGAATCGGCAGTCATTTTAGCAGCAGTAAGCATAATCAGCTAACCCTCAACAACCAAGAAACCTAATAACCAGCTGACCCTTAGCTCACGCTACGTATACCCTGGCATAGCCGAGCTAAGCCACTGCTAATTTTTCTCTCGGGACGCTGTGATAAATACCCATGGTGCCATGGCCCAACATCAATGACGCTGACGACGAGGGCAACGATGTGGGGGGCGCACCCTGCGTGAGCTCTGTAATGGCCGCTACGTAAACAATGTAAATACATCGCTTCACCCCATCTGATCGAATACTTTACATAATCAGCGAGACAAAACATATGACGCACCGGCGACACCTTAGCCACTTTCTGGCAATTTCTTTATGCCGTAACAACATTCTGGCTGTAATTTAAGGCCGCCGTATTAAGCCACCGCGAACCAATATGACTTGAAGATTATAGTGGGGCCTCTAGTTCTCTAGTCCACTTGAACGCAATCCGGAAATTGGTTTTAGTGCTGGTGAATATGGTCACGGGACCCTGAGGTCAATCCCCATGGCGCCAAGAGAATTGACCGCAGCGTCCCGTCACGATATGTCGCAGAGCCAAATGGCACAACTTTATTTTCTGCTAAACAATTTTGACAGCTCCTCTACTGTAATTTGACTCGTTGTCATCCCGAAATTCAGGCTTGTACTTTTTCAACAAATCCCTCTTCTTGTACGACTTACCAAGTAAACTCGGCAGGGTTACCTGCCTTAACACCGCCATGGTCACACTATCTACCGCTAATGGGGACTGAGGTCCAATAGTTACGGTGATAAGTAATAGGAATGGCCTGTTTGTATCCAAAAGAGCCTTCATAACGCGTATTTACCCGTTCAGTGTAGCCTGTCAAGTGTCCGGGATCGTGCTTGCTTATGAACCAGGAAGCCCTCAAACCAGACGATATTTACGGAGCAAAAATAAACAAGCGTCTAGCATGTATTTTTATAATAACTCTCTCACTGGCCGGCCCTGGTCCCACAAATGGTCCCACAAAAACTACCTGACTCTTAACTAATCAAAAATTAAAGGTGTACCTTTCCGCTCTTTAGGCACGACAGTGGCTGTACCCGACATTATGCTTTTAGGCCCATTTAACATTAGTATTGTAAAGTCTGTAAGCCCCCTTGAGATCATTACTAACGAGAACATGTCGTGTAACGAGCATGTGAAATCTTTCTGATCGAAAGCGCCAAGGGCCGCCGGAATCACAAATAGGGTTCCTCATTTCCTACCCACTGGCATGAAGCGACTTTTATACCAGGCGCTGTTTCATTCACATCTTAGCTACTGTGCCATATTGTGGGCAAACACCACCTTGCAAAATGTAAATAGAGTAACATTACTGCAAAAGAAAGCCATTCGGGCAATTCAGAATGTTCTTTTTCTAGCACACACTAAGGACTTATTTTCAAAACACCAAACAGTAGCGGCAGAATACATATATCAATATAAAATTATCCGCACATATAGGTTTCCTAGACAAGGCAAAATAGAAACTTTTCTCAACCTAGCACATTTACAGGAAACTGTAGATATATATTCTTACCGACATAAGCCACCTTGGAAGATCCAATAATCACGGACTCATCATAGACAGCACCTACTCAAGCATACACTTCTAAATACACATAATCACTTGCGCAGACAGAAGTTGACATTCTGGCTGTTAATGATGCCCGCATCTTGGATATGTTTTGTGGGTTCTTACTTGTAAATTTTCACTGTCTTATTATTTTTGTATACCCATTTTCTCAATGTACGTCGTAAGTGACCGGAAATTGCTGTGTCGTCATTGCTGTCATTGCCGCGTCGGCGAACGGTGACCTGTCAAGCTGCATTGTTGCAGCTTTTTCTCCGTCCGCTTTTTTCACCTCTGTAAGAACATTGGTGGAAATAAAACTTTGATTGATTTATTGAAGCAAAAGACGCCGAAAAGCCCTGCTTTATGGTTCGCAACATCTCCAGACGTATGTAAGTGAGTGAATAAGCTCTATTTCAACAAGCTTTACGCGCTGAGGGTTACCCGGTAATGGTCCGGGAGAGAGAAAATCTTTTATTTCTGACGTGGCTTAGTCCTAGCGAGTGTCCCTTAGGTGCGGAAGGCGCGCCAGGTAATGTTGAGTCCTAGTGGTGGTCAGGATCTGTAGCTTGAGTGAGGGGCTCCCGGTAACCTCCAGCCAGGTAGTGTGATGGTTGGGTAAACAGAGAGGGGGTAAAAAGGGGTATTCGCAAATGGCGTGTGGCATAGTAACTTGAGCGCCACATGCCGGACAATTTGGGTGGCGATATAATTTGGATAGATGTGCTGGACGACGTGTTGGGGAGCCCTATTCTTCCCTGGATGCCCAGGCGCTTTCAATCAGGCTGGGCTGCACTGAGACGTCATTTGTGGTTAGCTGGCTCACTCATTGCTCGCAAGTTGGGTGAGGGCGGGGTTTAAAGAGAGTGTTTTCTGACAGTCTCATTCTCATTCATTACAGAGTTCCTGGACGGGGACGGAAACAACCGACAGCAAAGTAAAGGGTGGGCTACACACCGTAGGGGGAGGGGGCAGTAGGGTGGGGAAAGGAGTTTGTCTCAAGCCATTGAAAGTGAGCCTCTTCGGCACTGTACAGATGGGGGTGTGGTGGCAGTAACTGTCATTGTCGTCAATATTGGACGACGATATCACTTCATGAATTAAGACTGAAGTTTAAAAAAGCCTTCATGCTTGGGTGTTTTACATTGTGCCTTGAACAGACGAAATGTACTTATAGATAAAAATACGGGCGAATTTCTACTTACTGTGTGAAATACCGCAGAGTGTCATTTATATATTGCAAACGTCCCATCACGAAAACTGCCCAAGCAAGATTGAAACAGTAGGCGGCTCGATGTCATCCTGTGCTTGTGACAGAGCAGGACGATGTAAATATAAATAAAACAAGTAAATAAATAAATCAACAATTAAAAAATAAACCAATAAACAAATAAACAAATAGATAAGCAAATGAATGTTAAGAGTAAGTTTCATCAAAAACTAACCATGCCAGTGTTTCCGGCAATCGGTGTCGTCGGGGACATCTATTCGATAGCGTTGCTACATAACATTTATTTTTCGCGTTCAGAAAGCTCTCAAAATGTATAGAGGGAAAGAATGCAGCAGAAGCACGAACACTCATCGTTAGACAGTACAAAATGAAGCTGGTTGGCTGTGCTGCAGGTGGGGGCATTCGAAGCGCGATGTCGGCGACCTTCCGTCACACACCGGTTGATCACGTTTTCCACCTTATTGTGCCGAAATTGCGGTAGAACTCACAAGGAGGAACCTTGTGAATGTAAATCTTTCAAGAGACGGTTGGTTTAGCCGGGGCCGGCAGAAAAGTAGTACCTTTAAATTTAAGTTCTTACTAGAATGAAAAATGCGGCTAACCTGGCGGAAAGCAATTCAGCGTTTGAGTAATCACCGCGTCTCCATTTTGGAGGTGGAGAATTTTTGACTCCACAAGGCCTCTGACTAACAAGGATAAAGCTTTGAGCATAGGCCTTGTTTCTGTTTACGGCTGGCGGACACATTAGCCCTTTGTTAATTCTGTGCACTTAAATATCGCGAGGCCATGGACAAGCAGTTTACTCAACGTGCTCTTCACAAACAAGAAAGCGACATAAATATTCTTCTAAAAAGAGGTAACCAAAAACTACAGACTTCGAATTTCATGTAATCTTATTGCCCGAAATATGTCGACTACTTGTCCGTTCCCACGAAGTGGCCTAAGGCGACGGGGGAAGAAATAAAAGTTTAGGACGAGAGTTCACTGGTACCTTGAAATTTTTAAGACTTTAGTTTATAACATCGGCTTCAGCTAGATACAAAACTTCTCACAAGACTTTGGGTCATTAGTAAACGGCACGTTCTGTAGCACAGGAGAAAGTTACCAGTTGAAGCTGATTCGCTGACCTTGGTTTTAATTAAAATGTAGACCAATTTTTGCCGAGGTGGCGCAAAAAAAAAAAAAAACGCAGGCATGACTGGTCAAAACCGGTTCTTGTTGCTGGGTTCTGGTGTGGCTCTGATACGTCCTTTTCGAAGATAAATTATCACGCATAAAATAAATATAGAAAAAATATAGTAGGAATGAAATCAGTTGTTCGTGGAGGCAATGTCCTTTTTAATTCTTTGACTCAGTGTGTATTGCAAAGAACAATAAAAAACAGTTGCCTTATGTACGTATCAAAAACCTCACCTTTACTCTGGTCTAGTGCCGTAGATGTGTTAGTTTTACAAGGACCTTATTCGGATTTAAGTTGCTTTATAGCGCTTCTTTTTGGTGTTTCTTATCAACTACAAAAAAATCGTTGTGGTATGAGCACCTTGGTCGCACTGGAAAAATTGTTTGATTCCTGGAGGTTTATGTGACACAAATCAGGGGAACACGTTTTACTCAACGTGATAGCCTCGCTTGCAACTTCATAAAAATGGAGTAATTTTCCAGGGAAGAACTTGGGCATTTCAACAAAACCGTCTCGTTTCCAAGGAAAATTTTCACGTACCACCCCCTCCCCAACGTGACGTTTTTAACCTATCTTTGAACATTATATAAGTGTTCTCATCGCAACTGTCTGAAGAACTCGTTGTGCCGTGTATGGTCTCGAGCCAACAATCACTAATTAGGAGATAGTGTGTTAATGTTCTTGCTATGCTTAGGTGATCGTTTTACCTGTAACGATGGTCTAAGCCATGAATGTAACAACCTCCGGATCAATATTTTCAGTCACGCCCCCGGCAAATCCTCAGGTTGAGCGCATGCGCGCGAGCATTAAACCTGCATTCGTAGATGCTCACAGTTCTTATTTACCGCACTAATCCTGTTTACATCGTTTAAATTCCTATGTCTCTAATTTAGAAGATGAGAGAAAATCGATAGCCGGCATACAAAAAAAAATTTATTATATAAAAATTTTCCGCCAAGGGGGCTTTCTCTTTTCGTAACAGTGCAAGGAACCTATGCCTAAGTCAATGAAAAAAAAACTGGCAGTGTCAAGTGCCATTTTTGACTTGCACCTGTGGCAGGAGAGACTTCAAGGAGCCTCCAGCGACACATTAGAGAATAGATCACACCACGGTATACTTTGAGTTGACAAGGCCTTAAGATTTTTCCTTATATACTCACTATTACCGGAGAAAAAGAAGCGTAAAACTATAAGCTCTTTCACGCTTCTCAAAATATTTATTTGCCGCAGTGTGGACAATAATGCCACACCAACACAGACAGGTGACTGGCCGGATGTGCATACAACAGAAAACAGCGCTCCGTTTAGAGCCTAATCTAGAATCATACACCTGCGCTGAAGTTCCTCGCCACTTGATTCTAATGATAATCTTGTCGGTGGTGGGAGCGAAGTAAACACGTATACACGTCTTCGGCGATGCCCTTCAGTATGTGTCCAACTCTGTCGTTTCTGGGCATTGCAGAAACCCAATCCGGCACAACACGAACATTTTTTCGATATAAGTCGTTCAGGTCTACCGAGCATACGTCGGCAAAACAGGACGTCACTTACACTCAATCATAAAAACATATTTTTTTAATTACTCGCTTTTACTTAAGCTCACCAGTCGCCCTCACCACTTGCGCTCACTCGTACTCACGCTAACCACTGGCTCTCACTAGTCCGCACGCACTCCTGCTCGGGCTCACCTTTTGCCCTCCCCACTCGCACTCACTCGCTCTCACACCCACCCCTCGCCTGTCACCACTTACGTTCACTCGTGCTCACGCTCACACTCACCATAGCCACTCCACTCATTAGCGCTCACGCTCACAAAGTCGCCCTCGCCTCTCGTACACACTCGCACGCGCCCCTCAGTCGTCTCCCCCCTCACCCTCACTCGTGCTCGCGCTCACCACTCGTCATCACCACTCACCCGCGAGTGTGCGCAACAGTTTCTTCTTGAGTCCTGACACAGAGAAGTATCACTGCATTAAGGTATCAGAAGTTCATCTAACTCGTATTCCTGAATCAACATGCCACCATTGACTTAATTCCACGGTGCCCCATAGCAGGCGTACAATGATGACAGATTCCCGAAGATAACCGAAATCGCGCCGCTAGCAACCATCAGAGCGAGTGGTTTTGCGACGAATAGCCAACAGCCCGAGTACAAGCACAAGAGTGCTCTTTAGTGTGGTAGTCCCAGCAAATCGCGTGAGTAGCGCGTTAGGACATGCCCGCAGGGAGCCATGAGGTGGGCTCAGAACTCGCAGGTGGTGACTGCGACTCACCACTCGCGAGGCGTGAGCGGGGCTCACGGTCAGGGGCGCTTGCACTCGCCACAGGTGAGCGGCGGTCCCCTCGAGTGGCTCTCGCTATCGCGAGTGGTGTGCGGTGCTCGCACTCTCGAGTGGTGAGTGGGGCTCACTGCGAGTTGCGCTCTCACTCACTCGCATTTGCACTAGCCAGCCCAAAACGCTTTCCAGGCTCACTCTTCACTCACTCGGGAGTGGTGAGGCGGGGGATTGTCAGTGCACTCATGAGTAAGCCGCCGACCTATGCTCCCGGGGTACATGTTCTCGCAGGTATACCATGCACTCAGCTCACTTTATTCTTGGCATTGAATTAAAAAACGCCAGCTACTTTTTTTATCTGCTGGTCGGTACCAAACGGAAAATGTTTCTTCGGAGTTCTCGCACCCCTTCAACGCTGCTCTGGGCAATGAAAAGGCGGTTTTTGCTATCTTTATGGCAGAATTCAAGCAGTTGATTTTGAGTGTCTGGTGTTAGTTTACCAGCCATGCATCGATGTCGTCCCCACCATTTCCAGAGAACTTACTATTATGCGCAATTTGAAAAGTAACACAGGAACGCCTGGCAAACACTCTCGAAACAGTCTCGGAGCGATACGCGCAGGGCGCTGTGAAAAACAGAGGGGGAAAGGTGGACGCTTTCCACTAACTGTTGGCACTCCCACCTCGTTGGCATTTCTACAAAGCACCAGTCTACGCTAGCGCCCTACACGGGCCCGGGCCGGCTGGAAATCCCGAGCCCGCCCGGCCTGCGGACCGGGCTCGGGCCACGTAGCACGAATTTTCTAGGGCCCGGGCCGGGCTTGGGCTTGAACCAAATTTTTTTTTGGCCCATGCCGGCCCGAGCCGAACCGGGCAGTCGCTGAGGCCCGCCAATCGTTGCCGCAAATTCTTAATCGTGGACAAAAAACAGTTTCGTTGATCGTTCACGTTATGAGAAAACTAACAAACAAACAAAAAAGAGCAAATTCACTACGGCGCCGTTAAAAGGCGATTGCGCTTAGGAAGCCTTCACGTCATCAACAAAAAAACGTCTGGGTCCAATCAGCACAGTGGGAGATAGCGGGCCAGAAAACGGGGGCACTCCAGCGACAGAGTACAACATGATTGACCTTTCCCTCTACTTTTCAAACTAAAACACACAGTACAAAGGTGACCAGAACTTTTAACTCTGTGCAGAGCTTGAAGGACGAATTTTTGGAGCAAAGACAATGCATTTTTTCGGGTAAGAATTTTCTTAGAAACCGTTAATAAAGGCAGGAATGAACAAAAGTGCAGATGCAATTTTGCTGCCAACATAACTAGACGGAAATAGAAAAATCATGTGGTGAAACCGGACGCATCCACTGCTAAAATTTCAGAAAGTAACGGAGCAACGAATGGTGCAATATATGTTGAAGAAAAATATCCGCTTGCTGGGAATCATTTAGGGTTTACTCGGTGTGCCTTAATTTCGAATACTGGCAAATGAAGTGGTAAATGAAGTTCCACAACTACCGACAATACAGCTCCTAAGTGAGGTCATTTAAAGTGTACAAAGATGGGTCCATGTTTAAACAAAATTTGCATCCATAGCAGTCGTAATATCGGTTTTTAGGCTAACAGCAAACTTCGTGTTCATGTTCACAGCCTGTCGGACTAGGGTAATAATTAACAACAGTATGGTCGGCTGGGGCTTATTTTATTGAATTCTTCCACGCTCGGGCTGGTCACGGGCTCATATTTTAGAAGTTTGTCAGGCTCGGGCCAGGCTTCGGCTCACATTTTCAAAATTTGTCGGGCCCAGGCCGGGTACGGGCAGTGTGTCTATCGAGCCGGCTCAAGCCGGGCCTAGAAATTGCGACCCTTGAAGGGCTCAAGCCTACACCATTTCACCGATAATATGGCATCGTCCTACACCCGATAAGATGCACGGCGGGAATGGGGACAGTTGTTAGAACGGCGTCCCCCTTTTCACTTCATTTCCCATGGCAGTAGTAGTAGTAGTAGTAGTGCCACTTTATTTTACACTGGGTTCAGGGTAGGGCGGTGGCGGAGGCCCAAAGGGCCCCCGCGACGTCCAGGGCTCTGTCCGTGACGGCTTCTTGCGTTGCGAGGTCAGAGCTCCCCAGAGCCTGCTCCCAGTGAGAAGAGGAGGGGAAAGGGGGGAAGGGGTCGCGCGGACACTCACAGAGCGAGTGGAAGAGAGTGTCCAGCGCGCCACATGAGGGGCAGTGAGGGGAGGTGAATTGGTGTGGGTGAGTGTGCACAAGGAGAGTGCGGTGTGGGAAAGTGTGGGTTTGTAAGAGCCGCCACATGTGCGCTGCCGGCGGAGTAAGTGAAGGGTGCGGGGGAGGTAGTTCCTGCGGAGGAGGCGGTAATGTTGAGTTATATCCCTGTACGTAAGTAGGTACGCGTGGGACATTTCGGGGATGCCGTGTGTAGGCGTAAAAGAAACGGGAGCCCGGGATATCAAAGCTCGGGCGTGTTGGTGTGCCGTCTCATTACAACCTACGCCGGTGTGGGCCGGAGTCCACAGCAGCATCACGGGGTGGGCAGGGGGATTCTGAAGAAGAATTTTGAGGGCAGCTGTGGAAATGACGCCCTTTGTGTAATTTCGTATGGCAGTTTGGGAGTCAGATAAAATGATCTGGGGGGTAGGTAATTGAGTTAGGGCAAGGGCAATGGCTGCCTCTTCCGCAGTTACCGAGGAGGTGGTGGTGACTGTAGCTGAAGCCTGAGGGATTGTTGGAGAAGCGCCTACTACAGCGAGTGCGAAGGCAGGATGGGTGGGGTAGGCCGCTGCGTCTACGTAGAGAGTATGCTCAGAGGAAGGGTAGCGGGAGAGGTGTGCTTGGGCTCGGGCTAGACGGCGTCCGCGGTGGTAAGCTGGATGCATATTTCGCGGGATCGGCTTAATTTGGAGACGCCCGCGGAGAAGCCGGGGGATGTGCGCTGGAGGATCTAGTATAAGCGGGGGGTTGGCATGAATTCGATCGAGTATCCGCCGACCAGCCGGGGTCTGGGAAAGGCGCGTAAGCTGGGCCAGGCGATGGGCTTCGATTAGTTCGTCTATGGTATTATGTATACCAAGCGCGAGGAGTCGTTGGGTGGGTGCGTGGGGGGGCAGTAGCAGCACGGAGCGATAGGCTCTCCGAAGTAAGGCATCGAGGGAGGTACGTTGAGAGGGGGTGAGCTGTGCGTACGGGAGGTGATAGCAAAAACGGCTCACCAGGAAGCACTGCACAATTCGCAGCCGTTCTAATTCCGTTAGCCCATGTTTCCTAGACGTGATACGTTTAATGAGACCAATAGTCTGGATGGTGTGAGTGCGCAAAAGATGTATGGTGTCTGTGCTGCTCCTGTTGGCTTGGAGATGCATGCCGAGAAGGCGAAGCTGGGAGACCCGGGGGATTGGTTGTCCGTCCAGCATTACCTGAATGGTGGTCAGGGGAGTGGGTCTAATTCTAGGTGGAGGAAGGAGTAGGAGTGCTGATTTAGACGCCGAGCAAGTCAAGCCTGCTTGTGCAGCAAGACGGGAGACTGTGGCAGCCCCTGCTGAGAGTGTGGACTCTATGTGGGCGTCGCTGCCTTGCGTGACCCAAAGTGTAATGTCGTCCGCGTATATTGTCGAGTGGAGGGACGGTATATTTTCTAGAGCATTCGCGAGAGGGAACATGGAGAGATTGAATAGTAGAGGCGAAAGAACGGCCCCTTGGGGGGTGCCTCTGTTGGGCATGTCGAAAATGTTTGATTTGACGGTGCCCAGTCGGAGAGTGGCGGTGCGATCGGTGAGGAAATTGCGTATGTAGGTGTATGTTCGATCGCCTAGGTGCAGTGTGTTGATGGAGCTAAGAATGGCGGAGTGCCCTACCTGATCAAATGCCTTATGGAGATCTAAGGCGAGGATCGCCGCATAGTCTCTGGTGGGGGGGTGTTGTAGAATATCATGGTGGATTTGCAGAAGGGCGTCCTGTGTGGACAGTCCGGGGCGGAAGCCTATGAGGTTGGGGGGATAGAGGGAATGTTCTTCAAGGTGTGCGGATAGCCGATTATAAATGACGTGTTCGAAAAGTTTTCCGAGGCAGGAGGTGAGCGAGATGGGTCGTAGATTGGGCAGTGCGAGAGGTTTGGCTGGCTTGGGAATCAAAGTGATATCGGAGTGTTTCCAACTACGAGGTAGTGTACCAGCGTTCCAGTGTGCATTGAAGATGGCAGCCGTTGCGTATCTATCACAGCTCGGTTTCTACGCGTTCCTGTGTTCCCTTTGATATTGATCATAATAGTACGTAGCTTTTCTACAGCAGCCAGCTGTCGATTGGCCTGGTGTGCCATATTTTTTTATTCTTCGTCAAGAGTAACCGCGGCGGCTTTTGCAAAGTTCCGATTACGTGCCGCCTCGAGTCACAGTCGCCTTCGTTATTATTTCATTCAAGCAGGAGCCAAACACGCTGCTCGGTCGGAGTCACTGTCGGTCATACCAACAGCCCCACAATACGGCCTAATTGCGTCAAACGAAAGTGGAGCTGCCTGCAGCACACAATCTGACGACTCTTCAACAAACAAAGGGAGCCGAACAAGGGCTATCGCCACATTTGGCAGAGCTGCAGCGGTGGGCGTCGTTTCGTACGCAGCGACACGTTACAACCGCAACCTGCAACGAATGACACGCGATACAATTTCTTCATATTGAATACTATGCACTATCGCAGGCGTAACACCCGTCACACCAAAGTTGCACCCTCAAACAAGCAGCAGCCATACTCCTCAACTTGTGAGATCGATAATATATTCCCTTACCCAATATTCCACCCCCCCCCCCCTGGCAACGGCCCATCTTAACTTAACCTATCACCTCACCGACCGTCACCCGCAGGAAACCAAAGTCGTCCAAGGTCAACTCATGCTTCAGTACGCCACATTTTTTATTAAATAAAGTGCACTACAAACATCAGGATGCCAGGATCGCGGTGAGAAGAACGGATCACGGATTCACGGATCCGTGAATCCGTGGAATTCACGGATCCGCCGCCCATGGAAACCAGGCACCTCACATGGCGGCACAGGAGGCCCTTCTCACAATAGCTGCCGATGGCTCCCCGGCTCCACCCTCACTGGACCACCCCTGGCCCAACTAGCCGATGGTAACTCTCCTCTTGTACCTGCTATCAAACACCGTAATTACAAATGCAGAAACAACTATGCCTTAACACTCTCGCGCCTCCAGGCCATCTCACCTCCGTCCCCACATTAACCTGACCGCTAGAAATCTTCCCGAACAGGTTCATCACTAACACAAGTACTGCACGAGAGCCGATTCAAAAATAGTATTTGTTACAGAACCCATCCTGCCCCCCCTTATACCTGCTGTTACCATTCCATCGCAGCTTGTCTCCGCCACCTCAACTAGAACTTCCCCATGTTTTTTTTTTTTTTTGCTTTCGTGCATTCATTTGACCTTACCACAAAACCACAACTTACAAACGTACAGACATGGTCAAATGAAACACGAACAAGAAGATATGAAGCACACCACACAAATAGCTCCATTTCTTTCCGTAAGAGTCAAATAGTAGCGTCAATTTATTACAGTAACGCAAATTCAAACTATGTCTATCCAAATGCACCAATAGCTAGCTATTATTTCATCTCCACAATCCATACTCGCTCATTTCACGTGTTCAGGTTCATATTTTTGTGTTTTCATTTCATTTGTCTATGAGTGTACATCAGCCCCATATCAGTGCCACACGAGTTTCCGACATTTTTGTTTGCGCCACGAAAAGTGGCCTACTGCGGGTAATTTAGCCGAGTTTGGCATGCTTTACAAGTGATCGATTTTCAAGACGAATTTGATATAAAAATACCCTCCCTTTCTATCCCCGATGGCCACCACCTTTCTTCTATTACGCTCGCAATGACCTCAAAGTTCCTGATTGTTAGCATGTGCTCTGAACAAATGAACAACTGCGATGATGGCTGTTGTCCAATGGGCATTTCTAATCCCCAAGTGCTTCGAACCGAGCAAGAAAAGAGCTGTATGCAAAAAAGTACTTGCGATTTTGGCCCTACGAAATTTGGCACTACGAAGCACGGCGATGACCACTTGGGCAACAAAATAAAATTGGGATTATTGAAATCCCGTTCAAAGCGGCGCTGGCTGTTTGGATATTTGGCGGCACCCTAATCAAGCGGGGGCGCGTCCATCGAGGCAGCCTGCCCTGTTAACACCACAGGCAATAAGCGCGAGACAAAGAGTGTGCTCCGGAAACAAAGCAATCTTCACACGGCAGACGCAACTGTGATGTTATAAAATTTTCTAATGGGGTAAGTCCGATATGCCTACCCTAAATGGTGGCAGCGAGATCGCAACGTTACTCGCTGTCGCTGAAAGTGGGATATAAACGAAAAAAACACTCACGTTCCAGATATACGAAAACAAAAATGCATTGAAACCGGTGATTTTTAGGTGAACAAAATAGTGAACTATAAATTTATGAATAGACGCAAAGCGAATGGATGGAAAGTGAGTCAACAAATAAGCAAGGTAACAAGAAACGTTGAACGTCTGAATCCCCCTCACAAACACGTTGCCAATCCAAACAACAGCTCTTGCATTGGCAAGCATTAGGAGTATTGTGACCTCTAAACAAACTCGCGCCTTACACATCTTCTATAAAGACCGGTGATCGATTCTTAGTCGGTTTTGAAAAGACTACCGAAAGTATCTGGTCAAACCCAAGAGGGGTTTACGTTCCTATCGAGGCAATTTTTCGTCACCGGGAATCCCATACCATGGTACAACTGAACGTAGTAATCAAGTCATTAATTCACATTTGCGTTGCTTCTCAACTGGCGCGCCAGGTGGCCAAAGCGATGTACATGTCACCGATAACTCGATCAAGGCCGGTGTCACCGACCGAACCGTCAGAATAATCTCGGGCTCATTGTGACCTGGCAGCAACTTCAACTTTCCGACTGCGTAATTAGTCGCAGTCTTTTCAAACACACTCCCGGTGGATACGTGCGGAATGGAAATCTTTCTGGGGGTGTTGTAAGCAACTGAGCGCAGCGTTAAGACAAAACCATTGCAACAGAGCCCCACAAGTTGAGAACACAGGCGAATTAAGCTTCAGTTGAAAAATAATACTTCAATAAAGACATATTATTTGACACTTTGTTGAGAACGCGCTGGAAACACCCGGACCCGATTAAAAGTCTGAAAATATTCTTTGTGTCGCATGAAGAAATGGCCTCGTGGCGTTCACAGAAAGGAAATAAGTAGGATACCGCACAAGTCAAAATGTGTTGCCCAAAAAAGAAACCATGACTGCAGCAACCGAAGCTGTTCCGTTTCTTTGTTAATTATGTGCAAGATTCCCAAGCGAAATTGTTTGATCCGAATGCGAAAACGCTAGCTTACTGAGGGATGCCTGCTTCGCTTTCCGGGAAATTGAGAAGCTTTTTAGTGTAACCCACTGTTCACGTAAAGCATAGGAGTGACTGTGCTCTGTTTCGTACGCAATGCACCGCTGCATGTTTCTGCCGCCGCATAATGTAGACCCGACGAGGGTGGTGAATATCGTTGCTTTTCCGTTCGCTGATTTCGATGTCCTTCCTTTCACTTTATTTGAGGTGTACCGGCGTGGACAGCCACCTCTATATACTGCCGACGTCAAGGTAGCAATACAGGCGCTAAATTTGACACCGGACGCCTCGTTAAGAAAGCGATTTATGCTTCAAAGAAAAAAGCGTCGCTCGAAAGTACTCGCCTGGCATTTTCTCTGCATACTCGTTAACACTGCTAATGCTAATAAAAAAGGCTAGCGAAAACTTCTAACAGTGACCAGCTACTTGTCAGAGCCCTTGTCGATGGTGTCCAATCTGTAGCCCTTCACAAGTTCAAGAGCAACCACTGAATGGCTGCAGAGAATTTCTCGCCGATTATAGGCAAACTCGCCGCAACCACCCACCACCCCACTGAAGACGCGACTTGGAGGCGGGTCCGGAGGAATACCCATCGCCATCCAACCCGCCTCCACCTCATCTTCAACAGCCAACAACCTTCCCTCTCTACTCATCGTCCGATGCCTGGCACCCTATATCATATTGTATGAGCGTGACGACGCACTCCAGACTTGCTTCCAATTCCCAACCCCACTTTCTAGCAGTGGAGCCCTTCCCTGACCAGACAGACACGGATACCCAGCTCAACTTCGTGACCTGAGCAAGGACGGCCAGTCGATGTCAAGGATTCCGGGACTAGGGGTGACTTTCACGGGATGAGGCCCATTCATAATCCCCTGCTCAACGAGTAAAAAATGCTTCACTGTAACTCTCCCCCTCTGTCGCTCTCTCTTAGGAAATGAAAAGAACAGAGTAGTAGATCGTGTTTCTAGACGCGTGATGTCCCTGCCATTCGGTAGTTGACCGACAAGATGGACGCATGAGATAATAAAAGCAGATCAACGGCACATAGCGCACATGTAGAAGCGTTGTATTAGGTCGGGTAGGAAAACAGCAAAAAGTGAAATGGGACAAAGAAGGGTCGAAGAAAGAAAAGATATAAAAAAGAAAAGGTAAAGGCAACGTTGTGGATTCCAATACTTACATACAGTCACATGATAGTCCGAGTTCACGGCCGATCGTGGAAAGACCACATACATGTGTCAGTCAGTACGGGCCATTACCGCTGGGAACGCGTCCCCAAAAGTGGCTCCACCACCTTTGAAAAAGTTAGAGGCAGTGTTGACGAGTCCTACACTGGTATACAGTCACACGCGAGCCTGACTTCATGGACAATCGGGGAAGGACCTCATACGTGTGTCAGTCAGTAGGGGCTGTTACCGCCGGGAAAGCGTCTCCACATCGGCCTCCGTCACCTCCGTCATTCGTGTTATAGCGTGGTGTTCAGAGGCAGCAAAGCTTGCTGCCTTGGTGACGACAAAAAGAAGCTGAAGGCAAACTTACCTGGTTTTCTGCATGATGAAAGATGAGCCGAAGCAATTCAGAAAAAATGTCCTTACGGGCCAGGTTACTGCATACTCGAACGGAGCGAAGGCATTGATTCGCTGCCCCAAAACGAATGCGAACTATCCACCGGTAGGCCATTTTTATACACAAAAAACGTAACGGTTGCGCGCCATTTATTACAGACAGAGACAGCGCTCTTTCCGTGTTGGTGAAAGACTGCCAGCAGCGGCGCTCGTTGAGCGTGAAAGTTGTCGGATAGGAGATGTCGGCTGCGGCGTCTGCCATGCCGGGTCATGTCCCAACTTGCATATCAGTTGGCTCTCGCTGCGACGGTTTCACTCACCGACAGCCAAGGCAGCACAGGACTGTTCGGCCTAAAACAGGCCGGTGTACTTTGGCCGGTGATTTTCTGTCCGGCCGTTTTCCGGCAGCCATGTTCGGCCCATGTCCAAATGTGGGCCTTTTGGCCGTATACGGCCGTACTCCCATGGCTGCCAACGGCCAGTGTCCGTCGGCCAGTCGACCGGCTTACGGTCATACGGCCAGATTCCAGCCGTGGGTTCCGGCCATTCCAAAGCCACCCGTGTACGGCCGAAGTACGGCCGCCGGAGGACAGCCGAGAAGCGGTCGTCGGACTCCAGCCGGACTAAAGCTACCGGAAATACGCCCGTGCTCCGGGCATTGGAGTTTAGCCACAGTACGTTAACTGTACTGAGGCCGGTCACTTCATGTCGCGCAAGCAGATGACTCATTCGCGCAGTGCAAAAGCAGCACAAACCCAGCATTTTGGGTCCAATGCAGCCACATCAAAGTGAGCTCGCGCGCAACCACCAGCCGTCAAGCTTTCAGCGCAGCCTTGCTTAATTACCAGCCTCAGTTGACAGCAAAATTCATTTATTAAACAGTGCTCCGAAATTGTCGTTCATTTAATTGCTATGCCTCTTTTACTGCCGAAAACAGAAAATATTCAGTTCCTTGTAGAGCTTGAATAGATGTATTGTCCATGTCCTAATATCCTCTTTGGGGCGGCTTACCTGTAATAAACGGGGAAAGAGGAGGGGGGGGGGGGGGTGCGGAGGGCGCATACTTTAGTGGGTTGAATTTCAGACAGATAAATTGCGCCGCTTTTAACCAATTTCTTTTAGGGCAATAATCCGGAACACTTTCATGCTATGACTACATAAACTATTTTTAATAACAGTTGCTTCACCACTTTAGATGTATATAAAACCGGCGTGAATGCCTTTACGAAGCGTTTTGGTTCTCAACAAAACACTCAGGAGCATTTAATATAACTCCTTCACAAAAAATGTATGTCCAGTTTTTGCCCATTTTTCTTGCAAAGATATTTCCTACTCGATCAAATTTTCTGATAATCTTGCGCAGAGCTGATCCTAAGAAGGAGCGAACAGGTACTTTCATTTTCAATCTATTTTAATGTTGTTTTCATGAGTACACGTCCACACCACTTAATAGTCCAAAAGAACTAAATTTTCTTCTAAATTTAATACTACGTTCAAAAAATTCTAGACGCGTTGCGTATGGCGCACTGCTTCAGGTGGCTGCAGTTGTATCCCTCTGGGTTCACGCAAGGAAAGGCGTAAAATTAGAGTTACATAATTTGTTTCAAACGAATAACATAGCAATGGTAGCATGCATACAGGAAACCTTGCATACTGCAACGAATAGGGCAATAAGTATTTTATTCGTCAAGGTTGAATGCTTAGGGTTCTCAACCCGTCGGAGGCAAACTTGCGCCTCTGGAAGTTTATTTATTTATTTGTTTATTTATTTATTTTTATGCATTTATTTATTCATTGTTTTATTTATTTATTTATTTGTTTATTTAGTTATTTTTATGCATTTATTTATTCATTGTTTTATTTATTTATTTATTTATTTACTTGATGCCTGCTTGCCTTTGCATGCATTACAGAAGGGAGATACATAACACTAAGCCATAAATATGCGACAAAATAAGAAAATAATTCTACAAAGCGCGCTGAAAATCGTCAATATAAACAGTTAACGCAATCGTACGTGGAAGATAATTACACCGCAGTACTGATGTAAAATAAAATGAAGCGCGCAAGGCGTCACTTTTAAAGGAAAGTTAATAATTTGCTTTAAGCTAGCGGTCCCACTTTGCGATATGTAGAATGACGCTTGGACATACGTCTCCCCTTCTACTCCAGTTTTCGAACGATAGATATTACGAAAAAAGTTCAACCTGTGGTTTCGTCTGTGATCTTTCACGTCCTGCCATATCAGTTTTCTTTTACTTTCTCTCATGCTAATTTGAGCGTGCAAATTACCTAATACGAATCAGACTGACATATTCTGTATGTTTCCGAGCGTATCAACCAGCTCTTTGGTGTAGGGATCCACGAAAACGCATGCGTACTCCAAGATTGAGCGCACATGAGTGAAATACGGTTGTTCTTTTCAGTTAGATGAAGGTTCACTGAAATTTCGTCTCAGAAAGCCAAAAACATATGCAACCGTAACTTTTATGTTGTGAACCTGCCTATTTAACCTCTAACCACTGCCTAAATAAACTCCTAGGTATTTATATTCCTCGGCCGTTGTTACAGCAGGATAATGTACGGTATACGTATTCAATTGGAATGAAGGTTTTCTTGTAAAGGTGCCGTTAGCACACTGTTTAACATCCAAAAACTTTTCTGAATCAGCACACCAGGATGTTATTAAATTCGAATGAAGGTGGAGGTATACGGAATTACGTTCATTCGCTATAGTCCGGTAAAATACACAGTACTTTTGAACAAAGCTATAGGGCCAATAGTAATAACAATGCGAAAACCGATTCATTCAGTTCATAGGATGAAATGTACTACGCAGAAGGTGCTATAGAACACCATCATTTGCTTTTTTGCAGTCCAAGAATATACAGTCAACCACCTTAAGCTTATCTATTGCAAGAGCTAAATCGTGCGTGAACTCAACAATCTGCGTTGAGCGAGAAAATCCTGACAAAATCCGTGTTTGCTAGGATGCTGGCGATTATGTTTAACCAAACGAGTCATATCCCAGGAGTAGCTAAGCTCACCTTAAAACTTCGGAACTAAATTAACAGCTAGGCTTCGTCAGTGACAAGGATCTATTGTTATCGCAAATTCAAAATAATTTGTTTATCTAAATAGGCAGTCGTAAAATCCCATGAAGTAACATAGCGCAGGGCATGAAGTTGATCCTACCAATGCACGAGCGAGCGAGCGAGCGAACAACATAGTGCAACATTGCTTGTCGCAGTTTAATTGCAAGCAGAATAACTTGCGCTTTTTCTCGCACTTGCCTTTGTTTGGTGGGGAGTCCTTGACATGGTGGCGGTTTAGCTCCTGCGTGGTGGCCGCTTGCTCGACGCCCTTGAACGCCGGTTATTTTGGTGAACCATCTCCATCTCGCATCGGACAGCTCTGCCGGGTCGATGTCTCCAATGCTCTCCATTTCTTGCGGGGGCGAATAGCCTCGAGTTGATGCATCGACGAAGCCGGCGGCAGAGCCGTGGTAGCGGCGATGACTGGCGAGGCTTAGCTCACCCGTCGCTGTGGCACAGTCTTCTTGTGGCAATAAATGACATTTCGATGGCCTAAAAGTTCCCTGCTAATGTCCAGTGAGTCCTTGCACCTTGCCCGTTCACCGAGAACACTCATTACTGTTTCACAAACGATGTTCGTTCATTTAAAATGTAGAAACAAGGATGTGATGAAAAAAAATCACGCCATATTCACGGAATGAATGATGATAAGTGGGGCGAAGCTCGAGAGGGGGAGACCATCGGTTACCGTAACTCTCCCGTGAAAGTTCGCCCATTATATCATTATGAAAGACGTAAGACTGTGTGCGTACATTGTACAAATCAACTTTTATTTTGTTCTTTTATTTTGTTCTTGTTCGTTTGTTGTTTCGTTTCTTCGTTTGTTCTTTTCATTTCGTCGTTGTCATGACTGGATTGCGAGGTCCCATCATTACGACGGCTTTATGATCTGTGAAATGCAGCGAGAGAGGTTCTTGTACTGGCTGCAATGGGAAGTTTGCAAACACTAAGTCTATACACGTTCCTCGGATCGTGGTAGGGTTCATATGGATAAATCTGAGTGCGTATTTGAAGACAGAACTTTTATTTAGGGCGAACTTGTGCCCGAACAAGACCAGAGGAAACGAGCAAAGGTCCTTGCGTCTCGTTCGATCTCCGAGAACGACCGCCTGCGTTCGTGGCGTGATCTCTTGCGTGATCTCCTCCTCGCAGTGCACGTGCGCTCGCGCCTCCATTGGCGAACACAGACAAGCTCGCGCTCCCGGTGCCGAGTTTGCGCTGCCGGTTGCAGCCGGTTCTTGCGCGTGCAACCGGCCTACTTTGCGACATCTCCGAAAGCATGCGGCGGTCACGTACCACGAGACACAAGAAATGGACAGACCCATGGCTTTAGGAGCTTCGCCCCTAAAACGCGTCCCCGTCGTTCGGCTCCCTAACAGCTTTTTCTCCCCCCAGGAAAAAACCGGTCGGTCTCCTTCCAAACACGTCTGTGCATGAATTCTCGGCGCCCAGGCGCGTGGCGTTGTTCGGCTGTATGCCGTTTGCCGAAAAAATGACGTATATCCAGATACCTTACGTAGGCCGGTCTCCTCCTGAACACCGGTTGCCAAATATTCTGTGGCCATTCACTTGCCGTAATTCGGCCGAGGACAGCAAACCGAATGAAAAACATATATTCTGGGGCCGTACGTCGGCCGGTATCTTTCGTAACACTGGTTGCCCGAAGAAAACGAACATTATACCGCCGGACGCGCGGTTTACCGTTGAAACAACGACTGCACGGCAGCCGCGCACCGGCCGGTCTCCTTTCGAACACCAACTGTCGCAAGAATACGCATATTCTGTGGCCGGTCGCTTGCCGTGCTTCGGCCGATTACCGCTTCCCGAAGAAAAAACGGATGCCCTAAGGCCGTACGTCGGCCGTTCTCTTTCTCAACATCGGCAGCCGTAAGAGAACTGAATATCTGGCAGCCGGTTAGCTGCCGTTGTGCGTCCGGACACGGGCGGGCGGAAAAATACCGAGGCGCTGGTTGCCGAATGCTGGCCGTTCAACGCATGATCAGTGGCTGCCAGAACCTGGATGCTGGCCGGACATGCCAGAAAGCGGCCTTAGACGGGCTGGTCTTGGGGCCCATTTTCTGTGCCGCCTGGGAGAGAGGCGCCCCGCGGAAGGTGCACATAGCGATAGGCTCTGCCACAAAGCACAAGAGGACTGCATGAAGAAGTTTGCAGTACGCCCGAAAAAAAAAACAGCCACACGCTGGATCGTAACAGCTTCACCGTTGGTCCGAGATCCCGATGGATAAGGGACTTCAACCGTTGTCTGCAGGGATGCTCTCAAAGAGAACTGCTCGGGAGACGCTCGACTCCAAGCCTGACCGGACGACACTGTGACGGTTGTTTCACCTGGCCGGTCACTGCACGAATAGTGGCTCTCCACGCACGTTTCTAACTTGGACCGGCAAGCAACACAAAAAAACACAACCGCATTGCTGGCAAGTGCGAAGACAATCCTCACTGAAGCTATACCAATCTTTTAGTTCGACAGAAATACGCGATTAGCTAAGTAAGCTAGTTATATTTCAGCCCAGCAGAACTTTAGCCAAGCCGACGAACTTCAAAGGGTGACAAAATATTGATACACGCGAGTTGGTACATTATGCTTGATAACTACTGCGGCACAAAGATAAGTGACGAAGACGAAACACGTACGAACAACACAGTACCGAAATTCCAGAAAGATTTTATTAAAAAAAGGCACGGCTTATATAAAGAAAATCTCAAATATAAGAACATTGTGACGTGAAAGCGCATCACGTTTCTAAAAAGGTCACTTCTTTAACTGACAGCGCTAAGGACGGAATACTAACGCAGATATCCCCTGCCTGTGTGATAAAATTAGCATCAAGAAACTCCTGCTCAAGCTTTCCGCTTGCCCTCCTCAAAAGCTTTGGGCGATCTAACAGGGTATCTAATAACTCTTGCATCTTTTGCAGTGCTCAGAAAGGTGACCACACGCATCATTTGCAACTGTCCAGTTCTGCTCCCGCGACCTCTCATAGAGGGTCACTTTTTGCGTAATTAGAAATGTGTCACACAAAAAGAACTGCAATCGTAAGTGCGAAACCTGGTCCAGGAAAAACAAAATCATGTAGAAAGGCGTGTACAGGCCACTTCTCGCGCTGGGAGCTGCACCTCATCTGCCGACGTTGCCCTAAGCTTTCCCCCTTTCGAATCGCACCTTACGTGCGCCTGTTCTCTTCTTTGAAGGTGAGTGCGAGCGGTTAAGGGGGCATTGGTCTTCTTCCGGGACGCATCTCGAGCCTGCGTAAAAAACTGCCCTACTTTCCACTGCTTAAACAATGTGTGTGCCTTCGTTCTAGGGCACTACCAGCATGCGTATGGCGCTACCACACGGCACGCGCCCACTGGAAGTCTTCCCGCACGTATGCCAGAAAATGTTGCCTTCGTGGTCATGCTTTGCCTTTTATGCTACACTGTCGGTATGCGAACACCGAAGGGTGTTGTCGTTCACTTTTCCTGCTGTCAAGGCTACACTAGATCCGGGATGCGCGGTTTCAGAAGGCGGTTTACTCCCAAGCGGCACTGGAATCGTTATTAGCTCCGCAGGCTGTTGCTCGACATCGAGTACCTGAGCTTCTTGCAGGCCGCTAATGACTTGCTCAGTCGCGGCATAGGCGTTACTCATGGCTTCACAGTGAAAATCGTTTCGGTCTCACCTGCGGGCTCTGCCAGAACACAGCTCGATGCTGAACTCGCGTCTGGAGAAGTACCTTTCGCTTCAACGGACTCGTGCTCCCTCCTGTCTATGATGCTCCGTGGCTGCACTATATTCGTCATCTTTCTGAGTTACCCCGTTCCACTCACAGGTGGCAACACTGTCCTTACTCCCGCTGTTTCGCAGCGAGTAGAGTAGTTTGCTTACGCAGCAGCACTTGGAAATATAAACATTCTCGCGCAACAGCTTCTCGAACCTGCTCGAGAACAGATACCTGTATTCCGGACGAAGTTGTGGGGATACCGCCGCCTGGGTGACAATTCCACCAAACGGAACTGCGAAGGTGACATTAGGAATTGGCATACGCACGTTCCACACAGCTACAACCTGTTTTACCCAAACACACTGTCCCGTCAGCAGATCCGGCTCTACTTACAAAAGGTGGATCATGTCTACCGTCGCTGCCGAGGCAATACCAGCCGCCAGCTCTGCATCTGAATCCGCCCAGGATATTCGCGGCCATAAAAATAGGGACCAAATTCCCCGGAATTACACGCAAGAAGAATACTCCCCCTGCCGCTCTGCGGTTTTTGCCGCTTGAATGAATCTACCACACATACGGAGTACACAGATATCTGGAAATAAAAATTCATTTCATTCGATTTGATTTGATCTGTGCACTTACGAATCGCTGACATCCACATTGTAATGATCAGAGGTCCAACTAGAATCTCGCGCCAGACGTACGACTCGCTCCGTTGCACGTTGTCAGTACTTGTATTTCCGGCACGAAAACAAGACCACAAACGAAAGACTAGCGAATCGTTCTCAGGACTTAGCACACCCACCCGGGCAGTTCGGCAAAACACAAGTCTCTGGAGAATGTCCTCGCGGCGTCTCACCAAACCCCAGGCCCGGCTCGGATGTCAGCGTCGGTGACTGGCCGAGACTGCTGAGGGGGCAGAGTACCTCGGCCCTACGCCGCGAGGCAAGCGGACACCAGGGCTGTTTGAGCGCTCCTCCGGAACAAGGACGAGAGGTACGCCGTGTCTTCTCGCCGTCCTGGAGGTCCAAGACGCAGGCCCGAACCACTGATCGATTGTTGTTGTTGTTGTTGTTGCGCCTTTTGGTATGGCACATACCCAATCAGGGGATCGGCCAATCAACAGAGGATGGTTAAAATGAATGGAATTCTTATCTAATCACGAGACGTTTAGGAAAGATAATTCGAGCAGCCTCGTTTTCTTCCTCTCTCGTTCTCCCTTCGCGTGCCCCGTCTTCTTCCTTCTCGTCGCCGCCCGCCCGTCATTTACACTTTCCCGCGCTTTCCCAACAGTAAAATCCCACACTTTACCACAATCACCCCCCTTTTTCGAAAGTTGTGAACACAACTATTCCAGGTTCCGGAGATGTGCGGTTTGAAGGAATGATGTAAAAGTACCTTACAAGGGGCCGCTTACAACATAATTGCACCCCAAATGTAAAGAAGAAACTAAACAAAAGACGCACAGCACACACGACATTTAACGATCACGACGTAAAACGCGTATTCCTCGCATCTATGCCCTGCTCATATAGTCGGCACCAACGTTTTCAGTGCCTTTGATATAATGTACGGTGAAAGCATACTCCTGAAGTGACAAGCTCCATCGCAAAACCCTGTTGTTGACGTGTTTCACGGACTGCAAGTACTGTAGAGGTTGATGGTCGCATTCAATAATGAACGGTTTACCATAAAGGTAAATGTGAAATTTCCGGACTGCCCAGACCAGCGCTAAGCACTCGCGCTCGATAGTAGAATATCGCGCTTCTCGCGGGAGAAGGTTGCGGCTTGCGTAGGCAACAGGATGCAATGTATTATCATCTCCCGCTTGTAGAAGCACAGCCCCAAGGCTTGCATTGGAGGCGTCTGTGCGCAATACGAACTCTTTGGTGTGATCTGGGGCTTGAAGAATGGGAGCTGATGCTAGCTTGTTTTTCAGGTAGTGGAAAGCCTTCTCCTGTTCTGGTCCCCAAGTGACGGTGTTCTTCTCGCCTTTCCGCGTAAGGTCCATCAAGGGTTTAGCTAGCTCGGCGTAGTTGGGTATGAAGTTCCGGTAGTAGCCGGTTAACCCGAGGAATGATTGGACGGCCTTTTTGGTGACTGGTGTCTTGGCGTCCTTGATTTTGTTAAGGGTTTTCTCGAGAGGCTCTACTTTAGATTCCTCTATTTGATGGCCGAGGAACAAAACACGGTGCTCCCTGACTTCACACTTGGATGGTTTGATCGTGAGTTTGGCCGCTTCGACTAGTTGGAAAACTTGCTGTAGGGCTTCCAAGAGCTCGTCCCACGTGTCGGTGGCTATAATTAAATCATCAAAGTAGTGGTATACATGATTCAAGTTCTCCAGTTCAGCCCTCATGAGACGTGCGAACATGGCTGGCGCAGTCTTGATACCGAAGGGCGTATACTTAAAGTGGTATAAACCAGATCAGCTGGAAAATGCCGTCATTTCGCGACTTTCAGGGGCCATGGGGACCTGCCAGTACCCCTTGTAAAATCAAGCTTGGAGAAAAACTTCTTCGCCACCAAGGCCAGGAGAACGTCTATCCGTGGGATGGGTTCCCGGTCGCAGACAAGGAGCCGGTTGAGCTCGCGGAAGTCAATACAAAGCCTGATAGTTCCATCTGGTTTGCGTACAACCACAACAGGGGCATGGTAGGAAGATTTGGACTTTTCGATAATGCCAAGTCTCAACATTTCTTTACCTCTTCCTCGACAGCCTCAATTAGTGCCAGTGGAATGGGGTACTGAGGTATGTGAACAGCCTTGGTGCTCGTAGATCTTATTGTGCACTCTACAAGGTCGGTCTTCCCAGGTAGATCAGAAAAAATGCATTGGTAGGCCTGGAGCAGGGTGCGCACTTGCATTGCACGGTTCGGGTCGAGGTCGCGAGAAATTTTGACGTCAGCGATGAACTGCGATGAGTGGAGCGAGGGGAACGGAATGTTGGTCTCGTCCTCCCCTTCGTCAGCGTTGGACTGAAAGGTTGTGGTGTTGAGAGCAGCTGCTACTGACGCTTGCTGAGGAGGTAAAGGTTGTTCTTCGTACAGTTTGAGCATGTTGACATGAAACACCTTTGTCTTCCCACCTACGTCAATTATATAGTCGATGTCGTTTTTTGCTTCAACCACATTGAATGGGCCTTTTCACTGCATAAGCAGCTTGTTCGAGTCGGTGGGTAGAAGAATTAGGACCTTATCGCCAACACGAAGTTTTCGCGGCCGGCATTTCTGGTCGTAGTATTTCTTCTACCTCAGGTGGGTGTTTTCCAGTTTGTCGTAAGCAAGTTGGCAAGTTCCTTCCAGTCGGGTCCGGAGATCGACGAGGTACCCATATTTCGTCCGAACTTTATCGTCAATTTTTTCGTTCGTCCATAGCTCCCTGAGCACAGACAAAGGGCCTCTAACATGCCGGCCGTATATCATCTCGAACGGGGATAACCCGAGGCTGGCTTGTGGGACCTCTCGGTAGGCGAAAAGAAGGGGCGCAATATAGCGTTCCCATGTTCGGGGCTTTTCGTGGCACATCCTCTTCAGCATTGTTTTCAGTGTGCCGTTGAACTTCTCAACGATGTCGTTCGTCATTGCCTGGTAAGGGGTAGTACGCAACAGCCTAATAGAGAGAAGGCTGCCGACCTCTTGCATTAGGTCGGACGTAAAACTTGCCCCCCGATCACTGAGCATTTCTTCCGGGATGCTACCCGAGAAAATACCTCAAGTAGTGCCTCGGCGACATGCATAGCGTCAATAGCTGGCAGAGCAATGGCATCCGGATACCGGGTGGCAAAGTCAACAAGTGTGAGCACGTATCGGTTCACCTTTTCTGACGTTGGGGTGAAAGGCCCTATTAGGTCGACGGCAACACGGCGAAATGGTGTCCGAATCAGTGGCATGTAGCCCAAAGGAGCGATGCCAACCTTTCCCTTTGGCGTGGTCCGCTGGCAGGCGTGGTCCGCTGGCATGATGGTCTCATGCGCGATTCGCAGTATGGGCTCGCGAAGGGGTTTCGGGACAACCACTTGACGGAACGTTCGACCTGTCGCCAGTTCGTGTCGTCGGTACAGTATGCCGTCTTCCTCCAGGAACCAATAGGAGTGTCCTTTCCCGGAAAAGAACGGCTTGCCGATCTTGCGGTAGCAGCGACGTAGTGTCCCATCATTCTGTTGTTCCTGCGCCAGTTCGGCTCGCGACACCTGAGAGCCGCTAATCGATGGAACCTTCAAAGGTGTAATCTTGTTTTGGTTTTCCCTGGCTACTGCAGATATCAGCGCGGGAGTTTCGAGCGGCACGGTTTGGTTACCAGGGTTGGCACGTCCTTTGTTGGTGCTTGCCGAGGGTTCCCAGCATGGGTCAGGATCGTGGGGTTCTCTCACGCCATGTAGGTTTCCAATGACTAAATCGTATAGCGGGTTTTCCATGCAGGATGCAGTGACTTCCCCAACAAAGAAGGGTGTGTCAACATGAATGACGGCTTCCGGCAGTTGTTTCGCAGACCCGTCGAGAAGCAGAACTTCCTTCGTTTCTCCATTGAGTCTCTCATCTGCCACAAGTTCCCGTCTAACAATGACTGTTTTGCTTCCCGTGTCCCTGAGGACGCGTACTCGTTTCCCGAGTAAGCATCCTTCGACGACGGGTAGTCCATCCACTAAGAATCGAGGCGCCTTCCGGTCTGCTGAACTATGCAGGTCTGCGATCTCAAGGTCCTTAGTAGGGACCTTGAGACTACAAACATGATTGCGGGGCCGTGTCAGGGCACAAGCGGCTTCATGTTCTTGGTCGGGTTGCTTGCACCTGCAGTCTTCAGCCCAATGCCCCGACTTGCCGCATTTCTTGAATTTGGGTGGGCCCCGTGAAGTGACGTGGCAGTCAGGTGCAGTGTGGCCGATGCGGTTGCATAGGAAGCATTTCAGCAGCTTCTTTTGGCCGTCCCTTCCGTCTCTTGCGCTCCTCCCTTCACTGTCATTCCCAAGGTTAGTGATATTTCGCGCCTCCAGAAAGCGGTCGGCATGGTCCGCGAGAGAACTCAGCGTCTTGCAGTCTCGCTCCTTCAGGAACACAATGAGCTTGGCGTGGCAACATCGAAGAAACTGCTCGGAGACGATAAGGTCCCTGAGTCCTTCGAATGTTTTCGGCACACCTGACATCTCGATCCAATGGTCAAAATATCCTGAGAGCCGGGTAGCCAGCTGTCGTCCAGTCTCGCAGTCAATGGCTTGCGCTCCCCTGAACTTCTCCTGGTAGCCTTGGCCAGTGAAGCGGAAGCGCTGCAATAGAGCCTTTTTGACTGCGGAGTAATCAAGCGATTCTTCTGCTGTAAGACGGCCTATGACACACTTTACCAAGACGGCCTATGACACACTATCCCACACTTTACCACACACATCAACCACTGCCCCGGTGTGGATAACTTCCTTTCGCACAACCTTCAGTGCCATGCTCTGCCACAAAACCTTATCTACGGCTACCGAACTTGGATCTCTGCGGCTGGCCTTTACCACTCCCTCCACGGCCACGCATGGCAACACAGCCCAAGCAGTCCGCTGTAGGGGTACGCTCGACTGGGTTGGTTAAGTTGAATTTTGCGGTTTTTCTCACAAGGGGGGAAAACACGGCCGGTCTGGTCAGGACCTTCAACCGAATTTTTGGACCGGAATGGCCTGAAAGGGGGTAAAAGGTCTGGACCGAAAAGGGTTAAAGCTAACTTTCCTTTTCCGACATCTGGCTATATTTAGATGAATGGAAATTTTAATAGCTTTTGGCCTACCCGCAGTTATCTTTATAGAAGTCCACATGCTCACGGCTAGCCTCTCAGTTTTTGCGTTGCTCCTGAACATTGTTTTCACTCATGTACAAACTTGTAGTTGTATTTTTTCACTATTCCACTCATGGATATTAAATTTTATGGTACACAGATTGTCGTTTTGGTAGCCAATGTTCTTGCTGAAGCTTAACTCTCATTAACACCATAAATGACTGATGGTATAAAATTGGAATTCACTGCTTGAACAAGTTTATCAACGGATCTACAGGTACTCTGATATTAAAATTTTCCTCTTCTTTTACTCGCGAAGCGTGACCATAAGGATCAAGAATCCTAAGCACGAAGTTCGATTGCTCTCCTCCAATAAACAATGCCGTGATGCTTAGTCAACTGGATATGCTCGTGTATGGCTCACTGTAGACGCTTTCAAGAGTAAGTTCGTTGCTAAAGTTCTGGTGTGCTGGAAATTATAGAAACAAGACCGAACTGGCGGGCTGCAAATGAAAATGGGCTTTTACGCAGCATTTCTCGGTTTCGTACGCGTTTATCGGTTGTAATCGGGTGGATAAGATATTCATGCCTGCCAAGATGCCACAAGTTCAATTCTGAAGTTCTTTTTAGATGCCACGCATCTCATTCACCCGCCTTGTCCATGCATCCGGCGTCGGCGTCGTTGTTGTCGGCGTCCAACCCTCCCCCATTCTCCTCGCCGCGCCAGCTTCGCTCTCCGCCGGTCACCCCCTCTCCTCTCTGATAGCGAACACTCTCTCGCGAGGGGCATTGGATTAGATTCGATTGGATTGGCTTGGCTTGGCTTGGCTTGGATTGGATTGGATTGGATTTGGATCTGATTGGATTAGATTAAAGTGGATTGTGTTGGATTGTGTTGCGTCATAGCCGCGGCAGACTCACTGGCGCCGGCGCGTCCCCTCACCGTTATGCGCGCTATAACACGCGGTGCCTGCACCGCTCCGCTCCATCGTTCCAGCGCCGTTCCTCCGCTGTCCAACGCTGCAACGTGAACCCCCTATGCGTTGCATCTACACAGGGATTCCCGCGAGGGGAGGTGGGAGTTTTTTGCTTGAGTGGCTTCGCAACGTCTAAAATTGGAAAGATGAAATTCTGAAGATAATTCGAAAAAGAGAACAGACAGAACTAGGAAAACCTTGCGAACAGCCAGTAGGCTGGAATATGTTTCCCAGACTGCTGAGGGGGTTGCATAACTGGTCACATAAATTGCAAACTCATAATGCGTAGCATTCCTTGCGAGTACCCCCACATCCAGGAGGGTGTAACGCCCTGCATAACCACAATACCGCAGATTTCTGGATAGTTCCAAATGTAATCGTGATAATAACGTAAATGGTGGTAATTGGTCGGGCAAACGTTTGAAAAAAAAAATCTAAGAACTAACAAAAATATAAAAAAAGTTGCGCAAATATTAAAACGCACAACGCATGGCATTTCCCCAATAATTAGGACTTCGCGAAAGTTCCACCTGTAGTTGTTAAAATAGCGTAAATGCAGATAAATGGTGGAACGCAATTTTGAAAAACTAAAAAATAAGAAAATTATAATATAATTACAGGAAATGCGAAGCCCGCATTTCAACAATAATGCAGATTTCGCGAAAGTTATAAATGTACGTTAAAATAACGTAAATGAAGATAATTGGTCGAAAGAAATAAAAAAAACTAAGAAATAACAAATATATAAAAAATACGGAAAATGTCAAAACGTATATCCCATATCATTTCCGCAATATTGACGATTTTTACCTGTAATCTATATATAAGGGTCATTGGAGATAATTTGTCGGACAGGATTTTAAAAAACAAAATGTCGGCTAGTAAAAACTCACATTGAAGACAGGCGGCGTAAGAATGCTACGCATTCGTAGGTAATTCTACGAATTTCCGCAGAATTTTTCGGGTGAATAACAAGACGTCGCGCTAGTTGGACTGCCGACTGATGCTACCGCATGGTCACTTAAGATTCACCTATGAACGATAATTTCAAAAGCGTCTGGTTAATTGCAGAAGTAATGAATTATGTTCCTAAATGTTCTCAAATATTCTTAAAAGGTGGTTTGAAGCAGATAAAATTTGGCAAATGACCATTTTATTAAAGCACATTTTCTCAGAGGACTGAAATGTAGAGTACGAGCTGCTCAACTAGTTGATTTCTTAGCCATCTGTTTACTAGTATAATCCTTGTTCGGAAAAGAAATGGCTGTCATGCGATGCCTCCAAGAGCAGTCCAGGCGAAGAGCACCTCGCCGTGGCCCGCCCCAGTGAAATGGCCGGGAGGAAGTCCCACCAGGATGTTTCCACCTAATTTTCTGAATATATTTTCTTTTTCACACTTTCAATTCTAATGGCGAAGAAGAAAGGCAGCGAGCTGATGGGATTGGAAGCAAAGGACCACAGAGAAATCACCACATCAGAACGTTGAAGAAAGCGTATGCCTTATAAGTATACATTTCTACGGGGTTGGCCTGGATTGTGTAAGCTTTGGTGGGAAACTAAATCATTTTTTTTCTTTTCAGCTGCCTACCTGTTCGGCGATTGTCATATTTGATATTTCACGACAACATAAAGTAATAAAGTTTCACACTTGCTTGACTGTTTTCAGAAGTATGGACCATTTTATCGTGCGGATTGATGCTTTTTTTGTAATTAATCCATGCCCACCTGCTTGTTCTTCGGACTGCCGTATGTCTTAAAAAAATAATAATAAAAAGAAGTTTATTTTGTATATTATTTTTTGTACCTCAGCACACAACCCTCAAGAAGTCCTATAAATTGACGGCTAATGAATTTTCTGAGTATTAGGGCAGGTAGGAAAAAAATGATAATGTCAAGAATAGATGGATCAAAACGCAAGTTGTGTATAAGAGCTTACTTAATTTCTGCAAATCTTGATTTATAAATTTGGTAGCAAGAAATGAAATCAGTTTAAATGTGTAATTGCGTAGCATCTTTTATTTTGCTGTTGTCATAATTTTTGTGCAATTTTCGTATATCTCCGCCATACCCTAATCCAACCTGTCATCCACGACGCTAGCGTTAGCACCATGCCGTCAACTACCGACATACCGTCATTTACCAGCATGCCAACATCCATCCCCTCCATCGTGCCAGCATGCCGTCATCTGCCATAGTACCTACAATATTCCACTATGATGGTGTTTGATGGCTCTGATCAAGTTCACATTTTCAATAAAAAAAACGTGGTTGGTTATACGTAAGCCCGCTGCAACCACGCCAAACCGATATTTTGAGTACTCTCAGGAGACATGCTATGTCTCAATCTATTTAATCGGACTGTGAGCGATTTTCCACCTTCCTTGACACCATCTTGGAACAAAAACATGGTGGTTGTACCAATAAAAGAACTAAAACACGCCATTTATGCCGATGACGTTGCACTTTGGCGTCGCACAGGTTCTCGTGGAACTCAAGAAGTAGCGCCGCAACGAAGCATCGGTATTTTCGGGAATAGACATATATTATTGGGATGGCGTGCTCTCATAAGGAGACAGAATATGGTGGTCATCAACTCCCTCGAAACCACACAAGCAGTACTCGAAGAGTAATCTGGGGACAACTCCATAGCGAAAATTCCGGCAGAACAGTCCGTACCAATACTTTGTTTTTCCAGAGGAGCTGTTGCACAAGCCATAATTTCGGTGTCTCAGGAAAAACACCAAGAAAATGCCGAGCGCTCGTGTGCGCGTGATCCGTGGCGACCACCGAGGATTTACGGCACGCACAGCAGATGATGTCCAGCGCTCGTGAGCAAGTGTGTCGCCGCGACCGTCGTGTCCCCGGCTCGAGCAGTAGCTTTAGACTGTGCCCTGCTCTATCGTAAACGCTACCCTGCCCCTTTAAAAAACTTCCGCGCTAACGCTAAAGGCCAAAGGATACCCTCCTTGCGAAATTTCTCCGCGGCCGACGCATTTTCTTGAAGCCATTAGGGATAATTGGAGACATAGTTACGAGTGTGCCCCGCCTTCCCGAGACGACTTGCAGATCCCGCCACCGCGTCCTCGAGTAACTGGCGAAGAGCTGTTGGGACGTCTAAAAGGTGGATGACTTTGGAGAGGCGGAGGATGACTTTGCCTCTACCGCTCGCCGTGAGGAATAGACGACCTCTTCAATGCATATAACGACGATTACTAGCACAGCAACTATGCAAATCAGCAATGCCACTGAATCCTAACTGTGTATCCCGCAATGAACACCTACAGCAGCTTCGTCAATTCTTGCACATAAGTGCAAGCTCAACCGAATTTTTCGCAAAAGATTAAAGTGTAGCGGGTACCACCTACTGAAAATCATCATCCCTAAACGAACCAGGCACTCCACATGGAAGGAAGAAAAAATGGACTGATTGAGCAAGAAGAGACACCCTGCAGACCATCCCGGGAACTCTGTGGTTACGTATTCGTGGTGGGGCCAGTAAAATGCATCGTAGTCACAACGGGTTATAGGCCAGGAAAGGGGCGTTAACCGGGAGAATCAGTGCTCAGGATTTAAAGCAATATATATATATATATATATATATATATATATATATATGCCTGTGAAAATAAAGTGACGTTCTTATAATTCCTCCCGGTGATAAATAGGGTGTCCGTCCTATTTATGCTTAAAATAAACACGTGGCTTCCAAGGCAGTTGAAGCCCTAAGTCTCTCAGATACCATGTAAAGCCTTCTCATTTATTTACGTGAAGGAGACACCATCACAGATTTATAGCATATGCAAGTAGAACCGCCACTGTGGGCATCTATAGCTGATATACCTTAGCGTCTCTTCCCGGAATAGGAGTCCAGCCTATAGAGGTCACTGCGCTAACAGGGCATTTTGTTATAACCGAAAGACATTCCCTCAGGGAACAACGGTTAGTCACTCGGATGCTACATACATCATCTGCACGAGATTCATCAGAGCTTTTCAGAGCCATTTTTTTGGTGCAGAAGTCAAGTCTGCTCTCGCAGCACTGTCCTAACCTCTCTATATTAAGGATATTTTCAACGCCATAGAAGCGAACCAAGACAACGCAAGTAGCCACCTTGATACACAGCGATTCACAATGGCTGAAAGAACAATATCAGTTCCCACATCCGCCACCTGCTCGGAAATAGCCAACCTAACCCTCGCTAGCTAAATATTATTGTGATCTTGCCCTGGTAACGCATAACTAAGAGACAGCGACAAGGCCCACTCCTTAGCCCTAGCTGCTCTCGATGATCCGGGCACCTCAAAACTATTACCCAAAAAAGCATTGCCATGAAAAGCACCCCATACGGAGGCAGTACTTCTGGCACGTCAGAAATCAAAGTACCCGTCCTCACTCTATTAAATCCTCCGGTTCTGAAGCTGTCCTCATTTGGTAAGCAATACCTCGCACGATATTACCACAACACATTCAGGACATTCAACGTTACATAAACGTAAACGAGCTTTCAGGCACTCTAAAATACTCACACTGCGTCCAGTACCTCAACAATGAGCACGCCCTTGGGGTATCACCAAACGTAGAAGCTACCATAAGTTCTTCCTTACAAGCAACTCTTCCACAGAGCGCCATTTTAGCTGCGAGTCACGGGTCACGCTCTCTAAAGAGCTTGAAGAGATCAGTTAGACCACACTGTAGCCCTCATCCGAAATACGCCGAGACTGTAGCTCAGTCCCAGTAACCTGGCCAAGAAGGCGAGTGTACGATTGGACAAAGGTTCTAAAATGTTTTTTCTCTCTCCTTCAGATCAGGTGTGTGGGAGTCGTGAGTCCGACCTCCTGAAAAACTGTACCGACAGGTAGAAACGTTCATCAAAGTAGGCACCTGCATTATATGAGGCCTACCCAAGAGAAAGCTGAGAAAGGTTTATATAAGAGCTGAAAACTGTTTCTGTGATACCTTAATTTGCCATTCCTTCCGGGCACCAAAAAATTTGTAGAAGGGGGAACTGATGTTATAAACAATAAAAGCGTACTTTGGTTTCTTAATTATCGCTAATAAACGCGATAAACTGCTGTCCAGGGGCGGCATGAAGTGCAGCCCTGACACGAAAACAGGTGACATCTTCGAGACTCCCTGTCTAACTGTTCGCTGAGCCGACGCCATTCAATTCCTATTACCTACGAATAGTACATTTATTTTAAGGGCGACCACTAAAGAGCCTCTTTGATGGCCTGACTGAGCATGTGGGTTCCTATTAATTACCCCAAGAGAGGTGAAACTCTGTACGGCATTCCGCGAACGGTAGCATAATTTTAAGTGTTGTTCGCGTTCGGATAAATGCTGGCGGGAGCTATGACTTTGTCACCTTTTCTGCACTCTGTTTCTGGTAAATATTGTACAAGCAATTGCGCATGGTGCGTTTCACAAGCAAAAAAAATGCTTTAAAAAGCACTTGCAGAAAGCAGGCTGCAATAATCTATCCTAAGTAGAACCCTCGAAATGTCGACACTTTGAAAGCCGCCACGGGTGTGCTTAAGGCACGGGACAATAAAAAGAACCCGAAGACAAGCGTGCAGTACCAGGTTAAACTTTCTAGTGCAAGGGTCTGTGACATCTGCTACAGATAGAGATAAAGTTTCCACCGTATTTTTCCCTGAATTGGTAAACCCCTTCTTGAAACCTGGGGCCAAACACTTTTCTCGAAGTTGGCCGACCTGAACTTTAGATGAATGCTTCCTTGGGATGAGCCAAATAGAGAGAAAAATGCATAAGGCAATATCACCGGCGATCACTGCTGCTCGTTTTCCGAAAAGAATAAATGGTTGACCGCAAAAATATCCAATGAACCAAGCAACGATATTGTATTTGCTTTATATCAGAAATACATATCACAGACAGCAAGTAAGACGTCGGCGCGGGCAATAGCTTTTTAAGTTCATTGACCCAGTGATAATTGCGACAGAAACTAAGCTACATCCTAATAGGCATGAATAATGTGTGTGTTACTAATACGATTTCTTGTATCTATATGGTTCAATAGAATGTGTTCCGTACTGAAATCTTCTGAAAGCTTTACAAAGACCTTCCGGGAATGCTGCGTGGCATTTGTCGTGTTTTTCTTTTCCCAGTACGAACTTTCCGTAATTAGGTTGGTTGTGATCCCCACCGTTGATTATTTGTTAGAGGTGGTAATGCGTTACCATTTTTAATTCTAGTGACGTAGTTACTATTCCTATACAAATCTGAGGTTGGCACTTCTGTTTTCTTACCATTTTATTCAGACTGCCATAAAACTTTTCGTTCTTTCTTTAATCTTCTTTTTGATTTTGACGCTCATCATTCACATTTCATGTATTCGCGCTTCTACTACTGTCTTCGCTGCCAAAAGTGTTTTTACTGTACCAGCTTCCCATAGGTGTACTGGGGCTTTGTATAATATAATTTTCAAGCTGCTCAGTTCTATTTAAATGGTAGTTGGCACTCCCTTTTACTAGGCTATTTTCTTTAATTAGCTTATTTCTTTTTATGTCCACAAAAAACAATTTTCTTGCATGTTACTTAGTTCTTTCCGAATTTACTTCACAATATTATACGTCAGAAGTTTAAAAAAGGTGTTCCAGGAAACCGAATCCTATACCAAAAATGTTTCTGAAAAGGCTGTGCCGAAATGAATCATGCGGAGCCATTGGTTTGATTTTCTTGTAGGTTTGTCTGTGATGAGGGTCTGTGAAGTGGATTCGACTGGGAAATGTTTATATGTACAGTCATTAATAACTAAAACGCGAAGCGGCAAATATGAACCAACACACGCACAATTAAACAAACAATTACTGTTCGTTGAGGTCTAATAACGGCGTGCTATTGGTGTGTTTGGAAAGCCACATTTCTGAACTTTTTTTGTAACTAAGCCATGGGTTATTGTGACTTTAAATGTAAGAAATCGTGCTATTCGTGTGTTTGGTTCATATTTTGCTGTTCGCCTTTCATTTATCGAAGAGAGAGCAGCTTCCGCTGATAAGAAATTTGAGTGCACCCGACTGCCCACACATAAACAAATGCTGCTCCCGCTTATTTTGCAATCATACTAAGTCACATATTAGTATATTAACGGACACAATTATCTTCATTAAAACGTATCTGATTATTCAGAAAAAAAACGCGCGCCAATGCGGTATATGTTGTGTCATATGTGGTTTGCGGTTCTTGTATAAATTTTGTGCTTGTCAACAATTCTTGCTCAATAAAGTAGGCATTTGTTCATGTTCCTTTCTTCCATCCCAAGCTATTGCGTGCTTTTGAATTCTGTTTTAGGACTAAGGTCACGGTGTAATATCTATTTCGTGAACCAGTGCGCATTAAAAAACTACTACCGAGATTTTGAATTATTCCGCTGCTTCCAGCGGCGTTACTGGTTGGTGTTACTGGTTGACCTCGAAGTTTGACGTTAGGGTTCAGCTGTTGGCTACTTCCCAGACTGTGCTTAACCAGCGCCTTGCTGCGGGTAGGCAAGTACCCCCAGCAGCCCTATCAGGATCATCGTCACCACCAGTATCATCATCATTATCACGATCAGCTTTACTGAAGCCCGATTGTGTCTCCCGTAGATCTCTGAATCGTCCCGTCCTGCGCTGCCCTTCTGCATTGCGCGCGCACAATTTTGCCTAATTTGCCCCTCCGTGAAGTAGCGGTCCTTCCCTTCGACTAGTGCTATCCCTCCGTAGCCATTTTATTACCCTGTCAGTCCATCGGTTGTCATTTGCTGTAATACTAGCCCAACGCAAGCTCCTTTCTTTTGTTAATTTTAACCCTGATATTCTTTAACCAAGATTGCCCCTGATCCAAGACGCTCGTTTCGTATACCTTTACCTTACTATCATCATTTGTATGACCACGCATTCCTAAGTAGGAGATATGCTGTCTCTAGTTATGATCGCAAAACGGTGATGTTCGACGTGCCTACAAATTTTCAATGCTTCCGTTCTTCGCGTTCCAGTTATCTTATGAGCGCGTTTTTTTCGGTCTCAAACTATATGCGTATACATGTGTGTATATTTGTCTATAGGTACACAAATATTTATTCTTATTCTTGTTATGATCCATGACTCAAAATTTTTTTTATACCTTTGTGTTGTAGTAGTTCACTTTGGTTTTCATTTTGCTCACCTCATTTCTTTTACTCTATTTCTGGCTGCTTTATTATTTTTACTTAGTCTCCCATTGCTGGTACCGATTGCTCTGTTTTATTTATACAAAGAAAGGTGTACTGTGATATATTTACTTACGTTAAAATGCTGCTGAAACAACGTTTAGGGGGCTGAGGACCTCTGTCAAGCCGTCTGTGCCTTCAGTTCCATTGTGCTCTCGCTTAGATAAGAAATAAACGTTTTACAAATCTCAAATTTCAAACCATCTTTCGTTGTGGGGCTCACTCAACGGACTTTAATGAGTTTTCTAACGTTTATAAATTCACCTAAATGCTTCCTGACAGGTCATTACCAGCAATGCGCATCATTTGCGGATCTGGTTGTTTCTGTCATTCCCGACCTGATGGTGTATGATGCATGGTGTTGGACAGTAATACAGGTAGCCAAATATTTCGTTCGATAGACGGAAGAAGGAGGGCGCACTGCGAAAAGGTGACATTCCGTAGGTGAATAAAAGTTCTGGTGTCATCTCTTGTGAGGTGGTGGTGTAGGTTGGGAAAAATGTGCCGTTTGTGCCGGTAGACCACCAATGTGTCCGTGTAGCGCAAGAGGTTGTAGGTTGGGTAAAAAAGGTGATACTTGCCCCGTAAAACAAACGGCCCCGTGTAGCTAAGCGAGGGAAGTACCATCAACCTCCATTTTCCCATCAAGAGGTTAAAGTTCGGGAAGCCAGATAATATAAACTTCGGGAATGCATGGACTTGTTGAAGATTAATGGCCGTTTAAAAATGCGACCTTGATGATAATTCCGGAAAGCTGTATGAGGTTCTCGGATTATTGTGACTGTGTCTTGAAGAGAAGCGATGGCGTGAGCTATGGCGGTTCTTCCGCAGTATTCATCGCTGTGATCTCGAATACACAGCGGTTATTCCCTGTCGCCATCCACTCACTACACAGTCTATGTGGTAATGATGTTCAAGATAGTGTCCCTGTCACACGCCATGGAGCAGTTTTCTATTTTTGGTGCTCATGGCTTGTGCTTGGGCAATTCTTTGGGGCTAGTTGGTCTCCCAAAGCACGTTTCGTATTGGGGTACTGGTATGAACTGTTGGATCTTCAAAGGTATAAAATTAATTTTTCTTCGCACTGTTCAATTTCTCTGGTAACTCTTGCTAATTCGAGGCACGTCCTAGCATAGCATATATGTTATTATGGATATAGTCTCTTGTGGTTCCCCTAACCAAAATCATGAAAGTGGAGTTTGTATCCCTTTCTAAACTATGAATGCTTCCGGTGACTCGTGACAACTCATCCTTCCGTTTGTTAACCTTGGGTTAACCACGAAAGCTCTTTGTTGAACCAACTAAGAAGGACGTTTACTGCACAACTTGTTACAAAAAGGAACCTTCATAGGTGACTTTACTAGGGCTCGTATATTTTTATCTGCTTGTTTAAACCTGATGCATTTACAGTCAGTCATTTTAGACTTACGTGATTTGTTTGTATTCAGTGTAAAAGCGCATTATTACAATTGGACAATACTTTTTTCACCGCAAAACCAAAAGGAAACGTACACGTCCCTCTGCATTGTCGCGTAAGATGCCAACCTTCTTCAGTCGACTTGAGATGGTCTGTGTGCGGTGTGGAGCTAAAGACATCACCAAGCCACCAGTCGATTCTCTTGGAAAGTTACTTTACGCAACATGACCTTCACTAAGTGGTCCGCCTGCGGGGCGGATGCGTGAAATGAGCCCATCCCACCTGCAAACATTTCCCCCCTCTTCTCATCTTCCACTTCCCCAACATGAGGTGTTCGCCCTCTCCTCTATAAATAAATAAATTAAATAAATTATTCATTCATTAATTTAGCAGTCCTTCGTCACTCAAACAATTTCAAACTATAGAGATTAACGTGCTGACGCTGCACCGCGGCTATTAAGCGCGCTGTATAGAGGTTTCAGGATACGTTCTGACAACATGGGAATTTTCTGCTTGCATCAAAAATCAACACAACGGCGTTTTCCCTGGTTACCCCAGTCTTTAAAGGGCCTACAGCAGTCGAAATCAAACCCGCACGTTTCAGTTCCTTGTTTTGTCTTTTAAAATATATTAGTGTCATCAGCATATATTATCAACTATGTAGTGCCAAGAATTGCTTTATAATGACTACATACATATGTATACAAAACAAAAGAGACACTAAAATACATTCTTCGGGTGCCCAATACCTAATTTTAGGTTTGCTGGATAAAATTGTTCTTGTGACTTGCTGATATATGTTCGTTAGATTTGTTGATTGCGCTCAGTGCTGCGCCTTGTCTGACATACTTATCCAGCTTTTGTTTTGAAACAATATGCTCGACTGTGTCGCAAGGTTTTTGGAAATCTACAAATAAACAGATAGTGAGTAGCCTCCCTTCGGTGTTTTACACTAATTAATAAATATGGGTGAGTGCCCATAATTAAGTGAAATAAGGTTTCTAAATACTGTTTTCTTTGTCTTGGTGATTTATATTTCTTGAAGCAAGAACGACCTTGCGCAATGATTAAAATTCCTTTACATATTGTTTAGACAAATTTGGTAGCACAAATGGAGCTCTGCAGTTGCATATTTCAACTTTGTTCTTTCCATCTACACAGCGGCTACCTTGCTTAATTTTAGTTCGGCAGAATAGTTTTCGGTTTCAACTTTCAAGCACCTTAATTTTTATGCGTGATAATATAAGGCTAAGAAGTTGTGCGGTATGTTTTAAAAATACGGCTTTAATGACACCGTTCCCACATTATCTAAATTTTTGAATATTTGAATAATTTCCGGAGTCGTTGTCGGCACAGTCTGCTTGATCCAGTTTCTTAATCTTGCGGTTGAAGTAATGCTCACTCGTAGGAGTTCTTGTATATTTTCCTACGATAATAATTGTCGGCCCATCTCTCTGCAAGTACTTGTCCTCTTATTTCAACATTGTTTAAAACTCTTACAACGCTCACAAGTGGTTGGCAGCAGCGGGAATTTTTGCGCGGTCTCCATAAATATTCGTACATTTACTTTGAAATGATCGCACTTTCCTTCTTACCAGTCAGATGTTCTTTGTTGTGTTGCTTTTCATGCTTTAGAAATGAGGCGGGGTCACAATTTTGCAAGAAATGGTGGTAGTCGTGGCTTTTAAGTTTGATGCTTTAATGCAGGCCTACTGTTAAAAGCGCTTTTGTGCTTTCTTTTTAGCATGTCAATTTTGTTGCTGTGCGAAAGCTGCTTCGTAACATTTTAAGTCTTTTTCGAGGGGCTTTGTGCGCAGTCTAAAGTTCATCGCCTCTCAAGATGTTATCTTAGAGTTATGGTACCAAGACTTAGCAAAGGGGTTGAATGATTCATCAGTTATTTTCTGGGGCAAGCACCAGCGATGTAGTTTCTAGCATCATCCTTCGTTGGCTGGGGCTATAGAAAGATGATAGTGGAATGATTGCAACAGGTCACTGCAAAATGCCGTAACACCAGCACAAAGAATATATTTTGAATACATTTTTAATGTTGAAACGCAGATGTTGAAATGGCGTGTCGTTTTCTCCGTGACCCATCTTTTGAGTGTTATAATATTGCTGCAAGCGCACGTGAGCATAATATTCACGGATTTCTTCACCAGTGCGCTATGAGATAATGCGTGTATATTATTGTTGCTTCAGACAGTAAAGCCTTCCAATCCTCAAAAAGTATTTTCGACAAACGCAACCTTTTTCGGCATGATCATGGCTACCGGGAATTACAATGCACAAATTACGACGTTAGTAACCCCGAAAACACGCTTTTGATGTTAAAATTTGTATCCGAATGCTCGTAAATAGTTTGCTGCCGGAAGACATTTTTAGCACGTACAGCTGTGACACCTTTTAAAAAAATTTATCTGCATAAAGTTGTACTTTTTTAAACTTGAAGTTGCGAGGTTGGGTTCGTTTTGTTAGGAAAGACTTTTAAAAGTATTATATATCAATTCTATTGTGAGCGATTGAAAGATAATGTAAAGATTTTTTATCTTAAAAATTGTGGAAACGCGACGTTGAAATATTTCATTTACATTGCTGATGTTTAACCCCACTTCAAATTTATTACATTAAAAGGGCCATGCAGACAAAATGCACGTTTGGTTCCTCCTAAATATTGCTTTGCTAAAATAGGTTAACTGTCCCCACATTTCACGCACAATTCGCTAAAAAATTGAGGGAAGGTTGCATTCACGCGCTATATTTGAACGGCGAGGCTGTTGGAGGTGATCACTCATGGGCAGAAAATTGAGCTTTAGTATCAATATAATGTCGTGGGGTACGTTAGCGGCATGGTATTTCCGTAGCCTTTTTATGAGCATAGCCCGAGTAAGCGCGCTTCGCACATGGTTTCGGACCCAAACATTGCTAAGGAAAAAATTAGAGGCATTTACTCTGTGAAGGTGGAGTACCAGCAAAGCTGTGTACAATACCATGGCAAACACTATTAAAGAATCTACGTTCATTCATTTTTATTTTGCTTTTGAAATAGTACTGACATTGACTTCAGTATCGCATACTTAAACACAGAAAAACCAGAGCTTATTATTGCTTGTGAGCACATGTGTTTTTCGTGTCTCTGTCATCCTTGTTTAGTAGCGCTCTAAGCTTTTGCAAATATGCCCCAACTTGCCCAACAGTCTGTTATACTGAAGTAGCACTTATTATTTTTACCCCACCATACAAACGTTGCGCTCACTGGTTCCCGCCCATTCTCTACCGTGTAGAGAATTGTGTATCAGAGAGGTACTCTACAAAGTTTACTATTTTACATAACTACTTAAGATAGTTTAGAGGCACATTTTCAGGGAATTGAGTCAGGGGGGTTACAAAAGGGAAGACTCACAGAACTTACAGAACAAATTCGCGAGTAGCAAAATAGAACGGAAAAAAATGATGACGAGGAGGTTCGCAATACGGAATTGAGCTGCAAGACGATAGCAAGAAGAAAAGTCCACACCACAGTGCGCACGCGAATCTACACACCAGAATTACTAGGTTAACCGAGCCCAATCAGGGTAGTGAATGAGGAGAAACAATCAACCAAGATAGCGAAATACATGGATGCGACGCCCGCAAAGCAGTTTCTACGGATTCAAATAAGCATAAGAAAAAAACACAGAAAGAAGTCACAACTTAATCACGTGCGTAGAAAAAATTTTCAGTATAAAAACCTAATTGTGCACGAAGTGCTACAAGGAAAAAAGAAACAGAAATCTTTACTCTAATCTGTTATCGAACAAACGCTGGCACAGTCTTACGGTTCGTGTGCGGGACAACGTCATACGGGAGACTCTTCTCTCTCTCACTCTCTCTCTCTCTCTCGCTCCCCTCGGTCTCCCTCTTTTTTCTCTTTATCTTCATTCGCTCTTCGTCTGGCTCTCTGGGGCCAACCTACGCAGGTGTGAAGTGCTGTCTGCTCCGGAAGTAATCCTCATCCCGAAAACGTGAGAGGCTACACCAGGTAGGCTCACCAATCCTAGAAAGATTTTTCGGTACACAATCAGCACTCGCTCACCAGAAAAGTATCTGGACACCCTGGTATAGTAGTGGGCCGACACCTCCTATGACTGACCAAAGAGAATTTGGGCCCTTAGTCCGCGGCAGCTGTAGAGCACCAGAACACGGTGGCGGTCTGGTCAGCGATACAGCAGGAGGTGCTAAGAATCTCTGGGTCCCGACACGGCACCGTTGGAACTTGATCGGACCAACGTTCAACGCACGAGCCTTGTCGAGCGAGGGAAGCCTGTCTGTATGGCTGTATCCATATTGTTACGTGGCGGGCAGCAAAGGCAGGACCGCCGTGTTTTCACCAAAGATAATACGGAAGAATTTATGAATGTGACGAAGTGTGGATGTTAATGACGGCATGTATTTGCAATGTGGTCGTGCAACAGGCAGGCCAGCCGATGCGCCGCACACGCCATTTGTCGTCGTCGCAGGTATTTGTTCACAAAGGAACCGACCGATGCCGAGTTCCTGGCATTTTTTACTTGACAATACGGATACGTCTCAGGCATCCAGTGTTGTGGATGCCTTTTTTCAGCCGGTTGAATAAAGGCAAGTGTGTTGTTGGATATTTCCAGTGTACAGAGGGCAGCAAACTTGTCTCTAACACAGGTTTCGTAATTATAGCCTTAACTTGCCTCGGCCGATAAGCATTTGAAGAAATCTATTGTGTCATTCTGAACTCTTAACCATATATTTGACCTCACTGTTATTTGGGAAAATTTCAGTCCGCAGTTTTCTGAGGAAACACGTTGCACTCAGTGCTATCCACAGGGCTGTTGCTCACTGTACCAGCGACCTGCAGCGGGTTTTTCTCTACACCCGTGCTGCGGAATCGACCTGAGCTCTGCTAAGCGCATTGGCGGTCACATGGCTTTCGACAGTTTAGCGCGCCCAATTCACCGACGTGTCGTAAATGGGCTGCCAGAACCCGCGCGAGGAGCTACGCTGGTGTGCAAGCCAGCCTTAAATTGGTGACTTAATGAATTTGCTTGATTGCTTTGGACATAGCAAACCGGCATTGATGTTTTTTTAAAGCGTAGCTGTTGTAGGCCGAGCATTCTCGCAAGTGGGCTGTAGGGCATGCGTCACGCAGGGGTTGGAGCAGATTCCCGTACCCGTGAGGCCTTCAAGAAACTGGCTCGCAGCTCAACGGTAGAGAGTGCAGAGGCCCCGCAGGCGCGGTTTCCTGCCTTTGACGTGTAGCGGTTGATCTTTCTGCGCGAACCGCCGAATTTGCGCGGTGACAGCCCTGCCGTTCTCGGGGCGCACTGGTTGATGTTGGAGACGGCACAAGACAACCACAACTCCACTGTTTCAGCTGGGTTCACAGTAGGAGGTATTCGGTTAATTTTTTTTTTTTCAGTTTCAGCGTCGTGTTCACAGTCTCACTTCTTGCAAGATGTGCCAGCTCCAGTGTGTTACGTCATCGGGCTGGGGTCAACTGGTTATCATTTTCACTTCTTAGAATGCCATTTTTTGGGTTTCATCTCAGACTTTGAAAGCTATGTCGGCCCACAACACAGCCGACCTTTGCAGAGAGACGCGAAAATTTTGTATTGTTTGATTGGGCGGTGACGACTGCTAGTCATGTGCATAAGAAGCGCAATGTTTTCATCCGTCGCGGTGTCCACGGAGTGGCCCTGCAATCTCGACATCACCGTCATCTGTCGGGTATGCGTATTCCGTCCATTGGGTGCGGAGCAGCGAGGGAATAGATGTGTGACGAATCTGTTGACGCCTTGAAGTGGGGTAATCACTTTCGAGTCACAGCATTCTATGAGTGCCGATGGCGTAGTAATGGCTGCACGCTCTCGGCTATAATATTGTATGCCTAAGAGTGATACTTACGCTCGTAAAAGTTTGTATTCGAACTTAGGACACCCTACAGACCTTGAAGACGGACATTCTGTACTCCACATTTCTACTTCCTTGCACATTATCTGTCCCTAGGTGCACATTGTTTTCTTGTGTTTCCCTGTACATAGTCATTTAGCGCCTCCCTCTCGTGTACATTACTTCTGCCTGGTAGTTTCGGTGTTAGCGCGCTACTTGTTAAGACGAGCATTGTACAACCGGCATGATCGCCGTCGAGTGCCGGCATTGTCATCAATGGTGTCGCGTGCGATCATCGACAGCGGTGCGTGGACCTAAAGCGAGCAAAGTCCCGTCCAGAGATACAACCCGACCGCGCGCCTCGGCGGCTGCCTGTATTCACTGCTCCCAGAACCAGTCGGGCTTACGCAACGGCAATAAACGTGGGAATTTGCGTCGATCAAACAGTCCATGACCCATTTCTACAGTTTGTGACAGCCGGACTGGGACCCCTTCGAATGAAGCCGCATAGCAACGTCAGCAACAATCTGTACCAGCTATCATTGCAAGCAAACGGCAACGAGATCGCCGTTGTGGTACCATCCTCATCATCGTCAGCCTGGTCAGGTCCACTTCAAGATGAAGGCTTGTGCTGTGTGCTGCTTGCTTCGTGTGCTGCTCGAGTTGACAGTTTACCTGCAATTTTCTTATTTCATCTTTCCACCGGAATAATGGCATGCGCTGTTCAAACTTTATGATTCTTTGACATGTTTGCACTTATCCTCAAGCTCTGATGCGGTACTTTGTAATTCGTGAGTGGTTGCTGGTAGCAACTGACATCGACATAACATAGTACCAAAACCTAGACCATATCTGAACCCAAACAAGCCTGAGGCATTGCCTTGCCGAAATCGCGGCAGTGACCTTTTGTATGCGCTGCCTACCATGGGGATAACTGCAAGGCCGAGTACTATAGATTGATAGAAGCCTTGCTTGTCAGAGAAAACTACTTCAGGTGATTTCCATGCCGCTCCCTGCCACAAAAAATTCGTTGTGGAGGGTGCTTTGTCGTTTATTCTTTAAAGCACAACCACCCGTTCATAGAAGCGAGTGACCTAGTTCTGAATGATGCAAAATTTGTTGCTGAAAATTTCAATTATTTTTTGGGATAACCTCGGTTTAGCTAAAACTCAGCCATGTATTTGCAATCAGTTTATTCAGAAACGTATCGTTTTGTAGAGAAATATCGTTTATTTTGGAAACCTTGCCCAAATGAAAGGCTGTGGCTTCGCTTGGAACTTATGTATCCCAAACGATTGTCTGGTGTCGAAGTGAGTTTGTAGACAGTAGGTCTGTCACATGTCAAAACACTGTCATAGGTCTAAAAAACCTGTCAAAAGGTAACGCTTCTACGCTGGTCTTGCAAGGACATGAAGATTTTATCCCGCCGTTAACATAATAAAGCAAAGCTTCTTCGGATTTGGGAACTGTAGCAACAGCTATTGAACAAGAATCTTTTGTACAGTTCCACAGGAAGTTGCAGACTGCACATAAAAAAGTAATTATTATATTTATGGCTCGAGTTTGAAAGCTATACGCCTCCAAGACGAGCTCTACGAGGGTGCATGACTTCCGGACTGCGAGCCTGGAGAGGAAGACAACAGAGCCGGAGGAATGTCAGCGGAGGGCGCTGAGAAAGGGAAACGCTGAGCGCGCCAGAAAAGGGGCTGGCTAGTGAGCGGTACTAAAGCGCAAAGCTTCGGGGGCTGCTCTTCACAAGACTGGTCACGCGGTGATAATCGCGGCTGCAAACTTTCACAGAAACAGAAAGTTCAAATCAGATAATAAGGAAGCTCTTGGCGATGGCAAGCAAGCGGAACTATCTTTGTAGGGTGCTTTTAGATGCGACGCATCTCTTTCACTCACCTTGTCCCTCCCGCGTCGTAAGGCGTAGTCCGCATCTCTCCCCCATTCTCCTGGCCGCACCAGCTGCGCGCTAGCACCGCACTCACCGCAGCGCCATCTGCGTGTTAGCGCTCGCCGGCGCTCGCTCCGTCGCCGTGCCAGCTGTGCGTGGGTGCGGGTTAGCACGCAGCTTGCGCGCAGCTTGCGCTTGGTGAACACATGCACATGCGCTGCTATGCACTGCTCTTTCTTATTCCGCTGCATATAAACACGGTAACTGCCCCGCTCCGCTCAGTCGTTCCGCCGCCACTCCGCCGATGACATTCTCCGATGACCAAAGATGATTTGAATGGAGACTAGCAGGCCTGTTATTGCGATGGTCGGCGCAACCGTAACAAGCACCGGCCACCCCGATAAAAAATTTACACCATCTTCCCGCGAGGGGAACCATGGGGTAGATGCGACGCATCGGGGGGGAACATGCTGCCTAAAATATGGACACACAGCAACAATGGACACGCTAATATAACGGAAACGCAACGAAAACCCCCGATGCGTCGCATCTACCCCATAGTTCCCCTCGCGGGAAGATGGTGTAAATTTTTCAGAAGTCTAGTGCGGTGACGAGTTTCGCCGCAATGTTAAACAGAAATATCAAAAGAAGCCCCAACATGGGCCTCCAATTTCTAGAAATTTCTAAGCCTCCCCCAAAATTGCACACAAAGCTACACTGCACTTTCGAATTACCTCTTCCAATGTTAGCATCTAGGCATAAATTTACTACGTACGCATTTTATTACATTGACGGTTTAAGCACTTAAGCTTCACCTATCGCACAATGCGTGGTGCAATAGGTTGCTAAAGGATTGTTTGCCCACCAGGAAATATTTCCCGTGAGCCACAGCATTTACAGCTACGGGTTTTTTTATTATTGCTTCCAGACAATAGCGTAACGGTAGCCAGGAATTAAACGCGTGCTCACGTTCGCAATCATGCTAATCGTAGCCACTGAGCCACATCGGAAAGTACAAAGGTGTTGGCTATAGCTGTGACAGCACACTTAGTAGCATGCGATAATGTCCCGTATCATAAATCGTCGCTTGTTATTTCATCGATCTATAGCTGCTTATTTCTTTGGTAGGCAAAGCCACGTAGCGTTTGTTCTTCGGAAACAGGTAAAAGCAGAGCTATAAGATTTCACGGATAACACTTTCGGGCATAATCATCGCTGGCAGACGACCGTAGCAAAGGTGATGCCCTTATTCCCCCAGATCACCTGCGGTCATTTTGTACGACGGGACTACTTAGCGCCTGATTGTGCATCGATAAAGTTCAGCGCACCACTATTGTATCCATTACAAACTTGGCTAGTGAAGTCCTCAGTGATAAGTGTAAATCTTTTTCTGGTAAATCTGTCCAGTTGTCTTAGAAATACTCAAACTTACTTGAACTGAATTGTTTACGGATCATAATAAACGGAGCTCCCGAAGTTCAAACAATCATCAAATTCATTGTCCTTTTAAAAGGGAACTACCCCTTGATTTCTTTGTTCTCTCTATATAAAGCTCTACGCGAATAACCGATAACGCTTCTAGTCATGTCACGAGTTGCAGTGCTCTGTGCGTTCGTTTCTTTTTTCATTATTGTCAGCACTTCCAAGCCACCAAAGCAAGCTCACTTCGCCCCCGTCAGCATCAGAGAGGTATGCCTCAGAGACAATCCAATAGATGACTCATTTTAAAACTGAGTTAGTCGCATTGTAGTCTGTATTTGGTTTCATGGAGGGGCCATGTAGGGACAGTGTGCGGTTTTGTGCACCGCAAAACACGGCCCAAATATAGCACCTACATCTAGTGCAGTGTTTTATCACTTCGTAATTGTATCTTTTTATGAACGGTCTTTCGTACACAGCACACACTTCAACAAGGCCACACCTGTATGACGGCGTGCTTAACCATCACCGCAATTGGAGCGAGAGTAAAATGTTGAGAGCATAAGATTCGACGCACTGGAGATCGTTGCGAATCTCCAGAACGCGGGAGGCCGCCTTGAAACAGAGGCATGGCAATGTTCAGAACCTAACCCATCTCTAGCGGGGGCAGCTCAGCAGTGCTGGTACAGGAGCTCTCGGGGTTACTTAATTATCGGCGGTTCAAAGACAAGTGATGGCTTCGTGGTGTTCAATAGCAAACGTATTTGAGGCTGCCATGCACACGGGGAAAAGGGAAAATTCGAGTAGGGTAGAGGATTCACATGCAGATAGGAAGACTGTTGCTTAATTATACAACATCCGCTGAGGTAGGTACATATCGCATCAAAATAAACAGAATGAATAGGTTCAAGATACTAGAAGACCATGCACCAACGTCCAGCTGAAATGAGAAGGCTGTTTCTTGTTTTTACCAGTAGTTGTAATTTTACATAAATAAAATAACGTGTGCATCGTGCTGGTGACTAGAGGCTTTAAGAAAAACAGCTACAGGAATGGGCTGACAGATACTTTGTTATGGGTTTCCGAAGCAGACGACGCGATACATGGGTTAGATTTAAGAAGAGTGGTCACGTGAAGATCATGAATACATTTCCCTATAAACTAAAGAGTGAAAAATGGATGTGAGAAATTCAACGGACAAACTAAAAGCGAAATTAAATTTGTACTACGTGCAGCGAAGGTATTGTGGAAAGCGTTGACTTATTATGCTAGCTCAAAAGCAATGTCCTCAGGAAATCACGGAGAATAAGACTCCAGTTAACGGACAACGACACTAGCTACAAAAGGCGTCCAACTGCGAGTTCGTTGCCTTTTTTAGCCTTTTGTATGCCTCCTATCCGTAAGGGCGAGACACAGACAAAATTGTTAAAAAATCTGCCAGAACCAATTGGTGATAGCCACTGACAGTTCAGATAGCGTACACGCAACTAAGAAGAGCCTCGCAACGAGAATCACAAAGTTAGCTGTAACAGTTGCAGGAAGTGAACATCAGAACAACATTGGTAAATGCTCTTAAAAACAATTTTCCCCTTTATGAACTCCTGAATAGGATTGTGTCACCAACGCAATAGTAAACCGATACTTTTGAGCTGCCGAAGAGTTCACATGAGCTGTGCACATTCGTGCCTACAACCTGACAATACCGACAAGAAACGCTCATAAAGCTGCACTGACAAAGTGAATAAACTAATAAGATTCACAAGAAAGAACAAATTATTCCGAAAATATCCTTTATGTTTTAAACGTAATTGTTGGACATATTCAGGGTGGAAAATAACTGGAAAAAGATGGAACGCACTTTTGCTTTTAGGATTTAGATGTACGACGGCAAAGTGCTGGTTTGACAATTGTGGAGCGTTTTGGAAGGAACTTTATGCCTTAACTGCTGAGGACAACCAACTACTGACTATAAGCTGCAAGAGGAATAACATAGCAGGAGAGTTTTGAAGACCGCAGAAAAGAAAATACACAGGCTACTAATGCTTGTGTGACTACGATGCAGGCACGAAACGTTGTGGCGGTGGATATTGGTCGCAGATATCTCTTACTTTTCAGTCCCCCTTAACAAAAGCAGGTCCTCAACGCGTATCATTTCAATATGCTTGCGTAGCAGAATTGTAAATCCGGTAGATTGGAACCCGCGAGTGAATCAAACTGCAGTGTCCAAACTAGCCCAGTGCGCTACTAAGAAGTTTCAACTCCCCCTTGCCTGTGGCCGTGCGAGATTTCTAGGATGCGAGCCACGCAGATAGTGCAAACACGAGTATAAGGTGAGGCTTCAGTGACCTAAGGTATATCAAAGTGAATTAGGACGAATGAGATTCAGTTAAGGGCAACGAAGAGAAGTGAGTGTGGCATAAAGGGAAATGAAGTGCATGATAAGGTGAATTCAGAGAATTACATGGACTCTAAGCGTATGAAAGTGAATAAAAATAATTTAGGATGGATGACAAACGATTCATTTGGACGACTCAGTGAAATAAATTGATGTCCATGTGATTAAAGTGGATGAATCAGGGGTTAAGTGCGATAAATATGAGTATGGGGATCGTGCAGGTAATTGGGAAAACTAATGAATACGAGGTGTTAGTTGTTGACAGCGAATATTCGGGGACAAAGAATGCTCTCGACAAGCTCGTCAAGGAAACAATTTGAAATCTTCACGAGACAACTTTGCTTGCTGTAAACAAATAATCGTCATGATGGTGATAATGATGATGTGTTAATGTTTGAAAATGTGCTGAGCTATTCAGGCGCAAAAGTAAACAGTTTTACTCATCGTAGAAGCCGTGAAGAGCGCCGCAGTTATCTTCCAAAGCGGCTGTGAAGCTGTTGTCCGCTCTTTGCTATCACAGCTCATTCTCTTTTTCTCCCTGTCTCCCCCTCTTTTGATAAAGTGATGAAAGGTTTGTTCAATGCGATACAATTTTACTGCCTCGAGGTGATCACGCGCCTTCTTCTGAGACAGCTCGAAACGTTTCGTTATATTTATTTCTTGTTCACCCTCAAACAGCAGGAGCTGAAGTGCTGTTCTCCTAGTGCTTGCTTTCAACTCGCATGTGCCGGATTCTTTCTGCGCTATTTTGAAGGTGTCCTTTTTTTCTTCGCGCATACTTTTTTTCGCTAACTATCCTAAAAACCAACCCAACAAATATTTCTAACGAAATCAACGTGGGCCGTTTGGTTAAGTACTTATATTTTGCATCAGATGTTTCTGCAAGTTTCTTTGTGTAGAATAAGGTGGACATGTATGACCAGTGCGAGTAGTTTCAGGAGTTGAGAATGGTTCTGCCGATATAAACCTCTTGTTCAAGTATCTTCTGAATCTAGGGGCAAGCGGATATCTTTTCAGCGCCTCTGTACGGAAGCGCGATGCAGGGTTACTTTGTTCGGGTGCGTGACGCCGAGTAACGGCGGTCGTACCGCGGACGAGCTACGACGAAAAGCCGGGCCTCCGAAGTGCTAAGCACTTGAATGGTTGATGACAAGTAGATCATCACGTCATTTATATGGACGTCATCACATGGACGTCATCAAGTGAACGTCATCATGTGAGTAAGCAGTAATGTAGTTACGACAGGAGAGGAGACAGGAAAACAGGGAAAAGTTTTATTCTGTACTGCCCCTTGCGCGATTCTGAGCACCGAATGCGTCCGGTTCTCAACGTTGGGCCTCAGTCGGTGACTATATTGCCAAGCTCCCCAACTTCAGCGACCCACTCTAGACCAGCGCCGGGCCCCCACGCCGCGGTCCTCCGGCATGCGCGGGTAAAGGGAATACAAACTTACAAATTCGTGCGCAGATCCCGCCAGCATGTCACAAATGCGCGCCTCCTGGGCAGTCATCGCATTAATCGGTGATTTATGTTCCGCCACTAAGGCCTTCGCCTACAAAGCGCGTTAAAGGAACCTGCAACACTTCCGGTAAGTGCTTTTACTTTTCCTGCGCGTCTAGAACCACTGCGAAGGCTATAATTATTGCCAGCGCGGAACGGAACTCTTTGGTTTGGTCGTCGCACCAGATAGGCCTTCCATTTCTGCTTTGTTCTTGTGGGTTCTTGTAAGTTGCTATCGAAAAGCGTTCTTTGCTGCAACTAAAGGAAAACTGTCCAACAGCCGCTACATGGTCTTAGTGACGTAATTCGAGCCGTTGAAGAACGCCAATACCTGCAAGAAGAAAGAAAATGTTTTGAGCCAGTTTACAAGTTATCTGATGGCCCAGAGCGGTAATTTCTGGCTGAGGTACTTTGCGACCCCCTAATCTATGTACTGGGTGTGTTGGGTGACTACGTTCTGCAAGCATTTAGGATTTCAAAAAAAAGTTCAAAAAAGTGTTGCAGGGTCCCTTTAAGGATAACGTAAACCCTCCTGTGCTGTGAATATTTTATGTAGCGTAATTGGCTGACTGAGCGTTTTAGTTTTTTGCTGACGCTTGACTGCGTGCCACCCTCCATCATTGGCGCGACAGAGATTGCGGTGGTGACAGAACGGTGGGATATTCCAAAAGTAATCCCTATAGTTGGACTTTATTCACCGGATTTAATTTCTTATTGCACACATTTTGGTTCGTGCCTGCACAAACTTTAGGCTACCCTTGATTTTTGAGAGCCTACAGTTATTCTTTGCCCCAATGGTTAGTTCGCGCCGCTCACAGGCATGGCCCTGGCTGGCAACCGAGTCTACGGTGAACGTGCGAGCACTGACAGCCCGTGCAGGACAGCCTGACCATCCCTGCAGACGTTGTGAGGCTTGTTGATGAGTTAAGCCTGACAAAAGAGTACAAGCACGGAAACCAGCAAGCGTAACCGAGAGAATGACAGGAACTTCGACGAATTAAGCTTCAAAAGAAGGAAGCACATAGACAAGAGCGCCAGGCCTTAGAGACTACAAAGGATGCTTCACCTTTGACTTCGACGATGGCTTTGGGAACTGACGGAATGACGCCGGTGAGTGCTCGCAGTACAGAAAGTTCGACTAACCTTATGGTTCGGTGTGAAAACTGCAAAAGCGGCCTGCTTGCGTAACGGGCGTAGCCGAGCTAAGCCGCAGCAATTTTTTTACGCCGACCCGTCCGAAAATACATCCACCAACACCACGTTACTCTATGTACCTCTTTTTGGTGGCGTCGGTACTGCACCCTATCTTTGCACTTGGATCTTGATGGCGGGGAACTTCACTGCAAGTTTTATTACTCTTGAGAAAACACCAATGCCGCAGATTCGCCGGAGCAAACTGGTTATCGACCCACGGAGAGAAGTTTAGATTGGAACTTTTTTCGCTGTGATGTTGCGGGTGACGATGCAATTGCGATAGATTGAATGCTTGCACTATTTCCAATTTTCTCGTAAATCAAGTTTCCACTACACCAGACCTGCATCTACTCCGGATATGTGCACCACGTCGTGACGTGGAACTAACTGACTGCCATCCGACCGCCATCTAATGATACCAAGTTCAAACCTAATTACCTGACAGCTCGTGCGCGACAACATGTGCGTTGATTTGACAGTCATTGCTGCATAGACTCGCGGGCATAATTTGGCTTGTAACAAAGACAGCATTAATATGGCTCCCGTATGGCAACAGACTCAAGGTACTGCAGTCATTTACCCCTTTAGCGTGGCGCAATTGCTCGCAGCGATTGGGGCGGCAGGTGCATATACAGCACCGGGGTTCCTATAGCATCCAATGTGACGTGCTCAGGAACTAATAAGAACAATTCATTCAGACAACTCTGACCATTACAAACTAAACCTTCACTCACCGGATTCGTGCCCCACCCAAGCAGCGTGCCGAGATGATAGCCTCTGTAAAAGCAGGAAAATCACCGGGCGCCCTCAGCAATCCCCAGCCGATGCTTCTCACATCAACTGTGAGCCCGTTGGCGGTCCGCATGTCATGATCAAACTTCACATGGTGTCTTTAGAGCATGGGCTGGTATTATGCTTTTCAAATCGGCTGTTGACGCTAAAGTGGCGCTGAAGACTTTTTTTTTATTTGCCATAGAATTCCCGTTGGCATAAAAATAACTTATTTACAAGTGTAGATGGGCACCCGGCTCGCGAAGCCGCTGCTTGAAAGCTTTGTCTACATCTATAGTCAGGGCATGACACACTTCCTGTTTGCACTTCATTCAATCTATAGATGTGAAAGCGCATGACAACGTTAGCATTCAACCTATTCTCTATGCACTACGCTGGATTTGGTGTCGGCTGCATGAGGTATCTTTTATTGAGTCTTTCTTAACACACCGTACATTTTGTATTATAGTTTCAAAAGAAGTCTTAACACTCCAAGTAGAGCAGATACCTGTAAAGTCGTATTTGCACAGGCTTTTTGCAGATGTTTTGTTTTCTTGCTCCACCCAAACTCACAAAGACTACCAGAAGAGCTCAGGAATCACGGGGGTCAGACACCTCATCTACGCGGATGATCTCACTCTTCGAATCACAAACACACTTTTTTGAAAACATTACGACGCCTGCAGGCGGCGGTGGATAAAACGGAAGGATATTTGAAGAACTGCAGTCACTCATGCGTGGCTGATATGTCCACACTCTTGGTAAGCTGCAGCAAATGGTCACGCAGGTCAGCCACCTGGTCAAGAGGGTTGCAAGTAAAATGCATTGACTGAAGGTGCACGAGACGCTGACGCTAGTACGGGCCTTAGGGACGAGGACAGTGTACGGCACGTCGTATTTGGTCTGAATAACAATGGGAAGAAAAATTAGCGTACTCATTCGCAAGACGTATAACCTGGCTGTGGGTCTCCGGATGACGTCATGAACCGATAAGATGCTCCAGCTAGGTGCCCTCAACACTTGGGAGGAGTCGGCGCTGGCGCACAAGGTGGGAAAGACGGAGCGCATAAACTCACTGATGCCGGCAGAGCGACCCTGTGGAGGTTTAGCTATGCGGACAAAATACAACTGAAAGGCAAGAAGACGGCGATGCTTGCCCACGTTAGCGAAGTGAGGTCGCGGCTATTCCTCACAAAATGCACTTGAAACACCACAGGGAGATAACATCTATAGTGGAGTCGTAAGGAAGGGCGTTAGGCAAAGACCAAGATGCAAGGTTCGTGGATGCGGATACGTATCTGCAAAGAATGGCACTTATGCTGAGCGTGATGAAATGACACCTGGGAGGAGTTGATTGCGGTGAAATTGGAGAAGGGCAACACGGACACGGCCGAATAGATAGAGGGGCGCTGGCTGAAGAGACGGGACGGAAACGCATCGGGGTACTTAGCGACTCTCCGGTTGCTGCAAAGACTATCAAAAGGTGCGTATTTCGATGGCGGCGGTGCGTTATCCTCCCGAAAATTGTGCCCTCAATAGAAGTCTGTACCATCTTGAAGCCAGGGTTCCGAGTCTTTGGTGAGGAACGTGGCGGCGGACGCCGAGGTCAGGGCACGCACTATCCAAGCGTTGACGTCGGGTGTCCGCGCTATGATCGTAATCCTTATGTGGTATAGAGACATTACAGAGCACTAGCGAGGCGGCAGGAGAAAGAGTCCACTACCGCACGCAAAACTGGGCACAGGGGACCCGGTCTCATGCAGGCAACGACAAATGAACACGTTTCCACTTGTAAACTTGTTACATGCCATGTATCCAACTACCTACGACTTGTAATACAACTTCTGCTTCGTTCCGAACAGCCAATACTGCATGGTATGAAATTTTGCGGGCATCGGCAGAACGCCTGTTGCCCAACCAGACGAAAGGCAGTAAGACGCCCGGCTTACCAGCTTGCACCCTGACGACCACCTCTGGCTTTTCGAAAGGACGAGGCGGGCTCCCAGGGCCCATGGTATCGCGGACAAGGGACGCCACTCACTTCTGCTGGACCCGATGATATTAACAGTAAAATGCTAAAAAATACTAAAATTTACTCTGCTATTATTTTGTACAAAATATTTCAACAATCCCTGGAGACTGGAATTCTACCCGAGGACTGGTTAATAAGTAAGGTGGTTCCACTTCACAAATTTGGCGATAAACATGTAGCCATTAATTATCGACCAATATCTCTCACCAGTATCCCTTGCAAGATCATGGAGCACATCATAGTTTCACACTTAACGCGTTTCCTGGAATCATCACCTTTTTTCACACCGGCACAACATGGATTTAGAAAGTCCTTTTCCTGTAAAACACAGCTATTGACATTTACTCATGATCTATCATCCATTCTAGACAAAGGTTCCGAAGTAGATTGCGTTTGTTTAGACTTCAGTAAAGCCTTTGATGAAGTGCCGCATAACTTGCTTCTAACCAAATTGAAAGCCTTGAATATTGACGCTAACATACTAACACGGATAGAATACTTCCTTACTAATCGCTCCCAGTATGTCTTTGCTAACGATCACTGTTCTTCGTCCATATCTGTTACATCAGGAGTTCCCCAAGGATCCGTATTAGGACCTCTTCTATTCCTAGTTTATATTAATGATTTACCTAATTTTATTAACTCCTCAATTAAACTTTTTGCTGATGACTGCATAATTTACCGAGAAGTCAAAACTACTAATCATACCGTCTTACTACAAGCTGATCTTGACCACATCTTGGATTGGTGCATTAAATGGAAAATGAGTCTTAACCCAACTAAATGCAAAGTAATGCGGTTTTCGCGTCGAGCTGCGTCAGTTTCTCCCGCCTATAACATTCACAGCACTACACTATCGGTTGTTACCTCCTACAAATATCTTGGTGCACTCTTAACTTCTAATCTTATCCGGAATAAGCATGTAACGTACATTATATGAAATGCTAACCGCATGTTAGGTTATCTGAAACGAAATTTCAAAGCTGCAACGCCATCCGTAAAGCTTCTTCTGTATAATTCATTAGTCAGGTCTAAACTTGAGTATGCCGCACCAATCTGGGACTCACACACCAAATTACAAACGGAAGCACTTGAAGCGGTTCAGAACCGCGCAGCTCGCTTTATTACTGCTAATTATAACCGTCTAGCTAGTGTCACCGCAATGAAAAATGCATTATCACTACTCAATCTTGCATTGCGCCGCAAGGTAGCACGTCTTTCCCTATTCTTTAAAATTTATCATCTGAACAAAGACGTAAAAAATACACTCCTAAACGCTCCCACTTACATTTCACGACGTATTGATCATTCTCGCAAGGTTGGCATTCCGCGTTGTCGCACTGCTGTATATTCCAATTCATTTATTCCTAACACAGCGTCAGAGTGGAACCACCTACCAGCATCAATTGCGCTTATCAACGATTTTGATGAATTCAAAAGACGTTTGAATGACCTGTATTCTATCAGCTGAGTTAAGTATTTCCTTTTTTGTACAATATTTCATATATTCCGCTACTGTACTTTGTCTTGTAATTCTTTTTCATGGGTCACTGTTCCCAGTAGTATTTACACTTTGTCATTGCCATGTCGTATTTGTTTTTGGTACGTGTTTCATTACGAGTAAGAACACGCCTACATATTTTTGGCTGTATTACTATCTTTTTTCCTATGCCTTGTACACGCGTTGCCAAGGTGTCTTATGTTTGCCATTTTTTGATTGTGTTGTACTGCTCATGTACCACTCCCCTCAGTAATGCCCCTGGGGCCATGAGGGTATCATGCGTAAATAAATAAATAAATAAATAAATAAATAGGACGGCATGCAAATCCTTTGCTTGTATAATACCGCTTATACTACTCACGTTTTGACGGAAGACTGAGTCAAGACAGCCAGATAGACCGACAGAAAGGACAGACCGACTGACCAAAATGTTTGTGTTAATTGCCCAAGAAAGACTATCATGGTAAAAATTGAAAGCAGTCATCGAATTCTCCACACGTTTGTGCAAAAGTACTTTGCGTGGCTGAGACTAGGAAGAGCAACACGGGAGTTTATAACAGCCAAAGATGCGGTTCGTTGCTTTTTACTGAGACAACCAGAAACTGTCAATATACACCGACCCTTCTACACCAACAAATGCCGCAGATCGTGTTTTTATGTGGTTCTTGCGGCAGAGCGATTGGCACAACTAATATTTCTAATAAGCAAAAAAAAATGAAGGGCCGTCTCTTATTGGTCCTCGTTAAGGTTGACCGCCAACAAAGCTGTATTAAATATTGCAATTCTGTCCTTGGTGTGCATGCTAGAAACGCAATCACCGTCAACACCTTCATCCCCATGCGCCGCCTGAGACATGCGAACGCCACATGGTCGGTTCTTTGCGAATGCCCAGTGGCCACCCACAATCAATACCACGCGCTTGCCCCACAAAATCCCAGCGTAGCCATCGACTTGCACTAGTTACTCTGTTTAAAGGAGCCATGAAGAGAAAATACATCTTCGTTTAATTCGAAAGAACGAGGATTCAGTATCTCACTCAGCTCCATTAGAGCCACAAAAGATGTCTTTTTAACGAAAAAAAAGCAAGAAGTATTTAAAAACTTTCAAATTTTGCGCCACAGTGACGTGTTATGAGCAAGAATGACGTCATACGGGCCAACAACAAAACATAATTTTCAGTGCGTTAACTGCACGTTAGCATTCAAGTGATGCGGTAAAATGGAACTAGAGGCCCCATTGCAGACGTCCAGTCATGTGTCGTCGCGACAGGTCTCTTAGGCGGCCGCCAATCGCACAAACAAGGTTCCGTGACGTCATAGAAAAGTTGCGGGAAATTGGCTAGGGGGTCGCGACTGCTTCAAACGTTTTCTTTAATATCTCCGTTATTTGTTCGAAGATTGCGATGATATTGGTATCATTGTTATCGGGACTAAGCAGTCTTTCTAATAAACCCAACTTGTATTTTGTCTTCATGGCTCCTTTAAGTGCCCGAGAGCCACAACACGGTTACCTCTCTCGGGATGCTATCGCATGTCAGATCGACCTCACGATGGCCATTCCTCATGCCTACGCGCAAGGGACAGCTGGCGCTAAAACAACCCCGTAACGGCTGACCCGCAACGAGCAATACACTACTTTTGCCAATATAGCACGGGAAGAGCTTCTCAAAACGCACAAATAAGGCCAAGTACTTAAGCTGTACGCAGATTCGCTGTAATCAACAATCAAGAGCCCCAGCAGCATGTGCAGTGGTTTTGCAAACGGTTTGCTACGTATTAAGTTTTGAATTGTTAGAATTTCCCAATACGATTTTCATTCAACATCACAAGCCTGATGAGAAACCACGTTCATCGGGGGACTTAGGTCTTCTGAAAGGGCAGAAATTCGGGATAGCAATTTCTTGTGCTACTATTCTATACATCACACGTTCCAAAATGGTTGGAATACTCCACTGGTCGACCACGCTTAGCCTTCGCCGAAACTTTTAGTCGGCCAAATGACGATGCACCTTTTATTCCGACACACGGGCAAGATACTCGCACTCCCCGACGAGTGACAGGCAGACCAGCGGCGGCGCCGGGCGCGTTATGAATTACGAGGCGCACAATCGCCGGAGAGTTCAAACGACTACCCCGAAAACTGGCACCTTCGCCTCGTGCTGTGTAGAGCCATCAGTCACGTAGTCCGCTGACAGCGCCGACGAGCACAGGCCCACTGGCCGCTCTTTTCACCCGGCGTCAGCCCACTGCTAACGGGATCTTCTACAGATAGGACAGGGTTGCAAGGTCGTGAGAGGCACGAACTTGCCGGGAAATCGCCAAAAGTAGCCAGACAAGTCGCCACCTAAAACACAACGTTTGAAAAGGACCCAAAAAAATCAACATTGTGAGCAAAGCAATGCTAGAAGATCCCTTTCGATGGCCTAGCTGCTTAGAAAAACAGGGCTAAAATTTTGCGAAGTAGCGAAACTAGAACACAAATATCATTCATTTACTACGAATCTTAAAAACACGTTGTTCTACAATTTCTGCTAAGAAAAAATATGCACGTTTACGTAAAGCATTTAAAGAATATGAATGATCGCCGAACGTATGTTTGCTGCACACAGTTTTTCGTCCCGCTTGCTGCCTTCTTTCATTCCCGCCCTATCATGAACCGTCGTATACACTTGCTACCCATATTCATGGAATTTCAAGTGCCTGTCAACTGCCAAAACATTACACGTTAAGCTCACAGTATTGCTTAAACTTTTGTACACCATTCTTAAGGCAGGTGATCGATGTTTAATGAGGCAACACAAAAATTGCATGCCAATCCACCCTGTGAGGTTGGTTAGAAAGCGGAGCTGTAATCGACGCCCACAGCGATTATCCATGTGACGTCACGTGAATTCCCACACGTGGGTCTACAAAGTGTTAAACCAGAGACAAGTGAAATGCACTTAGCCACACCCTTTATTTTTTCAAAGAGATATTCTTTGCTAAGGTTAAGTCAATGAATGATTGATGAACGGTTGTTGGTTGAGTTGTAGTGGTGAAGCACATGTCGGTAAGCTCCATTATTTAGAAAATTAAAGAAAGCCCACACCAGGGCATGGCATCTCACTTCTCGGCTGTCCCTGCCGCCGATCTTGTTGTCTCCGTCGGCGGCGGCAGAGACGGAGGATAAATAAGACGCCATGCCGTAGTGTGGGCTTCCTTTAATTTGTATATCTACCAGCGAATCCGAAGGCGTGCACACGGCCGCTACACGTACCGTGGGCGGAGTGCACAGTGACGGCCAATCTCGCGTGACGCTGTCACGTGGCATACAGCAAGAACGCAGGAGGTAAACCCGCACATGTGCTCGGTGAGAGCACCATCTGTGCCTCCTTTTCGGCGTGGGCTCGTAGCTCAAGCGGTAAGACAACGGGCTCTCGCCCCGTATCTCTATTTGTTTCGGATTCGATTTCTGACTGAACAGACTGATGCCAGTAACTTCTCTTATTTATCCCCCAGACTTTTCTATTGACACCAACGGTCGCGACAGAACTCTGGGGGGTGGAGGTAAAAAGCTTCAGTTTAAAAGTTGCTAATTCGGCCGTTAACTGGTAGTGTCCGTTATTGTATTATTAGTGTCACTGACTTCCTCTGCCCTATTGTCGACTTTGCCATATCTGCTTCATTTCCTGGTTTTGGTTGGCTTGCAGTTTCATCTCGACTCTAAAACCCACTGAACGACCAAATAACGCTTTTTTTTCCTGAATGTAAGATGTCAGAAGAGCCTTCGAATATACAAATTATCGCCAGCGCTCAAAGTCACCAGAAAACAGTCAAGTCACCGCATTAGTATTTTAGTCGCCAGTTTGAAGACATACTGCCAAACCCGCTAACACTGGCGAGCACAAACACCAGGCAAACATTTGGCTGCACCTGGCGCCCTATGAAACCATGAGGAACGTGCACTCGGAAATCAGCCGAGCGCTTCCCCTTGTATTGCTTCTTTATGCGCAGCTTATAGGGCTGGGAATATTTTTTTATGTCCGCGAAAAGAAATTCCAGAGGCTCGACGCGCCCTCGAAGCGCGAGGCGTTCTAAAGTGCGAGGATTTGGAAAACGAACGTGGTTCGTGTGCTACACCAAGGTAGTCAACATAAATGTAGGACGTCGTTCAAAGCATGACGTTGGCCTCACGTTTTTGGGTCTTTTCATTTCTATAATTTTCTTGAAATAGTAAGGTATGATTAGTCGCCATTTTCACGATGAAAGCAAATCTTATCCTGAAGTACTTATTTGTAGGTACCACTTTAAAGATCATTAGCGTCAAAGTAAAAGTGTCTCTGTACGGAAGTCTTTTTTTAGGAGCTACCACAGTCAAAGCTAAAAAAAAACTGAGTGTGTACATACCATTTATTTAAATTCTATGTTACCTGTATGTCGTGTGCTAAAATGTTGTGGTGAATATGTAAGTTGACGGAGTCTTTTTGATTATTATTGTAGTTCTATTTCACCTCTCCGCCCCATTTCTGTTGAAAGCTGTGTTCTAAGGGCGCACGTGGAATGGCACAAAGTAAATTGGGGTTGTCACCTGCCCATAACGAGGTTTTTTTCTTCGTAGAAACCGACGTATTACGCGGTAGATGATATAATAAAATGAGAACCTTTTTCATTGGGTACTTACAATGTTCCGGCCAATGCAAAAACTGGAAGCCCGAAGCTATAAATTTCAGTGATACACCATATTCTGCAGTGCATCGTATACTGCTTGCAATACGAGCAACAATGCCGTGTTTAAGGTTCATCCGTCTAATGATGCTTACTTGTGCACTAAACCAAATTACACTCACATTAGGCTATGTGTGTTGAGCATTCACTTTAAAATGTTACATCCCAAGGCTTCGTTCAGATTCTATATTCAGAAAAAACTTGTGTTAACAACCTGAGCACACAATTATGAAAATTAGGTGTGACCTAAAAATTGTTTTTTTGTGAGCATTAATTTGTTACGTCAGTTATAGCGCATCTACATGTTTTCTTTTTCCTTTTTTCAGTTTCTCAATACCACAAGGTATATCTGGACATATATGGGAACTTCCGACAGAGTAAACTGCAAGGTTGACAGGCCTGTATATCAAACGTACAAGAAAACATTTTTCAAGAGGTATATTACCCCACAAAAGTAAGTTTCATGGTATAGTGGCACCATCGAAATTGTCCTTAGGGACATTTCCCAATATTCATGTAAAACTGTTTTTTATCAGTACGATTCAAAATATATCTCAAGGGCTATTCGGAGTGTTTTATGACGAAGACTTCTGGCACGAGCCAACCGTCATGCAAGTTACGTCTAAAGGTAAGCGACAGAGTTTTATCATTATGACGTAGGGAAGCAGATTTTAGTGCACTTCAGTAGTTGGTTAGGTGTTGGAAGAAGTTACCAAAAATGTTTTGTCTCGACCCTCAGCCAATCACAAATCCCGAATTATAGTTATGTTTTAAGTAACATCAAAAAGCGCTGTAATTGTACTTTTAAAGGGCTGCTTCCTTTCTTCGACACTATTAGCACTTGAACTGAACTGAAATATTACAACGAAGCCATCCGAGTCTCCCCAAAAATATCAGTTTGAAAATGCAACTTATGGAGCATAATTTTATTCCACCCCCATTGCTGTGGTTTTTTCGGTGTAATGTATAGCCTTTGTTGTCCAGAATAAACGGTGTTCACATCTTTACGAATATTTCAGGTCGAACAATAAAGCTTCGGCTGTAAAGGAACCTACTATGATGGAAGCGTTGAAAAGGCTTTAGTGGAAATTTGCATGCCCTCTCCACAGTCAGCAAATATAATGAATGCCGCCTCGTCTGGGCGGTGACCCTGCATGTTACGGAGTATTTTTCTGGAATTTCTACTTGAACCAGGAACAACAAAAGGCAATAACAATGGCGAGACAGGTTTGGAGCTCCAGATTACCGCTCTTTTTGTTTAAGCTAATGTTAAGATCTCTTAGTCACATCGCAAACAAAACAGATATAATATGAACAAATTTCCAGCAGTTTTTCCCCGAAATGTTTGTCCCCCTGCTCACTTTCGTAAAAACATAAATTCCGCCGGTGCCTACGCTAAAGACAACCTTGGGCATTGCACGGACGGCCTTCAGCTCGTTCGCCCATGAGAAGAGGCAAGAAACAGCTGCTCGGGACAATTTCAAGCAAACTTTTCAAACTCAACCTCCCCATCCAATAGAATCAAAACAATAACATTTAAATCGTCCCCTTTTCGATGCCAACGGAAGAATTTACCGGAACCCATATATTTTGTTTGTTTCACTGGGCTAAATAAGTTTTTTTCGAGAAGGTTTGCTTCACCACTTACAGGAATTCTTTTTAGGTAGCCAAACACCTGTTCGCAACTGTTCCCAAACTATTATGTCGTTTGGTTGGTCGTACCCAGCACGTGCCTAACTCCGCTGTTTATATGGATTTGATATAGAATGTGAAGAGATGACGCTCGTTACCCATCCGTATGCGCAGCACCATTCCTATTTCTTTAAATCAGTCTCCTGGCACTGGCCGAATACTAGGGCCTTTCAGAAGAACTCTCGTAATACCGAGTACTAATTCGATGCAATGAATCTCGGCCCCAGCGTACACCGAAACGTTTCTCCGAATAACAAAATGATTGTTCCTTAGAGTAATATTTCAGCCCAATCGTATCGCACAGCTCAGTGCGCCCCTAATCGTACCATGTGGGTTCAGCCTCAAGGTGGGTACCCACAGCTATTTTTCAATACATCCGCCATACTTTAAAACCCCCTATGCGTCAAATTGTATTAAAAGGTTTTCTTTGTTTTAACAACACCAAAATTAGGGTGTATCGCCCATATTTTTCTTATGTAATGAATATATAATTCACAAACGTCACTTTGAACCAGATAAAGACGTTGAATACGTCGAAGAGTTGGCCTATCAAGATAAAAACAACACCTGTGGTGTCTTTTTGACTTTCAACCATACACCCCTCAGCGAAAAATATTATCACTGTGAGTAATTTTTTACCCATTCTTAAAGTCACGTACAATGGTTGTACATTGTTAAAGCCGACCAGCAGCGAATGCACATCACCACTTACAACAACAGCTATACCGTCGCTCCCGTGTACGCCTGCTGTGCTTATACGTATCTACGGCATCCGGATGTCCTTAAAAACTTTAGGTTACATTTTTTATAAAACTACCTTGTGATAGGGTCGTGCGCGTCAAGCAAATGCTTCCTGAAGATAGGTTGAGAAACCCCCTCAGTACAGGGACAAGTTTTGTATATTTAATGGATGACCTTACTGTGAAAATAGGTAATACTAATATTTGGCAGACGTAAATTGCTGACGCAGCTAGGCAACATCTTCACGAACATCTGTATGAAAGAGCTCGCACACTCCATTGAAATTGACCAGGCTATAGCTGGTGGTAATTACAATGTTCACGATATAGGAATACTCTTACTAAAATATAATTTATACAGCTGATACACCCTGCATGCATATTAAGCAGAAGAAAGTAATCATCATCATCATGCAGGGCAAAGGCCTCTCCCATTATTCTCCAATTACCTCGGTCCTGTGCCAACTGTGACCAATTTATCCCCGCAAACTTCTTAATCTCATGTTCCCATCTAACTTTCTGCCGCCCCCTGCAACGCCTGCCTTCTCTAGGGATCCACTCAGTTACCCTTAATGACCAGCGGTTATCTTGCTTTCGCATTACATGCCCTGCCCACGTCCATTTCTTTTTCTTAATTTTTACTAATATGTCCTTAACACGTGTTTGTTCTCTGACCCACTCCGCTGTCTTCTTGTCCCTTAATGTTACACCTATCATTTTCCGCTTCATTGCACGCTGAGTCGTTCTCAATTTAAGTTGAACCCTCTTAGTGAGCCTCCAAGTTTCTGCCCCGTATGTGAGTACCGGTAAGATGCAGCTGTCACACACTTTCTACTTCAGCGACAATGGTAGTCTGCTATTCATTATCTGAGAATGTCTGCCATATGCACCCCACCCCATTCTTATCCTTCTAATTATCTCTGCCTCATGGTTGGGATCTAGGGTCACAACTTGGCCTAAGTAGATATATTCGCTTACCACTTGCACTGCCTCGCCACCTATCTCTTACCGCTGTGCTGTCTCGAGGTTATTGATCATTACTTTAGTTTTTGCATATTAATTTTTAGGCCCACGGTTCTACTCTGATCGTCCAGTGCGGAAAGCATGCTTTGCAATTCGTCCCCTGAGTTACTTAGCAAGGCAGCGTCATCATCAAATTTGAGGTGACTGAGGTATTCTCCATTAACCCTTACTCCAACCTGTTCCCAATCCAACGTTCTGAATACTTCTTGTAAACACGCTGTGAATAACATTAGAGAGATTGTGTCGCCTTGTCTGACACCCTCCCTTATAGGTATTTTACTGCTCTCCTTATGGAGGATGATGGTAGCTGTGGACCCATTGTAAATATCCCCTAGTACTCTTACATAATGCTAATCTGCCCCCTGGTTCCGTAATGCCTAAATGACAGCTAGGGTTTCGATCGAGTCAAATGCTTTCTCATAATTTATGTAGGCTATATATAGCGGTTCAGTATACTAAGTGCACGTCTCTATCACCTGATTCATCGTGTGAATAAGGTCCATTGTTGAATAACCTTTACGGAACCCTGCTTGTTCTTTAGGTTGACTGAAATCTAAGGCTGCAGAAATTCTGTTAGCGATTACCTTGGTAAGTACCTTGTAGACGACTGACAGTAAGCTCATCGGCCTGTAATTTTTCAAGTGCTTCATGTCGCCTTTCTTATGGATTAGGATAATGTTCGCGTTCTTCCAAGATTCCGGTACACTTGCGGTCATAGGCATTGCGTATACAGGTTTGGCAGTTTTTCAAGTAAAATTTCTCCGCCATCCTTCAAGAGGTCTGCTGTTATCTGATCCTCACCAGGTGCTTTGCCCCCTTTTATTTCTTTCAAAGCCTTCCTTACTTGTTCGATCGTTACTGGTGGGATGTCTATCTCCTGTGAACTACTGTCTCTTGCGGCATTATCCTGGATGTCCCGGCTACTGTACAGGTCCCTATAGAACTCCTGGGCCACTGTGACTATTTTATCCCTATTTGTGATGACATTGCCTTGCTTATCTTTAAGTGCATACATCTGATCTTTCCCCGCGCCAAGACGCCTCTTCACTGCTTTCAGGCTACCTCCGTTCTTTACAGCGTATTCGATCCTCTCCATATTATACTTCCGTATGTCAGCTGTCTTACCCTTATTGATTAACTTCGAGAGTTCGGCTAGTTCTTTTCTGTCAGCTGCGGTAGAGATTGTCATGGTTTGCCGTTTCCTAATTAGATCTTTCGTCTCCTGTGAACGTTTACCAGTATCCTGTCTAGCCATAGTGCCCCCGGCTTCTACTGCACACTCCGTGATAATGTGTGTAAGGTTGTCGCTGGCTTCCTGTGTCGTAAGCTAGGCTTCATCGTTAAGAGCTCAATATCGGTTCTGCAGCGCGATTCTGAATTCTTCTGCTTTACGTCTTACTGTTAGCTCATTTATCGGCTTCTTTCGTACTAGCTTATTGCGAAAGAAAGTACCAGAAACCAATTGGCCATTGTTAGTGCTTCCAAACACTTGCTTGGGTAAGCGTAGCAGCCGCAACATTTCCAAATCTCGTGTGCATGTATTTCAATAATGGGCTTGATGGGAGAGTTAGACCAATCGCATGACAAAACGAGAAATTTATGAACAGTAAAGACATGATTCGTTTTATTGTTGCCTCCGCTAAAAATTGTTTGTGGCGTTCACCATTTTCGAGGTGCATCAAAGACGATAAAACGTATATTTGGAACACGAAATAATGAGTGTTTTTGTAGTTAGCTACATTCAGGCTGTACAAACTTCAGCTACAATGGCTGACAAGCTTCACCTCAAATAATCCGGTTGAGGCTGAATATATATGCTTCTGCTGGACAAACAGAGAATATTTGAGGATAAATGTATAGTGTCATTTAACTGTCATTTAGCCAAAAAATGTGCTTAACCGTCAGTTTTTATAGCCTAGCAGCGCTTGCGTGATTTGCTTAGTTCACAAATCACAAACTAGTGGCAGGCATAAAATATGTGGCTGGTTGTGGAAACAAATTATGGAAGCTATGTTTTCCCGATAGAGGCTAAAAGAAAAAATTAACCTTTGTCGCAAGACCGCCTTTATTAATCAGCCAAACCGTCCATTTGTCGCTACACCCCGTTAAGTTGACGGCACCCAGTTTGTCGACTTTCGTACGTTTTGTCCACCAAGTTCTGCCCTACAGACCTGGCAGACCTGCGACATGAAACATCTACTTGAAGTTTTCAGTTAATTCAGTTTTCTACATCCAGCTAAAGATGTGGGAATTTTCAAATGTTCATGGTGTGGAAAATTTTCGCAAAATTGCAGATGGTTTTAATAAGAAGCTTCCAAAACCGAAGACGTTCCTTCTATGTAGGAGACGTTATTAATAAAAACGAGACATTTCTTTGTAGTTCACAGTATGTAAAATGGCTCCAAGGAAGCCAACTGTTATTACGGGAAGCCTCAATGCGGGAGAAGATTCTTATCTTTAGGAAAGCATGTTTACATCACTGTGACTTTTTCTAAAATGGCCTACCTTGTGTGGTGGGCAAAACCGTTTGACTAAACGCCACATGCCCAAGGACGGTTGTTGTGTAGTGCTTCTTTAAATTTCATCTGTACTAGACAACTTCAATGGACAAGCAACGATCGCTCATGAACCTCTGTGATAAAATGTTTACAAGTGTGCATCTTGTTTTCAACACAAAAGGGCGAGTAACATATGTAGATGTCCCCTTGATTAGTGAGTAAATTTTGTCAACAATAAATGCACCTAACGCGAAATTGAGAGCACTAGCGCGTGCTTTTATTTTATTTCTAATATTTTAAGAGGTAAGAAATAGATGCTAAATCATACGCGTCATCCTGCTAAGCATCTAAATACACTTCCACATCCGAATAATATAAGTGAATAGCGGGAAAATATGGGTCCTCTCTGATCAGTGAAAATAACGCCTTCCCTCTAGGGTTGAGGCTGTACTGCCCTACCACAGGGAACTTCGTCCCCGTCCGAACCTGCAATCGACTGCAAAATGTCTTGCCATTTGTGCGCAATACTCGGGTCACAAATATACAAAATCACTCGAAATTATAAAGTATATCAAAATCGAGAAGCGTCATAAATGGCTACGTACTAGAGCAAGGGTAAAGAATTTTTTTTGCAACTCTGCTGACGCATGAATTAAACTTCAAGGGACCTCTTAAAACGAAACATTGACTGAGATGTTGGGCTAGCCCCTTATCGTATATCGTTGTGAATCACGAATCTGGTTTGCTCATTTATGTTTTATTATTACTGCGCGGTTGTACCGTGCTGTTTTACTGAGTGCCAAGGGAAGCACGTGTTTCATTATTTATTTTTTATGTGGCACGTGTTATCTTCTTTGACAGGGAGAGTGTTTCATACTAACTTGATCAGCCTAGAATAATCTTATTTTATCTGCGTCTAATCATGTTTGATCGACAGTCGTGACAATATCTTTCAGAAGTGCATGAACATAAAAAGGCTACCATTAGGCAGAAACCCCACTTGTCGCTTTTACGCTTATTACATATTTGAACAGCTTTCTTTGCAAATCTACTTCCGCAAATACCAATCAATCAGCGACACTCCTTTTTAAGAAACACGTCACCTAGTTTTCTTAATAGCACATACTGGCTACATTTTTAATAAACCCTGTAAAAACTATTTAATGGGGTTCTTCCGTGTGTTCTTTATAACTCAAAGTGCAGTATAAAAGAACTGCATATGTGTTGAAATGGTTGCTATCCTTTCCCCTTTGTTATGCCCCCTTCCACATATTCCACCGGAAAGCTTCTCCCCTTTGTGTTATTAATGCCTCTCGATCAATCAATCAATTTATTGCCATACATTTTATGGTGGGACACAATAGGAACTACCGTAGCACAGACGCCCACAATACTTTTTCGCAATTTTTATGTAACCGTATAATTTTCTGTCCCCAATTTTTTTAGTACTCAGGGGCAATTAGTATTTTTTGAAACAAATTCTGGCGAAATTGGGCTAAGAACTAAACCGTGACGATGCATGTAATGTGAAGATATGTGCTATTAAAGCACGTATACTCGACTGTTCGAATATCTTGCGTTTTTGCACACAGATTTACCCAACCAGTTGTTTCTTCTGTTTTCAGATAGGTATTACAATTATTCCGCTTGTGAACTCCGTATTAAGGGCAGAAAAGAAGGCCCTACAAACTGCGAAAACTGCAGAGCTGCTTTCAAAGATATATGTGGAGCGGAAAAATATAAGGTGTATGGGACGTCCTGCGTACGTATCGACAAAAAAAATGTAACGGCCGGGGTACATTCCCAATGATCTTTGTACAAACATTTTTGGGATGTTGTTTGGGCAATAAAGCTGACTATTCATGACGATTCTAGTGCACGCCACCTACGCCCGTCGGGGCTGCTTATACTGTTTCTCTCTCTGAGAGATTGCGTGCTGAACAGTTGTTGACCACCACATCGGAATTACCTAACTGTCATGTTAGGTAATTCCGACATGTAATTCCGACATGTTAGGTAATTTTGACACGCAGACCAATGTGTTATTAATATCCTAATAAAACTGAGTTCGTTTGTTATTAATGATATTTTGCTGAATTACGATCTGCAATGCAATAAAAGTCAGTTGAGTAGAATTCTAACGGAATATAAATCGAAGCTAAATATAGTTGTTTTGCAAAGCAGTCGATCAATCACAAACCATTGTCCCGTATAAACGAGCGCCTTTTATAATTGAATATAAGACGCTGCTGTCCAAAAATCACTTATGGCAACGCAGCTTGACCAAATAGTACGAAGCCCGGAAGTCCTCATTCTAATGAAGATATGCGAATGCATCTCTCATGTCGCAGACTCCTTTGGCTGGCTGATTAGTGCTTTTCCATTGGCTAATACAGCAGCCAGAGTGCGAAGCTCGGCTGGAGGTCGCGGCGCAGTGCGGAGGCACGCGACGTTTTGATCGCCGTTGTATTATTGTTCGATGTTCTACTTGGCTCTACTCTTGCCTAGACATGAAGGCATGAGATATTTGGCGTTTTGTTTTTGTGACGCGGCTTGTGCTTGATGCGGATTTTCACGCACCAGCATATTTTGGTCATGCATAGCCCCTATGGAGACAAGTAAGGCGGTCGCCTTTTTATCAGTACATCGTCATCATCATCATCATCATCATCATCATCATCATCATCATCATATTTTAATGGCACGCTCTCTAGGGATAGGGGAAACAATCTGTGTACAAGCGAGAAGAAAATCGTGTTAAACGTGGGGTACGTTTGCCTGAAAGAAACAGAGCGAGGAGTGCTAACCCACAAGAGGAAAAGGGATGTCAGAATCTTTTTCCGCGAAGTGCGCCATGGCTACTTTTTTGTGGCGTAATTGGCAAACTACATGGGAAAAGTGAGTAGTTTCGCAGCGCATCGCGCGATAACACGAAGAAGGGCGCAGCGAGAAACAGGTAGAAATCTTACATCGCAGCTACATCAGTCACGCTGCGGTGAGATGATCGTCAGCCCCAGCCGCCGAATCTCACCGTACACGTCGGGCCAGCGCGATGTCACAGGAATCAGAACGGGGCCGCAACGAAGAGCGCACACGTCAACATTGCGCCAATACGGCGCTTCGGTATCAACTGCGGGAAGGCGACGCTGTCCTCAAGAGATGGCGAGGACGACGCGGTCATTAACAAATACGCCTAAAATGTAATTTATATTTAGTCTTAATGTCCCAACGTTGTGTCGCATACGCCGCTTCTCTGGTCGACCATCTCCACAGTACGGAATGGTCGATGAGTTTCCTGTCCAATACAGGACGAAAGCGCTTCGTAGATTAGGAAGATTCGGATGAGTACTTTAGGCGTGACAGAATACGCTTCGAGATATGAGAGTTCTGTTTTTCTCCTTAACCCTGCCTAACATACCTGTAGTTATCTATTGCAGCCTCGCATAATGCCATGTGAGGTTATTCGCGTCAAACGAGGCCGTAGTTTACACCCTGGAATATAACGGTGGCGAGGTCCTCGGCTGAATTTTAAAGGTATTCAGCGGCAGGCTTCAGTGCAGTCACCATAGACGGACGAAGTGCACAGATTACGTTGAATGTACAGAGCACCAGTCTCAAAAAACTGAAACTATTCCCCTTGCGATGGCGGTTCGCCAAAGAAGCTGAATCGCGGAATATTACACTTCATCTTCGGTCTGCATTTTACAGATATTACGCCAGTAAACGTCTTCTTCCTCTCCCAAGCCAGGGCATACGGACACATACGCACACCTTGTGCCCTTTCGGTGTACTGTGCGCCACCCCTTCGCGTGCGCGCATGATTGCACACACTATACCAGCCTAACCGTTGAATTAAAACCATGCAGCTCTCTGTATATCAAAAAGAAACAACGCAGACATTTGCATCAGGACGCCATAATGTCTCAACTTTACACCACGAAACCACGTTGAACGCTGGCAGCTGCGAAACCCTGATGATGATCGATACACCCCCAAAATCAAAAACTGGTATTTAGACTACAGCGATGGGAGTTACCGCCCATAGGCTCAAAACTACCACTGTATCCTAGCCATCAATCGCTCCACGGTGATACCAAGTCACTGCGTAAAAGAGAACGTATCTAGAGAACGGGTTTATTTTATATTTCACAATAAAAGACACCTCACATTCACAAGAATTATACAAGGCATCGTTCCTATCATAGAGCGTTTTATTGGCAACACATTGCCAATGAATTGCCAACTGTATTCGCAATATGGCAGTGTCAACCTGTGGGTTTCCAAAGCCGCAAGTTAGAACATACGGAGCAGGCAACAGGTGATAATGTGTAACAGGTATACAAGGCAGACCGCATTAGCTGTAGGTCAGCGGACAATTATAACGCTGAGCACTGCAGCATTTTTATCCCGAGTCTAAACATGAAGAAGCTGTAAAGCAGTAACACAGGTACACAACTTCCACGCCCATGCAGGATTATTTTGTTTTAAAGTGCCTCCACAGCTCACCAATTTAGCGTTTTTTTTAAATTACCCTTCATAAAAAAACTTTAAAACGTGAATAAAACATGCACAATGGTGGTTTATTACACGATGTTACAGCCCTTAGGCTTCTATTTGTTACTCTAAGAGAGTAGGTAGAAATGGAAAGAAAAAACTAATGCCATCGGATAGCTGTATTCAGACGAAACACGTGACCTGGAAGCTAGGCGACGAGCGGCAGTCAAAACAGCGCTCAAGCCATCTTTGTGTCCGATTTTTGGTGGTTAAGTGATCTGAACGTTGGTACACTTTACCTAGTTGAACATCCCGCCCTCATTCATAGCAACAATCCAACAAAATTATCCAATTTGCCCATCGAGCCTCGCCGGCCTTCGCCGATGCGCACGGGCACCAGCGAAGGCCAATACGAGAAAAGCTTCTAAAAGGCCAAACATGCGTAATGACTTCACGCCGGCCAACATGGCCGCACCCAGGGCAACGCGCTGTAAACCGTTTGTAAGCACTCCAATTACGTGATGCCTGCCGCCGTTTTGCAAAAACACATCCGCTACTGCCAGATACGCGGGAAGCAGTACAGCCATTGCAACCTCATAGTCGGACCAGCATCAGTCACCCATAAAGCATCCGCACTTAAAAAAAAGACGTCGTAACGCTCGCGTTCACTGCATACTTAAGAAATAAATCTTGATCCCCTAGCGAGTGAGGGAATAATTGATTCGCATAGAAAGTGGAAAGAAAGTCGTGTGGGGATATTCTGAACGTATCTCTAAGCTCAGCAGCATATAACCCAGTCCAAAAGAAGGGGAGACCCTCCTGAAACGCTCCGTACATACGGAATTATGGGAATACGGAGTACATTCCTAGCATGACACAAAGCCGCCACAAATAGAGAAATATTTTTTAGAATCACATGAAAATGAAACAGTGCATGCCTATTGAAACATTTGACACCGGTTTTAAGTCTCTATGATCAATAGAACCGCGAAATCATTGTCCGTATGAATTCCGTATATACGGAATATACGGAAATTATACGGAGAGCGCTTTTGCCTATTATTGAAGATAAAAACACAAAAAAGTGCCAAACGTTCATATTGTGCGAACTCATATCATTCCCGAGCTTGTAGGACTAATATCTACATTCATCACTCTTGGGGGCGTAACACTCCGTATGAACTCCGTATTCCCATAATTCCGTATGTACAGAACTTTTCAGTAGGGGAGGGTGGACGGAAAGGATATAGGGTGAGAACAAAGAAGAACAGAGAAAGAGGGAAAGAAAAAAATTCCACCATCCACCCACGTGGAAACACTGAGCGGATAAAAAGCCGTGTAATCTAGATCAGCTACTCGCCGCTGGCGTTTCAAAGCGGCTCCTCGTTCTCGAAGCGAGGAATCCGCTGCTCGGCGCGGCCGTTTACGTTCGGCGTCGCGAGCTCTCCTCTGTGCAGCCTTGTCTTCGGATATGCTCGTGGTTCTGACAGTGTGCTGGCTGGCGCTAGATGAAGGTGTGCCAGCCAGCTCACTGACAGAATCGTTGGCGTCCATTCCCAGTCATCGGACAGCGCAGTACCGAAGAAGCAACTGAGCGGAGCGCTGACCGGATGTATTTTCAGAGCAGAGGGAGTGGAGAGGAGGAGCAACGCGCATGTGCGTGATTGGACAGCGGGTGTGGAGAGGGGAGACGAGGAGCAGCGCGCGTAGCGCACAGGTGGTGTGGAGAGAAGGAGCAGCGCGCGCTAGCGCACAGGTGGTGTGGAGAGGGGGAGGGGAGAGAGTGGTGCTATCACAGGTGGTGTGGAGAGTAGGAGAGGTGCGAACGCCGGAGGCTGGACGACGGAGGGTCGACAAAGAGATGCTTTGCATCTAAAAAAGAGAGAAAGAGTGCAGTGCTACAGCAATAGTGCAACTGGCCTTTCCCATACAATAGCGCAACTCACTTTCCCATACAACCCTAGCCGTCACCATCGCCAACGGCCCCATATACACCAAAGCCACATACCTAGGGATATGTAAGCTATGGCAATAGTTTTCGCAACGCATACGCAAACGTCCGACTACCTCACGATTATCACCGTCTCACAGGAAGCCTGTCGAACAGACCTCCTGGGCAGAATTTCTCTACCTGCCCCTAAGCTTCTACAAGCCCCAGCATCCCCTAATGACATCACCATCCTCTCAACCGCAGGTCACGCCTCCATCTTGCTCAACGAAGCAGCCCACGCCGCGTCCTTCGAACCGCACTACTGGGCTTTTCCGCTGAGGCCACCACGACAAACACAGGGTATTCCCATGAGGCCACCACCACCGGCCACCAGGGCAGACACCACGAAAAACTTGGCCACCACAACGAGCGCGCCATACCCATTACCAACTACCTGCCCTGATACGTTATCGCACTACCTGCACACAAGACAAAAATACCGTCTTCCACGCCCTAAACTCATCAACAAACAATCCCACATTTGGTGATTTCTCCTAGTAGATACTATAACGACACCACCACGTCTCACATCTACCCCAGCCGTTTCATCCACTGCCCTGATTCCCACGCCCCATTCACTATCACCTCCTTATTATTCTGCCCACACCATTTTCGCAATGGGAATGCGCACAGACCAGCTCAGACCTGCAGGACCAGCAAAGCCTGAACCAGCGGCCACCCGAGTAGCGAAAGCACGAGCGAACCTCTACTAAGAAGCCCACACGTACACTTTAAGTGTAGAAGATAAAAGTTTATTCCTCCTCCTCTTCTGGCCATACGTTACTCTCTCTAAGGTAATGTTATTTAACCTAACCTAACCTAACAAATCTTAACGAAAAGAAAGCAATCACTTTAAACAATGGAAACAAACCTAACCAAGAAAGGTGTAATTTCTAGCAAAGGTGGACAAAATAAAGTACGCAACAGCCCACCGCAAGCCACCACCCTTCCTATTTGGAGCTTAAGACAAAACTTCACCCCACTGACATACGCCACCCTTGCGCCAGCTTATCATAAAAAAACACCCGCATTTCCCCGAAGGGGAGCATGGTGAAGTGCGAATGCACGGGTGATGCTGTGAGGGGGAGTTATGTTGAACTGTGTTGGCATTCGCCCGTTAGTTGCATTTAGCACCCCCGCGTGATCAAGTGGGGATTCACACACCCCGTTAGTCGTTCTCTGGAAATCTTGGTGGATTAAAGTGTATGTTCGAGGAGATCACACACACACGCAAGTAAAGTGAAACGACAGTATTCTTTATTCAGCACTTGTTGGTGTTGTCGTTGTAGTTGACGGTCATTATGACCGCCTTGTGGTCACTGAATTGTACGGTCAAGAGTTGTTGCAAGACCACGCGTATGATACAGTTCCTCGCAAAGGCAAGGTCGATGTAGCTGCCGTTGATGGTGGTGGGAGCCTCTAGCGGTAGGCACGTCATGGAGTGGTTGGCGAGCATGTATTCCATCAACCACTCGCCGCCCTTTCGCACGTCCACGTTAAAGTCCCCAACAACCACGACCGGGTCTGAGGGCTTTACGCGCCTGGCCACACTCTCCATCGCCACGTCCACGTATTCGACGACGTCGTCGCGCGAGATGTTTGGCGCGAGGTAGAGGGTGACGACCACGATTCCGTCGCCCGAGTACGCGTCGGTGTAGACGGCACTGTACGGCGACTCGTTCCTGACCGGCGAGGTGGACACGGCGTGCGACACGAGGTTCGCGTAGACGTGACCGACGAGGTAGACGCCGCAGTACTTGCCCCGACTTCCGCTCCTGGCGAAGCAGCAGTCGTCGATGGGGAAGTGGGAATGCACGGGTGATGCGAAAGAATTCTTCTTGGCCAATCGCCCTAAGTGGGTATGTGCTAAAGAAATTAGGAACTCTTCTTGGCCAATCGCCCTAAGTGGGTATGTGGTGCGGACGGACGGACGGCGCTGGACGCGTGATTCAGGGTCGCTTAAGAAGTGCATTCGCACTTAAAATTCGAATGTTGTTGGGCGTCACACTAGCCACGGCTTCAGCGGTGAGCCGGAACACCGTTGTACGGAGCTCTAGAGTGGGGTTTTACAATTACAAGACAAATTTGCTCTCAGTCATTCCGCGCGACTTTGCTCCACAGCACGCCAGTTCTTATGTTGTTCTATAGTGAGGAAAGTACAGGTTCCTTTCGCATGCGCCGTCCACTCTTTGAAGCCATGGGACACAAGAAATGGTAAATCTAGTTGCAGTGCCTGCGCCATGCCACACTGGACATTTTCTTCAGAGTCGGAATCCGCAGGTTAGCCTCACCCACCTGCCCATTTTCCACTGCGCTAACGCCCTAACACCCACCACTATCGCAACCTTCACCTTACCATGCCTCAGTCTTGCCGTCGACTAAAAAAGGTGGAAATTTCATACGGCCTCGTTTACAAACACCAATTACAACGCTCCCAACCTACACTTTATTTTTCCTACCCAGTACAACATCAACTGTCATTGTGGCCCTTATCTAAAACGAACTGCGCTAAAACTTTTGACCTCGCTAAAAGCTAACTTCGGGCAGTGTGCCTAAAACGACGTCAAAACATAAAACATGAAAGCGAAAATACGCGTATACATAAAGGAAACACCTTCAAAATCAGCTACTTTAAAAGCGAAACAGAGAAGAGCGCGGCCAATATGGCCAGGCATAAGTGACGTTGCTGCCACCGAACGAGCGGCCGGCCGGCCAGAACGAACCGCATCGCTTCGTCCTCCTAGCAGCCCTGGGAGAAGCGCGCTGAGACGAGCTCGACAGGTTCTCCTGGCTGGCCGGAGGACCAAGCACTATCCAGCGGTCCACAGTGTAATTTACGTTCCATGGCTGTTTGCGCCACCCGCCGGCAGGTGGAACGTCGTCTGTTACGGAACTATTTTAGACATTTCCATCTGATTAACAAAACATTTCACAGCGCTACCAGTCCTGTCCGAGTTGGCTTGGTGATGTAGGCTGTATGTGCAAGCTAAACTTAGCCTAGGGAAAATTTGAGTGTGTTGGTATTCACAACTTTACACCTGCCAAATGGTTAGGTCTGTTTAGAACACCTCATCGCTTACCGATAATCCCAATCCATCCTATGAGCAGTAAAAGGGCCTGCTGGCAAGCTCCCATCACGCTGACCAAATCTTGCTGCTCACCCATGCTAGAACTTCCGCCAAGGACCGACAGTACCAGGACTGAAGCCAACCCACCCTACTTCATCGAGTGACGTCTCAACCACCACCGTTTCCTGGAATAAAATTTTATTCTCGCTCTCTCATCAGATGATCAAGTAATTCTCGAACGGCACTCATGCAACAAGATAAATTCAGTATCCTATGTGTGCAAAACAAACAAGTTTCATGTCTAAACCAGCCGAAGTCCTCAACGCAAGTTTGAATTTATGAAATACGGGTAAATGCAAAAAGGTGAACTGTGGGGCTTGTTGGTACGTTTTAGCGTTTACAAACAGCGGTAAAGGCGGGACTAAAGAACAAACAGAGTCCACGGGCGCCCGCGCCATCGGTTCATTCCTTTGTTCCGTCTTCCGCTCTGTTTAAAGGGTAAATGCACTCACTGTCCTCTTGGTGTAGCAATAGCCAGCTATGAATGCGTCCGGTGCAATACCACTTTTTTATTCCCCTATCTTCATCTGGGTGTCCAAGCACTTGTTTCTGTAGGCTGATGTTACTTTTACCATTCCGCCTAATTGGTGTCCAAGGTCTATATTTCAGCCATTGACATGCAGCTGTTTCAACCATTGATACTAATGGGTGACTTCAAACCGAACGAAAGATAGGGTTTAAACCCGTACTTTATTGACAGGGTAACAAGCTGTTCACTAGTTCTGCATGCTTCTCAACAAGTCTTGACCAACCCTACTTATAGGCCTGTTTGGCTTCGAACTACTAGCGTACGCAAGTTGTGCCTGTTCATCTCTTTTAGGATTTCATTACCTAAGCTGCGGTACTATTACCTGCATTGCTACCAAAAGTAATTGTGGCTTCTTTATATTAAACCAGAAGCCCGCGGCGAAATCTTCTGAATGGAGTTCCTGAACAATAATTATGCTCTCCCTGAATTCAGCACAGCAGATGATGTCGTCCTGAAGTTTCATTTTTTTTATTTGTTTTTATTCTAACCAATGCTAACGAAAGCCACCTTAAGACAGGCAGGATGTGTAAAATTTAGAGCAGGCTGCGTCTCCTTTTGTGGCACTAATCGTGGACGGGAACCTGCCAACCTGATCACGAAGCATTCACATGCCCTAAACTTTTGTATCTGTTCTCGAAAAGCTCCTTTACTATTTTCTATTTTTTTCTTCTTAATGTTTACAATACTGTGGTGGTGTACACTAACTCAAACGCTTTGTTGTATTCTATAATGTATATGTGCCGCGGTATTCTACAGATGGTAGACCGGACGAGACGCCAGTCGTTTGCATAACTCAGACCTCCAGAGAAGGGACATTTATTAATTTGTATCATAAGTCTTCTTCAGCCAGTTTGAAGGCTTGACCTTCGATTTTTGAAAAGAAACCCCAGTAATTTATCTCCATCATTTTGGATTACGCGCTGGTGGCACGAATATGATTAATTGGTGGGTGTGTCACTTTCATAAAATTGGGCAAGTATTCCACGTCGGTGGTAAGCTAGTGCGCGCTTAAGTGGTCAACTATGACGCTTTTTGGTACAACGCTTTACTTTTACGGCAGCATTTATTCCCGTAACTGATATCGTTGATCCGTATGAAATTATTAAACTTTATATGTTTTATTACCGCGGAGAAATCTTAAGACGACGTTTTCCCAGGTTATATGTTTGAAAACCCCAAAGACATTCGAGCTGCGAACATTCGGGAGCATTCGGCAGGAAGGATTCACTGCATCAACGGAGAAGTAATCACATGAAGGAAATAAAAATGGCTCCCATAAAACGTTCACGGTTAAGAAAGGTGAACATCCGACAATATTCAAGCGTTCTGAGTGTGTTTGCGATTCGGCATGACCGCAAGGAGCTGTAAGGATCTTTTGGGGATTTTATTGGTTACCCAGTTGTAGTAGAAACACTCCAATGTAAAAAAACTTCCCACATCACATCGCATCATAGGACACTGGCAAAGCCTCTAGGGTGCACTTCATCCCAAGAAAGTTTAAAACAATTCCTCGGGGCAATTGATTGATTGTAGGGTTTAACGCGCCGACGCAACGCAGGCGATGAGGCGCGCCGTAGTGGAGGGCTCCGGATTAATTCGGACCACCTGGGGATCTCTAACGTGCGCCGAAATCTCGTACACACGGGCGTTTTTGCATTTCGCCTCCATCAGAAAAGCGGCCGCCGCGGCCGGGAATCGAACCCGCGACCTCGTGCTCAGCAGCGCAACGCCTTAGCCACTGAGCCACCGCGGCGGGTTCCTCGGGGCAATCAAGTGTGGTAACGGGATTGAAGGCGAATATCTGGAGATATTTATCACCTACTTCTTTTCAATAAATCGTATTTCCGTCATTTCATTTCATTGGTTTGTTTTTCTCTTGGCCCGATTTATTTCAACAAGCTTCTTTTCCGCTGCATCATGTACGCTTCCCTTCCTCCGCTTTCGCTTCTTCGTCTTGCGCCGTGAATTGCGTCACTATGAACCAAGTAGTCCAACTTACCCATCTGTTACGTCCGGAACGAAGCTCGATATTCTGTTTATACATACTATGGTGATCACATTTAGTGGCAGCACGGGAGCTTTGTAACGGCGCTGCGCGGGAACAGCGAGCATGCGCTTTGTCGGTGTAGGCAGAGTACAGAGTTCATCGCGCGCATCGCGTCATCCGGCAGCAGCCCGTCGTCTGCTACTTGCGTGCTGCCGGCGAAACAAGCAGCTTACATTGTCAATGGCCGTTAACCGCAATATTAGGCTAAGTTCAGACTAACCCACAAAAGACATACCGTGAATTATGGACGTAAAAAAATGGCGTCGCGAAGTTCGGTTGGCTGAGAGGTGGGATGGAGTCATTTTGTAACGTTATTACGAAAGTTGCGGCAACAGTTTGAAGCCGGCTTTATTTACGGCGCCGATAAAGAAGTTTAGTATTTTTATAGCGCAACTGTTTAGGCCGACAGAAATACGACCGTCGTACCCACAAACCCCGAAGCCTATAGAAACATGTGGCTAGAGAGGTCCCTGGAATCGAACTCCGGACCTTCACGCCGTGGAAGAGACAAACTAATTACTGGGAAACCCCATAGGCCCGATGTGTGCTGGTTAGCAGCGGTGGATGACAAAACATTACTGCCACCTCCCCTCGCGGGAACCCTTGTGTAGATGCGACGCATAGGGGGTTCCGTTGTTGTTTCCGTTAGGTTGATTCTCCCATCGCGTGAAACGTGCCGTGAACCCCCTGCCGCGGCTATGACGCAACGTGGCGCAGCTATGACGCTACACAATCCACTTTAATCCAATCCAATCCAAATCCAATCCACGCCAAGCCAATTCAATGACCCTCGCGAGAGAGTGTTCGCTATCGGAGAGGAGAGGGGGTGAACAGCGGAGAGCGCAGCTCGCGCGGCGAGGAGAATGGAGGAGGGGTGTGGACGGACAACAACAACGCGGTATGGAGGGACAAGGCGAGTGAATGAGATGCAGTCGCATCTAAAACATGTGCAGCCAATTGAAAAAATTCTCTCCACCTTCCCGCGAGGGGAACCCTGGGGTGATGCAAGGCATCTCACGGGGTTCAATTCGCGTTTCCGTTATGTCGGTTACCCAAATGTGGTTGAAGTGTAGCGAACCTTAAATGATGCTCAATCACACGCAGATTCGCTGGCTTCGCTGGTGCTAGCATTTTTGTTATCACATTGGCTGGAGCTGGTTACGGTTGCGTCAGCCAACGTGCTAGCAGGCATGTTAGTGTCCATTTGAACTCATCGGAACAGCAGGTGGAGCAGCAGGCGGAGCAGCAGCAGCGAGAGCGACTGACGGAGCGACTGAGAAGCGCGCCGCAGATACCGCGGTTATGTAGCCGCTCCGCGAGAAAGAGTGATGAGAGAGAGACGCGCATGCGCGCTAACCCACATCTGGCATGGCGAGGAGAACGAGAGAGAGTGTAGCATACGCGCGCTAACGACGCGCTGACGCACAGCTGGCATGGCGAGGAGAACACGCTAACGCAGTTGGCAGGCGAGGGGAAAGGAGGAGGGTTGCGGACGCATGCACGCCGGATGGAAGGACAGGCCGAGTGTAAGAGATGCCTTGCATCTAAAAAAAACGCTTCCCGTGGTCCGAACGTAACCTGGGTGCCTCGCATTATGAAACTGGCGTCCATACTATTCAGCTATTTTTTTTTACAGCATGGAAATTTTAGGCACACTCACGATCCACCATAAAGACTAAGAGACCGTACAATACAAGAGCTAACAGAATCGGGGGAGAAGCACATATGCAAAACTACCGTCCGCACTTTTCAAAAGTCAGGCAAGCACAGACACGCAATCAAAATATTCAAGGAGTCTGGTGGATCATTCTGCGCCACAAAACCCTCCTGACTATCGCAGCCAGTTAACAGAAAAATGTACTTAGTTCATGGGGGGCTAACGCATGCCAGGCAGTCATGTGGCACTGCCACAAAATGTATAAACCCCGAACTATCACAAAAACTTCATAAGGCCCCTATCAACATCAAGAAGAGCCGTGAAACGAATTGTGTACGAAGGAACACCAATGTCCTTCTTGACAGTCAGCTACAAAACCTCCCATAAGAACACTGTGTCACGGCACAACACAAAAACAGTGATCAATTGTCCCTGGTTGATTGCATAGGCCGCAAGTGCCCGACCAAAGAATCGGCGTTTCCCTTTCGCTCAGCGATGTTTTAACAGGGCGTGTGGAACACCGAAGCTTGAAAAAAAAAAAAACGTTTCCGCATTTGGTGCAACATTCACACACATTACTGCTTTTAAAACATTGCTTTTGCGGTTACCTAAGGAAGGCTGGCAATAAATATGCACAGGGCATAGACTCTCGATTAGAGTGCTTATCATAGTTTTCCTTGGTATGATCAACAAATATTCCAAGGAATACCGCACGGAAATAAAGTTACAAGTTTCCACGACATCCCTCAAAACTCCCCACGGAGAAGAACTTGGCCCGCACATATGAGCGAAAAAGGCAAAAGTAAACGTATGCGCTGTTGAAGTACATTTAGTAAAAGCGGGTGATCAACGCATTTATAGAACGAAAAGGGCGACACTAGGTGGTGTATAAACAAACGCATGAGCCCGACACCCCCAGCTTTTGAAGAAAGACACAAGTTGTCTCTGCGCATAGGTTCCCATTGAGAACCTCACACAAATGTAGCAAATACTCTATGTAGAGCCTGAACTTCTGATAGCGTACAGTGAAGCACTTACAGCACATAAAGAAACTTTGTGGCAATAAAGGCATTACACACTTGCGCTCGTGCAAGCACAGGGAGGTCTCGCCCTTTCCATGACTTCGATGTGCGCTTACCTTGCGTGAGTGCTGACGACAAATGAGGCACAGTGCTCCGCATATGATGCAAAGGCACGCCTAGGTACTGAAGTGGGGCTCTATCCCAAATAATACCAGCCACTCTGAATGGTTTTGTGCCCCACTGACCGGTCCAAAATCTTTTAGTTTCTCCATGTTAACATCAGCTCCAGACACATCACAGAACCGCTTAGTCACAGTAAGTGCTTCCTGCACGCTCGTTTTGTCAGCTAGATACCGTATATCATCTGCATAAGCAAACACTTTAAAGGGGTCGTGCAGCAATTACCACCGACTACTCGTAATATATTTTGGAATAATGTCTATTGTCCCATCAATGTCCTCCCGCAAGAATAATAAAAATCCACTGTGTATCACCCAAGCTACGCGCGATAAAAAATCACGCATAATCGTTCCCTGTCAACTCTAGCGCGGACTACGACACGAAACCTCTGCTTTGTGTGCTGGATAGGGGGTAGGCCCGTGGCGTTCGCTTCGGCGGTCGTCAATAGATCACAAGCCGGGAAAGTTTTCTCTTTTTCTCCGCAACGTGGAGGGGTCTATTTGCGGTCTGGTGCAACAAATAAGCAGGCATTGCTGCCAGCTTGCAAGCAAGCAGGCGCTCAGGCTAGTAGGGTATTTTAACACGAAAGTGTTTTATGCCTGGATCCACTAAGATCTGACTGACTTCATCTCCATCACAGAAATGGCATCTTCATAAAAACGCGGCTGCGCCAGGATCCGAGCGGGTTGCTCCGTCGCCGCAACGGGAGGTGCGTGGCGCTTTACCGACTGCGCTACGACGTGAAGCGCAGGCTCCCATATGAACGCGCCATATCTTTCGTATAACCTCCTCTATTTCGATGATGCTGCTGTCTATGAGAGGTAACTCAAAGCAGTGCATTACGATGCTAATGAGCGCCGACAGTTGGCTCCAGCTGAGCTTGTTGCAACGCAACCGTCTGGCGTATACTCCACAGAGCAATGACGCAGTGGTCGCACATTTTCGAAAGCGACGCGCCAGCAGGTTGTCGCTCGCAGAGCTCCCCCACAAGACAGCCCCGCAAATCATGCTCTGTCGCTGCAGCGGACAGCGAGTTCACCAACGATTCGCTGTCAACCCCTTTGGTTTAGTCCGCATGGTTTGCGAGCGCTTGTTGTTTCATTCGAGTTTACGCAGTGCTCCGTCGTAAGCAATCCAGTGGTTAACGTTGATAAGTCTTACGGTGTCATACCGACAAATGATAAATAGCCATGTGCAATTAATATCTACGCAGAATAACCATTCAGCTGATCCTGTGAAGGCACAGTTCACTTGCGTGTTTTACCGCTTTCTGGGAAAAAGGAATCAACCGCATTTTTTTAAGCAATAAATGTTTGTTGCCGTGTGGTCTTGTTGATCGTCACTCCAACTCCACAGGTCAGCAATACACAAAAGAAATGCCAAAACTCTTCAGAATGTACCGGCTGAGAAGAGGCGGCGGACGACGGCGGATCGTCCTGAAATGACGTAAATACCGCGGTGCTGGTGGTGCATAATTAGGGAAATTAAAGTGAGCATGGATAAGTTTTTTCACGTCTTTCACCACGATTTACGTGCATACTGCTTCACGTGCATGTATAATATTTGGCTCAGGTATTCCTGGCAGTGTAATCTAAACGTCGCGCAGGTTTATTTGACTGCTCAGGGGTGTTGCGATGTCTCTTTAACCTCGCATGATTGTAAGAAAAAAACACCGCACTCACTGGATCTGCTGAAGACCAAGACCACGAAAAAAAAAGTATTTGAGGAGGAGAATCTGGTGGGGTTGGACAGCGTTGGTGTCGGCGCGTTAATGTCAGTGTCTGGCGAGGAGGAAATGTAGCTTGGTGAGCAGCAGAACAGATTGCGCATCAAGCGCGTTGCCATAGTTTACGTGCTCTTCTACGGACGCGACGCGCGAAATTCTTAATATCATCGAATACATTGTAAATTTCTTTGTGTAAAATGAATATTCAGAAGTGCCGGACATTTTAGCAGCAAGTATTTGTAAATACTTCCCTATTTACATGCCGTACCGCGCTTGAAACGAAGTACTAGAAAGTATCCCCAAGCAGACGACGTCTGCCGACGCTGCCTTCTCGCGACGAGCGGTTCACTCTCACCTCTCGCAGGATTTCAGATTTGCGCGAGCTTTTAATTTTAAACAAAGCCAAGCGTTTTCCATCTGTGCTTTCCGAGGTTGGGGCGGAAATGTGCCGTTCCGAACAGAATATACCGCAAAGAGAAAGCCCTTACCTTTAAAGTTCCCAGTGACCTGGTACGGTTGGAAGTGTGGGCTCGTGCTATTTCCAGAAAATATCGGGAGCTCACGTCTAGTGGCTATGTCTGCGTACAGCACTTCTCGAAGAGCGACATAGAGAGCCGGCGGTATTACGGCAAGCTTGATGGCGAAGTCATTCTAGACAAACCTAAACGGCCTGTCCAGTTACCAGACGCCGTGCCCTCAATATTTCTGAGCTGTTCAAGCTACTTGCCTTCTATTCGCAAAAACAGAAAGCCAGCGTAGCCGGCAGCCGGCTATGCACTCACTGACCTTGAACCGGTGAGTTTCGGTAATCACGCCGCGTGCGTTTTCCCTTTGGCGCCTCGCGACAGAGCGCGCGTCGGTGCCGTGCCCGGCGCATTGACTTTATCACGCTGCCGCAGCAAGCCCTGTTGTGCCTTCTCAATAATTCTTGCTCCTTGATGAAGACAGAGAGGCTTGAGGTACAATACAAACTGCAAGGGTGACCGGAGGCAGCCTTGTTGGACAGACGACTTGATCGCAATCGGCTTAAACAAGATAAGATTGACGATAAGCTGGGTGGTGCAAGGTAATAGCAAAGCTTGATGCACTTATACAACCGACCACCTAGGTTGATCGCTGCCAGAAGTGCGAATACGAAATCGTGAGAAACCTATTAAAAGATTACGCTGGGCCAATGTCTATTAGGGCCACCTTGTCACCCGAATCATACACGCACTCCAAGACGAAACGAGCAATATGTACATTTGTTTTATTATTTCTTTCAAGAACACTAAACTAGAGATTACAAGCAGCAGGGGCCTAAAAACCATTTTTGCTAACCATTCTTATTCAATGTTTTAGAGGGAAATTGGTCGATAACCCTCTGCAGACCTTAGAGTTTGCGTCCGCAGTTTTCGGATTAGCGCCGTATGCCCTGAGTAAAATCATTGCTGCAAGGTGTTAGGATTTTAGACGGCCGTAAATATGTCTAAGAGAACTGGATTAAGGATACCGGAAAATTTCTGATATGACTAACCCCCAAGACCATCCGACCCTATGGCCTTATTATTCTTAAGTGCAGATATGGCATCCTTAACTTATTCTAGTGCAATAGACCGTGACATGATCATGTGCTCATCATTTGTAAGCCTGGAAAGTGAGTAAATGCGGTAATAGAACTTTACATCACGATCAGAAATACTGCACCCCCTGAATAACGTGCTGTATGGTTGTGGGAAGCACTGGCAATTTCATTTGCTTCAGCATACCTATTATTTTATAGTAAATTTCAATTATCTCCTTTGCAAGTGCCGATTGGCGCTCGTCACTAAGAACGCAGAGAAGGATAGCTATCAAAAACCATTTTCGTTCTAAACCGAATGAAAGCCCCAGTATATTTTTCGGCAACATGTTGGCGCAATCGTCTTTACCAATCCCAATTTCTTCCAAACTTTATCCTGCATTGAATGCTTCAGTTCGTGAAGTGCCAGTAATCTACGGGAAAGTTTCCGCGCATGAAAGTTTTTGAACGAAAGCCGAGCTGAGTCTTTTATTGCGTTATTCTTAACTTCACGTTTAAAGAGATTCCATTTCAAGTGGCGCTCGTCACAAAGACAACGGCGACAAAAAAGACAGCGATCAAAATACCTTTCAGTTGTTGACCGAATTAGACACCACTTATTTTTCGGTACCATATACTCGCAAGTATCCTTTACCAACCCCAATTTCTTCCAAGCTTGATAGCCTTTCACCGACCCGCTGAGGTCGGGGCTGTTTCCGTACCTCTCATCATTTACCAAGAATCCACCCAATACTACGGAACAATGAAACAGGTCTTCCCCAGTCGTCACACGTTTTTGACCAGAAGCAAGGAAATCACACAGACAAATTCAAGGACGCACTTTTCCCTTGCCTGTCCGTATGAATTTACTCTTTCCCACACCGTCGCACTCTGATAAATGTAAATTCTACTAGGAACAACGAACTATGACACACATATTTGACTGCCCAAAAAACTCAGACCTCCCGCCCTTGAACCCGTCCCTTTCCATTGACCAGTAGATAGAGTGCTGTCCAGCTGTTGACCTGAGGACCTGCTCCTGCTTGTGACTAAGGCTACGGGAGACTGAACAGCACATGGGCTACTGGACCGAGGAACCACCCTCGCATTATTGTGTAATAAAGTTGTCTCTCTCTATATATATCGTACTGTGCACGTTTTGTATTCAATACTAATGGAAAGACGTTTCATTCCGCTAGTTGGGCAGTCGGGCAAACAAAATTTCAGATGCTCGTTCGGCCACATGAGTGTCGCTTCAGCTTCGGTTCGACAGATAGTGCCACAATAGTTAGCGTGCCGCAAAGCGAAACCGCATACGCGCTCCACTAAAACTCTTTGCACGGTGGCGACTTAGCGTGCTGCAGACATTTAAAGTTTAGCGTGCGCAAAGGCGCTATACTAAAGCTCTAGTTTTTCTGTATAATGTTTGGCTTTAAAAAAGGTCTGAGAAATTCTAGAGTACGAAAGCAACCCTACTTTAGATTCTGAGATAGTACTAGTAAAACGTTGACTACTGGACGGCCGTAATGTGCCCATTTATGGCGAAATAAGTAAAAAAATGTTCTAACATCTTTTTCAACATTCCTATAACTAACCAGCAGATAACTCCTGGGGCCCGAGATATGATGTAGTAAAAGCCAGGTAATTTTTCAAACAACTGAATTTATAACAGCACAGAGATAATTCTAATGTCTTTCTTTATTTTCTATGGCGTTTTATTGAAAAGGTAGCATGTGTGCAATATATTGAAAACTTGGTCTAAGTTGTCAGAAAACCATGGAACGTGATGTCATAGACGGTGTGTATGCTGTGTGTGTGTTGTGCGTGCGTGTGAGTGTGCGTTGTGTGAGTTGTTTCGTGGGTTTGCTGTGTTCTGCGTACGTGTTGTTAGCGTCTTTTGTTGTGTTGCGTGTCGGTGTGTTGTGTTCTGTGTTATGTGAGTATGTTGTGTCGTTTTCGTGGGTGGTGCGTGTGTTGTCTTGTATGTGTGTATTGTGAGTTTATGCGTTGTGTATGTTGCATTGTGTGTGTGTTTTGTATGTGTGTGTGTATTGTGTTGTGTGTGTGTGTGTGCGTTGTGTACGTGTGTGTTTGCGTGTCTGCTTCGCTGTTTCCGAAAAGGAAAGCCAGTCCCCTTCTTGACGTTATAAGAAACGCTTGCCCCGTTCTGCCCTGCTCACCAAACATCTCCGTTGACGAGCACATCATTCTATTCACTGGTAAGTGCCCAGTGAACCAGTTCGTTCCTGGGAAGCCCAGCTTGACAGGCCTGAAGGACTTTATCTTGGCAGGCATTCAAGGCCTTTTTTGAGGTTTTGAAATCTTTCAGGGGAAAGGAAGCCTCACACAAAAGAAGCAACATGGAATCGGGTGCTGCTTGTCCTTCCTTAGAGAGAAAGGGCAATGCAAAATAATCGGCGCCGCCAAATGTTGTCAAACAGAGAAAACATTGCCCTGACGTGCACCATGTTGGACATCGAATTTACGAGTGAAATTAAAAATAGAACTGCAGAGTTAAGGCAGAAATGGTGGTGGTGAATGAGACCTTAGTCTTTCATGAGCTCGTAAAGCGATCATCAAGAGCATCACAACAATTTAATTTACATGACAACGATTTACCCTGGTGGCGTCGTAAAGACTCCGTAATGCAAGACGCCTTTTCCTGTGTTAGCATCAGCGAAACCTCGCACCTGCAGTTGCATGAAACACCAACAGATGGCACCACAAGCCTCTACTGCTGCTTGAAGAAATAGTTGCGGTTTCGCTTTCAGCCAATTTTGTTTACGGGGCGCTGAAATATCAACGTGTAATACGTTGCATCCAGCGTCTCAGGAATATATGGCAGTTGTCGTGCAAGCACTTTCTTCCACATGTCCCGCATTTAACCGAGCTTAATCTTCAAATCATTCCAGACAACGAACAACCCTGACCTCTGCTACCGTTTTCCACGCGCTTGACTTAGAGCCCTCCTTCACAATAGACGCTCTCTGGCTTAGGCATTGCGCTACTGAGCACAAGGTCGCGGGTTCAATTCCCGGCCGCGACGGCCGCTTTTCTGATGGAGGCGAAAAGTAAAAAACGCCCGTGCGTACAAGATTTCTGTGCACGTTAAAGATCTCAAGGTGGTCAAAATTACTCCGGAGCCCTGCACTACGACGCGCCTCATCGTCTGCGTTGCGTCGGCGCGTTAAACCCTACAATCAATCAATAAACGCGCTCTCTAAGCGATGATTTAAAAGATGTTATTTGCAGTTATTGAGTAACATTTAGCTGAACTAGTACCCTGGCTGAATTGTTTCCTAATCCGAAGTAGACGGAAGAACAAAAGAATGTGCCCATGCAGTGCGACGTGCAGCGAGTGTTCACTAGTGTTGGGCTACGTATGGTTCGTTAATTTTTTTTCCTTGATACCTTTCTTCGTTGCTCTATGTTCTTTCGTACGGTTTAGGCTATCGGCGGGGCTACTGCAAGATACCGACTCGTCGGAAGTACAGCCGCGCTCACTATGACCTACACCACTCATTAGTATTCAGACGATTATATCGTCAAAACATTGACTATGGGCATATACGTTAGGATAAGGCTTGATTCATTAGGACGTTGTTCTCCTAATGCGCACTTGGTCTTTAACCCCGGGTGCCAGACAAAGGTCATAGTCAGCGCGACTGTACGTACGACGCATGGCCTTCAACTTTGTAATCAACGCGCGGGCGGTTTTGACCTTGCCACATGGACGCTGGTGCTAACACACCACCACCGATCCCTGCTCGCTGCTTAGTTCGCCCCTTAGCTTATGCAGAAGTTCACTGCGCGCGTGCTTTGCAGTGAGAGAGAAAAACCCAGCCACACTCTCTCCCCTGACATTTAACGCCTTTCCAACGTGTTTTTTACGAATGCGTATCTCGTTCATCCTGAGGAGTTTTTTTATTTCGTACAAAAGACCACCACATTTTCCTTTCACAGAGCTATTTAAAGCTTCGCTTTAGTGGAACACGCACCACGCGCTCTGGCTCAGAAGGTAAAATGCTGGGCTTCTGAGCATGAAGGCCCGGGCTTCCAGTGGGGTGCCATTTTTTTGAGGCAGGGAAAACATTCGTTGGGGCATTCAAGTAACTACTTTAGAAGAATATAGGTGGCCGATAGTTATGAAACCCTTTGATACTAATACCCTAGTTACAGGGGCACAGTTCACCACGCTTAAGGTAACCGCGGTTAGACAAAACCGCGGTTTTTTGCGTTACACTGCAGACGAAACTGCGGTTACCCCGCTAACCATAACTACAGTGAACTAGAATACTATTCTGGTTCACTGTACCAAGGTTAACGCAAACTGAGCTTGACAACCTCAGTTCGGTCACGCTAACTGCAGTTGCCGCAGCCGCGGTGCTCAAAATCGCACAAGTCAGTTCGGACGCAAGTGGTGGCGCATCAGCGGAGGCGAAAAAAAATTTCACCTGGCGGTCGGAGGTTTTCAAATAGCGGGCGCCCCAGAGCTGCCCCCAAGAGGCGCTTGCGTTCTTTGCGCCGCTCTCGCCATCAGCGCGAGTGCCCGTCAGCAGCGGCTCGTTTCCCGATCCACCCAATCAACTACGAATTAAAGCCGTGCTAAATTTGTAAATTCCGCGCGTCATCTGCCAAAAAAGGGATAAAGCAGGCAATCACGAAGCGTTTTAAATGCGGAGCATTTCTTAGGCTCGCCTGGTCCTCCATCGTTGATGGCGGCCCCGTCGACACGCTCACTACGCATGCGCAACTCTCCTCCTTACACCCAAAGCTCCGCGATACTACACTATAAAAAAAGAAATAGTTAGCGGCGCCCGGTTCCGATCCAACGACTCTCTCTGGCCGCAACGGGAGGTACGCGGTGCTCTTCCCACTACGCTACATATCCGGGACAGGAGCAAGTGCTACGAACGCGCCTTATGTCCTTGACTCATTCAATCTACGTCAAGAAGCTACTGCTACAACGAACGCACGCGAAGCTGAACGTCAACGGAAACGACGAACTGAAAACCATAGAGGGGGATGCTGAATTTCCGGTGGGAAAGCTGTGGCGGGAAGCGCCACGCACCTTGCAGCTCAACCAGCCCCGTCCGCAGCGCCTCTGATGCTGATTGTGGCAGGATGCCCCTAGGGATTGGCCAACCAAAGAATCCATCACGAGATAGGTTCGCGTTCAACCACCGTCGTCATCTTCCCGTAGGGGAACCGCCTAAGAAGAAGAAGAACGAGAAGACAAAGCTGCGAAGAGGAGGGCGTTTACATCGCTCTCAGCCGGTGCACCAATGTCAACAACCTTTACTTCACCAAAGCTGACGGAGACTACCGATTCTACCACACAGACAACATCAACAAGAACATGATGGACGAGTTTCGGCGCATCGAGAACCACCGTCTACTCACCGTAGCACAACAGCACTTGCGTGCCTTTGCCACCGGTGTGGACCCGGACGCGGAATTCCCTCTGGCGCTAGTAAAAACCTGATCACTCAACATGACGGCAACACATTGGAACCACACGGAACCACCACGATGCTTCGCATCCTCATCAGGGTTCCCCACGGGAAGATGGTGTAATTTTTTTATTATTTGGAAACGTTCGGCGGGCACGTCGGCCATGCCTGCAAACACGCCGGCGCGCCTGCCCGCACTGCACCGCAAGTGGTTCGAACCGGCCCAGAACACGGCCGCAACAGCTTATCTCCGCTCTTCAAAACCGATCTGATCACGGAAAAGAACTTCCACATGCGAGAAAGTGGATGTTAGTGCGATGAGAAACTGTGCTATGGTTTGTAATTCGCAGTTGTAGAGATAGCGGCGGACAAATATCCACCGCGATGCTAAGCCTAAAGTTCCCAACACCGAGCAGACCTGCGCAAATCAAGCCGGTTGGGAGCTGTTGTGCAAGCCCCTCTCCTCGCCGCGCGCGAGAGTGCTTTGCGTTCGTGCCTGGAGCGACTGCTTTAACAATACCTCCTTTCATCTACACTGCTCCTCGTTTGTTTTTTATCGTGAAGGATAAAGTGTGGTAATTTATTTTTGTTACGCTCACAACCAAGTGACCGCGGTAACCACACTTGCAATTTCGCGTGTAACAGCCAAAACCGCAGTTTGTGATAACCGCGGTTAAATTTTAGTAACCACGGTTAAACTTAACTGCGGTTACTTCCGCCGTGTAACTAGGTTGTAATACGTCACACTTGCGCCCCATATTTCTTTATCGTTTCTTCACCTCTTATCGCGAATTAAAAAAAAAGACCGAAATAGAACAGTTTCCAAACTTGTACACATTACTCCCCTTATGGAGATAACAGGTACGGAAATAACTTTTGTTTCATTCTTAAACACAAGGGCAAATGGTTTCGGCCAGTCGATAAGCCAGCCATACGGCTAGCCACGGCCGTCAAGCCAAGCTATGACAGCGAGCCACCGAACAAGCTATCCAAAACAACACAATTCAGATAATACGAGCCTGCCAGCCAAACTAAGTGGTGTCATTCGCAGTTGCCTTCATGAGTATTTGTACATCTGTGCATAGACACAGCAACAACTTTACGGTAAGAAAACTACCTTGTGTGGCACTTCCTTCGTCTTTGTCTGAGTTCGCGCTGGTTTTATCCAAGAATGTATTTCCTACTAGCCCAGCTTGCAACCCTTCGGAAGAAAACTACCGACTGGTATCATTATCGCACTTGTCATCGCCGTCGTCACTGTTGGATCCCATCACCCACAGAAATACTCTCTTGAAACCACGCGTCACCGTGGGTTCACCACACCGCTTCAGTGGCTCTTAAGAGTCAAAACCAGAGCACAAGCCACACACTTGAGATGATCAGTAATAGACACTCATATTAAATTGTAGAAAAGAAGCTCTAAAGAGGCATATTAAGAAGAGAGAAGGCTTAAGGAGTGTGGGAAAGAAAAATGCTTTCCAGCACTGATAGATCTTACGATGGAGCACCGGCAGCGCATTTTGAATAAAACATCGGCCCGTACCCGGCGTGGCGGGTGTTTGTGTGATGCAGGTGAACAATCAATGCGCCTGCGTGTCGATATTTCAGCGCGTGGTAACTACCTCTGGCAATATAAATTATTCTGGAGCTCTCTGCTAACTAAACAACCTATGCCTCACTTTAAAAAATCAATCCCCATGAAATCGACCCTACCCCCCCCCCCCGTACCCCCATCTAAACTTGGAGGGTTACCGAACAAGTGGGCTTCTTAATAAAGGAACAATCATGAAAATTTGCAAAATTTCTCTTTGTGTTTTCTTTTCATAGACGGGCTCAAATAAACATAGCTTTCATCGTTTGCACCATCGCTAAATCAGTATTTAGCATTTAAAGCCACAAATACGTAGAAATATAATGGAACGTTTGGGGGAGCAACAACAACTAGAGCATTGACGCGAAAACGCACGTGCTTGCGAGTAGATTATACGATTTCCAAGCTATTAAAATGTGAGTATGATGATGATATTGATGATGATGATACCCTCATAGTTTTTGGACCATACCCTAAGGGGGATTGGCCAGGCCTAACTCAATTGCTGAAATTCGCGAGGACCTCGAAATACTAATTTATTACCGGAAAGAACTAGGCCCTATACGCTCTTGCGTGGGTGTCAATGTTACTTTGTTTCCTCAGGAAAACTTTGAGTAGTATTACCAACAAACGTAAGTATTCGAATGGAATTGTTGCTGCCTATTTTTGAGAGAGAGAAACTTGCTTTATTGAGGTAAGGAGGCCAGATGCCCTGGGGGGAGGGGAGTATAAAGGTAGGGGAAAGAGCAGTACAGCCGACGCTCACTGTCCACTCAGTTCTCTGCATATTCATGCAAAGGCTCGCTGTTCATATAGGGTCACAGTTCACTCATTTTTTCCCTATTCACACATAGACCGCGCAGACAGAGCGGGTGTGGTGCCCTCTTGTGGAGTCGGAAAAGCTGCTACACTATTCTGAAGAGACCATTCTCAAGAGCGCATTCGGTATCACTTGGAGGTTGGTGGATCTTCCCTCACCCGACGCATGTGTTCACATTCGGATGTAGGTACCGGTCTAATGGCTAAAAGCCGCGCGCGGCCTCTGTAAAAGTCGGGACAGAGCCAGATTAGATGAAATAAACATGGTGTGCCATCACAACCCAGTGTGGGCAGCGGTGGAGCTCTGACCCTGCAGGGGCTGTCCATTTTTAAATGACATGAGGGGTGTGGGCTGCAGTAGCGTAGGCGTTGTTCGCAAATATTTCCCCCGATCGTGAAAAAGGTTTGAGAAGGTCGAGAACCCCGTCCGGTGTCGCGTCTTGCATTTTTGAGGGTTGTTCAAACCAGTTTTTTGGTTCCGTGCAACACGTTTCTGACGTTATCTGTCATAACACATTAGCTATAATTTAGGAGTCTCTGTGACCCACTATTCTCATGTTGATGGCTTCCGAAATGGGCCAAAGCATCTTGTTAGCAAAGCTCGGAAAGACCAAGTAAAATATCTTGCCACGCCTAAGTACGACCAGAAGAGTACGCAGTCGTTGAACGTCCTCCATGCCATCAGAGGTGGTCAACTGAAGGAGCCCGTCTGCCTCTTTTGTATTACACAACGGGTCATGAACGTGGCGGCGTGGCAACAAGGCCGACAGTTCGCCGATTCGGAGGCAGAAAGCTGTGCCCCCCCCCCCCCCCCCCCCCCGCGTCAGATATTACTTGCATAGTGCTCGGTACCACTAAGCTAGGAAAACCCCGAAGTCCGCTCAAAAACAACAGGAATACTTTGGAAGGCGTACCCTCGCTTGTACATTGTTGTTTACATGCTCGATTGGAGCCCACCGAGCTGCTCAGCTGGACGTTTCTCAAATAACGTCCATCAAAACGGATGACGAGGCGAGTCGGTTAGCATTCATGTTCCTCAATAGGCACAAAAAAAATACAGATGAGTAGACCCAGGTAAACAAACAGGCCAGCTGGCACAACTGAAGTATATTTTGAAAAGAAGAAACGTATGATGATATGATATCAATTGATATTGCCGCAAACCATGTATGGGTTTGTTTATTTATTGTTTGTTTTTACTGCCCGGACACGCCCGGTTCTGTTGCCTGTTCCCCAAAGCGAAGCGCGTCTTCCATTCTTTATTTTTATGCCGCAAGGGCTATCTCATTCAGATAAGCAGATGTTTCGACCTAACGTCACTAGCCCAGAATAATCTCCTCTGATCTATAACGTTCTGGATGTAAATCGATGGTTCCAGAAACACTCGCACCGAAAGATAAAATCCTGCAGAGCAGACGCCGCTGCATTCCAATCGCCGGCGCTCGCTTGAACATGTCTCTTTGTAGACTTGTGCTTCGGCGCCTGTGTATTCTTTAAGTTGTTAGGGGAGCATAAGTTCGCTCCAATAAACTTGTTTTCCTTCAAGACAACTGCTTCGTCTTTGGTCACGTGACATCTGGTGAAGGTGCTGGGTAAAGGCACCCTAAGCCCTCGTCAAGCCGACAAGCAAGCCCCCTCGTGTCAGCCGCCGACAGCAAGGCCTTCAGCCAGAGTTTGGACTACTCCCGATAAAGTAAAAAAAAAGACGTCCTGACAACCACCATGATGAACGCAGGCACCATGACCAGCGCTACAAATCCTGCCCTCGTTCTTCAACAGCCCTGGGAACCACCATCGTTCCGCGGATCCCCCTGAGAAGACCCTGAGAACTGGTTAAAGAAAGTTGAGCGTGTCCGCATCTTTAACAGGTGGGATGATGAAGAAACTTTCCGCCATGTTTTCTTCTATTTAGAAGATACGGCACGAACTTGATTTGAAAACCATGAAAGCTCCGTAACCGACTGGGCTCTGTTTAGGAGCAAGTTCCTCAAAACATTCGCCACCATTGTGCGGAAAGAACGAGCGGACCTTTTGTTGGAAACTCGCACGCAACACCCCAACGAAGGGGCCGTGATCTTCGTTGAGGAGATGAAGCAAATATTTCGCCACGAAGACTTCGAAATGACGGAAGAAAACAAGTTACACTTCTTGACGCGCGGAGTGAAGGAGGAACTGTTTGCTGAACTTGTCCGCAACCCGCCAAAAACCATCGCTGAAATCGTGACCGAAGCCGGAGTGATTGAGAAGGCTCTCGAAATACGTACTCAGCAGTATGACCGCAACTTTGTTGGCGTGGTCAATGCGAACTACGTCCACAACATGCGGATTTCTGCTGATAGCCTACGCGAGAGCATTCGCGCAGTAGTGAGAGAGGAGCTGCGGAAACGTCTCCCCGCTCTGCCGCACAACCAACGTCGCTTCCCTTACCGACGTGATTAGGGAATAAGTGCAACAAGCATTGGGAACTTCTACGCCATCCTAAGTACCCCGCGAGCGACAAGCTATATCCTACTCCGCGACAGTCCGTCGACCCCGCCCTGCTCCAACACGTCGTAAAGAGGACCCGCCGTACTTCCGCCCACTGTCACCCACCCGACCTCCGGTAGTCCTAAACCCGACGCCGAAGAAGACTGACGCATGGCGAACTCCCGATAATAGTCCCTTGTGCTACCACTGCGGAGAGGCCGACCACATCTACCGTCGCTGTCCCTACAAGAAAGTCGGTTTGCGAGGGTTCTCCGTCGACGTCCCACACCCCGACCCGGCCAGCGCCTTACTTAGATCGAAGAATATATCTCCAACACTAACCGAGGCCCAGCCCGCTTCAACCGATCGCCGTCGCCCTACCCATACCAGTCGCCGAACCGCCGTAGCAGTGCTGATTTCGCCCGTGGAAGGTCCCCCAGCCCACGCGGGGGAAAGTAAAAGCAGCGACTTCTGGAGGTAAAGTTGCACGACTGCGGAAAAATGAAAACCCTCCAACGGCGCAACAACTCACGGAAGACAGTGATTCACGACATGCCCTCAGCCCGACGACCCGATCTAACCCTGACGTGACTCCCGAACACGACAACAGCAAAACGGCGCAACGCGTACCCGACATGACCGAACCTGCCCCTGAGAATACGACGAAGACGACGACGCATAGTGCCCGACTGTCAACACGTACAAGAAGAGATGTGACGCCGCGACGTACCCGTAACTCGAGGAAGGCGGGACGCGCGGACGATTGGCGTATAAGCTGAAGACCGTTGTGACCAGATGGGACGATACGCGCATACGCACAGCTGCAGGCCGCCTCGTGACGCCAAGTGGAACGTGCACATCGCGCGTCACCATAGACGGCACAACGTACCCTGCGGCGTTTTATTTATTTATTAAGTGCGAATGCACTTTATAAGCGACCCCAAACCATCCACCGCCGGCGGCGGCGGCGGCGTCCGCAGTGCTCCTCTATATTTAAAAAAGAAACAGCATCCGGCGCCAGGTTTCGATCCGAGGACTTTGCGGCCGCAGCGCGACGCTCTACCGACCAAGCCACGGACGCGACGGTGATATCAGTGTTAGTGACGTGCCTTATATCTTTAACGCATTCAAACTACGTCGTCATCGGCGTGCGTTGGCGACTCAGCGGCGTTATAGCGGCTTGATAACTGCGTGGTGTACACGTGATACTACAAACCCGATGGAAGAGATGGAAGAGAAGGCGGCGAGGCGGTGGGCTGCGGGGGCCGAGCGCAAGCGCCGCAAGCGGGCCGACAACCGTGCATTCGCACTTTCACATTCTCCCCCTCGGGGAAATGCGGGGGAATTTTTTATTTATTTATTTATTTATTTATTTATTTATTTATTTATTTATTTATTTATTTATTTATTTATTTATTTATTTATTTATTTTTTATTTTTATTTATTTATTTATTTATTTATGGGTACTGCAATCCCCTGGAGGGATTTTCGCAGGTGGGTACAAAAGACGGAAATATTAGCATATAACACCAGGCAAACAAATGGAACAGTCACTCACATTTCACATAGTAGGCAGCCATATAACACAAGTCAAAAAAAGAAACGTCACTTGCGTTTGACAAACGTAATCAAACGTAACAAAAATAGTACAGATGAAACATCAGTCTCATTTTATGAAAAGAAAACCAAGCTAGCACAGAAGTAAAATTATTTTCTCTGCTTTTCTAGACCAGCAGCAAAGGATGCTAAAGGTTGTTTTGTAACTCGATGGTTATTTAAACTATTCCAATCCTGCACAGTTCTAGGGAAAAAAGAATATTTGAAGCAATTATTGCGGGTACGGAACGGAGTTATTGTACGAACATGGCGTTGTCTGGTGGCGTAACCTGAAGAAAATGTAATCATTTTTCCAATATCTATCTTGTAATGTTCATTAACTAATTGGTATAAATATTTTAATCGGGATATGCGGTTTCTTTCTGAAATTGAGGGTAAGTTAGCTCTGACTAACAGTTCAGTTACCGAGGTGCGTCCATAACTGTTATATATGAAGCGAACTGCTCTTTTTTGTATTTTTTCTACTTTATGAATGTTAATTTTAGTAAATAGATCCCAGATCACCGCTGCATAATCAATTATGGGTAGGACTATTGATTTGTAAGCAAGAATACGGACGGATGGAGGTGAAAGTTTCAAACTCCTTCGTAAAAAGAAGAGTTTCTGATTAGCCTTGGAAGTTACTATGTCAATGTGTTTTGTCCAATTAAGATCGTTTGTTATCCATAACCCAAGATATTTGTAGGATTCAACCTTGGAAAGAATGGTATTGTTTGCAAAGTATTGAAAATTAAATTGGTTTTTCTTATGAGAAATGGACATGTACACCGTTTTTTCAAAATTGATTGACATTTGCCAAGCCTCGCACCAGGAAACAACCTTGTTTAGCGACTCGTTTAACAAACCTTGGTCCTTTGGGGATTCTATTTCAGAGTAAATAATGCAATCGTCCGCATAGAGCCAAATATTTACAGGGATATCATTTACTATGTCGTTAATATACAAAATAAATAGCAGGGGACCCAGAACCGACCCTTGGGGGACGCCAGAGTCAACAGCAACCCTGTGAGAGGAATAATTTTTAAAAACTACAAATTCTTCCCTGTTTGTCAAGTAGGCCGATATCCATTAATTAAGCTGATCATTCCCGAGAATTTTTTCTAATTTGTATACTAATTTATTGTGCGAAACCTTGTCAAAAGCTTTTGAAAAATCCATAAAAATTGCGTCGGTTTGTTTGCCATTATTAATTGAAGTAGCGAAGTCGTGTATTGTTGATACCAATTGTGTCGTTGTTGAAAATCCCTTCCTGAATCCATTCTGATGCTGGTTTAAGATATTATGTTCATCTAGAAAATGTGAAATACTATTGTGGATATTATGTTCGAGAAGTTTACAAACGGTCGTCATTTTGCTTCCCTGCTAATTTAGCCTCGCAAACTGCTGCCGTGACGTAATTCTCGGAATGGAGATTTTGACGGACAACCGTGCAATAATTGATCTACAGGCCAAGTCTATAACATTTTCCTCGGATCACTGCATGACGCCGGAACCGAACCCCGAAAACCGTGCTGCTGTAAGGATCACCGACGACCGTGTCACCATGCCACCCCGCGCAAGGTTGATGACGAGCGTCTACTGTGAAGATGTGGTTCGTGGCGTCGACGCTATCGTAGAGAGTGACCAAAGGTTGCTCCTCGACCGCGGTGTCTCCGTTGCAAGAGGCATTGCGCGCTTTAGCAACGCCAACCCACGTTTTGGTCAATAATTTCACCGACGAGTACATAATTTATACAAGGGCGCTGCAAATGCGTTCCTCGAAGAAACGCAAGAAGCAAGTAACGTGATCGCGGTAGCCAAATTTTGACAAGCACCTGAAGATACCTTCAAACTTCCGAATCCCCTCGACGTGAATACGGCTTTAGCGCAAGCAGAACGGAACAAATTATTGGCTTTGCTGTGTCGCTACAGGGAGTGTTTATTGTCGAACTCAAAACTACGCCAGACACCCCTATCGAAGCACCGAGTAATAACCGAAGATGGAGCCTCACCTACCTGACAGTCACCGTACCGCGGCTCTTCCCACGAACGGGAAGCCATCCGGACTCAAGTCGACGACATGCCCAACGTCGACATTATAACCCATCTAAAAGCCCCTGGTCCATGCCGGTTGTACTGGTGAAGAAAAAAGACGGCACATTAAGGTGTTGCGCTGACTACCAGCGACTGAAAAAAATCACCAAAAAGGACGTGCCCCCCCCCCCCCCACGAATCGACGAAGCCCTCAACCAGCTCTGCCATGCGAAGTACCGTATTTACTCGCCTAATGATCGCACTTTTTTCCCTAAAATACGATGCAAATTTAGGGGTGCGATCATTACGCGAGGTAATATTTTCGCGACAAAAGTTTGAGCGCAGAAAACGCAAGTTGCAGGTAAGAATGTTTCCGATAAGTCTCATTAACATAATCCACATAACAAATAAAAACATAACTCCACCGACCACCGAATGACCACCGAGTGACGCAAAATGCAGTTTTTTTATCAGGAACGCTATAGGAGTTACGGAATTACGGAACGCACCGGAACGTGTTTGCTGCGAGGTGAGAAGAGGGCGACCAATAAGTGGCTGCTACTGTCACAGTGTGGGACATCCAGACACAGCTGTCGACGCAGCAAGCCGAGCGCGTTTTTTTTTTGTATCTCTCGTGAGTACATCATGTGCATTTAGTGAGAGTTTATTCCGCACCAATAATGAACTTATGCTTGCCGATATTGCTAATATCATCCTGTCCGTGGCGATAACGTAGCCATGCCCGCTTTGAAAGACGAGGAAACTAACGTAAGCACGGCCATCGTCATCAAACTTGTTACCCATACGACATATCGCTGCGACAAGTTCAGGGTGCGATCATTGCGCTGGAAATAAAAAAGTCGTATTTTGATGACAAACTTCAGGGGCGCGATCATTACGTCAGTGCAATCATTATGTGAGTAAATACGGTACTTCTCATCTATGGATCTGAATACCGGCTACTGGCAAATTGAAGTGGACGAGAGAGACCAAGAGAAGGCCACATTTAGAACCCCGGAAGGCCTATACGAGTTCAAGACAATGCCGTTTGGGCTGTGCACGGCGCCAGCGACGTTTCAAAGAGTCATGGACACTGTGCAAGCTGTCCTAAAGTAGCACACCTGCCTAGTATACCTTGACGACGTTGTGGTATACGCCCGGACGTTTGACGAACACCTTGCAAGGTTGGAGTCTGTACTCGAGGCCATTCGTACGTCGCGGTTAACGCTGAAGCCCGAAAAGTGCCGTTCCGCCTACGAGGAGCTCAAGTTTTTTGGGCCACGTCGTACGCCGCTGGAGTCCTACCTGACCCGGCAAAAACTTCAGCCGTTGCGAAGCTCCAAAGGCCGAAATACAAGAAGGGCGTGTGAAGGTTTCTCGGACTGTGTGCATACTACCGGCGCTTCGTCGCAAACTTCGCACGCATTGCAGAGCCACTCACACGCTTGACGAAAAATAGCACCCCTTTAGCTGGCAAAACGACCAAGAAAAATCATTCTGCGAGATACAAAAACGCCCTCAAAACCCGCCCGCGCTCGCTCATTTCGACTAAGACGCCGACACGGAAATCCACACGGACGCAAATGATATAGGCTTGGGTGCCGTGCTTGTCCAAAAAAAAACGGTTGCGAAAACGTAATTGCCTTTCCCAGCCGTGGTCTGTCGAATGAGGAGAAAAAGTACTCAGCGTCTAAAAAAGAGTATCTCGATATTATATGGACGATTTCAAAATTTCGCCCATACGTGTATGGTAGACCATTCAAGGTTGGGACAGACAACCATGTGCTGTGTTGGCTAGCCAATTTGAAGGGCCCCTCAGGCCGTCTTGGGTGGTGGAGCTTGCGCCTGCAAGAGTTCGACGTTACAATGGTCTATATATCCGGCATGAAATACTCCGACGCCGACTGCTTGTCCCGCGCTCCCGTCGACACACCAGCACAAGACTCTGACGAAGAAAGCGCGTTCTTCGTATTCGTGACGGAGAGCGACCTAGCCGCCCAGCAGCGGCCCTACCCCGACTAATCGACTACCTGGAAGGATGCAACGTCGCCGTGCCTAGGACTTTCAAAAGCAACCTACCAGCATTCAGCCTGAAAAACACCGTTCTCGTGAAGGAGAATTTCAGCCCGGAATGAGAACGAATTATCTTCCTGTCATCCCCGCAGACTGTCGTGACGAAACTTTGGAAGCGTGCCACGACGACCTGTCTTCCGGACATCTCGGCACAGCCCGCACAGTTGGAAAAATCAAGGCGAAGTACTACTGTCCTGAGGGAAAATACTGCCGGAATCGACAGGTATTTTGTTGGGAAGCAAGAACATTTGTGACTATTAGAGCTCGCAAAATATGTTTACTTTTCAGTTAGTGCCGCCTCTTCCAGTGTATAAATGGCAAGGCAGAAGTCTTCGCAAATCAGGTGTAAACATCATCGGCCAGAAAAAAAAAACTGCCCACAGTGAGCATTCCCTAAATGTATTTAGAATGGGTCATGCGTTCAAAACCGAGAATAACAATATTGAAGCAGCAGCGCGACGCTAAGACAGCCTTGGCTAAGACCTTGGCGTTGCGCAGCTGAACACGATGACGCGAGTTCGATTCCTGGCCGCGGCGGCTGCTTTTCTGATGGAGGCGAAAAGCAAAATCGCCTTGTGTACGAGATTTCGGCGCACTTTGAGGATCTCGGGGTGGTCAAAAATTAATCCGGAGCAGTCCACTACGGCGCGCATCATCGCCTGCGTTGCGTCGGCGCGTTAAACCCTACAATGAATCCGACTGTTCTTGAATCGCGCTGTACTAAAACGTACAGACAAGGGTGCAGCCTACGTTTTTATAACTCCTTCCTGGACACTGTCGCACATTCTACTAATGCAGCAACATCCTCAGGCTGAATATTTATAAAAATAACGGGGAGCAAAATGCCACATGGCAGATAATACATTTCCAGCATAACAATATTTAAATATAGCGAATGCATACCGCATGGAAGAAGAATGCGTTTGCTCTGAAGTAATTACCGGTGTTTCAGTATGCACAACGACGGAGTCAGGAGTAAACAATTCACGATACATAAAACACTTTTTTGTCAATACAGCAGCCGTCGTTTAGGTTGTCAATAACGTAGAAATACAAATAAATGATCTGAGACGCACTCGGCAGAGCAATAACGCGTGTCCAAATATGTAAATGCTGAAAGTCAGCTTCAAAAGAAGTTAGCAGGATTTGAAAACCTCGAGCAAGTAAACACAAAGCGTACCAGCAGCAACATATAACTATAATAGTATATATATATATATATATATATATATATATATATATATATATATAGTACAGACAGACGCAAACGAGAAAGAAGTAGAAAATAGAAATAAGTTTAGTGACGTTTCAGGGAGAGGACTCCCTTTCTTCAGAGTACAAAATAGGTTTGTTTCACAGTTATATATATACAGAAAATGTAGCAAGGGCGAGGGCAAGGTAAGACGAGGCAGAGGGAGAGGGAGGGAGAATGAAGGGAGAGCCTGAAAATACATTATAAAAAGGATAATAAGAACACACCGTCACGCGGCACGAACATGAAAAAAGAGAGAGAAGGAACAAACACAGAGAAAAAATAAATAATTAAAAAATAAATAAATCACAAGGTAATTTTTCCCTCCCCCGGGGCCACGGGGGTGAAAGAGGGGTCAAAAACAAGATATGCCCATGCACGTGTTTGACATGGGCAAAAAGATTAGTCACGCGGAACGAAGAAGTTCCAAAGAAGATATGCAAATGCATACAAACGGCGCACATCTGCCCATGCAGACCCGTTCTAAGAATCAAGAGACACGTGGCTTCTGTTGGTGGGACGCAAGGGTCGCGCCCAAAAGCAGTAGGACAGGCAGTTTCGACAGGAAATGAGTGTACATTGGTATACAAAGACCGGGGGAAAAATTAACAAGGTAATTTTCCCTCCCCGTGGCAACGGCGGTGAAAGAGGGGCCAAAACAAGATATGCCCATGCACGTGTTTGACATGGGCAAAAAGATTAGTCACGCGGAACGAAGAAGTTCCAAAGAAGATATGCAAATGCATACAAACGGCGCACATCTGCCCATGCAGACCCGTTCTAAGAATCAAGAGACACGTGGCTTCTGTTGGTGGGACGCAAGGGTCGCGCCCAAAAGCAGTAGGACAGGCAGTTTCGACAGGAAATGAGTGTACATTGGTATACAAAGACCGGGGGAAAAATTAACAAGGTAATTTTCCCTCCCCGTGGCAACGGCGGTGAAAGAGGGGCCAAAACAAGATATGCCCATGCACGTGTTTGACATGGGCAAAAAGATTAGTCACGCGGAACGAAGAAGTTCCAAAGAAGATATGCAAATGCATACAAACGGCGCACATCTGCCCATGCAGACCCGTTCTAAGAATCAAGAGACACGTGGCTTCTGTTGGTGGGACGCAAGGGTCGCGCCCAAAAGCAGTAGGACAGGCAGTTTCGACAGGAAATGAGTGTACATTGGTATACAAAGACCGGGGGAAAAATTAACAAGGTAATTTTCCCTCCCCGTGGCAACGGCGGTGAAAGAGGGGCCAAAACAAGATATGCCCATGCACGTGTTTGACATGGGCAAAAAGATTAGTCACGCGGAACGAAGAAGTTCCAAAGAAGATATGCAAATGCATACAAACGGCGCACATCTGCCCATGCAGACCCGTTCTAAGAATCAAGAGACACGTGGCTTCTGTTGGTGGGACGCAAGGGTCGCGCCCAAAAGCAGTAGGACAGGCAGTTTCGACAGGAAATGAGTGTACATTGGTATACAAAGACCGGGGGAAAAATTAACAAGGTAATTTTCCCTCCCCGTGGCAACGGCGGTGAAAGAGGGGCCAAAACAAGATATGCCCATGCACGTGTTTGACATGGGCAAAAAGATTAGTCACGCGGAACGAAGAAGTTCCAAAGAAGATATGCAAATGCATACAAACGGCGCACATCTGCCCATGCAGACCCGTTCTAAGAATCAAGAGACACGTGGCTTCTGTTGGTGGGACGCAAGGGTCGCGCCCAAAAGCAGTAGGACAGGCAGTTTCGACAGGAAATGAGTGTACATTGGTATACAAAGACCGGGGGAAAAATTAACAAGGTAATTTTCCCTCCCCGTGGCAACGGCGGTGAAAGAGGGGCCAAAACAAGATATGCCCATGCACGTGTTTGACATGGGCAAAAAGATTAGTCACGCGGAACGAAGAAGTTCCAAAGAAGATATGCAAATGCATACAAACGGCGCACATCTGCCCATGCAGACCCGTTCTAAGAATCAAGAGACACGTGGCTTCTGTTGGTGGGACGCAAGGGTCGCGCCCAAAAGCAGTAGGACAGGCAGTTTCGACAGGAAATGAGTGTACATTGGTATACAAAGACCGGGGGAAAAATTAACAAGGTAATTTTCCCTCCCCGTGGCAACGGCGGTGAAAGAGGGGACAAAACAAGATATGCCCATGCACGTGTTTGACATGGGCAAAAAGATTAGTCACGCGGAACGAAGAAGTTCCAAAGAAGATATGCAAATGCATACAAACGGCGCACATCTGCCCATGCAGACCCGTTCTAAGAATCAAGAGACACGTGGCTTCTGTTGGTGGGACGCAAGGGTCGCGCCCAAAAGCAGTAGGACAGGCAGTTTCGACAGGAAATGAGTGTACATTGGTATACAAAGACCGGGGGAAAAATTAACAAGGTAATTTTCCCTCCCCGTGGCAACGGCGGTGAAAGAGGGGCCAAAACAAGATATGCCCATGCACGTGTTTGACATGGGCAAAAAGATTAGTCACGCGGAACGAAGAAGTTCCAAAGAAGATATGCAAATGCATACAAACGGCGCACATCTGCCCATGCAGACCCGTTCTAAGAATCAAGAGACACGTGGCTTCTGTTGGTGGGACGCAAGGGTCGCGCCCAAAAGCAGTAGGACAGGCAGTTTCGACAGGAAATGAGTGTACATTGGTATACAAAGACCGGGGGAAAAATTAACAAGGTAATTTTCCCTCCCCGTGGCAACGGCGGTGAAAGAGGGGCCAAAACAAGATATGCCCATGCACGTGTTTGACATGGGCAAAAAGATTAGTCACGCGGAACGAAGAAGTTCCAAAGAAGATATGCAAATGCATACAAACGGCGCACATCTGCCCATGCAGACCCGTTCTAAGAATCAAGAGACACGTGGCTTCTGTTGGTGGGACGCAAGGGTCGCGCCCAAAAGCAGTAGGACAGGCAGTTTCGACAGGAAATGAGTGTACATTGGTATACAAAGACCGGGGGAAAAATTAACAAGGTAATTTTCCCTCCCCGTGGCAACGGCGGTGAAAGAGGGGCCAAAACAAGATATGCCCATGCACGTGTTTGACATGGGCAAAAAGATTAGTCACGCGGAACGAAGAAGTTCCAAAGAAGATATGCAAATGCATACAAACGGCGCACATCTGCCCATGCAGACCCGTTCTAAGAATCAAGAGACACGTGGCTTCTGTTGGTGGGACGCAAGGGTCGCGCCCAAAAGCAGTAGGACAGGCAGTTTCGACAGGAAATGAGTGTACATTGGTATACAAAGACCGGGGGAAAAATTAACAAGGTAATTTTCCCTCCCCGTGGCAACGGCGGTGAAAGAGGGGCCAAAACAAGATATGCCCATGCACGTGTTTGACATGGGCAAAAAGATTAGTCACGCGGAACGAAGAAGTTCCAAAGAAGATATGCAAATGCATACAAACGGCGCACATCTGCCCATGCAGACCCGTTCTAAGAATCAAGAGACACGTGGCTTCTGTTGGTGGGACGCAAGGGTCGCGCCCAAAAGCAGTAGGACAGGCAGTTTCGACAGGAAATGAGTGTACATTGGTATACAAAGACCGGGGGAAAAATTAACAAGGTAATTTTCCCTCCCCGTGGCAACGGCGGTGAAAGAGGGGCCAAAACAAGATATGCCCATGCACGTGTTTGACATGGGCAAAAAGATTAGTCACGCGGAACGAAGAAGTTCCAAAGAAGATATGCAAATGCATAAAACGGCGCACATCTGCCCATGCAGACCCGTTCTAAGAATCAAGAGACACGTGGCTTCTGTTGGTGGGACGCAAGGGTCGCGCCCAAAAGCAGTAGGACAGGCAGTTTCGACAGGAAATGAGTGTACATTGGTATACAAAGACCGGGGGAAAAATTAACAAGGTAATTTTCCCTCCCCGTGGCAACGGCGGTGAAAGAGGGGCCAAAACAAGATATGCCCATGCACGTGTTTGACATGGGCAAAAAGATTAGTCACGCGGAACGAAGAAGTTCCAAAGAAGATATGCAAATGCATACAAACGGCGCACATCTGCCCATGCAGACCCGTTCTAAGAATCAAGAGACACGTGGCTTCTGTTGGTGGGACGCAAGGGTCGCGCCCAAAAGCAGTAGGACAGGCAGTTTCGACAGGAAATGAGTGTACATTGGTATACAAAGACCGGGGGAAAAATTAACAAGGTAATTTTCCCTCCCCGTGGCAACGGCGGTGAAATAGGGGCCAAAACAAGATATGCCCATGCACGTGTTTGACATGGGCAAAAAGATTAGTCGCGCAGAACAAAGAAGTTTCAAAGAAGATATGAGTGTACATTGGTATGCAAAAAAAACAAGGTCAAACAAATCATGAAAAGAAAGAAAACTGGCAGGTGCACGCGTATGGCGCGACAGCAGGTGGTATTCATCTGGTCGGCGCATGGTGCCAGTTCAGGGAATACCAAGGCGGTCAGCAACAAATATTAGAAAACAACAATACAAAAAAGAAAGAGGACACGAAAGCAATCACACACGCTCGCGTTCTCAAATTAATTGCAAGGTGAGAATATCAAAGCTCACAGTGGTACTGCAGCCTTCTACCCAGAACACAATGTCCAGACTTGTTCGTCAAATTTGGTTCAGTGAAGCCATTGTGCTAACAAACGTCGTGCTAGCACGAAACTATACCCAACTACGGGGGCTCGCCAACTCATGTGAGAATATTATTGGGGGAAAGAAATGAACAGGCATAACACTAGCCTAAGAAATGCAGCCGAAATTTTAATCGGAGGAAAGACATGTTAATTTCCCATAACTTTCATTTATGCCAAACGACGCTGATTTAAACTTATAGATAAGGTAGGACTCACGATCCTCGCGATCGTGATGCGTTTTAAAACTAGATTCAAGAATTGTGGCTTTTAGTTGTTCAAAAGAATGACCAGGAGTGTTAACATGCTTTGATAGAGGCAAAGAAGGGCAGGTTTTTGCATGAGAGCGGTGATTGTCAAACCTCAAACGAAAGGGTGTTACAGTCTGGCCGATGTATTGTTTGCCGCAGAGGGTGCATTCCAGCAGGTATACGACGTTGGCGGAATCACAGTTAAAGTTCCCTTTTATATTAACATAATAGTTTAAAGCTGGGCTTGCGGCGCGCTGTGTGGTAGTCATTTGTGGGCATACCTTACACCGTGGTTTGTTACAAGGCATGCAACCAGTAGTCTGTGGTCGGCTGATGCTGGATTTAGGGAGAACATCGCCCAAATTTTTGCTGCGTCTATAAACAACACGTGGCGGCTCGGGGAATATTCTCTTTAGGCGTTCACTTTGTGAGAGAATATTGTGATGTTTCCTTAGTATGGATGCAACTTTCGGAGAAGAGGCCGAAGGGGTCAAAACGAGGTTTGTTTGTTGATTGGGTTTTGGAGCTTTTTTTTCGCATAATGTCGGTGCGGTTCAACTGGTTAGCTCGTGTAATCGCGTCATCGATCACCTGCTCTGATTATTTTTGATTTATGAGTGCGGTTTTAAGTTCTCTGCAGTTAGAATCGAAATCCGCCTGGCTTGTGCAGATTCGCCTAAAACTGTGAGATTGGCTATAAGGTATTGCACTCTTGCAGTGCCTGACCTGGCTGCTGTGGAAGTGCAAATACTGGCGCGTGTCCGTAGGTTTCCTGTAGAGATTAGTCTGAAGTCTGCCCTGAGAAACTGTGACAGTAACATCCAGGAAATTTATGCTGTGCGTAGAGTAGAAATGAGAGAGGGAGATGGTAGGATGCGCAAGGTTAAAAGCCTCACTAAACGCAAGAAGTACCTTTTCACCGTGCTGCCAAATCATGAATATATCCTCTATATACTTTTTGTAGTACAATGGCTTCAAACTTTGGGTTGCGAGGAAGTTTCACTCTAGACATCCCATAAATATGTCCGCGTAGTTGGGCCCGATCTTGGTTCCCATTGACGTTCCGCTGACTTGCACGTAATTGACACCATCAAACTCAAAATTGTTAAATTAAGTTCAAGAATAAGGTTAAGGAAAGTTTCAAGGGTGAGAGAATCGATAGGTTTGTCACCCGCCGACCCCTCATACGCACATGATACAGCGGTGATCCCATCGGAATGCGGAATGTTAGTGTATAGCGACACGATATCTAGGGTAACAAGTAAACAGTTGTTGGGAATTTCCATCTTCATGATATCCTAGAGAAAATCATTTGTATCCTTAATGAAGGATGGAAAGCTGGGGGAATGTCGCGAATGAGAGAGTCGACATAGCGCGAGAGGTTCTCGGTGTCAGTACCAATGCCAGAGACAATGGGGCGACGTGGGTTGTTATTTTTGTGAATCTTAGGAAGAAGGTAGAATCTACCGGCTACTGGGCTTAAGGGGATAAGAGAACGAGCAGTTGTTTCAGTTATTTCCTGATTTTGAAGAAGCTCAGTGAGTTTTTCTTTGATAATTAGCTTATAATCATTAGTGGGATCGCTATGAAGTACTTTGTAGAACGCAGATTCTGATAGTTGTCGATGAGCCTCGTTGACATAGTCAGCTTTGTCGAGGATCACGATGGCGCCTCCTTTATCGGCTGGTTTGATTACTATATCGGGACAACCTGCGAGTTCCTCCAGGGCTTTCTTTTCGTTGTTTGTGATGTTACAACGGAAAGGGATTTGCTTTTGGTATGCTGCTCGTACATCGCGATGAACGGCTTTAATGTACATGTCGAGGCATGTATCGCGCTGCGTGGGAGGGGTCCAGTGCATATGGCTAGGCAATGGGGTTTGGGATTCGTCGGTTGGAGGACGGTCATGGAAGTACACTCGCAGTCTCATATTTCTGGCGAAGTTGTATAAGTCCTTAAAAAGTTGAAATTCGTTGAAACCGCCAGTTGCCGGGCAAAAATTCAGACCTTTTGACAAGGCGCTCATCTGATCTAGTGACAGGGTAATACTAGAGAGGTTCATCACATTTCCGGTGAGGTTTTTGTTAGTTTTAGGAGCCTGGGGAGAGGTTACAGAAGGGGAATAAAAATTTGGGTTTGCGTTGGCAGCCTCACTAGTACTGGCACTAATGAGAGCTTGTGAATGGTTAGTATTTGGCGCGTTTAAGGGGCGATTTTCATGTGCATTCCCAGATAGGTAACAGCCATTAGTAATGGGGCTAACTTTATTCTTGCGGATGTAGTCATTGCTAGGAATATTATCTAGGGAAAATTTCCGGACTTTTGTTTCGGATATAGCGGATGCCTTTTTGGATTTGTAGCTGCGTAGAAGGCCTGATTCTCTTTCGCTTAGATCCTTACTTAGAATTTCCTCTTCCTGGCGGAGGGAATGGGACATAGTCTCGTAGTGATCTAGAATTATCTGCGTTAATTGCAAGGATGCGTTTTTTAGTACTTGTTGCCACTTTTTTTTGTTGGAAGGGGACAGTTCGGCAGTTGCAGGTCTCAGCCTAACCATCAAAGCCATGGGAGCTACCTCGGCAGATAATACTGTGAAAGTGCGGAAAGTGCATTTGGGAACGTATGCGTTTTTCAGTAATCTTTCTTAATTTTAAGAACTGTTTTGATACTGGGTAGGAAGCTGCATTATCGGGTTCTTTGGAGCCTAGTCACTTTGTCGGCGCAGAAGACACTTTCTTGCGGAGGTTGTAGGCTGGCTTTGGGGCGTCCGATAGCAGTGCGGATCCGCTGCTGGCGTTTTCCAGTGGCTCGGTTTTGGTTTAGGCTCCGGTGGCCGTTGAAGTTCCCGAGGGCGGGCGCGGCAGGCTCTGGGCGCGGCGCACTCTCGGGGTCGGGCTGCAGGCGATGCGTCGATGCTCCGAGGCCGTGGTCGCAGGAGCACGTCGGGTTGCAGGCTGCGGCGGGCGTCCGGGGACTCTGGGGGTAGGTTCCTGGCGCTTAGCTGAAGGTCCGTGGCCACGGTGGTCACGGCGGCACGCGGGGCTGGCCGGTTGGCCCGTGTGTCCGGGGACGTCATGGAGGGCGTTGGGCTGGACGGGAGCAGAGGTAACGGTGGGAAGTCATGGTCGTATGAGGCCCCTGCGGGAGCTTGGGTGGCGGTGCATGCGACCTCGCGCCACCCAGGAGGGTTGCAGCGCTTTTGCGTGAAGCAAAGGTCGCGGATGTGGCTAGCAAGCACAGCCACACCCTCGAAGCTGGGGTGCAGGCCATCAGCAGCAAGGACTCGGCGGGCGGGAAGGTGCTGGAAGCCGTGGTCAATGAAGCGCACACAGCGAGAGTGGCGGCAAAATTCACGCAGGAGAGAGTTAAAGCGTCGTGCTTTTTCATTGCAGCCAATGGCAAAGCGGGAGATGCGGTAGTCACGGCGAAGGTTAGCAGAGCGCGGAAGAATCAAGCTGGCGTAGATGGTGGAGATGTTAGACCGAGATTGAAGAATCAGGTCAGTCAGCGAGCGATAGTCACAAAAAGCACGTTCAGCAGAATAAGAGGTCAGGTCATTAGTACCGACATGAAGAAAAACTGTGTTAGAGCAAGTAGGTATAGAGTCAATGAGTAAGCGTGCGTCAGAAATGCATGCGAAAATGCAAAAATGCAAGCAGGAGTTCCAACACAGAGCGGATCAAAATGTTCAAAAAGGTACTTAGTCTGAGAGTCGCCGATTACAACACTAGACGGGGCAGTCTGCGGGAACTTCCGGATAACGTCTTTCTTCGTTGTCCTGGCAGCGCTCATGGTTAAAGATAGTCTGAAAAGATAAAAACTCACACAGAGCGCGAAAAAAATAAGGTTAGTAGAGACAGAGACAAACGAGAAAGACGTAGAAAATAGAAATAAGTTTACTGACGTTTCAGGGAGAGGACTCCCTTTCTTCAGAGTACAAAATAAGTTCGTTTCACAGTTATATACATACAGAAAATGTAGCAAGGGCGAGGGCACGGTAAGAGGAGGGAGATTTTGTGCAAATGGATCATGGTTGGTGGGTAGCAAAAGAATGAAGAGAGAGCGGGAAAATAAATTATAAAAAGGATAATAAGAACACACAGTCACGCGGCACGAACATGAAAAAAAAAAGAGAGAGAGAAGAACCAAACACAGAGAAAAAATAAATATTTAAAAAATAAAAATAAATAACAAGGTAATTTTCCCCTCCCCCGGGGCAACGGAGGTGAAAGAGGGGTCAAAACAAGATATGCCCTTGCACGTGTTTGACATGGGCAAAAAGATTAGTCACGCGGAACGAAGAAGTTCCAAAGAAGATATGCAAATGCACACAAATGTTGCACATCTGCCCATTCACACCCGTTCTAAGAATCAAGAGACACGGGGCTTCTGTTGGTGGGAGGCAAGGGTCGCACCCAAAAGCAGTAGGACAGGCAGTTTCGACAGGACATTAGTCTACATTGGTGCAAAAAGAGCGGGGGAAAAATTAACAAGGGAGTTTTCCCTCCCCCGTGGCAACGGCGGTGAAAGAGGGGCCAAAACAAGATATGCCCATGCACGTGTTTGACATGGGAAAAAAGATTAGTCACGCGGAACAAAGAAGTTTCAAAGAAGATATGAGTGTTCATTGGTATGCAAAAAAAAAGAAAGACAAGGTCAAACAAATCATGAAAAGAGAGAAAACAGGCAGGTGCACGCGTATGGCGCGGCAGCAGGTGGTATTCATCTGGTCGGCGCATGGTGCCAGTTCAGGGAATACCAAGGTGGTCAGCAACAAATATTAGAAAACAACAATACAAAAAAGAAAGAGGACACGAAAGCAATCACACACGCTCGCGTTCACAAATTAATTACAAGGTGAGAATATCAAAGCTAACAATGGTACTGCAGCCTTCTACCCAGAACACAATGTCCAGACTTTCTTCGTCAAATTTGGTTCAGTGAAGGCATTGTGCTAAAAAACGTCGTGCTAGCAAGAAACTATACCCAACTACGGGAGCTCACCAACTCATGGGAGAATATTATTGAGGGAAAGAAATGAACAGGCATAACACTAGCCTGAGAAATGCAGCCGAATTTTAATCGAAGGAAAGACATGCTAATTTCCCATAACTTTAATTTATGCCAAACGACGCTGATTTAAACTTATAGATAAGGTAGGACTCACGAACCTCGCGATCGTGATGCGTTTTAAAACTAGATTCAAGAATTGTGGCTTTTAGTTGTTAAAAAGAATGACCAGGAGTGTTAACATGCTTTGATAGAGGCAAAGAAGGGCAGGGTTTTGCATGAGAGCGGTGATTGTTAAACCTCAAACGAAAGGGTGTTTCCGACTGGCCGATGTATTGTTTGCCGCAGAGGGTGCATTCCAGCAGGTATACGACGTTGGCGGAATCGCAGTTAAAGTTCCCTTTTATATTAACATAATAGTTTGAAGCTGTGCTGGCGGCGCGCTCTGTGGTAGTCATTTGTGGGCATACCTTACACCGTTGTTTGTTACAGGGCATGCAACCAGTAGTCTGTGGTCGGCTGATGCGGGATTTAGTGAGAACGTCGCCCAAATTTTTGCTGCGTCTGTAAACAACACGTGGCGGCTCGGGGAATATTCTCTTTAGGCGTTCACTTTGAGCGAGGATATTGTGATGTTTCCTTAGCATGGATGCAACTTTCAGAGAAGAGGCCGAATGGGTCAAAACGAGGTTTGTTTGTTGATTTGGTTTTGGAGCTTTTTATACCAAGGATAGGCCCCACCTCTACCTCCGCCTCCACGAACAGCCGCTGCTCTATCCTCCGAGGCCCCCTCAACCAGGCCTCGATATTGCGATGTCGTCCGGGGAACACGCCGAGATTGACTTCCTGGAGATCCCCGAGGTGAACCCGGTGCCCGTCGATTTTCTAGAGAATTTTTAAAGCTAAGGAAAGTTGTGGAAAAAACAATTTGATATGAACATCACGTTAGCATTTTAATTGTATACAGGAAATCAAGCATTGGCCCAAAAGGCTTGATAATTAACCTCAAACCAGCTACCTCTGACCTCTCGCCTACTCACGAGGCAAACTGGCGGAGCATACTACATAAGCCATCGATGGATCTTTGGAGCATTGTAATCGAACATGACCAGTGTTGCCTCGATGCCTTAAAAAAGGAAGAAACCTCTCTACTTAAAAAAATTCATTTGGCTGCGCAAGAAAAGACCGAACTAGAAATGTTTAAACTGAACAAAACAAGCCATTTTTCCGTTCTCAAGGCAAAAAAAATGATCCGCCATGGTGTTGATTTATCCCTATCCGAACCTAGCACATCATCTTCCCATAATGATGTACCCGAGCCCGACACTCCTGTTAATTTAGTAAACCTTTCACCGTTACTCTTTCAAAGGATGAATTGAGCGCATTGTCTAAGGGGCTATCCTTTTGTCCTTCCAGTGGAAAATTAAATGAGCTGCAACTGTACAAGGATCTTGAAAATTTCTCCCGCTCACTCCGATTAAAAATGTCCCCAGAGATGATAACACAAGACCGAGCCTGCCATCAGTTAGCCATTGGACGCCACCACCACAGCAACGTGACAAGTATATGGATACGTACATCAAGGCGGTTCAAAAAGATGTCATAGCGGAATATAAAAAGCGCACCTCCTATCGACCGAATCTCACAGGAAACGAACAGAGGGCACTAGAAATCCTTAGCACCCGCTCTGACATAATTATAAAGCCCGCTGATAAAGTAGGAGCCATTGTTGTCATGAACCAAACGGATTATAACACTGAAGCGCAAAGGCAATTATATGACACGTCTTTCTACCAGCCCCTTGCGGCCGATCCGACATTAGAATACAAAGAACGAGTCCGCAGCACCATAATTGAACTTAGGGATGAAAAACTGAGACAAAAAAAACTGCGCGAGCTCTTATTCCATTGCACTGCACCCCAGGACGTTTTTACCTCCTTACCACAAATCACAAATACAACAATCCGGGCAGGCCCATAGTCTCTGGCATAGGAACCGTGACCGAGAACATTTCTAGCTATGTCGGCAACATTATAAGGGAAATCCCGCCCATTCCATTTGTACATAAAGAATACTACTCATTTTCAAAGTGAAATAAAAGACCTCACGATACCAGATAACCACTTCCTAGCAACAGTAGATGTAGCCTCTTTGTATACAAACATACCTCACGCCGGTGGAATCGAATCCGTTATAAGAGCCTACGAAAATTCAGAAGGGAACAAACCTATTGACAGCAACACTTTGGCCAAACTATTAACTTTAATACTTGAATTAAACAATTTTGAATTCAATAACCAGCACTACGTCCAAATAAGTGCACATCTAAGGGAACAAAAATAAGCCCAAATTATGCGAACATATTGATGGGAACCCTTGAGACACAGTTCTTGGAGAAGTTCCCTTTAAAACCACTGTTTTACAAGCGGTACATCGACGACATTTTCTTGGTTTGGTCTCACGGTGAGGAAGCCTGAATCAATTCATATCCGATTTCAACAGTGCTCACAGTGATATCTCATTTTCACATGATTATTCAACTTCTACATTAAATTTCCTTGACCTGCAGATAACAACTAACGGACACAGACTGGATACTTCGGTGTACAGAAAACCCACCGACCGACACCAACACTTGAACTTTCACAGCAGCCATGTGAGACACTGCAAAACGGCCATTCCATACAGCCAAGCCCTACGGTTCCGCAGAATTTGCTTAAACCAAAATGACTTCGCTTCTAATTGTGATCACCTCCGCATTGACCTCGCACGATAAAAATACCCACTACCACTCATTGAAGATTCAATCAGGAAGGCATCAGAACAGGAGCGTTCTAGACTTATTAGTGGCAATAAAACCTCCACTTCGAGGTCACAAACCAATCTGATTCTGACATATTCGGCATCTGGCCCAAACGTCAATGAAATTTTAAGAAGACACCACTACATCTTGCTCCAGAGTGAAAGAATGAAGCACGTCATTCCAGACCCACCCCGCGTGGTGTATCGCCGGGAAAGAAACATCAGAGACATTGTAACATCATCTCAATCAAGAGAAACTAGTTTCACAGGTTCTACACCATGTGGAGAACCCCGGTGCAAATTGTGTCTGATGATGACACCAACAACAAGCGCTCAGAGCAGGGAATCTGACTTTTCCATGCAGATCAGGGGCAACTTTAATTGTGACACTGCAAATATAGTTTACCTTCTCGAATGTGGTACTTGTGGTGCGCAATATATTGGACAGACTGAAAATTCTTTTAGAACTCGCCTCAATAATCACAGATCCGGTGCAAAAAAAAAAACCTTATCTCCCCCTTTCAAAACATATCAACTCTTTGAAACACCCGTTCGACCAATTTAAGGCTACAGTGCTCCAATCAGGAATTAAAACCCCTTTCGACAGGGAAGCCTGCGAATCTTGTCTGATCCACAAATATAACACTCTCACAAGCGGTATCAATGAGACTCCGGGAAGGCTGTCGTGCCTTCAAACCTAGACCTTGTAGCGGCCCGTATCGCATTTTACCACTTCACGAGCATTGGATGGTTCATCGTTGTCAGCAGGTTACTTTTCAGTGTGCTTTAATGCTTCTCATGCACGAAATCTTGCTGTATCCCATCATTACACTTTCCAAGCACTATTTGGTCTAGAGTTGTGAATAAGTTATTTTCTCCGTATTATTCATTGCTGTTTTGCCCGAAATGTCACTTTGTTAGCTATTTTTGTTCACTGTTATGGTTCCCCGTGTTCTACGATTTGTACGCGTGTATTCTTTGTTTGTTCTTTCTTTTGTCAGTTTGTTGAAAGAATGCTGTGTGCGAATTCATACTGCCATTGATGACTAGCTACGAAGTGTCATTTTTTCATAGATCACTGGAGATTTCTTTTCGTACGTGCGCCACATCTTTGTTTTACTTTTTCCATAAAGTGCAAGCCCTTGTTACTTGCAAAAATATCAAACGTAAGCTAACAATTTGTTGTATCTATCCATTTCATGTCATGAGCCGGGGGCTCGTTCAACTGCTTTTTTCTGTGTGCTGTTTCTTTGTTTATTTCCTGCCTTGTTTGTCATTTCTCAAAATCCTCGCACAACCTGCGCTCTTCTTGGGTGGCTCACGCACACCTTTGTCGGCGTCGGCGCCCATCGAGGCGTCTTCATTGTCCGCCTTGTGCCCGGGACGCGGGCCGCGGATAAGCCATTTATGTCTATTATCTGGTCTCCTCGGGAAGCGGCGGCATTTTCCTTTGAGGACGCGGCCCCCTCGCTAATCTGCCCGCCTGCATTCTTGAACTTCAACGTCGCCTTCTGTCATTTTGCGTTCCCCAGTGTCTGGATGACTAATTGTCGATTCTACGCTTCCGCCTTATGCGGCAGGTTGTTTCCGCTCCTTTGGAGTGAGATGCCCAGTACCCCTTCCTTATTTGTTCACTGTTCTTAATATTGCTGTGCGTGGGTGGGCGGTGGCTGAAGGAAACACGCTTCCTAAGTGTCTCGCTTTTGCTTTTCGCCGCGTTGTATATTCAGATGGATTACCGGCGCGCCCAGTCGTGCAGTACGTTTCTTTCCACTTTTTTCTTGCTGGACTTCCTTCTTGTACACTTTTGAAATCATGTGTCCACGTGCTCACAGCGCTCCCTACGAGCCTACATATACCCTGTATTCGACCCTTGGACTTCACTTGAAAAAGGCTGTATCCCAGCCGAAACGTCGTATTGAATATTGTTATGTTTTTCGTGGTGATTCTAATTTAATATATATATATATATATATATATATATATATATATATATATATATATATATATATATATATATATATATATATATATATATATATACATATATATATATATATATATATCAGTGTGTAGAACCGAAAAAAATACCGGTTCGGTTACGGTTCTGGTTCAGGCGAAATCATTTCGTTCCGGTTCAGTTCCGGTTCGACAAAATCACATACCGAACCGGTTCGCGAACCGGTTCGGGAGCTTGAACCGGTTCGCGAACCGGTTCGATAACTTGAATTATCCCTGAAATTAAAAAGAAAAACATTTCGTAGTTTCAAACGACAGTCAAATCAAAATATAAACAAAAATTCAAAATGCTGCTGTTCCCCAAGGGCAGTGGCGCAATTTCAAAGCAAACTTAAACAATTACCAGATATTACAAAAGCAGGTGAAGTGGCGACGATTTACCACCTACTTTCTCACCCAGACTTTATGTTGTCCTAGCGACTATTCATAATATTTTCCGCCCTTTCCTTTTTTGTTGAAATTGCAATCGTCGCTATGGAATCGCTCATCACGCTAACCTTGAATCCTTAAATTTAGGCCTGCGTGCTGGCGCGTTCAAATACCAGCGCTTAATACCAATGGCGCACATTCTTTATATTTGTAACAAAACAGAAAAATTCTACAACAGGCACATAAATAGTACCAATGAATTAGATTATTTGGTAACGGTGAATAATTTGTTAGCTGTCACCTTATCGAATGTGTTAGCCACACTTTTGTTAAAAGTAAGCTTTAGTTAACGCTCAGTCACTGCATTGATGCTCTGACCGCTGCAATTCATTTTGCGATAGCTATACCGGATGTGTGCATTACAATCATGCAGTATGTCATCGTACGGCCTGACCAACGGCCATCGTTCCATGTGCTACATTGCGGAATCATATAACAAATTATTCTGTTACAAAATGAAAGGGAAATTTTACGCGCGGAGCATGAGATGGGACTTTTATGGGAAGACGCTCGCTAATTCGTCCACAGCAGTACTCCCCTCCGGAACGAGCAGTAGAAGTAATGTAGCGAGTTGGGCAGTCAGTACAAGTGCACATTCGAAAAACTGCAGATCTGAAAGAGACAAGACTGCATCAGCAGCAAACGGCTTAGCCACTGAGCAGCTCCTGCGGTCACACTTGTCAAGTATTAACAATTTGCAGGTGTCGGACCTTTTAAACAAATTACGAAATGCAAAAAGTTTGCACACATCAAGTGTGGGCTTTCGCTGTTGCGCAGTGGAGCACTCCTGCAGCCTGATTGCTCCAATAAAGTCGCAGCTAGGGAAGGGCAAAGTCGTTTTATATCCCCTGCAAGCTACGGAGAGTTACATTTCGTTTGGTCTGCTTGCACTACGCTCGCTCTTCCAGCAGCAACAGACCATTGCTACATTGGTCCTCATTCATTTTCCCTGTTGTTACATAGAGCGTGATAGTGTTCAATTGTCTGGAGGGACAAGTGCGCGAGCGGGTACGAAGTTGCACCACAGTTGTGGCACAGCGAGGAGGCACACAGCCATCGTGCTGATGCGGGCCGCGCATGCTAACATTCTACAATCTCAAACCATGCGTTATCACTAGGTGTCTCCCGCGCAGTCCGGAACACGCCGCTCAAGCGTTATAGACAAGCCTTTTGCCGACTGTACGTGACAGAAAAAAAAAGGCCTGAATCACGTTGACTGTGCAATATCAACAACGGAGGGTCGAACCGTTTCGGCATGAACCGGTAACCGTTATTTATTTTTTCGGTTCAGTTCCGGTTCGGGTTCAGCGTGCTCAAAAAATAACGGTTCGGGTTCGGGTTCAGTTCCGGCAAAAATACCGGTTCAGTTCCGGTTTCCGGTTCGGTTCGGTTCCGGTTCGACACCCTGATATATATATATATATATATATATATATATATATATATATATATATATATATATATATATATATATATATATATATATATATATATAACTAAAGAAGGACTTGTTATTTATTCTTCGCTCTTTAAATAAGCGTTACAGTCTTCGAAAAGATGGAAATAAATTAGATCTGAAACCGCAAAAGAAAGCCGACCGTGCTATTCAGGTAGGCTAAAAGGGTCGTACTCGAAACCGGCTTAACCCTCGTGCGTCGGAAGTTTTGACACAATGTGGTAGAACACTGTATACCTCACAGAAAGTTAGCGCTGCAGGGTTTTGTGAGAAATGTGCGAATAAATTGCTCCTCAGTAACAGCAACCACAAAACAACTACAGCCAAAATACAATTGTCTCAACTTAAACCAGCATATTTATGAAAGAAAGTAAATATTATAAGTTACGATAGCAACCATGAAAACAGATACCACAGTTCGGTGCCCCCGCTCATTTGATATGAGCTAGTCGATGTGGCCATTGTTTCAATTAGTGCTACAAATTGAGATCAGTCAATCATTACGCAGTCACGGCCAGATACCATCGATGATCCATGCCTGCATCGGAACGCGTTCGCAAATAACTCGAGCGCCGTGACAGGGTAGTTGCACATTCGGTGTCCATCGGCACTGCCACACTGCACGAGGCACCAGAAGACCAGCAGAAGCTGAGTTTCCGTCACGTCTTCATAACGAGGCAGTCTAGAAGGGCTCGAAAGAAGGCTGGATTGGGCTGAGGCCTTCGCAACTATGCGGAGAGATGTAGCCCTGTTAACCACTTCTAGCTCCTGGGGCGCCACGTCGGTGAAGAGAATTTCCCTGCCAAAGAAGCACGGCGTCTTAAGCCTGAATAGCCGACGCAGACTCTTGTCAATCGCTGCATCCTTGTTAAACACTTTACACAAGAGAGCGTATGCAAATTCAGCGCCCAGCATTGCGTACTTCACGGCGGGGAGCGTATCGAGTCCGTAGAACGGCATTCCCATTGCCACAGGGAGAAGCACGAATTCATTTTGGCTGGAGAAGGAGAAGGGCGGAAGGTGACCTCTCCTAAGGCTTCGCGCGCTGACGTCGTATTCGACCATTCGGCGGCTGCCCGCTGCCCGTTTTATGTTTTCGAAGACGTTGTCCCCCATGTCTGGGTATTTTCCGTAAATCTGGTCCAAAAGTCCGCTGCTCACTAGTCTTACAAGCTTCAGGGACTCCGGTACTACTTCGCTATCGAGAAGAGCATTGGGAACCGCCGTTGACCAAGCTGACCTAGCAAAGTGCTCGCGAAAAGTGGCGTGCACGCTGCTCTCAATGCTTTCAACATCCTTAATGACTGTGTCACCCACTTCATTGCTCAGAAAATCGGCGTAAAAGGCAATCCCCAGGTAGGTGTGAGCAACGTCAGCACAGAACAACAGCTGACCCTTGTCGGGTTCGACGTGGCTCATAAAGAACCCGTTGATGAGCTCGGAACTGGCCAGTAGAGAGAGCGCTTGTGCGATTACCCAGCCTACGAAGTAGGAGCACGCACTTTCGCCCAGAGACACTACTATGCTGAAAAAGCTCTCAAAGAACTCTTCGTGCTCTACTTGCAAAGAGAGCTGGTCACCTTCCGGTAGACTGAAGCTGATCCTGAGCTGTTCTTTCCATTCTGTGTGTGAAAACGGCTTCGGTCCTAGGAGCCTGCGGACACGTTCATGGTGGGTGTTGTTCAACCGGTCTGGGTAGACGATGGTGAATGCGCGGCTCAGATTTAGCAGGATTTGCTGCTCCAGCTGCCAGTGCTCTTCGAAAGAAAGTGCGCGATTACCATTGACTGAAAACGCCGCAACCATGCTGTCAAAGTACTGGTGGTGGTACTGTATTTCGCCGCCTCCAGTCAGCATCGCGAATCTCTCGACTAGGATCTTCTCGAAGAATGCCGATGGCCGCACCATCACTTGTGTCTTGTTGTACAGTGAAAACTGTAGGACGCTCGCCCAGCCCCAGCCAGCGGCCGACACTCCGAGCAACGTCGGCAACAGACGAGTGCCATTGCTCCGAACAGGCCAGCGAACGCCAAAATTCACCAGAAGGGCTCGAACGTCGTCCAGGTGGCTCACGTTTTCAGAGTAGACGAGCCTGCACGACCGGTAGAACATGGCAGCCTTTTGCATAGTCGACTGTGCTTTGCGGGGTGCGCTTTGGCGTTGAGCTCTGGTCGCTACCTCGATCATAAACCTGAAAGAAGATATAGAAAACAATTTACATCTTACAATGCTCGTAAAAATAATCTACGTACTAAACTAACAAGATTTTATGACTGCGAAAGGGCTGGTGTCAAGTTTCCAAAGGTTTTGTATCAGCGGCAGCCGCTCAGCTGACAAGCAGCCGCAGTCGCGCTGTCCCGCAGTTGCTTGCACACGCATGCGCCAACTCCTCTCCACCGCTGCCACTGGCGAGGCGGTGATTCTTCAAGCGTTACTGGTGGCTTTCCTGCACCACTATAGAACTCAATATGGTGGATGTACGTGCAACTCTGCTGCCCTAGAGGAGCTATATAGACGAACTCTGGGTGAAGGCGGCTTCGGCGTCTGCCGTCGCATTGCCGGTGCGTCGGGTTACGACCTTGCTGTGGTGTTGTTTGCGCGATAAATCGTTATTACCTAATCGCGAAGAGCAAACCATGTAACCTACCGTGTGTCACATTTTCTGCGTCGCTGGTTGCTGCACTGGCTATCGAAGTACATGGGAACATGCTCCACTGTTCGGCTTCCATAGCGGCCGCGAACGGCGGCACAGTGGAAGCGAGACGGGTGCTTTCAGTTTCGAATCTGTCAGTTTCGAGTCGAAGCACGTGCGCGTGTGCGAGAAGCCTTTCGTCTCAAGGGAGGTTATTCAAGCCAGTTGGCTGATAATAAGCGGCCAATTTGTGCATCTCTAGTGCGAGAACCGCAAGCTCCGCGTTGACGACGCAAGCGATCTTGACGCGTTGACGCGTTGGCAAGCGATCTGCGTGTGAGTTTTTGTCTGTTAAACACCTAACCTATATGCTGAGTCTAGTAGCCACCCATGGCTGTAATACCTACCCCTCCTTCCAACCCCTGAGCCCCAATGCACGCTTTTACGCTGCTTCCATTTCGTTATTGTTTTTTCCTTCCGCTGTCCTTGCTCATTTTGAAGCTGTAGAATTGTATTATATTATTTTGCCTCGCTATAAGTGACGCAGATACAGCGCCTAACCAACGTAATAAGATGCCGGGTTCGTGTAATTATTTGCTCAGCACAGCAATTCACCCACGGCTGTATATCGCTTTAATTCCGGTGATGGTCATCTAGTATCACCTAGGCAACAAATCAAAGGCTAGTCAAAATCCGAAAATGCCAAGTGCACACCCTCCGAACCTGAAAACATACCCGTGCCTGTCACAACTAACAAACACCGCACCATGCCTTTGTAACATGTGTGTTCTTTCCTTTACCTCGAAGAAAAGCTACGCCGCAATATCTGACTCAAAAATATGCCTAGTTTGGTAGCGTTTGTACTACTGGAAAGAAGAGCAGCAGAATGTGGGCGTGTTGCCGACGGAGAAACAGCCAGCCAGCGAGCAAGCGTTGCGGAAGGCAGGCGGAGCCTTCTCATTAACAAGGGCCATCCTAGCGGCAGCTGTTGTCCCTGAATGAAACTTCCGCCGGAGTTTCGTGACCAGAAAAGTGGCCAAAGGTTAGTTGTTTGGTTGGGTGGAATATCTGCTAAAGAAAACGGGTACGTACAGTACCCCGAAGCACCATTTTCCCAAAAAACGGAAGTTGTTTTTTGTTCATTTTAATATACCGATTTGGTGTGTAAAGAGCTTCTGCACAAAAAGGCCGAAGAAAGCAGGAGGGGTAGATACAGCGCTAGGAAAATCTTGGGGAGTGTTCTAACACTAAAACGCCCCCCCTCCCCCCCCCCCCCCCCAAGCTACGCCGGGGCAGTGCGGCTTATACTGACCCTAAAAAATGTGCTCCCCAATTAAAGCAGACAAATGTGAGTTACGGTACAGCAAGTTAGATTTTCCATATGTTCTGAACGTGCGACACGAATGGAACCCAATAACCGCCACGGGACTCGAGTCTACGATGATGTGCCGATAATATTTCGGCTTTCGACGATCGTGCCAGCGTGACAGGACGTAAGCAGTGAGCAAGAACCGACGGCGTATATCCTGAGTCACAGAATGCGGCAAAGTGCCTTCGGCGCCAATGTGCAAAATTGGAATAGTTCATGGAGAGCTACGCCAGGTTCCAAGCACACTGCCTCGATCGTCCATTAGGGCCCAGTTGCAACGTGTGCTAAAGTCTGCAGTTCGACAACAGCCTCACCCTGGACACAAAACACCGACACACACACTCGAATCGAAGCATATCCTCAACAACCCCAAACGCACCCAGTTTCACTCGAGCAACAGCCTTTACAGAATCGAATGCCTTGTTATTTTGTAGAGGCTATGCTTTCGAGTTTTGTTATCGAATTGGCGGGAGATAGTGTTCGGAATATTTACAGTACCATGTTATCGGTTCTGTGCTACGCTCCATAATTGATTGGAGATTTACGAACAATTTCATACCAAAGATACAGTACCATGCGTCAAACAGTGCAAGCGCTATGAAACGAGTCGACGCCGATGTGGTCGCTCTTTTGTGAACATTCCACTCTGATACACACCATCTGCATCGCACCCACAGTTATCTCGCAATAAGGAGCAAGTGGGCTGGTTGGCTCATGCTAGAATGTGAGAAAAGAACGCGAACTAACGGGACACAGATTAGGACGCACTCTGCGTCCCTTTGTACACCACAGTGTATTTGTGTGTGTTTCCTACTCGGCATCCCATTTGTTCTCGTTGTTTTCTAACATTTCAGGTGCCCCCAAAGGCGGTCAACGCCTCCAGTGTAGTAGAGAAACTGTGGCGAGTGACCCTTGCTCCCAGGAAAGGCTGCTGTTCTCGTTTGCTCGCGAGTGGGTTGAGGGAAAATGGTGGCACATACGCCGGACGCGGGGTTTCGTGCCATAGGTCAGAAACAGCCGCCATGACCGGGGGGGGGGGGGCGGGGGATAACCCAGACGCATCGTACCAAACCAAGAAAACGCTGCCAGTGAGGCTATCAGAATCTACGTTTTAAAATTGTAATTCTCAATATCGGCTGACTTGGCATATGGCAATCGTGGCCGCGTAGTTTTGTGATTAACGTTGATACAATAATTCTCACTTCCACCCCCTTGTTACACAACAATTTCTGCAAAGTAGTTGTGCGTTCGGCTCATCCTCCACCTCTAGCGAGGTTGCAGCTGTCAGAGCTGCCCTTCATTTCAGTGGCGCCAATCGTCCCCGGGGATGGGTGATCTTTCTGGAGTCGCGGGGCGCCTTGCAAACCCCGCAAGGGATATCCATTCACCACAGTCAGCTTGTGTGCGAAAGTAACGAAATATACACAGTGGAAAGCACGCGCGTGCCATCAAATCGTGCTTCAATGACTGCCAGGTCACTCAGGAATAGAAGGAAATGTTACATCGGATGCACCCGCCGGCACCGGCCACTCGCTACGCAGAACAATCAAGCTTCCTTTCTCTCGCAAGGCGAGTTGCGCCCCTATCTCTCCAACTAGGTGGACTGAGCAAATGTCAAAATGGCAGGACGCTCAGAGGAAAGATCAGCCTCTTCATGCCATTTACCCCCTTGGAAAATCCTGTTCCCCCGGGACTACAGTTTGGTCATGAAGGAGTACTGCATCGCTTGCTCCTAAGCTTGGCCTGCACCCGAGGCTTCAAGTTCGAAGTGGGGTGGAAATATTCTCCGCTGTTCCCCACGTGCGCTGTGGCTGCCCCTACCGAGCACTTGCTTAAATGCCCGCGATTTGCCATTGTGTGAGCTAGAGTGGCTAGCTTCCTGTTTCGTGTACGGCTTGCAGCGATGCTTCAGTTGTGCTTCTTTCTTGAACCCTGGGTCCCCAATACTGGGCAATCTTTAGCGACAAATAATTTGCTGCGTTTCTTTGCGGGACTCTGGGCTCTACAAAAATTTGTAATTGTTGAACTCTGCGTGTTGCTACATCAGTACGCGTTTGCGTCATCGTGTCCATTGATTTGATTGATTGTAGGGTTTAACGCGCCGACGCAACGCATGAGGCGCGCCGTAGTGGAGGGCTCCGGATTAATTTCGACCACCTAGGGATCTTTAACCTGCGCCGAAATCTCGTACACACGGGCGTTTTTGCTTTTCGCCTCCATCAGAAAAGCGGCAGCCGCGGCCGGGAATCGAACCCGCGACCTCGTGCCCAGCAGCGCAACGCCTTAGTCACTGAGCCACCGCGGCGGGTCAACGTCGTCCTGTCCATATTTATTTTCTCTGTTGGTTTGGCCTTCTGTGCCTTTTCGGCACCATAACCTCTACAATTTCATTAAACATTCTATTGAGTTTGCTTTCTTGCATATTATCGCGCGCCTTTCTTGCCTTTCTTCATATTTAATTTTTGTGTTGATTGTCATTGTGGCCTTCCCAATCTACCACATCCACATAACTGCATTTTAATGATCCTCATATGGCGTAGCAACCACTGCCGAGCTGACAGTGCTGTCTATACACTCGAAAACCTCTCTCTAGCTCTTCTCTCTAATTCATTATGGCTCATTTATTGACCTGTTTTCTACGTCTGCGTGTTTGTGTGTCTCTGCTCTGTATTGGGCGGTGTACTTAACACGCTCCTGTCCCTGCAGAAGACAATAGCCACGGGAATACTCGGTGGCTCATTATCTGTCTTCGAGGTCTCTATTGCATCGAGCACTGCATACCCTCATTTCTGAGAAGGAATCAAGTACAAAGTAAACAGTTCTTGATATGTAATTATGTGCCGAAATAGTGGACGCAACAAGTGATCAATCAGCATTGCGGGCATTCAAGTTTAATGCTCACATACGTAATTTGCCTACTTCGAAGGTATTCGGTATCAGAGATTTGAGGGGAATTTGCCTCCTCCGTTCTTACTGAGCCGCTGTTTCAGGCTTAGTTACCGCTCGCCGGTACCGTGCGGCAATGCGTTCAACTGGCAATTTTTACTGAGCAATAGTTTTACAGGCGTTACTGTCTCATCGATTCTACTACAGCCATAGCCCTGCCACGGTATGCGTTCCACTATAGATTTTTTTTTTTTTGCGATAGGCATATGAGCATTCATTGAGCGTTTCAATGCTTCTTGGGCCGCAAATATTTTAGCGCGCAGAGCTTTGGCGCATGATACAGGGGCGGCATCCGCGTAACCGAGCGCGCGAACAGGCCACCCCTGCAGAATGAAGACGGAGGAGTAGCCCTGGCGAAAGTGTGCGGGGGAGGACGGCACGCGCTGCTAAGGCGTCATCTCCGACAGCGTCACCACGTCTCAGTAAGTCTCACTGCCTCCCCCTCAGACTTTCGCCATGCTTCTCCACTGAGGTGCGCACTTCCGGTCGCACTATGCCAGTCGCTCCCCCCGCCGTTTGTGGCTCATCCGATCCATGTGACATTTGCGCGGGAGGTTCAAACACGATTTGGAACAACACCGTGCTCTGCGGCAGCGAACAGCTACGAGATAACGGCAGAGTAATGCGCGCCGCCGTTCTTTCGTTGATCGCACGACCACTTCCTGAGGCGCAGCGGGTAGGCGTAGCATTAAAAATTTCATATTAGGAAGTGTAGTACCAGTGACGTGACTTTTTTTAGATCCCATACCACTGCTACGTCACTGCAATGCAAGAGACTTACGCCCAGGACATTGCCATGGTTAGCAACACCATGACCGTAAGGAACAACAATTCTGTAAACGCCCTCGGTGGTGGCAAGACTTGTCTCTTGCGTTCATATGCAGTCCGGCTTTCCTAAATTCGGCGCCTCGCAATGTCGTGTTACGGCGCCTTTGAGTGGCCATGCGACGTGGCGTTTGGAAGGGAGGCTTCACTAAGCCGTGTTTACACGCCTATGGCTACTATGTACGCGTCTTCTGCTACACCACCAGCTGAGAAAACAGATTCTTCTATCATGATATCAAATTCAGTAGGGGCACTGCTAATCGGGGTAAATCTGTTAACAACTGCTAAAAACTCAGATTAAAAATCTCGGTATGTTCATAATTGTAATCTTTTATAACTCGCAAGGGCAAGAAGTGAAGCGCTCGCAAATACGGCCCAGTCGCTGCGCAATTCGTGCGGGGACTGATTGGCCAAGCGTTGCCAAAACAGGCCTGAAACCCTCGCTAAGTCACGTGGTACCGCAGCGGTGGGGCATAGTGCGAGAGCAGTGGCTCCGCCACTCCGTAGGTGATCATGCGGATGTCAACAAATGACGTTGTATATCTTTCACTGTAAAACCGCCAGTAAAAAACATTAATACCAAGTTGACCAGTAGCAACGCAGCAGGAGCTAAACACTCCCTCACTCACTGCTCATAGATGACACTGGCGAGTGGTTTGGTTCGCGTCGACTCCCAGCTCGAGCAGACGTATCCGTGGAAGTCTTGGCAAGGGTCCACGGACCGATTCAGGCTTGCATCGAGCAAGGCGGCGTGCCCGGCGCAAGCATTGCTGGAGCAGAGTCGAGGGGCGTCGCCGTAGGGGCCGAGGGAGGCCAGAAAGGCGGCTCCGATGAGCGTGAGCATGACACAGGTGACGGCCGCAAGGAGCGCGAGCTGTGCGCGCCGCTGATCAGCCGGCGGGGCAGCGGGAGCACCCGACGGCAGGCCAGACGTTGTCTCGCTGGCCACGGGCGGAGTGGGGACGGCACCGAGGGCGGGCTCTTCCCCCTGAGGCTTCTCTGGCGGGTGGTGCTTGTCCGGGCGACTTCGTTGTTTCTCCTTTCCACCGCCTTCAGCCGCCTGCACGTGGTTTTAGTTGTTTTGCATCAGGACCAGCTACACAACTTTACTTATTTATTCTATGTATTTATTTTAATTTGTTGTACTTTTTATTTATATATTTATTTTTTGTTATTTATTTATTTATTTATTTATTTATTTATTTATTTATTTATTTATTTATTTATTTATTTATTTATACGGCGAGGAGCCTTTAGGCTGTCAAAGCAGGAGTATACAGGACAGCGAAACAATGCCTGTTGGAAACTGCGAGCACAGAGGACCCCCCTAAGTAATACCAGCCATTGAGGGCCTTTAGGGGTACTACGAAATAAACAAAAAAATTACGCCCACCTCCCCTCGCGGGAACCCTGGTGTGATGCGACGCTGAAGGGGGTTCCATTGTGCGTTTCCGTTGGGTGGATTACTCGAACTGCGTGAGCAATCATCGGGTATTGCGAGAGAGAGAGAGAGAGAGAGAGCAAGCGTAGCGCGGACGACCGTCGACTGACAGACCGGCCGGAGCTCGGCACTCCGCCTAATGCGCAGCACCCGAAGGAGAGGAGACCGCGGAGAGAGAGGGCGCTGCACATGCGCCGCGCGCACCGCCGCCCACCGGCGGAGTGAGAGAGCGCGCCGCACTGCGCGCGCATAGATGTTGGGGGAGAGGGCGCGCTATCACCGCGAGAGGAGGAGGGGCACAGCGGTGCGGACAACAACGGACGCACGCAGGAAGGACAGGGCCGCCGACAAGAGATGCTCTCACCGTCGCATCTAAAATAGACATATAACATGAATATGTAGAGTAAGGTGGGAGGGACAAGTTCGTACCAGTGTGATTGACCACTTAATAGACAGAGTACTCACTGAAAAAAAAAACCGCAGGCGTAACAGTAGTGTTAACCAGATATTTGCTGTCATTTGTCAATATCTTATGGATACCTTTTTTTCGTTTACAATTGCACCATATATTTTCCGGCATTACGCGAAATATTACAAGGAAACATTTTTTATGCACATGTGATAGTGCCTGGTTGCCCCCCTTCGAAGGTTGTTGTGTTTGTGAGCGGCGAAGTGCCGGCACGCCCGAGTGAAGCTAGCGATCCCTCGCACATTTTCCAAATAAAAGAACGAACACTGCTCACGTGCTCGACTCAGGTATAGTGATTAGCAGGAGTGATCCCAAAACAATATATCATATCGTCCTCGCCGTGTAGCAGTTGGCAGCCCCGTTCCGGTTTTTATGGGTAAAAGTATCTCGAAAACATTTACTCCCTAAGAAGTAGTGAATACGAAAGGAAAAGTGTAAAATTGTGCTCTTTGCCGCCGAATCGCCAGGGCGACCACGTTCAACTGCTGTTGTTACCGTGGACTGTTTAGATTCCATCGCTGTAGATGCCGTGCACAGACGAAATCCGAGTAAAAAGCTTCACGTGGAAAGCAGCGCGCTCATTTCGTGTGCATTCCTTAGGTGGTGCCTACAGTGGCCGCAAAATATTCCTGTCACGCGGAACCGCACGCGTACATTGGTACAATTGCGTCTTTTCGTTCTCACCGTTACCCTTTTCCTTCAGGGTCTAATTTATTGTTTCTCTAATTTTCCGTGACTGAAAACTCTCGGCAATCGCGTATCGTAAACCCCAATATACGCTAGCAGAAGAATCATCATCATAATTTTACTAGGGTTCAGTGCAGGACGATCGGTTTCCACCGTCGCCCTCCAACAGCTCCCCTTCTGCGCCGCTCGAGTACGCAGTTTACCCCCGAATTCCTTTTGTTGAAACTTTCGATGAAGACGAAGATGAAGGTGGCACCAAACTCAGCAGACGCATAGGCGAGAAAAAAGAAAACGACTAGGCGAGGCTTTAAGTTGGCTGCTTAGAATACGGCTCTGTACAAAATGTAAATATATCTGTAAATATATCCACATCACGGAAAACCAAAGACATCAGGGCCACTGTATCGATTGCCAGGCTCCAGAATACTGCCGGCCTACTTGCTACAATCAGAGAGAAGCTGGAAGCCCTTGCATGCGGAACAGAAATCGACGGCCAACACCACGATGCTTTAGAGTCCGTTAAAGATGCGTGTATAATCATTCGCTACTTAGAACAAAGTCTTTACGGACGAGAAGCGCATGCCCCTCAGGACGCATATCTCGTAAAAGAAGAAAGAAGGCAACAGCTACGAAAATATGAGTGGAGTCACACAAGCGAGAGTAAAGGGTCACCACCAGCCGACCTTCCCCATCTCCCGGACACCGTGTGCCTCCGTGACCTAAAACTCGGCTGACACGGCACTTGAAGTACCAGGCTGCTGTGCATAGCGCCCTCATAATTGACGGCACAACAATGCCCGAAAAGAGAGATCAGAGCAGAACACAGGTTGCACCGGGTGCGCGTAGTCTACTTTGGCCGTCTCAGCATCAAACGAAAACATCCTTGACGCTGAGGTAGCTTTCTAAGTTTCCTCCAGTAAAACCTACGTTCCTGAAATTATTGAGTGTACCCTTACGTGTGAGTATCCAGGCGTGTGGTGTCCTGCATACTCTATGTGAAAGAACCTTTACGACGGGGAAGATGTGAGACTAGATGAGGATCGGCTAAGCAAAACGGTCGAGACAAATTCAACAGACAACATGAAGTCATCAATGCGAGACAAGCCGGACCATGCCTCGGAGGGCTGTGGTTGCGGAAGAAGTGCGTACGCGGTAAGATATACGACTGAGACAAACGTGAAGCAGCTACACCCAGACGATGGCAAAGCCGGAAGACACGAACGGCTTGAACGCCCTGATCGTAATGACTCGGACACCTGGAGAACCGTACACATTCAAGTAAGCTTTAGAGACACTGCCAAATTATACGCATCCTGTTGTTCAGAAAACTGGCCAGATGAAGATACAGCCGTTGAATGAGGACATCCGGGATTAACAAAGCGACTAGAAGTGTTTCCAAATCAATAAAACCTGAAGAACGTGGTACCGTGGCGGTGTACGCTGCACAGGGTGTAGGCATTGAAGGATACAACAATCATGTCAGTTGCAAATTTCAGGCATCAATGAAGATACTTCTGATGTTAGCCCCCATTCTGACCTGCAGGAAAATATATGACTGTGACTGATCCCCTGACGCGCTCTTCATGAAGAATGGCAGACAGAAAGTGAGAACAAAGACGAAGTCCAGACGAAAGGGAATGCGAAAATATGAAAAACGAATCAATTCGAACACCTGCTGGATATGGATGGGAAACTGAATAGACACCATCACTGCTCGCACGAACTCTTGTGGGGCGGGAAGATGCTGAAATTTTGGATGAAGGCGAGGATGAAGCTGGCACCGAGCTCAGCTGACTCATAGGCGCAGAAATAGTAGACGACTAGGCTAGGGTTCAAGATGGGTGCTTTGAATACTGCTCTGTGCATAATGTAAATATATCTGCTATTCCTAGACGGCGGCTTCCTCCCTTGCCTCCCTGGACGTTCTTCAACACCCTTATTTCATCTCTCCATCGGATTATTGGTATTCCCCTTCTTCCAGACCCACTCTTGGTATCCATTGTTACCCTAATTGTCTACCGGTTGTCAGTGCGCCTCACTACATGGCCAGCCCAGGTCCATTTCATTTTCTTTATTTCAACAATGATATCTTCTACTCTTGTTTGTTCTCTGATCCACGTAGCTCGTTTCCTGTTACTTAGTGTTACTCCTAACATTATTCGTTCCATGGCCTGTTAAGCCGACCTAAGTTTGCTTTTAATTGTTTAGTAAGGCGCCATCTTTGAGCTTCATATGTCATAACCGGCGGTATGCACTGCTTGTAGAGTTTCCTTTCGAGTGGCAGAGGTAGCTTACTTGGCATAACTTGATAATGCTCGCCGAGTGATCCCATCCTCATGTGTATTCGTCGCCTGACATCTCTCTCGCGGTTGGAGTCAGTACTAACCATCTGTACGAGGTGGTGGTATTCTTTCACGTCTACCAGCATTTCGTTTCTTAAGCTGCAGCTGTCGATTTTGGCATGCTTATTCCTTATTACTTTAGATTTATTCATATTTACTTTTAGCCCCACGGCTGGGCTTTCTGATTGCAGTTCTTCAAGCATTGCTCTATACTATGTCGTCCGCGAACCTCAGATGGCTCAAGTATTGTCCGTTTATCCTTAATCCTATGTTTTCCAAGTCAAGCTTCCTATATACCCCTCCATAAATGCTGTGAATAGTTTTGGGTAGAAGGTATCTCCATCGCTTACTCCCTTCAAGACCGGAATATCTTCCAGAAGTCTTATGCAGCTCTCGTCTACTTCCTGTTCTTTTAGTGCTTCTAGCACAGCTGCGGAGAGTACCGAATCAAACGCTTTCTTATAGTCCATAAAGCGCATGTAATTTGGTTCGGTATATTCTACTGATATTTCTATCGCTTGATGTGATGTGATCCATGGTGTGGTACTCTTTCTTATATACAGCCTGCTCGCAGAGTAGTTGGAAATCCAGTCTGTCACCAATGCGACAAACTTTAACTTTGGTAAAAATCTTGTACACAGGCGAGAGTAGCCTGATGAGTCTAATTCTTCAGGTCCTAGGGATCTCCCTTCTTATGAATCAAAATAATGTTTGCGTTTTTACAGCCTATGCGCACTTTCTGAGTTTTACAGCATTCCGAAAGTAGTACGGCGACCTTTCCTAGTAAAATATCTCCTCCCTCCTCCAAACATCCATCGTTATGCCGTCGTTACCTGCAGCTCTTCCTCTCTTCATGATTTCGAAAGCCTTTTCTACGTCCTCTTTGGTTACTAACGGGACACTGCAAGTTGAACTACTACTCTCAGTAGTTTTCTCTGGTCTAACGTCGCTGGTATGCAGCCTGGTGTACAATCGTTCTGTTAGCTTTATTATCTCCTCCAAGTTGTGCGTTATGTTACCCTACTCGTCTCTGAGTGCGTACATACCACCTTTGCCGAAGGCTAGCTTTCTCTTAGTTGCTTTCAAGCTTCACCTTATTGGCCCCGTATCCTCGATCACTGCCATGTTAAAAGCACGAATGTCGTTTGTTTTACTTCTCTTAACCAATTTCCGCAGGTCGGATAATTCAATCAGTTCTGCCGTACCTGACACTTTCATGTTCTTACGTTTGACAATTAGTTCCGTCGGTTTCTCAGCTAGTTTTTCAGTTTAGTTCCTTCATTCACTTACCCGACATGTGCTGCTGATTCACTGATTGCCGATGTTAGGTCGTCATTTACCCTGCTACACTGACTTCCTACTGCTCTTTCGAAAGCGAAAATTTGTTTTGAATAGTTATTTTAAACTCCTGTGATCTGGCTCTCACTGATTCCATGCGGGTTTTCTTAGTTTTCACGAGTTTCGTTCTTTCTGTAATGAGATTGAGCCTTAGCTTGCATCTAATCATCTCGTGATCGCTGCTCTGAATCCTACTTAGCACCTCTACGTCTTGCATAGTACCTCGGTTGCCACTTAAAATGAAGTCAATTTCGTTTTTTTGTTGTACCATCAGGACGTTTCAATGTCCATTTTCATTCATTTGTCTTGGTAAAGAATTTGTTCATTAACCTCAGGTGATTTCTCTCTGCAAATGCCGCCAGTGTATCTCCTCGACTGTTGCGATAGTCTATTCCGAAATTGCCCACTGACTTTCACCCATTTGCTTCTCACCGACCGTTGCGTTAAAGTCTCCCATCAAGATCGGGATCTGCATTGTTGCCTTCTTCATAGTTGATTCGACATCCTCGTAAAATCTGCCTACGGCTTCATCATAGATGGTTGCTGGCGCATAGGCACGTACTATCTCTACATGTATCGCTTGTTTAGCTTTATCACAACTACCGGCACTCCCTCGCTAATGCTGAAAAGTTATTTCACGTTTCCTGCTATTTCTCTGTGGATTAAGAATCCAACCTTGCGCTCTTTCTTCTCTTGGGGTCCACTTTAGCACAAAATATGCCCGCTTTAGAGCTCCATAAAGCCTTCTGTTCTAACTTCGCTTAACCTCATGATATCCCACCTAATGTCTGAGAGCTCCTCAGTAATACAGCTAAGCTTCCTTGGCTAGGCAGATTACGTGCGTTAAACTCTTCCAGGGTCAAGTTCCAATGCTTAAACTAAACATGCTTCTAAATGCGCCAGGTAAACTACAAAACCTGTACTGCAACGCATTTACAAGGTCCGCATTTATAAACCGGAGAAAGGATCCAGCGTGAGATTGTGCATACAAGATTGCCTCAAATTTTCGAGAGATGCGTTGATTACCAGACAATAATTTTAGCCAACTTGGGTTCAAATCTCGTAACTTTGTTCAAAATAGCTTTCTTTAGATATTTAGCGTCATTTCCGGCATTCCTTCACCGTTTCTTGACCGATTGTTGTTTTGAGTCATCGTCCGTTTTGTGTGCCGTCCGTCAGCAATTTTATGCGAAATCCTAGGGGTAAGACAGCGGAGTATCGACCTACCGGATAACCTAAGCCAATCGAATTAAGAAGCGCCCACCACGGTACCTACAATTCGATATTGAGGTGGCACGGGGCAGTTCTGCCTCAAAAAGAACCTTAGCTCCTACATGGTTGTCGGCGTACTAATGTCTGTTTAGTAACTATAGTAACAGACATTTGCCGCGTATCCTCCTTTCATTGCAAATGTCGACGCAAGACGACAGTCGACAGGCGCACCTGGCAAGTAAATGCATCCCTTCTCTTTCCCGCTCAGCTCTTATGCTGTTCCTCTCCCGTCTCGTTCCTTCGAAGATAACACGCTTGATGATTTCTCAAGTCACTTTAAATTTACCGCGTTCCACTGTTCCACGTCGGGTGCCTCGATGCCAGCGCTGCCATACGGCAGAGACGCACGTGAATCGAGGCACCCGACTACAACATTTATAGAACTACGTTTCCCTTGTCCACGAGCGTTCTAACCCGAACGCGGAACGTCTAGTGGACCTTTTCGTTGCTGCGGCCGTTTCTTTTTTTTTAATTGTGCCAGGTAGCGAGGGCTGCATCTAGCGACGATTTTCTGCAGTTGATGTACTTATTTTTTGCTATGACAAAAAGGAAGCCCTCGTAATTTTGTTAATAAAGGAACACTGCAAATATTACTCATGTATTGATTTCCTGCCTTATATTTGCGTAATGACTACTTCTTGTTCGACAATGTTGACAAGTATGAACATTAAAACGGGACTTAGACGTTCAAGTTTGACAAACAGACATACAACAAACAGACAAACGTTTGTATGCATTTTTGTTGTATCTATACAGACAGGAAGACCAAAGCTTTCCAGTTCATGTAGCGCAAGAAAGACGATCGTCATTAAAAATCTGCAGTGTGAATGTAATAGGCGACGCACGCGTGAACTTCAAGGATGCTAAATTGAGCAGCTGTAATGATATAATACCAATACCAGTTCAGCAACTTTTCTTCTTCCCCTTCTCTTGCCCACCCCCTCCCGCGGTCGCGAGGCGCGGAGTCCATCGCCGCAACAAGCAAGAATGCAAGAGCCGCAGCCTCAACAGTCTCGGCAGCTGAGGGAGCCTGTGGATAAAAGGAAGTGTTCAAGAAAGCTTCACTTCAAACATTAAAGCAGTTCCATTCAGCGCGAAAGTGGTCGGAAGTGGAAAGCAGTGATTAATCAGACAGAGGGGCTGTGGTGCCGTTATGAGGTCATTTACACCGCCCCTCACGCTCTTCGCCACCCTGTTTCACTCCTCTGTTGAACTGATCAGAGGTTTCGTCCCATTCAATTCGAATTTCCTGCCTTCTCTGTGCAAGCGCGCGCTGCGCCTGGAACAGCACGTGCGGTAGTTCTGTTCTCTGTGTGATTGCTTTCATCTCGCACATGCCGGAGCCTTAGTGCTCATTTTGGAACGAGTGGTTTATTGGCGGCCATTATTTTCGCTCACTATCGTAAACACCGACCCCACGAGCGTTCCTAGCTATCTGGACGCGGGGGCTGTCGGTTTTTGCATCAAATGTACCTGCAGTTTTTTTTTTTTGCGCTAAACATCGCGTAGATGCATGAAAAGCGTGAGCGGTTCAGGAGTTTCGAAAGTTTATGACTATATAGGCAGTTTGTTTTTTCGAAGCCTCCGTTACGCCTCTACGCCATGGTGGTCTGCTTGGGTCCCTTACCTCGCCAAGCCACCTGAGTGCGGCAGTGGCTAGACGGCGTGATAGTGAACGAGCTACGACGACAAGGCGAGGCCCTAAAGTGCTCTGAACTTTAACTCAGCGTTCTGCCACCCTGGCAAGAGAAAAGACCAGCTGAGCTGGCGCTCTGGAGCAGGCGCGTAGCTAGGAATTTTTTTCGGGGAAGGGGGGGGGGGCGGGGAGCCACGGTCGTCCAAATGATTGGACGGGGAAATATGTAGGCAAGGCTTCTTGCACGTTGTTTTTCAACAGAAGCTTGAAATCACTGACTTCAACATGCAATTTGTGTATGCTAAACGCTAACAGTAAAGCCCACCTTAAATAGCTTAGATGATGATGATGATAATGATGATCACCCAAAATTCCAGTTCCCTGGTCTATGGGTAGGCCACGGGCGATTCGTCCGTCCGTAGAGCAGGCGGTTCTAATAAAAGCAGCAAGAGCAACCTCTATTCGCGTACACCTGCACGCTCTTTGTGTTGCCGATGTATGAAAGGGTCATTTCAGATAACAACGAACAAGGCATGGCTGGTCGACCTCTCCATTTTGCTTGAAATTTTTTTACCTCATTCCCGCATGTATGTAATGTGCGGATTCACAAATATTTTCGGCAGAAAAAATTTTGGCCGAATGGAAAAAAATTTGGAACCCACGCGCGTGGACCACGACCGCTACCTGCAAATGCGGCGCAGCCAAATTTAGCGACGTCTACCAAAACATACGCTAATCAGGCCGGAATGGTAATTTTTACGCTTAATCTACGCCTGGTGTACAGTTCGCGCCCAAAATATCGTTTGCTAGAATAACATATTTTTTTAATAATCTTCCAAATATTGCTCAGAGCGCATTTTTTTTTGCATATTTTGCGGGCCAGTATTATCGTATGTAATTGAACTAGAGCGTTCAATGTTGAGTGAGGGCTGCTCCTGGCAAGCACAAATAACTGTCGTAAATATCGTGTCTGTGCACACTACGGTTAAAAAGTAAATGACGCACAAGTGTGAAGAAAAAACTAAAAGACTCCGAGTTCAGAGGCTTATTAAAAAAAAACTCTTCTTCGATTTTGCCTAAATTCTCCCCAGATGTTAGCCTGTGAATGTACTTCAATGATCATTAAAACATGTTGCATCATTTTGTTCCTGGCGCGCCTACAGTGCGAGAAAAAGCCTGGTCGGCCAGGTCTTCACAAGATCCTTAGACATGAAACAGTAAGAGCAACTACCAGTGAATGTGCAGACATTTGATATTTTTTTGTACCAAAGGCAAACGATTACTTAGTGATAGTATTACAGAGAATTGAGAAGCGAAACTGAAATTTTTATGTGAATTTTGCAACGAAAATAAACAATCTGCGCACCACTAAATGTGTACTCTTCGAAGAAAAAAAACGGAGGAACTCCAGATTTACGCGCATTTAAAAAAAACGCTTTTTCAAGTTTTATAAAGCTTTCCACAGATATTTTGCTTCTAAATTAATTGCGTGACCCATTAAAGAAAGTCGCATCATTTTGATCTCTGAAACGCAAAAGAGCCATGTCAAGCATGCTCGTCACAAGGAGCTGAGACATAAAACGACGATTGGGACTTTCTGCAGATTTCCCTTATTTATTTTGTAGAAAGGGCAGAATATCTTCTGTGATATGGAGAATAGAATAGTCAAGTGACATTTACGAAGTCAACGTTTGACATGACAGAGTTCCATTGGCACCCCATTAATACCGTGCAGCTACTAGCTTTTATTTACACATTGCTTGCTGCATCAATGTTCACAGTTTCCTCAAACGGGCACAAACAGTCTGCGCTGCGTATAGTTTGCATATATCTGCTTCTGATGACTTCCTTAAACGCCACCGTACACGTGCCATGACTGTATGCCGGGAAAAGCACGCACTGTTCGCCATTCTTCCTTTTTTGTTTCGCGGTAGCTGGAAACTTCGTTCCCCTCGAGGTATATGAAGTGAACGCCCTTGATCTTCTCAGACAACACAGTTACCATGTCTTTTGCCGTTTGAATCGCATTTTTAGTCGTTCTCTTAGGTTGTAAAGTGTCGCCTGGTGTTTGACGATTACCCAACTGCGTCGCCGGCATTCTTTCCGTCCCCTGTTGCGGAGAATATCCATTGCGTTTCAGGCACGTCGCTCTTTCGCAACTAATGAAGCTGGTACCTGTTTTTTAAGTTACTGGCAGCTCCGCCACTCACATAAGTCGCCTTGGAGTACAGTGGGAGATTGTCGTCTACCCACAGCCTGACTTTTTTTTTAACCCCAGCAGTCATGCGCAGTCATGGGCCATGGCAGACGTCATCGCTTGCAACCGCAAAACTATGACAAAAGAGACTGAGTAACAAGCTAAATATATACAAAAAGAATAATAAAATCAGAATACTTAAAAGGAATAATAAAAAGTGAATAAATGAAGATTAAAATGCGACCATAGTCAAATAGCGGGATGGCAGCGCAAGGCACTCTCCCAGTTTGAGAGAACTGTAAACTTGTAACCGTTCGAACGCATGCAGCCCCTGTTCTTCCAGTGCCCTCTTTCACTCGTTCTGTCAGCCAAGTCCCCGCCGCCGGATACGGCAGAAAAAGCCAAAAAAATACACGACTCAAACAAAAAAATGAAGATCCCACATGTGTTATCCCGGACCCCACCGGGCTCAAGGCCTTTTGCCTTCCTGTTTGGTCGCTAATTCGGTAATTGAACCAGTATGTCTGGAGAAGGACCGAAGAGGGGCGCGCTAGCTGGAGATGTTACCCGCCCCGGGGTTGTGTGTGGCCGATGTCCGTTTTTAATACTTGCCATGTGTGCTGCCGACCGGACGGGCTTCTGTTGAACCTTTGATTTTAGGCGAACGAAAGTTACGTCCAGGCGAGTTAAAAAACAAGACTGCGTGCACCTTGTCAAATAGCTGATCTTATGAACCAAATATAGCGCATCACGGCAGCAGTGCGCACAAAAAAAGGGCATTGATAATGTAAGACAAAGAGTGACCGCGGTTGGGGAAATCTAGAGGAAGCTATAACAATAGACCCGAAGACCTTCAAATTGCGCGTTTTACCACCATACATTGCAGCGGTTTCGCCACCGCACGACAGTATCCGCGCTGCGCGTAGAATGACGCACGATATTTCGAGGGCTCACACAAGTACGTTTAGAGGAAAATATCTGTGGAAAGCTTCATAAAACTCGAAAAAGCGTTCTTTTTTAAATGCGCTTGAATCTGGAGTTCCTTCCTTTTTTTTCTTCGAAGAGTACACATTTAGTGGTGCGCAGATTGTTTATTTTCGTTCCAAAATTCACATAAAAATTTCAGTTTCGCTTCTGCATTCTCTGTAATGCTATCAATAAGTAATCGTTTGCCGTTCGTACAAAAAATCTCAAATGTCTGCACATTCACTGGTAGTTGCTCTCACTGTTTCATGTCTCAGGATCTAGTGAAGACCTGGCCGACCAGGCTTTTTTCTCGCGCTGTTGGCGCGTCAGGAACAAAACGAAGCAACATGTTTTTAATGATCATTGAAGTGCATTCACAGGCTAACATCTGGGGAGAATTTAAGCAAAATCAAAGAAGAGTTTTTTTTTAATAAGCCTCTGAACTGGGAGTGTTTTAGTTTTTTCTTCACACTTGTGCGCCATTTACTATTTAACCGTAGTGTGCACAGACACGATATTTACGGCAGTTGTCTGTGCTTGCCAGGAGCAGCCCTTACTCACATGTGAACGCTCTAGTTCCATTAGTTACGATAATACTGGCCCGCAAATTACACAACAAAATGCGCTCTGAGCAAGATTTGGAAACTTATTACAAAAAATATATGTTTTTCTAGCCAACGATATTTTGTGCGCGAAATGTACACCACGCGCAGATTAAGCGTAAAAATTACCACTCCCGCCTGATTAGTATATGTTTTGGTAGACGTCGTTAAATTTGGCCGCGACGCATTTGCAGGTAGCGGCCGGGGTCCCAGCGCGTGGGTTCCAATTTTCTTTTTATTCCGCCCAATTGTTTCCGCCGAAAATATTTGTGAATCCGCACATTACATATATGCGGAAATGAGGTAAAAAAAATTAAGCACATTGAAGAGGTCGACCAGCCATGCTTTGTTCGATGTTATCTTAAATGAGGCATAATTCCCTGCTATTGTATAATGTATAATCTTTCCTATTTCCTGCTATTGGATAAGACTGTAGTGTAAGCTATAAAACCTGGTAAGCCATTGTACGATGGCTCATTGATAAGCCTATTGTAACCTACGTGTAGTAGGTCGCCTTGCTTTCTTTTTTCTGTGTAGTTAAGCTTTCCACTATGAATTCCACCCGCCGCGGTGGCTCAGTGGCTAAGGCGTTGCGCTGCTGAGCACGAGGTCGCGGGTTCGATTCCCGGCCGCGGTGGCCGCTTTTCTGATGGCGGCGGAAGGCAAAAACGCCCGTGTGTACGAGATTTCGGCGCACTTTAAAGATCCCCAGGTGGTCAAAATTAATCCGGAGCCCTCCGCTACGGCGCGCCTCATCGCCTGCGTTGCGTCGGCGCGTTAAACCCTTCAATCAATCAATCCACTATGAATTTTTTTGTTCATGTGACAGCGCGTTTTCGTTTTTTGGAGTTTTTTTGGCTGCCATGTGGTGCTGCTCAAGCCTAACGCGGCTGTGTTAGGCCGGCCTACCTGAATTGCGTTTTTTTTTTGTGTGTGGAATAAAGTACTTCTAGTTTTATTCGTATTTTTCCCGCAGATCTCACCATTATTAAGGTGATCATGATTGATCGGAAGGTTTAACGCGCCGATGCAACGCAGGCGATGAGGCGCGCCGTAGTGGAGGGCTCCGAATTGATTTTGACCACCTGGGGATATTTAACGTGCGCCGAAATCTCGTACACACGGGCGTTTTTGCTTTTCGCCTCCATCAGAAAAGCAGCCTACGCGGCCGGGAATCGAACCCGCGACCTCGTGCTCATTAGCGCAACGCCTTAGCCACTGAGCCACCGCGGCGGGTATTAAGGTGATGATGCTATACTAAGCCTGAGTTCATTGAAATTTTTCGCAAGGGAGAATCGCACGAACGGTACGAACACTGCGAAAGGTAACCAAAACGTACGCTAGCACCAGTTTTCACAGTCGCACGCTTCAAAAATCCTTCCGGAGCTCTTTTTTTTTTAATTTTTGTTTTGGAGCATTGTGCTGACTACGCGGAAACTTCAGTAAGTAAACCAAGCGCAAGCCAGCTTCACTAGTCTCATGCTGGGAAAATTCTCACCGGTTGTAATTTTCCCTTGGAATCCCGCTTTGTCTTCTCGGTTGATTTCGCTTTATGTTTTCGGGCCGTTGGGGCTCCGTTTGTTCCTTTTGCTTGGAAGTTGTCCTGCACCCGAGAAAGCATAGCATCTGTCACATCCCGAACTTTCTCGCTCAGACGTCTCACAGTTCAGGAACATAGCAAAACCATTGAAAGCAGGTGGTATCTCGCAGAGAGCAAGAAGCCGAATCGAGGGAAAAAGAACTACGGCACGTTTAGAGCCACGATTTTGTCGGCCAGTTGCTACTCGAAACTTTGTCTTGCTATATACTTCGAAAAACCGTATTTTTAATTCAAAGAACTGCCTTGATCTATTCGCTTGCACCGGCACTCTCCATGTGCTGTCGATGTATGATTCTTGATATTATGTAAAGTGTTATAGTTCCCAGCTGTTATAATGATTATATTGTATTTTAAATTCCCTGAAAAGCTTTTGTATGATTCCTTGATTAGCTGATTGTAGCCCACGCGTCGTACGTCGACTTGTTTTCTCTTTTTTGGATACCAAAGCGTTGCACAATGAGTTTATTTGTACATGTGACAGTGATATCTTCATCTTTGAAATTTCGTTTGGCTGCCAGGTGGTGCCGTTAAAGTTCAATGCGGTTTTGGCAGGCGGCCTGCCTAGCTGAATTGCCTTAGTTTTAGGGCGCAGTCCGCTGGCAGCCGACCCCGTTACCGAGTGACCGAGCGAAGCATTGACGGCGCGGAGAAATCGGAGAGGATCGTCTGGCGAAAGCTGAAGAGGGGGGGGGGGGGTGGAGCGACCGGCTATGGTGTCATCTCTCTCATTGCCTCCCCCTTACTTACGTTTAGCGCGCCCTACCAGTATCTCCCGTTGTGCCCTCTCCCTCCCCGAACGCTCTTTTGTTCGCCGCTAAACCAAACCACGGGACATATGCGCGAAAAGTTCAAGGCCGCTTTTTACGCTCTCTGCTTCCCCTTCTCGGCCAATACGAACCACGTGACATTTGCGCGGGATGTTCAAACATGATTTACAAGAACACGTTGGCCGGAGGCGGCGATGCGCTGCGAGATAACAGCAGAGTAGCGCGCGCCGCCATGCGTTCGCTGATAACGCGATCACTTCCTCAGACGCAGCAGATATGCGCCGTAACCGAAAACACTGCAGCTCGCGCTGTTCCCAAATTTTGCATTACGTTGTATTGTAATCATCAGTGACATTTTTTATGTGGAATAAAATAGTATTTAAATTACTGTTATGAGTGAGTGCATAAACTTTATTGTGCCCAAAACTGACGCAGGATAGAGGCGGTATGGGATATTCCGCTGTCGCAGAAGATAGCGGCGATGAGCCCGTGGGCCCAGGCGGCATCCTGAGCCAGTCGGACGATTCGTAGTTGGGACTCCGCGTCGGAGCTGAGCAGCATGGCCTCTCACTACTACAAATTATTTATGGTAAATCTCGGTGTTGTGGGTGTTGTACAGATAGGTTGCTGTAGCAGGCCCAAATGAGATGGCAGAAGTTAGATTTCGCGTCACCTCCTGGCAGGAGTCTTTATAGAGGTCGGTATACAGGTGTTTGTAGGCGGTGGAGTTGACCGTAAGGGCACCCATAACACAGATTGCCAAATTGTACGGGAGTGATGTGGCGCCGGGTATTTGAGGCGGGATAAACGGTAGGGATTGGTTGTTTCCTAATAAGTGACTAGCCCGTCCCCGCACCCCATGTTCAGCACACGCTTGGAATAGTCGAAGTGGCTCCGGCAGCTGAACCCTACGGCCGCCTCACAAGCTTCGGGATATACGTTACCTTCACACTCTTCCAGTTAGCCGAGTGAGTTCCGGTTCCCCAGCAATGATTGAAGTAGCTTATGAGAGCTTCAATGAGGCTATCATCCACATTACTGAGCGTCGTGTTATTGTTATTGTGTTCGTAGAGTTTACCATTACTGAGCTGATCGTGGTGACTCAGCCCGGGCTTGTTACGGGAGAATAGCACTAAGCGTAGGAACAATTTTAAACGTAATCAAAACGCAAGCAAATGGCAGTTGTCACAGTCACACGCTTTCAAAATACTCCCTGAGCTCGTTTGATTTTCAAATGTCTTGTTGGGAGCACGGTACTGACTATACTGTGTATGGCAAACCATCTTTCAGAAAATGCTGGGAAAATTCTTACCGGTTGCAATTTTTCCTTGGAATCCGGCTTTGTCGTCTCGCGTGCTTTGATTTTAGGTTTCGGGCCGGTAGGAGCTCCGTTGTTTCCTTTTGTTTGTAAGATGTCCTGCACCCAAGAAGGCATAGCATCTGTCACATAAACAGCTTCCTGGCTCAAACCAGTCACAGCTCCGGAACATAGCAAAACCTTTGCAGGGTGGTAGCTCCCGAAGAACAATAAGTCACCAAGGATGTCACCAAAGATAAAAAAAGAACTCTAAAGACATTTTCCAGGACCGAAAAGGTTTTGTGAAATTCTTTGTCAACGTTTGCTTTCTGTGCATTTCGATAGAATAGCTTTAATGGCACTCGAACTTATTCTCACAAAAGTACTCAGCCTGAAACTGCACAAAAATGTCACTTTGGCCCCCACTAATAGCTCTGAAAGGATACTTTGAATTTTGCGCTATAACTACATTGTAATCACCGCGGAAGGAACTGGGGTGAGCCGCAAAGCTCCTCCTAAACACGTAACAATGGTAACTGGTGGGATTGAGTTCGCACTGAGAAGGGCGCATTCGAATACGATGGTTAGTCCGTCGAAGTGACACCACTCAAGATAGCGTCGCTGCATACATTCCTACAGCAGAAGGTGTAACGTGACCGCCTGTAAGGGCGCGAGCTGGAAGGTTACCAGCTATTCATGTCTTTTCATGAATTTCATTGATGAACTGGCTGCTTTGTAGTATCCCACTCCTTTTGAATTTCGGAGGACCTGCTTCATCAAAACAATTGATACTTGGGGTGGGTTGGTACGCAATGGTTTGTTGAAAAAAACGCCCCGCTAGGGATACACAACAGGTCGTTTGTTTACAAACATGCGTTTTAAGTGCTGCAGATTCGTACTGACTAGAATATCGCTTCAATTCACACTAGTGAAAAGTTACCAGTGCCGACACTAATAGTGCTCCTACTTAGTGCAAAAATACGACTTCGAAGGGAAGTCATGTTCAGTGCAACCGTCATTTAAGGAAATCTCTTTATGGTCTATGGTTATTAAATCAACGTATTTCATGCTCTGTAGTGCGGCGCGCAGGGGGAGAAACATCGCCCTTTAAAAGCGACGCTGTAGTGTTTGTAAACATTGCGGGATAACTGGCGCACATTGTAGTCTGGAGTTTCTAGGCCATGTTTTCTCACCTCTCGCTGTTTTTACGCGAGTTTCTTTATTACAATACTCAATTCAGAAATGCTGTCCTCCTCTCTGCATCCTACGCTCCGTTTTTCTATGACGTTTCGTATGACGTCACAACCAGATGGCTTGACTTGACTGCGCTACTGCGTGGCTCGCCGACCCTCCTACAGAATCAGTCAGACAGGAGGTTAGTCGGATGGCCGCCGCTGTGTCGTGGCAATTCGTTCGCTCACGTGAAACTAAGCCACGATGCGTTTGTACCTGGACGTATGTGCCTTCACTTTGTAGGCTGTATCACGCTCTAAGTCCAAGTAGCTCTACACAAGCACACGTGAGACGCTTCGCTGGCTGGTACGATAGTAGAAAAGCCAAAGGCCAATTGAAGGCTTGAGAAGAGGGAGCGAAGTTAATATAGGTACTAAGAAATTAAAACCAACTGAAACTTTTACCGTACAGCGTAAACGCAAGGTGCGGGAAGCAGTTTTTGCGCCGGGTGAACTAGCATAGCCGTCAGCAGCACGACCGCACTTCTGCGAGCGCTTCTCCACCTAAGGAATGCAGCGGCTAGAGACGAGATATTTGTTCAAATTTGGGGAGCACTACTGCACGAGCCCTATTCAAGAAATAGGAATCTAAGCTGCATGGAATGCTGAAACTAATGAAAATGTAAACTGGCTTTGCATTACATACTGTATATCTTGCCCCTCCAGTGCTAGCTTATGGCAGAGCGGTCTGCAGCCCTAGATGCATTGTTTTCCAATTTGGAAGTTCGAATCCCCGATAGCGCGTGTTTTTATGTTGAATTGTGTAAGTTTAAGCAATGTTTTCTATACTGAATTCACCATTTTTGCGCTGTGACCTTCATTGCTCCACGAACGAGCTCACCGAACGCGGGAAGACTGACACTGATGCGCTGGGGAGTTCTCGTTGGCGTGGTGTTTGCATAAGCACCCACTACTGTGGGTGCGGTCCCGAATCAGCGGACCCTTGGACTAGTGCGAACACGCGTGTTACTATAGAGACAGGAGCAAGGCAGGCTTCAAAGGGGGGGGAAAAGCACATCGCATTTGATTGTCTCCGGTGACTCCGAAGGGTGTTCACCCACTGCGTACGCCTCAGCTAGTAATCGCTACGATTCCGCGCTGGTAGGCTTATCTTACGCATCTTACAGCAGACAGCATGGCAGAAGCGCGGAATGCCGGTTACTGAGAAATCAAGAATGCCCAGCCAACAATAACTTCGGGGTGCAGGCATGTTGTTTCACAGAACCGAAACCGAAACTGGTTTGAATTCTAATCTTGCAATCTCCCAATCACGTAGCACATTGCAAGGACGTCACAGCATTATTTTGTGCGGCCGCCGCAGACAGCATGTGAAAGTTTTTGTTCTTTGTGGATTTATAAAATCAATACCGCCTTACCGACCGGATAAGCGATGAAAAGTGTATTTGGCCCAGACTACGCAGTGGAAGCAAAAACACGATCTGGGCAAATTAACTACATTGTCGCTTTAAGAGAGTATCGCTTAAAACGAAATCACATTCTTGTTTCGAGGAACTAATAAAATTGACAGGTTGATTGATTCAATGATTGATCGATTGGTTGATTTATCTGTTGGTTGAATGATTGGTTGAATGATTGATTGATCAATTGATTGATTGATTGATTGATTGATTGATTGATTGATTGATTGATTGATTGATTGATTGATTGATTGATTGATTGATCGGACATGGCATTACGAGAGAATATCAGATTTTCGGAGAATATCCGAATTTCCCGAAAGAAGAGTGCCATGAAAGAACCCTTACCGGTGGTGACAGGATTGTAGTGTGGGCCCCATCCGAGACAGGAAGTGTGAGGGATAGTGATCTGGACTTCGGATGATTTCCTGGCTGCAATAAAGAGAAGTTTTTAGCCGCGTCTTTTCACACCTGGTGCGGGGAAAGCCGAAGTTAGCAAACCCCTTTTCTCACCGGCGAAACAGCGGGGGTGTTATTTGACCCGTGGGGCTGGGTTGCATCTTGTGTCGGATCGCCCACGTCTTGCAGAGCCGCACTTTTCTGCAATGGAGGATCGTTATGAAACAGCGCACGGGCTGCACAGCAACCGAACACGCAAGCAAAAAAAAAAAAATTAAAGGCGTTGCCCTCAATGTGAAAGCTATCGGAAGCGCAGAGCAGTAATTCTCCAGAATGAGCTTTTGCCCCGTTATCCACTCACTGCTGCATTTCAAATTTTCCGCCCTCGGAGTACTCACGCGCCCCCTGCCTGAAACTGAGTCAGTGGGAGTTCTGCTCTCTATGCGCGTGCTTTAATATCGTATGCTCGTGCTTTCTTGCGTCATTTCGAACGCGTAATTTTTTTTCTTGCGCGCTGGAGCCTTTCTGCTTCATTTCGAGCACGCCATTTCTCTCTTGCGTGGCCGATTTTTTCGTAAAAACCAACCCAACCAGCAGTTCCTGACTAAATGAACGCCGGGGCTGCCGGTTATATACGCAGATTTTTCCCAGAAGTTTTCTTTGCGCAAAATAACTTGGAGATGTATGACAACCGCCAGCGGTTCACGAGGTTTGAATGGTTATGACTATTTAAACCTTGGTTTTCGTAAGCCTCAGCGTTACTACCTCACCCCGGTACAGAAGGCTCTACATGCGTTCGTTATCTCGCTGCGGCGCCTGATTCCGGCACTCGCATTGACCGTGAGCGAGCTAAGACGACAAGACGAGCCCATAAAATGCTCTTCACCTAAAAGAAAAAACAACTGCGGTAGTTGTTTTAGGCAGTTGATGTTCTTCAGACCGCTCTTCTTTATTCCATACTAGTCTAAAAACATAGCGATTTATTTTGCGCTCCCATGTTATGTTGCATTTTTGTGCTATGCGAACATTAACCTCATTAAATAATTGTAAATTTCAAAAGCAACATGGACCCAAATTTTTTTGCAATGATGCCGGAAAGCGTCAGAGTACTGCTCGTTCTGTTATGAAAGCACATGTGGGGGTGTGTGCGTCATCGCCCCTGCCAATGGCAATTGGTGAATAGACCATAAGCCTTTGATGGCTGCGGTCACCGTCACTGCCAAATACCCCCAGTGTGGACATCAGTTGCTTGGTACGTAAGACGCCTGGATGCGTAAAAACAACTGTGCCCAGTAGGAATGTTGGCGGACTTTTCTCTTTCTGCTGATATTTTCTGTTGATCGAATGTTCTCGCTTTTAACAAGTACACCAGTGATATCCTATTTTCTGTTTGCCCCTAGGACGCACACACGATTTTTAGAAATTCGAACGTGGTCGCACTCCGCGTATTCATTATATAGGGGAGTAAGTGTAATTTAAGCGGGAAATCAGTGCAACATACACATTCAATGCACACGAAACAATGCCTCGCCGGAATAGCACTCGTAATTGATTTATTCAGGGTTCGTCGAGGACGCAGTGTCATTTAGAGGGCGTTGATTGTCTGAAATCAAACGCATTGTTTTGCGCTTGTAAATCTACTTTTACTGCGCTACTAGAATTTATATTTCACCCAGCCTGTATATTTTTGTTTTGTTATGTTTGTTCTGTTAATTTTATTTATTTATTGCAATCAGTGTGAACTTTTTCATTCATACTTTGCTATACAGCTTAGCGACTTAGATGTATGTCTCCACTCCCCCACCCTTTGGTAATGCCTTCGGGTCCTTAAGGTAGAATAAATGAAATGAAATAACAGCGTCTGGGCCGCCGATCGCCGCAAACCGGTCTCGTTTTTCTGCACCCATACTGTGTAAGGATTGAGTTATCCGCCTTCAGGTTGGCGGTTTCCCTTGGCGATGGAGGTTTTACTTGCTTCCTTGCTCAATCTTCCAGTTTCTTCTTCACTAAAACGCTTTCATGTTCATAAAATAGGCGTTTAAAATTCAATGTGTGGCTTGTCGTTATTGCGAGTTATTGTCGTTATTGCTTGCGAGTTAGCAATCCTAACCAAGCAATTATGATTACAGATTACAGCTAGATTGGAATTGCTCTTCTGCGCCGGGAGCCATTAGCGTGAATGGATCAGTTAAAATAGTGCCGAATACTTCTGTTGAGGAGGTGATTCTAAATCCACATCTGCCCCAGAAATGCGGTGCAAACTCTTCCGTGTCCACTAAAATAATTTCTTAAAGCAATTTCCTCGGGCGTTCACTTTTGCGAGTTTTTCCTATAGTATATGCACAACTGTAGGAAGGAGCTCGGTATCAATTCTTAGAAATTTTAAATGTAAAAAGTGAATCGCAATATCGGGTTTTATATGCTAAAGTAACAGACCCCTTCATCAGTACTGTTCTACAACAGATGTTTGCTCCATGTCTGCTGCTTATTTGCGATAGCCGATACAATCATTTGGTATTCACGCGGTCATATCACGCACATCAAAGACCACGTGCCCGTTGTGTGCGCGATTCTTCAGCACACCCTTTTTTGCGGTTTCTGTGAACCCGACCTGAGGCTATTAAAAGCGTGGCCTCAGCACACTCAACCTTATCAACTACTTGCTGCGTTTTTTTTCTGTTCGAACTGCGTAACGTAACGTGGTCCCCAACACAATTGCCAACTTCGGCGCCTATTTGTGTCTGTACTCGCTTATGTCATCCAAAAAGAGGAATAAACTCGAACATGGACTGAGGGTAATAGCAAATAAAGTGTGACACCGCTTAGAGTTTACATGTGACCAGCTGACGAAGTTGTAATATTGTCGCGAAGACAAGAGCGATGCAGTTGTCTTGAATGAGAAACACGTTTATTGGAGCGAACTTGTGCTCCCCTAACAACTCAAAATGATACAGAGGCGGCGAAGCAGCGGTCAACAAAGTGACTTGCACAGGCGAGTGTCGTCGAATCGAATGTCCCGGCGTCCGCACTACAGGCTTTTTATCTTTTGGCGCGCGTTGTTCTCGAAACGTCGATTCGCATCGAGAACATAGTAGATCCACGAAGATTATTCTGGGCTGTTCACGTTAGATGGGAATGCTCTCCCTATCACAACAGATAACACATGCGGCACAGAAAGAAAGAATGGAACACGCGCTTCCCTTGGCGCAGAGATAACACAGACCGGCGCAGCCGGGCCGTAAAACCAAAACACAAATAAACAAACCCAATGTATAGTTCGCGGCATTACCCCCCTCTAAGAGTGCATCGACCCGATGCTAACATAAGCGACAGTCCGAACAAATGAAAATAAAAGTTCGTCATCGTCCGTAGAAAGGTTTTAAGCGAACCACGTGGATGACTTCAGGCCGCGTGCGTTGTCGTGATGTGCCGGAGTCACCATCGGGGATCACTTCGTAGGTGAGTTGGCCAACACGTCGTAGAATCTTGTAGGGTCCGAAATACCGTCGCAGGAGCTTCTCACTGAGTCCGCGTCGTCGGATGGGAGTCCAAACCCACACACGGTCCCCTGGGCGGTACTTGGCGTCTCGGCGTCGGAGGTTGTAGCGGCCCGCATCCACCAGCTGCTGGTCCGTTATACGAACTCGAGCGAGCTGGCGGGCCTCCTCCGCACGTTGAAGATATCCGTAAACGTCGGCGTTGAGGTCGTCGTCTTCTACGTGCGGAAGCATGGCGTCGAGCATCGTAGTCGGCCTTCTACCGTAGACAAGCTCGAACGGCGTCAGCTGCGTCGTCTCCTGGATAGCCGTGTTGTACGCAAACGTGACATACGGGAGCACTTCGTCCCAAGTCTTATGTTCAACGTCAACGTACATTGACAGCATATCTGCGATTGTCTTGTTCAGACGTTCTGTTAGTCCGTTCGTTTGGGGGTGGTACGCCGTCGTTCTTCGGTGATCCGTGTTGCTGTAGCGTAATACTCCTTGCATCAGTTCCGCAGTAAATGCCGTTCCGCGGTCTGTGATTAGGACTTCCGGGGCTCCATGTCGCAGCACAACTTGGCTTATAAAGAACTTCGCCACTTCTTGTGCAATCCCCCTCGGAAGAGCGGCGGTCTCTGCGTAGCGCGTCATGTAGTCTGTCGCTACGACAATCCACTTGTTCTGTGATCGTGACGTAGGGAACGGGCCCAAAAGGTCCATTCCAATCTGTTGAAATGGTCTCGATGGGACGGCGATCGGTTGCAGAAGTCCGGCGGGTCTTGTCGGCGGCGTTTTTCGTCGTTGGCAGTCACGGCAGCTCCGGACGTAGTGGGTGACGTCAGAGGTAAGGCCGGGCCAGTAGTACCTCGCCTTGATTTTTCCAATAGTGCGGGCTGTGCCCAGATGTCCGGAAGACGGGTCGTCGTGGCACTTTATTTCCTTCTGTGCGATGAGCGTGTAGAGGCCGCTTGCTTGGTACGTAGTATTAGACTGTTGAGTCGTCATAGGAGCATTTCAAAAATACTGCAGGGAAGACTACGCATTTGGATACTTATCAAGAAGATCTGATCGCTGATCCTCGCGAATAAGCAAGAAAGGACGAGTTACACACATCTTCTGACCGATACTTTGAAGAAAGTTGTTCTCTATCTCTTCATGTGTTGCAAACTTGTGGGGGATACAGCTTCAAATTATTCAGATGCGTCAGAAGCTGGCAAAACAACTGAATCGCTAGAAATACGCTTTTTAAAGCAATACAGCAACGAAGCGGGCGATTTCTAGCCCAGGCACTGTTGCCCCTCACAAGCGGAGTGTAGCAGACGACAGCGACGCGAATCCCTAAGCCGACGTCAGAGCCAGGGGGCGCCACTCAAAGATCTCACCGCCAATTGTGCGGGCTGTGCCGAGATGTCCGGTAGACGGGTCGTTGTGGCACGCTTCCAAAATTTCGTCACGAAGGTCCGCGGGGATGACGAGAAGGTAATTCGCTCTTGTTCCGGGCTGAATTTCTTCTTCTCAAGGACGGAGTTTCTCAGGCTGAATGCTGGTAAGCTGCGTTTGAAGGTCCTAGGAACGACAACGTTGCATCCCTCGAGGTACTCGATTATGCCGCGTAGGTCGGGGTCGGCACGCTGCTGGGCGGCTAGGTCGCTCTCCGTCACGATCCCGAAGAACGCGCTGTCTTCATCAGAGTCTTGTGGTGGTGGGTCGACGGGGGCGCGGGACAGGCAGTCGGCGTCGGAGTGTTTCCTGCCGGATTTATAAATGACTGTAACGTCGAACTCCTGCAGGCGCAAGCTCGGAGCCACCGCCCAAGACGGCCAGAGGGGTCCTTCAAATTGGCGAGCCAAAACAGCGCATGGTGGTCTGTTACAACCTTGAATGGCCTTCCATGCACGTATGGGCGAAATTTTGAAATCGCCCATATAATAGCCAGGCACTCTTTCTCAGAGGCAGAATAGTTTTTCTCCTCCTTCGACAGACCACGGCTGGCATAGGCGATTACCCTTTCGCAGCCGCTTTGCTTTTGGACAAGGACGGCACCCAAGCCTATATCACTGGCGTCCGTGTGCATTTCCGTTTCGGCATTTTTGTCGAAATGAGCGAGCACGGGCGGGCTTTGCAGGCGTTTTCGCAGCTCGCCGAATGCTTTTTCTTGGTCGTTTTCCCAGCTGAAAGGGGTGCTATCTTTCGTCAAGCGCGTGAGTGGCTCTGCAATGCGTGCGAAGTTTGCGACGAAGCGCCGGTAGTATGCGCACAGCCCGAGAAATATTCGCACGCCCTTCTTGTCTTTCGGCCTTGGGAAGTTCGCAATGGCTGAAGTTTTTGCCGGGTCAGGTAGGACTCCCGCGGCGTTGACGACGTGGCCCAAAAACTTGAGTTCCCGTATGCGAAACTGCACTTTTCAGGCTTCAGCGTCAACCCCGACGTACGAATGGCCTCGAGTACAGACTCCAACCTTTCAAGGTGTTCGTCGAAAGTCCGGACGAATACCACTACGTCGTCGAGGTATACGAGGCAGGTGTGCCACTTAAGGCCAGCTAGCACAGTGTCCATGACTCTTTGAGACGTCGCTGGTGCAGTGCACAGCCCAAACGGCATCACCTTGAACTCGTTTAGGCCGTCTGGGGTTATCAATGCAGTCTTCTCTCTGTCTCTCTCGTCCACTTCAATTTGCCAGTAGCCGGTCTTCAGGTCCATCGATGAGAAGTACTTTGCGTGGCAGAGGTGGTCGAGGGCCTCGTCCATTCGGGGGAGGGGGTACACGTCCTTTTTCGTGATTTTGTTCAGTCGCCGGTAGTCAACGCAAAACCTTAATGTGCCGTCTTTTTTCTTTACGAGTACGACGGGCGCAGCCCAGGGGCTTTTCGATGGCTGTATAATGTCGTCGCTGAGCATGTCGTCGACTTGAGTCCGGATGGCTTCCCGTTCGTGTGAAGAGACGCGGTACGGTGACTGTCGGGTAGGTCGGGCTCCGTCTTCGGTTATTATTCGGTGCTTCGCTAGAGGGGTCTGACGTAGTTTTGCGCTCGACGAAAAACATTCGCTATAGCGACGCAGCAAAGCCAATAATTTTTTCCGTTGTTCTTGCGGTAGCGCCGGATTCACGTCGAATGCCTGCGCGAGCTTGAAGGTTTCTACGGGTGTGCGTTCAAAGTCGGCGACCGCGATCACGTCACTTGCTTCTTGCGTTTCTCTGAGGAATGCAATTGCCGCGCCCTTGTTTAAATGCTGGTACTCCTCGGTGAAATTAGTAACCAAAATGTGGGATTGGTGTTCCTTGAAGCGCGCAATGCCTCTTGCGACAGACACACCACGGTCGAGAAGCACCCTTTGATCAGTGTCTACGATAGCGTCGACGTCAGGAGCAGCATCTTCACAGTAGACGGCGACCATCAAGCTTGCGCGGGGTGGCAGGGTGACATGATCATCGGCAATCCTTACAGCAGCACGTCGTTCGGGGTTCGGTTCCGGCGTCATGGAGTGATGGGGGGGAAAAAGTTATTGACTTAGTCTGCAGATCGATTATTGCACCGTTGTCCATCAAAAAGTCCATTCCAAGAATTACGTCGCGGGAGCAGTTAGGCAGAACGACGAACGCCGCAGGGTACGTTGTGCCGTCTATGGTGACGCGCGATGTGCACGTTCCACTTGGCGTCACGAGGTGGCCTCCTGCTGTACGTATGTGCGGACCGTCCCATCTGGTCATAACTTTCTTCAGTTTAGACGCAAATGGTCCGCTCGTTACTGAATAGTCAGCTCCCGTGTCTACGAGGGCGACTACGTCAAAGCCGTCGATGGACACCTTGACGTCAGATGCAGTCTTCCTCGAGTTCCGGGTTCGTCGGGGCGTCGTATCTCTGCTTGTACGTGTTGATCGTCGGGCACTGTACATCGTCGTTGTCGTCGTCTTCTTAACGGACGTCTCGGTCAGGTCGGGTACGCGTCGCGCCGTGCAGCTGTCGTCGTGTTCGGGAGTCTCGTCAGGGTTAGGTCGGGTCGTCGGGATGAGGGCATGTCGTGAATCGCTGTCTTCAGCGCGTCCTTGCGTCGTTGGAGGGTTCCCAGGTTTTCGCCGTAGAGCAACTTCACCTCCAGACGTTGCCGCCTTTAGTTTCTCCCGCGTGGGCTGGGAGACCTTCCACGTGCGAAGTCAGCACTGCTACGGTGGGCCGGCGACTGGTACGGGTAGGGCGACGGCGAACGGTTGAAACGGGCTGGTCCACGGCTCGTGTTCGACAGGTATTCTTCAATCTCAGATAGGTGCTGGCCGGGTCGGGGGCGTGGTGCGTCGACGGAGAAACCACGTAGTTCGAGTCTCTTGTATGGGCAGCGACGGTAGATGTGGTCGTCCTCTCCGCAGTGGTAGCACAGAGGACGATTATCCGGTGTTCGCCATACGTCAGTCTTACTCGGCGTCTGGGTTTGTGCTACCAGGGGTCGGGCGGGCGACAGTGGGCGGCGGTAGGGCGGGGCCTCTTGACGACGGGTTGGAGCAGGGCGGGGTTGACGAACAGCCGCGGAGTAGGTCATGGCTTGTGGTTCGCGGGGTGCTTCCGACGGCGTAAAAGTTCCCAGTGCGTTTTGGACTTCTCGGATTACGTCGGTCAGGGAAGCCACTTGAGGTTGCGGCGTCATTGGAAAAAGCTTCCGAAGCTCCTCCCTGACCACTGCTCGGATTGTCTCTCGCAATGCATCGGAGCTTCCATTTGCGGCACCGATGGTCTAGAACAGCGCGTTGACAGGGCGGTCGTACTGCCTCGTCCGACTTTCTAGCGTCTTCTCCATCGCGGCCGCCTCAGACGCGAATTCCGCCACTGTCTTCGGAGGGTTACGGACTAGACAAGCAAAAAGCTCTTGCTTCACTCCTCGCATTAGAAACCTGAGCTTCTTTTCCTCGGTCATTTCAGGGTCCGCACGACGAAAAAGTCGCTTCATGTCCTCAACGAAAATCACGACTTCTTCGTTGGGGTGCTGCGTTCGAGTTTCAAGCAAAAGCGCAGCTCGCTCTTTTCTCACCACGGTAGTGAAAGTCTTAAGGAACTCCCTTTTGAATTGAGTCCAGTCGGTCAAAGAGCTCTCATGGTTCTCGAACCAAGTTCGAGCAGCATCTTCTAAGTAAAAGAAGACATGCCGGAAAGTTTCTTCGTCGTCCCACCTGTTGAAGATGCGGACGCGCTCCAGCTTCTCCAACCATTCTTCGGGGTCTTCAGCGGGGGCTCCCCAGAACGATGGCGGTTCTCGGGGCTGCTGCAGGATGATTGGCGACGTTGTTTCTTGCACCATGGTGTTGGTAGCAGCGTTCCTTCTCTTGGGCCCTTCTGGCAGAAGACCGAACTCGGGTAGCAATCCTTGCAGTCGGGGGCTTTCTCTGGTTGGACTGGCTTGGCGGCTTCGAGATGTCGTAGAGGGCATAAAGGCTTAGTACCCAGCACCTCCACCAGATGTCGCGAAGACAAGAGCGATGCAGTTGTCTTGAATGAGAAACACGTTTATTGGAGCGAACTTGTGCTCCCCTAACAACTCAAAATGATACAGAGGCGGCGAAGCAGCGGTCAACAAAGTGACTTGCACAGGCGAGTGTCGTCGAATCGAATGCCCCGGCGTCCGCACTACAGGCTTTTTATCTTTTGGCGCTCGTGGTTCTCGAAACGTCGATTCGCATCGAGAACATAGTAGATCCACGAAGATTATTCTGGGCTGTTCACGTTAGATGGAAATGCGCTCCCTATCACAACAGATAACACATGCGGCACAGAAAGAAAGAATGGAACACGCGCATCCCTTGGCGCAGAGATAACACAGACCGGCGCAGCCGCGCGGTAAAAGCAAAACACAAATAAACAAACCCAATGTATTGGTTTCGCGGCAATATGTATAAAATAAGGAGGCAATCATTGCTGCACCCAATCTATCACCCAAATGTAAATTCTATTAGCACGGTCGCCAATGACAACTGGGCGTGTATTTCTGTTGTTATCCTTTTGCGGATTCTATTTTTTTAATCAAATCAGATGGTGGGCGTCGTCATTCGCCTGACTCCCGCATTTATTTACAATGATTTATCGTCTTGAAGCAGTGTTGTAAAGCCCACGTGCGACTACCTTTGGCGCTGATAAGCTTCCAATATGGCCCTAAGGTACCATTGTTGGCATGTTATATTCCATCATCGTCGCAAAGTACGCTCTGCCATGAGCCCTCTTTTTAAACATACTTAGCGGCAGGGACACGTGTTCTGGGATCATTCATTATATCTGGGAGAGCTCGAAGTACAAAGGTTTCATGTACGGGCATGAGGCACCCGAACTTATGCCTATATCATTATATACATTATTGTTTTGTAAAGTGCCATAGAAAATAATTTTAACAGTATGTTTTCACATTCACAAGGGTTCCGCTTCCCCCTAATAAACACACCTCCCTTCAAAAAAAATCGCAATTCACGTTGGTGTGCCCGATTCATGATGTCTGGTGCAAGTAGACGTAATATATGCTCATTCTCAAGACCGCTAAATTTTGCAGGCGATAGATACCAATATTTGAACCGATTTGGCGGTCAGTCTTATTGTGAAGCCTTTCTTTCGATGGGAAAAAATACTAAAAAATGTTTTAGTTTCAGCCACTGTTTAGCCAATGGTTTTCACCAATGCCTTGGCGTCAATTTTCTTCTCCGTCTTCTGCCTTCATGTTCCAAACTTTCTTTATTTGCTACAGCTTTATTTAGGTCAATTTATTTTCTTGGGGATCAAGCGCCGTGAAAAACAACCAAATTCTGTAGGGACCTAAGCACTTTACATGGGGTGTGAATGACACACTGTGAACGTCCAGTTGAACACCTGAAAAGAAATTTCAAAGCTTAGATAACTATGTAAAATGCTTCCTTTTTATCAGGAGATATCTCCCAGCACGTTTCAACAGTAACCGTCCAGTATAACATTTTAAATACATTCTAATCTTTGCCCCCACTAGAAAGCCCAGACCGTACCGACACGACATCATCTGCTCCTTAACCAAAACTGCCGACGTCGGGGCTCCCGTCACGTAGCCGACGTGCCGGCTGCGGTTGGCGTGCTCTGCTGCGCCGTAGTCCAAGGTTCGGCGAAAATTCGTCTGGCGAGGAAATAACATTTCCGGTACTAAAGCTGCACTCACCAAAATGGTAAAAACAATAGGTAAAAAAATGACGTTTAGGGGCCCGTACGGGTCCCTTGTTCACATATGAAACGAAAAGCAGCTCGGTCGTATTTATACATGCGTGGAGTGGTGCAAAGTGCATGCGGATGTTGCAGGCATGGGCCCACGTGTCCGAATAAGAGCGTGCGGGTTTGATTGGATGTGGAACGATTGTCGCAGTAGGAAGGTTGATAATATTTTCTCGGGGGCAATGATTCTGGCCGGATCCAAAGCGATGACATGACCGTTTACGTTTTGGGGTTCTGCCAAGGCGTTTAGCTGGATGCGGCCGTTAGTGCTGGGTGTGTTTAGCTGGGTGCGGCCACACGCGTGCAAGGCCTGTGCTCTTCTACCATGGCGCGGAGGGTGGAAGAAAAGAAAAGAGATGACCTCGCAAGCAATGGATACCCCAGCCAAATACTAAGCGCTCAGTTACGCACATCGACTCATTCACATTACCGAGGAAGTGCGGAAGCGCGCCGCCACTCCTTACGCTGTCGGTGTAAGCGAAATGCTTTCACAAATCTTTGATGACTACGACGTCCAGGTGTGCCACCCGCATACAATTATGCTCGGACAGCAACTTGTACATGCCAGAGGTGCGCTAGAACGCCAAAGATATCCCAGGGTTGTCTATGATTCCTGGCCAGACTTGCGACGCAGCCTACATTGGTTAAACTGAAAACTTCAGCAGCGACTAAAGGAGCACCAAAACGACGTTGCTAACGGCAGAACCCAGATAAACGCCTTGGGAGAACACCAAAACGCAATCGGTCATGTCATTGCTTGTGATTCAGCCAGGATCACTGTCACCGAGAAAATATCAACCCGCCTACTCCGAGAATCTTTCCATATCCAATCAACCCCGCACGCTCTTAGTGGGACCGCTGGGCCCATGCCTACATCATACGCATGCGCTTTGCACCACTCCACGCATGTATAAGTACGGCCGAGCTGCTTTTCGTTCCGTATGAACAAGGAACCCGTAGGGGCCCCTAAACGTCGTTTTTTTTTACCTATTGTTTACCGCTTTGGCGAATATAGGTTTAGTACCGGCAATGCTACGCCGTGTGTATCGGGTCATGGTTTCGAGACTGGGCGAAGACCTCGCTCGGTCTGGGCGATCGCGTGCTCTCGCTCGCGTGCGCGTCCAGACCGGCAGCGGTACAAGAAGATTGGTGACGTCACGTGCTACCTCCTATCATGGCGGCCACTCAGCGTTCGTTTTGTCGAAACAGAAACTGACACGACTAATCGACGCCGTAAATGATTGTTTACGCTGCGATCGACCGTCTAATGTGCCATTCTACGATTAGTGGGATAATAGGCCGCGAAAAAAAAAAACCCAACAAGCACATTTTGTGCCAGTACTCGTTGGAACTCTATGTATCCGCCTTGCGTTGTTTAAGGAATTCGTAATCTCGCTGCTACAGACTCTATGCCTCGTGATTGACCTTGAAGCTTTCTACTAGCCTTAATCTGTCTCGCACGCGTTACACTGCTCCCGTTCTTGCCACCGGGCAAAGAGACACTTTACGAGGACGGCGAATTTCGCTGTTCGCCTCTTTGTTCGTCGTGTGGCCGCGTTGTTGCACTTCCTTCATCTTCGGAGTACTTGCGTGCAGGGCACCTCGGGTTATACTCCCCGGTTTTATCCTGCGCTTTGGAAGCCCTCGCCCTATGGAAGGCTTCCCAAGGAGCCCTTTCGCGGCGTCCGATGCCGACGCCATTATTTTTGAAGTGCGAATGCACTTCTTAAGCGAGCCTGAAGCGTCCGCCGCCGTCCGCATTCCGCCGCCGTCCGCATAGCAACAGCTGCGGGTGCGCGCGCTCCTCGTCTTACTTGGCAACGGGGGGAGATGGGCGCGCGGTGCCTGGCCGCTGACATGGCACATACCTACGTGAGGGATTGGCCAGGAATCTCCTCGTCTTCCTTGGCAACGGGGGGAGATGGGAGCGCGCTGCCTGGCCGCTGACATGGCACATACTCACGAGGGGGATTGGCCAGGAATCGGGCGTGAGAAGGGCTAATGCACCCGCTTAAAGGAGTACTGACACGAAATTTCAAAGCTGAGATCCGCTCTAGCAATCAAGTACAACGACAACACAGATAGGTGTCTGTGAATAAATGCATCTTTCTTTCTTTGTAGTTGTGTGTGTGTGTGTGATCTCTCTTTCGCGAACATTACCGAACCACGCAAATTCAACTCCTGCATTCGCACTTTCACATTCGTCCCCTCGGGGAAATGCGGGGAATTTTTTTTCAAGGGTCACGTAACCCTGCCGTCTACCTCTTGAAGCGATGCTACCAGGGTTCTTAGAAATTAGGGGTAGTGTAGGCGTGTTTTGCGAGATTTGCTGGGAGTGGAACCATACTATTGAGAGAATAAGGAGAGCGATTTATTACAAGTATACGAGGTCACTAGCAAAGGGGTGTGTGGATAACAACAAAAATGAGGGCCTCGAGCGATAGAAAAAAATGGTATCATCTCCACTCCGTGGATGATGGCGGGAATGCAGATTACGGGGACTCGAAATGACATCCAAGTTTGGCCCCGAGTGACATCCGATGTCAGCACCGACTGTCATTAGATTTGAGCAGTGAGTTGCACGTTTATTATTCCCTAAATGAAGCTTCAACTCAGAGCTCAAATCCAATTCGGCTTGATGGTGGTGTGCGCACCGATTGTCGTGGACAGACATTTGGAGGTCCTGAGGTACTCCGCAGCGTTACAGGCGAGGGAGCAATCCGTTTAACTCTCGGGTACTAATTCGTGGTCGCAGCCCAGTGGGTAACAAGACTGGCACTAACTCTGTCCGGTCTACCAGTCATAGGCTCTAATCGTCCCGGTGCCTGTGCGATTTTTTGCAATTGTAAATGCTATGCGCACTGACGCGGACAGACGTTGTGCGGTCCTAAGGTAGTATGCACCTAAAATTAATAAGGTCATCAGGTCTACTTCCCCGCTGTACTTCGAAATCATTCAGTCTTTTCCGGGAGGATGCAGACAACCCCTCCCACGCGGGCGCGTGTGAGTGTGCCCTGCGCCACTCTGGCGACCACGTTGTAAAAGGGTTTGAGCCATACTACTAAAACTGCAGAATAATCGCGCGGTTCTACACTGTTATTGTAACGGATACACAGAAACGAAAACCATCCATTTGCAGCTGAGCAACGTTATCTTTATAAAAGCTTCTTTCTGAAACACGGAAGCATGAACTCATCACTGGGAACACAGCGAGGCCGAATGGGAGAGCAGACTGCATTTCCGCCTTACAAAGTTTCACCGAGCGCCCGTTTTCATCCCCCGGTAGTTCCTGCTGCAACTCTGATATAAGGAACATGCAGATACCCCAAAAACCGATTGTCAGCTAACCAAGCAACTACTGGGGTTAATATAGATCGAGACGTGAGCACACCCAGCGGCAGCTGCGATTCTAGATACGGCAGCTGGCCACATGTTGCCGTTGTCGCCACTGCAGAGGCCGCGCGTGGTCCGCAGTTCTTGGAAAGTGTGTCAGAGATGTCTCTGATTAGTTCCGACATGGAAGCCGCGTCCGCGTAGCGCTCAAATATACGGACTGGGAGTAGTACCCGACGATGCCCGAGCGGGGCAATATGCTAAACAGCATAACACAAATTCAGTTTCTTAGGAAAATTAGCTAGCTCCCCGTTACGATGAACGCGACCTGTTTCGCACCGCTCCCACTCTCTGAGTGTTACAAGGTGGCAGACAGGCATGTGAGGGCGTTGAATGCAGCGTACAGGCACGTGCGTGTGCTTACAGCTTCGAGGAGCACAACGAATCGAGATCCACTATCTCATGGGGAACCTGAGGCACCTGGGACACTGAGGAACTCAAGCGTTCAACAGGGAATAATGATTTCACATTCGAAACCCACATGTGAAAACCCACAAGTCCCTAGCTGTTTTCACATTTTATTTACATGATTAAATAAACAACGAAAAAACAAAACCATGTAAATAAATAAATAGAAAAATAAAATTTTAATACCATGCTTGTTACATCCATTTCTTTTTTACAGAAAATATATTTGAATAAAGAAAGAACTACATTTTTGCTCACTTTGCCGTCACTAAGGCAGTACTCAGCGTACTAATATGCGTACATAATAGTAACGGTCCAATTTTGTGCATGCAAACACCTTCATCGCCTCCCCTGCACTTCATCTACCCTCCGCTCTATACAGCGTTGAGTGCTGTGACATAATTAATGGAAGTCAAAATTGGCACATTGCTTTGGGTAAATACCGCGGAGAAATGTGAAACCCAATGGGATAGTTTAAGCGAGACCAATTCTGTGTTTGAAGTGGAACACAGATGGCTTATAGCAAAGCCAATTTGTTATGCTTAATACAACTACGAGAGCATTGACGATTTGTGGTGCTGTACCCCGCATGAATATCCTCCCGGAATTCTCTAAGCATGCGGTGGCGTTTCAAAAAACGGTATATTATGCATTGGGTCCGAAAGGTCATGGCCAGGCTGTCTACAACCATAACAAATTTACGATGTTTCTGTGGAAAAATCACGGCGAATAGACGTGAGCACATCTCGTAACATTAATATATACGGAATATATTGCGCGCTTTCTATTCCTGATACACGTTGCATCATTGTAATCTCTGTTTTACGCAGAAAGTATGCGCTATTAACTATGTGAAAGTGGATGACCAGTTAGGATTGTGACCTAGAAGTCATGCACACGTTTGGCATAATGTACGAGCAAATTTGATTTATTTCAACCGCTTATGGTGGTCGAATAATAAGAAAACCAGTTTGGTAAATTTTCTGATGATCATTCGCGATAAATATGATTCGCCGTGAAGCGCGTTCAGACAAGGATAACACAAATTACCGGAACTCTAGCCTATGTTCCTCCCGCACACCGACCACTTCATCCTGCAAGTTAGGTCCCATTCACTCCGTGTTACAGCGCGGTCACCATATCAGTCATAGACCCTTTACAGCAAGGGAGAGCACGCACCGGAACATTCGGCTGTAAACTCCTCGCGCTTGAGGACTGCAGCCTTGCTAGTTTTCATTTGAAACGCAAACAATGCACAAAACCCTGGGCATATAGGCTGAGCTCAAAATCTTCTACTTTAATTATAGGAATGCGCGGATTTTTACAGAAATACCAGCTCACAAAACAACGGCGCGCAATTGCTTCGTGCTGGGACCAGGGCTACAGCACTGTGGCGCAAATAAGGGGGCGAAAACAGTTTGTCGAGCCCACAAACACAAGCGGCCTGCACTTACAGATGATTTGGGTCGTTTGGTGGATCCTCGCCTCTTCGAATGCAAGGATTTCCTGCGCTTATTTCCGAGACTCTTGCTGCCGTCTTCCATGGCCTCGTGTTCTCCAGTTTCTTCTTCGTCGGAGCGTGGCGGGTTTGGCTTCTTCTTCTTTCCCGCTTCTTCTGGCTCATCGCAGAAATTTTAGATGCCAGCACTGAGTCACTTGTGTAGATTTAATTCGCGTAACCTCTGGAAGTCAGATAATATTGTCATCCTCAAAGGTTATCCTCATCGGTACATTTCGCCTACTGATGACGGTAGTGCTGGAAATGCGGAAATGTACGTTCCAAGTAAGGTAGAAAAAAGCGGGTATACAAGCACAAAACTTCCCCTAGACAGAGAAATTCTGGATACGTGCCGATTGACGGGTACGTTCTAGCTGTCAATTGTGTCCTAATGCTCCTGGGGTTGCTGTACCTGCCTGGATAATGAACGAATATCCCCACGAAGTTTTGTCGCGTGGAAGCCTGTGGGCATACGCCGCAGGACAAAATGAAGGGGTTCTTTTTAACAGCGAATATGTCTCGCAAATCGTAATTTTTAGTGTCCGCAGTTGAAAATACCGAGAAATTGCCGAGCAGGCGCACGTGAGCTTCGGCCTCGCGGCGACCTCCGGGCAGTTAAAACAACCAAGAACATTCATTGCGCTCATGTATGCGTGCCTCGCGACGGCCGCCCAGCGTCCTTTGCACACGTCTCTCAAGCCGAGCCTGCCCACTTAGTGCGATTGGCCAAGATTGCCCCCCCCCTTCCCCCCCCTTAAAAAAACAGCCTTCGCCGTAATCGTGGAAACACCTGCTCGGAACGGGAATGACATGTCCTTCGAAAGTGATATACAATGATTATCACTTCCGAAAAAATGAGGGACGCTCACACTCATAGCACCAATGATGCAGTAAACATTGTTACGGCAGGGAAGGAGAAGCAAATGGGCCGCCATCATGAACTAAACCTTCGCGATGTTATTGAACGTTGCGTACAGCTTCGCCACCTTCAAGTCTTACGCGTTAATGTGAGCTTCCTTCACGTTTTTGTAGAGAAGGGGTATGCGTTCTTGTTTCCTGGTGTGGATACATATACCAGCTCTGATGGAAATTTCTAGGGCATACAATATCATATAGACCAGAAACATCTATAGAAAATCTCCGCCTTAAAGCTTCTAAAAAACCGGCAATTTTAGCCGTGCTACCTGAACGCTGTTCCAAGTACCTAGAGGTAAAAATGAATATCAACGTCATTTTACGACTTCGTCGTTCTCTACTGTTTTCTGTTTTATCGCGCGGTAACATCTGGCGTTTTTCCAACCAAAGTATTACGTACTGCTGCAGCGGCTGTGGAGCACGGCTCATCACCGTGACCAATTGACAAGAAAAGTTCTCAGAATGCCTGCTATAGATCGCGGCTATTCATTAGAACCTTTGCTATGAGCATTAAACTAGATGCCTTACTGTTCAACCCTCTTTTCATTATGTTACGATACGTGGTCTCAAAGTTTTGCCGCCAACCTCAATATTAATAAATATGCGGACGACTATCGAATTTTTCAGGATAAACCAGGCACGAATAAATGAGCCATAATAGCAAAATACAAGTTTTTGTTATTCGAAAGATTTCGTGTTTTATAGTGCCCCCAGCGCTAGTCCGAATGCAAACGATGCTTTACTCAGTCAGAAATTAGTTAATTTGAGTAAAAAGTTTGATTTCCCCGCTAAATTGTGCATTTTCGTGGTGTGGAACGACGTCAGACGATTAGGAAGCTTTGTTTACCGTTAGTGAACCTACATGGCGACACCATACCGTGGCAAGCCATTTTTTGCCTTTGGTTTGTTTTTGGCCGTATTGAAACCTGGCTTGTTTTTGTTCTGGGAGAAAGTATAGTGTCGCTCGACAAATATGATTACGTAAGACACCGTTGCTTGCGTCAATGGGCCAGTTTCATCTGAGACAACCGCAAAGCCCTGCAGTCTTGTGCATCTAAAGCAAGCATAGTGCGCGCAGTACGAACAGCAATACGAATCGGTACTTCTATGTTTACGTGTGCTTCCGTAACTTCCACTGTTTGTCCCAGCATTGTTACTGCTTTAAAGATAATGTGGCCTCAATTTAGGCGCAGATAGCTAGTTCGGCAAGCTTATAAGCTCTGCCTAATTTACGTTTGATTTTGCCGCCCTCCGCAAATTGCAGAGCTGGCTTGTATGGCATCAAGGGTTCCGTTGCGAAAAATGAGCTAGTGGGGCGCATGACCAGTTCCTTTTTTCCTAATTAAGTAGCTTATTTGAGCGAACTATACGTTAAAAGTGGCGTCAGTATGACTCTAATGAGGCAATCTTTTGAATGAACCAAAGTTGTGTTTTCTCTTCATGGCTCCGTTAGGTTAAGAAGCAGGTTCTGTACTCTATCTGCCGCTACATGTATATCCCTTTGAAATGTTAAAGGTTGCAGTATGGATTGTGCGGTTCAACGCCACTTGAAATTGCGATGTTGATGGTAAATTTAGCCGGGGAAAAAGGAGACGTACCCGTAAAAAATTTATACACATCTATTTCTTCTTGGGTCGCTCGCGCGCATCAGAACATTTGTAGTGGGAAAAACATTTCAGCGTTTAACAGCGCCGAAGCTTCACCTGAGTGCATCGAAGTGACGGGATATGGATTAATTTAAAGCAACCGGGTATCTTTTGCTTGCGCCGGAATCTCGAGGCACGGGCGTTCGTGTTTCACGCGTCCGCCATAAAATCGGAAAGCGGCATCGACATAGACGCCGTGTACACGGGCTCATCAGTGCTGTGCTTTAGCCCCTAACACTGAAAGGCGGGCTAGTTGGTGAACATTCATAGCTGTAACTTGAGCGCACAAGAAAACGAGGACTTAACGAAGACTGCGCTGGTCTTCGTGTCTTCGTTCCGTCGTCGTTTTTTTTTTTTGTGCGCTGAAGTTACAGATATGAATTAGCCACTAAGCCACCGATGATGTTTTGGGTGGCAACCGGTATTACCTGAACACGCGCATTTTTTACAGACCACCGATAACTCAAAGCTTTCCAATTGCATTAAGATGGGAGTTTCAGAATCTTGAATTTTGCCGGAGACGCTATTCCTGAAGGCCCGAGTTTTGCCTACTCCCGAGTTTACAGCTACTTGTACTATGAAAGTAGAGATAGTGGAGCACTCGATACATCTCGACGGAAACCGCCCGAAACGCTCGTAACACTCCTTGCATATTCAGCGCGCTATATTGGGGCCGCTTGCGTTGATGAAGTACGGCCTGTGCTGTCTTCGGGATGCAGCACCATCTGAAATCGATCTGTAATCATCATTGCCTAGCATAAACCAGATAACCCCATGACATAAGGAACCAACCAACCAACCAACCAACCATTGCTACTTTGAAATCCCAAGCCTGGCTGTTGGCCACGCCCGGCGCGGGGCGGTCCGTTTTTCTCGGTGTTCTGTTCTTCCACTGAATTATGTTTGCAACATGTCTTGAGGGTAGCCCCAGTGCAGCTCTCCGCAAGCACACACCCAGTAATCAAAGGGGTCTACTGTAGCGAACAGAACGCGCCCTCCTCCGTGCCATGGCTTTTGTTCACGTCTTGCTTGAGTGTGCACGGCGGGCGCTTATCAGAAATTGTCCCGTGTCAAGACCATGTTTAAGCATTGGCGAGTGCGTTTGAGCATTGGCGAGTGTCATTTGTCATCCACTGTGTTTTCACCGTGTATGAAGAAGGCTCCCGTGGTAAAATCGTGTCGTTCAGCCTCTCCTCTCGGCTCGTAGAATAGTGAATTCCAGTTCGGACCGAACACCCACGCGAGTGTCGCACCATTGACTGACGGCGGCCTGGTGACTTCATTTTTGTTTTGTGCTATGTTCTTGTCGCTGCTAGCGGGTATGAAAAGACGACTTCATAGCTACGACGCTACGCTTACACAAAGTGGACGCAATGGGTGGGTGTGGCTTCGGTTGTTACGCAGCGCCCATCAATGGGCTGGGTTTGTTTGACTGACATTAGAACTGGGACCAAACTCGGGCATGGTTTCACACGGCCGAGTTGAACTCAGGACGCCAGTGGTGGCAGCTGCTGCGGCGTTGTTTATTTTTATTGTCGCCGTTGCAGGCATATTCCTACCCCGACATGTGTTTTAATTGAAAGGGAATTTTGAGCACATCTTTAGCTATCGAAAAGTTCTTTACATTTGTTGTGCAGTTGTCTGGCGACAGACCCCGTTTGCGACGACTTAGAGGCGGCTTTCGCTGCATGTCCGTCGACGAGCAAGGGTATTGTGCGCTACGGCTTTACGCGACGGGCAGCTTCTACAGAAGCGTTTGTGGAGACCGCACCATCGACCGCCACCAGTCAACCGTCAACCGGTGTTGGCGCAATATGATCAGTGGAGACGTGTTTCGAAGACTTCGCCTTTCTTTTAGGTCGTTTGGCGGACATGGCTTCCTGAGGTTCCTACCGCGCGTCTATACGTCTGCAGACGGAGCGTGCGCTTTAGTTATTGTTTTGCTAGCAAAAAAGTTTCGAGCGAAGCGTTGCATGATGGTGCGTTTTATTATGAGCGCGGCAGACAGACTCCCTCGAAGGGTTGCGTGACGCGTTCTTCTTGTGAAAAGGTTCCTGGCAGGACAGGTTATACGTATTGCATATACCGTCAAGGAGACAGTCGACGCGCCGATAGCCAGTTGAGGTGGTTTATTCGCAGGGATGCAGCCTTTAGGAACGCAGTTCCGAGCGTTGAGATAACCCAGCTCGTTTCTCGCGCACACACCTTCTTGGGTTCATCCTCTCCCCTGACACGTCGTTGGCGCATATCCTCGCGTCTGGATTGGACATAATCCTACCTTCGTCTTTCCAATGGTTGATGCTGGTACGGGGCATACCCCGATAGCTTGATGGCCTTTTGCTGCAATACAATCCTTGCTACATTACCATTATTATCCTTGCTGCAATACAATGAACGGCGCGTGCCTATTGTGAGAGGTGATCTTTACACATTTCAACGGGTTTCGTTCAGCGTCAATGTCATATGGCAGGAAGGAGAGCATGGAAAGCGAGTAAAGGGGAGATCTAAGTATTAAAGTAACCGTGTGACGCCAGAGAGAGGGTAATCGGGAGCGGAAAGGGCGCGAAAGAAGACAGTGTTATGAGGAGATTGAGCTCTATGAAAAAAAAAAACGGCTGCGGAGAGCTTCTTCGAACAAAAGCGGTGAAGAGAAAAATAAAATAATGCAAACAAATCTGCAAAGTTGTTGTCCTTGTTGCTATTCCTTCCTTCGTAACACATGGCCACTTGGGGTATTGTCCCGCAGTTGGGAGCTTTGAGGAACTAAGGTGCCCGTTTCGCAAAATTCATACCACTATGAATATGAGAAGTAACAGTTGTAGAATCGTGCGTGCAGAGTGAATCCTGAGCGTGAGGTCACGGGAGTAGGACAGGTGCACACCACCCTCGCAGAACCCCGTTTCTATGGGGGCTGTAGCGCGCTCGAGTCTGCTTGCACACTAAGACGAACAAATGAAATAGGAGAAACTGACGCAAACACGCAATAGCAAAAAATAAGCCGTTTAAACAAGTCCGTGCCTAAGACAAAGAAACAAAAGCGATGAAAAAGGCGCAAGTACAATGTCTTAGAAAACCAGTTGCTGATACGTCTCACCAGGGTTTCGCCTGAAAAGCACGTAGGCAGACTGGACCGCGCCGAGGAAAGTTTGCGTCGAAAAGCAGAAGGTTCGCATAACGTAATACGAGGAGCAACTGTTTTGAATGTGGCGCGCTTCTATCACCCGCTTTCTTTTTTTGCCTTTCGGTCATAGTCACGTGATGGCAGAGTCTGCCACCAACGGCATAAACAACTTCTTAGGACGAAACTTAAAAAAAAATGCTGATATCAACGCCTCGTATAAAAAATAAAATGAACTTTGTAGTGAAATACAGATGAATAAAGTAAAAGTATAATAAAATAAAGTAGTTGGATTTGCTTGCCTCCCGTAGCCACCATGCGGCAACGGAACGAGAGAACGCACTGAAGCATGCGCCACGGCCTAGTCGCGCATCGTTGGAGCGCGCAGCCCTGGACCGATTAAGTCACCTCAATAGTCAACAGGTAGCATGAATCGCTCTTTCTAAACGTTTAAACCCAGCCCCGAAATAATATGCTGAGCTTATTATTTCACCACAGCTCCGCCTTGCCCGATTTTCGCTCAAACTCGGGCCTTCTGGAATAGCACCCCTGATTTAAACATTCCAAAGCTAGGAAAAATATTTGCTACGTTTTGGTGGAACTCGAAACGCCCTGGTAATCTTCTCGATTCCTGGTAAAGCGAGAGCCTCGGAGCTTTGCTCTCGATTTTCGATTTTTTACCCGTATCAGTGAAATGGCTTACTTTAAATTTTGATGCGCATTTCCTTTCGCGACCGCACACCGGCGTGCATGGTGTCCACATATGCTACCTGGAGGTAATCACTTGGAGGCTTACATAGAGGATGTTAAAGGTAGGAGGCTGTAGAGCACTGCACGGGCCTGATTTTAAGGCCCTAGCCCGGCCCGAGCCCGCTTTGTGAAGCCCGAGCCCGACCCGGACCCGTAACACCGAGCCCGGGCCCGGCCCGGGCCCGGGAATTCATAGGTGAGCCTAGCCCGGGCCCGGCCCGGGCCCGTCGTCTCAAGCCCAGGCCTGGCCCGGGCCCGTCGTCTCAATCCAAGGCCCGGCCCGGACCCGTCGCCTCAAGCTCACGCCCAGCCCGGGCACGGTCTATTTTTTTTTGAGCCTAGGGAGGGCCCGCATGTCTGTGACCAGGCCTGGTCTTAGATGTTGAAGAAAATTTGTTTATTATATTTGGTCGAGTGTCTTCGTAGCGGGAAATCAGACGGAACATGTAGTCTGTACAAGCACGCCATTAATTGCAACGCAAAAAATAAGGGTTTAAAAGTACACGTAGTTTAGCTCACACCATCTGCAGTTCACGCCATATGGGCGAAATAATCACACCATCACATTTGATCACCAGACTTGGCAACTTCATGGGGTTGTTTCGGTCACAAGTTGGTAATAATGAAATTTCTTGCTCTCCATTTGAACCCACGAGTATGTGCGCGCGTTGAAATATTTTCCCTGGAGTGATTGTTAAGCGGCGGCGCTTCTCTAGCACGCGAGTTTGATTTCCAGCCACGGCAGCCGCATTTAAATTGGTTCGACATCTAAAACACACGTACACAGGTGCACAGCTCCAGGGTGGCCTAAGTAATTCCTTCCCCGCTAGGGGAAGGAATTGATTAGGAAAAGCTTGATGCAGTACATGAAATGTCATTAAAGAGACAGTATAGTGCCCTAGCAAAACACGTTTTTAAAACAATATGTGCAAGTAACATCAAGAAGCGCGTAAAAGTATACTCAGAATATTCAATTTTATGCTCTTTTCTACACTTCACGTCGGAACTATAACCGGCCGGGCCTATGAATTCAAGCCCGAGCCCGACCCGGGCCCGTGGCGTCGAGCTCGAGCCCGGCCCGGGCTCGCGGAACTGAGCCCGAGCCCAGCCCGGGCCCGTGGCACTGAGCCCGGGCCCGGCCCGGGCCCGACGATAATCGACTTCGGGCGGCCCGGCCCGGCCCGCGGGCCGGGTTGGGCCCGGGCTTTCGGGCTGGCCCGGGCCCGTGCAGTGCTCTAGGAGGCTGTTGCGCGCCCGGTTCACAGCTGACGATGTGGAAAGTGTACTCGCAAAGAATCTATAAAAAGGCATCATCATAGTGTTTTTTTGGTGCACAACTTCCTTGCGCCGTTTTCTTTTTCGGTTACAAAAGTGGATCGGGCCAGCATGTGCCGACGCGGTTTTATTATGGCACTAAAACGACTTTTTTTTAAAGAGCCCTGTGATGTAATGGGAGGCGTGAAAATCAGGGAATATTCGTACTGCAAGTTGGACATCGAATTGGTAACGGAGCGGAGGGAGTTCAAGCTACTTTTGTTGGATGGCACAGTGCTTGGTGTATACGTGATTTTATTGCGTAGCATTCTTTGCCAAGTACCCCCCCCCCCTAGCCAAGAACGTGTAACGCCTAGAATTCGAAAAAAAAATGTGTAACTTGCCGAAGAAACAGATTTATTCGTTATAATAACGTAAATGTAGGGATTTGGTAGAACAGATTTTTGAAAACCCAAAAAGCAAATCAAAATAAAAATAAAAATTTTACTAAAATGATCTGTCGAAATCAAAATTATGCCCTTTATACATCGCCTCCAGCATGAGAAGATTTAAAAAAAACACCAAAGAACTATTAACGTACAAATAAACATAGCGAAAACTGACGAACCCTCCACTCCGCCTTGCATCTGCAGAAAAGCAAATCATTGGCGATGTAAAGGAACTTAATATCTATAATCCCATAAATTCACACCATTAGAGCGAGGAGGCAAAAAAAAAATACAAAAATGATAAATTAACCAAATGTCTTTGGCTACGCACATGGAAATCTTCCTGTGAGGAACTCACACTCTACACAAGCGGCATAAAAATGCTATGCTCTAGTAGACATTTCTTTGATCTTCCCCAGATATTTTTTGTAACGCCCATTGGAAGGGAAGTGTGATAACGCCCCACGGAAAATTTTGCTTGCTTACTCTTGTTAGCAATAAGCCCGATAGTAGAAACTGGTAGGAACTCAGATTTCTTACTCCACTGTACAAATTGTGGTGACCTGTGACCAGTGACCTGTGACTAGCGGTGACCTGTGGTCACGTCCTGATCGTGAATATTATGGGAACGCATAAATGTGGCTCACAAAGGGGGAAATACCGCTACACGCCTGCCGGTACGACTAATCCGCCGACTGCAAAAATTACCATTAGAAGGGCTGCGCAAGTGCTTTCAAGCACGCGCCACTCAAAAGAAAAAAAAATTATGCGTCTGCTCGGTTTGCTCGGTTTGCGACAACCACGGGATCATAGCACATCCGCATACATCTACAGTTTTAAAGCGTAGGTAATAGCACAACTGCTGGGAAATGCGCACCGGTGGAGGGGGGGGGGGTATATGGAACCCAAAGCGCAACTTAAGAGTTCCTGTTGAAACTTATATTGGCTTGGAAGATCTAGGTCACGGTGGTGAGAGTGGGGAGCGGTATGGGACGTTGCAGCCAGTGGTGGCTATGCAGCGGGGTATCACGGTATGCAGAGCTGCAATCGAGGAGCCAATAACGCGACGTTGATGCCGGATCGTGCTTCCGCCCTGAGAAATCGATGGATTGAAGTATTGAACTTTTGGCTCACTTGAGCTTTTGATCAGGCGCCTTGCAAAGTATTGCCCAGCACATCTCTGCCGGTACAAGCCACGGTCGGAGAGATTGAGTAGAGCTGTAGAGCAAATTCGCCCTTGCTATGCTTAAGAAGTTGGCATTATAGGTAAACGTTTTCTTTTCCTCTTTGTTTGTTCCCCTTATGTGCTAATACAATTCGGAGCCGTGCCAATAACCATTGTTAGGCCTACCTTTTCCCAGGCAGCGCGGAGGACAGCCGCAAGGATTTGCCAAGCAACGGCAGAATCATACGGCATGCTGCTGATGCCGTTCGACGGCGTGAGGCCTCGAAGTGCTACGTTAGGCCTAAAGTTAGTACGGCGAATTCCTATAAGCAAGCACCCTTAGCAATTGGCGGGAACACCTTCGAGGCACAGGCCTCATACCTGGCAGACCACCCGGCCTTCATCGGTGTATTTGGGGACCCCATCATCGCTCCCTCCTGTATTTCTTCGCGAAACGGGAGCTAATCTATACTTGTGACATAGTATTTATGCCAACGGGCATACTATCGTAATAAAAAAAATTGCCGGGAAAGTGTTTGTCTAGCACCTCCTGGCACCTAACGTCAGCTTTGAGACTCGCGTCTGTATCGTACTACCCTGAGCTTCTGAGTTTCTGAGGGGCAGAAGTGCCTGTGCTCGAAATCACCCGTATTAATGATTTATGGGAGGGGTCGGCAACCTGCGACACACGGGGCCGTATTATGCGGCCCCCAGCACGTCGTCAGAACCCCCCTCCCACTTCTTTTCAGAAGGCCGACACGCAAGTTTTGACCTCAAATGTGGTTATACGGGAGGTAAGAGCAGGCAATTGATCGCTTTCAGTTGGCATTGTCCCACATATTCCCACTAACCTAAATTACTGCCAGTTATGGTCGAATACCATTGTCAATTCGCTGATCTGTTTCTCTTTGCCTGCTACGCTCCCTCCCCACCCCGTCTGATTTGCCGTACGGCCTTCAGCTGTGTCGGCATCATGCAACTCGGTCCTCCCCCTCAGAAGGTCGCCGACCCCTGTTTTAGAGCATTGAAAGCGTATCTCCAGTAATTAAGTTATTTTGCAGCTTCTAAGTTGTTGTATCCGCCGCCCCCCGGGTCACCATACGTGCCAGAGAGACGCAGACGCTACCTCGTACCCACGGAAAATAGAGCCTTTATTCTTGTTACATGCTATTTATAACCGGGCTTGCGGTTGCTGATGATGCTGCTGGAAATTGGCCACCTTAGCATTGTGCGCCACCTGGTGGCATGAACAGAACTACATTACACAACACAACATCCCCTCCTCCCAAAAAGGGGCAGCACACCGTCGCACAACACAACATCCCCTCCTCCCAAAAAGGGGATTGCACAGACACTGCATTGTCTCATAAGTCATATTCAGCCAGCCACGCAGGCTTGCGTCGATCTCTGGTGGATCGCCGTGGAGCCGCACTTTCAGCACTTGTCTCAGTCCCTCCCGACACGTTCCTTGGAACACTCATGTCCGTGACATCAACACTCGGCACACCAGTAATTGCAGTTGAAGTTGGAACTGCCGTTCTGTCGATGCTGGCAGGGGTAGTAAGTGGCTGGAACATCTGGGAACTCGGGGGCTGTGCTGCGGTGGAGCCGGGAGTCCCAGGGGAAACGCAGGTTGCCTCTGTCGCAGTATTCCAGGCTGCAGTGTATGCAATCAGCCGCTCACGATTCCAAACGCGACCGTCGCTCAGCTCGTACGTGTCCTTATGTTGCCACCGAACCACGGTGAAAGGAGGTGAATACGTTAGGGAACCTTTTGGCACATGTCCCGGTAGCTTAATCCGAACTGCTTGTCCTGCGCTCAATGACGAATGTTTGGCTGCACGACGATGGTCCGTATAGTGCTTGCTTGCAAGCTGTTTCTGAGTTACCCTTTGCTTGACGGCTTGAAGCTCCACGCCTCCGACCTCAGGAACACTTCCAGTAGGTCCTGCAGCGAGATCGAGTCTGGTCCTTGGGTGACGGCCGTGTAGGAAAACAGCAGGTTTCTGACCCGCAGTTGCATGCGGGGTGCAGCGGTAGATCCCAAGGTACTCTGTGACAGCCTCCTTCAGTGGGCGGTGTTCCTCCAGACACACCTGAACGTAGTCCTTTAACACACGATTAAACCGTTCCACTTGTCCATTTGACTGTGGATGATAGACTGCCGAGAATGTGTGGTGGATACCTCTATTGCGCGAAAATTCTTCAAACTCGACGGATGTAAATTGTGGCCCATGGTCACTCACTATCTCCATCGGATAGCCTTCACGGCTAAATATACTCCGCAAAAAGGACATGGTCGTCGCTGAAGTGACGTTGGAGGTGAGCCCTACTTCTGGCCACTTGCTAAAGTAGTCTACTAAAGTACTGGCAAAGCGACAGTCCTGAGGAGCCCGTGCGAAAGGACCAACGATGTCGATGCCTATCTTCTCCCACGGCGCTGAAGGAAATGGTACCGGCTGCATTAGCGGCACAACTGGCTTTGCTATTTGTCAACCGACTGACAAACGGCACAAGACTTGATCAGCTGTTCGACGTGCTTGTTCATGCCAGGCCACCAGTATTTTTCTCGGAGCCGTTGCTTTGTACGCGTGATGCCTGGGTGTGATTCATGGGCGATATCCAGAAGTTTGCTTACCAACGAAGAACGTACCACGAACTGTTCCCCTCGGAGCAGCAGGTCATTCATCACTGACAGTTCATCCCGAACCCTGTAGAACGGCATTGCTTCTGGAGGCAGCGTCTTGGCTGATGGCCACCTGGACGTTGTCCACTGCATCACTTGGCAAAGTACAGAATCCTGCGCAGTTGAGGTTTCGAACTCCTTGTGAGTTAAGCATGAAGAAACAAAGCAAACAGCATTTTCCGGCTCCGGACGGGTTCCATACTTCTCTTGCGGTAACCGGGAAAGGGCATCTGCGACAGTGTTTTCGGTGCCCTTCTTGTATTCGATTGTGTAGTTGTAATGCAGCAGTCTGGCATGCCATCTGGCAATCCTGAAAGGTTGACGGCCCGCTCTATTTGCACCGAGCAGCGTCACCAATGCCTGATGGTCTGTACGTAACGTGAAGTGCCTGCCCCAAAGGTACCTTTTCCAGTGCTCACATGCAGGCTAGTGCTTCCAGTTCGCCTACAGAGCACTTGGCTTCAGCCGGTGTTAGGCGCCTTGATGCAAAAGCGATGGTATGCAAGTCATCATCCTTCTGTTGCTGGAGTACAGCTCCTATGCCAATGCCAGAAGCATCTGTTGTAACCACTATTTCCAGAGCAGGGTCAAAACGCTGTAAGCAGTTACTTGCCAAGAGGAGCTTCAGCTGGTCAAAACAGGCTTGCCTTTTTATGTTGTATCCGCCGCCCACCGAGTCACCATACGTGGCAGAGAAACGCAGACGCTACCTCGTACCCACGGAAAAGAGAGCCTTTATTCTTGTTACATGCTATTTATAACCGGGCTTGCGGTTTTTGATGATGATGCTGGAAATTGGCCACCTTAGCATTGTGCGCCACCTGGTGGCATGGACAGAACTACATTACACAACACAACATAAGTCCCCTTAATAATTTCAGGCTTCATCCCGCCTTTTGAAACTTTATTATCATCATCGCTGCACCGATGAGATTATCATAGGTGCCTGTCATCACGCGGGAGAAGCTCTCGCTCGAGCTGCTTCGTCTTCCTCTAGTCGCCATCTTTGCAAAATAGAACCACCGCCGCACCAAACCGGGACGTCGCGGCCCTCGGTCTTTCCCCATGTTTTATATGGGGCCCATAAACCCGCGAAGAAGGCCCTGTGAGATTCGAAGTCATCCGAACTTTGGACTGTTAGAAGGTGGACACCTTGATACCGACGACGGACCGGCGTGATGGACTGAACCGGTGGTGGTACCCAAAAGGCATCGATGCGACGGGCGGACTCTACGACGGCGGATCCTCACCTCGGGCGATTTCCAGCGATGGGCGGCGATTCTGTAAACGGTGGGGGGAATTCCGCAGCGCATCGCGCAATGAAATACGCGCTTCGCGCGCAACACGAATCAGGCCTCGCTATGCCCAGGATGCACGTTCATAAACAGAACATAACACGAGAAAAAGAGCGGATAATAGCTCCAGCACTGTGCAAAGCAACAAAACCAACATTAGGCCCGTCTATGACGAGCAATGGCGTCAGCCATGTGTTGACGAGGTTGCAGCAGGAGCTAAGAAAATCTCAAGTTAGAATGAGATTACTGAATGAAGAAATAGAACCTTTTATTAACGTCGACTACCCAGATGAAGAATATTCCAATAATGTTGAATTTGAAGATAAAATGATTCATTCTACGTGCACTCTGTATTATCGGTTAGAAGACGAAAAATGTGACACCATCGAACAGTGCCAGATCATCAAGAAATTGCGTTCCTCGACAAACTTCCATGAGTTTTTTTTAACCTGGCTGAACTGTTCTACGACCGACGCAATTCGGAAACCCCTGAGGAACAAGCGATCTCTCCAGAAACCCCGACTCCGTCACTGTCTCATGCCGAATGTGAAAATAACACCCTATTTTCGGCGACACCTCTGATCGGAACATTCGTTATTATCGTGTTCGCTTAAAGAATGTCCCTTGATGATCGAGAAAGAAATATGCTGCTCATGGGATGCCGTAGCGCTGGAAAAACGTGCGTATACCGCATCTCTAGAGGATGAAGACACGTATGCATCTGCTTAAAAACCAAAATGGCCAAAATACGTCATACAAGTGTTCGTAGCGAAGAACCAAGCAATGAAGCATACGAAAGAACGACATCGTGATTATTTTGTAAAACATGCGAAGAAGACTATTCCGGCACGCACCCCACAACGCACTCGAACGAAGGAAGCACATGGCAGGCGCCGTTCTAACAACCGGGATACATCTCACAAGGCCAACCGAATGACCAGAGTTCAGCGTTCGAGAGAGAACCGGAAGCCTACAAGACACTGCTATCAGGCACCAGTAAAAAAGCCCGAATCCGCAGGACAATTCAAAAGCATCCAGGAGAAGCGAAATTAAACTTGGCAGCGTCGACTGCGCCGACATTCTAAGCGTGGATTTAAGTGACGGCACCTCCGGCAGTTTCCTCGTCTGAGTGTCTCACTAGGATCGACTGGAACGAACTTAATGTGCCGACTGAACGCGCACTCGCCACCTCTACTTTGTGTCGGGGAATATGTTGAAACTTGTAATTATTATGATCATCGCTGCACCGATGAGATTACCATCATCGCTGCCTGTCATCACGCAGGCGCAGCTCTCGCTCAAGCTGCTTCGTCTTCCTCTAGTCGCCATCTTTGTAAATGAGAACCACCACCGCACCACACCTGGACGTCGCGGCCCTCGGTCTTTCCTCTTACTTTATACCAACAACATTTGCAACATATTAAGAGAGAGACAACAACTTTCTAAACAAGAAAAAAAGAAACATCCCCCTCGTGAGGGGCACGATCAAATGCAGAGCATTTCCGCGGGGGGCGCGCCTCCAAGTCGTATGGATTACGTATTGGTTGTTGTTGTTGTAATTGTTGTCTTCCAGCGTAGACATTGTCGATGAAGTAGATGGTGAAACGTGAAACGTGCCGTGAACCCCCTGCCGCGGCTATGACGCAACGTGGCGCGGCTATGACGCAACACAATCCAACACAATCCACTTTAATCCAATCCAATCCCATCCAAATCCAAACCAATCCAATCCAAGCTAAGCCAAGCCAAGCCAAGCCAATCCAAGCCAATCCAATCGAATCCAATCCAATGCCCCTCGCGAGAGAGTGTTATAGCGCCGAAATCGCGCCATCACACGAACGCGTGATGTTGACGTCACGATCCCGCCACAGATGTTAGCGACCGGAGCGCGCGCGAACGACATATGGGGTTTAAGCGCGAACCGACCGCGGCGAGAGAGCGCGATGCGAGCGCCCCCACCTGTTCTTGCGCGCGAACCGACTGTTGCTCAGCGCGAACCCAACGCGGCGAGAGAGGGTGTTGCGCACGTCCCCACCTGTTGCGCACCCGAACCGAACGCGGTGAGAGAGGGTGTTGCGAGCGGAGAGAAGGCGAGGAGGACGCGGGGGAGAGGGCGCACCTGTGGCCGACGGTTGAATCAGTCAAGGATATAAGGCGCGTTCGTAAACTTCCATTCTGTGTCGGCTTTGTGGCGCAGTGGGTAGAGCACCATGTACCTTGCGTTCCGCCCGCAGAGTCGTGGGATCGAAACCTGGCGCCGGTAAGTATTATGTTTTAAGTGCAATGCACTTCTTAAGCGACCCTGAACCTGCGTCCACCGGCGATGTCCACGCACGTGGAGATGGGCGCCCGCAGCCTGGCCGCTGACATGGCACATACCCACGTGGGGGATTGGCCAGGAATCTCCTCGTCTTCCTTGGCAACGGGGGGAGATGGCCTCGCGCTGCCTGGCCGCTGGCATGGCACATACCCACGTGGGGGATTGGCCAAGAATCGGGCGTGAGAAGGGATAATGCACCTGCTTAAAGGAGTACTGACACGAAATTTCAAAGCTGAGATCCGCTCTCGCAACCAAGTACAACGATAACACAAATAGGTGTCTGTGAATAAATGCATCTTTCTTTCTTTGTAGTTGTGTGTGTGTGTGTGTGTGATCTCTCTTTCGCGAACATTACCGAACCGCGCAAATTCAACTCGTGCATTCGCACTTTCACATTCTTCCCCTCGGGGAAATGCGGGGAATTTTTTATATAGTGTAGGGAAAGCGATGCGGACTACGACTACGGACGTCAACGCGGGAGACATCGTGAGTTACTGAAATGCTCTGCATTTAAAACATCAGTCCTAAGATAATGTGTAACTCGCCCTTTCTGGCTTATTTGCGAGGTTCAGTGCTCAAAGCCCCTCGATAGGTATTCACAACGCATGGGTTTCCTTAAAATATTTTCAATGCAGAGCATTTCTTTAACTCACGATGTCAGCCGGCGTTGGCGTGCCTCGGCGTCCGCAACAGCCGTTCCAGGTGCACCTTCTCCCCCACTCCTCCGCGACTGCTCTCCGCTGCTCCTCGCGTGTTCTCTGCGTGCTCGGATCGCGTTCAGCAACAGGTGGGGCGTGCATGCGTCGTAGTTTGGCGCGGGAGCAACAACAGTTGTGGCGTGATCGTGGCGTAGTCGTGACGTGGTCGTGGCGCGGTCGTGCCGTGATGGGGCGGTTCTCGGCGTTCGCTCTCGCTGTCAATTTCTTTCGTAGCTGTCAAAGGCTACGTTCGTAGCCTTTGCGTTCGTAGCTGTCAAAGGCTACGAACGCGCCTTATATCCTTGACTCATTCAAACTACGTCAAGAAGCTGCTGATACAACGCATTCACTACCACCAACTCCCCAAACACTCAACGTTAACGCAATACACCCACCCCCTATGCGACGCATTTACTCGAGTCCCCCTCACGGGGAGATGGGCCTTTTTTTTTTGAGATGCACTTATGAAGACTCCACAGCCTGCATTGCGACGCACCAAGCAACGGGTCCATACAGGCGTATCCAATAGCAGGAACTAAAACAGCTGTCTCTTATTTTTTTGGTAGTTGCTGACTTGCGTAAGATGCACGTTTTTTGTGCCCAATGCTTCAATTTTTCTGCACCTTTACAAACGTCTCATTAGGATATTTGGGGATGTTTCGAAGGATCACCAAGTTCGTTCGGATATGTCCTTCAGGCTGTGTGGCCTACACCCATCATCATCATCATCGCCGTCCTCATCGTCGTCGCCGCCGCCATGATCATCGTCCTCCTCGTCATCCTCCTTCTCCTCTTCCTATCTACACCCACTGAAGGGCGAAGGCCTCTCCCATTATTTTCCAATTATTGCGGCCCTGTTCAAACTCCGACAAATTTTCCGCGCAAGCTTCTTGATCTCCTCTGCCCATATAACTCTCTGCCGCCCCCTGCCAAGCTTGCCTTCTCTGGGGATCTACTCTGTTCCCCCTAAATGACCAACGCTTATCTTACCTTCGCAATACATGCCCGGCGCACACCGATTTCTTCTTCTTAATGTCCTTAACACGCGTTTCTCCCCTGAGCCACTCCGCTCTCTTCTGGTCCCTTAATGTTACACCTATCATCTTCCGCTCCATTGCGCGCTGAGTCGTCCTCAAGTTAAGTTGAACCTTTTTAGTGAGCCTCTACGTTTCTGCCCCGTAGGTGAGTACCGGTAAGAAGCAGCTGTCATACACTTTCTTCTTCAGGCTGCCATTCATTGTCTGAGAATGTCTGCCGTATGCACTCCACCCCATTCTTATCCTTTAATTATTTGTGCCTCGTGGTTGGGATACGGGGTCACTACTTGGCCTAAGTAGACATCGCTTACTCGCTTACCACTTGCACTTCCTCCGCACCTCTAATCTCAAACCACTGTCCTATTACCTTGGTAAGGACCTTGTTGACGACTGACAGTAAGCTGATCGGCCTGTAATTTTTCAAGTCCTTCATGTCAACTTTCTTATGGATTAGGATGATGTTCGCGTTTTTCTAAGATTTCGGTACACCCGCGGTCATTAAGCGTTGCGTATACTGGTTTGCCAGTTTTTGAAGTACAATTTACAAGCCATCCTTCAAGAGGTCTGCTGTTGTCTGATCCTCGCCAGGTGCTTTGGCCGCTTACATTTCGTTCAAAGACTTCTTTACTTCTTCTGTTGTTATTGGTTCGAGGTCAACCTCCTCAACACTACTTCGTCGTTCGGTATTATTCTGGATGTCGCGGCCGGTGTACACATCTCTGTACAACCCCTCGGCTACTATAACTATTTTATCCCTATTTGTGATGATATTGCCTTGCATTCGTTTAAGTGCATACATCAGATTTCTCCCCATGCCTAGACGCCTCTCCACTGCTTGCAGGCTGCCTCCGTTCTTTCAAGAAGCTCGATCCTGTCAATATTATACTTACGTACTTCAGCAGTCATACGCTTATTGATTAACTACGATAGCTACGCTAGTTCTATTCTGGGAGCTTTGGCGGAGATTTCCATGCTTTACATTCTTCCTAATTAGATCTTTCGACTCCTGGGAAAGTTTACCAGTATCCTGTCTAGCGATCGTACGTCTGACTTCTACTGCCCACTCCGTGATAATGCGTGTAAGATTGTCGCGGGTTCCTGCGTCGTAGACTCTGCTTTCTTTGTTAGAGCTGAATATCGGTTCTGCAGCGCGATCGTGATGATGATGATGATGATAATGATAATGAACTTTTTGAGTTCTGAATTCTTCAAATTTCCGTCTTACTGTTAGCTCATTGATCGGCTTCTTTAGTAGTAGCTTGTTATGGCCCCACTTCAAATCTAGCCTAATTCGAGATCTTATCATATATTTATTTATTTATTTATTTATTTTTTTTAATTTATTTATTTATATATGTATTTATTTATTTATTTAGTTATTTATTTTTAATTTATTTATTTATACATACTGCAGCCCCCAATTTGGGGCTATGGCAGGAGTGAGAATTCACACAACAAAAAGTAGCAATTAAACATATCCACAGAGAAACACAACAAACGAAGAGTTAACGCAAATCAGCAAGGGCAAGTAAGGTGTACTGAGGTGTAGTGACGGGTGAGGTGTAGTGTCGGTGAGGTGTAGTGACGAGTGAGGTGTAGTGACCACCATACGGTGGTCACTACACCTCACCCGTTTGAGCTTTTCCACAGCATACACGACGCCAGGGTTATCGCATTGTATGAAGTCTACTTCATTTTTACTCTCACCGTTCGGGCACCTGAACGTCCACTTCCGGTCCTCCTGTGTGCAGAAACAGGTATTCGTGATGCGTAGATTATTTCGTCCTTTGAACTCGGCTAATATGTCCCCTGTGTTAAATCTAAAACCCAGGTCATAGTTCCCAACTGCGTTGTCGCCAGGTTTTGGCATTGAAGTCTTCCATAATTACGGTATACTGTGTTTTTCCTTTAGCCATTGCCGATTCCACATCGCCATAGAAGGGTTAAACTAGCTGTTGGTCGTGGCTGGATGTAGGCACCTAGCCCTGTACCAACTTGAATATGTACCTCTTATTAAGTCTAATTACAAGACCGGCTACCTTGTTGTTAATGCTATAGTATTCGTCTATTTTGCCAGCTATGCTTTTATTGACTAGAAATCTCACTCACAGTTCACTTCTGTCCACTAGACCACGGTAACATAGAACATGTCCATTTTCAGCCCTGTAAAGTCTTCGCCTGTAATCCTAACCTCGCTAAGGACTATTACATCCCGTTTAATGCCCTCTAATTCCTCCAACAACACCTCCAAACTCGCCACACCAGATAAGGTTCTCGTGTAAACGTTGCCGGTTCAGATTCCAATGGCGGCCTGTCCAGATCAAGCGATTCTTAGCTCCCTCTGCTGCCTGACAGGTCCGACCGCCGCCGTGGTCATTTGCTTCGCAGCCAATGGGGACGTAAGAGCCGAGGGTAAATTTGCTTATTCATGGGAGGTTGTGGCCATTACTACACCAGGGTGACCAATCTTGCCCTGGTGAGGCAGTGCGTTCCCGGCAATGGTCACCGCAATCAGACCGCACCCCAAGCTCATTCCCGAATTCCTTCAACACGCGGATTTTTTGGAGGAAATACACTCACTTCTTCACAAATTGGCTTTCGTTATGCCTGCGTGCAAGAAGGTGCATATCTGCAGCGCGAGTTGATTATTCGCATGCAAAGACAATGAGAAGGTTTGTGCTGCGCCACCGCGAAGCGGCGCAGAGGACGTTGTTCAGATTACTGGAAGGCGGATTTTGTGCACCGAATTTTATCGTAACCTTCGTTTTCATAACGAGCTGACTCTTAATTGGAATGGTTATGACATGATTAAAGTGTCGAAGGCCTGATATACTCGCTAACGGACGGAATATATAGTACACGTAGCGGCCTCCTGTATAACGGGAATGGAAACCGATGAATATGTTCAAGCAGCTGTTTTATTGTTTCCCATTCCTTTACACGTAATCCTGGTCTACTCGGGAGGACGTTCCATGAATTGAAGAAATTACTTTTGCTCTCTTAAGCCCAGTTTTACTTTAACGCATGTCTGAATATAAGGAAGATATGGCTGTGATAAATGTACCGTAAATGTCCTTCCAGGTCTGTACAAGCAGTGTTACTGTAATTTTACCGCATACGTGATTAGCAAGCAGGTGAGTTTATTTATTTATTTATTGATACTGTCAATCCCTTCTGGGATTTTTACAGGAGCGGGCATAGTCAAAGAACACATGTCGAACAGATTTTTTTTTTACAATAGTTAACGAAGAAGTATATCGACAATTGACTCGAAGTACAGAGCTTGCAGTAGCAGAGAAATTATTCAATACAATAGAGGTAACAGAGATAAAACGGCGAAGAAAAGAAAAGATAGCGCTTGCTCATAAGGTATCGAAACCAACGCAGAAATTATACAATAATAAAAGCAATAAAGGTAAACGCCGAAAAAAGATAGCACTTGCTGAAAAAGTATCGAAATCACACACATTGGCGCACGTAGCATGGAAGACCTGTTATCGAGAGAGGATAGCCATTTCTGCTAGAGAAGTGAACTTGTCTACTTTTGTTTGTTGAGTGATGGAGCGATTTAATAAATTCCACTCTCTGATGGCGCGGGGAAAGAAAGAAAAGTAGAACGTGTCGTTATTGCAATCGTATTCTTCGAGTGTGTGTGAATGTTTGTATCGCGTAGGACGGGTTTTATTGGTTCGAATGTAGGTATCGGAGTTTATCTTTAACGAATTGTGAAAGAGTAAATACAGAAGCTTCAAGCGGTTCACTTTGGCACGCTTTTCCAGTTCATTAAGGCCCGCTTGCTCTGACATTTCAGTTGGAGAGTCACTACCCCTGTACCGGTTAAAGATAAAGCGCAGAGCCTTACGTTGAACGCTTTCCAATAAAGCAATGCTCGCCTTTGAGGCCGGGAACCAGGCGGCACTAGCGTATTCCAGAACTGGGCGTATGAAAGTAGTATACGCGAGAAGCTTTGTTTCATACGTGGCTTCTTTCAAAGTACGCTTCAAAAAGAAAAGCTTGTTGTAGGCTTTAGATGTAACATGCTTCACATGTGCCTTCCAAGTAAGATTAGACGAAATTATTACACCTAAGTATTTATATTCATCAACTGATTTAAGAACCAAATCGTTAATGTGATAGCAAAAATGTAATTTTACTTTCTTGCGCGTCACGGTCATAGAAACGGTTTTTTCAGTGTTTATTTGCATTTGCCAGTCGCTGCACCATCGAGCTACTTTATTAATGGCGTTATTGAGGTTCAGCTGATCATTTCTGTTTCTAATTTCCTGATAAAGAATGCAGTCGTCTGCGAATAACCGGATCTTTACATCAATATTATCCGTTATATCATTAATAAATATTAAAAACAATAACGGAGCCAGAACACTGCCCTGAGGCACGCCAGAACTAACTTTTACAATTTCAGACGCATAGTCGCCATACTGGACATATTGGTGCCGATCAGATAGGTAATTATGGATCCAGCGAATGAGGGGACCATCACCGAAAACACTGGTTAGTTTAGAGATGAGTTTTACATGTGACACACGATCAAACGCCTTAGACAAGTCTAGAAAAATAACATCAGTTTGTGTTTGCTCATTTACGGCTCTCGAAAGATCATGTATAGTTTCAATTAGCTGAGTGGTAGTCGATAATCCCCGTCTAAAACCATGCTGGTTCGGATTAAGCAGGCTATTTGTTTCAACGGCTTCAGTGAGGAATTTTAGTATGATATGCTCAAGAATTTTCGAACAGGATGAAGTAAGTGAGATAGGCCTGTAATTTGATGGGCAAGAGGCATCCCCTGATTTGTGTATAGCGATTATTTTAGCTATTATTCATTCCTTAGGGATGGAACCTTCCCGGAGTGATTTTGCATACAGAAGGTGAAGATATTTGCTAATCGGCTCTGCGTACCGTTTTAGAAAACTATTAGGAATTTCTTCTGGACCAGTACTTTTCTTCTCATCGAAATTGAGTAATAAGGATAGAACACCAGATTCAACAATTGATAGCGTCCCCAACAAGTAATAATCACGCACTATTAAAGAGGGCTGAGTTCGACCATTGTCGAGGGTGAAAACACTTCGGAAGTAATCGTTAAACTCGTTTGCTTTTTGCTTTGCGTCTAAGCCGGACGGCTGGGAATTACGATTTTGCGAACTGCGCATGTACTGGTAAAACTTTTCGGGAGCTGTCTTGATAAAACTATGCAATGTGACGTTTGAAAAGTGTTTCTTAGCGTCGCGAATTTTATGTTTTAATGACAACGTCAGGGAATGTAATTGTGCCCGGTAATCAGAACCGAAACGAGACTTCTTGGATTTTCTTAGTCGCTTGATTCTGCGTTTGATATGAATTATGTCTCGATTAATCCATGGTCTCTTTTTTCTTGCGTTTTTTACTACAGTGGGGACAAAAGTTTTGATGCAGTGAACAACGTGATTCTTTAATGATAACCACACGTCATCAATGCTGGACCGTTTATTTTCACAGAGTTCGTAGTAATCGGGAAATTCGTGCACCAGATAAGTCATTATCGCATTGTCATCTGCTTTTTGGAATGCAAGTATGTGACGTTCATGGGCTCGTGGGTGAACAACAAATGCAGTCGGTAATGTACAAAGAACAGCCTTGTGATCAGATACACCATCAAAAATTTCCACGTCTATTTTGTAGGATAGGAAATGGTCGCTAATAAAAACAAGGTCCAGAATTGAACTGGACGCCCCGTGAATACGAGTGGGTTCTTCAACAACTTGCCCGAGATTAAACGAAAACATTATGTCAAACAACACATTTTCGGCGGCATGCGACGCTGTGACAGAGTTCCAGTTTATTCCGGGAAAGTTGAAGTCCCCTGACATGACTATTTTGCTACCTAGCATATGGGTGTGCATATAGTCGTATAATGGAGCCAGATAATCAGTGTCAGCGTTAGGGGGTCTGTAGACGGCACCAACAAAGAGAGCACTATCGTTCAAGTGTATATTACACCATTCGGCCTCAACATTTGGCACGTCGCCCATAAGAGAGTAATCGATGCCTTGCTTAAAAAGGATTGCCACGCCCCCTCCCCTAGAGCCCCTGTCTTTGCGCACAATCCTGTAGTTGGGTGGTACGACTTCTTGATCAGATACGCTCGGATAGAGCCAGGTTTCGGTAATTGTTACTACATCAGGTTTGAATGCCCAAAGCAGTGCTTCCAGCTGGTGCACTTTATTGACCAGGCTACGAGCGTTAAGATTCAGGAGCGTTAAGGGCGTCTTCGCTGGCTGCGCCGCGTTTCGATGACTGGGGGTTGGCTTTCGTTTTTTTCAAGTGAAATAAGGTCGCCTGTCTCGTCATTCCAAGCAAATAGACGGTTATTTATGCGAACTTTGTCTCGGATCAGGGACACTTTTTCATTGCGATCACGATTTTCTTTAGTTTTAGCCCACAGTTTTTTACGTATGTCACGCATGGAGCGCGAGAAGTCTTCGCTAATGGAAAAGTCAGATCCTTTTAGCTTTGTGCATTCTTTGAAAATCATGGCCTTGTCCCGGTAATCCACTAGCTTTAGTATTATCGGCCTGCTATTTGCTTCCTCTCCTGGCTTAGGGCGGCCCAAACGGTGAATTCTTTCGAATCCTGATGTTCGTACATTTAGAATGTCGTTAAATATTTTCTTTGTAACTATTTCCTGCAACAATTCTGTGGTTTCTTCGGATTGTTCCTGGACACCGTAGATAATCAAATTCGATCGACGGCTATGGTTTTCCAACTCGTCTACTTTTTTCGTCATCGTGGCAAGGTTTATCTCAAGCTGAGAAATTTTAGACATGCATTCAGTCACTTGTTTTTCTAGGAAGGTGATTTTCTCAAGCTTCTTATTAATAGCTTTGAGATTCTCGTTAGTTGAATCCTTTGACTTCTTTATTTCTGCGATATCCTCCACAATAGCCTTCAGCCGAACTGAGATAGACACTTCGTCAGGGCCTGGGTTTTCTTCAATGTCGCCACTCAAAAGCAATAGAAAACGGAGTGATGCAGAGTTGACACAACATGTCATGAACAGGCCGGGGGCACGGCAGCAGGAGCAAAAACACATCGTCACTTTTAAAACATTTCTCGAATCATTTGCTCACCTGGATAAGGAACACAAAAGGGTTCGTGAACCGCATCCTTGTGCTGCTGCCGTGCCCACTGCTGGACGCCCCTTGAGTCGGCTGCTTTATATACTCCGGCGATGTGTATGACGCACTGCGCCATAGGATCGCGTTCCCGGTGGCGGCGCTGGGATAGTAGTCATGAAGTGACGTAGGCTGGCAGATCGGTTCAAATCCAGCTGGCCACGGTATCAGCAGCGGCCCCTTCGGCGTGACTCGGGTAGGCGATGCTTCAAACGGTGACACCAGCAATCCCGTTGCGATCTGGATAAGGAACACAAAAGGGTTCGTGAACCGCATCCTTGTGCTGCTGCCGTGCCCACTGCTGGACGCCCCTTGAGTCGGCTGCTTTATAGCCTCCGGCGATGTGTATGACGCACTGCGCCATAGGATCGCGTTCCCGGTGGCGGCGCTGGGATAGTAGTCGTGAAGTGACGTAGGCTGGCAGATCGGTTCAAATCCAGCTGGCCACGGTATCAGCAGCGGCCCCTTGGGCGTGACTCGGGTAGGCGATGCTTCAAACGGTGACACCAGCAATCCCGTTGCGATCTGGATAAGGAACACAAAAGGGTTCGTGAACCGCATCCTTGTGCTGCTGCCGTGCCCACTGCTGGACGCCCCTTGAGTCGGCTGCTTTATATCCTCCGGCGATGTGTATGACGCACTGCGCCATAGGATCGCGTTCCCGGTGGCGGCGCTGGGATAGTAGTCGTGAAGTGACGTAGGCTGGCAGATCGGTTCAAATCCAGCTGGCCACGGTATTAGCAGCGGCCCCTTGGGCGTGACTCGGGTAGGCGATGCTTCAAACGGTGACACCAGCAATCCCGTTGCGATCTGGATAAGGAACACAAAAGGGTTCGTGAACCGCATCCTTGTGCTGCTGCCGTGCCCACTGCTGGACGCCCCTTGAGTCGGCTGCTTTATATCCTCCGGCGATGTGTATGACGCACTGCGCCATAGGATCGCGTTCCCGGTGGCGGCGCTGGGATAGTAGTCGTGAAGGGACGTAGGCTGGCAGATCGGTTCAAATCCAGCTGGCCACGGTATCAGCAGCGGCCCCTTGGGCGTGACTCGGGTAGGCGATGCTTCAAACGGTGACACCAGCAATCCCGTTGCGATCTGGATAAGGAACACAAAAGGGTTCGTGAACCGCATCCTTGTGCTGCTGCCGTGCCCACTGCTGGACGCCCCTTGAGTCGGCTGCTTTATATCCTCCGGCGATGTGTATGACGCACTGCGCCACAGGATCGCGTTCCCGGTGGCGGCGCTGGGATAGTAGTCGTGAAGTGACGTAGGCTGGCAGATCGGTTCAAATCCAGCTGGCCACGGTATCAGCAGCGGCCCCTTGGGCGTGACTCGGGTAGGCGATGCTTCAAACGGTGACACCAGCAATCCCGTTGCGATCTGGATAAGGAACACAAAAGGGTTCGTGAACCGCATCCTTGTGCTGCTGCCGTGCCCACTGCTGGACGCCCCTTGAGTCGGCTGCTTTATATCCTCCGGCGATGTGTATGACGCACTGCGCCATAGGATCGCGTTCCCGGTGGCGGCGCTGGGATAGTAGTCGTGAAGTGACGTAGGCTGGCAGATCGGTTCAAATCCAGCTGGCCACGGTATCAGCAGCGGCCCCTTGGGCGTGACTCGGGTAGGCGATGCTTCAAACGGTGACACCAGCAATCCCGTTGCGATCTGGATAAGGAACACAAAAGGGTTCGTGAACCGCATCCTTGTGCTGCTGCCGTGCCCACTGCCAAACGTATGCAAAACGTATGGACGTACTTGCGTGTGTTTGTGTGTGTGCATGCGTGCGTACATGCGTGCGTATCTGTTATGGAAAAAAACATGTTATGGCGGCGCACATGCAGAAATGGACAAAATTGACTAGCACTGGCTCCTCTCCGTACTTACGGTTTATAAGCACAGAAAACAGTAATGGGAAATGAGTGTGTCATTCCTAAGTCTTGGCCTTTGGTTCACATCTACAAACATCAGAGAGGTTGAAATTACGATTGCTTTGTGGATGAAGCGGTTATGGCACCGTGCCCTGTATACAAGAGCACAGACTCCGAGCTTGTGCCGACCACGTCATGGATGTAGTGCTCAAATGCTAATGCTTTGCCCAATAAACCTCCATACTGGTTAGAAGACTGGTAAAAAACCAGCAGCCGCCTATACACGCAGCAGCTCATTTGGAAGTCAACCTACATCTTTTGCGTCGCATTGTGCACGTCAGCATATTGTCATGCGATGACGACGTAAAGTGATGTGACACAATAATTTCGATGGTTCGGCAAGGTTACAAAAGCTGTTTTACAATCACCTTGCATACATGAAATCGTAAACCATTCTGCCAAAGCCGACAACCCAGAAGGCCTGGAATTTGTTTTCGTCTTGGGTTTTAGTTGTTGTCGGTTATTAGCGGGTGACCGTCCGTTCGCTTGAAAGATTGCTCCATACAGCAGCTGACGCCTAGCTCCGACTCTTCGCGCACCGCACTGGACTGGCTTCGCAAGGAATGGGGCGACGCGGGTAATCTTTCTTCTGGAGCGGTATCAAAAACTTAACGTTACATCACTCCTTGAGCTAGTGTATGTGATTTCGGGTCTTTATTATGATAAAAAGTTACGCACAGACAAAATATGGCGCCGGCAAGCATCAAAAGTCCACCGAACACAGAGGAAACAGCAGGGAGAGCGAGCTGGAGTGGAGCAGCCGAAAAATGCGAGAATCCCTAATCCGACGTCACGACGACGCACTTCGCAGCGCCACTCGTGGTTCCGCTCACCGCCAATAGGGACGCCATTGTTGATGTTTCGTAGTGCACCCGCGAAAGGAGAAGGTGGTATGAAATTTCTTCTGGGGTAAGTCACAAGAGAAGAACTGGGCGCAAGGGCGTTGTTGTCTAGAAGGAGCCAGCCGACCTGCTGGTGGGCAGCAAGTATGTCACCGTTCTCGGTTCGGCAGGCTCGAAGAATTAGTTTTCAAGTTTGCCGATGATTAGTGTTTAGGCTGTGTCACATTTAACGACGTTCACCGAGGAAACAAATCCATCGACTTCACAGATCACCAGTGAAAAGGAGTTTCCACCTTGTGCGCATCTTTCGCCGGCAGCAAGAAATAGAGCTATTGAGAAGCATGTATACGCAAACAAACAAAGAGGAGGAGGAGTAAGCTCTATTGAGCTGACAAAAATAAATTAAAATAAAGGAGGGTGGCCTCTTCTTACTTCAGAAAGCCGCGAACGACCACTGCTGCTCTAGCCCGGGACATCAGGCGTCCCTGAGTTCGAGCTGACAGCTGGTAAGCCCGCACACCCACTGACCCAAGGTGCGGGAAGAGAGGGGTTTGGGTGGTCGGCGCATGCCCATACGAGGCGGTATATCGTGGGAGTAAGGCAAAAAGTGAGATTTATTTAACACCATGCAAGGTACGGTACAGATCTATTCTACGGGAGGTACCTGCAGGCATCGGCTGCAGTTAGCGGCGAATGCAGACCATTCTACTGTGTTCTAGCTCTTGGAAAAATGCGTATTTCAAGCAATTAGAGCATTCTTTATTTTTTAAAGCTTGAATATAGTGTTAAATTCAAACGTTATTGTCTCGTTTTTAGCGAACAAGTGTACTCTGAAGTATCGAGGTCAAAGTTTCATGATGAAGCTGATACTACAACCTCTAATGCTCTAGTTTTACACGATTGTGCAGGGTTAGGACTCCGGCGGTCCTTATTAGTTTCATTGGTTAGGTGGTTGTCCGTACTAATTATTGATGTACTTATGGCATTTCTTTGTATTCGCTATACTTTATGTGTACATGTGCAGATTTCCCGCTCATGGCATTCCTTTCAATAGCAATTACTTTGCAGTTATTTAGCGGAATTTAAAGTTATTTTGCGCTGCTAATATTGGGGGTGAAAACTTGCTTTGCGCACAGTTTCAAGTCTTCCACGTTTTGCGGCTAGGTTCCTGAGCCATGGAAACTATCCCATAGAAATGCATGGGGAGTAAGATTTGACCGCGAATTGCACATAAAATGTTCAGAAGTCTGGAAGGTTCTTCTAGGTTGTCTTCTCAGAGTTGACTTCTTCCTTTGTGCCAAATATCACTTTCCTGAAGTGATTTCCCTAGGTTCCTGAGAGGTCGGAATTTTGAGCGAAAAAGCTGCGTATGCATTTGTTTTATAACAACCAGATACTGTTGAAGTATTGAAGTAAGAATCTAACGAAAGCATTGTTGGGCAATTTTCTTCTTGGTGGTGGTCCCGACCGAGGACGACTTCTGAAAGAAAACATTCTTCCTAGGGCAGCCGATGTATTATGATTAACCTGAGAATCCCACCTGAAGCCTTGCATGCCGACCACCTCCAAGTATTAGTGTGGCTGCGTCCGCTTGATAGCACTATAATATACATTATAAACATAGCCATACCGGTTTTTTTCTTATTGTTAAATCAGCGCATTTTGTCACATTTAAAGACATTTGCGCGCGTTGCATCAATAATAAATAAAGTTTATTCCAGATTGTAATATCGCAGGGCCATTTATGTTGTAATTTTCCGGTAAAATGTACAATCATCAGCAAGAAATTGCAAGTTAGCTAGATTCCTTTAGGTCATTAATATTACAAAAAGTAAGGTTGGGGCCATGATACATCTCTTTGGAACGCTAACTGTAACATTGGTTAATGTGTACCGTTTGGAATGGTATTGAATTAATTGGATATGGTTATCTTACAAGGCTTGGTCCAGTGGATATTGAGGTTGTCGATTGTTTTTGATCCCCTTAATTTGTGGTAATTGATAGAATGCTTTTTAACAGGCGACAAATATTACGTCTACCCGTTTTTGGTTGCCTCTTATTACAGATATGTTGTGTAGTATTTCTACAAGATTGGTTACTGTTGTTATCGCAACAGGTAAACCGTATTGACGAAATGATAAGATATGTTGGCGTTCGAGGTGTGTGGTTATGTGGTTTAGAATAATGTGCTCAAGAAGCTCGTTTACTGAGCAAATAAAATAAATTTTTCTGAGTTTGAATCGGCGTCATTACAACCTACTTTAGGCACGTGAACAGTTTTAGTCGTTTTCGGATCTTTCGGTGAAGTAGGTGGTGGCAGTGACCTGTTAAAAATTCAAATGAACATTTTGCTTTTTAATTGGCCTTTTTTAAGCAGGGGTCCGTAACTTTCTTTGTGTCCCAAAGTCGACCGTTTTGGCCGACTATAACATGAACGGGCTCGCGTATACTGAAATAAACGGAAATAAACTTGAAAAAAGAAACGTAATCTGGTACGTTACAAGCGGTACAACACAACTTCCTCACCGACAAAAATAATGCCGTTACTTTGTGTACCATACACACTGTAGTTGGGCCAACAAAATTATCCATATCTTCCGGCTTAAAACGCAGACAGACATTGAATCACAGTGCGAGAAACTCTCTTTAAGAAACAAACGCGAGTATTGAACAGTACGTTACTTACCCCAAGAAATATTTTTTGCAGCCACCTTAAACTTTGAATGTTAGAAAATAAGCACTAACTTGCTGTTTTACTAAGCCATTTAGGAAAGAACATCGATCATCTCGCTCACCGATTTGAAGAAGGATGATACATGTGACGATTCACGACAAAAGAGAGCATCAATAATATGGGAGCAGCTCATGAGAACAAAAAAAAACTTGCGGCGACACAGTTTCCGAAGGTCGTAGCACATATCGGCAACTGAGCCGAACTTCAGCTACTTACCGGCGTGGTGAGAAGTACAATCTGAATGAAAATCTGTGAACCTGTGACATACTATATTCACCGGATAAACAACGACCTTCTAAAAAACAGAAGTTTTCCAGACATGTTTCTCGTTTAGTTGTCATAAATGCGCAAATACAGATGATTATGAATAATCATCCCCCTGCTGTTGAAGTATAACGATTTGTAGCCTTATCGAATTTCGTTATAACTATAGACTGAAACTATAGTGGCAAATGGGAAGTTTCTGTGGTAGTCCTAAAAACCGGTCTTTGGTGAAGAGTCTTCTAACAAAAAGTCACAGACAGCTGTCACCGTCGACACAGTTTATTTCCTAGCAAGCGTACTTCGCAACAAACAAAGTAAGGTGGTCATGTCCTCAGTCAATTTACATTGCGATTAGCACGTCGACCGAGAACCAACTTGAGCAGCTCTCGCCTGACCAACTTGCCGAGCTTGTTTCGAGGTATTGCATCCACGATTGTCACTCCGCCTTCGAGCCGGAGGGACTTTGGTACCCTTGCTGAAGTAAATGAAGCACAGAAAAATACGCTGAGATATGTTGGCCCATCAACATACGCGCCAACTTAACTCAAGACTGTCATTGCTGTATTAGCAATGACAGTTAAGACAAAAATAAATTCGACAATGATACGAAAGATATATTGCAATTGGATGGACGAATTCATAGGCTTTACAGGAAAGGACTGTATTGTTTTAGCCCAACGACGTGCGTTTAGGAACCTTCCACTCTCCAGCTCCTGCGGCATGCCCCGAACACTTACCATGTGCTTGGCCAGGATAAAGGTCAAAGGTCAAATATAGTCACACAGACATCGCGTTAAACGTGGATTACCGTGTCAACGTTGCTACGTCGAATTTGGATGTGAGTAGGCAGTTTCGGCGGATAGGGAAATGAGATGTTTAGCTCATATATTCTATATCTTAAGCAGTCCGACATTACTTGCTTTCTAAACACAAATTGTTTTCAGCAGTTTCACAATATACTCTCTTACACAACGCACCAAAACAAACACAAAATAATTGCACCTAATTTATAGGAGTATGTTTACTAACAAATCCGTTTACGACAACAGGCCGAGGCGATCCATAAATGTGTTTCTCCATATTGTATTAAAAATATAAATAAGTATTGTAAATGCTGCATCTTTAAGATGGTTTCGGGAAAATATTGAGCCAACATACGTTATTCACTCTTTTTGTGCTTTCTTCACAGTATAAAGCTCACATTTTTGGTTATGCATTTTAAACATAAGAAAACGGCATTTTGCGTTCCTCATAGGACCGCCCACAGTGACTGCTACAACATTCACGCCTTAAAATTCGGAGAAATATCCTTATAGGTCGTTGCGATGCCATACTGCCTAAGTCAAGACTATGAAGTATTTCTCCAAGTGTGCAAAGACTGGCTGGCTTTCTAGATTGTTTTATCCCATAAGCTGTAGGAAACGTTCTGGTTACCAGGCCCCGTTGCTAACTTTACATTATTCACAAGCCAGCAATTCACAGAAATTATATTTTGTTTCGTACAGTAGCTGATGAACAAGTACTATATATATAGAAAACAAGAAAACCCATCTCTTGACAGGCGAGCGCATCGCAACTGGAGAGAAGCGTTAAAAAATATTTAATTTGGGCCCTCAAACAGCTTCATTTTGGGATTTTACTTGAGTATTGCACCCACTGTCCTACTTTGTTTTCTTTTTAATGTAGCTGCAGCGCAAACAGAAACAAACTCACAGAAAAACGACGGGACAAGCGCTGACTGCAGCTAGTGTAATGAGAATCGAAGAGTGCAAGGTCCTGTCGTTTATCTGTGTCGTTGTTTCTGTTCACTCAGTAGCTCTGTTAAGATGAACTCCCAACTCGCCCAACAGTGCACTTTGTTGTTCATGTATGGTTAGAACTGAACATTCGTCACGAGGGACGCATCATGAATCTAAGCGGTATTTTCCAGCTTTTAATGAAATCCCACATACGTATAGTATTAAAAGCCACCCAGAAAGATTTGCAAGTTTAAATAGCTACGACTGAATATTTCAAATTACAATCCACTGCAAAATAGGCTGCTAGCTTCTGTAGGTGTCCTCGCCACTTTACACAACATCTCTGCAAAACGCGTTGTTAGATATCCGCACTGATGTAAATATTGAAGCAGGAAAACGCAGCTGGTTTGAAAGTATGGGGCTCTTGTTGCAATTGAAAGCTTTAGAGAACGCATGTGATAAGTGTATTATCGTCCTCACACGCCCGGACCCCTGTTGCACCAACTCCTGTTGTAACATTGAATACAAACCATCAACAAATCGCTGAAAGTGTTCGGGGTCGAAATCCTCGCTTCGGGGCTTGGGCACGACAACAGCGTGTGGCAACTGGCCAGCTTCAGGATTGGGCAGTCCCATTACAGCGCAATCTTGAACCTGGGGGCACTTAAGAAGGACTGCTTCAATTTCAGCCGGCGCGATCTTGCAGTTCCGGCAATGTATGAATTCACTCAGGCGCTGCACCAGGTAAAGCCATTCATCTTCATCGTAATAGCACTCGTCCCCTGCGCCGAGTAAATGTAGAGTAGGCCGGTTGGTTACGTGCAACAAATGGATCCAATTATTTTGCAAAGCACTTAGCCTGAACATCAGGGCCAACAGTCACAGAAAATATTCATCTCGTCTAACTTAGGCTGCCTTATCAGTGCCCAATTCTATCAAGAGCTTCACCATCAGCACAAGCTACTAGCGGCGTCAGGAAATCAAATATTACCGGCTTATCTTTTCTCTTCGCTATAAAAGATGGATTTTTTGGACTTTACTCACAATATTCAAAACATTCGGCATCTTCTTGAAAACAAATTTTCGGTGAAGGGCGGAGAAAGGAAAATATTAAATATGTCCTCGCCTCTTTAAAAGTCATTCTATAGGTTTTGAGTGAGTCAGGTGAATATTCTATAATCTATTTTTGTCTTCCAAAGGTTTCTTAGATATCACATATTCAAGGATTACACGTTTTGTGATTTTTCAAGACGTAAATTTGCACTCGTCTAACGAGGAGAATAGAGATTAAGGCAAACCATGCATCTGTAATTTATTCGGACGTAATGGCACCCTATGGCCACGCATGTTGCGTAACCGTCACTTCAATTTACCTGTTCGGTACCACCCATTGGCATCAGTGAAAGGCTCGTCAAGTCGTCCCCAGTATCCTCGCATCAGTCCCGGACCTTTGACAAGAAGTTCACCGCGATGACCAGGGCCCAAAGGTTTTCCCGTCTTGTTGTCTATCACCTACGCCACAAACACGTCTTATTTGCAACGGAGTAATATCGGTGCCATCTTCATAATCCCCAACAGCCTAATTAGGTCCACTGCAGGACGGAGGCCTCTCCCATTGACTTCCAACCGCTCCTGTACTGCGTAAAGTCTATTTTTGTGCACCCGAATTTCCTTGTTTCTTCCCTCCATTGAGTTACTGGCCTTTGCCTTTTTTAAGAACCGTATTTCTCTATCCACTCCAGGAACTCAAATTAAGGAAAAGAAATCGACTTGGGCTGGCCATGTAGTAGGTACTATCACAAAAAAGTGTTCCGTGATCCTATTGCATTTCAGGGAGCGTACCGAAGCGCCAACTGTGTGCCTTTATCGGCAGTGAAAGGGGCATTTCTTGGCTCGATGTAGCATAGCTTGAACCTAGATGAGCCCGTTTCGAGGTCTTGGTGAGCGTTATAGTTTAGGATGCCATGGGGGGAACATTGAATAAAGTTATTTGTGCACCCGAATTTTGACAAAAGAACCACCACAGGACTGGTTCAAAATGTCTTGCAGGTTCTCGTAGTTTCGCGTATGTTCCTATAATCCCCGCGTTGTACCAACAGGACATGCGTCCGCGACCACCTCCGTGAAAACATTAGCTTTATAAAATACGTTGCTGGCGGCAAGCTTGCCAAACGGGTTTTTGCCTGCGGGAAAATCCTCCTATTTTGAGGAGATACAATGATCAAAGAAGCCGTGATTTACGCAAAACGTTTTTGATATATTAACCCGAAGAAACTTTTTGTTATTTCTTTATTGCGGAAGTTTGGTGGTCAGCATAAGGAAGAATTAAATGTACAGGTACACTCTGGATTCCCTCAGGAATCGGAGTAGGGAGCAGGGAGGCCGACGTTCTTGTCGAGTTCTCTCCAGTAGTAAGAAGTAGGCTAAATCTGCATACGATTCTGAAGAAATAAAGGTGCTCTTTATGCAGCCATCCTTAGCTGCTCGGCCCTATGGGTAGTGTTTGCAATAAGTCCAAAAAGACCCCACCATGGCTTCGACACCCATTCCGAGGCGGCCAATGGAGCCGAATCTGGGAGCTTCGGTCAGAAGACCTCCTGTGATGAAGACGAATTCTGTTTGTCCGTACACTGCCGTAAAAGTGAAAGAAAAAAGACACACACCACTCTGCAACATCAGAACCGAAATTACGATTTGCTATTCACCTGAATATATAAAATTTGGGGACAAATTAATATTGCCAATTTCAGAAGATATACTAGTATTTATGCAGCAATATTTATGCGCCTTCTTTGTGCAATTCACCTGGAGAGCAAATCGCTGTATTTAAGGACGCACTTTCACGGTTCAAGGCCAGATATTCCCCCTACGTTGAATTCTAGTGGCACATCTGGAGTACTTTCCGAGCGCTTCTGTGCTTCGTTTGGAGGAAACACGTTCCAAAAGCAGAACGAGAGCAACCGAATCCTTTCCCAATGGCAGATAGAGATCTCTGTCGCAGCCAAGTTCTCTCCGTCGACCGAGAAAAGTTGCTCCTGATAAATCGGTGGAGTCCGCCGGAACTCTCCGGCTGTCTTCTCTTCTTTCATGACGTCATTGCTGTCTGCTTCCGCTCGCAAACCCTTTTCGAACTTCTCGGGCGCCCGCTGTGCAACTGCGTGCAGCGACAACACCCACAAAAATAGCTAGAGCACGCCGTGTCGCGTTCGTGCTTGCTACTAAGGGAAGCGACTCGTACCCAAACGACTAAAACTGCGAATCAAGTGGCGAGAAGTTCAGCTCGAACTGCGACTGGCTGGGCATAGCGCATGAACTGCCCCTCGGCGTTTCCCTTTTTTTCTTTCACCTGCCCCAGAAAAGGTCGACGATCCTTTCGTCATGGGCGGCGGTGGACGCCATCGAGACAGAGTCCCTTCATCAAGAAAAAGACGACGTAAAGATTGTAGTCGATACCGGGAAAAGATAAAAATTAAAGCCGTTCACACAACCTGAAGGCTGTCGGAAATGGGCAGCAGCATAATGGGCTGTGGCGCCATTATCCGCTCACGGCTACCAACCATCAAGCTCTCCGACGTCCTGTCTCAGTCCTCCCCTGATGAATTGAACGCAGGTTTGTCCAACGCACCCGCCGCGGTGGCTCAGTGGTTGCGCTGCTGAGCACAAGGACGCGCGTTCGATTCCCGGCCATGGCGGCCGCTTTTCTGTTGGGGGAAAAGCAAAAACGCCCGTGTGTACTGAGATTTTGGTGCACGTTAAAGATCCCCAAGTGATCAAAATTAAACCGGAGCCCTCCAGTACGGCGCGCCTCATCGCCTGCGTTGCGTCGGCGTCTTTAAACCCTACAGTCAATCAATCAGGTTTGTTCAGCGCATTTAAAATTTCCCGCTTCCCGGTGCTTGCGCGCCCCCTGCCTGAAACAGCATTAGCGGGAGTTTTCTTCCTTTTGTTCTTTCTTTTATGCCGCTCTTGCCGGCGCCTTACTGTGCAGTTTGGAACCCGCCATTTTTTTCTTGCGACGCCAGTTTTTTCCACTTACTATCATAAAAATTCTCCAGAAATTCAGAGAATGATCTGCTAATGCGCAGCATTCTAATAGCCTTTTCTTGAGTGCGCGCTTTTTACAGACACATTTTGTTTTTTTAAGTGCAGAGCATTTCAGTAACTCACGATGTCACCCGCGTTGACGTCCGTAGTCGTAGTCCGCACCCCTCCCCCTACACTATATAAAAAAATACTATCCGGCGCCTGGTTTCGATCCCTCGACCCTGCGGGCGGAATGCAATGTACATGGTGCTCTACCCACTGCGCCACAAAGCCGACACAGAATGGGAGTCTACGAACGCGCCTTATATCCTTGACTCATTCAAACTACGTCAAGAAGCTGCTGATACAACGCATTCACTACCACCAACTCCCCAGAACTAAACGTTAACGCAATACACCCACCCCCTATGCGACGCATTTACTCGAGTCCCCCTCGCGGGGAGATGGGCCCAATTTTTTGCATTTATTTAAATCCTGTCCGACCAATTATCTAATTAACGACATTATAACTATTAGAAGTGGAACATTCGTACCCGGCGCGGTGGCTCAGTGGCTAAGGCGTTGCGCTGCTGGGCACGAGGTCGCGGGTTCGATTCCCAGCCGTGGCGGCCGCTTTTCTGATGGAGGCGAAAAGCAAAAACGCCCTTGTGTACGAGATTTCGGCACACGATAAAGATCCCCTGGTGGTCAAAATTATTCTGGAGCCCTCCACTGCGGCGCGCCTCATCGCCTGCGTTGCGTCGGCGCGTTAAACCGTACGATCAATCAATCAGTGGAACATTCGTGTAATCTCAATTATTGTGGAAATGCAGGGCGTTTATAGGGTTTGCTATATTCCGTGATTATTTATTATTTTTCTTGTTATTTTTTAGTTTTGAAACGTTTCGTCCGACCAATTATCTCCATTTACGTTATTTTAACGATTGCATTTGGAACTTCCGCGCGATCTGCATTATTGTAGAAATGCAGGACGTTACGCGGTTCGCCATTTTCCGTAGTTTCTTTTATACTTTTCAGATTTTTTTGGAGTTTCAAAATTACTTTCTACTAATGATCTTACTGACGCTAATATAACGATTGCACTTTCAGCTTCCACAAAATCTGCAATATTGTGAAAATGCAGGCCGTTATACGATTTGCCATTTTCCGTATTTTCGTGTTTTTGTTATTAATTTTTTTTTTCAAAGTATGGTTCGACCTATGATCACCATTTACTCTATAATAATTACTGCAGGTGGAACTTTCCCGAAATCTGCATTATTATGGAAACCCCATGCGTTATACGTTTTGCCATTTTCCGCATATTCTTATTGTTCTATTATTTTTACTTCTTCAACATTTCGTCTACCAATTATCTCCATTTGCATTGTTCTAACGATCACATTTAGAACTTTCGCCAAGTCTGCAGTATTGTGCAAGTGTACCGCGGTACACGGTTGCCCATTTTCTGTAATTATTGTATATTTTTCTCATTTTTCATAGTTTTTCCAGATTTCGTTCGAACAAATATCTCCATTTACAGTATTAAAACGATTGCAGATGTTCCGGAAATCTGCATTATTGTGGAATTGCCATGGTTTATTCGTTTTGGCATTTGATGTAATTCTTGAATATTTTTTTATATTTTAGTTTTTCAAAATTCCGTCTACCAATAATCCCCAGTTACGTTATTATAAGGATTACATTCGGAACTTTCACAAAATCTGCAATATTCTGCAGTTTCTACGACAAGATATGCAATTTCTGTATTTATTTTATATTTTTCTTATTTTTTAAATGTTCCTAAATTTCGTTCGACACAATGATATACATTTACGGTACCAGACGATAACAGGTGGAACTTTCGCGACATTTGCGTTATTGTGCAAATGGCATGGGTTATTCGTTTTGCCATTTTTCGTAACTCTTAACTATTTTGCTTATTTTCTGGGTTTTCCAAATTTCATCTGACAAATCACGTTCATTTACATTATAATGTCGATTATATTTGGAGCTTTCGAGAAATCGGGAATATTGTGGAAAAGCACGGCGTTACACGGTTTGCCAATTTCTGTTTTATATTAAATTTTTCTAATTTTTTAGTTTTTGGAAATTTCTTTTGACGGATTATCTCCATTTCCCCTATAATAACGATTCCAGGTGGAACTTTCACAAAATCAGCATTGTAGAAAGGGCCTGCGTTAGACGTTTTACAATTTTCCATTATTCTTTAAAATCTTTTGTATTTTTTATTTTTCCAACGTTTTGTCCAACCAATTTTCTCCATTGTTTATTATTATAACGATTACAGGCGGAACTTTTAGGATATCTCCATTTTTGTGGAAATGCAGGGCTTTACACGGTCCTAGCTGTGGGGGTACTCGGCAAAGAATGCTCCGCATTAAAAACGAACGCAACCGGCGTTCCTAATCAATTGAACGCGGGACTGCCGGTTAATTACGTATATTTTGCCTCAAATGTACTGTTTTCTTTTGGCTAAATTACGGGAAGATGCATGACAAGCGCTAGGGGTTGACGAGCTTTGAGCGGTTAGGACTATGTGCGCCACTTCTTTTTTCAGTCTTGTGGGCAACGCCATGGCGACGGCTGCGCCTGGGGGCCGTAATTGGGTCCGAAATCTCGCTGTGTCGCCTGATTCCGGCGCTCGCTTGACATCGAAGAGCCTCACAGCGAGCTACGACGTCAGAGCGAACCCGTAACGTGTTCTGCACTTAAAACGAATTCAGGGAAGCAAATGCTTCTGCAAGGGCCCATCATGCTTCGGCATTTCCTCCAGCGGGAGGCGGTGCGTTCCAAAGGCAGTTTCGGACCACGTGCTGTTTGAGCGAGCAGCATACCCTTCTGCGGAACTCGCCGACAGCTCCTGGTCTGCCATTAGAATTTAACATTACATTGAAAATGCCTTCTCAACTGGGATATCTATGCTATGAAATGAAATGTTTTATTTAGTGTATCTCTCAGAGATACATTGATATTCCTGCGCAATATGAAACTCACCCTGAACGTAGCTCTTCAGCTTCAGCTCGTCGAAAAGTCTTCTTCCGACGTCTTCGCTGATGTAGTTCGTAGCCGTTATCAAATACTGCAGGGAGCTGAGGTCATACTTGAATCGCTGTGGATGATCTAACAAGCATCGTGCCATGTAAGGGACGGTAGCCAATGTGGAAACCTGCGGAAAGAATTTCACGTGCCAATGATTTCGTTGAAGTAGCAATAGGAGGTCATGTTGGCAAAAAAAGTGATCGCCATTGTTGTACGATGGTATAGGTTATGAGAAAGTGAGGGAGCAGGGGATAGAAGGTGTGCGATTGACGAATAGGCGAAGGATATTGATTAATCGGCAAAAAAAAGTGATCGCCATTGTTGTACGATGGTATAGGTTGTGAGAAAGTGAGGGAGCAGGGGATAGAAGGTGTGAGATTGACGAATAGGCGAAGGACATTGATTAATAGGCAAAGGAAAAGACAGCCGTCGGCGCACACGAAGAGACGCCATTCCATGCCGAGTCGCCGGCCACGATGGAACTGTCGAAGCGGGCATGTTAGTTCGGGCCTGTCGCCCCGTCGTTGTGCGCGTGAATGCGTAGTCTAAAATGGATGGCAAAGCGCGTGCAGGGCCAAGTAGAAGGCAGTAGCAGACGGATTTGGAACGACGTTTGTAAAATACTAATACTTTTGAAGAACGAAAGGGGCAAAAGGCAGGCGCTGCCTGCCCCTAGCAACTGCTGATTGTGACCGCCGCGCGAGAAAGCTGAGAATCTGACAACTGAATGTCAGGAAAAGCGTGTACGTCAGGACGATTGTAAAGTTTAGAGCAAAACGAATCAGGCCTTATTAACTTCTAAATATTCACGAAGTGGTGAGGCTTATTAGGCAGCCATCTTTGCGTTTTTTTTTTCGTCACGCTCAGTTTTCGAGACTTAGGTAACAAATAAAATTGGCGCAGCTTGCACTGGTGATGCAAGGAATGAGAAACACCAGAGATGGGGGTCACCATAGCTTCTCCGCGCAGTGACAGCGGATCCCACAAAAGATAGAGCAGCCGGGCTCCACCAGTGCAAAGCCGTTTTGGATGGCCAAGTAAAGCAAATACCAATAAAGTACGTACAGTGTTTTATTCAGTAGCACTTATCGTCAACCCTTTCGCCGTCGTCTTCCGTCTGCACAGCCGCGTAGGGGATATCCTAGGGATGTTCGCAGCCCCGTTTAGCCAACGCAGGGGCTCGGCTAACATCATTGTTCCTCATTTAAGTCCATCTCTCTCTCTCTCTTTCTCTCTCTGTTGGAGACATGGCTTTTACCGCACTCATTTACAGTTGAATGTGTCGAACCCTGCTCTACACGTCTTCCCGGTTGCAGTAACAGTTTGAAAGTCTCTCGCTTAGAAAAATCAAGTCATTCCGCAGGTGAATTCGCTGAACTATCTTGGTATTGTATACAATTCTACCCTTGATGAGAATACACTTACCAATGCATCAGTCACTACAGCGGAGAGAACATTGGGTCGCATGAAGAGGCAATTTGGGGCATCAGCAGTAAACCGCTGGGACAGACTTTTGCAATAGTACCGATCCTACCTACGCCCGGTCATGAAGTTTAGCTGCGTCTTCTTTTGTAATTGACTTATTTAGAAGCTGAAACTGTTGTGCCCGTTAAATAGTCGCATCCTTCGTTTTTGCTTTGTTCTCCCTCGGCTGGTCTAGAACCGGGTTTTGTACTTAGAAGTACGCATTCAAGAATTTCTCTTGTTGAAAAGTCAATATTAGCTGCGCTTGTATGAAGTACCTCCTCCTGGAGCTGCCAAACCTATATTTATTTGTGCACTGAGTTTATTGTTTACATCTCCGCGGCCGAAAAGAATTTCTCCTCAAGTGCAATTCGTTCAAACATGCCTTGATTGTAGTTCCGTTAGGCTATATGTAGTTACCCGAATAACCACTATTGACCGAGAAACGGAGTTTTTTTTTCAGAACCCATTCCCTTCGGGTGCAAAAATTCTCCCACGCTCTCTATTATTCGCTATTTTAAGGGAGCATTTGTCCAAGTAGCCTGAGTCGTCAGCGACTTATACAAATGCATCTCAAAACGGCGAGACATTTCTTTCGCAGTCTCTAGATTAAAGTTATTCGCTGCGAATCCCCGACTGCGAAACCGTTTTTATGACACCATTTTTAGCAATAGTTCCGTTCTAAGTAAGTTATCTCAACAGTTGTCAGAAATCATCATATTATCCTATTAGATTTAAGTTCCTCTTGCCATTCGCATTGTACCGCACATTATTGTTTTTTGTTCCAAGACACGTGAACGAGGCGTATTAAGCATGGGTCCCTGGGCATACGGACCTCAGGGGCAATGCGTTAGAGGACCGTTTAGCTAATCTCGCTGTCGCAGCTCCCGCTCAATTTGGCATAAGTAATCTGGCTCTTTTTTATATTCAAGATTAAGGTGATAGTATCTGCATTTGGATGCTACTCGTTGAGAAGCACTCCTGTCAATTGAGGAGTACCAACATTTAAACTACGGGTGGAATATTCATTTTTGCGGTTCGCGGCAATGCGAAGTGACATTCACCGAGCTGCGCTGCAGGATACCGAGGTTTAATTTCTGTCTCCTTACAATAATGGTTTCCCCTGCCCACCTATGTGTGTGGTGCCAGGTCCCCTAATCAATCTAAAATTTTTTGCTTGCCTGTTGCCGCTTCTCGACAGCTAGACAACTGCTGTTGAAGGACCTAATTGTGCTATGAGGTTGACGTTATCGGTTCCACTTATATTACCCATTGGAGCAACCAATTTGGCGTATACAAAAAGGGATAAAGGGATATATACTCCGATGAAGACTGGCCCTCCAGTCTAAATGTCAGTAAACTACTGTTTTTGTTTTTAATCGTGAGGTAACCATTTTTCTGAAATATTTCTGCTGGCTCCTAGAGAAGTTTCTTGTACTGCTATATATATATATATATATATATATATATATAGAGAAAGATCAAACTCACAAAGCGCACAGAAATAGTATAAGTAAAGAGTCGGATACACAGCAAGAACAATAACAAATAAGGTTTACTTACGTAGCGGCAACGGGACTTGCCTTCATCAGAGTACAGTTACATGATTTTGCTGTCACAAATATTTGGAAAATCATGTAGCTGTACTCTGATGAAGGCAAGTCCCGTTGCCGCTACGTAAGTAAACCTTGTTTGTTATTGCTCTTGCTGTGTATCCGACTCTTTACATATACTATATATATTTTTATTTATATATTGTATTGGAAAAAGTTCGCCTATTTAGACACTGCGAAGGACGCACTATGCCCCGTGTGGGTATGTTCTGATATGTGGCCATGGGCAATAATGGGTATGCAGTGAATGGGGACTGTAAAGACGACGAGGAAATAGGACCGGACTCGGAGATAGGACCACGATCGCGTATAGCTTGCTGCACCGTGGTCATTGCAACGACTAGTCCTCTCGGCGTCTACCCGAATACCATCACCTAGAACGCCACCATTCCCTGCCAATAAACACATTTTCAATGTATATATATATATATATATATATATATATATATATATATATATATATATACGATAGAGAAGTCAAACTGAAAAACATAGCAACATTTATTCTAACGTTTCGAACGGGGGCCGGTCTTTTTCAAAGAAAAAAATCTTTGAAAAAGACCGGCCCCCGGTCGAAACGTTAGAATAAATGTTATGTTTTTCAGTTTGACTTCTCTATCGTACAGCTAACCTCATAGCCAGGAACCTTTTCTCTGACCACGATTTGATATTCGCACTGATCATAATGGCGGGCTGTATCTTGCACTTTGGTTGGCTACGGCCGGGGATACTAGTGGCTACAATACTATTTTTTAGCAGAGCTTCTAGGTAGCGCTAAATACTCTAGACCAAATGCATGTTACTTTTTTTATTTTGGTTACTACTAATTGCGCTTGATAATGATAATGAACGGCAGTCTACCACCGCCCCTGAAGAAGAAAGTGTATGACAGCTGTATCTTACCGGTACCAACCTAAGGGGCAGAAACTTAAAGGCTCACTTAGAGGGTTCAACTTATATTGAGGACGACTCAGCGAGTAATGGAACGGAAGGTGACAGGTGTAACCTTAAGGGACAGGAAAAGAGCGGGGTAGATCAGGGAACAAACCCGCGTGTAGGACATATTAGTAGAAATACAGTAAAGCTGGGTGTTTAGCTTCTGAATAAATACTCACCTGGTAATAATTTCACTAAAAGCTGTGCCTACGTGAGAACTAATTCTTAGTTTGGTATGAATTTCGTAATTTTTTTATAAATTTTAATGTGTACTTTTTAAACTATTCGATTCGAAATCATTCGACCAAGGCAATATTTGCTTCGAATTCGCTTCGTACCTCGAATGCACTATTCGGCCATCCCTAGCCAAGACCTTTGATTTTGATCCAGCGCCTAAATGGAGTTGTGAGCAACAAGAATATAGTTTTTCGAGCATTTGCCTCTCTGTAGGGAGAACGCCGCTAAAAGTGGGAATAAACCACGAGCACCCCACGTTTAGGATATTTGCCGGTCAAAGTGAAACACTTCCCCAATTCGGTTATCGCTCCATGTTCCGTTATGAGTTTCACGGTCGCTACCAAATAAACTATTCTTGCGGTGCCGTGAACGCCAATTATTCTGAGAAAGAAGCGAGAAAACCTTTTGAATTATAGACTACCTCTTTCATATCCAAAATACTACGCAGACACTCAAATGGCAAAGTAAAGGCTAGCAAAGGAAGTACTACAATTAGGAGTCACCCGAAAATCAGAAAAGAGTTACAACAAACGAAAGCGAAGACAGTACGTGTTAGTATCATGCACTGGTTAACCACTCCACGCCTCGGAGCACAGTTGTGCGGCGCGCGGCGTTGCGCGGCCAAGTCTCATCTGTGGTTCCATGGAGGTGCAGCAGGCTCTGAGCTCCCGCTGTCGTAGCTAACGCAGCTGCCTAGGAGGTGCGACTGCCCTCTTCGCAGACCCGACAGGCTACTGGCTTCCACGTCGGAGTACGCGAGGGAATCGTCATGAAGGACGCCTGGGACGCAGCCCGAGTGCGATCGTCCGACCGCCACGCGCCCCTGTCACACCCCACACCCCCTCGCTGTTCTCCCCCTGCATGCACTCTCTGCATCCACCCCTGCGTCCACTTGGGCTGAACACTTCATTGGCCAGCGCCTTGCGAGCGTCCGTGTAGTGAGCTGGAGCAGCAGGAGTGGAAGGCGACGGTGAGTGACCGGCGGTGGTGTGTGGCGTGCGGCCATATTCTCTAAAAATGAAATACCGTCGTTTTGAAACGCGGTAGCGCAATGCAAATGCCTATGTTCTTGAGCTGGTGCGCCGGTTTGAGGTGTTAGGGGACCAGAAGGGCCCTGCAGAAAAACAGTGCAGAGGGGCGCAAAAAAACAGGCACCCCCCCCCCCCCCCCCCCGCCCCATTGTTTCCCGTGCGTCTTAGCGCCATTGATACAACGCTTTTCTCCAGGGTCATTCTCCTTCCCAATCACCCCAAACCGGCGCATCAGCTCAAGAACATACGCATTTGCATGGCGCTACCGCGTCATTTCAGAGTTGGGCCCTTGGTGGATCTGTCATCTGCTGCGGTTTTCTAAATGCTTAGCGTCATTTGCCCAGTGTCCGCACAGCATTGCCACAAAAAATGCTGCCCAGCGTTTCCTGCATACAGCCCTGCATTTCTACGAAAATGCAGATTTGGAGCAAGGAACCTCTTTAATCGTTATAGTAGCGGAAATGCAGTTGATGCGTCGTTGGGAATTTTGAAAAATTAGATATAGAAAAATAAAAAACTGAACAGAAAAAAATTCCCATAAAATCACATGAGCTTGATACATCACCGCGCAATCCGAAGAAAAAAAACCCTTCGCAAAAGAAGGTTAAAAAATCTAATTTGAAATGGCGAAATATGGAACCGTGTAACGCACAATCATGCAGATTTAGTGTAAGTAGCACCTTTATTCATTATATTAGCGTAAGAGGAGATAATTGGTTGCGCAGAATTTTGAAAACCCCAACAAGTAAAAAATAGACAAAAAAATCTGAAAATTGACCTGACAAAATCACGAATATGCATCTTATACATCCATGCACAAACCGAAGACTAAACCAAAGAAGCTCGCAAAATACGGTTGAAAATACGAATGAAAATGACGAGCACTCGCAGCCGTGTAACGCGCTGCCTTTTCACAAAATGCAAGTTTGGCGGTAGTAACCCATTTAATCGTTATAATAGAGTAAACGGAGATAATTGTTAGGGAAGAATTTTAAAAATCCCGAAAAATAGAAAAAATGAAACTTGCACAAATATGATCTCACAAAATGAAAAAATGGCATCTTTTACACCTTCCCCAACACCGAAGAATAAACGAAAAAAGGTCCGCAAAAGAGCGTTAAAAACCAATTAAAAGGGCGACAATGGCGAACCTTGTAACGCCGTGTAGTTCCACAAATATGCATATTTGGAGGAAGTAACACTTTTAATTGTTATAATAACGTAAATGAAATTAATTGACCTGCAAGAATACTGAACAACCAAACAATAACAGAAATAGGAAAAATGAATTTTCGCAAAAATAATCTCACATGAACGAACCACGTTACTGCTGAGAGGAGGGTAAACAGACATGTGTTTCGTGAATGAAAACGGGAATTCGGAGAGGCGAATCCGAAATATGTTTCATATACACGGTTTTGAGAGAGTGCTGACCTTCCAGTGGTTCGGCCGCGGCGGCCGCTTTTCTGATGGAGGCGAAAAGCAAAAATGCCCGTGTGTACGAAGTTTCGGCGCACGTTAAAGATCCCCAGGTGGTCAAAATTAATCATGAGCCCTCCCCTACCGCGCGTTGCAATTAACCAATCAATGTTTCAGTGGTGACACGGGCGCCGCACTCGCAATGGCTAGCTTTCAGCGCAGCGGGGTTTCGGTTTCTGCCGTAGCATGCCGTGATGCTCAGTGAAGTGCGCAGTTAGAACACGTGAAAATCATGGAGTAAAACTTGCGACATTGTGGGATGTACAAGCTGCATTAACGACCTCAAGGTGGAGTAACTGGGACATGTTTTCTAGCGCAAAAAGGACGGGAACTTCGAGAAGATTACAGACCAGGACAAAGGCTTGCGTCACTTGCGGCAACTTTAAAAAATTACCAGTGGCCTAGCTCGGCTATGCCAGGATATACGTAGCGTGAGCTAAGGTTCAGCTGGCTATTCTTACCTCTCCTGGTTGTCTAGGATTAGCTTGATTGTCACGCTTACTGCTGCTTCAATGACACACACACGGTATACGGATTATGTGACACATGTATATTTATCAAGCGGGTCCGGCGCAGCATCACGAATCGCCGACACACCAACCAATACATCTGCGCAAAATTCCAAGACTAACAGCAGTCTGCAAAAGAACCTCGGAAATCTTTATAAAAATTGCGTAAATCGGCCAACTCTACAGTACGCCTCGCTTCTTCGGGAAAAAGATATATAATTATAGGAGTAAATGGACTGTATCGCTATGATTCTGTATAGTTACATCATTGGCGAAAAGAAACAAAACAAAATGAAACAGAATAAAAAAATTTAACGTCTTCCGGTACTCATAGGCATTTTTGGCTGTAAAGACTCACACTCTATACAAGCCGCATGGTAATGCAACGGATTGACAATCGTCTCAATTTCTGCACATTTTTCCTTTCCGCATCGGCATCGTGTTCTTTTTGTGGCGTGCCTTCCGTCGTCTTGTCCTGGTAGTTTTTTTTAAAGCAAAGCTATCTATGGCTCACTTATACCGTCTGTTCGCCAAAACGTACGGTAGGAGAGCCAACTTGCAGAATGGGTTTCCCCTAGGCTGTGTGTGTGTCTGTGTCTGTGTCTAGGCTAGGCTGTGTCTGTATAGAGTGACGTGCGACGGTGCTCTAAGCGCTCCTCTAAAGTGACGTCCACAGGCCTTTCTATGAAAGAATGTCGCCCCTGGCACTGCCTCGGCCTTCATTCACGTAACATAACATAAACTAACCAAACATACACTAGGCGAACAGGCAAAATTATTGAACACACCGAAAACTAACCCAAGCCACAAAATTTTAATTAAAATTTTTGATGTAAAAAACAATAAAAAAATTGTAAGATCCAGACTCCACCCACAACCCCTAGTAACGGGATGCCAAGACGAATCCTCTACACCACAACAACAGACGCTCTGGCCTGTGTCAGGCCAGTCTTAAAAAATGACATTTCGTGAGACAGCACTCTAGCCACGGCTGTAGAAGTGAGCTAGACTGTCGTCGGACGACACTTTAGACACTGTGTTCCCAGAATGGCATATGAAGCGCCCCAAGTAAAAACGCTTCCCGTTGTCGGAATCGAACCTAAGTCTCTCGCGTTATGAAGCCGACGTCTATCCGAATGCCCCATTACGACACGGTCGTGTTAGTTTTCATTATAGACTTTGATTTTGGCTCAGCTAGCATGGGAGAAAACTTCCAGTTTTAACCAGTTTTCTCTTAGGACAGGAGCTTCGATTTTTTATTTGCTTGGTCGTCTCATAACATATTGTATTATCATTGTTCAATTCATACTATAAGTATATAATTTTAAGCGAGAACAAAGCTTAGCTATGCCCCTGAATACCACGCACACTACGACAAGCTTCAAACAATTTCTTTACATCAAGATGAGAACTGCCCTAAACTGTAGGGGCAGAACGACGAAATGAGGTTGGCGATTCCGGACAGCGACGATGTTCTAGACAACTAAGTCAGGAAACAAAATGTGAATAAAAAATGCAAACATTACTCCTTATTTTCCGCCTCCGTATTGCTCTCTCCCTCCATATCTCCCTTTCTTTTCTACGTTATGAAGGTAATACGTGCTCACCTTATGCTTTTCGAGCGCTTCTAAGATCTCATCAGTGTTCGGCGCCTCCAAAAAGATTGTAGATGCTCCGTGTACGATGGATTTGCAGATGCAGCCAAAGAGAGCATAGACGTGGCCGATTGTTCCCGTGCAAAGCAGGGTGTCCTTCCCGTTGAGGCCCATGTGATGGGGATGACTGGAAACGTGTTTTCACCCAGCACAATGTTTTTATTTGACCCTATGCCAAGAGTTCAGGAGCACAGCAAAACAATATTCCACAAGAGCAGGCGCAGATATCCCTCCAAGTTGTACTTGCGATCAGCTTGATTGAGGCGGTGGGTTCCGCACTGACGTTGCAATTCCGACTGTGTGACAAACTTTTAAATTGTGCCCACAACGCCATCTTCTTTTCTTGCTAACCCCCCCCCCCCCCCCCGCTTTGCTCTCCCCTTCTCCCGCTCTCCCTCAACTTTCCTGGCCACTCTTTGGAGCCCACGCATGCTGAAAATTACAACAGCTAAGGACGCCATGCTTTGCAATATCTTCTTAATGCTGGTCTAGTACAAGGGCTACAAGAAAATAATTGAAACTAGAAAGTTCTGCGTAAAGTAAACCAGGAATGAAGTAGCAGAAACTGAGAAGTACAAAGTTACTTGGAAGTAACCCTGGTGCCGAGTTATTCGTTTAAATGTTTTGTCGTGCCAGGCCCTTTTTCGTCGAAGAAATTGCGTCCCCTTGTGAGTACAAACCCCGCACTTCTTGTGTAACCCGGCACCATCTAGTGGTTTGCTTAGAGCTCTGCCGCCATTCTCTTCAGCAACTGCTAGAAAAGACCGCCGGTCGGTATCTGTGGCCTATACAGGTAGACTTCTGCGTCAATAAAGAAAAAAGGATACCGGGTTGTAATGCTGACGGCCAGGGTGCGAACCCCAGCGGGTCTAAAAATTTTTATTTTACTTCATAAATCTTTTCCAAGATTCATTCTACGCACTTTTGCTGTTATTACTAAGAAATAATTGCCATTCTTTAGGTCGGTTAAGCTCGGGGCGCACCCCTCAGAACACGTTCAATTAAAGCTCCCCATTGCGGTGGAAGGGCCCGTCTCGTACCGGGTTGTGAACGACGGTGACTTATGGCTGTGGCAGGTGGAATTTTAAAAAACGAAATAAACCATTGCTAAATGTGCTCTTATTCATAATTAAGTATTTGCCATAATTGTGCAGCCGAAGTCGGTACAAACAGACACCGCGTTAGTTGCGACTAGATGCACCCGTACTCGTTCGGGTGTCGCTGGGTAATTACGACGTCGTGTCGCCGAAGGCAACTGCCCAAGCGAAACAGTACGGCTGCCTAGGCTGTTGGCTTTTGGGTCATCACGATGTTATACTATGTGTGATCGCAGATTATAAATTTACGGTGGTGGTGGTGCTAATGATGTTTATTAACGGATGGATCTAGCCTTGCATGGCATGCCGGCAATTGCTCCCCCGTTCAACACCTTTTTGACGCGATGCCCGGTAAGCCACCAGGAGTCACTGAGGCATCTGTGCATTGAAAACCGGAGGATTAGGCGCAAAATGCGCTTCTTGTCATCCAATGGCCTCTAGGGAAAATGGCATAATCCAAGGAGGTACGCGAGCGGCTCTCCTTCGAAGTTCTTTAAACAAAGCTAACCGCTCCATCGCATGCTCTCGGCAATCCATGACAAAATGTTCCATGTCACCTGTCACACAAAGCGTTGCCCACAGAGGTGAGAAGAAAAGGTTCAGCTTATGAAACTACGCCGGTGTCCGCGCTGAGTTGGTTCCGGTGGGCAACAGTAAAGATGCCTCTGCCGTCTTCAATCTTTGGTAACAGAAGGTTGATGTTGTGGTCGCCAAAGACGTCGCATGTGTTCTTTGCGGATGGTTTGTAAAACGGGCCGTTCGCCTGGAGCCACTTTCAGAGAACGAGTGCAAGATGTCGCTTCACGGGCCAACTTGTCCACGGCTACGTTTCCAACTGAATAAATTTGAGGCGCTAAACAACGGGGACCAGAAGAAACACGTAGACACAGACAAGGCGCCAAGACACAGACATTGGCGCCTCTTCTTTGTCTACGTGTTTCTTCTGGTCCCCGTTGTTTAGCGCCTCAAATTTATTCAGTATGTTCAACCAACTAGCCCTGATCAAGCTTTTGTTACGTTTCCAAGCACTCCTACGTGCGAAGAAACCCACTGGAAGCGAACGCTAAGTCCGTTTTAATTTAGCTTCTGAATAAGACGCAGAGGGCATTGGCATGTTTTATCTGCCGGAAATACAAGCTTAAAAAATTTCAAGGTTGACTTGCAATCTGTTAGAATTACGGCACGCCGCACACCCTAAGCGATTTGATCTTTTTCAAGGCCGCCTCACTCACTTTGCGCTTCGCAGATGCTGATGACGTCAATAGGTCAATGCGAGCCGGCCAGGAAACGCTCACGCCCGGAATCACAAAGGCCACTGCGCCGGTATTCAATTCTCTGTCGACAGATCCGTCCGTAAACACATGAACCCTATCTCCGTACAACCGGTCCAAGCGCTTAGGTGGTACCATGCTCGCTTCAACAACAGGTGTAAATCTCTTCGAGCGAATACCCGAGATGGTGAGCTGACACTCCAAGCTCTCGAAATACCATGGCGATTTGAAGTGATGTTGATTCTTCCGCCATGTCGGGTAGAGAACGCTCAGTGAGGAGTGCCACTTGTATCAAATTTCTCGCCTGAAGTACAGACGCCTGAGCAGTGCCTTTCCGGCATCGGAATCTCCCAGCGGGACGAGCTGCAAGAGCAGCCGCTGAGATGCCATCAACCGAGCAGTGGAAAATAGGGTGCGTCAAGGACCTTTTTTCTTTTCCGATGCCTGGGGACCTCCTACGGATACCTTAGCGCCCTGCCGGTGTCGTTCTTCCAGACGAGCATACTGGGACCCCGAGGGAGACAAAAGAGGCAGTTGGTAAAGATCCGTGCTCAAGATGAGCGCGGATTTGAGCCGAAGCAAGGATGACAGGTGGCTGCCCAAGCTAATCACGTGTCCCCAACGCAGTTGTGGCGTCAATCTGACCTAAAAGCAGGCGCATCAAAGGAAGCCTTGCCAAACAGAGCATGAGTGAATGAAAAAGAAAAAGACAAGAGGAGGCATAACAACACATTGACATTGATGCCATCACAAGATATGCTTTGAGGCTCTCTCTGCACCAATACAGTAACGTGGAACAAACGATTGTCGTCGCTCATGGTTTGCATGGCAGACGTCGGAGCCATCGCCACGACGATGACAGCTTCCACTCTCGAAGAAAGGAGAAGGGCAACGGCCACCGAATGAGGACTTCCCCTGCTGTTTGGCGTATCTGGAATTATAGGCGCAAGAACCGTCAGCGGTGCTACCGTTTGCTCGGAACGACTAGAAACGGACCATACTGGAAACCACAGCGCTGGTGGAAGTACAGACGCAAAGACAGGTGCTAGGACTATCACCTACGCACCACTGTTTTTTTTCTGCCGCGGGGGAGGTTGTTGAAACTTTTTTTCCCGTGAGGACAAAGAAGTGATCACGGATTATGGTAGAAGAGGACGATGAGCAACGATGGTGGCGATCGGGCATTTTCTGTGTGTATTCTAACGTAAATACAGTTCTTTTCCCCTTACCGAAGGCGTTGTCTTCGCGACATCCCCCCATTGTTATGTCGCAAGGCGCTCTGGGTATCAGGTAAATAAATAATAAAAGGCTATTCAAAATTCCAGTAATAAATTTACGCACAATCAAACTGAAGAGGTCGATGAATGTGTGTTGTAATACAACAAAACATCGTAAACTAAGATAGAGATGCATAGTCCGGACCATAGCCAACGACCTCATACAGGTCTCCAACAAAAAATCGTAAGTTTTCTTGCCCGCGAAAGCTAAAAGCGCACCTGTTCGCTTGTACACTCGCCACAAGAGACTCATGGCAGTGTACCACCATCTTTGGCTTTCCCGTCGTGCCGCTGGTTGCACTCATGTAGCAGATCTGCCCTTCAATGTACTTGACGCATGGCGATAGGAAATTCCGTGCTTCTTCACCCATGCAAAGGAACTGCTTCCAGGTGAAGGCGCTGCCGATGATGACCTCAGTCTCTTCAGCCGGTGCTCCCAATACAATGATGTGCTTCCGGTTAAAAAGACGGTAACGAATATCAAAGAAGGTTAAGTGTCCTCTTTAGACGCCAGTTTACAGAAAATTCAGCAAGAGCGATGATATTCGGCTTTTAATATGTTTGGTGCTAGCGCGACTAGGAAGCACAGTTTCTGAATCGCTATTTGTGCAACCGCTTCAAACGTCAATATTGTGTATTGTTGTAAATATACTTTGGCGATAATGTAAACTAGATATTAATGTGGTAGTAATATAGAGCCGCACTGTCCACTAGGAAAAATTCTGCCGACATTTAGAGCATTATCTAGTAATGCCTAGCATTCTTACGCCGCTTGTCTTGAGTGTGAGTTTTTCGGGCCAAATTTCTTGGTTTTTCTGCTACGGAACTGCCATGAGTTTTACGTTTTGGCATTTTCCGTGGTTTTTGAGCTTTTTCTATTTTTTAGTGTTTCAAAGTTTGTCTGACATATTCTATCCAGCTACCTTATTAGACTGCATTTGGAACTTCCCGAAATCTCCATTATTGCAAAAATGCAGGGCGTTACACTGTTCACCATTTTTCGTAATTATTTTATAGTTTTCTTATTTTTTTAGTTTTTCAAAATTTCATTCGACCAATTATGTTCATTTACAATATTATAAGGATTACAGGAAGAGCTTTTGTGAAATAGGCATCACTGTGGAAATGCCATTCGGTGTACGTTTTGGCAATTTCCACAATTTTTAATATTGGTTTTATTTTTTTGTCTTTTCAAAATTTCGTCCGTCCAGTTAGCTTCATTTACGTTATTACAACGATTACATTTGGAACTTGCACGAAATTTCAAATATTGTGGAAATGCACGGTGTTACGCGGTTCGCCATTTTCTGTAATTATTTTATATTTTTCTTATTTTGTAGTTTTTCAAAATTTGGTTCGCCCAATTATGTTTATTTGCGATATTGTAACTATTATAGGTGTAACTTTCGCTGAATGTGCAGTATTGTGGAAATGCTATGCCTTATACGCTTAGACATCTCCCGTATTTTTTAAACATATTTTCCTATTTTTTAGCCCTTCCAAATTTCGTCCCACCAGTTATCTCCATTTACGTTATTATAACGATTACATTTTGAAGTTCCGCGAAATCTGCATCATTGCGGAAATGTGGGGCTTTGCACGGTTCGCAACTTTCTGTAATTGCTTTATAGTGTTCTTTATTTTTTTATTTTTTTTTCGAAATATCTCTCGAATAATTGTCTCCATTAACGCTTTATAACGATTGCAGGTAGACCTTTTGCGATATGTGCATTATTGTTGAAATTCTATGCGTTATACGTACTGATATTTTAGGTATATTTTAGATATTTCATTATTTTTATTTTTTCACAGTTTATTCAGACAAATGATCTCCATTTACGTTAATACAAGAATTACACTTGAAACTTTCGCGAAATCTGCAATATTGTGGAAATGCAGGTCGTGACACGTTTCGCCTTTTTGCGCAATTTTGATATTCTTCTGTTTTTTTATTTTTTCAAAATTTTGTGCCACAATTGATCTCCATTTACGCCACTATAGCGATTACAGATAAATCCTCCACGATATCTGCATTTTTGTGGAAATGAAGGGCGTTACATGGTTCTGACTGGGGGAGTACTCGGCAAAGAATGCTACGTATTAAAAAACGGGATGTTTGGCGGATGAAGAAACATAAATTGAATCTACGCCGGTGGCTTTCTACGTCCTTTTATGTATGATGATGGTTCGGTGTAATTTTGTTTGACTAGAGCACCATGCCTGACAGAGCCGTATGTGAGAATACACCCTCGGCACTGCGGAAAAGGTAGCGTTTCTTTAGCGGCCAGATGTCTATGTGTGATCTGTCCATTTTGTTTTCCTCCTCACCTAGATTTCATCGTCATAGCAATCGTATCCAGTCACATCGTTGCATTAAGGATGTGTTGGGGTTTACTCTGGTGCAAAATGGCATGTAATATTAAGGGATCTTTAGAACCGACAGCTGGTCTCGCACATGTTGACATTTGTTGAGCAGCGGAAGATGAAACAGGTGCACAAAGTCAGAACAGAAGGCTTGCGGTACTTTTTCAGTACTGCTTCTTCCGCCGTGCGCTCTATACGCTACCGGGCCATGGGGTCTCAACGATCAGCTACAGCAGCTTCGACATTGAAGTCGTGGCTCTTCTACGGTACAACGCGCATACGCATGGCACGAGAACGACCGAGCGACAGGCGTAAGCTATGACGTGTTTTTCTCGTTCCGAGAAAGTGTTGCCAAGTTAGGGCGAACGCTAGAGAGTTTTCGTGGCTGATGTTGGCCAGTCTCCCTAAGTGGGTATGCTTAGCTTGACGAATGTGCGTTGGAGGCACGCGTGCAGGAGCCCTCAGCAATATCTTAGCCTTTTTAACACTGCGAATAGATACACAAACGATTTGCACAACAGCTTCGCCGTTAAGAACGCTGCATTGAACATGCTCATTTCGCGCGGACATGTATGACATTTAAACATGAATGCATCACCACGATAACAATAAAATGTGGTTAGGATATCACCCGGTTATTTAGGCCTTCTATTGAAGGCAATACGCAAAGTTGAATGTAGAATTTGAAATCAAACGTCGCCTGATAACTCAACGTGCCACTAATTAAACTGTAACCCCAAAAAAAACGTTGTATTGTAACCGCTCTTGGCTGCATACAAAACCAGTGTGGTTAGACTTACCTTCACTGTAGTGAGGCTTAACGGCAGCTTGAAAACTTCCTCGACATCCCTGTACTCACAGAAGATTGCATCGAAATGAAAGTCTTGCATGGAATCCGCAAGAACATCTGCACAAAACCGTCAAAATAGTGTTTTCATCTATTTAAGAAAATACACATACCAATCATAATTTCGGAGGGGAGGGCTTGTGGCACCAAGTTGGAGAATAAATATATAAATAACCATATAGAAAATTAATTTATATAGTGGACGTAATGAAAAAGCACATTGAGTGTAAATCTTGGTAACTGCATAGGGTTCAACCTAGTGAGTAACCACAATTCGCACGGAGAAAAAAGACGTTACCATATGGAATGTGTCAATGATAACAAGAAAAAGAGAATATGGGTAGATATTTTTTCTGTGGCACTGTTACAAAAAAGGCATAAAACACGTAAACAATACCAATGTTTACTTTGTGTTGAATTTGATATCGTTGATCACAAATAGACCATGGTTGAACACACGATTTCTCAATAACATACGCAGTGGCAAACGTCGAACATATAGAGCTATTGAAAGAAATTTTCTCGAAATAGCTCAGCCCCCCAGAAAGCAAGTACAGGTTTTTTTGGTGATACCAGAAAAAAATACGTACTGCGATCATAATTTGGTTTTCAAAGCAAAGAATAACACAAATATAGTTGCACAACGCAAACCAAAATACATAAAAATCTGTAGGTTCCTTCGATTTACAGTCTCGGACTCACCACGGACTCCCAGAGAAGAAATCCGGCAGTAAATGTTGCCACGTGTTCCTATGGTTTCGGGAATTCTCGGACTAACCCCGGACTTTACGCGGTGAGTCCGAGACTGTAAATAGTAGAGCCCCAGTGTTCACTGCATTGTTAGGGCAGTGATTAAAAAATATAATTGTTTCATACTGCCTCACAATGTTCAGGAAATCACCCATGCTCACAGTAAATTTATAGCAGCAGAATCATTACGGAAAAAAAAATTTCGGGCAAACCGCTTTGTGAATTCGGTTGAATCGCGATAGCATAGTGTACTCTTGGCAAAAATGGAATTACCCTAAGTGCTATGTCCACCAATACTCTTCTTGGTATATGGCGCACGCAGTCGTAGGGTGTAGTGCAGTTAGCAAAAGGTGCCTATTGCAGAATCATGTGAACAGCATCTTCATTCGGATATGGTTCTGCCGGAGCCGAAGTATACTGGTGACATTCTACTGCCATGTTATTCAGCCACATATGTAGCCGCCAGCGTTACAGCTATTGTCCGGAAACGGCATGAAATTTTTGTTTTACGAGGCGCATATTCCGATATTTGAGATTTATCCAAATAGCCCGAAGCAAGGCAATTGTGTTGTCAGAGTACAAAAAGTGCCGTATTGCCTGCGGAATAGAACGCAATACACGGTGCCGGACCAGGGCCTGCAAATGCATGCTCAGCCATCTACGCAACTATAAATGTGTTACAAGTGTATCTCCGCTCGCTATTAAAGGAATTATATCAGGTGCAGGACTTTTGTATGGCTAGAACAGTGCACGCTATAAGCCTCCGTCTTCTTCCTGTGAGCGGAGAGCTCCTGCTTCTACTCGTCACTTGGACACCAAAGAAGAAGGAAGGGGGGGGGGGGTGGAAGGGAGCCGTCGCGTTCGCTTTGAAGCGTGAACTGGATGTCGGGGTGGAGGGAATTTGATGCTTTTCCGAAACTAAACTGCGGTGGTCTACACTACACAAAGACTTTGTATGTCTATTTCTTTACATTTTTTACATGTCTGTACGTCTGTATTGTTGTCTGTATTCTTGTGTCTACGCCATTGTTGTGTCTATACCGTTGTTTTGACCTCCCCCTTATGTAACACCCCTCAAGGGCTCCCTGAGGGAAACCTCAACGATGACGATGCTGAACAACTCAACGGTTCTGCACGTGAAGTGAAAGTGTGTGGTACCCTTTTACTGTACAGTTTATTGTTGTTTTTGCTTGTTGGCCAATGTTAGGCCCATCGCTGTTGTTCCTGATCAAATTGTAGGAATGCCCACCTGCTATGGCTTCGCCCGAGACTGGCAGCATTGAAAATAAATAAAAAAATAACAGAGTGTTCTTCCTCGAACTAAATAGATCAGGACACTGCCTGACAAGTTTTTTAAAGCAAAGCTTTCTATCTCTACCAGCCAACGATTCCTTCGTGTCGTGCGGGACAACAAACTCCGAACGCGGAGGGGGGGGGCGACGGCGGTTTTCACTCCCTGAGCACAGTTTAGATGGCGCGGCAATAAAGCGCTACTACCCAGCGTTCCCCGCGCGCAGCTGCGTACTCGCACGGGCGGGCGCGTTGGAGGGACGGCTTTGTCGTCGGCTTTAGTGACGGTTGTTTTTGGCCTGTTCTAGCGTTCTTCGCGTCCGTTGCGCGCTTCCTTCGCGCGGCTTGATTTACTTGTTCGACAGCATCTCCTGGGTAACCCGGACACGACGGAATGAAGTGGTCGTACGGCAAAGATACGTTAAGGATCGGTTTGCAGGGCGGGAAAACAAAATGTACACATCACACATAGACATCTGGCCGCTAAAGAAACGCTACCTTTTGCGCAATGCTTGACACGATAGGGGCTCCGTTTTTTAAATTGGTGAATACCAATTCGGATGTGTTTTAACAAGTATTACAAAAGGCGAAAGCAGCTGCTCGATCTGATCAGTAGCGATTATAAAAGTTCCCTCAGCTTTCTTGCAATTCTCAAACTTACTAAACTAATTAGTTTAGATCGATATAAATCGGAATCACTAAGCTCACAAGCCCAATTGTTCCGGTGTCTGCGCTTGTGTTGCGGGGTGGTGTAGCCCCTAGATTGCATGGTGGCTAGGTTCCGCTGTCTCACCCTTCGAAAGACGCTCGTCTCCGTTTTCTTTCTGCCGACGCACGGCCGGGATACAGCGCCGGCGTCGTCCGCCGCTCTAGCCTGGCCGTCGCCGACGCTCCTGCGTTCGGGATGTTACCCCCGCGAATTTCATGTAACGGCTGGCAGAATCTCTGGTTTCGCTTTTTGTAGAGGCACGTGTGTGAATTCATGTGTCGTCGCATGGCCCATTGTTGTGAGTGTCATTTAAAGGTTTGCTTTCCAACCACCTTCACAGCGTGGATCGGAGCCAATTTTTTTGCTAAGACCAGATCTTCGCTTTACCTTTGCCTGCCCCGCTTTACTCACCCGCGGCGTATCCTCGGAAGTCGTAGGCGAATGCGACATTAGCACACGCTGCACCTACAATAAGTGGGAGAAGCTCTGGGCGGTTGCTGATCAAGAGCAAAATCTTCTGGCCCGCACCGATCCCCAAGCTCCCCAATCCTGCGTGAACTGTTACGGCCACTTCCGCCACATCCTGGTAGCTGCACTCCTGATGGTTCGTCCCATTGATCTGCAAACACGCCGAAAAAGCGCACGTTTAGGTGACTACGTCAAGGGCACTGAAAATATTTATTTGAACAGTTTCCGGAGGTCAGATAAACTCCTCGACGATTTATTCACCGTCACTGCAGTGTTTCTCCAATATTTGCTACTAATACGCCAAACATGACTTTCCATTATGACAGAGTGCTCTGAACGTGCCTTTCTTACGTCAGGGAAGGCTTGCGGCATATTCTTGATGCACCCCTTTACACACTAGTCTTCTCGAGTGATCGCCACAGAATTGTCCATCATATATTCTGCTGCTGAGGCCTGCTCACGAGTTTCGTCAAATTTCTACGGTTAAATCTCGTGAATGTGCTAAGTGGCGAAAATAACCAAGCTATGGTCCACAAGAGACAGAAGTGACGGATACAAAAGAATAAAATTGACGGGAATTATTTCAGTGGTTATTAAGTAGTTTACGTAGATAAGTGATTCATCGCGGACCTGCAAGTGGAACTCAGAATTCAAACGGGAATAGTGGCTCACGGAGATGAGGACCATAGTAATGCAATGGGCCTCGTGACATGTGGCGCCAACAGGTAGCAGCGGTGAAGTTGGCCCTCTGGGGGAAATAAAAATGTGCAGAAATTTTTGATAGCACATCACTAGAAAAGATTTAAAATGCAGCCAAAATAAGGAACTGCGTATTTTCTTGCATTCATATAACTGCCAATATAGCTACAAATGTCTGTTTATTGCAAGTACTACATTAAAGCTGAAGATGATTTTGTAGTGTTAATTCAGTAAAAAAAGCCGATGACAGTACACCGATCCTCTTTTTGGAAATGCGCAGTGCGCAACCCGCACAGTACCGCGAGAAGGAATAAAAAAGCACAGAGCCAAAGGTGCATGTGTGTATCTGCACCCTACTTGCTTGTGACCACCGCCATGATGATGATGATTATCGCCGGTTTCTGGGTGCACATCCAGCGAGGTGCAAAGAGCGCCATACAAAAAGTCATAACTTTGTCAGTTATAACTTTACAAAATTAATAAAAAGAGAATGACTTAGAGGGTGAAATGATTGGTGTATAGGGCCAGGATAATCATGGGTGATACAAAATGAGCTGTAAAAATATTACCACTTGTAGAAACGTAAAAACGTGTTTAAAAGAAACCATTCGTTCGTCGCCTAACATGTGTGCTAACTGTTGTGAAAGCTGTTTCCTGTAGAATTCAAAAAAATGCTTGCGTCGTGTTGTGTCGAGTGCCTTACATGCAATTAGTATGTAAACTACGAATTGGCCTTCTCCGCACCTGCTACAAAGGGGTCTTGACGACCCATTGAGAGAGAGAGAGAGAAACACGTTTTATTCCTGGCCAGGCTTAGTACGAACGGTGGAGCCGCGGAAGCGCAGCTTTATAGGCCTGAGCCCTGTCGACCAGTGCGCACTGGGACTGGGTGTCCGAGCGCGCGAGGGCAGAAAATATACAAGTGCGTCACATACGTGCGGCGTATCTGTAGCCTACTTAGGTCTACTTCTGTGTGTCTGTTTTGTTTGTAAGTTATGTATATGCTTAAACGTGGTTTTACAGTATGCAGTTTTTGTCTGTTTGTGTATCACATGTTTCGCGTCAAGATTTCACGGCGATGTACAAGACATAAAGTACATCCACGGTGCTTCGGAGAGCGGCTACTGCAGCATTCCGGTCAGCGATTTCGTTTCCCAAAATGCCGCTGCGTCCAGAAACCCATCAAACAATTACTATCAGTTTTATGTTATAGGCAGCCATTACAAGTCTAAGGATCAACAACAGTTTGTTGTTTTTTTAAATGGTTGTACGGCTATAACTACACTTAAAGATTCTGTAAAGAGTATTGAGTTTGTGTACTGTATGATGTGCTGTAGTGCAATAACATGCAATATGCTTCTGCTGTGAATATACTACTGTTTATGTAATGTCCTCGTGCTGCAAATATGGGGACCATGTGCAGCAGCAGACGTTTTGGATGCACCAGTGGAAACGGCGGTGTACGGTATTGTGTATGGTATTTGTCTTTCAGTTGTAAACCGGCCATGCCGAAATCCCAGGAAATGAGGCAGCCCATTCGGCGGCACGTGCATCGTTCACAACCGTGCCCCAAGCCAGCTGGACGCCTTCGGACTGCGATTATGACCCTGACGAGCACCGGACCGCCATCAAACAGAGACGGAAAGACTTTCTCGCCTCCCTGGTCAACCACGATCCTATTCCCAAGTCCCATTCTCGCTCTCAACAAGTCCGCTTAAGACATCTAATGACACTTATGAACCTTTTCCCTGCAAAACGACAACAGTTTTTTCATTGGTCACCTAATCAAGGCATGTGTATCCCCTGGGAAATTCCGGACACCACTCAACACATTATTTGGACATGCCCTCGATTTCAAACTGAAAGACAGGTTCTCCTAGACACCCTTCCAGCTAACTTACGATCAAATTACTTAAATGATCTCCTGCGTCCCTCCTACCCACCTAATTTAGCGAAGGCAGTGTGGGACACTCTCCTGCATTTCATATTCCAACCCACTATTTTTTCCTTTCTATTAAATGCAGATCATTTCTTTAACTCACATGTAGCGTCCGCCGTCCGTCCGCAACAGCTCAGCGTGCAGGTGCGCCATCTTCCCCACTCCTCCTCTCCCGCATCACGCTACCCTCCTCGCTCTCAACAACAGGTCCGCACCCCTCCCCCTACACTATATAAAAATATTACTTATCGGCGCCTGGTTTCGATCCCACGACCCTGAAGGTGGAACGCAAGGTACATGGTGCTCTTCCCACTGTGCGACAAAGCCGACACAGAATCAAAGGCTACGAACGCGCCTGATATCTTTGACTCATTCAAACTACGTCAAGAAGCTGCTGATACAACGCATTCACTACCTGTGGGCGGAACGCGAGGTACATGGTGCTCTTCCCACTGCGCCACAAAACCGACACAGAATCAAAGGCTACGAACGCGCCTTATATCCTTGACTCATTCAAACTACGTCAAGAAGCTGCTGATACAACGCGTTCACTACCACCAACTCCCCAAACACTAAACGTTAACGCAATACACCCACCCCCTATGCGACGCATTTACTCGAGTCCCCCTCGCGGGGAGGTGGGCCCAATTTTTTCCCACCCATACCCGTCGTGAACCTTAACTTATCCCTACCTTTAAGGAGGTCTGATGCACTAGCAAGAGACCTCCGGGTGTTTTTTTCTGCATTTCAATAAACGTTGAAAAAAACTGTATTGCATTATTATCTCCCTGGGTGCGTTACGGTTGTCAGTATACTTAAAAGACATGCCACAAGAAATTGCTGGCCTGTCCCAAAGCGGCACGAAGAACAAGAATAGATGATTTCATGGTCCCCTCAAATGAAATCCGTAGTTCCTCCCCAAGGGCTCTCACTGTCAAGGAGAATGCAGCTGGTTAAGATGCACGTCGTTAAGGATAAAAAGACGAAATGTCGTTAAGTAAAAAATTACGAGGGTTATTTTTAATGGAGGTCACGTTAATGGCATAGAGCAGTGATATGAAAGAGCGATGGTGTTCGACGCTCCACTTATCGCACTCTGCTTGTAGAATTTCAATGTGGATCGCCCGTAAAGCTCGGGATGCAAGATGGAGCCCCAAGTGCAGCACTGGGTCCAAAATTTCCAATTCAGTTTTACAGGGGGACCAATAGACAACACTCACATAGTCCAACCGCGAGCTAATAAGACTGGTAAAAACACGGAGGAGCATTTTTATGTATGCTCCGTAGGAACAATGCGATAGGGCTTTCACGATATTCAGTGTTTTTAAGCATGTGTGTTTCAGATGTTTTATGTGTGTAGTAAATCAGAGTTTTTGATCAAGTAACACGCCTGAAAATTTGTGTTCCTTCTTGAGAAGAATGGAAACACTTTTAAGTTTAATATCAGGTTCAGGGTGGATCCCAGGCCTCCTTGACAATACAACGCCTGCATACTTTTCTAGATTAAGCTCAAACACCATTCCTGTCTGCCTAGTCAGGAAGTTTGTTGACACCAAACTGGACTTGGCGCTGGCATATGGACAGGTTATAGGATTAAAGAACATTTTAACATCGTCTACATACATTGAGAAATACACTGTTTGCGGCAGTGCCTTCCCAGGTAATTTTATTTTTACTATAAACAGTGTGCAAGTTAAATTTCCCCTATGAGCCACCCCGCTTTCCTGGGCATGAGCCCGGAAAAGTGCAGTATCCCCTCTCACACGAAAGGATCTTTCTGGCGTGTAGTTTTCAAGCGTATTTAAAAGGTTACCTGAGAAACCAAAAGACTTAAGCTCCCTAACAATATGGTAGCGCCATGCAGTATAGTATGCTTTTTGAATGTCAAAAAATACCGTTATACAAGATTGTTCATGGATTAATACATCGTTGATATAAGATTCTAAGGCAAACAGCTGATTGCGTGTTCATCTGCCCGCCTTGAGTCCAGCCTGGCAGCTCTCGAGAAGACCGTTTTGCTATAAAAAGTGCACGAGCATCCTGTTAATCATGTCTCGAGGACCTTGCACAGGCAGCTTCTCAGGGCGATAGGACGATAACATGGTGGGAAACATGGGCCCTTCCCCTCTTTAAGCCACTACAATGGCTTCCCTCCAATAGCTTGGTAGGTGCCCCGAAAGCCTTTCTTGTATAGGTGTAGGAGTGTTTCCTGAGTGTCGGTGTGTAAGTGCTGTATCATAGTGCATGTAATGTTGTCTGCGTCCGGAGCTCGTGCTCAGAGCAGTCCTCAGCTGATAAAGCGAAAACGCTGAGTTGTAAGACGTGGCTGACCGGTTTTTATCGCGCAAGGGCTTCTTTCCACCCATATTTTATGTTGCATGAAAGCTTGCGTGCAATGTGCACAGCAGGACACGTGTTGGAAGTGTTGTGCAAGTGTATTAACCTGGTCTTAAAGTGTGTGGCGTGTTGTGCAAACCAGGGGTAGGCTGTGTGTTTGTTGTGCTTTGAGTTTTCGTATTTGTGTCCATACCTTGCGTGTGTCTGTGTATGAATTATTTAATGTTAGGAAAGAACGCCAACAACGTAGTTTTGCCTCACAGCACGCGCGCTTCCCTTGTGCTTTTGGAAGTTTGAAAGATGTAAGGTTATGTTACGTGGTATACCAACGGTGGATACCCCACGCCTCGTTCTGACCTCTCTCGCGCCCCTACGTTCCTCGTTCCACCAGGGTCTCCGCCGATTGAGCTGAGCACCGGAGGCCTCCGGAATAGACTTTTTGGCGGCGTCGAGGATGTGCGCCGTAAGGATTTGGGTGGACTCTTCAACGTGTAGGTGTTTAATGGACGTGTGGGTATGTTTAGTTATCTGCGCAACTTTATTCCAGTTTGCTTTTGCCTTATTGAACCTTTTATGATGTGGTTGACAACGCGATAGAGAAGTGATCACTACCATATTAGTTTGTGCCCTGCTCCCACTCAAGACATAGATAAAAAATTGCTGACCCAGTAGCCAATTTGTTGTGTCTTATATTATGGTATGTAGGCGGTTTTTTGTTGAATAGGAATGCTTTCGAGGACGTTAGAACCTTTTCATTAAGCCGACCTCATAGACAGTTGTGCGTGTTAAGGTCGTCTATAAGAATGAAGGGTTGAGGTAGCTGATCTACCAGTCCCTCGAAATCAGACCTCGAGAGCTGGAAGTCATGAGTGATGCAAAGGGAGCATACATTTCTTAATCTAATAAATATCATAGTACGAATCGCTACAGCCTCAAGAACGGTGTTTAAGGTAATGGTACCACATGCTAATGATTTCCGGGTGGCAATCACCGCACCGCCCGAGGAGTGTATGCGGCCATTTCTATCTGTTCTAAATACCGTGTAAATATTAATGAAGTTTGTCTGTTTGCTATTAAGATGTGTTTCTTGGAGACACATCACACTTGGCTGATTGGAGTGTAAAATGTCATACACATCGTCGAGATATTTAAGAGGGTCTCGGCAGCCCCACTGAAGGATATTTTCTCTTCCCAGGATTCGTAGTTCGCAGCAACGGGAATACGTATTTGATTATGTATCGTTTGGGGGGGGGGGGGGGGGGCTAGGACTCTTTTATGGATATTTTTTACCTTCTCGATTGACCTGGACGCCGCAGCCCGTTACTTTCGCTGTGATGCAGGCAGGAACGGTCCGACGTCCATCTCATCGTAAGCTGTCTGCTAAGTTGGGGAGGCGTGTTCGGCGGCCCGGACCCCCTGGACGTGGCATCCTTTCGGGGTGCTCTTCGGTTTGGCCAGACCGCCGCAGGCGTCGGGTGCGGCACGGGCGGGCAGGCGTTAGGTCACGGATGGGAGGTACTACGCCGCCTCCCCGCCACCTCCCCCCCCCCCCCCCCCCCGTGTCCATCTACTCAGTTCCTTCAGGTGTACTGGAGGCTGCGGAGTGATGTCGGAAGCAGCGGCATCGCTCCCAATGGTGCTTGTGGCCACTGCAATCACTTCAAGCTTGGTATGCAGTACTGAGCCAGGTTGGGCTGCCCAGAGGACCTTCAGGACCTTCACTGGGTGGCAGAGTCCGGATGAAGTCGGTCTCGCGGTACTGCGTCGCTGCCGATACCAGGCGCCACTCCGCGCCACAGCGATCTACGTCGGCGTACCTTCGAAAAGGGAAACAGGCGAATCTTTTTCGTGCTTCCGAGTAGAAGATATTTTGTGTCACCTTCAAGGGATTATGCGTTTCTCTTCATTGAACTTGATGCAGGATCGTGATATGGCAGCGTGGAGCCCTTGAGAGTTTGGACATTCGAAAACGTTAGCGGTACAGTTGTTCCTTGGGTGGTCGCGGATAGAGCACTCGGCACATGCGACTTTACTCCAGAACGTATTGGTGCCATGCCCGCACCATTGGCATGTAAATCACCGGCGTGGCTTTGGGGTATATGGTCTTACTGGACAACGGAGGAAACCTGCAGTCACGGATTCGGGGAGGTTGAAGCTGAGATAATGATATGCTTTGTTGCGATTTCTTTGTCATATCTGTGGATTGTACTCCGTGTGACAGCTGCGAGTCCTTTTTGAGAACTCCTTTTTGGGGTCTCCTTCTTGAGGTCTGACTCCGATATGACGCCTTGAGAAGTGTTCAGATTTGTATGGGGAGTTAAATTGATTTGAAAGTCGACAATCAAGGTCTATTTAAGAAGGGTCTTTGACTGTGCAAGGTAACTGACTTCAGCAAGAATTTCTCCAGAGGATTGTTTCTTTGCATTCTAGTTCTGGCACAGTACACTCTTGAGAAACTTAGCAACAAGGAACACTGATTTCCATGTTACAGGGTTGTAACACTTATCAACAGATTCGATAATCCAAAAACAATGGCAGTTTTCAGGTTTGGGAAGTGCTAGCTCAGGTAGCGGCGCAACGTGCGCGCGGAAATTTTTCTTTGAAGATTTTTCTGGTAACTCTGGGTGGCTGAACTAAAACCCTAAACAGCTCGGCTGTTAAAAACGAAAAAGGAATGGCCAAACATAAGATTGAAGCAAACAAAAACCGATTTGCAGCGTTCCTCATTAACTCGCCAATCGGGACTAAGCTAATTGACAGATACAGTAAAATATGCGTAAAATAGGCCTAACTAACACAAGATATAATTGGACATTTCAAACACGCGCCTTCAGACCGCCGCCGCCAGCCTCAGGACTGATACCGCACATGACGCCACGCAAACGGAAACATAGGCAAACACACGCCCACGCTCTAGTACGCGCCACTTTACCCACACAAAACAAAAATGGTCAGAAATTCGGAGATTCGTTTACTAATGCGTAGAGTTCTTTTGCAGTTTGTCTAGAGAGTGAGTTCTATACAGGAAAATGTGACAACAAGTAGCGAAAAAGGTTGGAATATTTTATCCTCTTTTACGCTTTCCTTGTTTCTTTTCACCATTGATGTAATTATATACCATTATAGCGATCAAGGGCCTTTACTACACAATATATATTTGTTTTTCTGATTCAAGGCAAACTGCAGAGATGGCCCATTTAGCTATTTTATACAAACTTCCATCGTTCTTTCGCAGACTGTTTTCGGTTATTCTTTGGTTTGGGGGGAGGGGGAAATGTACAAGATACACATTTCTGATTTTGTCGGATCATTTTTGTGAAAATTTTATTTTTTCTATTTTCTTATTTTTCGGTTTTCAAAGTTTGTGCGATAAATTATCTCTATATACGCTATTATAACAATTACAGATGTTACTTTCGCCAAATCCGCATTTTTGTGGAAATGAATGGCGCTACGCAGCCATGGCTGTGGCGGTTGAGTTGGGATTGATCGATAGTTAGTTTGTGGTTGGTGAAAGGTTGGCTATTTATTTTAACAGTGATTTCGCAATATATTATTTATTGATTTCACAGGGGTGAAGAAGCAATCACGTGCACCCCTCTTCCCGGTATGGGACCGGTTGGCATTTTTTGCGTCCCTAAACAGCCTTCTGGTGACAGGATAATATGCTCCTGAGACCCGGGATACATTTAGGTCCACACATGTTTTCTAAACTTGCAGAATAAATGAGTAGGAATATGAAAGTGGAAAGAGTTACGTGTTTTTTTCAATAGCTCTCTTCATTTCATCTCAGCGAGCTGTCCAATATATATGGGACGCTAGGTCTTTTTTCCCCGGCGCGCATTAATTGATGCACAGGATATAGTGCGCTGAACCTCATGTGCAAAGATGTTTGAACTCGAAAGAGACAGCATCTGATAAAATATTTCTCTCTTTTGTTGACATCCTGTGGCCAATATAAAAAAAAAAAAAAACTTCTGTCCTTTGTGATGGAGAAAAGAAGTCGACATTTTTGCGAAAGAACTCCGTTTTCAAGTCGCAATCTTGTAGTCTGTAAAGTGGGATTCCCACGAAGGAGAAACCCTCTCTTTCTGGCTCGCGGGACCCGCTCACGTGACTGGTTTTAGGTTCCGCCCCTTGGTGGGGATAGCCTGCGGAGGCTCCGGGAAATACAAGGCCTCCGCATGTTTTCGCTCTACCGCGGTGGCCCTCGGCGGGGAATGGAACCTGTTCCTCGGCGCTGTCGTCTGCTAGTCACTCCGCGTAGCTCCGAACGTGTGGATGCGCCGCCAAGCCGGATAATCCGGTCACGGGCTGTTGACGTCACATATCCGCCCGCCTCCGCGCACCTCTTCCTCCGTCGTGTGAATCCCGCTTAAAGGGCAACTGAACTCAAATTTTTCTTTGTCTAAATTTGATAGTCTATGCTCTCAAAATCACCATGGCGAAATCCTAAGCTTCGTAAGCACAGAGCACACTAGCTACCGTTGTTCAAAGTAGCTCCGTGCAGACGACGTTTGCACCTGGCGGAGGGTCGCCGAAACAAGTTCCGAGCGGCCTGTGACGGAGGTTGGGGAACCTATCCCGTGAGACTCGCGCTTCTCCGACGACTTGCACGGTGCTCCGCCGGGCGAAGGGACGCGTTTGCCCAACACCGCGCTGTATCACCGTCGCCATCATATGTTTAAAACTAACCACATATGTAGCAAAATCCTCCTTTTTTTCAGTGCAAATAAAGAGATCAAAAGTCTACACACTATTCACGCGCTTGCGAACGTTCTGCAGTTACCAAAATTTTTTTTTACTTGAAAAGGATAAAAAAATAGCACGACACGCACACTTGGCTTACCTTTATCATTACTGTTGAATCTATCACAGGAAAGAAGGATTTTTTGATAACTTCTTGACCTCATGCACTCCCGCGTTCAATATTTGCGATATTTGGGCTGGGCCAACGCCACCTCCATCCCTTAGACTTGTCCAAAATTTTGCCACCTAACTATAGTTGTAAGCGCGGGTATAGGCATTTCTGCGAGTTTTGCCTCACTCACTAAGTGAACCAATATTACCCTTGCTCATGGTAACAAACACATCTGCATAAATATCGGCCATCGTCTTCGCGAAGTGCGAAAACTAACGAAACTGATTCTCTCCTCAACAAACTTGATTTTTTTTTTTCAATTCCCAAAATGAAGTATCTACTTTTGTAGAGCGCTAGATTTAGCTTACTTGAAAGTAAAATGTTTTCAACAGCCCATGTCTGTGGTGAAAGTAGAAAACAGCGGCAGATAGATAACTTTTTTCGTGTTCTAGGGAATCATTCAGCTGTGAAAGCTGGCGTATACACTCTAAGAAAAAAGGGTGTGGTAGTTTCTCCCTTAAGGGTGAAATAGGAATGTTTCATACATTGCTCCCTAAAAGGTAGAAAGATTCTCCCTTTAACAGGGAGGAGCGTTCCTGCCTTGGCGGCGCTACCCGAGCAATGCTTGTTATGCGGGAAAGGCCTAGCGAGCTGATCAGTTTGAGGATGGAGCAAGTACAAATAGGTACGTACTGTGGTTGTGTGCGCTTAAAATTCGACTAAAATACCCAAAACTTTACCTACCGCGCACCAGAACTGCGGTTAGCAAGCCATGACTGCAATCGTATATGCGGGACTTGCATCCGTCCCGCTAAGCGCTCCGTCTACGCGTTTAGAGCGAACGCGCCGCTGTAAACAGAGCAGAAGTCATAACGATTGCATTCAAAATGCTGCCTTTATTTCCCAAACGCTTGTAATCCTGCCGTTCACCGACTCACGTGATCACAAACATCCAATGCGGCCGTTAGAGAACGACTAGTTCTTGTTACTCGCCTTCGCTTGCTACAACCGATGCATCACAACGGAGATCGTCTGCAATAGTGCACCTCAGCGCAAAGGCGGTGCAGGCGGCTCAAAAAAGTGATCCGCCGCATCCGTCCGCGCAAAGAGATGACACTGCTCGCCATATAGCGAGCTCGAATCGTAAACATTTAAAAATGACCGATGGATGATGCAAAAAAAACAGTTGGGGAGGAGCAGGGGCAGCTACTGAGCATCACTATCACTGGGCGCTTACATCAAGGCGTTTCTTCTATGGCTAACGTATATATAGCAGCAACATTACAGAGGCCGCAGGCTGGCGGGCACAAATTGGGAAGGAACATAGCACAACACGCCAACATAAACTTCGTTGAAGGCATTGTCAACGCACACTGCATGCAATAGACAACAGCGCAAGCATAATACACGTATACATACACATTGCACAACAGATATTACACTTCCCACATGGCCACAAAGCTCAAAGCACAACTACACCTTAAACGGCCACAAAGTATTTATACCACTGATTGCAGAGCGTGCAAATAGGAACAATGAGCTTGTTGTGTTTCGAATAACCCACAGAAATGCGTGAGCCTCAGCTGTGTTTTGTTGTTTCGCCAAGTGTATACCTCGTGCAATTGCAACCTTTCATAGTTTCAGGTTTTATAGGAAGTAGTAGAATAGCTCAAAGAAGAAAAAACCGTGTAACAAAACGGTACAGCGGGTATGTTAGAGTGATGACCTTCGCTCTTTTAGCGAAGAGCGCACCGCTGGTCCGGCAACCATTCAGAGACGCCAGCCGAAATGCTACCAATGCTACTGCAGGGGCCTTTTTGTTGTTGGTCACTGATGCATCAATATGCTGCTGTCCGTCCTCGTTGATGAAGAAATGAGCAGTTTGGTATAATCGCTGCCCTCTTTTACCCTTGGGAGTGAGTAGAAAGCATCCACTAATGCGGTGGTAGCGTTGAACTGGGCGCAGGCGAGTCGTACCCAGCAAGCATGCAGCGGCTACCACGGAATGTGCGCGAAACACACGGCCGGAGAAGCGTGCGTTTGCGTGGCGAGAACATCGTGATAAAAAAAACTGTGAGAGGACACGGAAGCACCACATTGCAGGGGCGATGTTGCACAGAATATTCGCGTACGCCCGATCGGCGAAAGCCGTTGTGCAACGAAGAACGGTTTCGTTGTCGGCGTCGGCGCCAACGGCAGATCGCAGACGACAGGGGATAATGTATGCTCCTGTGTCCGTGTTTCCTAGAGGCCGTACAGAGGGCGCTACGTGTAATGAGCTAACGGGAGAAACTCGCTGGGTTGATGGACAAAACCCGCATTATTCTTCCCTTTTCTACCCTTATTTCTAAGAGTGTAGTTTCAGATCCCTTCTATATTTCGACTCTCGATGTGCAGCAAGGAGAAAATCTTGGGCTGATATTCACGAAGCTGTTTGCAAGTAATGTATAGTAAAAATCGCGATTGATCTCCGCCTGCATGCGGTTTGTTCCCTTCAAAGAGAGCGATGTGATAGCCGAGGCGCCGGCTAACCAAAGCTGCTTACTGATATCGTACGAGCAAGTAGCTTTGTAAATAACGGCCCGCTTTTTTACTCACAATGCCAAGGATTGTTACAACGGCAGTTATTCTGATGTAAAAATAACTTTAGTGCGGTCTACTTCATTTCGAATGATAGCAACGCGATGTCGCAATTGCGCCTAACTCCATTATCCTGGGCAAACATAAGTGGGAGTTCGTCTGTGTAAATAACAGTGCGAAACGCGACGCCACCACGCGAATTTGAAGGCAGCTCTGAGCGGCCGCCGGTTCTATCGCGACCGCTTACGTTCCATCACGTACGTCACGACCGGCCGCCGGTAATGGCCGCCTTTTCTATACAGTTTTAGTTCCGAAAAAGCCAATGTCGTGAGCTGTTTGCGTCGCTCGCGTTCATGTTTGAAACGTAGTATTTTGCATTTCGCACTCTTTTTGTGCGTACAATTAGGTGACATTATTTCTACATTGTCGAAAATTTGAGTGCAGTTGGCCTTTAATTGGTAGCGTTGGCAGTGTCTGCCGGCCTTGGGAAGTGGCTAGTGCTCTTTTAGTGGGGCTTTCCAGAGGAGATAGTCGAGCCATGCTCTGATCGCTGATAACACTCGGCTTCGTCCTCATTCTCTCTTTCGTCCTGCTTCCTACGTGGAGTTGCGAGGGTCTCGGCAACAGTTTGGGGAAACTTCGCAAAACTGCTTCAGCCATCTTATCAAACACGTGAGGCCGGTCTCCTAAACAAGAAAAGACACGCGATTGCGCCCACAAACCGCTAAATACCAACAGCACTCGTTTGCTTTTCATAACAAGTCCATCGCAAAAGATCGGTCAAAATCTTCGTGTTAAGTCCTGGCCTTCAAATGTATTGGAAACGAAAATTAAAGGAAGCGCAGAAGAAAGTAAGCGCACGAACAGTTTCATTTTTGTACTCTGCGCGTTAACTGTATCATTTAGGTTATTGTTGAATCAAAGAGATACCTTGAAAGCAGGTAGACATACGAGAAACAGTATTTACGTCTTCGGCCGACGCAGTAGGACACCGTGCCATTGAACGCCACCATTCTGGAGCGGTTTTGGCGGGAATGTGAACAATGTATTTTCACCAATGCTGCCTAGATGGCGCCAGCAGGTGTTGAATTCACTGGACATTGCGTTTTGTGAGGATGAAAGGATTGCGTCATTAACTTTTGTCCAAAATATTGGCAAATCCTCATAGCCGGGTCTAGAGAGGGTATGAGGCGTTTTTTTTTAAACGAGTTACACCCACCCGAACAGAATTTGAGCAAAGAGCGAAACTTTGTTACGGGACCTAAATGCTACGTTGTTAAAAATATTACGGGATATTTTTTATATGTCAACTGGGGGAAGCTTACGAACACAATCAATTAAAAAGTAAGAAGCTAAAAAATTATTTGTTCATTTTTATTTTATTTTTACTAATATCTTAAATAATTACTTCATCCCGCCTGACAATCCGAACTGTCAGGCATGAACTCACTAGGAGGCTGTCTTGTTGATTATAGAACGTCAAACAAAAAGCACACTCCCATCGGTAAAATGGATTTGGCTCATTTTGATCCGTGCCCAACAGGATTTCACTTATTCTCGATCCGAAATAGGACCTGCGGAAACATTTTCGGGGCGTTACCTGACACATTTTGTTGCAACCTGTTGTCTAGTGAAAAGTTGCTAGGTATCATCTGATACCCAGCACAGTATTATCTGATTTAGCTTAGGTTTTTGCATTTGACTCATTTCGGGAAAAAAAGGCCTCTTATTGGGTAACCCTCGTGCATGCATGCTTTCATCGTAGGTAGTCATGCCGGCCGAAAATATTAAAATGGAAATGCTTTAAAACGATCAGATCAGTAACGAAAATGTTTACGCTACAGGGGCGCAACGCTACAGCGGCGCAACGCTACACGGGTGGACAGAATGTATACTATTGGGAGGTTCGCATCTACAGTTTTATCATACCGACCCTCAAATACACAATTCTTTACAAATTACTGTTTTCGCTTCTGCAGCAGAAAGTTCCTGGACACGATGGGAAGTGGAGTTTGCGGACAACATTTTGCAGTAATCCAACAATAGCCAATCAGCAGTAATCCAACAGTAATCCGTACGTAGTTGTGTCCGTGACACAACTACGTACGGCTACATGTTGTTAAGCGAACAATACGGACAACTCTTCAAGCTGTAAAATGACCTCCGTAATTAAACATGGTCTTTTTTTCTTATTCATCGGCGTTTCAAACAAGGGAGGCACCATTAGAGCAAAATTAGAGCAACTACACTTTGTCCCGGCCCGAAATACATCCAGTGATAGAAGCGTAAACAACGAGTAAATTTCGTTACTAGAAATTTTAGTAGACAATTAAAGACTATAGTGAAAGCCTCCGAACGCGCATCTACGTCTACAAATATTCGCATGTTTGGTATGCATTTATCAATGAGTGCACTTGGCACATGAAGCATCAAGGTACATAATATGAGGCCTTTCCATTCAACAAACACTGACCGTACTTTCAGCAGTTTAAGGAGCCGATTCAAGTGCAGGTATAGTCAGCTTCAAACATCATGGGTAAATACGCGAAACTACTTCCAAATACCTGTATACGCGAAGCAGAACCTTCAGGCTTTTGATATCGTATCCTGAGCGTCACACTATTTAAACGAACGTTTCACCGAGACTCCACAAATGAACAACAGACATCAATTTCAGACAACTTCTTAACACCGCCAGGGCACAGCGGAATTTACGTGGGACATTTTTGCATCTACAGACACTGAGAAAGTCACCTCCCTGGCATTCCCTTCACTCAGCGGCGGGAAAACTGCTGCTTTAGCTTCACCTCTATGGCTAAGTAAATAAACCAAACCATTGCCCACGCCGCAGGGTTAACTTCTCGTGGAAGCCCCTCTCTATGCATGGAGCAAAGAACCAGCCTTCTTTCTTTCCCAAACACACTCACTCACTCACTCACTCACTCACTCACTCACTCACTCACTCACTCACTCACTCACTCACTGACTCACTCACTGACTGACTCACTCACTCACTCACTCACTCACTCACTCACTCACTCACTCACTCACTCACTGACTCACTGACTCACTCACTCACTCACTCACTCACTCACTCACTCACTCACTCACTCACTCACTCACTCACTCACACACGCCTACACACATGCACACACGCACGCACGCACACACACACGCACACACATCTCTTATAGAACGCTTACGTTGCGTTTGATGCTGGTTGAAGCCGTTGCCTTACCTGTCTAGTTTATTCATAAAAATACTTACAACCAGTGAAAGTTGTACGCAAAAGTGGCGTGTGTGTTTTTTCAGCGGTACTTTGTGAAACAAAGGCAGTGGCCGAGATGTCGGAAGCCCCACGTATGGTATTACGCTCAGAGATACCTGATTTTTGTCGCCCGCCCCCCGCCTTCCCTAACTCCCAACAGCAGTCCACCTACTTCTTTCCAAATACCATCGATGTTTTTTTCCTGTGAACAGCATACGAGTGACAGACTAGTAGAAAACACCCGAGACATACCTCGGCCCAAACACGCACTTTCATGTCCGGCGAACAGGATTGAAATCATGTCCAGTGAAACTACATGATTTCCACGCAGCGACTTCACGTACCAGTTAGCTGCACATAAATCGTACGCGCAGTCACTGTGTCGAAAACAGGCTTTTTTGTTCGTGCTGCACATCGGCATTGTGGTTATAACCAGCGACAGTTTCTTTTCGTGATTACAGCTTCAATTAACGCAAAAGGCAGTAAGTTTAGTTCCTCCGATCCCACTTATTGTGTAAATACAGGCAGGCTAGGATAATATTGCTCCGAACGATGTATGGGTCTGTTTATGTATTTTTCGTTTTTACTGCCCCGCAACGCCCTGCTCTGTTATCTGTGTCCCAAGTGAAGCCGTCTTCCATTCTTTATTTTTATGCCGCACGGGCTATCTTATTCAGATAAGCAGACTGTTTCGTCTCAACATCACTAGTCCATAATAATTTTCTCTGATCTACAATGTTCTGGATGGAAATCGACGGTTCCAGAAACAATCGCGCCGAAAGATAAAAGCCTGGAGAGCAGACGCCGCGGCATTCGAATAACCGACGCTCGCTTCCGCATGTCACTTTGCTGATTACTGTTTCGCCGCATGTGTATTCTTTGAGTTGTCAGGGGAGCACAAGTTCGCTCCAATAACCTTGTTTTTCTTGAAGACAACTGCGTCGTTTTTGGCTTTGTGACATCTGGTAGAGGTGGGGGGTACATGAACACTAAACCCGTTTAAAGCCGACAAGCAAGCTCAAGACGTGTCAGCCGCCGACAGCAACGTCTTCAGCCAGAGTTAGAACTGCCTCCGGATATAGTGGAGAAAGAAGACGTCCTGACCACCACCATGATAAACGCAGGCACCATGACCAGCAGTATCAATCCTGCCGTCGTTCTTCAACGTCCCGGGAACCACCATCTTTCCGCGGATCTCCCGGAGAAGACCCTGAGGACATATTGGATAAAGTTGAGCGCGTCCGCATCTTTAACAGGTAGTCTGACGAAGAAACTTTCCGCCATATTTTCTTTTATTTAGAAGATACGGCCCGAACGTAGTTTGGAAACCATGAAAGCTCCCTAACCAACCGGACTCTCTTTAAGAGGGAGTTCCTCAAACCATTGGACTCGCCACTAGGGGGCCGAGCTGTTCAGGTTCAGTCCACATGGGCTCTGAATTTTCTCACTTTCTGTGGCGATAATTCTACACTCACCTCAGAAAGAACCATTGATTCGAGTGTCTCCAACCATCCGCTACCTGAGGACACCGCGTTTTGGAAGGTTGGAACCCTGGCTGGCCTTTTCCGGCCAGCTTTTCTATCTCAAGCGGCCCAGCCAAGCTAACCTTAATTCGAACATGGTGCACCAAGGAACGGTGGCGCCGGCTGCCTCAAGCTTAACCGAGGCTAGGCCCAGCGTCCGGCGGTTCCGGCCAACGATCCAGGCATGGACTGTGACGTGGAAGGCACCGAGAACATGGACAACACCCATCATGAAGGAGAAGCACTCGAGAAAGACGACTGGGTAGAACAACGAAGAAGACGAAACAAGAAGAAAAAGTCACAATCCATCAACCCCGACGTAGGAAGCCCCAAGCCGGACATCACATCCACATCAAGGTCACAAATTAAGCAACAGAAAAGATTCCCTCCCCTACCAAGAGATGACTACAAAATCCTCATACACCAAGGGGAGCACTGAAACTGTCTAACCTAGAGATCGTTCACCTCTCACGAGCGGTCCCTGAAAAGACGCAACATGGCAGCAAGCGGACAGCGAAAGCCTTCTTCCAAACACGCGTAGACGAAGTACAAAACATCGCCATTGTAAGCACTCCGGACGAAGACCTGGCACGAAACATTCGAGACTTACAATCACTACATATATTAGGCAAAGAGTACAAAATCACTGCGTAAATCGCTGACCCGGATGACTCATCACGTGGAGTGGTACACGGCATTCCACCCGGAACTCCAATCAGCGCACTCATCGACAACCTCCACGCGCCTGAATACGAAATATTAACCGCCCGAATGCTTGGAAAGACATCGACGGCCCTAGTAACCTTCGCCGGAAAGCGGGTGCCCAGAGGCGTCATCTTCGAACACGCGATGCTCTCCTGTAGCTTGTATCGGCCCACACGCCCCGTATGCTACGTTTGCCATGAAGTAGGACACCGCACCGACGTGTGCCCAAACCCGGACACCGTGAAATGTGCAGTGTGCGGTCTCTCCAACCCCGCGAAGGAACACGAGTGCTCACCTCGGTGCGTCCTGTGCAAGGGTGCACACCCCACGGACGACAAGAGGTGCCATGAGAGACTGGTCCGATGCTCACCACCGTCACCTCAGACGAGCCAACACCAAAGCTGAAGAGACACCTTCAACAATGACCATTCACGATCCTTATCCCGAGGACCTGCCGGAGCCGGAGCGAGCCATCGGTCCAGCTCCAAAAGGCAACCTGCCCAACAGCAACCAGCTACCATGGAGCCCAGCGGATACGGTCAACGGCACGGGAATGGCAAGGTGAGCTGGTCAGCACGGCTCTTCCCACAAAACAATCAGAACAAACCGACTCAATCCTCATCTCAACAGACCACCGACATTAACCAGCAACTAGCCGAAATAATAGGTCAACTCAAAGAATTAAGAGCTGAAAACCAACAGGTAAGAGAGGAAAACAGACAACTGAAAGCATTGCTAATTACCAAAAATAGAATCCATTCACCTCAAACCCACACACAAATCGAAAACAAAACAACTCCCCAACCCATGAGGGACCCCTGTCCCACACCAGCTCCTGCCGAACCCGTAACAACATTAGAACAAACAGTAGCTGGTCTCTCCGAAGACATCATGCAGGTTCAGCAGCAAATGAAGGAAATAGTGATGCAAACACAGCAACTGCAACAACACAGTACCCTAAACGAAGAAAACATGAAAAAACTATGGCAACATATGGAACACACTATCCTACAACAAACTACCCCTGAGCCAAACGAGGACGATAAAGGCAACCGCAAGAAAGTAAAACTTAACGTTAGCCCAGAAGCACTGCCTCTGCATCCTGACACAATGGATGATTATGAATAAGCCAATTCAGCCAAACAGTAACAACCTAACAGTCTGGCAGTGGAACGGTCGCATGTATAAACAGAAAAGTGGCGCTTTACACCAATACATACGGCACGTAGAACACCGCCCAGACGTAATAGCCATACAAGAAACTGGATCTACACCATCACAACCAGGCTATAGCACCCACACAACATCATCCCAAATAGCAGAATAGCCAGGCTTGTCGCAAGATACCTTACAGTCGTACAACATACAATAGATGGCAGTGATATTGATCACATCCTTATAGAGATCCTGCCCACCAAAAGGGGTCAGCCTAGTCTTTGTACTGAACTTATATAGTCCTCCGAGCCGCAAGAAAGAGGACTTCGATTACCTATTCACTACAACCCTGAAACTGGTCAAGAGAAACGCAGTGGTCATCCTGGGAGATTTTAATGCGCCACACCCGGCCTGGGGATACGGCAAAGGAACCACAAAAGGAAACAAGCTATGGGGACTCATCCATCACGAAGGCCTGTCCCTTTACACGGATCCTAACTACCCAACAAGAATTGGTAACAGCATAACACGAGACACCTGTCCCGACCGGACGATGACGAAAAACCTTTCAAGAGCAGAGTGGCACAACTCTGAAGAGACACTTGGGAGCGACCATTGTATTCTCATCACCACAGTCCACCTCACGTGCAAGAACCATCCCGTAAAGAAAACCTGCCTCGTCAACTGGGATGCATTTCGAAAGCAGAGAGAAAACAACCCCTCTTCAGAGATTGCCAACATAGAAGAGTGGGTTCGTGATCTGCACGAAGAAGTATGCAGCCAATCAAAGGAGCTGACTTTATCGGAAGAAAAACCAGCCTTCGACCATCATTTACTTCACCTCGGTCAAGGCCGAAGAAGTATGCTCAGGAGATGGCACCGACAGAAACTGAATAGGAGACTCAAAATTCGAATAGCAAAATTACGGAAGAAGCCGCCAAGTACGCAGCGGAACTCATGCGGCCAAACTGGAACGAACTCTGCAACAAACTCCAAGGAACGTTAGGTAGTGCAAAAACCTGGGCGCTATTGCGAAATTTCCTGAACCCTACAAAAAGCCGATCAGCTACGCAAAACACCATCAAGAAAATCATGCACCAACACCCAGGAACCAACCAAGACATCCTTGATGCTCTACGGGACAAATATATAGGTCAACAGCAACCGTCGGACAAGCCAGAGGAGTACAGAGGCGACCCCAACGAAGACCTGGATCGACCAATCAACCCTCTCTGAAGTCAAGCAGGCGGTTCAGGCCCTCACCAATAACACCACACCGGGAGCAGATAAGGTCACGAACCGCTTACTCCGAAACTTAGACGATACCTCCATACAGGCCCTTACAACTTATTTGGCACACTGCAAAGAGAATGGACTCACGCTGATATCGTCGTGGTTCCCAAACCAGGCAAGCCACCGAAGCTGGAAAACCCGCTGCCTATGTCCCTACCCTCTTGGGTAGGCAAACTGTTCGAGCACGTTGTCCTAAACAGACTTCAGCCTTACATAGAAAACATTAACTTTTTACCAGCAACAATGTTGGGTTTTCGTCCGCACCTTAGCACACAAGATATTCTCCTCCAACTCCACGAAGAAATTACGCAGCAGATCTCGCCCTACAGCACCAAAGCCATCGTGGCATTAGACCTCAAGGCTGCATTTGATAACGTCAGTCACAAAACCATACTCAGAAACCACAGCGACATATACTGCGGGCAACGTACTTTCGCGTACATCAGCGCCTTCCTCCGCAACCGTACCGCCACGGTCGGCATAGGGGACCTCAGAACCCCCCCCCTCTTCCTACTCCAAACAAGGGACCCCCGCAAGGAGCTGTACTGATGCCAACACTCTTTAACATAGCGATGATGAGACTTCCAGCTCAACTCGCGGCGATAGAGGGCGTGCACCACGCTATCTACGCCGACGACGTCACCATATGGGCAAACATGGGCTCGGACAGTGAGATACAGGAAGCCCTGCAGCGTGCGGCTGACATTGTCCAACAGTACGCGCGCGACAGTGGTCTCGAATGTGCGCCGGAAAAGTCGGAACTACTCTTGATGAAGAAAAAATGCGGAAAAATTCCTTACGACCCTCCTGAAATCTCCCTCACATTGGACAATCAAGATATTCCACAAGTACAGACTATCGGAATCCTCGGACTCTACCTTCAACAAGATGGCGGTGGATCGCACGCACTTCAGCGACTCAAGCACAGCACAAATCAAGTCATCCGCATCATGAGCCGGATCGCAAACAGGCGCCATGGTCTTAAAGAAGAAGATACCACCCGTCTAGTACAAGCACTCGTCATCAGTTGGGTAACTTACACCGTACCCTACATCACAATCAACAGGCGACAACAGGAACAATTAGAATCCCTCGTTCGGCAAGCCTACAAGAGAGCCCTAAATCTTCCACCCACCACCTCGAGGCAGAATCTACAGGCTCTCGGCGACCACAACACGGTAGAAGAACACGTTGCTGCACACCTCGTCAGCCAACGAGAAAGACTCCAGCTGACCCCGACGGGCAGGCAGGTTCTCGAACGCTTAGGGTATCCAACCCAAACTGCAGGCCATAACCACACGATGACACTCCCACACATGTATCGCGACAAAATTCACGTAAGACCTATACCTAAAAACATGCATCCTGATTACAACCAGGGGACACGAGAAGCCCGCTCCCGTGCTTTCCAAATCCAATTTCAAAAATCCAAAGACGTGCGGTACACTGACGGAGGCCAGCTATGGTCATAAGCGTTATTGATGAGGACATGCGAGAACGAACGACCGCGTCAGTGAGTACACCGACACCCTTTGGAAGCAGAGGAAACGGCAATAGCACTAGCCATCACGTCAGCCCTGCGAACCAAACACTTAACAGTAGTATCCGACTCGCAAGCAGCCTGTCGCAGCTTTAGCAAAAGCTGAATATCTAAAATCGCCCATCAAATTCTGAGTAAACATTCGCCCAGTCAACTACCCACAAGTTCAGTAATCTGGACACCAGGACACAGCGCCCTGGACGGGAACGAACGAGCGCATGCATCAGCCCGAGCTATGATTATCCGGGCCCCGCCACCTCAGGATGACCAGTCCACAGTTCCAGTGCCAATCCCTTTGACATATCATGATATTCTGCAACATCACCGTTTAAGTCGCCGCTCTCTTCCTCCGCTGCACAAACACCTAACCAAAGAGGAGACAGTAGAATGGCGCCTGTTGCAGACGAACACCTACCTTCATCTCAGCCTCCACCACTCGATGTACCCCACTGTCCATCCGTCAAATCAATGCCCACTGCGCGGGCGAGAAACAGCTACTCTTTACCACGTCACATGGGCCTGTCCCGAAACTAAGACAGTGCCCGTGAATGACAATCCAACGAGTGAACAGTGGGAAGCTGTGCTGTCCAGCTCGACCCTGGAAGATCAGCGCAGACTGGTCGAGAGGGCCCTGGCGACAGCCAAAGCTACAGGGGCTCTGGAATAAGGGCTCCTCTCACTTGGGAAGACGAAAATCTACTTTTTGCCACTAATAAAGATTTTCCTCCTCATCCTCAAACCATTCGCCACCATCCTGCAGAAAGAACGAGGCGCCCGCTCCTTGGAAACGCGGACGCAACACCCCAACGAAGGGGTCGTGATCTTCATTGAGGAGATGAGGCAACTATTTTGCCGCACGGACCATCAAATGACAGAAGAAAAGAAGTTATGCTTCTCGTTGCGTGGTGTGAAGGGAGAACTGTTTGCCGGACATGTCCGAAACCCGCCAGAAACCGTCTCCGAATCGGTGACCGAAGCCAGCACGATTGAGAAGGGTCTCAAAATGCGTGCTAAGCAGTATGACCGCCACTTTGTTGGCGCGGCCAATGCTAACTACGTCGACAACATGCTGATTCCGGCTGATAGCCTACGCGTAACCATCCGCGCAGTAGGGAGGGAGGACCTGCGGAAACTTCTCCTCACGCTGCCGCAGCCCCACGTCGCTTTCCTTACCGATGTGATTACGGAAGAAGAGCAACAAGCGATGGGAACTTCTACGCCGTCCGAAGTCCCCGCGAGCCACAAGCGATGTCCTACTCCGCAGCAGTTCGCCGACCCCGCCCAGCTCCAACACGTCGTCAACAGGACCCGCCGTACTACCGCACACTGTCGCTCACCCGACCCCCGGCAGCCCTAAACCAGACTCCGAGGAAAACGGACGTATGGCGAACTCCCGATAATCGTCCGCTGTGCTGCCACTGCGGGGAGGCCGACCACATCTACCGTGGCTGTCCCTACAAGAGGTTCGGTTTGCGAGGGTTCTCCGTCGAGGCCCCACGCCGCCGACCCGGCCAGCGCCCTACTGAGATGAAAGAATATCTCTCCAACACCAATCGAGGAGCAGCCCGCTTGAACCGTTCATTGTCGCCGTACCCGTACCAGTCGCCGAACCGCCGTCCCACTGCTCACTTCTCACGTGGAAGGTCCCTCTACCCAACCGGGGGAAACTAAAAGCAGCAACGTCTGGAGGCAAAGTTGCACGACCGCGGAAAAATGAAAACCCTCCAACGACGCAGCTACTCGCTCAAGACCATGATTCATGACATGCCCTCAGCCCTGCTACCCGACCGAACCCCGACTAGCCTCCCGAACACGACGACAGCTACACGGCGCGACTCGTATCTGACAAGACCGAGCCTGCCGCTGAGAATACGACGAAGACGACGACGCATAGTGCCCTAACGTCAACACGTACAAGCAGAGATACGAGCCCACAACGTACCCGGAACTCAAAAAATGCGGCCTCCGACGTTCAGCTGTCCCTAGACGGCTTTGATGTAGTCGCCCTCATAGACACGGGAGCCGGCTACTTCGTAATAATCGGGGCATTTCCGTCTAAGCCGAAGAAAGGTATGACCAGATGGGACGGTCCGCACATACGCACAGCAGGAGGCCACCTCGTGACGCCAAGTGGAACGTGCACATCGCGCGTTACCATAGACGGCACAACGTACCCCGCGGCTTTCGTCATTATGCCTAACTGCTCCCGTGACGTAATTCTCGGGATTGACTTTTTGACGCAAAACGGTGCAATAATTGATATACAGGCCAGGTCTATAACATTTTCCTCCAATCACTGTATGACGCCCGAACCGAACCCCGAAAACCGTGGTGCGGTAAGGGTCGCCGACGATCATGTCGCCCTGCCACCCCGCGCAAGCTTGATGATGAGCGTATACTGTGAAGATGCGGTTTCTGATGTTGACGCTATTGGAGAGAGTGACCAAAGGTTGCTTCATGGACGCGATGTCTCTGTCGCAAGAGACAATGCGCGCTTTAAGTAACGCCAATGCCACGTGTTGGTCACAAATGTCACCGACTAGTACCAGCATTTAATGAAGGGCGCTGAAATTACGTTCGTCGAAGAGTCGCAAAAAGCAAGTGACGTGATCGCGGTCGCCGAATTTGAACACGCACCCGAAGATACCTTCAAACTTCCGAATCCCTTCGACGTGAATCCGGCGTTACCTAAAGCAGAACGAAACAAATTATTGGCTTTGCTGCGTCGCTAAAGGGAGTGTTTTTGTCGAACTCGAAACTACGTCAGACACCTCTAGCGAAGCACCAAATAATAACGGAAGAGGTAGCCCGACCTACATGACAGCCACCGTACCGTGTCTATTCACACGACGTGAAGCCATTCGGACTCAAGTCGACGACATGCTCTGCGACGACATTATACAGCCATCGAAAAGCCCCTGGCGGCGCCCGTCGTACTGGCGAAGAACAAAGACGGCACATTAAGGTTTTGCGTTGACTACCGGCGACTGAACAAATTCACCAAAAAGGACGTGTACCCCCTGCCCCGAATCGACGACGCCCTCGACCACCCCTGCTATGCGAAGTACTTCTCATGGATGGATCTGAAGACCAGCTACAGTGAAATTGAGGTGGACGAGAGAGACCGAGAGAAGACCGCCTTTATAACGCCGGATGGCCTATACGATTTCAAGGTGATGCCGTTCGGCCTGTGCACGGCGCCAGCAACATTTCAAAGAGTCATGGACACTGAGCTAGCTGGGCTCAAGTGGCGCACCTGCCTCGTATACCTCGACGACTTTCTGGTTTTCGCCCGGACTTTCGACGAACAAATTGCAATGTTGGAGTCTGTACTTGCGGCCATTCGTACGTCGGGGCTAACGCTGAAGCCTGAAAAGTGCCGCTTCGCGTACGAAGAGCTCAAGTTTTTGGCAACGTCGTCAACGCCGCGGGAGTCCTGCCTGACCCGGCGAAAACTTCAGCCATTGCGAATTTCCCAAGGCCGAAAGACAACGAGGACGTGCAAAGATTTCTTGGACTGTGTGCATACTACCGGCGCTTCGGCGTAAACTTCGCACGCAATGCAGAGCCACTCACACGCTTGACGAAAGATAGCACCCATTTTAGCTGCCGAAACGCCTGCAAAGCCCACCCGCTCTCGCTCATTTCGACGAAGACGCCGAAACGGACATGCACACGGACACAAGTGATATGGGCTTGGGTGGCGCCCTCATCCAAAAACAAAGGGGTTGCGAATTAGTAATCGACTTTGCCAGCTGTGGTCTGTCGATGGAGGAAAAAAACTGCTCAGCGTCGGAAAAAGAGTGCCTCGCTAATATATTGGTGATGACAAAATTTCACCACCACGTGCATGGTAGACTATTCCAGGTTGTGACAGACCACCATGTGCTGTGTTAGCTCGCCAATTTGAATGACCCCTCAGGCCGTCTTCGGTGGTGGAGCCTGCGCCTGCAAGCGTTCGACGTTACAATCGTCTATAAATCCGGCAGGAACACTCCGACGCCGACTGCCTGTCCCGCGCTCCCGTCGACACACCAGCACAAGACTCTGATGAAGACAGCGCGTTCTTCGGAATCGTGACGGAGAGCGACCTAGCCACCCGGCAACGTGCCGACCCCGACTCACGCGTCATGATTGACTACCTCGAAGGATGCAACGTTGCCGTGCCTAGGACCTTCAAACGCAACCTACCAGCATTCAGCCTGAAAAAGTCTCTGCTCGTGAAGAATTTCAGCCCCAGAACCAGAACGAATTATATTCTTGTCATCCCCGCAGACCTTCGCGACGAAGTTTTGGAAGATTGCCACGACAACCCCACTTCCGGACATCTCGGAACAGCCCGCACAATTGGAAAAATCAAGGCTAAGTACTACTGGCCCCGCCTTACATGCGATGTCACCCACTACTTCCGGAGCTGCCGTGACTGCCAGCGACGAAAGACGCCACCGACGAGACCTGCCGGGCTTCTGCAGACGATCGCTGACCCATCGATGCAATTGCAACAAATTGGAGTGGACCTTCTGGGCCCGTTCCCTACATCCCGATTCGAGAACAAGTGGATTGTCGTAGCGACAGAATACACGACGCGTTACGCAGAGATCGCCGCTTTTCCGAGAGGGACTGTACAAGAAGTCGCAAAGTTCTTCATAAGCCGAGTTGTGCTGTGACATGGAGCCCCGGAAGTCCTAACCACGGACCGCGGAACGGCCTTTACTACGGAGCTGATGCAAGGAACATTGCGCTACAGCAACACGGATCACCAAATATCGACGACGTACCACCCCCAAACGAACGAACTAGCAGAACGTCTGAACAAGACAATCGCAGATATGCTGTCAATGTATGTCGACGTTGAACATAATACTTGGGGCGAAGTGCTCCCGTATGACACGTTTGCGTACAACACGGCTATCTAGGAAACTACGCAAGTTACGCCGTTCAAGCTTGCCTACGGAAGAAGGCCGACTACGATGCTTGACGCCATGCTTCCGCATGTAGAAGACGACGACCTCAACCCGGACGTCCAAGGATACCTTCAGCATGCGGAGAACGCCAGCCAGCTCGCTCGAGTTCGTACAACGGACCAGCAGCTGGTGGATTCCGGGAGCTACAACTTTCGATGTCAAGACGCCGAGTACCACCCAGGGGATCTTGTTTGGGTTTTGACTCCTATCCGACGACGCGGACTCAGTGAGAAGCTTCTGCGACGGTATTTCGGACCCTACCAGATTCTACGACGTGTCGCCCAACTTACCTACGAGGTGATCCCCGGTGGCGGTGCCGGAACATCACGACAACGCACGCGGCCCGAAGTAGTTTACGTGGTTCGCTTGAAACCTTACTATGCAAGATGACGGACTTATTTTTGTTGTTTGTTCGCATTGTCTTTTGTTGTAGCATCGGGTCGACGCACTCTTAGAGTGGGGGGCAATGCTGCGAACCATGTATGAGTTTGTTTATTTATTGTTTGTTTTTACTGCCCGGCCACGCCCAGCTCTGTTATCTGTGTCCGAAGTGAAGCGCGTCTTCTATTTTTTATTTTTATGCCGGACGGGCTATCTCATTCAGATTAGCAGACTGTTTCGTCTGAACTTCACAAGCCCAGAATAATCTTCTGTGATATACAATGTTCTGGATGTAAATCGACGGTTCCAAACACTCGCGCCGAAATATAGAAGCCTGCAGAGCAGACGCCGCGGCATTCGAATAACCGACGCTCGCTTGCGTATGTCACTTTGCTGAGTACTGTTTCGCCGCATATGTATTCTGTGAATTATTAGGGGAGCACAAGTTCGCTCCAATAAACTTGTTTTCCTTGAAGACAACTGCGTTGTTTTTGGCTTCGTGACAATATATTGTAACTTTTGGTTTATTGTATATCTTTGAAACACGTCATAGCACCAGTTGTAGCACAGCAGCCGTGCCTCCTCAGGCGAAGTAGGCAGGTCAAGACGAAGGTGCGCCTGAGGCCTACTGTAGGTCTACTACGTTAACGGTTCTACCCCACACATTGTAATGTAACCTATTGTGTAAATTCTTGCAGGTATGAATAGTATTGAAACGAAGCTCATGTCTCTTGTGTATGTCTGCAACACGCCATAGGACCTGTGGTGCACGTCAACAGGCATAGTGCGCCTGCCACGCGGGCCTATCACGTTAACGGTTCGACTTTGGTCACTTTCGTTGACTGTTCGAGGAAATAAGACATACGGGCTTGTAAATGGTGGTGATCAATATATGAGGTATGTAAGCGCTTAAACCGATAAGCGCATGACGTATGTAAGCGCCTAAACAAAAAAAAACATATCATGTAAACGCTTCAATCCGATTTTCATCGTAGTGTATAGCGTAGCATGAGCATCTGAGGAAACGCTTGTTACAGAGACACTGTTAGTAAATTTCAGGCCAGTGTATCTACAAAAAGCTCCATGCATACGGCGATTCCGCGACGCTGGCCTGTGAAACACACTTGGCGCTGATGCAGGCCGAATGTACCAGACTAAGATCGCGTCAGAAACATTTACACTCACGGACACACACCTCATTTGTGACCAGAGTGACTGCTCCATACAAATATGTATTTCCAACGAGCACAAATGGTAAATCCCAGTCGTGAACGTACCGCAAAAACAGCGGCCATAGTGGGAAGCGTGACGAACACTCCCGCGCCCGCCTGCTTTCGAAACGAGCCGCTAGGGGGATTTCAATGGCCCCCCCTCAGTCAGCACTCGAGGCCTATAGGGAGAGGGATCGTCCTGACAGGAAGGAACTTGGATCGAGCGCACTGGGAAAGCGGGTGTTCGGTAATCGCCGTGCGGTTGCGTCGTATGTTTTTTCGCATTCGTCGGCGGATGGATGGGAGCTTCAAATTCACGGTCCTCTTGGCGTCGTGGAGTCGTCGTAAGTTAACTCCCGCTCAAAGTTAACTCCGTAAGTTAACTCCCGTTCGCCCGCATGCAGACATTTGCACATCAAGCGGCATCCAACTGGGGTTCAAAATAATTAATGGTCGGAAGAGGCGGTGAAGCGGAGTAAAATATGGGAAAAACGGCGGTTTATCCGCAGCAGGGCCGTTGTATGAAGCAGACCACGTGCACCCGGGCGTCATATCATCGGGGTTTTTAATGCATTCTTCCTATGGGGAGTTTGCCGGAACCGCGCTGATCCGTCGTAAGAAGCGCGTCGGCGTAAGTAGGGGGGATGTATCAGCGGGGTTCCACTGTATCTTGCTGGTGCCTTCAATCTAAGTTATTCAAAACCTTCCCCTTACCTCCTCTGTGCTTCATTTGAGTGCGCAGCACTTAAACGTCCGCTAACTGGGGTTTTACGACGTCGGCTGCCTCGTAACCGAGCGAATGAAGGGGACACTGAAGACTGAAAGAAAACGGAAGAGGAAAGTACGGCGGAGAGTGAGGTATGCTAAGGCGGAGCGAGACGCTCTCCGGTCGAGACGCGCTATGAGATAACATAGACAACGAAGAGGCCAGTGAAGATGAGCCCCAGGAAAGACGAGGATGGAAGTATGGCGAAAGTGTGAGGGTGAGGGCAAAGTGCATGTGCATGCTTGGGTCCTTCGATGCATGTGCATGGGTCCCTCGTCATCCACCTCGTTGCGGGGTTCATCCGAACCACGTGACGATGTGCTGCGAGATATTGGTACAGTAAAGCACGCCGCCGTGCGTTCGTTGATCGCGCGATCATTTCCTGACACGCAGCAGCTATGCGCCGTGACCGAGAAGCCCGCAGGTCGCGCTGCACGCAAATTTCGCATTAGGGAGTATCTTTATGGCTAGACAATTTTTTTTATGTGAACATACTGCAGCTTGTCAATGCTATTTCAGAGGTGGGTGAGATACCTTGCGTACTTACCAGAAAATATGAAGTCTCACAACAACTTTATTGAAGGAGGTTCTTGCAGATCTCAGTAATAAAAGAAATTTATCTAAACGGCGGCAGCGTGGTAAGCCGGAAATTCTGTTCTACTTGTCTATTGTATATGCAAACAAAGGATACTTGAATATATTTGTGCGGGCAAAATTCAGGGTAATGTTGATGCGGCGGCAATTGTGCCTATAGTACGCTTTTGCAATACCTATGCTATGCTTATGAAAAAAGTGACAGCTGAAGTCAATTTCACATAAAAAACTTCAATTATTTTATGATGTGTCGTAGACCTAGAGGTGTTACCGGCAACAAAAAATGGTTCGCGTTGGGCGAAAATGCGACATCAAACCAACAGTTTATACAGCGAGGGGCTTGTTTTGAACGGCTGCAGTCTTGGCTATTCCGTTTAGCTATACGGTTACGAGACGCCAGGCATATTGTACCACCGAGCTGATTATCGTATTGAAATAGCAAATAAGCGAATTGTTCCAGCGTATGAAAGCTGTCATATTTATAACGGTAGCTTTTGTCGCGGCTGATTTTCTCTGAAAATTGCCCCCCGTTTTCTTTGGAGAAGGTTTTTTTGTTGTGCTGTTAACGTAATCAGAAACCTGCATTTTCATAAGCACACTTTTGTAGGGTGAAAAATTGGAACAATTGAAGAAGCTATATTCGCTGCCGTTTCCAAAGCACTACTTTTTTGGGTGCCTGTCCAAACTGAAACCGTTAGGAACTCTCTGTGACATTCTTTATGACTGCAATAGAAGCATACGAGGATAAAGCTATGCCACCCACTACGGATGTTCCACCAAGCTCGCTCTTCCTGTAATCAACAATCTATGCGCCATGCTTTCCAGAGTAATGAGAAAACGGTTTTGAAGGCGTTATTACAGAACAATATTACCTGTTGTTACTGAACAACAACTCTAACCACCCCAACAGTTGGGGCTCACAAAAGCGAGCGGTAAGCTTTTATTCATTTTACGGAAGATACAATCTATTTCGCACCGATGAATGTAGATCACCTACCGCGACCGAATGAACATATTTCAGTTTTTCTATTGTAAAACCGGCGGGTATGCTGATTTTAGAGAAAACAGTAACCCCCTTAAAATATCTTTTCTGCCCCAGTGCAATGACATAATAAACTACAGGCATGTAACCAGACGCCTCCAACTTAGTGAAACGCATAAATGGGTTGACGTTAGTCCACGCCTCACCCATTTTGACTGAGGGTGCCTCCGCAGATGATCCAGGATAAAATCACCGAAATTCTTTTGGATACTGAAGGTGTATGCGCTGTCGTCCATTGGGCTTCTTAGAACAGCCATCTGAAAATACGCAGACGGATGCCACAGGTCTGAAATGTCCTGGTGGAACAATTTCCTCTGGGTGTTTTTGAAGTGATGCCTTTCCGAAAACATTAAACATGGAGGCTTACATACAGCATCTAAAATCCTATGGTCCGCGAAAAACCGTGACTGTGCGCAGAAGCTGTGAACACAATAACCCCTAGATAAAATTTTATTATTTATGTTTTGTTGCTACTTCTTTAGAGAATGTTTGGAGTTTCCTTGAGGCAGGCTTTTGTTGTGCGGTGGCCACTGTCATAAGCGTTTCTAAAGAATATGGGAAGATATTCTTGCTATTTGATCCGGAACGCATAGTAAAATACGAGCATAATTATATATTCGCTTTTTCTTTTTACGTAGCGAAGCATCGTGCTTTTAAGAAAGCTCAGCGCGGTCACAGAAATGGAATGAAGCTATTACTTTTGTAGACATCATGGCAGAAAATGGGCTTAAGCAAGCGCAACTTCACCCTCGGACTTTTTTAATACCGAGTTACAGATAAACAGAAAGAATTGCTTTGTTGATATTTACTACATACTCGCAGATGTCCTGGAGATAACTGATTATTCTGGATCGCCAGCACCAGATACGAATAACCACAGAGCCAGTAGTATATATATCAGTAGAAATCGGAATTTGAGAAAAGCCGTATTTTTTTCCTTGCTCTGCTATTGGCCCAGTTTTATGTATGAGCATGTACTATAGGTTAAGAAGGGCTTTTATTTTGTTTTAATAGCGGATAATAATGAAAATTTGGTAATTCGGCACTAAATTCTTTAAAAGCGCATTTTCAAGATCTGCGCCTATATGAACACTATTTATCCTCACCTTTCGCTTTCGAATGCAGCTTGTGCTCGTTATTTGCGTTACTGGGCTACATTGTCTCCGGAGAACTCTGTGAAATTCAACGTAGGCCTACAGTTAAACAAACTCTTGGAAAACAACCGCAACCAGCAGGGATATGGACCGCGCATTCCTGCATACGCCACCGCGCGGACATGGCGCGAGCGGTGGCTGAGAGAAACACTGCGGAGAGCGCAGAGGAGAAAGGAGAGTGAAGAGTAAAATGCATAGCAAAATTAGATGTACACGCGGCTTTTCTTTGGTTTGCAATTTACTTTTACGTAAATTTATGTCTTGCCTGTAAAATGTTATTATCATTGTACGTAAATTTACGTCTTGCCTGTAAAATCTTATTATCATTGCATTTAAATTTACATCTTGCCTGTAAAATTTTATTACCATTGTATGTGAGAGTATTGCCAGGGTTGTACTTAACAGAAATTATGTAGGAAAATGTTAACTTTTTAATAAATCGTCTTCTTGCTAGCGCTAATTATGTTTTTTTGTTCTGTGGTAAATTAATTGCGTCAGACAGCAATAAAAATACACTTTTTAAATCAGTATTCCCAGATTTCAAGGTTTTTTCAAACATTTTTAAATATGTGCTACATTCGAGGTAGCGACAGTGGTTATTGAACATGAGTATGAGCAGTCAGTTTGATGAATGAAGCTAGTTTATCGTCATTGGTCTACGTTCAATTGTTGATACCTTCATGCTGTCATGAACAGTAGCATTTCTGGCTTTGCGTTTGTAGTGATAGGTCGTGCACGTCCTCGTTAAAACTAATTTGCATTTATTTATTTATTTATTTATTTATTTATTTATTTATTTATTTATTTATTTATTTATTTATTTATTTAATACATACTGCCAGACACCTCTTGGTGGCCAAGGCAGGAGTGATACAAACTTCCATACTTGCAGCCGCGCAATACAGTACAGTTCAGGGTACAGAAATAAAATCACCACATCACCACAAACAAAATCACCACATAACTTAACATATTTAAATATTTATGGAGGCTATGCATACGTCGTTGGAGGCCTAAATCGCCCTCTTGCCTGATCATTTTGGGGCCTTAAACACGCTTTTTTAAAGGGGCTCTGCCACACTCCCACTAAACGCTTTCAGTGGGAGTGTGGCAGAGCCCCTTTAAAAAAGCGTAAACGGGTGGCCGAGCTCGGTCGCGCCATCGAAAAATACAGCCGCGAACTGTGCACGCAACAGTGGCACGCCATCTGCAACGAAGCCGACGGACAACTACATCAGGGCAGGACCTGGCAGCTCCTTCGTCACCTCCTCGACGAAACAAAGAGCAAGGGATACCAACGTCACCGCCTAGCGCAAATCATGCACACCACCATCAAGAAACTCGGCAAAGACGAAACATGCAAACGCATCAACGAGCGGTACCTACCAAGCACACCCACCGAAGAACACGAAGACTACAGCGGGACCCCCAACCCCACACTAGACCGCGACATAGAGGAGTGGGAAGTACGAGCGACACTACAACACCTAAACTGCAAGTCGGCAGCGGGCCCGGACAGGGTCACCAACAAGGCACTCCGCAACCTCAGTGACGGAGCCATCGAAGCCCTCACAAGATATTACAACAAGTGTTGGCGCGCGGGAGCCCTCCCCAAACAGTGGAAGGCGGCACGGACAATCCTCATCCCCAAGCCCGGCAAACCACCTGACATCGGGAACCTTCGCCCCATCTCCCTCACATCATGCGTGGGCAAGGTTCTCGAGCACGTCCTCAACAGCCGATGGCAACGCTACCTCGAAGACGAAGGCCTCTACCCCGACAACATGTTGGGGTTTCGTGAAAGGCTCAGCACCCAGGACGCGATGATCCTGATACAGCACGACATCCTCGATGCATCAGTTCCCACCCAAGATAACAGGGCAGTGCTGGGCCTGGATCTCCAGAGCGCCTTCGACAAGGTACGCCATTCCGCCATCCTGGCACAGGTCTCGCGCCTGGGCCTGGGGGAGAGGACATACAACTACATTCGCGACTTCCTGTCGCACCGCACCGTGGAACTGCAGGCGGGAGACCTACAGCTACCGGAACGCGAGCTGGGCAGTGTGGGCACACCCCAAGGCTCGGTGATATCGCCAGTGCTATTCAACCTCGTGATGGTTGGCGTGGCCGAGCGACTTTCGGGGATCCCGCAGGTTCGCTACACCATCTACGCAGATGACATTACCTTGTGGGTCCCCGGAGGGAGCGACGGCCACATCGAGTCTACACTACAAGAGGCGGTAGACGCCATCGAAGAGCACTTGGCGGGAACCGGGCTGCGATGCTCCCCGCACAAGTCCGAGCTGCTCATCCTCCCACCACCGGGGCGGTACCGCAGGAAGGCAGAAGAAGACTCCGCCACAATTACATTGCACACGAGCGACGGCAGCGTCATCCCAAGAGTGCAAACCCTCCGCGTCCTCGGCATGCTCCTCGAAGCTAGCCGGGGTAACAGCGCCACGGTCGACCGAGTCATCACGAAGCTGGGCATCACCACCCGCCTCATCAAACGCATATCCACAAGACGTCAGGGCATGAAGGAACACAGCCTCCTAAGACTAGTACAATCCTTTGCGATGAGCCACGTGGCCTACGTGGGGGCCTTCCACCCATGGAAGCAACACGAAAGGGACAAGATCAATGCGGCCATCCGCAGGACTTACAAAGCCGCGCTGGGGCTACTCAACAGCACCAGCACGGAGCGACTTCTGGAATTGGGACTCCACAACACTCTGGAAGAGATCAGTGAGGCCCAAAGAACAACACAACTCGAACGCCTTTCAACCACGAGGGCCGGCAGAAGCATCCTCGAGCGAATCGGTTACGGCCGCGACAGCAAGGGGAAGGATCCGCCCAACACACAGAGCCTCCCAAGAGAGATACTCCAACGCATCAAGATACTACCGCTGCCCCGCAACGTGCATCCCGACCATAATCCAGGTCGCCGAGAGGCCAGGGCCAAGGCCCTCACCGAGGCGCACGCGAATGACACGGGAGCCCTCTACTTGGACGCAGCAAGGTACCCAAACCGTCCGAACACCTATGTGGCCGTGGCGGTGAAGTCTACAACAGGGGAAGTGTACAGTGCGTGCAGTGTTCGTGCTCCTTCTGCCACGCAGGCAGAGGAGGTTGCCATCGCGCTCGCGCTGTCACACCCGCACTGTACTACAGTGCTCAGTGATTCGCGCTCGGCTATCGCAAACTACGCCAAAAACACAGTGAGTGCAAGTGCAGTGAACCTATTGAGTGCGAGCGTTGTGAACTCAGTACAGTGCCCAGCCAGAGGAGCACCAACCGCACACGTCACCCATCTCCGCTGGTTCCCGGCGCACACAAGCGTCGGAGCCAGCGCCCACCCCAACCGCAACGAGGAAGCGGACGCCGCCGCGCGCAAACTTTCGAACCGCGAGGCGCCCCCCCGCTCCTCACCGGCGGACGGGTCCCACGACATCGAACAAGAGCCCCTTGCATCATATGGGGAGATACTACAATGGTACCGGCTTGGGAGGCGGACCAAACCACCCCCTCATCCGAAGCTCAACCGCGCCGAAGCAGTGCTTTACAGGCAACTACAGACGAACTCAGTGCTCACCCCGGTGCTCGCGCGCCACGTGTGCCCCGACATCTACGAAAACGTGTTGTGCAGTATGTGCAAGAGAACAAATGCAACGCTAGCCCACCTGATGTGGGGCTGTGAAAGACATTTAATAGAGGCAGACGACGCAAGGCGTATGCCCGAGGACACCACTCTCGCCATGAACTCGAGTGAGCACGACATACAAATACGGATTATCCAGCGGCTCGAGGCTGCTCTTGCAGGGCAGAAGCGTAGGGAAGCGTCGTCGGAGGGTCGACGGGTCAACACCCGCACACCCAACGCGCGCCGAACGCGCCGACGCCCGCGAGGCATTGCTTCGGGGACGACCTGACCCTCGTCTAGGAGAGGCCGGCCCTGCGTGGCCGTAGCCCCCTCCCTCCGCAGGAACATTCAATAAAGTCATTTTCTCTCTCTCTCTAAACGCTTTCACTATTTCTTTCGCATCTGGAAGCACTGCGAAAGCTATAGGGAGCGCCTGCAGGGAGGTCTACGGAGTGATTTGGTCGCAGCAGATGCGCCTTCAGTTTGCAGTGGTTTGCATGTGTGGCTTGGTTTTTTATGTGGCTACTGAATGCGTTCGTTGCTGGAATAGAAGTAAAGCGGGCCAATAGCCGCTAAACCGCTCTAAGGACGTAGTTTAAGCAGTCAGAGAACGCTAAGACAGGGAAATAGATAGACATCTTTTGGGCAAGTTTTCTAATTTATTTAGCAGTAATTTTTTGGCTGAGGTACTTCGCTGCCCCATATTCTAAGTACTGAATGTGTCGGTTGACTGCGTTCAGCTAGCATTTAAGATTTCTAGAAAAGTTGAAAAACGTTTGCAGAGCCACCCTTAGCGAAAAGTAATACGTTTGAAATACGTACGAGTACGCTTGAAGTGCACTTCAAATATGCTTTGTATTTGTAAATGTATTTTAAGTGCATTAAAAATTGCATTTTCTCAATTTTTAGTAAATATTGAAAATACATTAATAAAAATACGGGGAAAATACAGTGCTTTTAACTACCCTCCAAATAGATTAAAAATGCACTGAACCTCACCAATGTGCGCTTAAGGCATTCAGAATATATTGAAAATGTATTTCTTCCCGCCAAACGATCATGGTGTCAATGCACTCTAAATATTATAAAAATACACTTACCTAGCTACGTTTAGAGCAGCACTCTGAGTATACTTTAAAAGTGTGCTGAAGCATGAAAATATACTCCGAATATATTCGAAATACATTTCAAATGCCTTTTACGTTTGTCGAACGAACATGGTAGAAATACACTCTCAATACATGAAAAATACTTATAGAAAATACATTTTAAATGTATTCAGAAAGCTTTGCCGAAATGCATTTCGAGTACACTACAGGCGCTGCTTCAGTTGCTGAATTGTAAGATTCACGTAAAGCATATCTGAAGTGCCGGATAAAATACATCTCAAATGAATAAACGTACTCAGAATTTATCGTCGATATTTACTTATAATAAAAGAAACTGAGGGAGATACTTTCACTTACTGCGCTGTCTAAAGCAGACATAACTCTGCGTATTAGAGAGAAACTCGGCGTACAAATATGTAAGCGGCGGTGTTTCAACGCAATCGGCAAAGAAAAAACATCGAATTCAACGAGTATATATATGTACAGAAACACTTGCACTTTTCCAGCGTTGTTACGACGGTATCGCTGTGGGGGCTTAAAAAATTTTCTTTTTCTGAAAAATATTCGCCTTAGATGGACAACCCTGGCTATGCTTGGGAGGGCGAGCAGCTCGGCGCCTCTCACCACTCTCACTGCCGCTCAGTGCTCACTACCTCCTCCTCTGTGCCCGGCACCTGCGACGCACCCCTCCTTCACGTTTTGTCTGCCTTCGCTACGTTTCTTTTGCCTGTCCTGTTTCGGACTCCTCAACGCGCGGTCGTCGGGTGGACGCAGTCTCTGCTTGGACGGCGTGTTGCAGCGGCGTTGGCCGTCTAGCCAAGGTAAGCACGATATACCGGCTATTTGCGCGTACGGTGTCGCACTACAATTAATGGACGTTTTGCCTTGTTTTGCCTTGCAATGTTTTGCCTTGCAATTGAAGAGTGCTAATGCCCTTTATAAAATCCGCACGTGGTTGTTAGGCTTACCTCTACCTGCGAGCAAGATTTCCTACCGTAACTACGCCGTTCAAGGGAATGTACTCACAAATCAACGACAGCAAGAAGACGTAAAAAACAATGTATTTTAGGGCTTTCCTTTTCGCGTCCAATTTTTAGCTCGGGCCCTGCTGAGTGGACGGGGGACTGTTGCTACGAGTTTCCTTGTAGATCGAGTACTCATTGAGGACTAACACTTGCATTAAACACATAACAGCCAGGAACGTTTTTAGCACAGCCTGTTCACAGAAAGTCCGCCGTCCATGTTTACGCGCTTGAGAAATTTCCGAAGTGTATCCAGGGATGCAGCTTTCTTTTGTTTTCTGTTCGCAGCAGCCGCTCACAGCTGCGCATGTTCACCGCAGCCGCCGTACGGGGAAGGAACCCAGTTTGTGGCATACATTCATTTGACTAATGCACGTGGCCGGGCCATACGGCGGGAATCCGAGCAGCCTTCGCGATTTTTGTCGGTCGCATGTCGCCATTCTGTCAACTAAAGCCATGCCGTCTGTTTCGAAGTGACCAAAAGTGTTAAAAGCGACCCACGTAATCTTTGGTGCATGTGGCAGTAGCGAAGGTGCTTCATGCCCACGGACTACAAATTATTTGTCCATCTAAGACAAACTGTATGAGAGTAGCCGCTAAGTTGCAATCAGTTTCTGTTCCTACGGCCACCCAGAACCAAGAAACAGCAAAGGAAGGAAGGAGAAGGAATGCGGGTGGGGAGGGGGACTTCGAGGGAGGCAATCAGTTCCTCGCGCGAGACCCCTCGGTTCCCGGAACGGGTCCCCCGGGCGGGTTCGTCTCTTTTTGTTCCTTAGATTGCTCCCCCAAAACTTCGCGAAACTTCAGGACGTTGGCCCCTTCCTCTTTTGTGTTTCCTTGCAACTTTTTCCCTCCTTGCTGTATTCATTTCGTAGCGCATTCACGAACACGTGTGCGCGTTCCGAGAGGCCCTTCGGCCGCTCGTGGTCGAGTGACAGACACGCGGAACCCGACACGCTAACGCTGAACCACGCCACCGGAGAATTTCAGAAATGTGCCCAAAGGCACCGAAAACAGCATGGGCAGCTTGGCGGTTGTGTGTGTTTAGAAGCCGCAATTTCCCATTTTCGTCTAAAGGGTGTACCTAAACGAGTTTCTTTTAGGTGTCACGAGTCTTTATGAAGCAACTATTTTTACTTGACGGTCCCTGAAGCTAACAGGTGTTTATCTTTTTTTTTGTATGTTAAAGACGCGAGCATTTACAATTATTTTCCGCGTTGCTCCCTAATTAAATGATGACTTTGTCTCTGTACAGCAAAAAGTATAAAATTACTTGCCGGTGATGTGCGGCGGAGAGCAAAAAAATTACATGTGTGTGCAAGCGCAAATACACGTTTTCTGGCGTTGCTTGTTGTAATTGCTTCGGTTAGGTGCCTACGATATAAGAACTTGTTATTTTAAGGACAGCGTAAAATTTTTCTTGTTTTTCGAAATAACCTTACTTTGCCGTTCCTTTGAAAGCATTGTTGAATGCACACGCCAATCTAATGATATTTATGTAAGCTTTCTACTGCAATCCTGCCCATGCATTTTTATATTGTTTCGCTGCGCACTATTTTTTTAGAACGTAATCTCCGAAGAAGGTGACGCCGAAATATGGAACACATAACAATAATTGTAGTTAATACGATTACTGCCTATCTTATTTTATTAGCGTCCTGTGAGGTCACAGACCAGTTTTGTCCAAGTTAGTCGGAAAACTAGAATTGCCACCGTTTCAAGTTAACTCAAGCGCCTAAGAAAGAGAAGTAGCATAACTCTAAGAACTGTGTTGCATGTTTGGTAACGTTGTTTTTTCCCCTAATTTTCGCTAATTTTTATCCCTAGACAATTTCCAAACATAAGTCTCCCTCCCCCGCTCTTCCCCCGCCACTATTCTTTCTTAAAAATGGTATTGAAGATCTGATGCCGCATGACAATATAAACTATGCTTACCATTACATAAATTGTCTTACGTCCTTCAAAGGGGCATTGTTTTCACGGCGGGGTTTTTTTTTTCTGAAGGGGAAACTAAAAAATCTTTGCTCGCGAGGGACGTTGGCACGGCTAGAGAAAAGGCCTGATTGATTTGACATTTATGTGCCTCTAAAAAAGTGTTTCACTAATATTTTCCCATTTTCTTTTCACTGCAGCTGCTGGTGAAATTTCCCGCGTGAAGAATCCGAAATACGAAGACTCTGATGCACAACGCTTCATCTGCGCTGGCTACCGAGGTGGCTGAAGGGCATTCATTCCTGCTGCTTAGTAATGGCGAAATTGTCCACTCGACTGACGTGTACAATAAACCACTTTCAAACTGTCAATTTGTGCGCATACATGCTGTTCTTTTCAGTCATTTGCTGGCCCGAATTCCGTGCATGGCTGGTTTACATTTTCACAATGGAGCATATTTTTAGCCTAGTGCCTATTAAACGTTTGTAAACCGCAATATGATAGCTTCTAGTTGAACGTTAACAATTCCACCTAAGACACATTGCCATGGTATCTCTCAATGTATTTAGGTTTTATTTAGTATACACTACTAACACATTCTGAGTATATTTGAAGCAGTATTTTCTGTGCATTTAAAATGCATTACTAATACATTTTGCACGTATTTAAAATTACATTTTCTGAGCATTTTTAATGCATTTAAAATGCATTAAATATGTATTTTTCATGCACTGCTCAAGTATTCTTGAGGTACATTTTAATTACATTGTAAATGTATTCGAAATGCAGTTGGAATGCGGACAAAATAATGCAAAATAAATACAAAGTTAATATATGTATTAAATGCATTCAAAATACATTAAAAATACGGCATCTTTTAGCTAAGGGCATTTACTGCCTAAAAATCCGGCCACGTCGTCAGTACAGGTAATAAGGCCGGGTTCAGACTGTCGTCGCAACAGGCGTAAAACCTTTAAATAATGATGTCATTTTACGTCTCAGTTAACCGAACTGCGTGAAACTTCGTTTTTGTACGTCCATAGCGCTCGATAATGCTGTTACGTCGGTAGTCAGAACAAGGCGTAACCTACGGGTGCAGTCACATTTGCAACTGACGTTTGCGTTTCTTATTTTCCTTGGTATAGATTCTGTACTGTATTTTGTGTCTCCAGTTCAGAAACAGGATGTTGATATTCACTTCCCGCAGAGAATCTCTCCGCTCTAGAGTGCATGCACAAAAATTTGTCATGCTTTCTAGATAATCGTGGAAGAATAAAAGCAGCAGTTGACCCGGCGCTTTCTTTGCTGTTTTCCACGGGCACAATATATATGTCGGTGCTATCAAATAGAAATTGCGTGCAATTTCAAAGTACATAAATACACGGAATGTTCACATGGTTCCTCCATCCAAACGGGTCAAACTGCAGCTTTGTTGTTTTCGCAAAAACACAGAAAATGGCTATCCAAATATTTTTAAAGCTTGTGAGCGTTAGAAGCATTTCGTTTTTTTAGAACCGGTCGTTCGTATTCACCTATAAATACAGGAAAATAGGGTAGACAGAAAGCATAAGGTGCGATTTTCTCGGCAGGGGTTGTGATAGAACAGGCACAGGCCGTTGGCATATAATAGGGCTTCAATAAGGAAGCTGCCTATTATACAAGAAATACTTGGTGCTTTGATTTTCCAAAACCAAGTCAACCCTAAATAACGTACCACTCCAAATGGCAAGTGCAATGACAACCACTCACGAAGAGGTCAGTCGGTGTTTTACGAAGGAACCATTTGGACATATAGTATTAGGTGCGGCGCACCTTAGGACCGCACGATGTCTGTCCGCGTCCGTGCGCATACCATTTAAAACCGCAAAAAATCCCACAGGCAACGGCAATATTCGAGCCTGTGTCGGGAAGACCACACAGAGTTACCTCCGTATTCTGAGTACCTCCTCCACTCGAGCCCCCGCTCGAGAAGACCCTTGAAAGCGAGTTTCGGCTTCATAAACCAACCTCCACTCGAGTGTCTACTCCAATGGAGGAGCCGCTCGGCGATTTGGAGGAGCCACTCCAAGGTGTAGTCTGTGCTACCTTGAAACAGCCCTTCAATACTATTTTCAAGATGGCCGCCTACGCCCCTCTCGGTTCGAGCCGGCCGTGCTCGCTCACCTCTTTCGCGGTCCGCGAACTCCAAGAACCGCGGAGTTCGCGGAGCATGTACCCAGCATTGACGAAGCATTTAATGAAGGTTTAGGGTATTTTCGCACCGTGAATTTGCCATGTCAGCGCATAAGGTACAGGCGGAATACGCTTGAGTGCTTCAGCAAGGGCGAATTCGTGTAACGCTGCCGCTTTACCAAATCCGAGCTGCCGAGAGAGAGAGAGAGAGATGAAACGTTTATTTGAAATGAAAGGTCTTGATTGAACTAGGGTAGGTTCAAGCCAAACGTCAGCAACCGCGGCCACCCAGTGCTGCCTGCGTTGCGGCTGCTGGGTACGTTGCGATGTTATGGCACCAAGACATTTCAAGTTGTGGTGGGTGCCTTCGTCAACGTTGTGCCGCCTACAAGCCGCGTCGTCAGGCGTTCGTTGGAACTCGTAATTAGGAGAGTCGTGATGCTGCGACGGCGGGTGACCTCCGAGATATCTTTGCGGACTTGTCTTTATCCTCGCAATGGCAAGGTTGTCGCTGTCATGTACGGCAAGTCATCACTCTGTAATGAAGGCGTCACAGTAACCTATGAAACGGCTACCGTAATCTGCGTACAGTGGGTATGAAGCAGACGATCGCCGCAGCGAAGCCAGCGAGCAGCTGGTCTGCTTCAAAGCGAGTTTTATTTATTTTTTCTTTTTTGTTCGCCTCGCCCGCGCTGCGAGGCACCGCCCCCTTCAAGTGCCCGTCGCTTTGTGCTCGACTGCTACCTCGCGCTTTCGTGCTGTCGAACGCAAACATTTCTACCGGGTTTACCGTGGTGCCATCGAAATTACAAACCCAAACCTTTGTAATCTTAACATTATGTGGACTTTTAGCTGAGGATAGTGCCGTGAACAGCGAAAAACAAGGAATTAAGTGCTCAGCAATTCCGGCCGAAAATGTGGGCTCGCCATGCATAAAAACAAAACCGCGTACACTTCCATCCCTTTCGCTGACATCGCTATCTTGGCTGCCACCCAGAGTGGGGACGCTGAAGCTCATACTGATCGATAAGATCAGAAAGAACGGGAGGCACGACGAGATACGGGGAGCAGATCAGACAAAAATAAAACATTTATCGTATCCTACTAAAGTATGTGAGCAGTGTGGCCAGACCAACAAACAGCTATCTCTAGTTGTGTCCACCTAGCTCATGTCATTTTTGTGCTCCGCTCAATCGCAGAAAGTAATATTTCTTAAAATGCCAATACAGTTATTCAACAGAAAATAAAGACGTTATAAAGCTATATTTTGGAGGCGTACTTTCATGCCTTGAACAGAAATTTGCGATAACCTCGCCTCCAGATGCCTTTCACTCCCCCTCAGAAACTGCGATCTCGAGGGTCGCTCGAAATGGAGGATTTCCTCGGAAGATCGGCCTCACCGCGTTAATGAAATACCGCGTTTATCAATACGGGGGTTAGTGTCAGTCATCCTACCCATTGAGCTACGACCGTGACTTAGTACCCAAAAGTCAAACGGCTTACTCCCTCGCCTGCGACGGTGCGGAGTACCCTACGACCTCCCAATGTCTGTCCGCGACCATCCGTGCGCACACCACCATCAAGCGAAATTTGATTTGAGCCGTGAGTTGCAGTTTCATTTAGAGAATAATCAAGGTGCAACCCGCGGCTAAAATCGAATGACGGTCGGGGCGCAAATCGGATGTCATTCGGGGCGCAACTTGGATGTCATTCCGAGTCCCCGTACTCCGCGCCCTCGCCAAAATCCACGGAGTGGAGATGCGGCCGTTTTTTTAACCTACACCGCTTAAGCAGACAACCTATGTTCTGCACATGTGTGGCGCACATCTGGCGGATTATGTGTTTCCCTGACGCACATCCTGTCTTTGGTATGACGGATTGTGGTTAAACCTGTGCTATTAAATTTACACAGGAAACGCGTCTGCTTTTCCGGCTTTATGTCTTCTGCATCATTTTTATGGATCCATAACTTATCTAAACAATTTGTGAGGGAAACGTTGTAGGGATTGCTGTATACCTGCCAAATGCGAGACACTGCTTCGCAAAATGTAAAATAAAAAAACCTGCCCTGAACAAAACCAAAAGAGCGCCTTCAGTTTCCTCGTCATTTATAATGACATATTCAGTATGACTACACCGCCACCCCCTTTCCCATCCCCTCCTCGGATAAAGTCACTCACATCTGTAATAAAAATATAGCCTGAAGTTTTGAAGAGACTCGTTTCTTAAAGAGCCAAATATACTTAAATCTCTTGTTTCAGCCATCGTCATTACCAACATCAGCCTTGCTGTGTCCACTGCAAGCCGAAGGCCTCTCGCAAAGATCGCCATCCACGTCTATCGAGTGCTAGCCAGTGTTGTACACGCTCCTCTAAAATAGGAACGAAAGCTCGTTTCTCGTTCCTTCCCAATTTTGAAACGAGTTCCCGTTACAAGTTCTTTATTGCGAAAGGAACGCGTTCCAGTTCCACTTGAAAAATTGGAACGTGTCGTTACATTAACGTTAAAATTAGCTTTTTAAATTAGAATATAGTGTCGGATAAGCCTGGGGCGAAATTAAGTGAGAAATTTAAAACTCACATCCAACAACGTATAACATACGAATATTAGAACCGCCAGCAGCAGATTGTCTGGAGATAAAAATAATAAAAAGAAACGCTCCTTGGCGAATTTTGTCGGGGAGCACCGGACAAACTCCAGACGGCTCTGGGATATTTCGGTGCAGGATGTTTGCGTGCGGAAATTTCGGTGTACGGACATTTCGGTGCACGGAAATTTCTGTGTACGGGCGCTTCGGTGCACGGACATTTCGGTGTACGGGCATTTCGGTGCGCACACTTTTCGGCGACCAAATTATCCGGCGCTTGCCTGTTTGCGACAGGCGTTATATTTTTATTTCCGCTTAACGTGGGTTATGGACAACAATCTGGAGCAGTGAATTTATTTTTTGATTGATGCCAATTTTGATCTTTGCCAGGTATTTTTAGGAATTCCACATTTATATATTTAGTTTAATGCCTCTTCAAGGGGACACCTGTTATGCAACCGATTGAACTCTTCAGCACGCGTATTTTTTTTTTTTCGTTTATGACAGGTTGTTAATTCATATTCGCTCTTTTTTATCTGAGACAATAAACCGGTGTTTACGATGGTCCAACGAGTTTTTTGTATTTTTAAAAAAATTCACACCCTCAAATTAAATGAATTTCATGCACCTTCTCAATATCCCAAACATAACAAACATTAGCTAGGCCGCCAGAATGCAGAAAACCTTGTGAAGAGTATTACGTAGCCTGGGCTGCCTTGCTGAAATGATTTTGTGAACACTGGTCTAGGATATTGTCGCGGGGGAAGAACGGGTCTTTTTGAAAACAGCCGCAGCTTCCATATGCTCTGAATGCTGATTAAGCGCGTACGGGCTGTGCATACAAATTTCACCCATCCTGTTCGGAACAAACAACCTTCGTTGTATGCGTACATGCCTACAATCACCACATTTTAATTCTTTGTCCCAGCCCCCCCCCCCCCCCCCCCGGTTCTGTATACAATTGAATCTCGACCAGATTTCTTTTTCAGTCATATTATTTTCCTGTAGGATTTTCCACGCCTGTAGGATTTTCCTGAAAATCCTACAGGCGTGGCGGAGTTCACCGTCTCCGAAGCGTCACCGCTGTGATCCAGGAAAAAGGTTTACATTCACCATGAGCTCACGAAACCTCCATAATGTGCAACAAAGGACACCCCAAAAGCCGCTGAGAACACAATGGCTACTATAGTTTGCTGGCTACGCCTTTCCGCGCTTCACGGTCATACCGACGGCGCCCCCACTCCAGGAATAGCTCTTTCTTCGTCTTCAGTCGCCCCATTTGGAATTAACCATTGAAGTCGCGCATATCATGGACGCCCCAGGCATACATAACTTTCTCCTATTATAAGGAGCAAAAAATTGAATAGGCTAGTGTGATGAGAGCGGCAACAGTCGTCTTCCGGTTTTCGAAGTCCAGTTGACACAATGGTGAAGCACAGGTAACACCCCTCTCTCTCTACGAAGGGGGCTGGTAGCCGGCGGGGCTCAGCCATCCCCTCCACAAAGTAACGCCACCGTAAGTGCGATCGTTGGTTGGTTAGTTTTAAGTATACACAGCCGACACCGAATGCAACGAAGACGATATTGATTGAAAAAAATAATTAAAACGGAATGCACACGCGCCTAATCGACCTCGTTTTCCTGTTTTTTTTCGGAAGTTTTGCTCTGAGGGAGGGTAGAGGGAATGAACTAAAAGCAGCAGCAGCGCATTTCATCGTTGGGTGAAGTGAAAAGGAAGTGCTTTGGTAACAATAAAAGTATTAGGGTTGTTCACATAAATGCTAACATAAAGAAAAAGGTTCATCATCATCATAATCACCAGCCTATCTACTTCCACTGCAGGGCAAAGGCCTCTCCCATTATTCTCCAATTATCTCGGTCATGTGCCAACTGTGACCAATTTATCCCCGAAAACTTCTTGATCTCATCTGCCCATCTAACTTTCTGCCGCCCCCTGCAACGCTTGCCTTCTTGCCGCCCAGAAAAAAAGAAAAAGGTTAAACGGATGCAAATTAACAACGTTAATTTTTAATTTTTACTGTCTACTACAGAAATTGGGTTTCATGTGGCAATACCTCGCCAGGGTTTAGCGTTCATTTCCACGCACGGCGGCGCAAGCACAACTCTCGAACGTAAAATCATATCAAGTCACGAAATTGCAATATTAAAGCTAAAATGTTCAAAGAATGCCTGGAATATCCCGTGACTCAAAATGACTGCTCCAAGACGTCGTGCGCCCAAATGTCCGTGCACAAAAATGACCGCACCGAAAAGTCCTGCACCCAAATGTCGGACACCGAAATCTCCGGATCCCGTCTTAGTCAATCTTTCCCCGCTAAGGAACAATTCCATCGGCCAGACGCGCATCCTCGCCTTCCCAGATTAACGATGAAAAGGGAAAACCATTCTCGCGGCTACGCCATTCACCCGTGGAACGCCGCGTAAGCTCAACCAGCATGAAAGCAAGCACAAGCTGCGGCCTGCTGCGTGGTTATTCTTCTGCCTTATAGCTTCTAGGAAGCACGTACAGCTGAAGGGCCGGCAAGTTGACCAGCTTATAGGAAGAGAAACGCAGTAGCGACTTGTGTATTTTTGTACTCTTGGTATCAAAAACAGTCAAATCCTAGCAATGTAACGGCAGGAACTCCGTTCCTGCCGTTTCTTTGAAAACCTACCGAGTTACCGTTACAGTTCCACTGACCCTTGATGGAACCGTGGCGTTCCTCCGTTCCTCCAAAAAGGAAGGAACTAGTTCCAGGAACTCCGTTGCTTGTAACACCGTTCCGTACAACATTGGTGCTACCTGAGTCCATTCTTACCCACAATTTGTTGTAGTTCATCTCTCAATCGAGTGCTTGACTATCCCCTATTGCGTTTACGGTCTATTGGCAGCCACTCCGGGAAACTGTCCACCTGTTTTCCCTCATTCGCATTACAGAACCCGCGCACGCCCATTTTTTTGTCTTAATATGAGGTACAGCGTCTTCCAACTGATCTTGTTCTTTAATCCACGAAACTGTTTTCTTATCCCTCACCGTAGCCCCTAAAATTCTATCCATTACTCGTTGGGCATACCTAAGTTTCCTTTCAAGCGGTTAAGTGAGATCAGAAGTTTCTGTCCCGTACGTCACTCCTGGAAGAACGCATGGGTTGAATACCATCTTTAAGAGTAATGAAGTTAACTTACCAGTCAGGATATCAGAGTTCCTATCAAACGCAGCCCGCCCCGCGCTTATTCCGCGGCAATTTTCTTTTCATGGTTGGGATCAGCGCCTATGATTTGGCCAAGGCAGGCGTAATGTCTTGCTGTTTCCAAGATTTCGCTATCTACCATAAGGTCCCATTCAGTGGCATGCTGACTGAACAGTACCTTTAATTTTTTTGTCGTTTTTGTAATCGTGCAATCACACTTTCCGAGCGAGAGTGGCAAATCATGCTCTGCAATTTCCTCCTGCTTTGCCTGAACAAGAAAATGTCTAGTGCCAACCTTGGGGGGCTGAGATCTTCCCCGTTAATTCGCCCCCCTGTACTTCTCCGCCTAAGGTTTCTGAGCGCATTCTCCAGACAGGCTGTGATACTTGCTGATATGTAATCTCCCCTTTCCGCGCACCCTTTGGTGTAGGAAACTTGCCAATTCTTTGGTGAAGGCGTATATTTCCCGTGTATCCGTCGCGTATGGCGTATGGCTTGTCGACTGCGCGATCACGTAACGACTTAATCGGAATTTGAATAGGCCCCTATGTGGATATTATGTGGACTCACCATTCTCTTTCGAGTGCCATTTTAATCGTTATTTATGTTATCGGGAAACATTTCTGCTCTGGACTCTTTGGGATTCAACCTAGTGTATAGTTTAACCAACTCCTGGAATACAACCGCTAGTAGAAGTGATATAGCACGCACCGGCCAGCATTACGCGTCGCGCTGCCATGGCTTTACCGGTTGGCGAAAGCAATACTGCAGAGAGCGCAGGCGGAAACGAGAGTCAAAAGCAAAATACAAGAAAAATTTTGATGCATGAGCGCCTTTTCATTAGTTTGTAATTTACTTTTTCAGTTAATTTGCGCCCTGCCCGTACAATTTGGATATCATTGTGTGGGAGAAATATATATTTCCAGGGTTTTTTCTAACAGCCCTTATGGAAGAACTTCTTCATTTTAAAAATATCGTCGGGTCGTAATTTATTTTGTCAGGCAGACGAAGTACGGCGGTTTTCAATCGGTATTACAACAGTTTAAGCAGTTTTTCATACATGTTTAACTCTGTGCTATGCTAGAGCAAACGACAGTGAGATTGAACATGAATGTAGGCGGCGAGCTTGATGAGCAAAGCTAGTTTATCTTCATTAGGCCAGGAGATTTATGGAACAACGAAACAAGTATTTTTAACGGTTGCTGCCTTTATGTAATCATAAGGAATAACATTTGTCCGGTTTCCCTTTTATAGTTGTAGGTCACGCACGTGTTTGTTTAAGTTTGATTTACGTAAAAATTTATGGTGCCTATATTTTGTCGTTCGAGGCCTGAATTGCTGCTTTGTCTCATCTTTTATGGCGCCTTCAAAGCGAATTTTTAAAGCGACCCTGCAGCACTTCCGACAAACGCTTTCACTATTTCCTTCGCATCGGGAAGAACTGCGAAAGCTATAGTTACCGCCTGCAAGGAGCGGCACTGCGCGATTCGCTCGTCCCAGCAAATGCACCTTCAGTTTCGGCTTTGATTTTGTGACTTTTAACATTGAAAGCATATATCAAATCCCTATATTGCTGCCACTGAAGGAAAGCGGGCCAATAGCCGCTACACCGCTCTAGTGACGTAATTTAAGCGGTCTACGAATGGAAATACCCAGAAAGAGGGAAAAATCGCTTGAGCAAATTTCTAAGTTATGTGATGGGCGTACAGCAGTAATTTTTGGCTGTAGTACTTTGCGACCCCTAGTTGGATGTGTTGTTGGACAACGTTCTGCAAGCATTTAAGGTTTCTAGAACAGCGAAAAGATGTTTTTAGGGTCCTTTTAATGCCTAAAAATATGGCCTATACATATGGCAGCCACGGTGTCCGTACAAGTAACTAAACCAAGGATATATTCACATTAACAATTGCCATTTTCCTTCCCTCTTTTCCCATGTAGGATTTTGTTAGAGTACATTGCGTCTCCAGCTCGGAAATAGGATGTTGATATAAACTTTGAGTAGAGAATTTCTACACTTCAAAATAAATCAAATACGCGCAATTAGACTCACGAATATTTTTTTTATTCCTAACTATCTTAGAACAATAAAAGCAACAGTTGACCCGGCTCTTTGCATGCTTTTTGCAACGGCAGAACTATATGCCCGTGCATTGAAGTAGGATTTGAAATGGAATTCGAAAGTCCATAAACAAACGAAATGTGCACACGATTCCGCTACCCAAACGCGAAAATTGCAGCATTTTCCGTCAAAACACAAAAATGGCTATTAATATATTTTTAAAGCAGTGCGCCTGGAGTACATATACTATTGATAAATGCACTGAAGAAATTAGGCTTTAAAGAAATGACATGAGTGTAAAAGCGTGCCATTTTCGGCGCAAGGGGCCTTGATAGACCAGAGATCGATCTTTGGCACATAATAGGGCTGTAATGAGGAAACTGCTTATTTGACAGGAAAACTTAAGGCGTTGTTTTTAAAAAGCCAAGTCAAACCTAAATAACTCACCGCTTCAAATGCCAAGTGCGATTACAGGCACTCACAAAGAGATCAGTCGGTGAATTACAAAGGACCATCACGAGACGTAGACTTTAACTAACATCGGTTGAGCAATCACCGGATGTTCTGCTCATGCGTGGCGCGCATCCGGCTGATTGAGTGTTACAGGATATGCTTCATCCGGCTGAATGATGCATATCCTGTATTTCACAACAAGGGTTGCGGTCAAACCAGAGAAATATGTGTTCCACAGGAAACGCGTTTGCTTTTTCGGCAATATGCGTTTTACTTCATGTTTCCTGGATCCATATATTTTGTCTAAACACTTTTCACGGAAAAGTTGCAGAGACCGCTGTTGAACTTGTCTATCCCGGAGGCTGCTTTGCCAAAGTAATGATGATGATAAATAAACTTTATTGGAGACCAGGTGCTGATGTTAGGGCACCCGCCCGGTGGGAGGCTTCCTTAGTCCGGGATGCCTTGGGCTATGCTGGCCATCCGTGCCCTCTCCACCAATCGTCGCTGGTGTGGAAGGTCGGAGCTGGTCAGCAGCTCCACCCACTGCTCATAAGTAGGGTTGGGGTTAGGGGTGAGGGAACGGGATTGCTGGCACTCCCATACAATGTGGTACAGGGTGCCTGGGTGGGGGCAGGAGTTGCATGTGGCAGGGTATTGGGTGGGATACATGGCATGTAGCAGGGTGTTATGTGGGTAGGAGTTTGTCTGTAGGCGCCGGAAGGTAGTAGCTTCATTGCGAGAGAGGTTCGGGTGGGGGAATGGGTATTTGCGACGCCCGTTCCTGTAGTGGGCGAGTATTTCGGCGTATGTTTGCAGCGGGGTGGGCTTAACTGTTGCTTCCGATGGGGGTTCGTGGCCCTCGTTAGAAACTGCCCGGTGTCAGTGAGCGCGGGCAGCGGCGTGTGCCGCTTCGTTACCTCCGAGGGATTCGTGACCTGGAGTCCAAATTATTTGCAGTTCTGGGAGTAGTTTTGCTTGTTGCAGAATTTTCAAGGAGGGTTGTGATATGCGTCCTTTTAGGTAGTTCCTGCAAGCGGCTTGGCAGTCAGTAACAATAGTTAAAAAGTCTTGGCCTGTTGTGGCGGCAAGGGCAATGGCAACCTCTTCAGCTGTTTCGGTGGAGTTGGTGAAAACAGACACTGCAGCGAGCTCAGTTCCTCTGGCATTAACCACGCTGGCGGCTTGTGCAGATTTGTGGGGGTATGGCGATGCATCTGTATATCGGGTGCAGGGGAGGTGGTGGTATTGATTATAGATGGTTCGGGATCTTGCTGTTCGGCGTGCTTTGTTGTAGGTGGGGTGCATATTTCTTGGGATTGGAGCAACCCGAATGTTTTGTCGTATAGCCAGAGGGATGCGAATTTTCTGGTCGTGCTTGGGCGGTATAGAGTATTGAAGTTTCAAGAGCGTTGCCCTACCCGTTGGAGTTAGTTTAAGCCGCTGTATTTGAGAAGTGTGGTGTGCCTCTTCGATTTCTTCCCATGTGTTGTGGACGCCAAGCTGCAGGAGTTTAGTAGTTGCTGTCTTGGGAGGGAGACCCAGGGCTGTCTTGTATGCTTGGCGGATCGCTGAGTTAAGTTTAAGGATCTCGGCTGGTTTAAGGGTTAGATATGGAGCACCATATGCTATCCGGCTGATGAGGATGGCTTGTATTAGGCGAAGCGTGTCGGTTTCTTTGAGGCCGAAGCGACGATGGGAGACGTGATGTATGAGGTGCATGAGCTGTGCGAGGGTCCGCTGTAGGGGGAGGATCGTTTGGGAACCTGAGCCATCCTTTGGAATGGTTAGACCCAATATACGGAGGTAGGGGACGTTGGGGACTGGCTGGTTGTTGATCTTGAGTTCCGGGTCGGGTATATCTCGCGCGTTTCTCCTGGTTGTTCTTTTGCTGAGTGTTAAAAGGGCCGACTTTTCTGGAGCACATTCAAGACCGCGGGCTTGGAGGTATTGCTGTGTCACAGGTGTTGCAGTTTGGAGGGCCTCTTCTTGGGCACCGATGGATCCTGTAGGGGATCCATCGTAAAAGTAAAAGAAAAAGTAAAAGTAAAAGTAAGAAAAGTAAAAGATGCCAAAGTAAAAGAAAAAAAAATCCCTGATTGAAACGGAAATAGAGCAAGTTATATTTTGTCGTGATTTACAGGGCCACAATCACTCTGGCTACAACCGCACCTTCCTCCCTCCGCCCCTCGAGGGAAAGTCACCCCCGTCTGTAATAAAAATATAGTCTGAAGTTTTGATGAGGCTCGTTAATTAAACCCAAAAATATACTAAAAACCTGTCGTTCTAGCCATCACCATCACAACCATCCGCCAGGTTGTGTCCACTGCGGGACGAAGGCATCTCCCAAAGATCGGTAGCCACGTTCATCAAGGGTTAGCTGAGTCAACCCTTTCAACCCAAATTTTTGCAGCTCCTCTCTCCATCGAGTACTCGTCGGGTCCGTATTGCCTTCAGGGTCAGTAAAGATGGTTGTGGTTCCTTTCACCAAAGTTCGGTGTCGATCAGGAACCCAATCGCCCGTGCTCCGGTCGATTTGGCAGAAGGCTGGCAGGGCGATGGTGCTAAAGTTCTTGGAGATGAAGGTCGAATTGACGAACTCGAGGCGTTGAGGTTGATTAAATGAAACGAAGAGTTTATATACGGCTATTTACAGTAGGAAAACAAGGTACGTGAGTAGAAAAAGGAAAAACTTCAAACTTCAGCTAGACGCTAGCTCCAAGTGCGCATAAATCACTTGAGCTTCTCAAACTTCGTCTAACTCTCCTATTCTCGGAGCGTACATAAACCGCTCGAGAAACGACGGCCGAGACTCTGTCTCGCCGCAAGATCCGTCTAGTTGCCCGGTACGGCGCTGTACCCTAAACCTCCGACGCCATCTTAACCTCTACACTAGGGGGCTCACAAATCCCAACCAAGCTTTAACGGTCGAGACTATTTGTCCCGCCGGAAACTGCCCAGCTCGGCGCAAAGACAAGAACGATTTCTAATGGTCAAGTTCGGCCTTATAACACCTAGAGATCACACTCTCTCGGGAACGCCCCTGTAGCGTTCGTACACGCGTAAGGGAGTGCCCAAATTCACGTAGACAGCTGTCACTCAGCACGCTACAGAATATTCAATGAGGCGCCGCCATCTTTGGGTCAACGGCACGCCAGCAGACGAGCTGGTGCGGGCGACTTCGCGGGGCGAGAGCGAAAGGCGGCGGCGGTGCACTGTGCCGGCCGGTGCGCGTTAACAATGGTGTCTCGCGCGGCGCGCGCTTCGACGCCAGTAATTCCACCACCTCCGCGCGTCACGCCGACGGTTTCCGGAAACGCCGTCTGCTTTCTCAATGGGGGATTATCCCCGTGGCATTCGGTGGGCCAGACAATCCGTCTCCCGTACGCGCCGTGACGAATTGGTGACGGCTGCAGCGTAGAGTCCACGGTGCTGAGCCACCATTGTGGCGGGTTCTCACGCGCTGCCCGGGCGCTTGCCCACTGATCTCATAAGTGGACCTTACAACTCCCCCCTTTAAGAGGGTTGCTGGACCTCTTCCTTCAGTCAATCCGAAAAGAATTTAAAAGCGCCACTCGTTTCATCTCTCCTTCAGCCATAACAGCTGAACAAACAAACAAACAAAACACATTGAAGCAGCTAGGTATAAGAACAAATGAGCCCCCTTCCATTTCTGCAGTTCAGCTGTTCCGAACTCTCTCTCACCTAAGCTACAAACACAACCTATTCACTAGCCGTTCAAACGGGACGGAATACTCTAGCAAGCCGAAAACACAAAAAATGCTGAAAACACTAAGTGCAAGTAAAAAGAAATTGGGTCGTGTCTTCGGAGCGCTTAAACGCCACAAACAACGAGACAACTCAACCTATAACACTGATGCGCGCTATAACTGCAAACACGCACAAACATTCCGGCACTCGACAACAAGAACAAAAGGACTAAGGACTGGAAAACCACACGGGCAAATTTGTAGTCAACAAAAATGAAACGTTAAGAAAGTCTGCATTGCCACTATGCGCCCGTGCGCAAATGTCCTCCTTGACGGCGTAGCCTGATAACGTTCCTTCAAGAATGTTCGGCTGTGCTTTCGCTCACTTGCAGTGCACAGAAAGTTCGCTTCGGTGCTCGGATCGAACAAATCGGTGAATGGATCGAGCACCCAAGGCCTCTCGTCACGCACAACCACGGCACACACACACATACACACACACACACACACACCACCGACGAAAAAGGACGCATGAACGGGATCGTTCACGTCCGTCGTGGCGGTGTTGAGGCTGGTAGGCGATTCAATGGTGGCCCCCCAAGCAGCATTGTGAAGGCGCGACAGTGCGTTCGCATTTGCGTTCTTTGATTCCTTCCTGTGAGAAACCACAACGTTGTAGCGTTGCAAGGCTAATGCCCACCTTGACAATTTAGCCCCATGAGGCCTACACAACTTCGGGGAAGAAGGAGTGGTATCGCAAAATGCGACTTCGTTTCCTGTCCCATAGTCCAAGTGGCCATGCCTCTCCAATGCCCACACGTGAGGCAATGCTGCGCTCTGGCAGCGTGAGCGCAGGGTTGATTCTGGAGCGGAATGGCGGACCGCGAACGCGACCACCTTCTCGGGACCATTCTTTCCTTTACGCACCGACTGCCCCACAACAACCACGTCACAAGCACCTGCCATTACCAAAAACCGCTCGTGCACGGTAGGTGCATTCTGAGCAGCGACATGACAAAGACAGTTTTTCGGCTGTCCCAGCACGCACTCATCCTAGCACAACTCAGAACTAGGGTCTGTGACACACTGCCAGGTCGGAGAACTTAGTGCGACAAGCAAACCAGCGCGGTTCCCGACTAAATCTCGGTAGTGGCCACAACCAACACTAAACCTACGAAGCTCTATCTCAGACACCTGTTTCGCGAGATCGCCGATTGCGTCTCGTTCCTCTGTTTTAACTGTAGCTGCCGCCTCACATGGTTTTTCCCTCTCCTTCGCAACGTCCTCGGGAGCTCCCATTCTTGGTTTCGCAGTCCCCACGCATGCGTTTTCGTGTTCTCCATCGGCCTCCTCGGTGACACTCTCACCGTCAAGACTACCAAACCCACGCTACATCTCCGTATCATTCCTACCATCTTCAAACGTTCTGAACTCCTCATCCTCCGTCTTCTCGTGTTCTCTATCTCTTCCTCTTTCATTTTCTACATGTTCAACCAAGTCTACATTCTCAGCTCCCTTATCCGCCTTTAACTCCTGCTTTTCCTCAGCCTGATCGTCAACTCCGTGTCTGTTTCACTCCATCTCGTCCCATGCTTTCTCGTCTTCTATCTCCTTTCTCTTCTCGCCGAGCTCCTGAACGCCCGACACGGAGGTCGCTTTCTCGTGCAACTGTCGAGCGTAATTGGGATCGCAGCGGGCCCCAAGACTTTCCTGCGCGACTCCAGTCTCCTCCGGTGCACCGATTAGAGTTTGGCTACTGCCTGTTCCAGCAAATTCAGCATGCATTAGCTCAGCGTCTGGGGTAAAGGTAACTTGCGGCCATACACTCGCAACAAAAGGGCTACCCTTTGACTCCGCGCTCGCCGGAACACCCCTCACGCTCGCTTGCCTTTCCATGCAGCTGTTCCCGGCTGAGCCGCTCGCCACCTGTGTGCAGCCACTGCCGCTTATCTCGTTCTCGCGGGGCTTCAAATTGAAAACAGGCTGCCCCCATTCAACTTTGCTGTCAGTGCATAACTGGGCCTGTTCGAAGGGTTCTGCTTTATGCGCTGCAGCTCCATCCCCGAACTTTGCCTGCAAGGCTGCTCGTCATGTTCAAGCATCGCCTCATTACACCGCTCTACGGCATCACCGGACGCGCTTACATCGTCACTCCTCATCCCAATGTCCATCTCCACGCGTTCGACACCGGTGGAAATGCTAGCCTCGTGTAGGGAGTCACCGCTGCTTACTCTGTTGATCGGAATGTTCAACTTCCAAACACTGGCCGGAACCATACAACTTCCCTGTCGCTCTACGACAAGCTGGGTCTGTGCCCCATTGTTTCGGCACGCGGGTGTCCGAGCACAAGGGCGTCCGCCTTTTCCGTTCCAGCTCCAACTCATACCTTCGCAACCGCTCTTCAGATTCGAGCCGAAGTTTTAAATACGCTACTTTGATTCTCGCGCCTATCTTCTCTCTCTCTCCTCCGCTTGGCGCGCTTTTTTTCCCTCTCGCTCCGGCGCTTTGCGCGCTCTTTCCACCTTTCGCACTTTTAACTCCCACTCCATTCGTCTAAGAATTATTGCCTCAGACTCCGCTTGGACCACCCCTCCTGCTGCCGTTCCTCCTTGAGGTGGCGCCTCATGTGTCTGACCAATTCTGTCTCCTTCCGCCATGTTCCCCAGCATGCTCCGCATGACTGCCATGCAACCGCAGACTCAGCCTACACCGCCACAATGAAGCGCAAGAAATCACACTGACCTGCACTTTCGGTGGTCGGCTCAGCTTCGTTGGCCCGTGCGCTGGCTTGCCTCTGCCCCTTCCCTCTGCGCGGAGCCCGGCTGGTGCCGATGAAGGCGGGCTTGTGTCCGCTTGCGGCCCCTTGTTGTGGCCTGGTGATTTCTCCTGCCAAATGCTGCCGACTGCGCCAGTAACGATGGTTGTGGTTCGTTTCCCCAAAGTCCGGTGTCGACCAGGAACCCAATCCCCCGGGCTCCAGTTGATTTGGCAGGAGGCTATCAGGGCGATGGTGTTGAAGTTCTTGGAGATGACGGTCGAATTGATGAACTCGAGGCATTGAGGTTGATTAAATCAAAAAAAGAGTTTATATACGGCTATTTAGAGTAGGGAAACTGGGTACATGAGTAGAAAAAGGAAAAACTTCAAACTTCAGCTAGACGCTACCTGCAAGTGCGCACAAATCACTCGAGCTTCTCAAACTTCGTCTAACTCTCCTATTCTCGGAGCGTACACAAACCGCTCGACAAATGACGGCCGAGACTCTGTCTCGCCGCAAGATCCGTCTAGTTGCCCGGTACGACGCTGTTCCCTAAACCTCCGATGCGATCTTTACCTCTAACCTAGGTGGCTCACAAATCCCAATCTAGCTTTAACGGTCGAGACTCCTTGTCCCGCCGGGAACTGCCCAGCTCGGCGAACAGACAAGAACGATTTCTAACGGCCATGTTCGGCCTTATAACACCTATAAAGATCACACTCTCTCGAGAACGCCCCTGTAGCGGTCGTACACGCGTAAGGAAGGGCCAAAATTCACGTAGACAGCTGTCACTCAGCACGCTACGGAATATTCAATAAGGCGGAATACGGAAATTCAGCAGGTGCGCGCGACCCCGCGGGGTGACAGCGAAAGGCGGCGACGGTGCACTGTGCCGGCCGGGGAGCGTTAACAATGGTGTCTCGCGCGGCGCGCGCATCGACGGCGGTAATGCCACCACCTCCGTGCGTCACGCTGACGGTACCCGGTATGCGGAGGCGCCGTCTGCTTTCTCAATGGGGGATTATCCCCATGGCATTCGCTGGCCCAGACCATCCGTCTTCCGTGCGCGCCGTGACGAATTGGCGACGGCTGCAGCGGAGAGTCCACCGTGCTGAGCCACCAGACAGAGTGGCGGGTTCTCACGGGCCGCGCGGGCGCATGGCTGCTGATCTCATAAGTGGACCTTACAACTACCCACTTTAAGAGGGTTACTGGACCTCTTGGTTCAGTCAATCTGAAAAGAATTTAAAAGGGCCACTCGTTTCCTCTCTCCTTCAGCAATAACAGCGGAACAAACAAACAAAAAAAAGACGTGGAAGGAGCTAGGTATAACCTAACATGAGCCCCCTTCCATTTCTGCAGCTGATCCGAACCCTCTCTCACCTAAACAACAAACACAACCTATTCACTAGCCGTCAACAAAGACGGAATACTCTAGCAAACCGGAAACACACAAAAGAATTCTAACAACACTAAGTGTGAGTAAAAAAATTAAAGCCGTTCTACTCAACGTGAAAGCTGTCGTAAATGCAGAGCAGTGATTCGCCATAACGGCCTGTGGCACAGTTATCCGCTTACTGCTACTACCCTCTTCGCCTCCTACGCTCTTCGCCTCCCTGTCTCACTTCCCTCTTGATGAATTGAACGGAGGTTTGTCCAAAGCAGTTCAAATTTCCCGCCTTCGCAATGTTCGCGCTCCCCCTGCCTGGAACGAACAGCGCGAGCGGTTCTCGCACGTGCCGGTACCTTACTGCGCAGTCCACAACGCGTTGTTTTTGGCGGTCTCATCTCCCCGCGAGGGGCACTCGAGTAAATGCGTCGCATATGGGGTGGGTGTATTGCGTTAACGTTTAGTGTTTGGGGAGTTGCTGGTAGTGAATGCGTTGTATCAGCAGCTTCTTAACGTAGTTTGCATGAGTCAATGGTATAAGGTGCGTTCGTAGCCTCCCATTCTGTGTTGGCTTTGTGGCGCAGTGGGTAGAGCACCATGTACATTGCGTTCCGCCCGCAGGGTCGAGGGATCGAAACCAGGCGCCGGATAGTATTTTTTTTATGTAGTGTAGGGAGAGGGGTGCGGACAACGACGGTGCGGACTACGACGGACGTCAACGCGGGTGACATCGTGAGTTACTGAAATGCTCTGCATTTAAAAGAAATTGGGTCGTGTCTCCCGGGCGCATAAAAGCCACGAACAACGAGACAACTCAACCTAAACCAGTGATGCGCACTATAACTGCAAACACGCACAAACATTCCTGCACTCGACAACATGAACAAAGGGACTAAGGACTGGCAAACCACACGGGAAATTTGTAGTAAAAAAAAAAACAAACGTTAAGAAATTTTGCATTATCACTATGCGCACGCACGCAAATGTCCTCCGTGACGGCGTAGCCTGATAACGTTCCTTCAAGAATGTTTGGCTGTGCTTTCGATGACTTGCGGTGCACAGAAAGTTCAGTTCGGTGCGCGGATCGATTAATTCGGTGCACGGATCGAGCACCCGAGGCTTCTCGTCGCGCATAACCACAGCAGACACACACACACCCACCACCGACGAAAACGGACGGGTGAACGGGAACGTTCACGTCCATCGTGGCGGTGGCAAGGCTCGGAGGCTATTCAATACTAGCCTCCCCAAGCAACATTCTAAAGGCGGGGAGTGCATTCGCGTACTTCCAGCCCCCTCTGCGGATGATCCAGACACTGTAGCGTTGCAATGTCAACGCAAGTTTCGACAATTTAGCCCCATGAGGCGAACACAACTTCGGGGAGGACGGAGTGGTATCACAAAATGCGACACCGTTTCCTGCCCCAAAGGCCACGCGGCCATGCCTCTCCAATGCCCCAATGTACGGCAATGCCGCGTGCTGGCGGCGTGAACGAAGGGTTGATGCTGGAGCGGAACGTCGGCCCGCGAACGCGACGACCTTCTCGGGGTCATTCTTTCCCTTACGTATAGAGTGCCCCCCTGCAACCACCTTACCAACATCTGTTATTACCAAAAACCGCTCGGACACGCTATGTGCATATTGAGCAGCGGCCTGACCAAGACAGTTTCTTAGCTGTCCCGGCATGCACTCGTCCTGGCACAATTCCGAACTCGGGCCTGTGACGCACGGCCAGGTCGCAGAATTAGTGCTTCGACCCTTCCAGCGCGGCTCCGGGCTAAATCTCGGTAACGGGCGCAACCGACAGTAAAGCTACAAAGCTCTATCGCAGACACCGGTTTTGCGAGGCCGCTGATTGCGTCTCGTTCCCCTCTCCCATCGGCATCTGTCTCCTCACATGGATTTTCTCTTTCCTTCCTAACCTCCTCGGGAGCACTCATTCTTTGTTCCGCAGTCTCCACGCGTGCGTTTTGGTGTTTTTCATCAGCCTCCTCGGGCACACTCTCACCATCAAGACTACCTAACCCACACGACATCTCAGTATCGTTCCTACCCTCGTCAAATGCTCTCAGCTCCTTGTCGTCGGCCTTCTCGCGTTCTCTCTCACTTCCTCTTCTCTTTTCTGCACGTTCAACCCAGTCTACCTTCTCTGCTCCCTTATCCGCCCTCAACTCCTGCTTTTCCTCAGCCTGATCGTCAACTCCGTCTCTTTTTCGCTCCGTCTCGTCACATGCTTTCTCGTCTTCTATCTCCTTTCTCTTCTGGGGGAGCTCCTGAATGCCCGACACGGAGTTCGCTTTCTTGGGCAACTTTCGAGCGTAATTGGGAAAACTTTCATGCGCTACACCAGCCTCCTCCGGTCCACCGATTAGAATTATGGTACTGCCCATGCCAGCAAGTTCAGCATGCATTCGCGCAGTGTCGGGTGCAAAAGCAGCTGGCGGCCCTCACACGTGACAACGGGGCTACCCCTTGACTCTGCTCCTCTACCGGACGCGCTCGCTGGAATGCTCCGCGTGCTCCCTTTCCTTTCCATGCTGCTGTTCCCGGCTGAGCCGCTCGCTTAACGTGCGCAGCCAGGGCCGCTTATCTCGTTCTCGCGCGGCTTCAAATTGAAAAACGGGCTGCCCCCATTCAACATTGCTGTCAGTGCATAACTTGGCCTGCTCGACGGGTTCTGCCTTACGCGCTGCAGCTCCATCCCCAAACTTTGTCTGTGAGGGTGCCCGTCATGTTCGAGCATCACTTCATTACACCACTCTAAGGTATCATCGGACTCGCTTTCCTCGTCACTCGTCATCCCAATGTCCATCTCCCCGCGTTCGACATCGTTGGAAATGATAGCCTCGTGTAGGGAGTAACAGCTGCTTGCTTTGTCATCGCAATGTTCAACTTCCAAACACTGGCGGGAACTATTCAACTTCGCTGTCGCTATACGGACCATGCGACAGAACGTTAGCGCCTCTCGCGGAACCTTCCGATACTACACGGTGGGATCCCGAGCAGACCGCCCTGAGGTAGCTACCTCCCTGTTCTGTGGCTACGCAGGCGCGGCGACTTCGTGATGTCGCATAGGAATTGTTGCATCGTGAACTGAGCTAATTCTTACGCTAATTTCCCGCCGGGAACGACGTTTTTTCTGTTTTCGTCATGGCCATGCCTTCAGGACCAGTGAACGCATGGATACGCTGCGTGCGCCGTGTAAAATAAGTGGTTGTTGACATTTTCGTCCTAACATGTCCGTGTGCTGAATACACGGTAGATTCCTTTTTTTACGTAGTACCGATGGATCCAATTGGCAGCCGTCAAAGTGGGCAAGAATGTGCAGTGCCCACTTCGTTGGCGGTAAACCATCGACAGATACAAGATCGCCGGCATATGTTCCCACGATCTTCCAGCAGGCCTACCGCAAAAGGCCTACGATAGCTGGAGACAGTGGCTCCCGTTATAAAAGGTCAGTCTGTTTCCTGTATTACTTCTTATCGGCTGATACTCTTCGTGTCTGGGAATCTCGTGAGCTATTCCCAGTTGATAGAAAAGCGTGCATTTCGTTGACGACTGCAAGCGTCAATGTCGGCTGCTTTTGCGTCTCGGTAAATCAGTACCCGGGGAGGCTTCCCCCCCCCCCCCTCGAATCGTCGCGGTTTTTTTCACTCGCTGCAAACCACCATATTCACTGATCAGGTACGTGTACGGACCGTCGTTTACTAGCGACAGCGCGCTCCAAATCAAGTCACCGCTGTCAATGATTTACGCAAAAGAAAAATGAGCGTCCGAGTATTCGTCAGCTGTTGTGCGTTATGTGATCGCTGTTTGTTTCGTATTTGTGCAGTGCGCTGCACAAAGAACAAGCACAGCCCTACTGCATACACCTGAACAATGACAGGAACGGCAGAAAGAAATGTTGTGTTCCTTTTTTAATGTTTTTTTTTTCGCCGCGGTGAGCTGTTACATCTCAGTTATGAGGCTTTCATAGTGGAGGGCGTCGGGCTAAGTTTGACCACGGGCGTTTTAATGTGCGCCAAAATCTCGACACACAATCGTCCCCACTTTTCACCTTCATTTCAAAAGAGCTCAGCAGCACAACGCCTTAGCCAGTAAGCCGCCACGGCGGATCGTTTCTTAGTTCACTGCACACGCGACAGACATACCAATGAATGGAAATTTCGCTATCAGCAACCCATATTACCGCCTTCAACACCCGGGGTTGTGCACATGCTGTTTTTTTTGAAGCTCCCTCATTAATGCTACTTTTTAACACTCAAACCAAGCACAACAACGGAAGACTGTGGCTTTGGTCTAATATGTTTTTTTTTAATTTTGTGTTGTGCTAATGTTTCATTTCACACACCATGAGCCAACCATGATGAGAAACAAAACGCAACATACATGCCGTGGTGAGTGGGTGAGGAATTCTGAGTGATGTGAAGAAAAAGTAGATACAACCTGCCATTTTTAAGCAGTTTCATTTTCTCAGGCCCATAAAATTTATTGTTTTGACCTGGCACTGCGATGTACTGGCGAAAAAATGGTGTGGTAACAAAGTTTTTTTTCTTTTTTAACCAAGGTGGAGAAAACGCCTGCATGGTGCAGCTTTTTTCGAAGAGAGTAGGTGCAGTCAAGTTGACGAAGAGGAGTCACAACCCCAACCGGAATCGTCACCTCCTGAAGACGAGTCCCACTCACAGGCGGAATTATCTGAGGGTGACACGCATGCTGTAGAAGCTCAGGGGGTAAACATTTCCTCATTGGTAGGCATATACTTGTTTCAACTATCCCTACTTAAAGCACAATTATGTTATATTCAGACCAGTTTGACTCGGATATTGATCACAACGTATTGTAGCACGCATGAGGGCTGTGTTCACCAATTTTAAGTTTTGTGACACATTAAATCACCATGAAATGCAACTTCGAGAAACTATGCAGTTGTGGATTGTTTTAGTTTTTTTGTCGCACCAAAGTACTGAAATACTTTGTCAGGTGACACTTAAGCTTGCGTACGTGCAACCACAAAAAATATCCTGGTTGGCAGCATGTTGGGTTTTTTTACCCAGAGATTGCAACATGATTTTGTAAAATATCTGCGTCTTCATAGGGACGTGCCCCATCTGGCATACGTCGACGGACAATATAATTACCATAAAGAATAAAAAGGTAATCAACAGAACTGTGTATGGGAAACAATATATTACATCATGATAGTTTCCACAATACAAACATGGTGCAAAAACATTCTATAAGGACTGAGTATACCTTATTTTTAAACCCCACTTTAACTGTGGGTGATGGCTGTGGTATCTCCTACAGTTCACCCCTGAGTCTGTCCTTTTCCCTTGCCAGGTCGACGAGATGGAGCTGGCCTTCCATGCTTGAGATGACTAGGGCAGCCTGCCATAGACAAAATTTCCTCCGGTGTTGTGCCGCCATGAGAATTTCTGTTCCATTTATAAATAAGGTCTGCCGCGTCAAAACGCATCCATGAGGCAATACCCTAACAGCTTGTATAACACGTAAAGGTTAGTATAAATGGCTTGCAATCTCTTTTCACGTGCCCGATTCTCCAGCTTCTTAAGCTTAGGTTATAAAGTAATCTTGACAGAACAGCGGTGTACGCAAGTACCAAAAAATTACGGCCACCTCCCCTCGCGGGAACCCTGGTGTGATGCGACGCTGAGGGGGGGTTCAAGCGCAAGCGGAGAGCAACCGTCGACCGAAAGGCCGCCGGAGAGCGGCACACCGGTTATATGCGCAGCGCGCCCGAACAAGAGGAGACCGCGGAAGAGAGTACTGCAAATGCGCCGGCGCCAATGCGTCTGCCGCGGCTATGACGCAACACAATCCAACACAATCCACTTTAATCCAATGCAATCCAATCCAAATCTAATCCAATCTATTCCAAGCCAAGCCAAGCCAAGCCAATCCATTCGAATTCAATCCAATGCCCCTCGCGAGAGAGTGGCATCGGAGAGGAGAAGGGGTGAGTGGCGGAGAGTGCAGCTCGTGCAGCGAGGAGAATGGGGGAGGGGCGGACGACAACAACGCCGACGACGCTGCATGGACAAGGCGAGTGAATGAGATGCAGTCGCATCTAAAAGATTTTAGTGACATTGTTCGATATTCTGACAAATTTCCAGGCCATATGAAACGTCCAGGGGCCATCGCAAATGCTGTAGACCAAATCTGGCAGGCGGAAATTGAAGAACCGTCAGTTCACTGAAACATTTACTGAGTACAAGGACGTAGGCTATCAAGTTGTGGAGGTCATGGCAAAAAAAAAGCAACGTGCAAGTGATCGTCCGTTTCCCAAGCACTGGCGCCCATAGGGCGCTAACAGCTACTTGGCAACTTCAAAGTTTACCCTCGGTGCAACCCCGCCTGAGGGGACTGGCCTACCCACTCACACGCCCGCTCACCGGACATACCACATAAAAGAAGTACATGAATTCAAGTTCACCCGGCGTGAAAATTCGGAACAGAAAAACTGACACTTTCCATTCAAGCGGCCCTAACATCTTGTGTTCTCTGCGGTGACGTGTCTACGAAAAGTGTCGGCACCGTCGTCAAGCACGCTAATGATTAAGGCCGATGATACACAGTTGCGCACCTTTCACGCATGCTGCTAAATAATCCAACCAATACCGCCATGACTGACCTCCAACGATCCGCAAAAAAATTATGGTATTGCCACTTGGCATTGTTATACAATGAAATTCCTTCACGGTGGCTACCGGTCGAGGTGAGTAGCAGAGAATAAAACCATCGATAATTTTTCAATTTACAATTTATTTATTCCGAGGTGTCGTGATGTGCTCTAGGTGCGAAGTAAACATGAAGACCCAAAACAGCGTTAAAAACATCCAATCCATCATCGCACGGGGCACCTTGAGCAGTCTTGGTGACCGCATTGGCGACACCGCGGGCCGCGAGGCCCGATCATAAGCTGTGTTCAACCGTGACGATGTGTTTTAAGGTGAAGGGTACAAACCTCAAACGGTGGCCGTCGGAGCACAGGTCAAGCTCCGGCGGATGAGCTACCTGTCTGTTTACGAGACAGGGAGCTGCGGGACGTCTTCAACTATCAGTGTAAAGCTGACGAAGAAAGCACCCCTATCCCATGCTTTTATAATATGATATATGGCATTTTCTAACCCCCCCCCCCCAAACGTGATCGGACCCTGAAAAGGGGCCGCACCAAAATATCCTTCCCTCCATTGTCTTCGACCTCTATTCCAAAGCCCGATAATTTCTCGTGCTGCTTGGTAATGGAATCCCTGGATAAATCAAAACACATCACCTCCCAGTCTGTCTTTCTCATTTCCGAGTTTCTTGAAAGCCTTGTAGGCAAATCGTACAAGGCTTAAAAGCTCACAAAGGGAGAAGTCCTAATTGAAGTCCAAAACAAACAACAATCCTGTAACCTCTTGAAGCAAACGCGCATGGTCGATGTTGACATCAAGATCACACCCCATCGCAGCCTCAATAGCTGCCAGGGCGTGATCTCTGATCGAGATCTAATAAATGAGACTGGAGCAGATCTGCTCGAGGGCCTTCGCGATCATGGCGTCGGTACACGCAGGCTTCATGAGATCTGCGGTCCGAACCGACATGCCAAACCTACGCCGCTGGTTCAAGTGTCAGTGGTTTGGGCATGGCACAACCTCTTGTGAAAAACCGACGTGCGCAAAATGTGCAGGACACAATCCCCTAACCGACAACTGCGAATCCGAGAGCTTCCCCTGTGCGAACTGCCAGGGACCGCACTCTGCCTATTCTAGGAGCTGTGAGAAATTCAAACAATAAAAACAAATAATTCCCTTGCAAGCCACCTAGAACGTCACCTTTCCCGAGGCGCGAAAGAGGTTTGCCTCTTTTCCCCTTGCCAGATACGCCGACGCGGCTCGCTGAGGGGCGGAGCAGCGTCTGGCTGCGGCGGGGACCCAGTACCGCTAGTCGGACTTGGCCCCGCACCCGCCCCCCTGGGTTGCATCCGGTGACCCAACCCGTCACCACACCACCTGCTGAGTCAGAAGTGGCTGTGGTGACATCCACGTCCATTGGGGATGCTGCTGCATCCACGCTTTCCTCTGCACAGGCCCAAAGCACACGCGAGGGTACGGAGTAGATGCAGACGGAGGAAACCACAGCAGCTCCTGCCCCCACCGCACCGCCTGTGCCACCCGGGTTGCTCCGGACGCCCTCAGCGGTCGCAGATCGATCGAACGGCACCGGAAAGGGTTCCAAGTCCGGGGGCACGGTCCGCCGGGTACCCTTTCCAAACCTGATTACGACATGGATGTGGGACCTTTCCTGTCTGCCTTGCAGCGGAAGGAGTGGGTCCCTTCATCCAAACCTCCAGAGTAGGTAAAAGAAACCCTTCAAGAGTCCAAGCCCCGAAATACGTTACGTAAATAGTCACACTCCAGTAGCTCTGAACACTTCATAATGGGAAGAGAAAACATAACAGAATGGAACTGCAGAGGCTTTCTAAAAATCTTGACGCTGTATACTAAATACTGCACGCTAATCAGCCAAGTGTAAAGCGCGTTCAGGAAACACATTTTATTTCCAAACACAGAGAGAGAGAGATACAGAGAGAGAGAGACAGAGAGAGAGAAGGCTCTTTATTGGAAGAGCAGAGACGTTTTCCGGCATTTACAGACGCCTACATGCTTCTCTGCTGTGGGTTGTGGATGGGGGAAGAAAAGGCCCAAGGAAGAGCTGGGCAGAAAAGAAAAAGAAAAAAAACTGTCGTGGACTTGGCAAGTTAGCGGACTTGCATGCATATTTTTGTTCTGAGCTTGGGCCACATAATTTACTATTTTTAAATCAGGCCAATTTCATCCAAATAAGAGACCAAACCCCATAGAGCTTGGCGCTGCTTTGACGGATGATTACACGGTCCTAAAATATTTCTGAGAGTAATTGGTTCCTGTTCTAGACGTTCCATGCTTTCAAGGAAGTGGGATCTCGGTTCCATGTAAGCCGCACATTCTAATAAAATGTGTTCAATTCTTTTGACACAAGCAGAATTGTCGCAGTGCGGATTTGGCGTCGCTCCAAGGCGAAACAGGTAGCTATTTGTGTAGGCATAGTTCAGGCGTAGACGATGGTACAACGTTTCCAAGTCACGAGGCAGCTGTGTCGAGAGTCGCGACTTTAATTCTGGGTCAATAGTGTGCGAAAAGCATCGAGTATTTTGTAAGTTGCTCAATGGACGGTTTCTTTCAGTCACCCCAAAGTCGTGAGCCATGGCAGAAGCTTCTCTTTTCGTGAAATACACCTTGCGGTATTTTCGGTAAAGAAGGCCCTAACGGGCCGCTTCGTCGGCTTTTTGGTTACCTTTGATAGTGCGGTGTCCAGGTATCAACTGCATTTTAATGTTGTGTCCAGCCGACCAGGCAAGATGGTGAAGGTATGATATATCACAGGCTGCGATTTGGTGGGGGAAAATGTACTTCTCGCAAATGTCTTCTATAGTGAAAGGATAGCGATGGCTGCACACACTCCTCTAGGGGTGTGGCCGTATTCGCCCGAAAATCCTTATCATGCCACCCTGTCACTTTGAACAGGGTCCTTGAGGCTGTAGCAATTCGCACAATAATATTCAATAAATTGATAACGGTGTGCCGCATACACATTGCTCGTGATCTTGCACTTTCAAGCTGACTTCGAGGAGCTGGTTGACCAGCTGCCGAACCATACATCCTCACAGGCTACCTCAATGCCCAACACTCGCTTTGGGGCTCTTCTCGTACGGATTCCCAGGGTCGCCTTAAAGAGAGGTTTCTAACATCCTCTGGAGGACGCATTTTCAACAATAAACAGCCTACATACTATAACATAGGACACAACACATACCCATATCTTGACTTGGCTATTGGCTCCGCAGTTCTCTTTCCTAACCAACGAGACTTCAAAGTTTCGTACCGAGACCAAGAGACTGAGTGCGCGTGTCTAGGCAGTCGAGCGGCAGAGCGAGCCGCTGCTTCTTATGCTTTCCCAGCGATCGTGATGCGGATGCCCCAAATTTCTGCATCATTTTTTGTGGGACAATTGGGCTTGGGGCTTGTGGTGGGACACATACGAATTCGTGGCGAATGGCCGTATCTGTCTATGTTTCTTGATCGGTAAACGGGATGGCGCTGGCGAAGGTCTTCTTTACAATACGTATGCAGTTAAACCTGGATGTAATGAGCCTCTTGTAACGAATTCCGAAGGTTTTCAATTTCAGTTTTCAATAACGAAGGTTTTGAATTCCCCATTCCCAGCCCCATTAGCGCCCATGTGTTTTCGACCTCTCTGTAAAGAAAAATCGCAGCGGTTAACCTTGATGATGCGAAGTCGGCGAGCAGATCAGTCACTGCTTTTGGCATGTTTCCTTGAAATCGGCCGGAGAAATGAGGTAACTTAGCTAATACTAGCAGTGTCCTAAGGAGCCAGAAGCAATGAAAACGACTGGAATCGCTTTAACACTAAATCCGCAATGATGATGATGAACGAGGGGCTAGCACCTCCTCGTGGCTAGCGTAGTAGTCACTTCTCGTTCTGCTTGTGTAGCTTTACACCACACCAGCTAGAAAGAGTAAGTGCCCGCCACGTTTTTTTTTTACCGCACCGCAGACTACCGTGCGCTTCTACGTGTGAGTGCGGTTTCGGTTGCAGACTTAAGTTCTAAGGTGCTTGCCCACCTTGTCAGCGTGTAGTTCCGTGCCTCCACTTCTGCCTGTTGTATCGGCTTGTCGGTGATGAATGCTGCTGGTAGAAGTTATGTAGTTTCAAGAAAAGCGCACAATTTTGAATGCCGCCTCCGCTGGCGAGAACAAAGAACGTTGCCGCCTGATATAGTATCCCTGCTCGCACCCCTTCAACAACCTTGCGTGCGGTAAACAGCATCAAGTACGCAAAAGGCACCCTTCAGCAGAAGTTTGGTTCTTGTAACGCATTAAGCCGCCGAAATGTATCAAAAAATTGCACCATTTTCCCGTGCGGCACCATGAGGAGTATGCGAAGCCTCATGGGAGTTCCGTGTAGCTTCCATTGAGTGGCCGTTATGTTGTTTCATTTATCGGTGCACGAATCGGAACGTAGTGCGATTCCCGGTATGAACGAGTGTCTTCTTGTCTCTTTATTTAGCATAGCGGATTCTGGGTCTGCTCTGGCTTCTGGAGTTCGCGTGCCTGGGCGCGAATTGTGCTGGCGATGATAATGCTGTGTTAGCGCGGTGACACGGGAATATGATGATTCTGATGATAAAGACGACGACGACGACGATGGTGGTGATGATGATGATGATGATGATGACGTTGATGACGACGACGACTACGACGATGATGATTATGATGATGATGATGGTGATGAACAACCTTGTTTGGTTCCCAACTGAGAAAGGGACGCACGGCGATGGAGCTCCCACAAAGGCCTTCCCTAGTCAGACGGCAGCCTGTAGCCCTTGAGCCTCGGTGGCGTCCAAGGACATGCCCCATTCCCGTTCATGGTGACGCGATTTATAAACGAAAACATATAGCCATTTTGAGAATTTTCTTCTAACACGTTAGCATTCTTAACCATATTTTCATTTTTGTGCATGTATAGCGCGTTACAAGTACGGCTGGTGCTTTAGAGTTCTTGCCAATATGCATATTAAAAATGAGTGAAGGAAATAAGGCGCGTTCGTAGCACATGCTCCTGTCTCTGTTTGTAGCGCAGCGGGAAGAGCGCCACGTACCTCCCGTTGCGGCCAGAGAGGTGTGGGATCCAAATTGGGCTCCCCCTAACTGTTTATTTCTATAGTTGACTTCACTGACGTCAGCCGAAACGCTGACGGGGCTGAAGAGTCGTGCATGCGCAGTAGAGTGCGGACGGCGGACAACAATGACAAGAGAGGTAGGGGAACAGCCCCGAGCATGAGATGCTTCACATCTAAAAGCAAAAGTGCTTCTTGAGTTACGTTTGTTAACACGGGTTTAAGTGACCTTGATAAGGTGCCTCAAATTACTGAGGTAGCGCCAACTGCTCCCTCCTTCTCCGCCGCTCTCCTCTTCTTTTCTTTCCGCTCCCCCGCGTGGCCGCGCGCCTTTTAAATCCGCGGCAGTGCCACCATTTTTGTTGGCCGCTTCAGAGAAGACGCCCGGGCAACGCCACGGGCAGCTTGCTGCAGTTTTTCTTGCACTTTGCTCTTGTTTTTGCACCCCAATCGCTGTTTGGTAGAATTTATAGGCTTTCTAGATCCCCGTTCTACCGAGAAGTACGATGTGACGCTGTGTTGTTTAATATTTTTTGTATACAAGGGGAAATTTGAGCATGGCCGATGCCGCTGTCGCGTATACGCATAGCGTGGTGTGTGTTTACGTGTGATGCAGGATCGAACGTGAGCCTTACAAATTACTCTGTTGCGGTAACTCGATTCTTCGATTCGCGTGATTGAGTTGTGGTCGTGCAAACACTGCACAGAGGGCTTGCAGATGATTGGCGGCGGTATACAAAAGGCGTCATTCGTAAATGTAGTTCAAGCGCTGCGCTGGCTGTCTTGCGTTGGTTGTGAATCATTAGGCGGCGCTCAGTTTGCTCCCGAATTTGCTAATTACATACATCCTACCTTATACCTGGGCGTTTTCGTGTGCCTGGACATTTTTGTAGCACATGTTTATTTCACCTTCACGTGCACTCTTAGGCAAAAATGACTAAAAGTTCGTCCTTTCGGGGACTAACGGCCTCTGCCACAATCATGAGTCCCTTTGGGGACTAACTGCGAGGGGACGAACGGTTAGTCCCCCACCCGGATGGTCCGTTCCGATACTCCCCAAGGACGAACTGCGTAAAGTGCAGAAAAAAGAAAAAACTCCGGCACTGGCAGGGATCGAACCCCTGACGCCCGGAATTATACTCAAGGAACCCGACTCGCCATCCGCTAGACCACGCCGCCGCGTGGTAGCCGAGCTAGATAATATTCAAGTGTACAACGTGTAGTTCTGTGCATAACGCAACAGATCCATTGCAACTGTGCCCGAATTTCTATCTGTGCAAGCGAACGTGACCGCGTTTCGCGCCTTGCACTTAGCGCTTTGCTAGGTTTAATGACTATTGCTCAGTTCGATTCGAAGTAGAGCCTCACAACCATAGTTTTTCTCGTAAATAACAACCAACTCGTCGTCGCCTAGTTGAGATAGGTAGCTGGACGATCGGACAACTCATTTGTTTCCGCACAATTTAGCGCAAGCTTAGTGCTTTCTTAGTGTTCGATAATATATTAAGTGCTCTATGTAACGTATGTGAAAGGTGTTGTCTGTGTGAGTGTCAGAATAAGAAAACATGCCATATTTTCCTGCATCGGCGAAAGCGAATTCGATATTGCTTAGCCTGAATTCTTCAAATTCGCGTCGCTAGACGATTGCGACAGGGAAATGCAAGCGGGTATTACAGCAGTTGCGGTATTGTAATAGCTTTGGTGCCCAAGGCAATTATGTACCGAGTGTAAAAGATAACTTCGAGACGCTTACCTGTAGCGAGCATTTTTGTTTTGCAGTTGTCATCAGCAACATGCGTTTTTTCTCGTCTGTTAAACATATATACATATTCATTACGCTCAGGAATCCACTTTTGCTATTGTCACTGATTTTTGCGTTACTGTTAAGCCGCTTGAAAGCTTTCATTGGCCGTTATTACCTTGCACGAATCGTATGCAACACAGCGTATCAACATAACCTCGCCGAGAAGCGTATGGCAATCGCCCTTCGCCGCTCTACTAACCCTAGGCGATTTTCTTATAACTAACATCAATAGTTTCTCCCGTGGCACCATCTAAAGCACCCAGTGACTGCAATGGCTTGTGTTTTGGAAATATAAAACTGCTCGCAGACATATGCGCGAAAGGGCAACGACGACGCCATTAGGGGATTAACGACGCAGCAAAGAGACTAACTGCATTCGTTTCGTCTTCCCGTTACTCCTTATAGATCGGCGGGGACGAACAGTTAGTCCGCATTTATCCACACGGCACGTACTCTGCCGCAGATACTCCCCTTGAAGATGAACGGTCGCCCGCGAAGACTAGCGGCTGTATTTTAGTCCCTATTTTAGTCCTTTTTGCCTAAGAGTGTAGACTGCTGTGAATATATTAAATGCACGCACACCACTGTTGCGCGCGTGCACGTAGAGCGACGGGAAAAATAAAAATTCTTCCGCTGAATACATTAAATTTTACGCATGGTAGTACGTTCAGGTGCACACCGAGTGAAAAACGTAAGCTTGTAAATCTCGGAACAGGCATCAGAGAAGACTTCGTTCAATCGATCGGGTAAAGTGTGAAATTAGATTGTGGCCTTCTTTCCCATACGAACGACAGATCCAGTCCCTCCAGAAATTATATATATATATATATATATATATATATATATATATATATATATATATATATATGTATATATATATCAATTGCTCATGCAACTAATTACGGCAGTTATTGCTCATACAATACATTTTTACCGGGCGTATTCTGGTGCATTTGTATATTGCACTCACACAGCAATACACGCGATACAAAGCCAAAAGACCAACCATATCACAACGATTAGCAAGGGAAAACAACATGTATCACAAAAATAGACTGGTGCCACCACTAAAGACTTTATTGGCAAAAATGTACATAATGACGTGATGCAGTTGGCTTGTACTGCGGAGGTGACTTTCTTTAGGCGGCTTTTTTGCGCCAAGCTTCTCCAATTACCGTTGTTCAAACTGGTCCTTGAATAAATTATCCTACTGTGAAGAAAAAAAATGTGACCACAGAGTCTGAGATGCGCCACAAACACTCCGCAGTTATAACAATAATTCATTGGAGAGAAGAGTTAGCGACCGTTCTAGCGCAGCCTGGTCAAATTCGTATTCGCGCATATCTGCTCAGTGCCCCATCCACGCCTAACTAAACGCTTAACTAACCTACAGTAAGTGTGTGTAAAGAGCGCATTGGCGGAAAAAATAGCTCTGCTACAATGTATGCGTCCAGTCTGTTTTGGTTCACGTCGCATGACCCGAGAGGCTACGCCGGTGACAATTAAGCTGGAGTAAGCGTGCACACTGCAAATAAACAGCTTCTCATGTAAAACGTATACACAAAAGAAAGGGCGTACACCCGTTGCGGTGCAAATATGAATTTGAAGTGCTCACTGAAAAGTGCGCGAATTTACCAAAGCGCGAATCAAATGTACCTACACCTGCGGCGCGGACACTAAATTACCTGGCTTTCATTTTTTGCCTAACGGCAAATTTTGTATTCTCTCTATAGCCGCAATGTGCGCCGCACAGACCGAGCACATTTTACGATGAAAAGCGCTTCAGTGACATAACAACAGGCTTATAATACTACCAAGGCCGCTTACACGCAAAACATGACTTCGCGCAAAAGAGCTTACACGCACTCCACCCTCTACACGGTCACACGCAAAATTCCGTAGACCAAAACAAGCGCAAATTCAGGTAGTTGAGGCACGGCAATCTTACAACCGACTGGACATGCTACGCCGCTAATAATTATGCTGGGAAGTACCCGCCCACACAACAAAAACACGGCCTCCGCTCCAAAGCATTGCTTATGACATGACGCACTCTCCGCTGTGCGTACTACCTACTTAGAACAAACGGGGGACGACCGTTGCGGAGCGAATACGCATTTCTTCGTAACTGACCGCTCTAACGCGCGTACAATTTAACAAAGTGCGAATCGAAATTCGAAAACTTACCTCGCAAAGGTGTGGTAACAGCGTCGGGTTGAAGACACCCGTCCAAATCTATATCCAGCCAAACTTTTCTCCTTTAGTTGTCATGTTTCGTGGACGCACTTACGAGCGAAGTCTTTTGCCGTCCGTGGCCGTATTCAGCCAGTCAAAGCCACACCACATTAGCATCGCGAAGCTCCATAAAGTGACACCGACGCGACACATGCTCGAAACGAGCAGCTAACTTCTCGGTTGTTATCTGTTATACGCTCGCAGCTCCGATAAGGCTGTTCCGAGGCTGTCCCAGCAGACCGGTCAAAAATGGCGAAATTAAATGGGTATGTATGCAGCGGGAGGGGGGGGGGGTGGGGTAGTTAGGCGGAGGTTGCGGTACAAAAAGAAAAAAGAACGCGGGAGCAGGCGCGGAGGCGCGGGGAGTTGGCCGCTGGCCAATGGGGCGGCGTTCGCCTGCGAAAAAGAAAATGGCCAAAAACGAAGGAGGGAAGGAGCGCGGGCGAGGGCGGAAGGCGGCGAGATCATAAGATGGCGCTACTTTAGAAATTTTAAGCGCCCTAGATCTGCATTTCTCAGTTTTCCGATGAGGTACGTCCGCCCGGGGCCGGCGACTGGGAACGGCGAGGCTGCGGCGAGTGATACTAGCGGCGCTGTGGCAACGGCTGAATCGGGAAGCGTGGGCGGATGTTTGGGCATACGGCGACGGGTCGGGATTCATGAAATGGCGAGGTCTGGCACGGACGGGAGAAGAATCAGCCGGGGGTAGATGCTACGAAAGCCAGCGGGACCTGCAGAAACGGGCAACATGACCAACCCGACGGCAGTTAAAGCAAATAAGCCTATCGTCCACTGTGCGCCATTCAGCGAGGTTTTTTGTCCGAGAGCGAGGGAGGCCGAAATCAGCCCGCGGTTCGGCGAAGACGTAGTTGGGTTGGATGTTGCGGCAACTTGCGGAGCAGGTAGTAGGAAAGCCCATGGTCTCACTTTCTTGGCGCACGGCGGCCTGGATGAGGGACAGAATATGCATGCCGCTATCAGGTGCTTGGTTGGAAAGTGCTGGAGCCATTGCCTCCAGCTCCCGACGCACGGCCTTAGTGATGCTTGCGGTTGGGGTAGGACTAACCTCAGCTGTCGAAGCAGGGCGTGGGGGAAGGTCCGCACACGACGAAGTCGCAGCAGTGTTGGGGAGGCGGGCGTAGCGAAACCACATGCTTCCCGCCTGAGAGACCATGGGGCTATGTGCCCGCGTCATGGTCTCTCAGGCGGGAAACATGTGGTTTCGCTACATCTTCCCGGCACAATATTTTTGTACCTGCCAGCCGTGAACTAAAATCGTGCATGTGTGGCAGAGGATACCCGTCCGGCGTTGTCGATGCGTTCAAGGCTCAGTAATCACCGCACGAGTGCCAGTCGTCCCAGTCGTCTTTTAGCATCATGTGCAGCTGCGATGAATGGTTGCTAGACGAAGAGCGAATAATTACCAGCTGCAGCATATGCTCGAACTCACTGCGTGCAACCTGAATCCTGTTGCTGGACAGCCGTCGTGGCCGGGTGGTAACTGACGGCCTGGTGGTGACGATGTGGTGAGTCACGTTGTGTTTCACCAGCTGTTCCGTGTTGCGTTGCTTGGTGAGAGAAGAGGATGCAGCCAGGACGTGCTGGTAGGCAGATACTGGCTCGAAGGCGCAGATGGCAGATGAGCAAATGTTTGACTCCAAACCACGTACTTTGAGGGATGTGTTGTTATCGTTGAGGCAACGGTCACGTACGCTCAAATCCAGGTGGAAGTGGCTCAGAACGTCTGCTTTGAGTATGACGAAATTAACGTCCGCCACCACGAACACCCAGGGAAACAAGCGCCTGAGTCCGACGTTTATTGTCAGCAAGTGGAAGTCGTACGTAGCGATGGCATTTTTGTTCACCGTCTGCAGCGACGATATGTTCTTGTTATGTCGGCGATCCTCGGGGGTTGCCGTGACAATAGAGATTTCGGCTCCCGTGTCGACTGGGAGGCCCGAGTTGCTTACGTGGTCGACTACGAAGAACAGGCGGCTGGGTGGAGGACCGATGTCGTAAGACGCCGTTAACGACTGGCCGGAGCGTTTCCCGGAAACGAGCAAGGTTGAGTGCAGTGGCTAGCACCCCTGCCGAACCGCGGTGGTACCAGCAAACTACGTGTCTATCTCGTGACTGGCTTCTTTGGGAAGAGCTTGGCTGTCTTGAAGGGGATCGGTCCCATACAAAAATGCCTTATGGGCGTCTATTGAAAAATGTATGGTGAGCTATGGCCGCCTATGGGTCTCTAAGGTCACCCATAAAAAGGCATAAATTAGGCTATAGCCAGCTATTGAAGTTTTTATAGATCCTGCACTAAAGACTGTAAACCATACAATTCTCTTTAGACGATTATAGAACATCCTAGTGTATTTAGTCTATAGAGTCACAACTATTCAGGTAACTGTAGCCAGCTAAAGAAATATGTATGGCTTTAGTTCTATAGACCAGCCGCGGCAAAGCTCTTTTGGCTATCTATAGACCATTTTTTAGCTTGAAGTCTACAGACTCAAAACCATTCAGCTGTCTTTTGCCAGCTATTGAAAGAGTTCGTCCTAAAGCTATAGAGAGAAAGCCATAAAAGTATCATTCGGCTGGCTATAGGCCGTTGTTTCGCTCTAAGTCTACAGACTTCAAACCATTCAGCTGTCTTTTGCCAGCTATTGAAAAGAGTTCGTCCTAAAGCTATAGAGAGAAAGCCATAAAAGCTCATTTGGCTGGCTATGGGCCGTTGTTTAGCTCTAAGTCTACAAACTTGGAACCATACGGATGTCTTCTGACAGCTATTGGAGAGAATTTGCTTTAAAGCTAAAGTGAGGCAGCCATAAAAACTTCTGCGGCTGGGTACAGTACAATATACAGGGTGTCCCAGCTATCATGCACCAAGTTTTAAAAAAAGAGTAATGGCGTAACTCGAAGAAAACCTATTGGATAATGTTTGCAGTACTGTGAAGAAGCGGTGACTATTTTTTTGTTAATGAGACTTAACTAATTATTTCTAATTAATTATCTAACTCGATAATTACTGTCCTAATCACGAAAGTGTCAATGAGGCACTTGTAGGTACCCACGAGGGGAATCTAACTGCGGTATTTTCAGCGACGAACTAATTACGTACACATTTATTTTGACTGATAAAGAAAACCCGCGAAATATGAAAAATACCACGTAACAGCGCGTCCGCGCGCATCGTAAAGCAACGCCCTCAAACAGGCTGCCTCTGAGTTAGCCAGAATGAAATAAACAAAAGAAAGAAAGAAGAAATCGCCACCGAGTTTGTGCCTTATCTGCACACGCGCCTTATCAAGGTGATGCGCTGTCTCTTCGGGTGGGTAACACCGGAAGCAGTTGCTTTCAATCAGCTCATTTGGGGACGCTGCATTACAATGCGCGCGGATGCGCCGTCACGTGGTATTTTTCATATTTCGCGGGTTTTCTTTATCAGTCAGAATAAATGAGTACGCAATTAGTTCGTCGCTGAAAATACCGCAGTTAGATGCCCCTCGTGGGTACCTACAAGTGCCTCATTGACACTTTCGTGATTATGACAGTAATTATCGAGTTAGATAATTAATTAGAAATAATTAGTTAAGTCTCATTAACGAAAAAATTAGTCACCGCTTCTTCACAGTACTGCAAACATTATCCAATAGGTTTTCTTCGAGTTACGCCATTACTCTTTTTTTAAAACTTGGTGCATGATAGCTGGGACACCCTGTATAACTGTAAACCTTTAGATGTGTGATAATTAAGCAACATTTTGCCGGCATTAAGAAAGCGTTTGGCGCAGAACTTACAAGCCTGCATCCATAAAGGCTTCTTTAGCTAACTACATAGTAACATAAGTCTCCAAGTTTCCAGCCGCTAATCGAAAAGTGTTAGCCTATAAAGGTATAATTCGAGAAACCATTAAATCCTATTCTGCTGGTTTCAATATGACTTATGACGCGAAATTCATATACTCATAATTTACCTAGCTACATCTACAACACAGATTGGATAACGATGACGAGGTTGATCGGCCGGTTATATGAACGTATTTGTTCAATAAGGTTAGGTACTTATTATACCAACAATACTGGAACAGTACAATTAAAAGAAGCTACTGATTAACGCTCAAATTCAGGTTGCAACTTTGGATACTGCGCGTCCGCAAAGCTTGCAAATGAATGTTGACCGAAAGACGTATAATTTCGTAGAATTATTCCTCTGTGGCCCTTCGCTGCCGCGGTCAAGTGAAAAAGCCGGCTTCTCTGAAAATGGCCCTCACAGCGTCGAAGCAGATTGGCAATAACTTTCGCGGCCCACGGTACGCTCTCTCAGAAATATGCTGGAAGCTGTGAACAACCGCATTCTTTCTCCCGCGGACCCCACTTTCAGATTAGTCATTGAGAAAGGGGGAGAGCTACCCACGCAGGACCGAAGGAGGCGCGGTGAAGAAATTCTGGGAAGCGATGAAAGGGTAGGGGGGACACCCCTGCTTCCTGCTTTATTTTCTGTTGTTTGTTTGGCATACTGGTTTTGGCTATGGATACCGAAGGACACGGCTAGGGTGGCTAGAATGGGCCGAGCGACCCGCGCTGTGTTAGTATTCCTGCGCGCAGCAATGCTAGTAACAGACAATGTTCCCTGAGTACTGAGAACAGATACAACTTTTTTCGGATGAAGAAAACAAAACTTTAAGCGATCTTGTATTTACCAAAAAAAAAATTCACACCGAACAAGTTAGAAAAAGATCGAAAGATGGGCATGTATCTCCGCACTATTTGCTATCGCGATGGACCTGCTTATACCTGGATGTACTCAGTCAGCCACATTTCGTCTCCTTGCTCATGTGCGCGTGCATGGCACGTGTTGCCTGGTGCTGGGAATTTCGACTCGACGGCAATGTGCTCGTGTAGATGGAGTGACGCCAACTTTTTGGTGTCGTGAATTTCGGTGTTTACGGTGACAGTGTTACGATTAATTCAACATCAACTTCAAGTCATGCGAAAATGGATACCTGCGATACTGTGACAGGAATTTCATCCTACGCAAAACTCTAGGGTGAGTGATCTTACGAACTGAAGAGACTCTATAGTGCGAGAAATACAGGACTTTTTTTGGTGTCACGAATACTTTTCGAAACTATTCTGCACCACATGGGCACTGCAACGTAGACAGAAGTGAAGATTTGGCTGCGGTGATGTTACCAAAAATAATTTTTTTTCGAACTGAGAAAACTTGCAAGGAACTAATTGAGTGAACTTGGAAAAACGTTTTTTTATCATTGCATTGTGTGCGAACATCTTCATTGTTTTATTGAGAGTGCATTTCCATTTTAGCCACCGAACTTGCAGCTGTGTGCGTTGAGTACTGAGTGTAATGAACGACTTCTGAGTGCTTTCTTTTCTGTGGACTACCCAGCACCTGTAGGTATTTGTGTCTCGGTGGACGTTCGCGGGGAATGTGCCGCGTCGTATGGCTGTCGAGCGAGTCACTTAAGCGTGAGCCAGAGTGTTAGAATGCGTGTGCTGTGTTTTTCGATCGGCGTATGTGAACAACTGTTTACTGGTGGTGAAGTAGCGTAGATAGTAGCCATTTATGTGATGAATGGAATGAATAAACCCCTTGATTTTGCTTTCCTTGAATGCCTGTGTTTAAGCCTTTTGTGAATGAAAACTGGCGAAGTGTTTGCAATCGCAACCTCGCACTCCCCCTATATTGCTGAAGTGTTCACGTAGCATATATTACATAATGCACCTAAGTGCCACATGACAAGTTCTAGAGATCTGCAAGGCTCTATGCCGGCATGGCAGCGTGCTAATAATTTCTCAGCGGCTGCTGCTGTCGCTGTGTTTCAAGTAGTGGTGATTCTCTTCTGGCTGCAGCCCATGCAAAAATATTGTATGGTCGGCTATTGAAAAACCTTCTTATAGTTGTCTTTAGCTATTTGGCCCAATTATCTTTAGACATTTCTATGGCTGTCTTTAGCCATTCCTATCGACATTCCTATGGGTGTCTTTAGATTCTTCTATAGCCATAGCGATATCGAAAGAAGAGCTAAAGACAGCCATAGAACCGGCTATAGAAGACGCTAAAGACACCCATAGGAATGTCGATAGGAATAGCTAAAGACACCCATATAACCGGCTATAGAAGAACCTAAAGACACCCATAGGAATGTCGATACGAATATCTAAAGACAACCACAGAACTGGCTATAGAAGACGCTAAAGACACCCATAGGAATGTCGATAGGAATAGCTAAAGACAACCATATAACCGGCTATAGAAGAACCTAAGGACACCCATAGGAATGTCGATAAGAATAGCGAAAGACAGCCGTAGAACCGGTTATATAAGAAGCTAAAGACACCCATAGGAATGGCGATACGAATCGCTAAAGACAGCCATAGAAAAGTCTAAAGATTATTGGGCCAAATAGCTAAAGACGACCATAAAAAGGATTTTCTATAGCCGACCATACAATATTTTTGTATGGGGTTGCGTCGTTGCTCGCCCTGTTGGCGAGCGCCAGGCAGCAAAAGTTGCTGCATGGTCTCGGTAAGTTGTTGCATTTTCTCCTCGAGGCGCGACAGTTGATCTGGTCGTTCCTGTGTTCTTGCAGCAGCTATGGGCGCGAAGTTTGGAGTAGGATATTCGGTGATGCAATCGGCAACGGAAAGAAGACGAAGATAGGCTCAACCGGATGGTTGTTCTTGCTGTTCTGGAGTTATTCTTCGTTTTGCACTTGTTCTTTTTTGCTGTGACTGAAATCCTTCGCGCTGCCTTCTTACAAGCACCCAGCGACTTCACAAGGGCGGACGCCCCGTGTCAAACGGCTTCAGCGAAGCTGCGTGCGGACCCTGCAGCTCAGCAATGTGCCGTCATCGCCTGCGCTTCATGCTTCCATAATGTATGGAACCAACAAGGGCCTGGCCGCCCCAAGCGGACCTTACCAAGGTACTCCTGCAGTTTCGCATGAATCCACTCCCGATGATAACCTGGAAAGCGCGTCAGCTCCTAAAAAGCGTGCTACTGACCAAAAGAGCGCACATCGGATTGTTTGCTCTGACGCTACTGACATGGAAGTAAACCAAGGCGACTTTACCCTTGTCAGTTAAAAGAAAAAGCGAGCCGCCGGGATTCCCATTGTCTTTGAACCAAGTGAAGGTTATAGTTTGTGGAAAGCCAACCCAAACGTATTGGCGTCAGAAGTCGTGGCGACGGCACAAGAAAAAGTTTTAACACATCGCGTGGCCAAAGATGGTAGGCTTATTGTGACCGTGTCGTCTCTAGCTGCAGCGAACCTACTTCTACATGTCTCCACCCTTGCTGGTGTACCAGTCGAGGTGCGCGTGCCACGATCGTACATGGCAACGTATGGGAAAATCCTAGGTGTGCCCCTTGAGTACACTGATGAAGCACTACGGAACTACCTCAGAGACCAAGGTGTTATCTCTGTCCGTTGGCAAGTCACCTACATACGAGATGAAAATCAAGTCATTGCTGAGACCCGCCGACACTCAGTCGTCTTGGAGTTCAAGCCAGGTTCACCTCTGCCAGCTCGGGTGTTTCTTGGCTTTAACAGCTTCCCCGTAGAAGAGTACACTGGATCTGCTACACAGTGCTTCAAGTGCCAGAAACACGCCCATATCGCCAGGAACTGCAGAGGCAAACTTCGCTGCAAAATAGACTCTGGGGACCACCAACACAAGGACTGTACCTCGCGCAATCAACCCCTATGTGCAAACTGTGGCGGCCCGCATCCCGCGTCGTATGGAGCTTGCCCAAAGAAAAAGGCAGCTACTCTTGCACGCAGTGTCGAGCAAGTACAAGAAAAAGCTCCTTCCCGGCGTGAGTGACATTCAAACCCAGAAATGGTGTTTTCACCTGTGATTGTGCCTTCAAATGACCCTCTGCTTCAGGGTGAAGCTCCAACAAGCAAGTCCTATGCGCAGGCCACACGGGATCATCAAACAACCACAATTAATCATGCCGCACCTGATGTACGCTCACAGGACGGAGGCTACCCCTCAACTCGACGTCCCCGTAGGGAGCGTTGACAGATGGAAGCACATCCCCATGCTCTTTGCGGCAATCAGGGCACTGCTGAGCGCCAACCCCTCCTATGGCCATATCCCCGAAATAGAAGCGGTACTGTCTTTGGACCCTTTTGTGGCCTCCAGATCATCAGCTTCGCGGCATCTTTCTGGAGCCGAACAAAGTTGGTGGCATCGGAGACCCACCGCCTGAAAGCGCTTATTAACGCAAGTCTCAAAAGTTGTACAATTTTCCAATGGAATGCACGTGGCCTACGCTCGAAACTAGCTCATTTTCGCCAGCTTCTGCGGACATATCAATTTCCGTTGATTATTATATCTCAATCTCGAGTTGAAGAACATTTTAAGTAAAAGAATTATCAAATGCTTCATTCGCAGCGCCTAAATGGCCCAAGTCAACTTTTTATTGCCGTCCGTCATGATGTCCCAGTAGCAAGCGTTGCTGTGCCTGCTCATGAATCCGATGAATACGTATGTGCGAAAACCAGAATTGGTGCCCAGTGCTTCACTTTAATTGCTGCTTACATAGAGCCAAGCAACCGCTTTGACGCCTAGCGGCTAGAAAATATTATTGCAGGCACGTCCCCGCCTTACATAATTTGCGGTGACTTTATTGCGCACCATGAGATCTGGGGCAGCACACATACAAATTCCCGGGGAGCGCGGCTAGCCGACCTGCTGATCAAGTACTCTGTTCAGCCTCTTAACGACGGCAGCATCACTTAAATGAAAAACGAGAAAGTGAGCAGCTGCATTGACGTCTCTTTTATTTCGAGCAGCTGGGCTGCAAAATTTTCAAGGTGCACAGCCCTGGAAACAAGAAGAAGCGACCACTACCCAGTTTTGCCTTCTTACCTTGACAAATATGCGCTCCGAGAAGGAGCGAAGGTCACGTGCACAAACTGGGAGGCCTATGAAGAGAGCGTGGGTAATCGGATAACAGCATCAACTAGCGATGACGACATAATTCCTATAATTGCTCACTGCCTGCAGGAATCATCGCGTGTTATGAAAAGGCCTACAAATGTCGAAAATGATGAGGAGTATGAGAGGCTACGAGCCATTTGCAGGCGTGCAGAGCGCAAGGCTCGACGTACCAAAACTTTGGAAGACATGCAGCACGCACGTAGGGCGCAGATACACGTGAGGCGCCATTTAGATAAGTTAAGCAGGCAGCGATGGCAAGAGTTTTGCGCAAAATTGGATGTTCGCAAGACTTTGTCGCAAATCTGGCGTGTAGTAAAGGGCATGCGTAACAACATCTCGCAACTACGCCCATTCAGCGCTTCATTGCATGAGAATATGTCTCAGAGAGAAGTCGCTGAAGAATATTGCAAGCTGCTGCCCGCCACCACATCTGCAAGGGCGCGCCCACAGTTAAAATATTTCCTTTCCCCTCCAGCTGCTGTGCCTGCGTTAGATCACCCGTTCTCGATACAAGAACTTAATGCGGCTATTTTCTATGTCAAAAAACGCTCTTCTCCTGGTTACGATGAAATTACTTATGAGGCTATTTCGCATTTATCACACCACTCTCGCTTGCGTCTCTTGGAGTACTATAACGCTACGTGGCTGCATGGAATCGTTCCTCCTGATTGGAAGCTGCCGAGAATTACTTCCGTTCTGAAGCCTGGAAAGCCACCGACACGCTATGACTCTTTTCGGCCGATTTCCCTACTCAGTTGCATTAGAAAATTAATGGAAAAATGATATTCAAAAGGATGAATTGGTATGTCGAAACCAGGAAACTTTACCCCCCTGAAATGAACGGCTTTCGACAGAATCGATCGGCCATTGACAACATAATTGCACTGATATCATCTTTAGAAGAACTAAATTCTGGCCATATCCCAACTGCACTGTGTTTAGACATGAAGTCAGCATTTGACTCTGTTTACCATAATGCAATCCTAGCATCTCTTATTGCAGTCGGCTTAGGAGGGAGACTATATGCATGGATTGCGAACTATATTGACCGACGGAAACTTTTCATGTGCACAGAAGAAGGCCCAACACCATGCTACGACGTAAATAGAGGCGTCCCTCAAGGAGCAGTCTTAAGCCCGCTGCTGTTTAATCTTACGCTTATTCACCTTAAACGTGTTCTCCCCCGGGGTGTCAAAGTCACACTCTACGCGGATGATATCTGTTTTTGGAGTGCTTCACGATCGCGTCGGATCACACAGCAGAAGCTGCAGAAGGCTCTTTCAAGAACAGCGGCATACCTATCGCCGAGAGGACTCCATCTTTCCACCGAAAAAAGTGTCGCAATGGCGTTCACCCGCAAGAGAATGGACGATACCCTCTAATTCTCAGTGGCCGGCGTCTGCATTACGGACGCACCCAAAGATACCTTGGCTTTGTCATAGACAGAAACCTCTCCTGGTCCCCATATGTAAAAAGATTACGCACGCGAATTTTAGCAGCATCCCAAATTATTGAATACCTTTGTGGCACTCGCTGGGGCAGTGATTGTCGCTCTGCGGTGCTCCTCTTCAAGGCATATGTTGATGGTATCTTGGGCTATAGCCTTCCCGTCCTGCAGACACTGTCCCCGACAACCAGAAAACAGCTGGAAGCGGCAAGGAACAACTGTCTGAGGAAGCGCCTTGGCCTCCCTGCAGGCTCGTCATGTTGTGGGACTCTTGCACAAGCTGGCTGCCTGCCCATGGATGTGTTACGGCTTCAAGAGACGCTACGAAATTACTTCAGGTACAGACTACATGCCACAACCCATTTCCTGGCTCGCAGTGCGGATCAAGACGCTTCCAGCTTTGGACGAGCAATAAGGGCAATTGATGCTTCCGTGCCAAATCAAGCACCGCAGACCATGCCACTGAATTTTCCGCCATGGACTTTGTCACCTGTTACCATAAAACATTCTATACCTGGAATTGATTCAAAAAAGCCCATATCCCAAATTTTCCTACTTCAGGTTACACTTGCCCATATTCACAAATTTTACTCCGCAACGACCCATATATTTACAGATGGATCGGCAACATCTGAGCGCAGTTCTTCAGGAGTTTTTATTCCGTCAGCTAACAAATCACTGTCATGCCGGCTTGAGCGAGCGACTTCGTCCACGCTAGCTGAACTTTATGGAATAAAAGAAGCCATCCGGTACATACTTCCTCAGCCACCGACACACTGGACCATATTCACAGACTCGAAAGCCGCCCTACAAAGCCTCCGACGTGCTAGCTGCTTCAGCATTCACGACTACATCCAGCGCGAAGTAAAATACCTGCACCATCTTGTTTACGCTGCTGGCCATCGCGTAACCCTTCAGTGGCTCCCTGGACACTGTGGTGTCCTAGGAAATCAGAGAGCAGATGAGGCTGCACGCCGGGGCCTAAAAATGAAAAACAAAAGAAAGATTTTCTTTACAAAAAATGATGCCTCAACTATGACCAAGGCACTAGCTCTAGCAGAAAGAAACCGCTTATGGACCCTTCCGGAACATCATCATTATTTTCTGTACTCAATTGACCCACAGATAAGACTGAGCCTGCCAGAACGACTACCTCGCCGGCGGGAAACACTGTTTCATAGACTGCGACTTAATGTGGCGTTCACTAATGCCTACTTACATCGCATAGGCCAAAGTACAAGCACACATTGCGACAACTGTGGCGCCCCCGAAACCGTCGAGCATGTCCTGCTAGAGTGCTCCGCCTACACTGACGCAAGGAGTCGATTAGAGCAAAGAATCACATGTCTTCACCCTGGACCAATTACGCTGAGCCTGCTACTTGGACCACGGCATTCTCCGTCATCTCAACGGAAAGTCCTGGATGCGTTATTTGGGTATCTTGAAGATATTGGCGTCACCGATACTTTATAACCCCCCTTAAGTGGTCAGTCTATGCTACGGCACATGTCCCTTTATATGACCCTCTCTTTTTTTTCTCTTTCACCTACTACTCTTCTTTTTACTACTCACCTGTCTTCTCCCCGTTCCCCTTCCTGCAGAGTAGCATGTCGACGTACGCATGTTGGCAAACCTCTCTGCCTTTTCTTCTTTAATAAAGAGCTTCTGAAATTGTCTGTTTTGAAATGTAGTAATTTTCTCCAACACCTACACATATATTTTTGCGCCAACTCGGACACATTGGTCATGGATGTAGATCCTTCTCCAGAGTACTCATTCTATATAAAACATTGTAAAAGTGCACGATGAAATTGGGGGACAAGTACAAATAAATTGGCTCAGCTTACCCTATTGATGCAAGACTGGACATGCAGCACAGCTTGCGCCCTTCCCCTCTCCCCCCCCCCTTCGTCGATGACCTGGCTATTGCACCTTATACGTTTGCGAACTTGCCACTGAAATCACTCCATGACTGGCACGCCGGGTCCATTTGTCCGCAGGCTTTCACATCTCTCCCACAGTGAAGCACGTTAGCCTGCGCTAGAACCGGCTGCAACCGCCTTCGCGAGCTCGGTGTCTGTAGCGCGAGCTGTTCTGTGCTTTCCACTTCAGGCACAAACGCACGGGTACTGGCAAGGAGTAGAGCACACCAGATACGACGCAACGAACGCTGAGCAGATTGTTCTCCAAGGTCGAGATGGACAACGCCGGTTGCTCCTCACGCGACGCACGCTCACGTGCGCTCGGTTTCCTTTCTTGATATTTTTTGCGAACGCCAACGGATCAAGATGAAGCCTAAATAGCTCTGCGGTTCAAAGTCACTCAGATATACGCAAATTCTGTGCTGTTGTCGCACAAAAAAGTTTCCACTGAGCATTTTTACGGCGTGCAAAAATCTTATATTTCAAGTGTAGCGGAGTGAAATATCAGTTATTTCCTTGTAAAGTACAACAAAATGTTTTGTCTAGAGTGCAGGAATAGCATGTATTTGGGTCACAGGATATCGGAGGGCTACTACAGAAACATAGTTGCAAAATAAACATTTACGATTCTTGCTTTTGGGGCATTCTGGATACCAAAAATTAAATAAATCAGGAGGCTCCAGAGGCCTCAAAAGAGAAAGTAACTTGATAATCGCCAAAATGAAAGGGAAGTGGCTGGAAATAAGATTTTCGCTTTCAAAATATATTCATTTATTTATTTTCTTTTATTAGCTACAGCGGATCATAGGTGCTCCAATCAGGAAGAGCACATCACACAAAACCACAGAAAAAACACGCACCATACATCATACATTTTGTACTACGTGAATCACAATGAATTTGGTTCACGCAATATGCTCCAGTCAGACACTGTCTGTGGAAAGAAAGTGTACATAAAGGCATCAGTTGTCCCAAAATATGGGGTAGAAAATCGGGAGGGTGATGTCGGGTGTGCCTATACAGTAATGGATCAATCGCCTGTTGAAGTAGCAAGAAAAGTAAATCAAGTCGCTGTTTGAGTCGCCGCAACGCAAGGGACTGATTGTCATTTGCCGTCATTAGAGCAGTGGGTGAATCAGAAGGTAAATATTAAGGGTATATAGCAAAAACTGCTTTCCTTCGAATCCGCTCAAGATTATGAATGTTAAGATGAGTGTAAAGGTCCCATGCAATGCTGGCATATTCTAATTTATGCCTCACCAAGAGAAGTAGCTAAGAAGCTCTAAATTTTGAAGATATTTACGCAGTTTGTCTTAAAAACCCGTGTTTGCGGAGGGCGGCTGAGCATGTGTTGTCGGCGTGTAGGTTCCAAGACAAATTGTTTGCTATGGTTAGGCCTAAATATTGGCAGCTAGCGACCTCTCTCTGCGCAGAAGGCCCTAGTTGGTAGACATATTCTACCCAATTTCTTTTTGCGAGTCAACCGCACGAAGCCACTTGTTTTGTTGTTGAGGGTCATTCCCCATTTATTACACCACTGATATATATTGATAAGATTTTGTTAAGTTCATTTTGATCATGGAAAGATTCATTGTTATAAAACAAAACCCAAACTTCTGCAGACAATGAATTTGTACAGTAGGCGTGATGACATTCACAATATCATTCATGCAAAAGCGAAAATTCAGTGGTACAAGGACACTTTCTAGGAATACACCTGTTGAGACATGAAGAGGCTGTGAACGGTGTTCAGTAATCGCAACAAACTGCACGTGGTTGCTAATATATTCTGCTACCCAGTTCGCCAGGATGTCTGGAAGGCCAATCCGATCAAGATCAATTTGTCGTGGAGTACTCTGTCAAACGCTTTACTGAAATCTAAGAACATTATGTCCGTTTGCTTATTGTTGTTGAGATTATGATTCAGTGAATGCATTACCGTAACCAATTGCATCACTGTTGAATATCCATGCGTTGAGAATCCCCTATGCTACGAGTACCCCAGTGTGAGCGGGACAAAAGAAAGACTATCAAAATGTACAATGTGCACTTTCAGCAGTTTCTTACCCAAGTAGTTCTTGAAACTACTGAAAACCAGCCTGACCCAGAATTTTGTGTGGACTGTGGCGATCCCCTTAAGCTTATTTTAAAGCAAAGCTTTTTACCTCTACCCCCCAAGGGTTCTTTCGCGACCGTTGGTGTCACCAGAAAACTCCAGCGAATAAATAAAAGAATTTACTGGCACCACTGGGAATCGAACCTGGAACTAATAGACTAACAAAGCGAGAGCCCGTTGTCTTACCGATTTAGCTACGAGCCCACGCGAAGACGGGGAAGACAGGTGGTGTACCCACCAAGCACATCTACGGGTTTACCCCCTGCGTTCTCCCTGAATGCCACGTGAAAGCGTGACGCGACCACTCACGCCCGTCTAGCGGCCCTGTGCGCACCTTGTTCATATGCTAAGAGTTACAAAAATTAACACCACTAAACACCACTGCATAGCATCTCACTTCTAGTACGCGAATGTGCTGAAGCCTGTGGCCTCCAGTGTTCACGTAAAAAATCCCAGCTCCTTGTCGTCCGGCCTCACGCCAAATCAAGGAATACATTCCAATACTCCTTGATGGCCAGGCCATCACTCCAAGCACCAGCGTCAACATCCTGGGCCTACATCTCGAGGCTAACACCAAGAGTGACGTCTCCTTGCAGCGCCTCAAAAACTGCATTAATCAAACCATACACATGATCGGGCGAGTTGCCACCAAGAAGCGAGACCTAAAATAATCCGGTACCTTTCGATTAATTGAAGCTTTTGTCCTGTCGAGAGTCACTTACGTCAACCCCCTGTCTTCTTCTCAACAAGGAAGACATAGAGATGCTTTATATAATGATCAGAAAGGCGGTCGAGCAGGCCATTGGTCTTCTCATGAGTGCGTCCACACAGAGGCTGCTCAGCACGGGGCTCCACAACACGGTGTAAGAGCTGATAGAAGGCCATCTTTCTAACCAGAAGGTCCGACTCAGAACTGCAGTGGGTAACTGCATGCTTCACCAGATTGGCTGGGCAGCCCAGAATGTCACTCCACTTGACGTACTCCCAGACTCTTGGCGACTAAAACTAAATATGCTCCCTTTGCTTAGAAATATGAACCCCTCACAGGACGAGAGACACCGAAAAGCACGGGCTCAAGCGCTAAACACCACCCTCGGTGGGGATCATGCGGTTATCTACACAGACGCCTCCAAACATCGAGGGCAGCAATACGCCATCATCGTCGCTACCTCCAGAACCAACCTCCTTGCGTCTACCTCGCTTAGGACCCAAGAAATGACGACAGCCATCGCCTTGGCTCTCGCTAAACCAGGGGTTCGGAGGATAGTCACCGATTCCCAGCAAGCCTACGGGAATTAACAGTCGGGTTGGGTGTCCTCACCTGCACTGCGCGTGCTAAAAGAACACTCTCCAAACGGTTCCATTCAGCTCATCTGGACATCCCCTCACGCTTCAATGGAGGGCAACAAATACGCCCACCCAACAAGCCTGCGCTTTTACCTCCCGTGCTATGGGGCTGCACGAAGACAGTCACCCGCTTATCACGTTCAGGCAGATAACCCAGCATTATCGCCTTCTGAGACAGACCGTACCTTCGCCTTACCCTGACCTTTCCAGAGAACAACAAACTACCCTACGGCTCATACAATCCGGGCTCCTTCCCACACCCTACGTGTCTTCACTTAATGCATCCGAATTGCTACGACGCTGAATGTAAATTTTGCTCAGAAGTAGGAACACTGCACCCCGTAATCCGGGTGTGCGACTTTAGCCCTGAGCACGCTCCTCTCTTTCCGTCAACTACCCAAAAAAGAGCAATGAGAGATGCTGCTGTCCAGGCCCTCTCAATCTACCCAGCTTCAGCGGGTGGACAGAGCACAGGCCGCGCGGTCTGCATACGGGCCCCACAGACGAATGAATCACTCCCCAGGGCTGCACTCTCGGCCGTTCAGAAATCTGAACAGAAGTACTTCTTCCTCCTTCTGCTCCTTCTCTGCCGCAAACCTCGTCGCCTCTGTCCGCGGCGCAGAGACGGAGAAGTCAGATCGTCTAACACCGGGTTGGAGCTTTAATTTTATAGAAAAAGTTTCCACTCTTGTGCTACACCAATACAACTCAACCAAAAACCGTTCATGCGTCATGCATTCATTTAACCTTACCAAGAATACCTCTTTGAAGTAATAAATGGCGTGGTTAAGTGCAATTCACTTTTCTCTGGTTTTACTACTTGTAAAGCAATGTGAGTGAATTTAAGTGACGTCGCATGGGACATCGTTTATGGGTGCAGGTTACAGCTTTGCTTTCCAACCACATTCACGTGGTGGATTGGCGCAATTTTTTTTCGTAGCTGCTTCTTCATCGTTCCTACGCGCGCACGCAGTTATTCCCAGTGGCAAAACTACGGCAATTTCTTCAACTAACCTGCGTTATGAATTTATATTTTACCAAAACACAAAATCCAGAGATATCGCGAATTTCGATCGAAAAGCTCACAAAACCAGAGTAGTGTATATTTGCGTTTAGAGTAACATGTAGACGAGCAAAAAGCATGGGCTATGTACTTGGCATGGTTATTTCTTTACACTTCAAAAGAGGTAGAGCGAATCTTCCGCATCCGTTGTTATTTCGTTGCAGGTACAGGTACGCGCTGTTGCTCGAGAATCTGCTGAAGCAGCTGTGGTCTAAGTAACTTTCCAAACTTGTTGCGCGGAATTTTTTCAACAATTGACACGCCTCCTTCAAGATTGTACTTCCGAGGAACGTTTTCTGGAAGATAAAAAAAAAAGCGAAATTAAACAAATGAAAAGCAGTGAAGTGAAAACGGAAAAATATTGCTGTTAAAACTGCACTTTAACATTCAGAAATTATTTCTTCATATCGACATTTGGGAGCCGGAGACTCCCCTTAAAACCTAGAAGAAGGCAATTGCGCTGGTTCCTATAAAATCGCCAGCCACATTTCATCATGGACAGCTGCGGCTATATTTTGCGCACATTGCTCGGGATACGGGTAGTTGCTGCGACAAAGCTTATAAATTTGGTCTGCGTTGCAGGAAACAGTGCACAATGTATAACAATTTTTCTTCGTTTTATAAACAATTGTGCAGTGAAACACCTCCTGTGCGATTTAAGGTAGTAGCTTTGAACCGTAGTCCATCCCACACTGGCATAGAACTCTCCCTCTCTCTTCCTCCGTCTTTCTGACTCTCGTGGTAAATGTGTTTTTCATCTCATTTGTATGTTTTCCCAATGGTACAGTCGGCACCACTGTTCCAACCGCCCAAGTTCGGATGCTGGTGCAGGCATGAATAGTTCCCTGTGACCGGGTCTAGAATAAAGCAATTATCCGAGCACTGTTTCGGAAAGTAAAGTAAAATGTAGTACTTTTACAAATTGCCTACTGATTTTCACAGGGCCTTTTATCAGTCGCAACTGCCCTTGCTGTTTATAGTGCGGAAAAGATACTGTGAGCTAACCTAAGAACCCCTTACAGTGTAGTTAAAGTGACGGGGATGCGAAAGCGTCCATGTCCGAATGCCAAAAAAGTCCTCGTATTATCGTAGATTATCTTCTTTTACGCTTTTGCTATTCGCCTGCTCCACTTGTTGACACCGTTTTATCCCGCTCTTTCTTTTTCTGCTCAAACAGCCGATCATCCTTTACGTAGTCCGGTTTACGAAGTGTAGTGCAATTCAATGTTGAGACATTCCCCACCGCTCCCGCGTCATCGATTGAAACAGCCCGCGTCCCCAGCTCCATTTTTTTTTGGTTTCTGCAATGGTGGAAGTACTTTTCGCTGGCTTTAACATCTTGAGTCGGCATTGTTTTCGTTCTAGTGTATGCAGTTATCCTGGTTGTCTTTAACATCGAATTAACGCGCGGTTTTTATTTTAATTGCTATTTATAAAATTAATACATCGAACATTCCCCACGAAAATAACCTCGATACTCAAGTGTTGCTCTTATTTCTTGCTACAAAGAACGAATATTTCCTTTTCTCTGATTGATGGTGACGTGATGAACCCTGCCACCGGTTTTAGCAGTTTGGGACCTTATTGACTGAATGTAATATGTGTTCAAGTAATCTTTTCACTGTTTTTATTTAATTTTGATTTGTCGGCTGGTTTTGTGTTTCTAGGAGCCAAACACTAAGAGCCCGCAACACGTATTTCAAATTTCTCACACTGCCTGAAGCCCCGCTTCTGTTCTGAAGGTTTGCCCGCCTAATTCGCAGACATTTATAACAAAACTCCACTTTTTGAAAGGCGCGTAAAATAGTCTTCAGATCGCAAATTCTACAATGCATGTTTTCCAGAATTGAAACATCCTTTCAAATTTTACTCGCTGCGATAAACGAGCGCAAGTTGTGATAGTCTAATATCTTTAATAGTGTAGATTTCTGTTGTCGCAATATTAATTATATACCTGATAAACTAGGGCTCTCGCAATGTTTAAACCACAATTGCATATCTGTTCTAGTCATTGCATCGTACCAATATTCGCAACTACGAGCAAAACTTCTTTCGGCCTATGCTGCACAGCTAAACAAATTTCTTCTGGTAAGCCCACTTTTGAATTACGCTTGCGGTCTACTAAACCTTGGTTTTCACAAGGAAATTTCAGTACTGTAAAGAGCCCAAATCGTTTAATTTATTCTGTGGTCCCTCTAGTACTGCGCCGCACATGACCTAGTGAAGTGACCCGGCATACACGGCACATAAAGAAATATAGTTATCCGCTAGTTTTTCTGTGAAATAAACAGTTTTGGCATTGAAGTTGCTATTTCCGGGTGTTGATCTATTTCGTGGAGCGGCCACAGCAAGCGAAATATTGAGCTTCAGATACCGTGAAAACATCATTATTGAATTTGCAACGACAAAATAACCATATCATTCGTTATTTATAGGAATGTAGAAAGCATAAACACGGGAATATAATCGCGGAATCTAGGTGAAACCTTTGTGCTTTGTAAAAAAATTGGTTCATGACGGCAATATTCAAGTTATGCTCCACAGTCGGAAAGATAACGCGAAGCTTGGTTTATACCGGCGGTGGTTGCTTCCGGTAACTGCTCAATTGGCACGTACATGCGAAACAGTATTTTTTTTCTTTTCGCCTGCGTTCACGGCAGCTTGCATTTTATAGACGCTTCCATTCACAAGATCCATTTCGTAGGACACCTCAGCCACGTCAAAAGTAACCACTGCCTTTAGAGCAAAACTAATTTTTTGTGCGATGTTCCGTCAGGAACGAGATTAGTCGCGTGGGTCCTGTTAGCTAAACCACTGAAAGAAAAATCAAGCGCCGTGCTCTTTTCAATGGGTGGGCTTTGTAGCAACGACATATATTGTCAACCACTCCAATTAAAACGGGACTGCCCCTCATGATGCTCCGCACCACTACCCGAAGCTTTATGCAGTCCTATCTTTACTTTTGTTCAATGACGCACGGTTAAGAAAAGGGCCGTGTAAATACAAGGACACATTTGATAGCCTTGTAAATCAGTCATGTTTCACTCGACCAGCAAATAACAAGCGTATACACTCGGTTCTCTCCATTTCACCACGTTGAGGCTCTCAGTAAGCTTGAAAAGTCGAATTACCAGTTACTGCCATTCTATATGTGTACACCTATGTCACGCTTAAGTTTATGCGTTTTAAAGCGAAGCTTTTTACATCTACCCCACGGGTTCTGTCGTGACCGTTGTTGTCAACAGAAACTCTCGCGAACAAATACTTGCAGGAACTGCCAGGAATCGAACCTGGAACTAATAGATAAGCGGAGCGAGAGCTTGTTCTCTCCCCGACTGAGCTACGAGCCCCGCAGAAACGTTGCAGACAGACGGCGCAGACAGCCGACGCACCCACCGAGAAAATCTGAAGGTTTACTCTTCTTCACCGCCCTCCCCCCAACTTCCGTGCGTTCTCGCTGAATGAACGTGATAGCGTCCCGCGACCTCTCGCACCGCGGCGCACTCCGCCCACTGCACGTGCAGCGGTCGTGTGCGTGTCTTGCACATGCACTTGGAGTTGTAAAAAAAAGGAAGCTCACTCCAACGCATGGCATCATAGTCGGTTCGGATCTTGTCGCTCCCTTCGGCGAAGGCAGAGACGGATAAAAAGTAAGAACGTCTAACACCGGGTATGAACTTGCTTTAATTGTATCAAAAAAATAGTTTCTGCTCATGTGCTTCACCAATACAACTCCACCAACCACCGTTCATGAATCATGCGTCGATTTAGCCTTATCAAAGAATATCACTTTGAAATAGGAAGTGTGGTTAAGCGCATTTCACTTGTCTCTGATTTCAATCTTTCTAGAGCCACGTGTGTGATTTCAAGTGACATTGCATGGGTAATAGTTGTGGCGGTCATTTACAGTTTCGCTTTCGAACCACCTTCACAGGGCGGATTGGCGGGTATGTTTCTGCCGTCACTTTATTCCGATGCATATGATTTACACCTCTGTATCCCAACCCTCGCTTATCTCTCAGTACTCATTTCTTGAGCTTGAGAACCACCAATTTCTGTGAACTGAGTTAAAGTTTGAAATGTAGTTTTGAGAACAACGAGCACTTAAATTGTACTGAGCAATGACATGCTGCAAATACAGCCTTTTCTGATAAAAAAGATCTTAGATTCCTTGGATAATCCCATCCGAACACTATTGATACACTAACTGAAACATGCGTGTTAAAGGTTTGGCAAGTCTTCGTGGATAAAGTAGTCAGAGTTACTAGAAAAACGGAACTTCTTTCACGCAAGATGAGCTGAAGACCACCAAGTGCCTAAGGTTTATAGAAGCCTTCAAAAATACCTTCCCCTGCCCACTCTAACAAAACTTCCTCCCATAATGCAACCATTCAAGTCACCTCCTTCCTGTGGGAAGGGTAAGAAAAGGGGTTCAGTGTTTGCGCTACTTATAATAAGGCAGGAAACCGAAGGAGACAAAGAGCGTGTGAAAAGCAATCACAGTACTGACCGTTTACATACCGCTGGAAGTACTCGATGCCAGCAATCTCATTTCCGGGCTTGGGTACCACCGCCGCATGGGGCACATGGCCACCGGCGTCCGCGTCTGGTATTCCTACCACCCCGCAGTCCAGCACTTGGGGACACTTTAGCAGTACCGCTTCTATTTCTGTGGGAGCGACCTTCCGACCACGGTAGGAAAAGAAGTCGCGACAGCGCTGAACCACGTAAAGCCACTCCTCCTCGTCATAGTAGCCCACGTCTCCTAAAGAACAAAAGGTGATCCCCAACACTCAAAACGTAGTAATACATTTTGTGAACAATTATCTTCCTGTAAACGAACCCTCTTTTGATATTTGGCGCATTTTCCGAGCTTCACTATAAGATCTCGATGTTGTTTCGATAATTCTCTAATTTTTCAGCGTTCCAAATGAAATCGAGCCACTGAATACCGCATTAAAACGCACTTTTATTCGGTTTTACGCATTCCGCTCAGTATCGGCGTTTTTAAGGGGGCAATAAATTAAATATAATGGAACTTGTTATAACCGATAAACATCCGCTCAATGCCCACTTTGAAAGCGTGAAGCACAGTAAGCATCCTAGATAACAGTGTGACATTTGTGACATCGTAATATCCGAAACGCTCGCCTGTTCCCTTCAAACACCATAGCTTTATTTACAGCCTGGTCGTACTGAAATATTTCGTCATTCGTGATACCTAATCCATTTTAACAGCTTCGTGTTCCTATTTCGAGAGGGGCTTTTAATGACACTGAGAAAGAAAACTTCGGTGGAAGATGACAAAAGAATGTTGCGAGTTTGTGCCTCGGCGAACTTATTACAGAGCCCAATTTTTTTATTGCGTAAAGTTAAGAAGAGAAGCAAAGAAAGCGAGAAACCCGATCAACCAACAGGGATCGCAAGATTCAAATCTGTAAGTTGATATTCACTATTTATTTCCATTTCCCGTGCATTCGCTGCATTTTTTGGCTTCCTACGGTCATAGTAGAAAGCTTTGTGAGTGTTCCGAACGCGGCTGCTTTAATTTATCTTATCAAATGTGTTCGTTCCTACCAGTGAATATTTTATAGGCAATGGAATTTACAAAAACAAATTGTTACTCGTTCCAACTCTTGCTTGGTCACAAATTTGTAATCGTGCAACTAAATATAGCCTCATCGGCTAAACAAACGCTTTTGTACTGTTTTAATTCAGTCGCGCTGATTACAGTTGTATTATCAATATTTGAATGTCTTGCTTCCATCACTTTCAATCACAGAATATATGACGTTTGTGCACTACTTGATAGTTTTCGTGATATTGTCGAACAGTAGAGAGCTACTATTGGGCTTGAAAAGTGCGTAAAACACCACCTAAAACAAACCAAATACATAACCAAAGTTATTAAAAATCTTGCCGTATAAAGCGACCTGACAAATGTCGACACTTTTTGTTAGCTCTGCGCACATCACTGCTTAGGTATTGCGATATGCTTTGAAGGATAAAATGAAGAAAGCGAAAAAAATTTACTTTAACATCGCAATGAAACACTTAATGAAGGAAAATTCAACAAAATTCTGGACGTCTACCACTCCCAAGTGTTCTGTATAGTCCTGTTTTATTACAAATGAACAATCAAGCTCCGCTCCCAAAACTTCTGTGGCAAGCTTCAGCAGATATTTCAAGTCTGCATTCACTCGTGATAACGGCACTAACTGACAATAGGCTTGAAACGCTGAATTACGTTTCAAAACATAACCATGACTGGCTCAGTTGTTCGCAACTAAAATCTGACGTGACGAGCAGTTTGGCACCTGGGGCGGTATTCTCGAGTTCTGTCCCTTTTGCGTCCCTTTCAAAAGTGTCCCTTTTGGTAAGCCCTGATTGGCTAAAAGCAAACAACCGGAAGTGACGTAACGCAAGTGCGGCAAACCTACTGCCAAACTTCCTCCATGCTGCCAACGTCCACTTCTTCACCGGAAGTACGTCACGATGAAAGGGACGCAAAAGAGACGTTTTCAAAAGGGACAGTTACGAGAATACCGCCCCTGATGGGATACTTAAAGGCCAACTTGTACCCAAAATTTCGACCTCTTGAAAATACCATTTCCGCTCAGTCTGCTGAAAAAGAAACCAAGACGCAAAATACAACAGCTGAAATACGCGCGTGGACGCCGCACGCGGTCAGCAAAAATCGACAATTTTGAAACCGAAATCGACAAGAGCGCGGCCGTTGAAGTAACGTTGCAGCCGTCCAGCGAGCGGTCGGGAGGTCACCAGCTCGGGAGCAAGCCTGCGCGCAAGCTCCACATGCGCACGGGGCAGCCAATGGGTGAAGCGTTCGCAGCAGAGCTCGGCCGGTTCTCCAGCTGCGTGGCTGGCCAGAGGAAAAGCCACCGTCGGCTGGAGCGTCGGAGGCGCGTCATGGCTATTTGCGCGATCCGCCGGCAGGTGCAGCGGGATCTGCTGTGTAGCTTTTTTAAGCGCTTCTGACTGATTAACGAGGCGTTTCGCGGGCTATAAGTCATGTCACAGCTAATTGAGTGGTACTTACTACACATGAGCAATAAATTTGGTCGAGGTGATATTTGAGCGCTGCTGCAATTCAATGCATTTTGAGCCGTTACTCGGAATGGTACCCTCGTTATCAAACAGTATTATTTAATAGATCACTTGACTCGGGCGCTGTACTCAAACCATGAAAATTCATAAATATCATTTTTGCTTCGTCAAAGTTTGGTAGGAAGTAAGTTGCCCTCGGTAACTACTAGTGCCAGTATTTTCATTTTATTGCGTAGCATTCTGAGGTGAGTGCCACCATAGCCACGTCCGTGTAAGGCCCTGCATTCACACAGAAATGCAGAATTGGTGGATTTTTCGTATTGGATCGCTATAATAGCGTAAATATACATAATGTACCCAAGAGAACGTTTGGAAAACAAAAATAAAAATAGAAAACAATAATTTTACAAAACTGACATGAAGAAATAAAAAATAAGCATCTTATACACCTCCTCCAAAAACCCAAGAGCAAACAAAAAAGCACGCAAAAACCGCTGTAAAAATGTATGAAAGTAGCAACCATATAACACCCTGCATTTTCACAAAAATTTATACCTGGCGCATGTAACCCAATTAATTGTTAAAAAGCGAGAATAGAAATAATTGGTCGAAAAAATAAAAAAGTCAAGAAAACAAGAAAAAAAATACCAATATAAAAAAACGATATGATGTAGCAAACAATAGTATCTGATACACTTCAAAATAAGTAAAAAAGGCCGCAAAAATAGTTGTTAATACGAATAAAAAATAGCGCAAATAAGCAAACCGTGTAACGCTCGGCATTTTCACAAAAATTCCTTTCTGCGGGAAGTTGATTGATTTATTATGGCGCTTTAACGCACCGAAACTATAGAGGTTTTTAGGCGTGCCGTAGCAGTGGGCTCGGGATTAATTTGGCCACCGAGGGATCTTTGAAATATCCCACACACGGGCGTTCTGGCTTTGCTCCTCCGTCAGAAAAGCGTCCGCCAGACCCGCAGTAGTCGGAACCGCGTCCTTGGGCTTAGCCGCCCAGCGGCTTCGCCATTAAATTAATCTACTGGGGCGGTAACACGAGGATGTAACGCAATTAATATTCGTTTTAATAGCGTAAATATTGATAGATAGCTTGTCAAATAGAATTTTGGAAACCCCAAAATTATAAAAAATAAAAAAAATGTTACTAAATTGGTCTGCCGAAATTAAAAAAAAATTCACAGCATATCCACGGGGTGAATGATGATGAGTGGGCGAAGCTCCTGAGGGGAAATCATCGGTAAGACCGTCACTCTTCAGTGAAAGTTCGCCCACTACATCTGTGTCCGAACGTAACGTCTAGAAAGTCTCGCTTAAACCGCGCGTCGGCACCTTGGGGCTGAGCTCGCCTGATGCGTTTTGCAGACGCCTCACGAGCTCTCACTGCATCTGGGTCTGCCTGCCGATACGCGCGCTTTCTCACATACTTGATCGTTACAATAGCGTAATAAAGGATAACACTATCTCGAACAGAATTTTGAAAACCCGAAGAACAAGAAAGAAGAAAAAATAATAATTTCATAAAAACGATCTCACGAAATCAAAAATATGTATCTTGTTCGTATCCTCCAGGAGCTTAAGAATAAACAAAGAAATCCCGCAAAAGAACTTTCGAAGTACGACTAAAAATAGAGAGAACGAAACAACCCTGCACCTCACCTTGCATCCGCGTAAAAATGAAGGGAGCTCACACTGACGCGTAAGACATGCAGGTAGTGAAGCTGCACGTAACCTTCACGACCTGCACGAAGGTTTAAACTCACGACTGCAGCCGATTTGCTTCTTCTTCGCTGCCGCAACGACCTTTACTCCATCATTGTTGCTATAAGCGTGAGCTTCGTTCATATTTTTGAAAGTGACAATTATTGGGCATCGCCTTGGAGGGGCGTATGCTATGACTTGTCTATCTCGTTCCGAGCAAGTGTTGCCCCGATTATGGCGAACGATGGAGTCTTTCTCGTTTGCAGCAAGTGTTGCCACAATTACGGCGACCGCAAGAGATTTTTCTGTCCAATCTTGGCCAATCTCTCCCTCAGTGGACATGCTTGGTTTAACAAACGTGCTGAGGGGACCCCGGGAGGTATTTGTGAGGCACGCACACACGCGCGCTCGTCATTTTCTTCGTCCTTTTTTAACTGCCGTGCGGTTGCCTCAATCTTGGCCAATATCCCTATGAGCGTATGCTTGGCTTGACACACTTGCGCAGGTGACGCTGGGCGGTTGCTTCGAGGCACGTACACCCGAGCACCCGGCATTTTCTTTGTTTCTTTTAACTGTTTGGCGGTTGCCTCAAGCTTGGCCAATCTCCTTAAGTCGGTAGGCCGGCTTGACAAACGTGCGCAGGGGACGCTGGGTGTTCGCCATCAGGCACGCACACACGAGCGCTCGGCATTTTCTTGTTTTTGATAAATGCCGGGCGATCGCCGCGAGGCACCCGGTCACGTGCGCCTGCCCGACAATTTCTGGGTATATTTAACTGCTGACACAAAAAAATTACGATTTGCCCAACAGCTGCATAATAAAATACACAACTGCCACTAAAGGCACTCAGTCACTATAATGGCATAAATTTGCATCGATAAGGGAAGGGGAGAAGCCAATTCGCGGGGGGGGGGGGGGGGATGGGGTTCAAGAGCGCTGCATCTCCTCTTTCCCCTCTTTCTCTATTTTTCGCTGATGTTAGTTGCACACCACATCGATATTTCAAAATGCAAAAACGAAGATATAAATGAATATGCTGAAAGAAGATTATAAGGTATTTTTCTGGCGCAGGCTGTCTTCAATGTTTTCAACCGGAGTTATAAAACATCTCCAGAACAATATTTCTGGTTAGGCCACTGACTGGAGTAAAGTAACAAAAGTAGACTGCAAAACGACAGAACAACACAACGTCCATGGCTATTCACAGCCAAATCTGGCTGTAAAGAACTCCCACTCTAAACAAGTGGCAAAAGGCTACACAATACTAGATAATTCTGTTAAATTCCTCTCATTTTTGTAACACCACAGAGAGGCCCCGCTTTCCCCCATTTTAACTCCCATGTTCAAACATATAGAGCAGCATGCATGAGGAAAACACCTTTTTTGGGTGTAATATTTATCGCAAAACAGTTCGCGGTGTCTTCCTCCCGGTCAAGACAATTTTACTGCAAATAAGACGAACAGAAAAATGTGTTACTTGATAGCACCAAGTCCCCCTGTATGAATTCCGACACGTAGCGATCCCTTGAAACGAACATAAACTGGCAATTTTCTTACAAAATATGCGTGCAGGCTTCATTTATCGCTCAACGCTTGAACGAGTTGTTGATATCTGGAAATTGCTCAACAGGGTTCCAAAATTTAAACCAGCAAAAATAATAATTTTAAGCAATTAGAAAACTCTAAACATGATATCAAAGCCTAAATAAACATGATATTGGACTGAAATAAGCCAGCCTTTAAAGTTTGGCTTCTATATGAGCGCACTGATTAATAAGTAGTTGTAAGGACCAGTGCTGTACGGTGGAACTTGGTCTCAATTTACGTAATATGGGTGGTTTGATTCGATTACGGATGTTTCGCATTACCTGTCTTGTACCAGCCTTCGGAGTCGGTGAGCGTCTGATCAAGGCGGCCCCAATATCCCAGGGCGAGTCCCAGACCTCTCAACACGATTTCACCGAGCTCACCAGGGCCGACGGGTTCCCCCGTTGCGGTGTCTACTACCTACAGCGAAATAATTGACGCACGTTATTTCCCGGCAGAGGAGCAAAATCGAATGTGTGTTAAATAATGTTTTTACAGTATTCATTTAAAGGAGATTTATTATTGCACACTGAACGAAGCGTGAATACCTTACTCACATACACTTGTAGGGCTTCGCGAAAATCGCAATTCCCGCCTCTTTTAGGGTTGCTAATGCACGATAGACACCTTGTTGCGTTCCAATTTGCTTATTTTATTCATCTGGATAGCTATTTAAAGCGTACATTATATTCAGTACAGTTGTAAATATCAACTGTGAGTCACGCATCAAAATTTGAATGAGTTCAAGTCAATCAGGCAACAGTCAATCAACGAAAAAACCTGGTTGTGAGGAGCCGCTTTTCCTTCTGCGAAGTATATGACTGCGATTGGGAATACCGCAAGCAGCGAAATAAATTTACGCCTGGCGCGGAACCCAAACACAGACTTACTACAGCATGGCAATTTTACATCATATTTCACCAACTGTTTTTACCTACAACTGCACAACATGCACCTCGCCTTGCCGCCTCGCCTCGCCTCAATCTGCCGCCAATGCCTTGACTGCGCGTTAATTTTATTCATTATAAACAACATTGTAAAGAAAATACTTTTTGTGGTGAGGAAATTGGCCGACATGGCGTAGAAGAAGCCATGCGATTTGGTAAGTTATTCCTCCTGCTCCTCCTTCTCTTCCTCCTCCTCCTACAACTCTCCTCCTCCCTCCTTCATGAGCACATCAATACCGCTGGAAGACTCTTATGCTGATTCATTCAATTATCTGACTTCCCCCCGGCCCTACAAGGCGTATGTGTTCTTTTTGAAGTCTTAACTACATAGCTTTTTTAATTGTAAAGAACACGTTCACACTAATTAGACCAAATTCAAGCCATCGCCAATCCCACTTAGTGGGTATCCCGGCCCTACGGAGCGTGTGTTGTTTTTGAAGTCTTAAGTGCATATTTTTTTAATTGTAAAGAACACGTTTACACTAATTAGAGCAAATTCAAGCCATGGCCAATTCCCCTTAGTGGGTACCTGACATCGCCCCAAAGGAAAAGAAGAAGAAGACGAAGAAGAAGAATATACTGGGAAGTGAACATTTGGGATCAAAAATAGTATAGGTCACATCCTCAGTAAGTACAAAGTTGCTTGGCCAATTCCTCGCGTGGGTATGTGTTCATGTTCTGAGGCAACCAACCAACCAACCAACGTGGGCAGTAAGAGGCAAGATAACGACGCGATGGTCGAGTTGTACTCGGCAGGAAGTGAATGCCCAGAAGACCGCTACGCCAAGTCGCATCCTCCTCCTGGCATGCAAGAGTTTCAACGCCGTCTCTGCGGCCACAGCAACGCGGCTTTCATCCAGTGAAATCGCGGTTCACAACGCCGCGTCTTTGGTGAATCGCGACAGCTCCGCCGGACAGCGCACTGCTACAGCTCACCGAAGCCACCGAACCCGCACGTGATCTCAAACATGTGCAGGTCGGACTTTCGTCCACAGGGACTAGTGATCAAATTAGGTTTTCGATGTTCCTTTCTATATTTGGTATTTAATTTGTCCCGTGAATATGTACTTCGTTGTTTTGCCGACACTAAATCGCCTGGCTTCTTCTCCGCCGTGTCGGCCAACCTCCTCACCACAAAATGCATTTGCGTTACAATGTTGTTTATAGATGAATGAAATTAAGGCGCAGTCTAGGCACTGGCGGCAGAGTGAATGTGATCGTCCATCGCCGGGACCAATTATGTTTCTGCCGTTTTGACCAATCGATCGATACAAACGCGTCTTTATAAGTAAGGAAGAGGGTGTAGCGGAAGAATGGAGTCCGAAGCCACCGCAACGACAGAATAACTGTATTTCAATCACATTGACTTGCTTGTCACTACGATCATGGCGCCCGAAAGTTCCTCGTTTTTCTCCTCTTCTTTCTTCCCTAGCGTCCTCAAGCCATGTCCTCTTCTTCCTCTCGGTTACTTTGCTGTGTGTGACAATTAATTCAACATCCTCCCCTCCCCACAAAAAATGTAGTTCAAGCTCCTGGCGTTGTCCGTGAAGTCCTTGACTCAAGCCTTTCCCGGTACGCTTAAGACACTGCACATCGAGTTCGTCTCGTGGAGCAAAATGGTTCAGTGTCACACCTACTACTTTCCACCGAGAAGTGAAAACTTCCTTCTGATTCAGTAATGTACGCCCTCTTCTGTTATTCTCGACCTTTCATCCTCCGCCCCTGCACTGTGCACAGTGCTCCGTGACGTGCGCAGTATAGTCCCCTTTGTTTTCTGCAGCTGGAGAATAAAAGCTTTCAGGCGATGAACCGTAATCTGACCTGTAATGTGAGACGACCGAATGTCTTCTTTGTAGCTCGTTTTGTTTCGCTTTGCGCCATGGACGGTAAATTGCTCAGTCGGAACACTTGACTGCTCCAATTTTGGCTCGCCTTTTGTGGAAGCCATTTTGTGCCGGGAGCTCTTTGACCGAACTTGTGAAGATGGTGTACCTTGGCTACGGAAAAGTCTCGTACGTTTCTTGCGTTTTGACTGGAGCCCTGTCGTACTTGCCGGTCGCTCCTGGTACTGATCACTATAATAAGTACGCCTGCGTCTGTCACAAGCTTGATGCCATTTTCGCAGACTTGATTCTTTGCTGTCGCCGCCTTTACAGTGTCTGGAAGGCAGGCTCCTTTCGTGTTCGTCATCTACTGGCTTTGCTTCAAACATTTCGAGATTTCCAGGACCCCAGAATCTACTAACCACTTCGCCCACCGCCTCACAGTTGGGGCCTACTTTCAACACGCAGACGTTTGATGCAACACCCGATGAACTGAGTACGGAAAGGGGACCCTGGAACATCCACCAGAAGACAGAGTTGAGTGCAACTAATCTATTGTTTCTGGGATGACGATGTACCTCTGCGGTCATAACCTTCCAGAGATGATCAGCTCCCAGTAGCAGGGAAATCCCAGGAACCACCGCCATGCCGGGCTGAAGAAGCTTGTCCGCAATAGGCTGACCGGTAGCTTCGAGAGACAAAACAAAGTCACTTTCCATTGGCACTTGCGCGATGTCCTTGCAAATGAAAGGAACTTCGATGGCTTCCACAGAGAACAGTTCGTCATTGTACTGACTGCGGATGACCAGTTCCACTAGACGGCATTCCTTTGTTGCTGACGTATCGTGACCGAAGATGTTCAGTTGCAAGCAGGTCTTCCCAGCTCCCGTAAACCAAGGTTACGGGAGACATCTTCTCGGATGAAAGAGCGCTGACTTCCCCCATCTACGATACCACGGACGTACGCACACTGCCGACCCCCATAAATCCAGAGCCGACACGTTTGCAGCAGTATTTCCGTGCCTAGAATGTGTTGATTGCTGGAGTGAAGGCTACTGGCATTCAACTTCCTCAGGTTATTTGCTCTGTCAGTTTCGCGGCGCTGCCAGGTAGGATCACAAACCGATGACACATGTCGCCCGTTGCAGTTCGCGCACGGGACATTGCGGCGACACTCTTTAGAAAAATGTCCTTTCAAAGTGCACCGAAAACATCGTCTGTCGGCAGCCAATTTCCTTATCCGATCCTTATGACTGATGTTGCCGTCGCATAATTGCGTGTAGTGATGGTCTGAGTCGCAGAACAGACAACTGGATCCGCCCGAGGTGCTAAAATTTAGCACAGCTGCCGTTGGCGGCATGCCCAAACCTCCCTCGCCATCTTGCGCTTTAGGCCGGGCTTGTTCCTTTTGGATTTCAACTCCACTCCGTTCTCGGCATTTCACTTCAGTCATAAGGTGGGTTAAAAGCGCGTCAAGCTTGCCGTCAAGGGACGCCGGTGGCGCCAATGCTCCGCCAACGGAGGACTCTCCCTCTCGAAGGCTTGATGTGTGCGAGCTATGTGCTATCTGTCGGTGATAAGCAACGACAATGTCTGATGGCAAGGCTCTCAGTAGCACATCAGTCATCATCGTGGAGTACGTGGCAGAGGAAGCCTTCAGAGCCGCGAGCCCACGAACATGACACTGCGCGTGGTCCAGCAGTCGTCGCAGTCCGCCGACATCATTCGAGGACACACTGAAGGAAGCACTCGAAGCTGCGCTAAATGCTCCTGCACAATGCGGCGGGTGTCACCGAAGCGCCGCGAAAGAATTTCCACGGCGTGTGGGTAACAATCTTCCGTGGGTTGCAGCCCGTCAATGAATAAAGCAGCCGACCCACCCAGCAGCGACCGAAGGTAATTGAACTTCTCTCCATTGTTCAGGCTTGGGTTTTCGTGGACGGCTGCCTTGAACTGCGCCCAAAAGCTCAGCCACTGGCACAACTCGCCGTTGAAGGTTTGCAGCTGCAGCGTCGGGAGCTTCACGGAGCCTACCAGCCGATGACGCCCGTCACTGTGAGACTCCGCCGCCGTAGCTGAAGCTGTCGACCCAGGCAGGCGTGAACCACTCCGAAGTAATTTCTCCTTGGCCTTCAGCTGGCCCAGCATGCCTTTGGCGGCGTCCTCATATTTCAGCATTGATTCATACTCAGCCGCGAAATCTTCGTCGGATATAGCGTCTTCCAACTGGGCATTCAGCTTACTCAACACATCATTGTTCGACTGCAGACGCTCTATGAGTGAGCCCAACATTTGCACATCCGCGGTATCCAGTACCGTCTTAGCTTCATTGATGAGCCTGGTATTTTGCTGCGTACAGTGCGCAACACCCTTGTCTATAACACTGAGTTCAACTTCAACTGGTTACCTCTCAAAAATGCGGACTCAAAACATTTCACAAAAACGTTGAGGTAAAAATATACAGTGAAGACTTCAGAATGACACAATAGTTTTCTTCAAATGCTTTTCATCCGAGGCAAGATAAGGCTATAAGTACAAAACCTGTGTTATAGACAAGGCTGTTGCCCTCTGTACGAGCCGTTCTCTTTTCTTTCAGCTTGTGCATGCTGCGTTACGTGCCTCTACCTGGTCGACACAGTCACCGCTTTCAGTCCGCTTGGATCTTGATCTGCCGATCTCGTAGCTCCGACTTCGTTCCCGGGTTTACAGGCACCATATGTAGCGGAAGAATGGAGTCCGAAGCCACCGCAACGACAGAATAACTGTATTTCAATCACATTGACTTGCTTGTCACTACGATCATGGCGTCCGAAAGTTCCTCGTCTTTCTCCTCTTCTTTCTTCCCTAGCATCCTCAAGCCATGTCCTCTTCTTCCTCTCGGTTACTTTGCTGTGTGTGACAGTTAATTCAACAGAGGGTGTGATAATCAGCAACTACTGAACATCACCCTGTCCGCTTAAATTTACCAATACTGACTGCAATGGGCATTCCACACTGCTGTTGCCCTGGCGGTTATCCTGACGAAGCGCGCTTGACTTTGTTCCACAATTTTATTTCCAAGATAGAAAGATAAAACTGAAATACAGACTTTTACCCCAGTACAATAAAATTTGCATTTTTAAATGTGTGTAAGTAGTCGTGTCTCTACAAATCAGCAAAGCAGCTTCCCACGTGTCTATTTTGAAGACGTTGCGTTATTTAGTATGCAATTTTAGTGTGGCTTCCAAGCATTTTTATAAGCAAATTCACCAAGAACGTTTTTGGGCCGAGATCAGAACGCTATTTGTCTGAAGTGAAGATTTGTTTCTTGCCAAGCTGTTTATTTTGCTTGTGAATCGTATATTTCGGTATATATTGTAGAACGTGTGTTCTCACCATATTCCGCAATAGGTAATTTCATATAGTCAGGATGATAAATAACATGACGCACATCGTTTTTTTTTCTCACATTCTTGATAATTTTTGTGAACGCAGGTTTTTGAGTCAAATTTTTTTTATCTCTGCATCCATTTAGGTAGGATATGAAGTGCCGGCAACAATATTTGCGATGATGAAATTAAATTTAGTTATTATCACGATATATTTATCACTGGGCGTTTTTTACCATGCCTCTCACTCAGACCGCTGTTTTCAATCAACTATCAAGTACGTTGGATTCTTTATGCGATTCATTCGTACTCAATTTACTTTGGGTTTAGCGGTAATTTCATTTCAATGTCGATAATACCGTTTATTAAACTCTCTTGTTATTTTTTTTCTCTCGCGAAGTATACACAGTGGTGTATTTTCAACCGGAATTGGTATTATTGCGTATGAAGATAAATTGATTCTGAAATATTTATCTCTTGCTAGACTGTTTTTCTGTGTGAAGTTTTCTCCGTGCGCACCTCTTTCCAGTTCATTTTTCTTATTCTCCATACAAGTTCTCATTATCTAATAATAACCAGCATACGTGTTCGAATTTCAATTTTTATGGCACTCTTTATTGCGGCGGCCGTTGCCTGTCCCTTACAACAAGTAATGTAACAGCAGCTACGGTTCTTCGCACACTGATCCACCAAAGGTTTTAGCCTATATAGTAGCAGGAACTGATCTGGTATGCAGAAGTAGTCAGGCCTATAGCTTCGCTTTGAGGTCAAACATCGTTAACCCCCACATTGAAGTTTAAAGAGCGCAATTTGCACTATTTCCGACATCTACCAGTTGGAGGATTTTCACCTCAAAACCTGAAACTACGCTAAGTGCTCTACATTTGGGCTGAACGCCAGGTAACCAGTAAGGTTCTGCCTTACGAAGTATAAAGCAAGGTCAACCTTTTTGTGCTTCGAACTTCGGGGGCAGGTTTGCGACGTTGGACCTATCAGCGCAAGGTTTTGCTTAACCTCGGATCGTCGTGAATGCGTGTCACCTACCTATCTGAAGCGCTTACCTTTGCGCGAGAGAGTTATATACCGGAAAACACCGGAGGAATCTCCTTTAGTGGACAACATTCTACATCCACGCTATTGGTGAAGTTCGGCTAATATTCCTTTGACCCTACGCTGGACAGAGATGTGGAAGTGCCAATGGCGATCAGTATGTGTATAGCCGAGTACGGCTGCAACGTTGTATGAAAAAGTAATGCCGTTCCACTCAATGTGAAAGCTGTCGGAGGTACAGAGCAGTGATTCGCCATAATAGGCTGTAGCACCATTATCCGCTCACTACTACCACCCAATGCAATTAAAATTTCCCGCCTTCGCAGTGCGGGTACGCCCCCTGCCTGAAACTGTGACAGCGGGAGTTCTGTTCTTGTTGTGCGTGCCGGTACGTGCCGGCGTTGCACTGCCACTTTTTTCCCTTACAGTCGTAAAAACAACCCAACGAGCGTTCCTATCAAGATGATCCCGGGCGCTGCCGGTTAAATGCGTATATTTTGCCTAAAATGTACCTCAGTTTTCTTTGCGGTGAACAACTGGGAGATGTATGACAAGCGCCAGCGTTTCAGGAGTTTCGAACGCTTATGACCATATAACCCGCTTGGCTTTTGAAGCCTCTACGTTACGCCGCAACGACAGCCTCTACGACGGAACGCCATGCGGCTCTACTTGGGTCCAGCGAGCGAGCTACGATGACAAGGCGAGCCCTTAAAGTTCTCTGCACTTAAAATCACAACGTTGTATAAAACACCTCACAAAACAGGTTCCCTTCACAAACCCCGCCTCCATCTCCCTCAGCTCTCCGACTCCTTGGAGTCTCCTGCCGCTGTTTTTTGTATGCCTTAGTCAAGGCTTACTACAAACAACATTGATGCCAACACTACCATGTTTGTGCGAAATGACAGTAATATAGCCCAATAAAAACAACATATGCAATTCACCGCTAATTAGGATAGGCTAGAAACACATTCTTGCACTTTTTTTTACCTTCGCTTCAACACCCAGTCCAAGGCGGCCAACAGATGTGAACTTTGGTGGCGCATCGTAAATGCCCGCTGAAATGAAGCAAAACTCCGTCTGTCCGTATACTGCAGAAATGAAAAAGCATAGAGCACAACTCACTGTCAAGTTACAAATTTTTTTTACTAAGTTTAGGGAAAACAAACTATTTTTATTTATTCAGGAAAGCGAATCTTTTCGGGCTGACAGATATTCCGACATCTCCTTGAATACCCTATAAATAATGTGTAAGCTGAACAATCTCATCAAACATCACCCATGCAATTCCTGAGAATGTTGACACAAAAAAGTTGAAAAGCAAGAATTTTCTTCATGGTATTTTGACCGACTTTCCTTCAAAATGTAGCGATGCATGCGCCGACTACAATTAAGGACAAGTGGTGCCACACGTTGAAACGGTGTCCTACTTTAAGCGTCTGTTGTTAAATACCTAAATCTCCTCTCGCCAATTGATAAGGTGCCTGAAACTGACACAAGTCTTTCCAGACACTGGCCGCAGCAATTGTTTGCGAATACATAACGCGCCGCCGAAACAAAGAACGGGATTGGGGTATGTCGCCAAAGCAGAAAGATGAGGTTAGTAATTCTCCATAACTAATCAATCGTGCTTCCTAAGCGCTGCTCTTGTATGAAAAAGTCATACGAGCCATTCCTTCATTTTATCTCAAGAACTGTTTCCTCAACTTTTATTAAACCATTTTCATAAAATACCCTCTGGTGATCCAGAATGTCCCCCTGTGCGCTCGGTGCCGTATTGTGATGATACAAGGCACAAGGGAGGCTATGCAAATTCATACAAAAATTTTGATAGCCTGAATCGCACTACTTGCTAGTGGCGCGTAACCCGAACAAATTAAGATGCCATCTTCCAAAGACCAAAACGCGTTTTTGCTGCACTCACATATTACGGGTTATGATTTCAGCACAATCGTTCCGGAAAACAGTTAATTTTACATTAGATACTCAATTATGATACCGAACAGGTGTCATATGGCACCAGCCTAACGCGATTTTATTGTACCACATTTTCTTCGCTCACTCCACAAAACTGCATACGTGGTCCGGTACACGTCCTGTAATGCCCTCAGTGTTGTTACGCCGAGAAAGAAGAGGCAGCAAGCCACACAAAGTGATGACGTGGGCCAATCAGAGGCGGCAGGGGAGCGCTGGCTGGAACGAGAGAACGCCCCGAGGAGTGGACGGAGCAGGTTCGAGCTGCGCTACGTGCCGGTGGGAGACTCGAAGTTCGTCTGGTTTTTGGGACCAGAGCTCGACAGGGGTCCACCTGGCGCCTTTGATTCTTGTGGCCGGGGCTCGGCTCCTTACTCGTGGAGAGCGCGCAACTCTGGCGTTTCCCGCCCCTGGACCACCAGATTTCTCTTGTATATCGGCTGTTGCCGGTTGCCTGGTGCCCGTTGCATCCCTCAGCGAAAAGTAATACGCTTGAAATACGTACGATTATACTTTAAGTGCACTTCAAATATGTTTTTATGTTGTGGATGAATTACAAATGCAGTAGAAATTGTATTTTCTGAATTTGCAATAAATATTGAAATTACATTTTGAAAATGTGGGGAAAATACTGCACTTATACTCTCAAAACTGATTGAAAATGCACAGAACCACAGAAATGTATGCGTAAGGTATTTAGAATACATAAAAAATGCACTTTTTTTCCGCAAAACAAACTGTTAGTAATTACACTGTCAATATAATACAAATACACTACCGTAAGTGTATTTGTCGCTCTGTCTAACATCACTCTGAGAATACTTTAAAAACATATTTGAGCATATTTTTATACTCCGAATGTACTCGAAATATATTTGACTGTCTGTTGTGCATGTGTGATGAGCGTGGTAGTAATACGCCATAAATACAACAAAAATAGGTAATAAAAATACTTTTTAAATATATTAAACATCTGAAAAAACGCATAGAGAGTACCTCACAGCCGCTGATTTCGGGGCTGAATTAAGATACACGTATATCCTATCTAAAATGCTCGGAAAAATACATGTCCACTGAATAAAATGCAGCGCAACATTTTTGTGCTCACTTTTAATAAAGATAAGGGGAGAAAATTAGAGACAGACTTTCGGTTTCTGCGCTAAGGCAGGCATACAAAGAAAGTCCGAAGTGTTAGAAAGAAATTCAGCGTACAGATATGTAAGCGATGGTGTTTCAGCGCATTACAAGGTATTTATTTATTTAATACATACTGCGGACACTAAGGGGTCCAAGCAGGAAGGGCACGTCACGCATACCACAAAAGTAATGATATACATCATACGAAAATGAAACTTTGGTTTACATGCTACAATACACTTCGTTATGTATCAACAATGCGTTTCGTTCTATACACCACAATACACTTTGCTATGCGTTGCAACAACACAATTGGTTCTACAACACTACATTACACTTTGACAAGTAGTAACGTACGCCAAACAAAAACAATACACTTCATTATACATATGTTACAATAAATGAGGTTCGCATAACTTGTTCCAGTCCGACACTGTTCGCGGAAAAAAAGAATACATAAAGGCATCGGTTCTCGCAAAAAATGGCGTTAGCAACTATGAATGACAAAACTTACAAGTCGCGATAGTTGTTACAACAGTAACACTGAAGAGGAGCCAAAAATTGTCTTTTCCTAAAAAAAATAGCAGTCTTAGGCAGAAAACATTGCCTATGCTTCCGAGTGCGAGCAGCCGGGCTGCAGGCACTACCTCCTCCTCCTTGGTTGGTGCGTGAGGCGCGAGCAGTGGTGGCGCCGCGCACACCACTTTTCTACTCTCTGCCCTCGCTACGTTTCCGTGGCTGGTCTAGTAGTGTTACGAGTTTTCGATTTTTTCAACGAGCGGTCGTTGTACGGATGCAGACTCTTGCTGAACAACGCGTTGCAGGGGTGTTTGACTCGACATTTCCGCTTAGGCAAACGTGAACTTGATTTTTGTACTATTTGCTCATAAGGTGGCGCACCAAGAATTTATATAAGTGTGTTTCCGTTACAATGAAAAGGTGCAAACATCCTTTTGAAATCCGAACTTGGTTGATAGGCAAACCTCCGCTTGCCGTACCGTGAGCACTTCTTGGAAGGCAATGCGCTAACAAGTCGACAACAGCGAAAACACGTTAAATGATGATTGATTGATTGATTGATTGATTGATTGATTGATTGATTGATTGATTGATTGATTGATCAATCGACCGATCGAATTGTAGGATTTAAAGTGCCGACACAACGCCGGTGATGAGGCGCGCCGGAGTGGAGGGCTCCGGATTAATTTTGACCCCTTGGGGTTCTTTAACGTGTGCCGAAATCTCGTACACACGGGCGCTGTTGCTTTTCGCCTCACCTAAAAGTAAACTAAACAAAAAGACATTTCAGCGGCTTTAGTTTTCCGTTAATGTTTTTAGTTTGAGTCCCGCTGAGTGGCCTAGGTAGGGTTGGTATGAGTTTCCTCGTAAATCGAATTATTCCGCCCTACCTCTTGCATAGAACAGAGAACTGGAAGGGAAGTTTGTAGTAATGCCTGTTCATAGAAAATACGCCGTCCCTGTTGACGCGAGGGAGAAAGTGAAGTGTTTCAACGAACGCCTCTATTTTTCTGTTCCTTTGGCTCACCCCCCATCCCTTCAGCATATTTTTCTCTCCTGTGTGACCGACGCTAGGGTGATTCGCGCAGATTTTCACAGCAGCCACCATACGTGGAACACATTGCCTTGATTACCTTGGGGAGCGAGTTATTTGTTTTTCTCCTACTGCGTTTATGGGCACCCGGATTACATGCCTACAGGCGGCCTTTCATTCGATTTTAAACTGTGTACATACAGTGACCGGTGTTTCGCGGTATATTTTTTGTTACAGTAGAACTGCTGCTTGTGGCGAACTTTTGTGCCGAACTGACTTGAGAACTTTTCCTTTTGCTTCGTTTTATGTTCATGTGCGCTCATTTTTTTTTCTTTTAAACTTTGCCTTTATGTCTTGCTATTACGCATTTCTGGGTTTTTTTTAAATCTCCAAATTGCCTTTTCCTCAAAAATATTTAGTGGGCTTTCAGCCGTATTTGTTTATTTAATATTGGCTTTAAACCTGTTATAGCCTAGCTGGGAAAGATCTCGTTCCCCACACTTTTTTTTTGGAAGCGGGGCAAGGGGCGGGGCATGGAAATGGTATTAGGGAAAGAACTTAGTCTGGGGCACACGCGTATCCGTGGGTAATTCGCATGGCCGATGCGGGCAGTGGGATGCGAAGTAGCCTGCCGCAAAAGTGAACGCAGGGCGAAATTTTTGACGGTGGCATGTCGCCGCTCAGTCATCTTTTCGTTGATAGAGTTTATGTCATCTGTTTGAAAGTTAACAGCAATAATAGAACGGACCCACGTACACCTCACGTGCACACTACGTGCACGTGCACACTGCGTGCACACTAGAGCCACTAAATAAAAAATTGGGCCCATCTCCTCGCGAGGGGGACTCGAGTAAATGCGTCGCATTGGGGGTGGGTGTATTTCGTTAATGTTTAGTGTTTGGGGAGTTGGTGGTAGTGAATGCGTTGTATCCACAGCTTCTTGACGTAGTTTGAATGAGTCAAGGATATAAGGCGCGTTCGTAGCCTCCCATTGTGTGCCGGCTTTGTGGCGCAGTGGGTAGAGCACCATGTACATTGCGTTCCGCCCGCAGGGTCGAGGGATCGAAACCAGGCGCCGGATAGTATTTTTTTATATAGTGTAGGGGGAGGGGTGCGGACTACGACTGCGGACGTCAACGCGGGTGACATCGTGAGTTACTGAAATGCTCTGCATTTAAAAACTGGTCTTGTGGCTCTTGGGCACACTGGCATCGAACTCGCCATGCCACCCTGCCGACGGCAGCCAGCGGCGTCGAACTCGCCGTGCCACACTGCCAACGGCCGCCAGCAGCGTAGCACCGCAGCCTTCACGCCGCTGGCGGCCGTCGGCAGGGTGGCACGGCGAGTTGGACGCAAGTGTGCACGTAGCTGGGTAGTTCATACCCGGCGACTTATAATGGTTTATCGATCTACAACAAACTTCGCGGGAGTCCCCAATATATTACCGCCTTTTTCGTAATCGTCAGTTGGCGTGCCTACCACCACCGAGAACCAAGAACCAGCAAGGACAGAGTGGAAAAGGGTAAGGAGGGCTAGAAGGGTGGCACGCACTTCCTTTCACTTGCCTCCGCGGTTCCCTGCACGGGTGTCTTTGGCACCGTGTTCGTCTTTTTTCGTTTAGTCAATTGGTCCCAACCACCAAACCTTTCAGAAACTTTGGGACGTTTCACCCTCCCTCTTTTTTTTTATTTCATATTGGCTGTATTCTCTTCGTAGTGCACTTGCCCCAAAAACGTGTGCGAGTTTCGAGTGGCCCTTTGTATTGTTGTGAATTTTTAGAAAATCTGCCGGAACCCATGGCAGAACAGCAAGTCTACAGGAAGAGTGCTTGCGCTTCTTGGCGGGTTGTGTGTTTTTAGCAGGGCGAATTGCCCATTGGAGCCGCAGGTGAATTTCAAACGAGTTTCTTTTAGGGTGTCCTGAGTATTAATAAACGCACTGCGTTTTACTTCTTGATTTATGACGCTAGCCGGTGTTCGTCAGCATTTTTTTTTCCTGTCCGTTAACAACACCAGCTCCCACAAAGATTTTTCGCTTTTCTTCTCGATGAAATTAATGCATTTTCTGAGCACACAAAACAGTAATACATTGCCCGTGACGTGCACAAAAGTGGAAGATAAATAAATATCCGTGCATAAGCATATTCGGACTTTTCCTTTACTGTTTTATTCACCGCAGATTTGTGCCTACCAATCAAGAGCTTGTAATTTTATAGAATGCTTGTAAACCTTTAGTTTTATTTATTGTGAAACCACATTATCGCGCCGTTCTTTAAGAGACATTGTTTGTGCACATGCCAATCTAATGACTTGCATGTAAGCCTTTTACTTCCTCCCTCTGCCTTTATTTTAAACTTGTTTGGAGCGAATTTTTTTACAATGTGGTATCTGATCAAAACGCCGCCAATATACGGAACACGAAATATTAATTGGTAATGTTGTTGCTACTACTATTATGTGTTTAGCTTCTTGTAGGGTCACAGACTACGCTTGTCCATGTTAGTTAAAAAACTAGAATGGCCAGCATGACCATTCAAGCGCCTAAAAAAGAAAGTAGCACAACGCTAACAATCATCTTGCACCATGAATAACGCTTCTGTTACTTTCAAGCTTGGTCTTTTTCACTCATTTGCGCTAAGTTTCATGTCTATATAATCCCCAAACATACCAACTCTCCCCTGCAGTATTTGAGTTCTTCAAGATGCAATGCGGCATGGCAATATGAAATATGCTTAATACTATATGCATTTTTTTACGTCCTTCAAGTTCCCATTTTTGAATATAGGATTTTTTCTCTATTTTTTTTTAATAAAAAGGTAAACATTTTGTTTAAAGGATGCTCGTAACGCTACAAAAAGCACCTGACTGATTGATCGTGCATGTGGCTTTAAAAAAGCAGTCTCACATTGTTTTCCCCGCTTTATTTTCACTTCAGTTGATGGCGAAAGACACGCCCGGAAGACCCCAAAGTACACAGGAGTCAATGGTAAAATAATGAATCTACAGTGGATACAGAGGCGGCTGATGCGCATTCATTCCATTTTACTGATTGTAACGGCGAAATTGGCGACTCGGCTAAGGTCTACAACAAACGAAGTTCAAAATGCCAACATGCGTGGATCGTGTTCTTTGCAGTCGCTTCCTGGCCTCATTCAATGTAGGCCGATTTAGCTTTCAACAGTCAAGAATATGTTAAAGGCTAGGGCCTCTTACAATTTATGGAACCACAAAACCGAATGACCAGCTTGAAAGGTAGCGAATTCTTCTAAGTCACACCGCAGAGGCATTTTCTTCTTGCATGGAGGGATGTAGTTAGTATTCACTTGTAACACATTTTGAATTTTTTTGAAACACTAATTTCTGCGCATTTAAACTGCATTGCTAGCACGCAGCACATCTTCAATATATTTTGAACATTATTTTCTCCGCATTTAAAATGCATTACTTGCGCATTTTGTACGTATTTAGGAAGATACTTTTGTGCATTTTCGATTAATTTAAAATGCTTAAGTATAATGTGTTCGAGTGTATAATCTATTTGATGCCTTAAAAAAGACAAGTCCCCTTGTCCAAACGTTTGCCGGTGTCTGAGGCCGCTACCTTCTCCAAAGTATGATTTCTACCTGGTGACCATCTTCAAAGCCACATCGTTCCCAGTATTTGAGCAATAGATTTTAAATACATTTTTAAGGAATTTGAAATGTATATCGAATGTGGACAAAATAATGCAAAATAAATAAAAAGCTAACACATGTATTAAATGCATTCAAAATACATTTGTGATACATAGTTGTATATTTCGGTGTTCTTGCTTTGATGACTGCGCTGAAACACCATAGCTTACATATGTGTACGCTGAATTTCTCTCTCACACTTCGGGCTTTCTTTGTATGCCTGCCTTAGCGCAGAAAGGTAAAGTCTGTCCCTCACTTTCTTTCGTTACCTTTAGTAACGTTAAGGACAAAAATTTTGCCCAGCAAATTATTCGTTTGAAATGTGTTTTACCCAGAATTCTAGATAGGATTGGCATGTATCTTAGGATTCAACCCCGAAATCAGCGGCGGTAATGTACTGCAAGTGCATTTTGTCATAGATTTTAAATTTATTTACAACGTAATTTCATTGCGTATTTGGGTTCTATTTATGGAGTACGTCTTCCATGTTCATTTGACGGACACAAAAGACCGTAAAATATATTTCGAAAACATTTGGACTATCATAACATGCCCCATAATATTTTTAAAGTATTGTCAGAGTGCTGCTCTAAATGTATTTACGGAAGTATTTTAGTATTGAAATTACAGTGAAATTACACAGTGTTCGTTTCGGGTAAAAAATGCTGTACAGTATGTTTATTAGATAAAGCAGACATTGTTGCGGTTCTGTGCATTTTCAATCTACTTGGAGAGTATTTATACAAGTTGTAAACTGAAAAAAAATACTGGTTCGGGATCGGGAGAATTCAATTCGTAATGGTTCAGTTCGGGTTCAACAAAATCACAGCCCGAACCATTTCGCAAACCGGTTCAGTAAGTCTACTTAGTACGGAACTGCCAAAAATTTTTTTTGGTAGTTTTAAAGCGACCATAAAAGCGAAATACGAATGTGGGGAAATCAAATTTTGCTTTTTATCGATAAACGAATTGCCAAAGTTTCAAGGCAATAGTTATCAATTAGGCCAAATATTAGTGAAAAAAGAAGAAGTGAATAAGATTTGCCGGCTACTTTCCCACCCAGCCCATATGTTCTCCTTTAGTGACTTCTTAAAGCGACCATGCACCAAGGGTATTGCTGTCCTTGGAATATACATTCTCCTGCTTCGTTTTTTTTCTTGTTGTTGTTGCTGCTTTTGAAATCGCAATCTTCTCTCTGGAATCGCTCTGCAACGTAAACATTAAGCCACTAGAGTTAGGCCTGGGGGCCCGCTAGTCCCTTCCGTACATTAGTAGGGGACGTGTTTAAATCCCAGTGGTGTACTTCTTGTTGTCATTTTCTCATAGCATAAGATAAAATCATACAGCGGCCGCCCATTAGGTTGCGGAATCTGATGTCACATTATGCGATTGTAAACTGAGAAGGTTGAAGTGTGGACACGTGTATTATGAGATAGAATTCCTGTGATAAGGCGTTTCCTAATTTGCCGTCAAGAATATTCCTCCCTCCCATCTTATTTGGAACCAGTAGCAGGAGCAGTCACGTAGCAAGTTAAACTAATAAATGAGTGTATCTTAAACACAAAACAGCCAGCAAGAGACGAAACAGCAGAGCAAGCAGAAACAATCGGCCCAGGGCGAATAGGACAGAACGGGACGGGCTGTGATTCAGTTTCAGTGTGTTTCAGTTTTTTTTTGTTACAAACGTGTCTACAAAATTCTACATTACATCGCACCTATCTTTTTTTACAAGCTTGTACTGTTCATGCCACACTGAAGAAAATAACCATTATTTCAACGTGTTGGCAATAATTGAAACCAGCGACCCATTCTGGATCACATTTAATACAACTATCGCCAATGCCTAATGAGTACTCAGTTGAGTTCCAATTTATAAAATATAACTTAGAAGCTGGCTTACCCTTCTCCAAAAGTTATTAGAGAGTTTTAACACTCCGCATGTTCCGTGTTGTACGTGTTGACCAGGACCCGTCTGGGCACTTGCGCATTGGTCGTGGTAGGGACATTAATTCCATGGACCGGCCCTCGTCATGCCCGTGCATTCGCCCGAGTGGGGTGCGCCTCCTCGCCATTCCCGCGCCCGCAGGCGCAGTCGGGTCCCGGTCAACACGGTAACTACGTAAACGACGGAACAGGCGCACTGCAAAACCTATCTATTATCACTAAACTTCCTCACCTTTTTACGCCAATCTAGCCCACCTATAACATTTGCATGACCTGACATTAAAAGCGTCATCAGATGCACGTATATCCCATGCCTAGATTTCTAGACAGGACGGCTGTGTTAGCGCTTATCTGAAAATATTTTCGGAGCTTCTATCTGGCTATTCTCGCAGACGCGCATTAAACTCTGCTCAATCGATACCAAACCGGCATGCCATAAAACGCCCGCAGTTGAATTTTTAATGAACATTTAACACTTTGTTTTCGTCAACTGATAACTAAACATTTCATCTTACGCATCAAAATGTTTTACGCTCAATTAAACCGGGAGTGGAACAAAGACATCCTTAATCTTTGGACAGAACTTAAGGGAAAGTCAAAGCACGAGTGAATTAAGCCAGGCGTTTTTGTTGGCGGCCGGTGAGTTTGCAATATATACATTTTTTATTAGCTGATGCTGCTCGTACCAGAAGCGCTGAACTTACGTTGTATGAAGCCTTGAAGATTTAGGTCCTGAAAGAGCCTGCAGGCAACACTTTCACTCATGTAGTCTCCACTGGAGGTAATGTAGCGCAGGTGGCTCAGATCGAATTTCTTCAGGTTAGGATGTTCTAGAAGGCCCCTCGCCACGTAAGGTACTGTACTCAGCGCAGATACCTGTAAATATTGAGATGAACTTCGTTTGTTCCATGTTAAAACACGAATGAGAATATGATTAGCTCTTTCAGGTGAACACAGAAACTCCAGGAAAGTTTAGCACCTGCAGATAAATTACATGGTACGCTACAAATTATTCTTATTGAATTGCTGAAGCTTACGGGGAATATCTTTTAAACCAAGGCTCCTCGGAAACAAACATCATTAGGAACGACCACACAATTTTTTCAACTTTCATTCCAGATCTGAAAATGGTGACCGCAAATTAGGTAACGTTTGTGGTGTCTTCTACCACTGCTATTTTAACTCTTCTGCACACAATGCCTCAAGTTGCTTGGATATTAGACAATTATACCTGGATAGACCTCATGACACGAGGAACGGACATTTCTCATGTACCAGAAACAAAAAAATTGCGGATGGAGGTTGCCCCATCTAAGCGTGAATTTCTTCTGACCGAACATTACAACCTTGAGAAGGGCAAGTGTTCAGTGTTCACAAGATAAAAAATTCCCCCGCATTTCCCCGAGGGGGAGAATGTGAAAGTGCGAATGCACGGTTGTCGGCCCGCTTGCGGCGCTTGCGCTCGGCCCCCGCAGCCCACCGCCTCGCCGCCTTCTCTTCGATCTCTTCCATCGGGTTTGTAGTATCACGTGTACACCACGCAGTTATCAAGCCGCTATAACGCCGCTGAGTCGCCAACGCACGCCGCTGACGACGTAGTTTGAATGCGTTAAAGATATAAGGCGCGTCACTAACACTGATATCACCGTCGCGTCCGTGGCTTGGTACCGGAAGCCTAGTAACTTGGGGAAAATGTCTTGGTTTCTGGCATGGCGAATGGCAATCCACCCCCAGCGTTTTTGCCAACGTGGCCTGGTCGACAACCCCAGTTAGGTATCTGGGAGCCCCCCTACAGTTTTATAGGGATAGCGAACCATATTGGCGAGAACAGACAAAAGAAACTCGCGCGAAAGCGGACAAATGGAAAGGGGCTTATTTGTCCACGCTTGCTAGGGCGACTGTGTGTAATTTGTTCTTAGTATGCAAATTGTGGTATGTGATGCAGGTGTTGCACTGCTCACGCACAAACGTGCAAAAGTTGCATAGAGTGTTCGCTGTTTTTGTTTGGGCCTCAAATTGGGAGAGGTGCAGTCGTAACAACCTTTTTAGGCGTGTGAAGATGGAGGAGTGGGGCTAGCGCATTTATTTGTGCGACAACTAGTAAATAGATTTCTTTTTTTGAGAGAAGTAGGGGACCCTTTTCTTCGTACAGTGTGTCAATTAAGGCTAGGCAGGGTTCTCCCCGATTTTGTGATTACGACTGAATACATGACGGGAAGTATCTTTGGATATTTTAAGGAGGTCGTGGCCAGCGTAAAGTATTTAAACGCAAGATTTTCAAAAGAGTATTTAAGTACGGTTGCGCGTAAGAAATTGTACCATGATATTGTCAATGTTGTGTTCCCTGTTCCCATGTACAGGGCTATGTACTTTGGAAAGCCCGGCAGCGATGTGCTTAAGAGGGTTAAAAGAATGCAGATTCAACCAGGGGTCAAATCCTTTATGTTTAGGTTACACACAGGAACATTATTAGTACGAACATTTATGGAAGAAAGGGGGTTATTCGTACCATGGGGGACAGATTGTTTTAGTTGTAAATCCCCCGAGACAATAGATCATGTATTTTTGCATTGTTGGGAGGGAGTATATTTTTGGGATGTGCTACAGAGGACATTACACAAAGATTTTCCACTAGATCCTCACGGTATACGTTTCCTTGCAATAGACAATGAGGATGGAGTGCCTTACGATTTAGTCATGGCACTGGGTCTCCATAGTATATGGCGCTCTCGTACAGCAAGGTTGTACAATGATGTTGATGTGCGATGTGCAAGGGAGTATTTCAAAGAGAGCATTGGGCGATTTGTTGAAGTTATTAAGTTCCACCAGGAACTACCTGATTGGCTGCCGCAAATAGAGCAACTAATCAATATGAGGGCATTTTAAATGGACAAAGTCAGCCCTGTAGTGGCTGGCAACTCAACCTCTTGTATGTGTACATATTTGCAATGTTGAGATGTAATCTGTTGTGAATTGTCAAAGACAGGCAATAAATACAAAAAAAAAGCGTCCGTGGCTTGGTCGGTAGAGCGTCGCGCTGCGGCCGCAAAGTCCTCGGATCGAAACCTGGCGCCGGATGCTGTTTCTTTTTTAAATATAGAGGAGCACTGCGGACGCCGCCGCCGCCGCCGCCGGCGGTGGATGGTTTGGGGTCGCTTATAAAGTGCATTCGCACTTAAAAACGCAATTTGTAAAATTTTTCTGATCAAATTTTATTCCAGCAGTTCTTGTAGCCCCAGTATGCAGTTTTATCTAATTCCCTCAAAATGGCGGCAACGTTTATTTATATTTTTGTATTTTACAATTTGAATTTCGAACATGGGGTGAAATTCACTTTAATTACCAAATGCATTATTCATTAGATGTTAATTTTCAATGTATTACACATTTGATGAGCGTTTGTAGATTGCAACAGCGTAATTATTGTCTTCTCGTTTAATGTTCATTTCATAGTAAGGCCTGGACACTAAGTAAGAACTTGAATTTTCTTTTCTAACTGGATAAATCATGACTAAGCACAAAAAATAACGCCTTAAAGTAACGGGCTTAACCGTTTCGAAGATGGTGACATAGGAATCCTTTGTGGAGGCCGCAGAAATTGCGCCCCAAGCTAGAACTTGTACAGTAAACGCCAGTTATTAGGAACTTCAATATATCGCATTTAAGGGTAATTCAAACTGTGCGATCTGGTTCGTACAAGTCTCCATAGAAGCAAATGGAATTGAAAATCTCGTTAATTTGAACGCGAGGAGCCTCGGTCATGAAACCTACGCGGGACGGCACCAGCAGCTTGGGCCCTCGCACAAGCACTGAAAATCGCGCCTCTCCATAAACACGAGGTTGCGACCCCTCGGGAAAGGAAAGAACAGCTTAGGAAGAAGTTACGTCGTGTAAAATCAGCTTAAAATTTCTATGGCAGACGTTTGGGGACTACGCTGATGTGGACACGTGTTCAGGGTTTGGGGTGGGGTTGCAGACGGCATCATTTGTGATGTGAGAAGCGTAGAACCTGTCTCTGCCAGTGACCACCAGAAGGTAGCCGACGAAGCACTAGTGCGCCCACTGCTGCGGATGTTATGACTGGATGTTATGACTGGACTGGACTGTTATGCCGCACGTCTATTATTCAGTTTTTGAGTGCGTCAAAAGAAGGCCTTCCGCTTCCATTTCCTCGTTATAGTAATGTGTGCTGGCTTTCGCCTTCAATGATAAAAGTGCATGATTCAATCGCGACGTTTTTCAAGCATTCAGTTGCTAACATACTCTTCTGCTGCACAGTCCCTTTGTACAGATGCCGTCATAAGTAATAAGAACTAAGATGTGTGAATATCACAAAATATTTGTCTTACTGGCGTTATGACAACCACTGCCGGTTTACAGGAAGCTTTTTTTCTGTTAGAGAACACTCGTTTAAACGCACATTTATGCAGCCAGGCAGTTTCCAGAAGAAGAAATTCTTGCATATTTATGAGAACGTTTCGAAGTTACTTTTTCCGGCACCTGTACGTCTTTTGTACTCCACTTTCGTTAGTTCGAACTTTAAATAAGTATAACTGAAGTGGCGTCTCCTTGCAGTTTAATTTACCGAGCTATCAAAGATGCCGCTAATGAAGAACCACTTCCGCTGGCTTTAATGTAATTGAAACTATTTCGCCGAGCATAAACTCAAAATTTTGGATACTGTGGGCGGGTGTCCATTTTAATGCTTTATGCGTCTATTTCTATAAATGGGGAGTACGGCACTACCATTACAAAAACCTTTGAGCGGAGGAGGAAGAAAATGCTGTTGCAGGTGTGATTCGTAGTCCGGTCTGTCCGGATAGCCGCGAGTCGTGGAAGCCGCTTTTGTCTGACACACAAGGCTAACCTGTGTCTCAAGTAGGTCAGCTTGCACTCCCAGTGCTCCAAGGAGAAATAAGGGATGATGTTTAGGTGATGGGAGCAAGCCCAGACAATGTGGTATGTAGTGCTGGGTATTTTACAGGGTGGGCATTCGTAGGGGTACATGGTTGGGGATATGTGCTTAGAATTGTTGGGTTGTAGTATAGGGGGGTTCGTAGTCGTCGCAAAGGCGTGCGGCGGTGGTGTAGAAGATGCATCCGGCAGGGGTAGACGCGAATATTTTGTCGGTGGAGGTAACGACTCGGGACTAGTAGGTGATTGAGGGACTCTGGTGGGTCTTCTCTGGCTTGTGAGGATGCCCGGGTAGTTATTTCGCGGGTAGCAGCGTGTGCCGCCTCATTCCCTGATGGGAACGAGGCGGCATGGAGTCCACATGCTCTAGACAGAAGGAAGCTTTTTTTTACACGTCGTAGTATGTTGCCTACTTGAGTCGAGATCCATTATTTTAGGGCGAAGCCTCTTAGGGGTTAGGCTGTCGGCGTCTCATGTCGACGTGTCATGTTGTCGTCGGTGTAATGACGGTACTAAAACATCTTGACTCTCGTTTTAGCGTCGCGCTAGAACTTCGTCGTCGTCTCATGTCATCGTCGATGTAGTAACGGTACTAAAACACCGGCACACTCTTTTTCCGACGCCTCCCGCTCGAACGCTTCGTTATTTAAAGATACGAGACTCTTACAGAAAAACGGTATTCCTTCACCGCCCAACGGTTTCATCTTCGTTGGCAAAAGCGCCAAGGTGCCAACAATGCACTTAAACACTACATGCTTCGCCCCTCCCCAAGTTTCGCATTAGTGGAGATGGCCCGGGATTGTTTTATAGTGGCGGCATCCTTACTGGAAGTGAGGAGAGGAGCCGTAATGTTTTTACATGCTCCGTCTCTTGGTGCAGACAAGGAATACTTCATCTGCTGAAGCATGCTGTCGATTGCCGCTCTAACGCTCGTTTTCTCTTAAACTGTTCTTAAACCCCTCGACAGAGTTCACTGCCAGTTCATTTCTAATTTCCTGCCTTAATCTACACTTCATGAATCTGGAAGCCAAGATTTCTATCTCAAGATATTTCTAAACATGCACAGTTTGGGTGGTTCTAAATCCCCCAAAATTTACCTTGTACATTCTCAGCACCAATTCATAACATCAAATTTATTTACCTCCCCCACAAATCCAATAACCGTATGCAGACAAAACAAAAAAATGTGGTTGTTCCCTCTTGCATAGAAGCGGTAAAACAGGAAACTGAAATGTGCCTTCACATGAGCAGCTGAATGTTTACTGCCCATCGATATGAACTTGCACGTCGCTATTTATATATCGTCGGTATGGCACAGTTAGACGCATCAACGTTCGACACTGGATTTCACGCGTGAGAGCATTGCGTAAATCCGACTGAAACCACAGGCGCTCGCAAACAATCCATGCGAACGAAATCAAACGGGTTGTTAGGGAATCGTTTGGTAAACACACGGTCCGCTGCACCGAAAGGAACAGCGGACCGTGTGACGTCTCGAGCGTGATATCCGCTAGTCGGCTTCTCCACAGCTCATGCTGCGCGTCCCCCGTACACGTAGGCGCTGGCCTCGAGGCGCCAACTGTCGACGTTCATATAGTCGGGATGCACTACTTGCTTCGCCTCTCCTAGATGCAACCACATCTGAAAGGAAGGCTATAAGGCGCGTTTTTCGTCCCATTCACGCGTCTGTTCATAGCGAGAGTCGAGAGCGCACATCGGGCTCCTCTTTACCTTGTGGTGTTGAAGCGCTTCCAAAACACCATCAATGTTGGGTGTTTCTAGGAACGCTGCAGATGCTCCTTGCACTACGGCTCTGCAGGTGGTGTCAATGAGGGCGTAGACGTGACCAATAGAACTTGGTGTAAGAAGCACGTCTTCCTCTTTCAGACCCATGTGAGAGGGGTGGCTGCAAACATTCCATCTATAGAACATCTACTTCACTGTCTGTGCTACCCTCTTTTGAACGTGAAATCACGGGAAACATCCAACAAAAACTGGAACTTTTGGAAGTTCACCGCTTGAGCAAAAGTCTGTTTAGAACAGGAAAGGAGGCAGAGATACTGCAATCATATAGAAAGTTGTTGCATGACTAATGCTTGTTAATTTAGGCACTGATTCTTCTCATCACTTAACAACAAGAATTTAGGTAGATTGAAACATGAAGCGTACGAACCTGCTCAGATATGCTGAGCAAGCAATTTTGCTGCCATTCATTGAAACTGAACTCTCTGTCGCGATTGCCCTACAATGTGTGCACAGAACCGGAGAGTTCCGATGCGTGCAGCTGTACCCGTAGCACTTAACACATGTATGCTCATTCACGTCTCATACCATAAAACCCGACAAAACATACTACAAACTATTCAAGCGTTTTCTTATTTTCAGTCTTAGGCATGGAGACATTGTTGCCTTCACATGGAGATGACCTGTTCTTTGTACCTAATCTGCCTCGTCATTGTCATACGGCGCACGCAATATCTAGAAACGTCGTTGGTCATTCTAAGGCAGAAACATTCGAGAGTGCGTAAGGCCAGCAGGCCAAACCGTGTAAAATATTTAGGCGGAAGGCCTATAGCTTTGTGTGTTACCTGTTCCCTGCGGATCCATATTTTTTACTTCCACCAGAAACAAAAGGTGCTACAACAAATGTTTACTGATGCGTTTGCAATTCTTCGATGTTTTAAAGGACCTGGTGGTTTTAAATTCATTGCTAACATTAATCGAAATGTGTTGAACTTCAAAAACAAAAATTCAAATCGCGGTCCTCACACAAATCTAGGCAAAGCCGTACAAGTGTTCTTGGCAATCCCACCACAAGCACAAGTTGATAAAAAATAGTTCCTTAAGACAATGTTTCCTAAGTTCTCCTCCTTCATGTATACTGAGCACAAGGGTTTCCTGTTGGTTCCCCAAAATTTAGCGCTACGTGAATTCAAAGAATTAACTGACTTCATGGCCCTTGTCTATAGTTCATGTCAATGTAATGTCTAGCGCATCCACGCTCTACTGATAGCGTGGGCGCGTATGCTACCAGAAGATAGTCAAACTACCCGATGACAACTTCACGTCGAAATGGAGCTTAATGTAAACAGAGCTGAAATTTAAAGCATTATTGTATGTTATTTTTGATGCTGATGTTCAGAAATATTCCAACTTTTTAAAAAATGTTTTTCTTGAAGCTAAGAAGTATAGGTTGGGATAAGGCCGAAAAAGAGGCTGTAGAACAGCTTTCTGCCACATATAATCCGGTTTTGCTAGCAAAAAAATACTGAAGTTCAAAAGGTTGCAGTAAATCAGTGCGCTCTATTTTCTTCGTGCAAGGCATGTGATTTGTGCATGTCGCAACTCCTAAAAGGCTAGCGCAATATTTTCTCAAAACGCAGAGGGGCCCCTTACTAAATTTCGGGGTTTTTAAGGTGTTGTTTGTCTGACGTAGGGTTTAACGTGCCGACGCACTGTAGGCGATGAGGCGCGCCGTAGTGGAGGGCTCCGGAATAATGTAAGGTGTTGTTATTTCATCATAATGCAATTACTTTCCACATTTTAAGGCCAGTCTTAGAACAGTGGTTACAACAAACGTTTCTTGAGCTTGAAAAACCTTTAGTTGCCAACTTTTTTTATAGCACAAAATTTAAACAGCAAAGGTGTTCAGGCCGAGCGCTTTCCATCCATCGCACCAAAAAGAACAGAACTCCTTGAGAAAACAATGTGGTTATGGAGGGGCCGGGGTTCGAACCCGGGACATGTACCATTTGAAACCGGCAACCTAACCACTGGGCTTGCCCAAAGGCCCGAAGGGTATTCGGTTAGCAAGGACGGAAAACAATAACGTGTGCAGTCAATTGGAAAGACAAAACGCTTTCGTTGCTCGGAATTGAACCAGGGTCGGAACTGAACATCGCATACTGGTGTTCATTGCATTTGCTTTGTGTTCGTAAAGAGGGCGTTGGCTTTGGACTTTGCGGTCGGTTCTAGCTGCTGCTAATGCGGTACACTTTGGGAGAAATGTGAAAGCCTGAGGCGCAGACGATTGGGGCCAGTCATGGAGGACTTTCTGCAGGAATTTCGAAATAAATGTGCGGTAGAACAACCAGGCCTCCGGCTAAAAGAGAAGGGCCACAAGCTCTGCTGTTTCTCTAGCCTTGCACACTCGGGCGAACTTCTCCATGTTTCGTAAGGAATAAGTGTACTTCTGGTGTTGATAGTCACGCCTTTTGGCACCACAGCCACCCCTTTTGGTATCCCAGAAACGCAAAACATAGCAACCCTCCTGCGTAGACAACCGCAATGCAATGCGCCTTGTAGCGCTGCCAAAAACGTTTCCCTCTTAGTTTCTTTTCGCCTGTGGAAGGTCGCTCATGAGGCTACAAATGACAGGAGGAAAATTCCACACACTGGCATCTCTCACTGTTCGGTAGCCTATAAACCATTTAACATAAAAAGCAAAGCTTTTTGTAACAAAATGAATAGAATAAAAAAAATTATCAAAAGCACATTCCGTTTACAATGTTACAACAATAAAGTGCAAAGAATTTATTAGAACTTTTTCTCCCCATTTGCTGCAGTGCTAACAATTTTTTGATGTTCGAACAAAGGGAGGTGCTTTTGTGCGCGTCGTTACACCCAAAAAGTTGAACAGTGTTTTCCCTACATCCCCGACCCCTATCAGAGAAGCATGTCGGCGATTGCAACCGCCGGCAATCCGCTTTTTTGAATAAAGAGCCTCCTTTCTCCGCTCTCTCTCTTCTTCAAAAGCAGAACCCCTTTGCTTGTGTTCAGCTTCCTGAACTTAGGCTGTCGTAACACATGATAAAATGGCGGCAAGGTTCCTTTTCAAACGCACACAGTATTGGGACAACAACCAATAAACGCCTCCATAGAGGACTCTGTCTGTATATGTTTGAGTTGAATTGGCGGCCACTAACTATTCAAGCAGAGCAATTTTTATTATTTGCATGGTCTTGCAGTGCTCCACAAATTTGGTTCTGCCAAATTTATGCCTAATTTGTGTGACAATAAAAATTATTTTACGCACGTAAACATAGTGTCTTTATATTGAAGTCTGCGCCTAAAAAACGGAATTCTAAACGTGCCTAAACGACAGTTGTTATTGCCCTATGCTTAAAAATAAACTCAAGCCAATGTTTACAAACTACGTACTCTTTCTGGTATCAGCACTATCAAATACAGATTAAAACGTCTGCTACATTACCAGGCAACATCACCTAAACTTACACAACCTTACAACATCTGCTACATTACCAGTAGCCCCAGGCAAGTTCTCGGCCACCCTGCCAAGAACAGCTTAAAAGGGTGGAGTTCACAATATTTATGCATTTAAGTATTTACAAATGTAGAATGGAAAAACATAAATGCAGCTATCGAAACGATTTGCCAGAAAAACACACTTCAGGAACGCAAACTTTAGCCGTAAAAACGCGTTTCTTTGCCTCTACATGAGCCATCATGTTACAAATAGGCCACAAAGAAATCATCATATATAATTATGAACACCGCTATCAATCATATTCACTATTGCCCAAACACAAAACTTTTCTGATGTCGCAGCGTAGTGGCTCGCGATTTCTCGCTGTAATTCTTAGTAGTTACTGTGATTTCATAAGACACCCATTAGGGTCGTCAACTTAACAGAAACTGTATTTCTTGCAAATCAGTCGAACTTATTTGTTTAAAAGGTATAGAATGGTACTGAAAATATTTATCCCCCGTTTGGTAGAATTTAAGTTTACTTAGACAAACGTTTTTCTTTACGAATTTATGAGTCGCGGCATATACCACCAAGCTGGTTCGTTAAACTGTTCATATTAAAATTGCACTCTCAGGTACCTTTTTCTAAGATTGACCACAAGGAGGCTTCGTCTAGTCGAAAACTGATGATGCCTGTGAGAGCGCAAACAGACGCAATGCTGTCAAAATGACAACGCAAGAATAAAGGTTTTACTGCACCAATGCCCCATGAGGCATCTTCGTTATTTCCATGCTGTATCTTTCTGCGCCAGCTGATTCTCATTCGAAGTAAAATATTTTACAGAATAAAGGCCCTCCACACTAAAGATGTGACTGGTTATCTTCTCTTGCAAACTTTTACTGGCAAAAAGGAAAATTTCTTTGAGATAGTGCCTGCAGTACTTGGCCGTAAAAATACTTATAAAAGGTACACTAGGCTAGAAACATTTTTGTTGATTTTATACAAGTGAACGCGTTTTTTCCAGTAGTTTTGTTCACAAGAGGAGCCTGGAACTCATCACTGCGGGAAATTTAGTTAATTTAAATGGCTCCATTCAAACCCTGATGGAGCAGACAAAACTGACTTCGTTACGAGGGAACAAAAGTTCGCATCCACTTTTTCACATTCCCCACCACCGTGCTTTAGCAGACTGAGAAAAAAGCGCAATTAAACACTAGCAAAAAGTATCGCGATAGAATTTGTATTTCTGATGATTTGTGTGAAATTTACTTAACACTGAGGAGGGTATGTGAGTTTTGCTCATGAATATTTCCCTTATGGCTTCAAAGTTTACCTTCATTTGTTTTTCAAAATCAAACTACATCTTCATCATCATCATCATCAGCAGCAGCATCATCAGCCTTTCATGCCCTCTGCAAGGCAAAGTCCTCTTCCATAGTTCTCCAATTACCCCGGTCCTGTGCTAACTGCGACCAAGTTATTCCCACGAACTTCTTGATCTCATTTGCCTAACTTTCTGCCACCCGCTGCCACGCTTGCGTTCTCTAGGGATCCCCCCTGTTACCCTTAACGACCAACAGTTACTTGCCTTCGCATTACATGCCTCGCTCACACCCAATCCTTAATTCCTACTAATATATCCTAAACACGAGTTTGTACCCTCACCCACTTAGCCCTTTTCTTCTCTCCTAATGTTTCACCCACCATCCCACGTTCGATTGTTCGCTGAGTCGTCCTCATTTAAGTTGAACCATTTTATTATGCCTCAAAGTTTCTTCCCTGTAGGTGAGTACCGGTAAGATGCAGCTGTCATAGACTTTCTTTTTCAGGGACAATGGTAGGCTGCCATTCGTTATCTAAGACTACCTGTCGAATGCACTCTACCCCATTCTTATCCTTCTAATTAACTCTGCCTGATGGTTGGGATCCGGGGTCACTACTTGGCCTAAGTAGATATATTCGCTTACCACTTCCACTGCCTCGTCAGCTATCTCAAGCCGCTGTGCTCTACCCAGGTTATTGAGCATTACTTTAGCTTCCTGTATATTATTTTCAGGCCCACCATTCTACCCTGCTTGCCCAGTGCAGTAATCAAGCTTTGCAATTCTTCCCCCGAGTTTCTTAGCACGGCAATGTCATCAGAAAATGTGAGGTTACCGAGGTATTCCTTAATTATCCCGTACGCCCAGCTATTGCAAACCCAATGTTCTGAATACCTCATGTAAACACGCTGCGAATAACATTAAAGAGATTGTGTCTCCTTGCCTGACGCCCTTCCTTATTGGTATTTTACTGCTCTCCTTACGGAGGACGATGGTAGCTGTGAATATGGTTCATTGTTGAGTAGCCTTTATAACATCCTGCTTGTTCAATAGGTTGACTGAAATATAAGCTGGAATAAATTCTGTTAGCGATTTTCGTGGTAAGTACCTTGTAGACGACAGGCACTAAGCTGATCCCCTTTTAATTTTTCAAGTTTCTTCATGCAAATTTTCTTATGCGTTAGGATGATATTCGCCTTCTTCCACGAGTCCGGTACACTCGCGATCATTAGGCATTGCATGTATAGGTTTGCCAGTTTTTCTAGTACAATTTTTGTGCCACCCTTCAAGAGGTCTGCCGTTATCTTACCCTCACCAGGTGCTTTGCCCCCTTGCCTTTCTTTCAAAGCCTTCTTTACTTCTTCTGTCGTTACTGGTGGGATGTCTACCTCCTCTGAATGATTTCCTGGTTCGGGTTGTCGGGGATGTCGTGGCTTCTGTACAAATCTCTAGAAAACTCTTCGGTTACTACGACTTTGCTATCCCTATTTGTGATGACATTGGCTTGCTTGTCTTTTAGTGCATACATGCGTTTTTCTCTATGCCTCACCGCCTCTTCACTGCTTCCAGGCTGCCTTCGTTTTTTACAGTATGGTCAATCCTATATTATACTTCCGTACTTCAGTTGTGTTAGGCTATTGATTAAGTTCGAATGCTCCGCTAGTTCTATCTGTCAGCTGGGGTGATGATTGTCATGTTTTGCCATTTCTTTCTTGAAATCTTCCGCCTCCTGGTAAAGTTTACCAGTATCCTGTCTAGCGATAGCACCCGCGACTTCTACTGCACACTCCATCATAATGTGTGTAACATTTCGGCTGCGTTCCTGTGTCGCAAACTCTTCTCCATCCGGTAAAGCTAAATATCGCTTCTGCAGCGTGATTCTGAATATTTCGACTTTCCGTAATACTGTTAGCTCATTGATCGGCTTCTTTTGTTTTAGCTTTTTACAGTCCCTTCTGAAATCTAGCCTAATTCGATATCTTACCATACGGTGGTCACTAAATTTTATCCTTCCGAGCACTTCCACATCCTGCACGATGCCAGGGTTACCGCGTACTATGAAGTCTCTTTCGTTTTTATGCTCCCATTTGGGCTCCTTCTCGTCCACTTCCGACTCACCCGTTTGCAGAAAAAGGTATTCATGATGCGTAGGTTATTCCGTTCTGGGAACTCGACTAGTAGGTCTCCCCTGCTATTTCTACAGCCCAGACCATAGTTCGCAACTGCCTTGTGTCCAGTCTGCTTCTTGCCTACTTTAGCAATAAAATCTCCATAACTACAATATTCTGTGTTTTTGCTTTAGCTATTGCTGATTCCACATCTTCATCTATCACAGCACATGATATTGTAAATATCACTACCTCACGGCTTGAATATGGCACATGAGCGTCTCGTGGCTGTGGACAACGATTTTCGGCTCTCCTGTGGTGCCGCTCGTAGATGCCATATAGCAGAACTGCTTCTTCATATACTCCACGGACGGTTGCTTCCATCTGCGTGCTTGGTTGCCTGTGCTCAGGAGTTGGCTCCATGAAACGTATTCCTCCGAAGATGTTTCCGTCTTGTCTTCTAAAGCATCCATACAAATAACGTGCTGCAGGAAGATCGATTCGTAAGTTCTGACGCACGTCTTCTGAGAAACTTTGGGCGGTGCATAAGCACAAACCAATTCGAGAGGAAAAACCATTGGGTCTGAACACGAGAAAGGTAGCAAAACCAATAGCAGATATTGACCCAACTGGTAAACACAAATATTCTGTAAAAACTCATGCTGGTGACCGAGAATATGGCTCGTAGTGTTTTTTTCACTGAGGGGAATTTAACTTTCGCCTAGACAGCAGAAGACGGATAGCTAGAAGTGTGTTTCCGAAGTTTTCAGTCAGGTAACCAGACCCAATGGTTGCGGTGCTGAAGCAGACCTTTTTAATGAGGAAAGTCGAACTTAGGAGAAACACCCAAACGCTCCGCTCTACATACATGATCAGCATAAACAATAAAATGTGTGTGATGATCTCTATATAAGAACATACGCCTGCACGTGTACCTCTCACCACGTGTGTTCTGAGTTGCAATGCGTACTAGGAAGTCACATTCGTTTTAGATGTGTACTTCCTCTTTATTGCTACAAACAGAATAATTATGCATTTCTTGTGAGCACGTAAGCACTCACAGGCTTACACATTGCACGCGCGAATCTTTCTCCCTAGTTTACTACAGTACAAACGTTGTGGAATGAAGCCTGACCCTAGTTCTTTGTTTTCAACGAAACACCGCTCTTGGTGGCGACAATACGTCATGCAGACTGGCCGTTTCCGAAATGTTACGGCACGAAAATTCTAGCCTATCCAACGGCAGCACACCATCCCATTTAACCCACCACTAAAAATTCTGTGCGCTCTACCTAATTCTATCGAGGTTCATGTGTTTTTGAGCCCCAGCAACCTCACTGCCACTCGGGTGTTCCAGTCTATTTTTTCGTTTTCCGTTGTGCGCTTTACATTTGGGTTTATACATATTCACATGCTGATACATGATTTCTACGCTTTAAACTGAAATTTGGTTTTTAAGAGAAATACACATTGCCGCCACAGAATATACGTGAATGTTCGAGATATTCTAATAATGTTGGCTACTCACAGAGCATCCTATGCAGCTCGCCTAAGCCTGCTTGAATTTGACTTGCAGATATATATTGTATTCAAAACTACACTGGCTTTTAACGCTTCTTATTTGGGGAAAATGCGCAAATGTACGTCTGGTATAACGCGTGCGCTGAGCGTTCAGACTGACTTACAGTTACGACAAGAGGAGTCACGCGAGAACATCTAGATGGACAGAAAGCACACAGTGCTGAGCGAGTGTTCACCCATGATTACATCCCGCTCCAAAAAGCTCACGGGTTAAAAGGTTAGGCCCCTTTTGGGAAGAAATAAAATGCCACGTAAGAAGCCGAGATAACTTTGAAGAAGGTGGTTTTGAAGCGTCAATGTCTTCCAACAGCCCCTTGCTAATTTGGCTCTGGGTGGCTATCCTACTCTAAAGGCTCCTATTTTACCCCACACGAAGGTTGCTAAAACGAACGTCTTGAGTTTGCTCTAGGAGCCGCACCCGACTAATGCTAGACCTGGCTGCGCAAAAAACGGCTAAGCAAAACAGCTAATCTTACATAAATGTACAGCTCATACTTATGGTCATTATGAGCATGACAGGACGACGACACGACAAGACGAGCGCCAAGTAAATGTTTCATCACTATAAATCCAAACCAACTGTCTCGATTGCCCACCATTGTCTCGCCCATGCAGCGGATTGTTTCTTCAGAGCTGCACGTATAGCCATCCACAACTCGCATGAATAATGCCGAGTTCTGTATTGCTTCTTAGGATTTTGTCTGAACGCGATGGTATATTTTCTGGGCATAAGGGTTCAAAGTATGAGTATGCACTCAGTCGCTGTCCTGGCACCGTCGGTTAATTACGAAATTGCCGGGTAAGTATTTCTATCGGGCATACAAAAAATTCAGTTAATTGAAATTATTCCGTAAAGATTGCCAGAAGAAGCCCATTCAAAATGAGGGTGTTATGGAACATGTTGATTTCGAGATTGTGTGATACAGCGATCAGAAAAACGGTGTGGTTGAGCATAAAAGCAATGCTTCTGAAAACGTACACTGCTCCACTAAATACCATGTAAGGTTCGTAAATCCCTGCACTGCCACATTATCATGTAGTTTATTCTAGGTAGGACTGCGCACAGCACAGTCGCACTAAAGAATCCCCAACACAACCTCCGTAGTATTACGCAAATTGTTTTGAAGGATGTGTAGAGGATACGCGTGGGGCATCGCCTTGCTTCGAATTTGTTAATATCCAGCCGACTCTACATTTGGAGTTCTCCTGTGTCTTCAGCCGTACCATTCTTTTTTTTTGCGAAGGAAATACTCCACATGCCTACTCTTTCAATTCTTTCTCTATGTACTTCCGAATGCGATAATATCAAGCACACAATAAAAGTGTCCAGGGAAAATAAGGTTGACGACTTATTGAAAGTCATTAGTCGCAACATCATGGATGCACCATATTTTGCAATCTGTACCTTCAAGTTTAAATTTCAAAATGCTACACTGTTTTCATTCGCTGTTTCTCTATCTCTAAATTTACCTCTAATTTTATTACCTCTCGATACCTTTTGATACGTCTTGATACCACTACATATTATGGTAACTAGTGGCCAGTCTTTTATAGCAACCCTGTTCCGCAACAAATAATTGACAACGACACATTTTGACGAAGCAGCCACATCTTCCTAACCATTGGCTGAATCAGTACAGAATACATGACAAGTTCAACAGACAATAGTTGGTGTGTTCGAGTGAGATAGTAAGGCATGGTAATACACAGTTTGCGCGAAACACAGTTTTTGATAAACCACCCAAAAATTTCTAATGAGTCTAGCCGCATATTTATTGTATAATGTTGGGAAGATGTACATATATATTGAATGCGTCACTTCGTTTTAGCCAGAAATACTATACTGTGTAATATAAAGGGACGGAATTTTAAGATAGTGTGTGCCCCTAGGGGAAAACAAATTTGTTATGCAAAGATATTATTTTCACTATGATATATCACCAAGTATTTATTAAAAGCCTTATGAAATTATATAAAGTTCATCACAACCGTCTATACTGAACCATAAGGACCGACACCAAATTACTCTGAGTAATCGACACCGTCCGCTCTATTCGCCGTGTTCATATTTCTTCGTAAAACTTTACCATTGTATCCTCAAGCAATATTCGTTAATTTACAGTCGACCTAACTTGTTTATTCGTAAAAGCACACGTTCTCACCTTCACTGTTTCAAGTCTCCCCTTCAGCTCCAATGCTGTTGCAACACCGTCATAATCACAACAAACAGCGGCAAGATGTAGGCTTTCCAAACGGTCCACAAGAACATCTGCGAAACGAGTTTGTTCTCCTCTACGTTGTTACTTGTTACTGTGCATTTCGTAGAAATGTACTTTTGCAGCAACAGTAGTCGACAAATTAGGCTAGCATTGGGAAACTAGGCAATTGGTAGGCCAGGTCCTCCTAAAGCTTCAAAAAAGGCAAGGATGTAAGCATTCCCCACTAGCTGCTGCTTAATTTGAAAAATGTAGACCTCGAATCAAAGTTTTGAAACACATGTGGATATTAAGAATGAAAAATCATATCCGGCGGATACGTATGCCATATGGTATAGTGGTTTAGTAGGCTGCCAATAACAGAAAATTACCCTGTGGTTTTCGGGTAAGACGTTGAAATGAGCACCGCGCGATTGGTTTTTCTCCATTTCTCTTTAAGGATGCAGCCGTTAGCGCTCGGGATTCCGGTCGGGTGGTTTTTATGCCATTGTTGTTTACATTTTGAAAACAGAGGAAACGAATTGAGTTGTCAACCCTTATTTAACGACGGCCAAACAATAAAAACTTAAAACCCTTGTTGAGCGACGAGTGCTGAAAAGCGAAACTCAAAGCGGAAAAAATGCTCCCTATCTGCTCCTTTTGTTGCAAATGTCGACGAAAGACGATGGTCGATTGGCGCACCTGCCAAGTAAATGCCTCCCTTCTCTTTTCCGCTCACCTCTCCTGCTGTTCCTGCACCGTCTCGTTCCCCCCAAGATAACACGCTAGCAGTTTGCTCAAGTAAATTTAAATTTACCGCATACCACTGCTCCAAGTCGAGTGCCTCGATATCAGTGCTGCCACACGCCGAAGACGCACGTGAATCGGGGCCCCCTACACAACGTTTATAGACCCACGTTGCCCTACTCAACGATGGATGGATTGTAGGGTTTAACGCGCCGACGCAACGCAGGCGATGAGGCGCGCCGTAGTGGAGGGCTCCGGATTAATTTTGACCACCTGGGGATCTTTAACGTGCGCCGAAATCTCGTACACACGGGCGTTTTTGCTTTTCGCCTCCATCAGAAAAGCGGCCGCCGCGGCCGGGAATCGAACCCGCGACCTCGTGACCTCGTGCCCTACTTAACGAGCGTTTCAAGCGAGAAGTGTAACCTATCAAATGGAACCTTCGTTGCTGTTGGCGTGTGATTTCTGAAATGCCACCAGGCAATAGCAGCCGATGGTTTCCTGCAGTTGATGTGGTATTTCTTTTTCAATCTCAAAAACCAAGCATCCATAAATTTTTAATCAATTAACACTTCACATATCACCTATGTATTCATTTTCTGCCTTATATTTGCGTAATGCCGTGTTCTTCTTCCTTGTTGCTTGTTACTTCCTCGCCGTCTTCATGGTCAGAGGAGTGATAGGGCTGAGCGATTGAACAGCCTGATTATGGTGCGAAGAATAATATGATGATGCAATTATTGACGCAGAAAAAAAAAGGGTGCGAAAAGACTACAGCAAAGGAAGACATTCGCATTTGAGGTGGAAATGCAATAGTGATGCCACAACTGGTGTAATAGATAACGCTCCCAAAGACGTTAACTCCACCAGTCTAGAGAGGAAGTTATTTGCGGTAAATATTTCATACAGTAAACACACACTCTAGTTCACATTGCAGAACATTTCTAAGGTACAAAGCAATAAGATTTCTTTCTTTTTACTTATTCACAGGAAGAAAGAAACCAGGAACGCAACAACAAAACCTTTGTATTTTTTAGAACCATAAACTGCAAAGTTTCTGCGAACCTTCCTAGTTTTCCTTATATTTTTGTTCATTGAAATAAAAACACCTGTGAGAGATTCGCCATTATGTGTTCTCTTTATATTACGTACTTTATCCCCCCGTTTGCAAACACACGATGAGGTATTATTGAAAAACCATGGAAGCTTGCGCTCACGCACAAGAATCGAATGGCGAAGCTTTCGCAGGTGAGCATTCACGGTCCCATAGTTACTTTAGTATCATGTTTATTTTTGCATAATGTGAGCTTGTACTCGTTGTCAGATATGACGACGGCGATGGCGTCTTCGATTTAATGGCTTCTTTATCCCTAAATGCTTCTAGATAACAAAGTGGGAGCGCTGACCTTTCCAAAGCAGGGTGCGAGCGCATGCGCATGACGACACGAGGACGCAGGAAGGAAGGCCGTACTCTATGTCATGTCTTTCTCGTTCCGAGCAAATGTTGCCTTGATTACGGCGAACACTGGAGTTTTTTCTAAAGACACTGCGCCAGCAGGGGACTCTCTGTGGTCGGCGCGGGGCATGCGCTGACGAGCGCAGACACTTCTTGTTATTTGTTACTGCTTCGGTGAATTCACGGCTTGTAAAAAAGCTCCGCTGCTTAAACAGTAAATTTAAGCGGCTAGGCAGGCGGTTGGTAATATTTTGTGACTTACGAGACAGCGGCCGCATAAACATTTACCACCTCGGTACCATAAATGGGCCGACATCTTGTTCAAACGATCATTTTTGGGTTTCAACTGCGATTAGGAAGACTGATTTCGTGGAGGGTAATTAATTTAGATCTCCAGGAGCATCTTCTAAGACGCACAACCGTCGTGTTTTGTAACACGAAGTGTTTCTTTGGCAACACACCACTAAACATTGACCTGTGTCCATATCGCAGGCTATTCCAAAGTTATTTTGCGTCACTGGAGTATAGTAAGTGCCCTAGCGGTGCGCAGAACTTAAACGCCAATGTGTTTTTCAAAACTTTAGAAAACCCCCAAATATGACGCAATTTTGAGGTAGCTGGTATGGGAAGCATTGTCATCCAGTTTCCACCTTTGTATGGAGGATATGGTGCTGTTTTGTATGGGCAAAGAAGCGCTTTAGCGTTAACACTCGCCATGTCAGGAATGACGATCCCCTAGCACGGCCAAAGCGAAATTATTCGAGAATCCTATTGTTCGTTTTATTTTGGGCTCATTATGGCCCTGCTTCCAAATTTCATGATTGTCCGATACGAAATCATTAAATCTGTATTCTATCTATTCTATCTGTATTTTTTGCGGCTGCGACTAAGGGAGTTTATTAGGTGCGGTCAAGGTATTTCTGCTTCGTTTTCACAGTAAATAAGACACAGCAAGCACTGAGGGCCGTACAGGCGATAGCATGCACTGCCCAAAGAGGGATGGTGAGATGATCAGCAGCTGTACCGTATATATAGCCAGTCTCCGTATCCCTTTGGCGCTGTTTTAAAGGGCAGTTTCCTCCCTCGCCATTTTTATTTACGACGCCCCTGTCAGCACTCTTCCTCCGCAAAATTACCGGTATTCCCATGCTTGCGACTCCCGGTTATGACTTTTAATCTCGTTCGTTAAACCAATGAGCCTTTCCTTCACAAACATTTTTCTTCGAATAGTGTATCTCACCACAGTCTATAAAAGCACCGAAGCAGCTTTATGTAGACATTTATATAGATAGTACTACTATTTTGTGCCCTTACTTCTCTAAGCGCCCACGCTGTTGACCATTTTATCGGCGTCCTTTATAGTTTTAAGCTCCAGACAGTAGCCAATGCAAAGTATCCATAGTACTTTTTACATCTCACTCGCAACACCACTCTACCCGTTGGTTTTCCCTAACGATGGTTCGCTCGAAAAAAACATTTGAAATGGCGAGTAACTACTTACCCACCGGGTATCCTGGTTCCTCGTAGACAAATGCAACGTTGGCACAGGCTGCCCCTACAAAAAGCGGCAAAATCTCCAGACGCGGGGCGACCATCACACAAAGTCTGTCTCCCCCACCAAGGCCGAGGCTGGTAAGGGCGGCGTGTACAGCTACGGCTTTGTCGGCTACCTCGGCGTAAGTCCAGCATTTGTGTTTGGCCGCATTGATCTGGGCATAGACGCAACAAAATCAGTCTTTATTACGAAGACACACGGGCGTTGGGATAGTTATGATCGGATCAGTATAAGTTTCGGGCTCTCGGGAGCCGCTGCCAAGGAGATTTTTCTCGCTTCTCACCACTTGGTAACTCATATGTAATGCAATGTTGGCACACCTCTTCCACATCTATCTCTGAATTAACAAAGCAAATATTCCATGTAGGAAATTTCTTGGGAATTTTGTTCACTGGATAAGAATAGTAAGAATTAGAATATTAATTGCATTGGGATACTGATTACGCGTATCCCAATGCGTACACTGTCCGGATGCGTCTCGTTGCATGCACTAAATAAGCCTCCCCGCCACAACACCCCTCCACTCCAACGTGATCGTCATTGGGACCACTCATAATAAGTCAATGCGCACACACAAGGTAATACATAACTGGTTATCCCAACAGGCATCAGTTTCTAATTTTGCGCATAATATCGCGCCTGTGGTGACTACCGGTACAAGGAAACATGACAGGTTCCTGTCAATTGATTGACACCGCTAGAGCTACCTGAAAAGCCTACGGTGTTTCCCTGATCGTAAAATGCTTGCTTTGCGTAAGTTTTTGGGCAATTAAGTGTATTCACCAAAGCGAGATGGCCCGTCAAAGGTTTTGCGGGCGCCGTAATGCACACCATATACGGAGCAGAAAGCTGCTGTGAAGGCAACGTTAAACAGCATTTTTAATTGGCCTATTTCACTTTGCAGACAACTGCACGCGCTTTTGGCCAGCAAGGTTGCATGACACTTAACATTATTGCCCTTGTCGCAATGGACCCTATGCGAAATTGCTTGGTGATCTAGCAACACTGATGTAAACAAGACCGTCCGCCATATTGGTACGGGCGACGATCGCGAAGTCTCGCATTGTTTACAGTGGAAAAGTAGGTGACGGTAACGCGGTATGGCTCAAACTGGACTGCGTTTTTCGGGTCCCGACCACGGATTGTGGACGAAGGACTCGTCTGCGCTGCCGACTGTGTCTGAGGACTCACACCACTCGTGGTGCCGCGCCGAAGACCCATCCGAGCCCAGCGCAGCAGGCATGCCGCCTAGCCACCGAGCCGCATTGCTCGCCTTCATCGGTGCGGACAAACACGTGCGACTCGCAGTAAGTAAATCTTTGTTTTTTCCTTGACGCGAGTTAACCGGTATCAGCATTTGTACAGCACTTTGTTCACCGTTGTTTACCATGTAAATGCGTAGCGGGGACCCTGTTGCAGTAACCCTGAAAGAGGAAAGCGACAATCGCCAGACCGTACCGCTAGTGGGTGGATTAGGTATTTTCAAATGCTGTACATCGAATTTACGGGACGATTTTTGGCGAAGATGTTTACGGAAAGGTTGCAGCCGTTTTCCGTGACGGTCGTCCGCCCATGCGTTTGCCGCAAAGCACTCGTGCTTTGCGGCGAAGTCAACTACAAAAGTGCACATGCGCCTTGAATTTTCGTTTTTGTGTGTGTTTTCATTATTTATTGCGCATGTCCTGCCGCAAAAATCTGTTTGTGCGTCTGGCTTGTCCTTTTTTGGCAGTGGGGTGGTTGTGGTAGCTTCTAAAGCGCATGTTTTGAGTGTGCCCGAACAGATAATACCGTAAAACCTCGTTAGCTCGAACTCACTGAACTAAAATTTTTTTTTTTAAATTCGATGGGTCATCGGTATAGCCAGAATGTTTACCTGTTTATCTGGAAAGGTTTTGGAAGTGAGTTCCAGATAATCATAATATTGCTTGCTTAAGTTATGACGAACACGAATATGCGGGTACTGGTATCATTACCCACGGTGAGGTTCTCTTGAAAGTACATTAACAAATCATGCAGCGATACTTGCACGCTCGAACTTGAAAAACAATTTTGACATCATTGCTGTTTGAGGTGTAGATTATTGCCCTTGCAACAGTGTTAAGCAAGACACCAAATCTGGTCATTTTGAGTCGAGATGTTCCTTGCGGCCACTGCTTTCTGCTCTGTCCCTGTAGCATAAACTGTAGCGGACTAGTCCTGTTCTTCCCTGAGTGCTATTTACTGTTACTCTCTCTGTTCTTGCAGGTTGGGCCTCATCCATGTGGTCAGCAGCTGCTTTCGCTCCCAGAGAAAAATTGACCGGCCCTATGTTGTGTGCCTCAGCTCTGAGACGGACAGTGGGGCGATTGTGGAGGCAGCGTGCGAGTGCCCGGCGGGTTGCAGTGGAGCATGCAGTCACATCCTGGCAGCTGTACTCGTCCTCTTGCAAGCCCAAGGTTTTAAAGAGGCGCCACCGGAGCTTGCGTGCACAACTGCCACAACAGTGGGGACGTCTGAGACAGCAGGGCATCAAGCCAGCGAGTGTCCAAGACATTGACTGGAGAAGCCCGCAAGAAAATGGCCCCTCCCTTCCCTTGCCAATGCGTCTGTTCGGCGCACGTCGAGTGCAGGAGCAATGCGAGCAGCAATAAAGTGTCTTGCAAGCGCTCGGGAGAAAACTTGGTAGCCTTTGGAATGGGTTTTTTGCCTCAGTTTTGCTGGCCTCACCCCCCCTCCCCCCCCCCCCCCACACACACACACAGTAACAGAAACGAGGACTGGCATGTCACCTGGAGGGTCACCTATGAGCTACCAGCTAGCATTCAAGCAACATCACGCCGTGGTCATCTCGCGAGCACGCAGAGGCTGGGCAATGTCGTGTTTACTAGACCGCTGCATGCAGGGGTGCGCGAATGCTGTTCCATTTATATCCACAGTTTGCTATATTGCACGCGCTATAAATCAGCGAAGTATTTTAATTGACTAGGATTTTCACTGTGGATACAAAAAAAGCAAAACCACTCAAGCTGATGCGCGGTGGACTGATGCAACTCGGGCCGTTTTTGTTTTTGTTTTTGTTTTTTTTTATGAAAACTTGAACATTTCCTCACCTACCTACATCAATGGCCACTATCATTACGCCGGAGGCATGCATGCAGTATGTGACAAACTAGAGGAGTGAGTGTGTATTTTAGTCGCAAAATATTCGACAGTAAATACATCGCGGCTGAAATGACAATGGGCAACAAGTTAACTTGACGTAAACAAACCTGTCAGCCCGGCAAATCGGGAACCAAGTGCAGAAACTCGAATTTTCCAACGTCAGATCATCATAAAACAGTGTACGCCACTTCCGCAACGACAGGCGGTTAAATGCACCGAAAAGAAACTAACAACATACTCCGATACCGTGCGCACCCGCCACAGAGGAAATTTTCAACCGCACCGTGACGGCGTAGTGCGGCAAGAAAAGTTTACAGCCCTAGGTAAGATAAAGGCTCGTGTAGGGGCTAAGCGGTACCATTTAACAATGAAATGAAGCGGGCGTAGAGCCACAGGGACGAGTGAAGAAATAAAGCCTAATTTTGACAACGTGTGGTACTGTTTCCCCGCTCGAGCGCCGCTGTCAGTCATAAATAGGTGACGCACGCTCAGGCTTCATTTATAGTACAAAGGCTCAACCACGGAACTCCAACGCAGCTGTATTTTTCATCCGGACAGCGACTACGAAATCCCGCGCTTAGCGAACCAATGACAAATACTCGCTCCCAGCGCAACGCGCTCAGCGTGTCACAAAGGTTGCTCGCGCCGGCGTAGTTCGCGTCAGAAAGTTCGTTCAAGAGCGTGGAACTTCACGTGCCTTTTCTCCACCTGGACCGGTATTTCCTCGTTGCGTGCACTGCGGCACGCAGCAATGCTACGGCATTGTAGTCCATCAACAAGTGCGGTCAATGCCCGCCTTCTATGTTTTGCTACTTGGTTTCGGTTTCAAACGACCGTACCAAAATGGCGGACCTAGTTACCGGAGTCGACGTGAGATGGCGGGGCGCATTTTGCATAGGGTCTATTCCCCTGAGCGGTCGCCGGATAGACATTATCAGTAACGGATGGACGGGATACGCGGAATCGCGGCGGACGTTCGCCGAGGGGGTCAGTCACCTTCCCTCCCCAAATTTCTGGCGAAAAACGGGCGGGGCAGGAAACCTCCGTGACACCTTTCTGCATAACTAATGATCGCTCACCAACTAAAAAGTAGGTACGACAGGTTAAGATTCATCTGTGGCATGGAGGACCATGCGCTTTGCTTGGTATCAGTCGGCATTTCGGCATTTCTTGGTTACCGTTTTGTGTTTTCTGAAAACATTACGGAAACCGAAAAAATCACGCCGAACTGCATGTCATTGAGGAGTTTATAATATCGTACGGCTTTAACACTGCTTAGATACTAGCTTTCGGTACTGCTCGAAGTGCTCTGGCGTTTTCCGTGTGCTACAACATGTGCTTAAGGTTGCCGTGAGAAAGTCATTCGTGTGCACACACCGAAACGCAGTTTTCCCTGTTTCTGAAGCATTTCTGCACAACGTCGCTTTTACAAATTTATGAATACAACTGGCCTGAAAGGCTCTGAACCCCAACTTTCCAACCTTTTAAAAAGCTTTAATGTGGAAGACTTCTGGCATTAAATAAAACGGCAAGTTTTGAGCACAAATATGCGGAGATGTTTCACTGCATATAAATGCCGAATGTACATTTTTAGAAAAATGTGTTCATGAAGGGAAATAGCAAATGGGTAAAGTGATGTTCCGGACACAAGCACTTTAACTGGTGAGACTAATTCTAGGTCGCCGGCTCAGATTTCTCTACCTTCAGAATACATTAAAGACGATGCTGAGTGACTACAATCAGTGCTTGTAAACAAACTAGATACAGTTTAAAACAGATGGGGCAAACAAAAAAAAATCACTAGAGGTGTCAACGCTCTCATTTATACAAACATTGTGGGTTGTGCTTTTTAATGATCGGTGTATGAAGGCCGCAGTACTTATGTGGCAAGGTTAAAAACGTTTCGCATTCCCCAAAACTGTAACCTTTACAGCATCTATATTTTCGGGGGAACTTTCGTTCATTCCTCTCTGTGAAGGTGGCGTATCAGCGGAGCTGTGTAAATATACAAATAACAACTACATATTAAATGCGTTTATACTACATTAAGTAGGGCCTGCCCACCGCAACAAGGATTTGGCTGGTTTTCACTTTAAATCGCTTCCCTGCAAGAGCGCATACTTACTATGAGGGCCGCCATCCAGTGTGTGGAAAATGAATTAGTTTTTACCAGCTCCCTCACGGTGATCAAGGCGTCAGAACATGCCTCAGCGGTTACCTTTGCCTCCTCATAGATGGCACTGGCGTGTTGATCCACGGAGTTGAAAATTCTACTGGCATTTACGTTTTTTTATAAGACTTTGACGACAAAAGTTAGGCGATATTTACGAAACACTTCCTTATTGTTAAAATGTGTGTGTGTTTGTGTTCGCTTAATTTTTCCTTCCTGTAGCGCGATTATCACTCAGGCAGGACTATTGGCCACAAGTCAAGCGACAACTTCTCCAGAATCAGAGCTTCCTGTAGATGACGTGAACTTTTACTCACACGCATTCTCTTTCGCTCGTCACACAGCGCACCAAAGGGCAACCCACGCTCTGCCTCCGAAATAGTTGGGCTTTTCCCGACTTCAGTGCATTCCTTTGTGCACTTGACTATGCAGTCTTCGTACTGTTATGTTTGAGTGTGTTCTCCCATGTAATAAAACAAACATGCCATAATAGGGCCATAGTGAAGCACTTGGCTTCAAATCTGAAGAGGGGGGTTTGATTCCCACACATACCTTGGCTTCTGTTTTTATCTTCTATTTTAGCGCTGAGAGATTGGCGACGTGGGCATGAAAACTAATATAAGGGCAGCTTAATAAAGCTCCGCTGTCGAACTTCATTTTTAGTAGGGTCAGTTGGTCCAGTGCAGAAAGGCAAACAGGCGCTTGGAACACGTGTGGCTAATCATGAAGATAGCCGCAACCCCCTGGTGCCCCGATGTTCTGTTGCCGGATTCCGCAAGCACCACACCGCGCGTGATCCCATCCCAATTGAAGAAGGCTCGAAGCAACCCCGGTGTTCGTACTCCGCCGGTGTAAGGGCAATGCTTTTCGGGTGAGGGACTTTCCACTTGCTAACGCAGAGCGGCAACAAAGTCTAACGTGGTCGAATGACTACAGTTTTCCTTCGTATCTTACCAGACCACGTTATTGCATAGAGCTCGTACTGAGCCAGTGGGTTGTTGCGTCAGCGTGAAAAGCGCAATTTTCTTGTGGTGCCACATTAGTCGTGTTATTCTGTTATTGCAAACACCTGAAGGCCGTAATACCGGCTTTAATGGGAATGCATTGAAATGCGGCAGATGTAAAAATGCACTCTGTACCAATACCTCGAAACAACTCACCCATCTCGACTTGGAGGAACGGCGAAGATACTCTAGTATATACCCGCCGAAATTCCTAGAAATGTCTTGCTGCCCGTCTATCTTGCTTAAGGGACTTTTAAGTATTCTAGCCATCTGCAAAGCAGTAACCAAAATTCAGTCACTTGTTCTTATGTAGTCATCAGTTTCCTGATGCTTCCGTACCTGTTCCTCCTACGAGCATCTTTCTAAAATGACACTAAACAAAGCGTTGAAAGCTGAGAAGCAGTGTCACTTGAAAATGATGTCTTAGCTTGAGCAGCGGTTTGGGCAAAAAAATAAAAATATGGCTGCACAGGCATAGTAGAGCAAATGTGTACAATGGCGCTACCGTAATGTGTAAACGGGATAATGTGCTTAATATTGGGCTAACTGCCAGAAGTGGCAAGCAAAGGCAGGTGTAAAATTGTATCCACCCGGGGTTTCGGAACAATGGGTCCAGCTTACGTGTCTCGCATAGACGTCATATTTTTATCTTTTACTGTAGAAAATTTTGGAGTACAGGATGAAACCACCCAAAAGCGTTTTGATTACGAAGCGCTGCAAAACAAAACACACGCACGGGCACAAATCTTATCTATTCATGTGATGGTTATCCCATTCATTTATACACACATAAATAGGATCAGTTTGGAATAGCTGCTCTTCCCAATCGTATGTCTTGCGCGCAGACTTTTGTTGAAATGGAACAGAATTGACATACGCAGCGGGCTCCTCCTAACAGAACGAAAGTGTACATTTTGTACGGGTTAAGACAGAAGTTAGAATCGGCAGAATCTGAGCTAGTTGGATCATGCTTGAATAATTACTGGTCAGCCTAAATTTAACTGGGTACGCAGACAATGACAAGAAACGAAGCACAGCCGCTGACACTACCAACTGAATGTTATTACGCCTCCTCTTGTAGATTTATACCCTCTAGCCACGTGGTCCCGGAGCAACATTGCGCAGAAATAGTTTTTCTTTATCGGTTAGCGAAACCGACGCAATACTGATACAATTGTCGGCGCCCTCTCCAGTTTCCATAGCTTCGATGATCTCACGCGCCAGCCTATCGTTGTTTTTATGCATGGTAATGGCACCATTGAAGTCAGCTTCACACCTGGGGCAATCTCGGATGTGCGTAGCCAAATGTCCTGACGGGACACTTTTTGTTGACGCCTTGGCCTTGTGTTCTCGAACTCGGTCGTTGATACAACGGCCGGTCTGGCCAATGTAGCTTTTCCCGCACGATAACGGTATCCTGTACACAACCCCCTGCACACATGCTGCGTACTTGTTACGGTGGTTGGTTGTGCACTGGCTCGCTATCAATGGCTGGTTCACGCGGCGGCATATGGCATACCCTTTGTTTGGAGCTGAGCACACAACCGTCACCCCTTCTCTGGCCGCTATCTTCCTAATGTTGTGTGTTACTCCATGCAGATAGGGCACAACCGCAAGCTTGCTCCTGTCGATGGCCTCTCTCGGACTTTCGGGGACTTTTCCTTTTTCGTTTTTAAGCAGTGACTCGCAGATCGACACCAGGACACCAACGCAGATCGACACCAACGATAGGCTGGCGCGTGAGATCATCTAAGCTATGGAAATTGAAGAGGGCGCCGACAATTGTATCAGTACTGCGTCGGTTTCACTAACCGATAAAGAAAAACTATTTCTGCGCATTGTTGCTCCGGGAACAAGTGGCAAGAGGGTATGAATGTACAAGGGGAGGCGTAATAAAATTCAGTTGGTAGTGTCAGCGCCTGTGCTTCGTTTCTTTTCATTGTCTGCGTAGGCAGTTAAATTTATGCTGACCTGTATTAATTTAAGACAGAAGTGGTATTACTGAAAAACCATCGCATAGAAATTTAAACACACATATAATACAAGTTGCATGTATTATAAACTCCTTACATATATTACAGGCAGTACTATTTCTGGCAAATTACATGGACTGGGTAAGTGCGAATCATAGATAGGTATCCTTCCATTGCAGCCAAATGTCAAGTATTGATAGGCTTCCAGCTCATTACGGCAGCTAACCTCTCAATAACTAACCTCTGCTATCGTCCAATTCACTCTTCCGTTAACCTTAAAGTCAAGGGCTTCCGTAAGCTGTATGGCTTCCTCACTTGGGACTGGACGGATACGTTTACACTCCGTTAGAATATGTCGCATGATTGCTGGCTCCCTGCCGCACCCTGCGGAGAGTTCTTCCTGCACTGGCTCGCGGATAAGCATTTTTTTCCGCAAGCAAACCCCCGCGGCCTTCAAAATGCAATGGACTGGTTTGGTATTATTGTAAAATTTTTCCTCTGTGATCATCTGCTTTCCCATTCTGTATATATCTAAGTACTTCTTCGCGTCCATCCTTTTTTTCTACATTGTTCTCTTCGATTCGTTCACTTCATTTTCTAATGCCTTGGTTATTTCCCCTGCACTTGTAGGCTTCATACACTTTGTCCTGAGCCTTGTGGTTCTTTTCTTCCAATGTGTGTCCATGGTTTCAATGTAAAGATACCGTAACACTTTGACCGCCCATCTCTGGTCATCGATAATTCTAAGTCGTTCTTCAAAGCATATTGTAACGTGGCGGCAGATGACACGAACCATGTGGCGATCAATCGATGTATTTACATGATGCCAAGAAATATTTACAGGCAGCCATTACTGCAGAGCCCGGGCTGGCTGCACCCCGCAACTAGCTTTTGCTCTGTGCTTCTCTCACTTAAAAGGAGGCCCCTCCCATGTCTCCCTGCTTTGCCTCATTTGTTGTTTTACGGTGTGTTCCTAACGGCAATAGACCTACCACCCTGATGCACTTCTAGCCCTGATTTAATCTCTGATTTGACACAAACTACGGCGTTTGAAAATGTGACGGCTGGTACCATTACACCCTTCCAGATTCCTCTCACTACATCATATCTGCTATATCCACACAGTGATCCGTGCTTCATGATAGAGGCGTTTATTTTGCCTTTCGTTATTAAATGCTCCACACTAGTTTTTATATATGCCTGACCTTCGTTTGTCTATATGGCCAGATATTTGTACTTCGTTACCCACGCTATTGTTGCCTGTTGAATGAATACCAATTTGTTATGGGCGTCGTCATTAAAAAACAGAACTGACGGCTTTGCTGTTCAAAACTCCAACCCCAGTTCACTGGCTTCTTCCCCGCATATATCTGTCAGCTGTTGCAAACACATTTCGCTATCTGTTAGTAGTACTATGTCATCTGCATTTATCTGCATCCTCTGTGCATATCATCTGAATTCCTCAACATTGTTTAGAGGCATCGCCTCTTTTATTTTTATAATGCCAAACCCACAATCCCGGAAAGGCCAACCAAGCCCTCTCCTTCTAATCCGGCCACTCTCTCCTAATCGGCAGCCTTCCCAGCGCTTCAGTCATGTGACCAGTTCAGCTTGGGGCGAGGCGTGGTGGATAGCGGCAACATTGGCAAAACGTGCTCCGCCGGGACTCTGAGAATTCTAGCGCTGGTGCGAGCGCCATTACTTTTACAATTACAAACTGTGGTTGTCTTGTCAACCAGGCGCAAGCCCCTCTCGAATTCAGTTACGGTGGCGTGATCCCGGTTCACCTCGCTGCCCCACCTTGCGACATGTGGGCACTGCAGGCGTACCACTCACTCCCATTGGGAAGCCCGTGATGCATTTGGCATTGCAAAAATACAGGAAGCGATGTTAAAGCACAAAATGTTTTGTACGTCAAAGTCGGATATCTTTTGACGACGTCAGACCTCAAGGCATTGTATAGCTTATAACTTCCTGCCATCTGTGTTCCATAGTGACTACAGGCTGGCGCGAACCTGTGTTCGTAGCAGACAACGCGCCGTTGGCAATGCGGTCATAGGCGGAAGCCCAAAAACCACAGCCACTGATGACGTCAGGCGTTCGCATAGGCTCATTCGGAGCCTAGAAAGTGGTAACTGTGGATAAGTAGGCTGACATCTTAGCTGATGCAATTTACAGTGCAATCGTAGCCACGCTGACAACGCTGCATGTTATTGGCTAAAAGCTTTTAAAACTCAGTGCGAAAGCAGTACGATTATATTCTTTTTCCAGGTGTAACGCTTGTCGAGAAAATTATCCAGCGACCCCTAAGAATGCTCAGGGACGTTTAAGGCGAAACCCTGGCCTACGGGTATCTTTATATAAACCTCAAGTTATTGGCACCCAGATACACTAGTTTACCATCCTTAATCTATATTATTCATTTTATTCTGGTGTAATCTGACTTAAGGCTTCCTAACCCACATTATTTCTGTTTTTTATAATCTAACTGATTTCGATTATTTCACTTCAGTCGACCTCACCGCCGAAATACTTCACCCAAAGCAATCTCTCCCCTTAACGCAAACTAAAGAAAAAGTAATCATCACATATTCGCAGCAAGCGTGGCGTAACTTCTCGTGCGGGTGAATTCACCCGACAACCCACCAAATCATCTGCCAGCTTCCACCAGACAGACCCATCATGATCATCTGGGTACCTGCCCACTTTGCCGTCCCGGGCAACGAAACCGCCCACCCGTTGGCTCGAGAGTTATCCCGCCGCGCCCCGGACAGCTAGCAGGAGAGGACGAACCCACTGCTCCCGTATCACGAGATAACACAACACTATAAATTAGGACGTATCACCTACCCAGCACCGCATAAACACCTAACTAAAGAGGAGGAACGGCAGCTCCGTGCACTCCAGACGAATACCTCCGCATCCCACTAAATACCATATATTGCACCCGACCGTATATTCCTCGCTACGCCGCGTCTGCGAAGCCCCCGGGGGCGCTCTTTCGTATAGAGGGGGGCTTCGCCCACGCCCCACTACATTCGCGAAGTCCCTCCATTTCTTCGTACGACCAGCTCCGACCTCAATGACCAGCGCCTGCGGGTGTTGAGGGCTGTTGAGGCGGGAAAAGCTCATCTGGTCTTGAAATTATGACTCCTCCGCATTTGTTATCGCAGTAAACACGGTTACTCTCTCACTTTCTTTTTAATCCAACTTTGTCTACCCTAATCCACCATATCCAACCAAAATCATCCCCCTAATACTTCCTAATTCCTCTCAATGCACGTAAATTATGTTATTTCAACTTAATTCGCGTTAGATTTTCAAAATTTACCGTTATCGTACCTTACTAATTATTACAATAAATCCGTAATTAATCATCTTAGCTCATCTTAATCCACCATACTTCCACCCTGGGTCATTCGAGGTCACACGTCCCAGAGAGCTCGCTCGACAATCTCGGATTACAGTAGAATAATGTATGCCTGATCCCTTCCCTACACTCTTCATTCTCGTAGCGGATTTCTGGCGAAAAAAGTTTTTTTCTGTCTGTTACATGAATTAGCAAATCGTGGTGGGAAGTAATACTAAGTCGCAAAAAGAATCGCAAAAAAATAATCTACAGAGCACAATAAAAGAATTTAAGGGGACCGAAAAAGAGGTGGGCTTCATTGCAACAATGCATTCAGAGTTGCCAGTGTATTTTATAGTAGGCTTCGCGGAGAAGCAAAGCACCGTTTCTCAGCGATTTTTACGCATTTTGTGCAGCTGTTAACGCCTTTCTAGCGACAGCGGAAGTGCAATCTTTGCTTATATTGTTGACCGTCAGTGCAGAAAAAAATTGTGGGAACCGCTAAGCGTGTAGTTTCAACGCGGTACAGACAGGAACTTCGAAAAATTTGAAAAAAATTGCCCATGTTCGGACGCTTATCGTGCTGTACGGTCTTCCATGTAAAAATACAGGCTCTGGCTCGTTCAGAAGGGTGTACAAAGGGGTTTCAATTCAGAAAGTTTGATCCTATAACTTGTGGTTTTAAGTGAGAAGGACAATTTCATATTGAGCGTCCGCCACGGCCTCAGACAGCGGGCCGGAAGGCTTCACGGCAGTGACGGTTGCTGTGCGGAAGCGGAGAGGTGTGGCGGCTGCGAAGGTCGATATACCGCATGTTTCATTGGTTTCTAACGATGCTTCTGGCTTGGAAAAGTGATTCCACATGCATCTTAAGGGCTCCTGTGGTGCCGCAGGCAAAGGGTGATAATCTTTTGTACTTATTTAACATCGTTCCTTAAATTACGAGCGCATGGCTAACTTGTTTTTTGATGAGGCACTGTCTTTTTGCAAACACGTTACGGCTTTTGTGCTGTCTTCGGAGTGGCAGGCGACAGGCGCAGCGATGGCTCAAAGGTACAGCACTCGCCTAGTAAGCGGGAGGTACAGGGTTAGAATCCTGGTACCGTCGTGCACCCACCGGTTTCTTTAGGGGGTGCAGGCGTCCCTGGTCGAGTGCGGACCCTAAAAAGGGGAATCCACGCCTGGAAAGCTGCCTTTACTTTTGCGAGGGGCCCCCGACCCTTGTCCATCTGGCGGGGGCCCCGGCCATCATGCCGCGTTGCGCCATTGCTGGGCGTGAAAGAGACTGGCGGCATGTTCTGCCACAGGCGCTTGCGAGTTGAGCGCCCACCGTTGCTGTGGAAGGCACCATGTGCATTCGTGTGTCTGGGTGGCGCTGTGCACCTACTGGTAAAATAGGTACAAGCGACTCCCCCGCCTGCCGCTCGGCCCTTGTGTAGGACTACAACGCTTGGGAAGTTCACCCTGTTTGCACGGGAAATGGCCCCTATAGAAAGAGGTGGCTAAAAAACGCCGGAACGTTTTTTGTGAGCCCTATTGTCTGCGTTGCGTCGGTGCGTTAAACCCTACAATAAATCAATCGACAGGCGCCCTTAGCTCTCCGAATTAGAAGAAATTGCCGTGTTAGTTGGACGCTTCTAAGGAAAGCAGAACGCCCCATCAGCGAACAAGCTACACCTTTAATAATAATGTTATATGATGGCGATTTTGTTTTGTACTGTCTTCCCGGAAGGCCAGACGCATTAGGCGGTAACCAAAAGCGATTTTTATTGCAAAATCTAAGAGACCTGTATGAGGAGAATGCAAAAGCGGGCCCTCTGAAGTCTAGATTCTCTTCGTTGGCAGCTATGCGCCCGGCACAGATCATTTTGAACGGCGGACTGCATGTGCAGCCGCTTTCCGGCGTGTCTAGGCAACGATGTCCATCAGTGCATTTCGAAGAGCGCGAAAGATATGTACAAAGTTGAGGATCTACATTTTAAACACTGGGTCGCTGGTGTTCTTTGCAGACTAAAAAAAATCATTGTGAGTTTTGCCATTGTTCTGGAAATGTTTTTGGAAACGCCACTTCCTCATCAACCAGCAAGCGAAATACCTGCCAGAGCTAAAAAGCCGCCTAAAAAATAAGCAGGCGACTTTGCTTGAAACTTAGCCGAGAATTCTGACTTCTTGTGCAAGATGCTCCCCAATCGTACTACTGGGTATATAGGCGAGCCACGATACATTCCTTCGTGGCATACCATCGTTTAGAAGAGGCTAAGGACCTCTGCGTAATTTCGCTGCCGTTCATGAAGCTGTCTTGACCATACGACTGCAAGTGTGGCTGCATTTCAAGCTGAGGCGTTAAAAGTTCTCTGACACGAATTCTGTGTTGTCCAAAAAAATTCACTATTTTAATGACGGAGCATAATTAAAAGACCAGGAAGAATTTACTAAATCTCTGCCACCGTAAAAATGACTTCAATTTATCGGATGAGTGGAAGTTCCTTGCAACGTAACATGCAGTGAGCGCTTGCGGCGGTGTTGGCGGCACTGTCAAGCGATTGGCAGCCAGACAAGTCTTCGGATATCTTACCAGGGACAAATGCTAACACGTCATCAGCTTTTTACATCGCGGGAAAAGAACATTAAAGGTATATCCCTACTTTGTGTGCCAGAAGAAATGGTTTAGAAAAATAACAGCAACTGCGTGTTTTTAAAAGAGATGAGGCAGGCGTGCCCGGCCGACATTTTAATTTTGACGAAAATTTTATATGTACCTTCTAGTGACAACGGGAAAAACATGAGCTAAGTTCTTTCGTGGTAAAAACGTTTTTCCTTTCTAAAAAGCAAAAATCCCAAAGCCGACTCGGGTCACCAGCGCATTGAGCGATCCGCTGAAAATTTGAAACTTCTACTGCTTTAAAACAAAACCTACTGCAGTTGCGCACTAGTTCTTTTTATGTAAAGATGTTGCATACCCTGACATTATTTAGCATATTCGTGTTTTTCTTGCAGAGCGAACTTCAATCATTACAAATAACTAAATTTAAAAAAAAATCAAGATTGCCTGAATGTGGGGCCTTTTTTGTCGAAATTTAAACAAGCGAGTTAGTTGAAATTTCCTATGCTACTCTTATATCCTTGACCGATCCTCGCACCAATTTTTATTTTGTGTGTTCAAGACTTCTCCCTCCTCCTCTCTCTATTCTAGCGGTCTATCGGAAATAAAAAGCATTTTCAATGCTCACTGCCACACACTCGCTCTTGCGCCCAGAGGCTCGCTTACTTAGTATGTCTAACAACATGGCACACTGGAAATACGTTATTGAAATTACTTCCGAACAAAGCAAACAAGGTGCACTCTCATGATGGTCAGCGCAAAAGAAAAGAGGACATGAAGAGTAGGAAAGATACAAGCGCTGTGTAATAACCGAAGGCCTATTTGACTAACACTCAAGTTAAGCCAAAATTGGGATTACAAAAAACAGATGGCTCCCACACGTTATTTTACACAAACACTAACACTCATCAATTGTCTAGAAAGGGAAACTCATCCTCTGTAGGAGCATTCCGTGTCGTTCCTACTTCGGGCCATATTTTCATGTAAAGGCTTCACCGGCCCTGACCTCGGACGTTTTTGAGAACTTGAAGACTTCCAGGTGGCATTCATAAATTATTAACAAATGAACGGCCCGTCACGTCTAAGGTTGGGTCAAGGCACTTGAAATTGAACGTTCTATTCTATGAATGTTCGCGGCTCCAGTTTTAATGCCAGCAGGAACTGAATAAGCAAGGTTACGAAATTGAACGTACTAAATGTTCATTGCTCCAGTTTTAATGCCAGCAGGAGCTGGATAAGGAAGGTTATGAAGCACAACGGATTTTGATGGTACAGCTTCGTGCGTCACATAAATGTCTTCTACCGAGGCGTCGTGTCATGTCTTTTATTCTGAGTGGTAGAATCCGCGTTAAAACATTTTTTTCGTATAATTTGAAAGAGTGTGTAGAACCGAAAAAAATACCGGTTCGTTTACGGTTCTGGTTCAGGCGAAATCATTTCGTCCCGGTTCAGTTCCGGTTCGACAAAATCACGTACCGAACTGGTTCGCGAACCGGTTCGGGAGCTTGAACCGGTTCGCGAACCAGTTCGGGTGATTGAACCGGTTCGCGAACCGATTCGGTGTGTTGAATTATCACTGAAATTAGAAAAAAAAAACATTTAGTATAAAACGACAGTCAAATCAAAATGCAAACAAAAATTCAAAATTCTGCTGTTTCCCAAGGGCAGTGGCGCACTTTCAAAGGAAAATTTAAACAATTACGATATATTAGAAATACAGATGAAGTGGCGACGATTTACCACCTACTTTCCCGCGCAGACTTTATGTTGTTCTAGCGACTATTCGTACAGCCACCGCCTAGAGATATGACGGTGGGATATATTTTCTGCCCTTTCCTTTTTTGTTGAAATCGCAATCGTCGCTATGGAATCGCCCATCACGCTAACCTTGAATCCCTCAGTTTAGGCCTCCTTACTGACGCGTTCAAATAACAGCGCTTAATACCAATGGCGCCCATTTTTTTTATATTTGTAACAAAACAGGAAAATCCTACAACAGGCACATAAATATTACCAATGAATTAGATTATTTGGTCACCCTGAATAATTTGTTAGCTATCACCTTATCGAATGTGTTAGCCACACTTTTGTTAAAAGTAAGCTTTAGTTAACGCTCAGTCACTGTATCATTGCTCCGACCACTGCAATTCCTTTTGCGATAGCTATACCGCATGTGTGCATTACAATCAGTATGTCATCGTACCGCCTGACCCCCGGTCATCTTTCCGTGTGCTACATTGCGAAACCCTATAGTAGATTATGCTGTTACAAAATGAAAGGGAAATTTGACGCGCGGAGCATGAGATGGGACGTTTTAGGTGCGGAGCACCTTAGGACCTCACAATGTCCGTCCGTGTCCGTGTGCATGGCATTTACAACCACAAATTATCACAGGCACCGGCAGGATTCGAGCCTGCGTCTGGTAGATCAGACAGAGGTAGTGTCAGTCGTCTTACATATTGGGCTACGACTATGATTTAGTACCCGAGAGTCAAACAGCTTACTCCCTCGCCGGTAATGGTGCGGAGTACATTAGGACGTCCCATTGTCCACCCGCGTCCATCCGTGCGCACACCACCATAAAGCGATTTAGGTAATAATCAAGGTGCAACCGACGGCTCAAATCGAATGACGGTCGAGGCGCAAATCGGATGTCACTCGGGGCGCAACGTGGATGCCATTTCGAGTCCCCGTAATCCGCGCCCCCACCATAATCCACGGAGTGGAGATGCTGCCATTTTTGGGAAGATGCTCTTAATTCGTCCACAGCAGTACTCCCCTCTGGAACGAGTAGCAGTAGAAGTAATGTAGTGAGTTGGGCAGTCAGTACAAGTGCACCTTCGCAAAAAAAAGGAGATCTGAAAGAGACAAAACTGCAGAACAAGCAGAAAACATGATCGCTGGGCGAATGGGGCAGTGTGAGGTACCGGCCTACCTTTCTGCACTTGTCATCTGCTTTATTACTGTTTCTGCTTCCAAGATAAGGTCGAGGGCTGCAGTTTCTTGCCAAGGGACTAGGGCGTACCTTAAAAGTTTTCCCTGACATATCTGTTGTTATTTGTATGTATAAAAAACGGAACTTGTCCACTGTACTGTCGTCAAAAACTGACCGCGGAATTCACTTCCTGGGGATTGATGACACGTTTGGTTGTGAGAGGCAGGGCAAAGAAAAGAATAGAGCAATATCCAGGTTCTGGTGCTCTTTTTTTACTTATTCGGTTTTACGTACTTTTTGCGCAATATTTTAAAACATCTTGATTCACCTCTTCTATTTTGTTGTTTTCCGTGTGAACACATTTAAAAAAACTGGCGCATTTGATGCCCCGTGCTACACCTCTGCTCTGAGGCGCACCTTATGTCACAGGCCGGCAGACTTATTTTCAGCAGCTGGTGATATTAAACGTGGATAAAAATACCCATACACGGACGTTCTCGATTTCCATCTACTTCAGAAAAACAATCGTGGGGAAGGGAGATCGAGGTCACTTGTGGTCAGCAGCACACGGCTTAGCCACTGAGCAGCTCCTGCGGCCACACTTGTCAAGTATTAACAATTTGCAGGTGTCGGACCTTTTAAGCAAATTATGGAATGCAAAAAGTTGGCACACATCGGGTGTGGGCTTTCGCTGTTGCGCTGTGGAGCAATCGTGCAGCCTAATTGTTCAAATAGAGTTGCAGCTAGGGAAGGGCAAAGTCGTTTTGTATCCCCTGCAAGCTGTCGAGAATGACAATTCGCTTGGTCAGCTTGCACTACGCTCGCGCTGCCAGCAGCAACAGACAATTGCTACATTGGCGCTCATTCATTTCCTGTGTTGTTACATAGAGCGTGATAATGTTCGATTGTCTGGAGGGGAAAGTGCGCGAGCGAGTACGAAGTTGATGGTACGTGAAAGAAAAAAAAGGGCTGAATTGCATTGACTGTGCAATATCAACAACGGGGGGTCGAACCGTTCCGGCATTTCTTTTTTCGAAATGCCGGAACCGTTATTTCTTTTTTCGATTGAGTTTCGGTTCGGGTTCAGCGTGCTCAAAAAATAACGGTTCGGGTTCGGGTGCAGTTTTAGCAAGAATACCGGTTCAGTTCCGGTTTTCGGTTCGGTTCGGTTCCGGTTCGACACCCTAATCTTCAACAAACTAGCTGGCAGTTACAATCACGGTCGTGTTATAATCGTGCAAATGCGGTAGTACAAAAATGCTGCGGCATCGTTGCATCCATCCGCAAGACTCCCGCCGACTGGACGAAATTTTGGTAGGCCTGTCGTCATTTGGGAGCTTAAAACTCGAAGACGTGCAACTCGCCCCTGCGAATGATAAGGCAGGTTCTTGTCACTTTTTCTAGTCGTCCAGGCCTGACAGAAACTCTTTGGGCGTGCAAGAATTCTAAATATTCACATAACATAAAATAGCCGCATAATATATGTGCGGCCCAAATATATACACACGATCGTCACTGACTCTGGTAGTTATCTCATCGGCAACCTGCTCGTGGGCAATCTGCGGCCCATGGGGAAGCATTACGCGGTCCCCAGCACGCCGTCAGAACCCCCCTTCCCTTCCTTGACACTTCCCATCTGAAGGCCGACACGCCAGTATTGAGCTCAAAGTGGGTTAGACGGGAGACAAGAACAGAGTATTGATCGCTTCCAGTTAGCATTGTCCTCATCTTTACACTTAGCCAGATTGTCAAATATTATTATCAATTCGCTGAATTCTTTTTTTCTCTTTACCTGCAAAGCCCCCTGCCCCTGACCACCGATATTCGGTACGGCCCTTCGCAAAGCCGGCTTCGCGTAATTCGGCCCTACACCTCAAAAAGGTGCCGACCCTTGTTTTTATCTGTTAAGGGCGGACTGAGAATAGATGAGACAAGAGCGTAATTAACAAAGAGCCAACAAAGAAGCACAAAGGCCCCTCAGATCGCTTGAACGCTTTGTTCTTTATTCTACAGCCCCTACTTTCAGAACTACAAACATATTTCACGCTGCTGAGGCTCGGTGCGTTTTATCACTAAACCACGATATAATAAAAATTTGTGCCCTTCCACTCTGTGAAGACGGATGAGCTGCGAAGCTGGACGCAGTACATGAAATGCATGAAACAATACACTTTTGCTTGTAATTTTCGATTGAGCAATTAGCATTTACCATAATGAAACCTTAAAGGACTCGATATTTATTCTAGTAAAATAACTTGGAGCTGTCTGTTTCCCACGCGCGTAGTAGGCCTCTTGGCGTCTGCGTAAAACAACAAGCCAATCCGCTGGACCACGGAAGACACCGGAAAGTTTGCATTAAAATGGGGCGGTGGACGTACGCGTTTAAAACTCCCGCTAGCACAACGGACGTGTCATCAGCGAGGGCATGAAACCTATATCTGCGCTTGCTCCCCCCCTTCCCTCTACGACACAACTCGTGCCTGATAAACCGGCAAACAGATGTGTGCGCGTGTTTAGAAGTGAAAGGCCCTGCCAAAATTGTCCTTCAAGCTGAACAAGAAATATTGGCTTACGTCGACGTCACCGTTCATCCGGGAGTGATTCCCAGCAACTCGGCGAGCTGGAACGTGCAGTGGAAACGGCGGCGGCAGCGGCTGTCTGCTATTTTTGCACCCATTGGCGCTTCTGTCCAGCCAGACGCTACTTTGAAACCCGCTGTTCTTCATGCGACTGAGCGACACGCGTCTGTTCATACGTGGTTAAAACCAGAAAGAACTCGAGCTTTATTCTAGCTAGTGCACAAACATGTCACTGTCCGTTCCCGTCCCGCGTCGTAGGCATCTCACTGTCTGCGTAACACGCCAGCCCAAACCCACATCACTGGACCATTGAGTGCAGCTGACAGGTCGCATTGAGCCGCGATACTTCAGGTATACATTTCCCGCCAAAACAATCCGCCTGTCATCGGTAGCGGCATGCATAGAGTTTTTTAGTAAATATACTAAACAGGAAACTGCGTCTGGTAAGCCATGTCGCCGTGGGGGTTCATGCGAAGACCCCTATTTTTGGCTTGGGTTTGGCACGACAATTAGATTCTTAAGCGGCTTTTGGGATTTGCTTTCTTTACTATGCATTAACACGTTTACGAGCTACAAAGAAGCCGAAATACTGCCTATTCTGCGGCAGCCGTGTTCGGTGACACAGCAGGCAGTTCATGATCGCACCCGACGTTGCTCATGTCGCAGTCGAAGGACGTATGACTCAGCGAGTAATATGCCACCACGAAATTTGTAGCCGACGAAAAGAAGAAACAAAACGTACTTCGACGAACACAAGATACGACAGATACGGGCGCTTGTATGTGTCCTATCTTGTCATCGTCCATGACTATTTAACGCCACGTTTTCGTTTTTCTTCTTAAACTAGCTGATGGTTGGTGCATCGGTTCACCACGAAGGCAAAGTTTTCATAGGCACGCTCAAAAAACTTTCCAAACTCTTTAAACAACTTATGATTTGAAATAATGGTAAAATTAATAAAATCAGAGTCTCTAATGAGCTCCGCCGCCTCCCCCAAATATTAACATTGTTCGTAACTACAAGCTTGCCTGCGGAATAGCAGGCACAACCGTTCCGGCAAAAATACTTCCTTTTGACTTAGTTTAAAACAGCCTGTTTTTATTTTCCACATACATAATTGCACAATATTCTTCGCGTTTTTGTGGCACCTTGTTTAAATTTGCGGTCACTAAAACGTTCCAATCCAAGCCAATGATGAAACTAAGGCGAGCGCAATGTATAATCCCGGTCCATGACGACACAGATGGCCTTGAGGTGAGCCGCATAGACGCTCGAGCCAGATTCCTCTCCAGTGTATATTGTAAGAAACTCTATGGAGGCATGAAGACTAGCTCTGCATGCACGCCCCCCAACCAGTGCACGCGCAACCCGCAACTGGTGATGGCCGCATGCTTAATCGTAAAATACATGGGTGAAAATATCCCGCGAAATGCCTTTCATGCTGAAAAAACTGGCTCCAATCCACGCTTTGAAGTTGGCTAGAAAGCAAAACTTTAAAGGACACCCACAATTGCCAATTCCACGTAACCTGAATTCACACATATGGCTCTACAAAGAGGGAAACCAGAAATTCTGGCTGCCTTTACCTGGATTTGGGAGGGGGCGGCGTCCTGACCTCAGTAGCTCGGCCACGGCCGGGCTACAGCAGCGGACGCTGCCGCTGTAGGCCGGCCGTGCGTCGGCAGAAAGGAAACGGAGAGGAGCGTCTTTCGAAGGGTGAGACAGCGAACCTAGCCATCCTGATGTGCTAGCTCGAGGCTACGCGACCACGATCACAAGCGAACACACCGAAACAATTCAGCATGTAAGATTAGTCATTCCAATTTATACCGATTTAAACTAGTTAGTTTAGTAAGATTGGGAATTGCGTGAAAGCTGAGGGAACTTTTATAATAGCTATTTGACAGAACCAGTTGCTCCTTTCACCTTTTGTAACACCTCTGAAAACACAACCGAATCGGTTCCGCAGCTTGTGAAAGAAGAATCGGTGGTTGCGATGGGAATAACAGTTGCGAAAGCGGTTCCGGCACTGGCGGGGACCGAAAGACTGGTTGGGTTCGCATTATTGAGGGCTGCATTTTAGGTAACACGGTACACAAAACTAGGGAGAACACATGAACCAAAGGGCCAGCACAAACGCCGCTATCAACTTGCTTAGTACAACTACAATATTTACATGGGCATCATGAGGGACAGCAAGATGCCCCAATATAAGAAGCTTCACGGACACCGCTACACATGCCTGCAAAGAGCCACCTCATGCAATCTGTCGCTGCACTGCAGTAATGAGATTGCAGCCTAGTGTTTGAAAATACTTCAGTTCTGGCAAAATAACAGATCAAACACACGAGAAATTTCGGAAGTCTTTCACATATCAAGCGAGGAGAGCGCATGCAGGAGCTCCTGCTCGGTTATGCTGTGACCGCGCCTGAAATAGAGTTAATAAAAATCAGCTTAGAGAGAGTCGACTTAAGGAAAGAAAAAGCGCCGAGTACGCGGGTTTCATTCCCGGCCACGACGGCCGGTTTTCTTGTGGAAGCGAAAAGCAAAAGCACCTGTTTTCGAGATTTAGGCGCACGTTAAAGATCCCCAAGTGGTAAAAATTAATCCGGGGCCCTCCACTACGGCGCGCCTCATAACCTGTCTAGTTTTTGCGCGTTAAACCACATAATAAATCAGAAGCTTCGTACAGAGAATACGCTCCTGCTCAAAAATTAAACTAAGGAAAAGTGCCTTTTACCAGCTTATGATGCTTTGCCGCCTGTCACCTGTGAGTAATAGTGAAAAGTTTTTACACACTTTCCCCCCACCCTCCCTTTCTATTTGTATCTTGTAACAGGTCCGTCCGACGTGTCTGGTCTCCGAGGAAATATTGTACTTCTAACAAATCAATTTATAGTTTCGCTCGCACTGTTTATTTCACGTTTCTTAATTTGTTGTTCATGTAACCTAAAGCGCACTCAACAAAACGGAGGTGAAAGTCAATTTTATGTATAGAGGGCGCCATAATTGGCATAGCAAAGTAGCAGGCGCCACTGCTTGGAGTCTACCGTTAGAGCTGAAAGACTGTAGCCATAGAGAAATAGTTTTTCAGCTTTTGCGCTTACAATCCGCATTGCCACTTTAGTAGGTTACATGTAACCCTTTCTTCAGTGTGTGCTTTTAACAGTGAAGCGGTTGTTGCTGCCCCTAATGTGTGCAGAGTGCCGCGTGCGGCGTCATCAAAAGACTGCGTCATAGTTACTCCCGCCATTTGCAGCGCACGTGAGCACGCTCTTCACGAGGAGCGCCTGGCGGCGTCCAGGCTTGGGCGTGCCGCTCGCAAAAATTACCATGAAAACAATTTACGTGCATCCACGCCTCAAGGGGGCGCACAACGTTCATCTTCAGCACACAAAAAACACAGGGACACAGAAGACAAGGGCAAGCGCTTGTCCTTGTCTTCTGTGTCCGTGTGTTGTTGTGCGCTTAAGATGATGGTTATGGAATACCAACTAGCCCCAACGTAATCCCATCTTCGGGTAGCACAGGACAGCTCGCGCTACAGACGCCCATTTCGCGAAGGCGGTTGCCACCTGCAGAAAAAATGACCTTGGCCCGCCAGTCATGTATGAAGGTGACAACGATATAGATGGATATGACAACGACTACTACTACCACAGTGAAAAGGGACGATGCAACATGTAAATAACAATTATAAACCTAATGTAATGCGTGGTGGTGCTTGCATAGAACGAAAGTGCTTACATAGAAAAAAATCATCCAGCTTCGTTGTGGTTCAAGCCTTTCCGACTTAGTGCAAGCTACGCTATTTTTTATAGGACGCTTTTTATTCCTCACTGATGGCGTTGGCGTTAGAGTAAAAAGCAGTGCGGGAAAGCCAACATAACACTACGGGTCCCAAAAAACGATGATGATGATAACAGAAGGCCCATCAAGCGCCTCGAGCAAAAAACCTTTCCCGTGGTCGGAATCGAACCTGGATTTCCCGCGACATGAAGCCGACGTCTATCCGATTGTGCCATTCCGACACAGTTGAATCAGTTCGATTTTAGAGTGTGCCTTTGACTCAGGTTACACGGGAGAACGTTTCGCGCTTTAATTATCGTACTACGGGTTTTTTTGTCAGTTGGATCAAGTTGGTAAGAGTTAATGATTGTTTTGGGGCATGCCTCATAGCCAATGTGAAGCGTATCTTTTCAAACGCCCAATTTTTTCTCGCTTCAAGTAACATAGTGGTGTCGGTGTCAATAGGGGCGCATTGATGGTCTCTACAAAATGGAATGATTCATGTGGCTTACAAACAAGGCGAAGTAAAACTCCCATGCTGCAAAGAAACAAAGTGAGTTGGAAAGTGAATTAGTGGTGGCTGGGAGTGAGCGCGAGGGATGATGGAAGTGTTGAGTGCGTGTGAGTGGAGGAAGCAAGTGGTGATTGCGAGTGAGTGTGAGTGCGAGTGGTGACACCGAGTGGTGCGTGTGAGCGCGGTTGAGTGCGAGTGGTGACGACGAGTGGTGAGCGTGAGCGGGAGTGAGTGCGAGTGGGGGGACGAGCGGGGAGCATGAGCGCGAGTGAGTGCGAGTGTTTGGGACGATTGGAGAGCGTGAGCGTGAGTGAGTGCGAGTGAGTACGAGTGGTCACAACGAGTGGTGAGGGTGAGCGGGAGTGAGTGTGAGTAGTGAGGGCAGAGTGGTGAGCGTGAGTTCGACAGAGTGCGAGTGGGGGGGGGGGGGGCGGAGTGGCGAGCGTGAGTGCGAGAGAGTGCGAGTGGTGACAACGAGAGCTGAGCGTGAGCGGGAATGTGTGCGAGTAGTGAGTCCCGAGTGACCAGCGTGAGGGCGAGTGAGTGCTAGTGGTGAGGCCGGAGTGACTATTGTGAGCGCGAGTGAGTGCGAATGGTAAGAACGGGGTGGTGAGCGGGAGCGCGAGTGCGTGCGAGTGGTGGAGACGATTGGCGAGTTTGATCGCGAGTGAGTGTGAGTAGTGAGGATGGAGTGGCAAGCGTGAGTGCGAGTGAGTCAGTTAGACGGTTAGATAAATATGTACTTTTCTGTGAGTGTGAGTAATTGGCACCCAGTTTTGCCGAGCTATGCTGTGTGCGAAAGTGACGTCCTTCAACAAAGTGCTCGGGTTTGATTGTGAGAGTCCTGCCGCGTGCTTCGTCGATTCACTCTGTGACGGCTATAGAGTACTTCTCTCACAGTACCAATTCCATTGTTTTTGTTTTCGTTAGTACATACGCATTCACGTTCAACAAGCTATATATATATTATTCTTTCAAAAACAATTGTCAGATGCTAGTCAGCTACGTCTGTCTTTTTGTAGACATTTCAGTTCCCTCCTTTTCTAGTCATTTTCTCATCCCTCGTTTTGTAGTCCCCAGTTTGGAGGGTTTTCTACGTTAATTAACAATGCACCTGTTCGGCCAGGGAGCTACTCCTCGCCGACCAAACTCATCTTTAAGGTCACCGTTTCGAGCGAAAAGTGATCGTTTCACCATTATTTTTACCAATCACCAGAGGGTCCTTTTCGTTGGCCATATACGCTCTCTGCCAGGAAGCGTTGAATAAAGGGATATTATGTGGGCCTTAAATTCGCTGTAACGAACTGTTGTTTACCTCCCCGAATGTTCGACGAGCCTCCTGACTTCATGACATTGGAACTATTACGCTTTCTTGGTTTCTCTACGTGTCTGCCTAAACACCCGTTTGCCATACATAAAATAATTATGCCCAATACGCTAATTCGTATGAAAATCTGAAGAATGGGGCCTACGTTTGCACGCAAAAACAGGCGGGTGCAGGTTGCTGACCCTCTTGTCAAGCCCCAGGCTGTGCACCTTTTATCGATTGTATTTTCTCATGCTCCAGAGGTTTGTTTTAGGTTGCACGGAACCCCTTATACCTACTACATCTCTGATAACACGTCACACGATTGGAGTTGTGGCTTAATGCAGCCATATACTTCATCGCGGTCTCGGGTTCAGCCGGCTTTCCTGTAGAGAACTTTTTTTTAAACTACAAGCGGTGAATCTGAATTATACCTGATATAATAAGATACCATTACAAGAAGGAATCTCACTATTGGTATCGTTAAAGATAAGGTGTGTACTTACCTTTGCGTTAAAGGTGTACTCGAAGGGATACAACAATCGATAGCGCACTCTATGGATCGTGCTCTTGCCCCACGTAAAAGGAAGGCACAGCTGCAGCAGATAATGCCACTTTTTCACCCGGCCTCGCACAAAATATTTATGGCGATGTGAACAGTTGCCTCCCAATATCAAAGCGCTTCGCCAGCAGCTGCGTTCTCTGTAATAAGTCAAGCATCGCACTCTGTTACACGCCAGTATGCACTTCTCTTCCTTCTCTCTTTTCTTTCTTTACTATATACCTTTTCTTGTAATTACTTTGTCTTGTTTTCCCTGCTGCTGCTCTTCCCTCCTTTCCCGTTAACTATTTCAATCACAGCACCGTCACCAATTTTTACACGTTTCGCTCGTCTCGTGTTATTCCACCAATGCAATAGCACTCCTCCTCATCTGCTGAACGGTGATGATGTAGGACTTGAACAAAAACAGAAAGGGAGCACCACACAGACACGATGATGTGCGAACTATCTTGTTTATTTCTTTAAAACACATAATAATATGCAGAAAACGCCCCTGGTAAAAATTGTGAATTATGTGAATGTGACTACAAGGTGAAAACCCAACCCAAATTCTCCCCTCTCAGGCACTCTGCGCATGCGTGAGCATCTCGACCTCGCAATATGTAGGGTCACTGACGTTGTGCTTACACAGCCATCAGCTTTCATAATAGCGAAGCAACACAAAGCTCCTTTCGATCTTTTACTTTGCACGGCAGAAGACACTTGTCTTAGTAAAGTCGGTAAAACTTCGGCCCTGGCGGCAAGGATGGCAATGATCATTGAGACGGTCTGCGGGTGTAATCTGCTGGTAGTTATTCTTATACTTTGTAAATCTCGTATTGACGCAAAGGCCCGATTTCTGGTGTTCTTTCAGTCCCCAGTTTCAGTCCTTCTCACCTATCTCATTGCCTTCCTAGTTATTCCCTCGGCGTCTTTTTTTACAGCAAGGCTCTCAATGGCTAGGGTCCAGCCAATTGTCTCCGGCAACAAGGCGATGTACACAAAAACGCACGCGAGGGCAGCGCCACGCCCCAGCGCCTTCTCAAATCTTCAAGATCGTTAAACTGTGCGCCACATCTTCAGGGTATAAAAAATCATAACATATAAAAACAGACCTACGTCCTTCAATTTTTTATACCAGACAGCTTATCTTTCCGGTAAAGAAATGTCTCCCAGATATGCATTTCCTCTTATAGACGAAGCCCACCTTGAGGGCATTGGCGTAAGTGTGGTCTTGATAAGGATGGCTTCCGCACATTAGCGTGGGAAGCACGTCCATCATCGGCGAGAGTATCAATACAGAAAGTGACTCTAACTACTGTTTTATTCAAACACAAAAGAAAAAATTGTTGCGACAATTAGCCGGTAAGATGTCCCTAACATCAAGTATTATTTACTTTTCAAAATTATATAGTTCATAGTGAAGTCGTAACTATTATGAAATTTTTGTCTGCGGCGAATGCATAGTTTTCGACAGGTGGTTGCCTACAACCCTGCGTTTCTCCGCTTGAATAAATCTCTTACTAGTCAATGTTTCCTTCAGGTAACTGAGAACGAAGTATGTTCAATCGCAAGTTACAAACAAACATGTTTTTCTTCGTGCGCCTTTGGACTGCGACCCGGTCAACGTACATCGTAGTTCAGGTTTAGACATGACCCCACAGCTTTGCAGGTCTTCCTTCTTCACAGACTGGAAGGGCTCCGTATGTATGTATTTTTTACCAACCTTCTGGCCCTCCACTTCACCTCGCCACTCCCCCTATCTTCCGCTACCCTGAATTCCTCCTTTTCTCTTTCATCTGTCTTTTGCTCCCACTATGCCACCCTCTTCTCTCCCTCCCATTTGCCGCTACACCCACTTCTCCTCTCCCGTTCCTAATCCCCTCATCAACGTCGATTGTCTTCCTATCGCACCCCTCCTTCGTCGACTAATTCCGTGGCCTCCCTCACCATGCCCTTCTGGCTATCTTTTTAAATGCAGAGCATTTCTTAGCCTCGCCTGTTCCTGGGACGGACGGCGTCCACAGCTCCGCGTCCGCAGCAGGTGCGCGCATGCGTCGTAGTCAGCCCGTTCGCTCCGTCGCGGTCTCTGCGTAACAGGTGCGTGATAGCAGCGCGGTGGCGCGTGGAAGGGCGCGCGCTGCTTGCGCATGCGCGCTCCCCCCCCGTACAGCTCTCCCTCTACTGCGCGCGCTGCAAATATAAAGCGGCTAGCGGACGCTCGTGCTTCAGTCACTGCGTTGCTCCTTTGTTCCTTGGTTGACGCTCGCTCCCACGTTTACTCGTGTCTGCTACTCCAGCATCCCGGAAGAAGCGATGGAAGCAACACTGCCTTCAACCAGTACTGAGGCCCCAATGCTCTGCATTTACTCGTGTTCCCCTCGCGGGAAGGCGCGGGAATTTTTTTTTTTCCTTTTCCTCTACTCGCCCTCTCTTCTGCATTCTCTTCACTCTATATACATCATTTGGCTTCACTTCCAACTCATACTTGTCTTTCCCTCATATTTTACGTGCCCAGAAATTTCCTGTAGCACAGTAAGGAACTGGTGGGCAGGCTCACTGTGAACATGTTATTTTATTAGATAACCCAACGACCGAACAAAGGATTTGCGTTTACGGATGCTAAAAAAGGCTATAGTCTCTATATTAAAATCTACCACGGTCAGTCTGAAAGGAGCGCCTCCGACGCGCCGCAGGCTCCGTTCCTGCCGACGAATCCGCTACACGGTTTCGGCGCACTGACCAATTGGCTTCTACCTTAAAAATTGCCCGCCATACCCCCCTTGGGACAGCAGATGTCTAGCGCTGCTGTATATCACTACACAGGCTGATGGGGGAGGGTATGGAATGTTCCTCGTCGTATCGGCGGGCTTGTCGCTTGCGCTCGCCTTCTCTGACGGGAAATTCTGGGTCCTGCGATAGCCTGAGCATCGCCTCCTGTAAAAATACAGAAGGCGATGGCCTGAGGCATGCGATTGCCGTCGAATGACGTCAACCCCTTTTTTCGACAGCAGCTACAATTTTAATCTTTGCCAGACGCAGATAAGGGGAGAGGGAATTCCATCGCCTAAAGTCGCCTTATCATACATCAAGCGGTTTCGATGCTTGTTTTTTGTTTCTTTTTGCACGAATACTGAGCTTGACGCTGTATGCCTGTCCAGCGTGACGCAAGTGCTGCGCGTCTTCGGCGAGATCTGCTAGGTTTTGCTTGGATTTTTTGCTTACAACGGCACGAAATTTACTGACCAACGAGAGTATAATAAGTTCGCTGTAAAATGTTGAGGCTGCAACGTGCCACCAGCGTGAGTGCCATCATGTAGACTGCAGCAAAGAGGTTATTACTACACCCTACCCTCCGAAAGTTTATGAAGCAAAGCTGCTTCGGTGTTGCACGGTGCGACAGGATTAATGCCAAAACACGACATGTGCATATTCGCGAGACGGTAGGCGTTTATGCTGGTGTTGGCGTCGGCGTCGCTGTCTGTAACGGTGAAATAGCTCCTTAACCATGAGTATTTTAAGCGTTCCAAAGCGCGAGACATTTCCTAGCATGAGCAGAAACTCAGCGATAGCGAAGAGCGTTGTCCACGCCAGTACAGCACATATGGGTTAAGGGAGCAGAAGAACGTAACGGAGTGTGCGAACAGACAGTCAGTGAAATGCACCATTGTGGCCAACTCTTCCAAAAAATGGCTGGACTAACAAGACAAGCAGTGACCCAACCGGTAGGAGACCGATAAAAGCCTTTTCAAAACGCAAGGCGGCAGTGTGTGGAGAAGCAAATACACTCAAGCGGAAAGCCGCCGACGGCCTTCACGAATACGAGTGGAAGCGAATGATCCCAGTCGTTCTTTTGGACGTTGGTGCTTGCGCATTGAAGCCGCCCTCAGATTTTGTTGGTGTTCCTCACGCATCGTCATTCGCTTGGTTTAAGAACGCTTCGACAGTTGAGCCTCGCTGTATTAAAGTATTAAACTCGTCCAATCCTATAAAAAAACAATTTATCTAAGCAAGCAGGCGGTCCCTCAAAACGAGTTTTTAACATTATTCTGCTGATTGATTGTAGGGTTTAACGCGCCGACGCAACGCAGGCGATGAGGCGCGCCGTATTGGAGGGCTCTGGATTAATTTTGACCCCCTGGGGATCTTTAAGGTGCGCCTAAATCTCGTGCACATGGGCGTTTTTGCTTTTCGCCTCTTTCAGAAAAGCGGTTGACATTATTCTGTAAATGATTGCTTCGCTTCGACAGAGCGACCGCGGAATGAATGTCTCATACTTTTTATATCATCGGTTACTGTGCGAAAGCCACACCCGTAGTACCAGGACACAGAAAAAAATGTTGCGAGTACTCTCCTTCTTTCTGATATATTACATGCACGTGAGTGTTGTTCCAAGTTTCCTCAGTGTGCAGTGCGTAGAAATTTTCCCGGAAGCGGTTGTAATGACTATGCTGATGCGCACCACCACCGCTACACAGCTGGGCAACAACGCTTTGTTTAAAACCACGTGATAACCGTGCTCGCTTCCATTCCTACATGTCCTATTTTTTGTCTAGTAGTGTTTTCAAGCTACATAAATGGATGTGGTGCTCGGAATATTGGGGACATTTTGCTGCCGTTTTAGGCAGGTTACCTTGAGAGCATCGCTACGATCCCCAGATGTTTTCACCGTGTGCATAAAGGCGGCCGTTCTGTTGGAAAAAAATGCTGAAATTTCAAGAGTAATAAATTTGAGAAGCAACATCAGCGCGCCACATCTTTTTTTAAACTGCGAATTGAGATTTTGCACGTGTGGTATAAACATACCCAGCTGTAGTGTGTTCCAGTTTTCCGTTCCCCTTGGTACACTTGCTCTGCAGACCTAAAAAACAGGATGTAGTGCAATCGCTCACCTACTTTACCAAACGCATTTCCATGTTAATTTTAAAATAGCGCATACAGCAAGTAGAGTGAATGCGTCAGCTGAAGCTAAATAGATAGCTATACGCGTTAGGGGCCAGTCTTTTAGCTACAGGAATGACATGCTGCTCGATACCGGACACGACGTCAGTAATTAAGTTAAAAAACAGCAAAATCCGCAAATCATAAGGAATATGAACACGGCCTCGGATACGCAACATTACCATCGTATTAAGAAAGCTTCCCGTTGTAAGCAGCGTGGAAAGACGCAACGGCACACCTACACTACGTGGGTTCAAAAGAAACACTTTTGCAGAACCCCATCGCAAGCTAGAAATTCCAAAGAGCGAAATGCTGGAAAGGTTGGTGCATACTGTGCATAACAAGAACCAGCAAAAAAGGACGCAGGACACGAAAGGAAGGACAAACACGCCAAAGGACTAACAAGTGTTTTTCATCGGGAAGAAAGAGAGATTTATAAGCGTTTCTGGCGCACGTGCGCACTTTGACTAACGTAAATAAATGAAGCTGCGTAGTTAAAAACTGATATTCTTTATCCGTTAAGACCATCGGCGGATCGCTGACACAAGCTCCTTCTGTATATTTTGTTATGTAAATATGTTTTCGGCAAATAAAATGAATTCTTCTCTTAAAAAAAAGCCTCCGTATTTTTTCTTATTAAAAATGCATCGAGCAGCTCGCGGTCACGCATTCATTTTCCCGGACTTACAGTGCTGCCGAGGTGAAACTTGGGAATACAATTCTGGGAATTTTTAAAGTGCAAATGCAGATTGCTACGCCCGCCCTCGCCTAGAGTATCCCCGGTGCTAACTTTGCCCATCATCAAGGCGCCCACCTATTTGTCCGATATATATTTTTCCACAGGACAATGGCATTGAATACACTACAGCCACCGCACAAGTATTGAACTTCGTTTGATGGTTTGTCGGACACGCCCAGGCGTTCTGCTGGACACCAGAGATTTGCCAAAATAAACGGTAGTTTCCGCGGGCAGAAGAAACCATACGTCTTCTGGCATAGGTCATAGACATAAGAAACGAAGAAACCTTTGGGCTAATTTTTCTGCGAATAAGTATGTCTCAGCCCCCTCTCCAAACGGAGTGTTTAATCCGGTGAAGCCTATTTACTCGGAGCCACTCCAGGGCTCCTTCTCGCAACTGCAAAACACCTCTTTCACAACTATTATCAGAACGGTTATTCCACTCGCCACCACAGATGCCGCTTTCACAATTTGCGCAGTCGGCTGACGGCTGACGTAAGGCCGTTAGTAGATGATTATGGGGAATTAACAACAGCGGGAATGGGTGTAAAAAGCCCGAACGTCGACGACACCATCGCCGCGAACAATGTAGCCGCGGTCATTGCCGTCTCAAATTCCACCTCGCCCTTGTAGTTGCGGGTCCCTGCCGGTTGAAAGCAACTTGCCCTGTTGGACGTTGGCGTGAGCTAATAATTATTTAGCTTTAAAGCCATTACGAGCGACTTAATGGCGTTGGCGGCCCTCATTGACCAGCTGGTCGTAGTTCTTCTTTCAGAAAAATAATACTCTGGCTGAATTTAAAGTCTTTCTATCTCGCTTCGCACCCGCCGCGGTGGCTCAGTGGCTAAGGCGTTGCGCTGCTGAGCACGAGGTCACGGGTTCGATTCCCGGCCGCGGCGGCCGCTTTTCTGACGGAGGCGAAAAGCAAAAACGCCCGTGTGTACGAGATTTCAGCGCACGTTAAAGGTCCCCTGGTGGTCAAAATTAATCCGTAGCCTTCCACTGCGGCACGCCTCATCGCCTGTGTTGCGTCGGTGCGTTGAACCATACAATCAATCAATCTCTCCCTTAGCCGGTGCATTCCACGCCTACTTATCCCCAGTTGCCTGTCTAAGGGTCAAAGACATGAACGGGAAAGCCCGTGTACCCGCACGCGTCTCCAACCCGAGAACCGGCTTGGCTGGCGTTTTACCCGTCGCGTTGACCGCTCCAGCTCACACCGCATCTGATAGATACTTTGCTGCGCCGCGTCGGAAACCGGATTGTTCGGAAAGACATGTTCCCGCTTAAGGCGTGCACAGGTTGGGGGTAGAGGGAGAGGACATGCATGCACAGCAGGAATTAATGCCGCTACCGATGACATACCCGTTGAGGTGGTGGGAGATTTAAGCGTGTAAATCTCATGGCTCAATGCGTCCTGCGAGCTGTCCTCCGCAATCGAGTGGTATGGATTTGGGTTGGAGTGTGGCACAGACAATAAGATGCCTAGAAATGGGCAGCAAAAGGGATAACCACGTGTGTGTCCTTTAGAATAAAGGAACAGGCCTTCGAGGAGTTAAATCGCGATGGGACGTATGCATGTCCTTCGCTTGGAGGAAGAAGAGCGAGAACTGATGAAGCGTCAGCCCGAACAGAAGCGTGAGTAAGTGCGAAAACAATAGAAAGCCCCTGCCGGCGCCGCTGCCGCATCAAGTTCCAGCTGGTCGTGTAGTTGCGAATCCCTCCCGGACGAACAGCAACTGGCCCGCTTGGAACGCCGACGTAGGCCCATATCACTTGTTCAGCTTAAAGGGCTTCATAGCGACATGTTCGACAGTGTCTTCCACCTCTAAGCACCCGCTCATGAGCAGTGGCCGGTTTAGGCGTGCACAGGGAGGAGTGGATGGACGGGGGAGGGGGCACACGCAGCTACACATTTCATGCCCTTACTGATGACATGTTCGTTGGGTTGGCTTGAGGTTTAAACGTGGCTGTCAAACAGACCAATGCGACCAGTCCGGTGTGCTCAGTGGCAGACTGGATTGAATTGACACGTTATACAAACAATACAATGCGTACGACGCGGAAGGGAAAGCGACAGCTCTACGTTTGTCCGCTAGAACAAATCTCGGGTCTTTCCCAGTTTCATTCATGTAGTTGGCTAGGAAGTATGCTCAGTCGTAAATGGCAAACAAAGGTGTTTTGTTTAGTTTTTTTGAGACTGTATTATCCATTGAATTCGTCGTTGTATAGAACAGCTGGACACATCATTCTGTGTTTTTTTTGCCTACTCAGGTGTAAATGTCGTCCAAAACAATAGTTTTCTGCCTCCCCGCCTATATAAATGCTTCTGTTCTCATCCCATACCTACATCTGATGGTGTTACCCTCCTGTCTCATTCGTCCCACAATAAACAGGTTGTGAGCTCAATTTTCCCGCGTTACACTGGTCTCTCGCCATCCACTGGAACAGTTCGTAACTTTTGGACTGGTTGGAATGCCACCACGAGGTCTAAGCTCGACAGCGAGCTCTTCTTGAATTACTCGGTCAAAATATTGTTTTCAACACGTATTTTTTATTTACTTTTGCGAATACCAAACCCACATATATTTTCCAACAAAACAAAGAACGCTGCTTAGGACAAGTTATGTATTTATGTTTTGTTTAAAATGTGGTTGTTGTTTCGTTTCGCTCAACAGTGTTAACAAGTTCAAGAGTTTCGAAAGCTTCATTGGTTACGAAAGCCTCTGCGTGTATAAAGTTCTAGTTTTAGAATTATTTTTCCTTTCGGGCGGGTGGCTGAATCGAGGAAGAGACAGACAGACGAGCATACACACAGATCCAAATTTTCCAGTCTGGGTAGCCAAAGAAACACTATCTTCTTTAAAAATAGCTGCAGTCAATTAAGGCCAGGCGCGTTCGTGTCTTAAAGAGCAGTTGCCAATTGGGCGTCCTCCACCTGGGTCCGTTGTTAGCTCTTGCTGAGCTTTTACAACGGCGGAAAGCTATCGCAACAAACACTGCACTAGTACGAACATGCTTCAAGCCGTCAAGAGCGTCGCAGTCCACACTATTCTACACCTAGCAGCCCTACAAACCGACTTGACACATTCGTGGGCTTATTTCCCATTAGTAGCAGAAAGCATTGAGCAACTGGATACATGGGCGCTACTCTGAATGAAAATGCTTACCTCGCTTGGGAGGTCCAGGACAGGTCCAACAACGCAAGCCAGCGGCCAATACAGTTTTCTCAAAGGTCAAATAGGTCTCGGGCAAACTTTCTGGATTTATATGCCAGAACAGCTAGCAGAAGTTCTCAGCGGCAAATATTCTGACATTCCAGATCTAATTAGATCATCGAGGGGTCCGAACAGCAAGCACGCTTTGCCAATTTGAATGGGCGTTGAAGCGTTCGTTTATCCTTACACGATTATCGAATAAAAGGAATCAAAAATTCAAGCCGAAAAATGAGATGGTGCTCACTTTCATGGCTTTTATAATTTTAAACATTTCTCTTAGTATTGAATTTTTCTAAATTTCCCGCAAACTCTTTTCAATGGCGATGCTCATCTGGCTCATTTTCACGAGAACAATAAAAATTAATTTCACACCGCACCTATTTCTACGCTATTTTTGTCGCAATTCGAGAATTTTCGTCAAATAGGTGATGGAAATAAACACAAATTTAGCACATATTTGTGTAATGACATTTTTGAGTGTGTATGATAGGGCCTTAAAACGTTAATTTTGCGTGCCTAAATTAGTGTGTACTTATTGTACTTGGGTTTCTCTGGATGGTCTCTGTTTTCAATATCGGGTGAATATAATTCATCATTTTTTCTAGGAGTTGTGCAGGAGTATGGTGCATCGACGAGGAAAGATGAGAAGAACAGCATTGCCCTGTGCGATGTTTTTCCTGAATGTAAAATATAATCTTGTCCATGTGTTCGTTGTTGTTCACGCTGCTTTATTTTGCGAAGCCATTGTAAAATCAATTTACACCAAAGTTTCTGGTTCCGTATTTAATCACAGGATGTAATAGATTATTAGACACTGCTATAGGTAATACGCCCAAATAATAAACAATCAACGCCGTGTCTAGAGGGCCGTGTGGGGACATTCGAATATTTACGACTAGAATAGCACCGGCCAAAGCGTCTGTCATTGTAGAGGATCCATCTTGGCTTCTTGATCCCAAGGACGGGAGTTCGAGACCGGCTTTTACCTTGGTTGTTGTTTTTATCTTTAAATTGAACTATAATTTGTATGGCTTAGGGTAGTTTTGGTGTTTTAAATGATTTCTTTGTGTGCGTATAGTCATGTAATGTTATGTTTATCTTAGGCTGCCTAGCTTTACGTTATTTAGAGCGATGTAGCGCCAGACGCGCCAGTTTTGTTACAAAACGCCGGTGAACGTCCATATAGTGTAGTTCTTGTGATGCCGTCGAACGGCACTCTAGACACGGCCAAAAATCAATGCCCCTTTCTTAGGAGAAAGATGTTGAAACGCAAAGCTTTCGCCATTCAAACTAAATCAAATCAAAGTACAAAAAACTGCAGTGGCTTAGCTCGGCTATGCCAGGATATACGTAGAGTGAACTAAGGTTCAGCTGGTTATTTGTAGCGTTTCCTGGTTGTCTAGAATTAGCTGATTATCATGCTTACTGCTGCTAAAACAATTTCAAATTCAATCCAATCTAGTCCAACTTAATCCAATCCAATCCATTCCAATCCAATTTAGTCGCGGTGGCGGCGGCTCCGGCGTGCCAGCTGTACGCCGTGAGACGTCACTGCTTCTCCTGCATGCGAAGCCCGGCCCTCCGGGAGCCACACCAAACTGCTCGGCCTCGGCCAGTGTAGCCCACGCTACAAAATCCACGCTTCCAAAGATCAGAATCCAAACTACCGAAACCGAGAGCCAAACTCAGCAAATCCAAAGCCAACGCCCGCGCAACAAGCCCAAAGAATGCTGAGCGACCCCAATGCGATAATGGAACCTTCACCATCATTAGCGATTCTATTGCAACGCGACTGTCTTCCAGTGCTATACTGTATTGTGTGTTGTGCGTAAAGACCTCCCACTGCCTATAGACCGTTCCATCGGGCGAGGGGGAAACGTACTCTCGAACTCAGCGGCCGCGGCGCGCCGGCCGCCTTTCCCCCCCTCTGGAGTGTGCGCGCCGATCACGGCGGGCCTGGCGCGGCTGCTCCCTTGCTTTGACTACGCTTTGTAGGCATCGCGCGTGCGGGTTTACCACTAATTTACGCATGATTTTAATGAAATTTTGGTAATAAATGAGCCAGATTAGCAGCTTGTGAGTTGCACACGTTAAAGTTTGTGGCAATTTTGTTCTGCTGAGCTCTTTTGGTACACGTACTTTGGAGTACTGGCAGAAAATTCTACTTTCTTTCCAAACTAAAATGGGTCACTGAAACTGTCCTGTGCCGCAGATGGCATCAGTTCTATCTTTAGCGTTGCGGCGACCACATTGCGGCATACCCGGCTCCAAGTATTACGTGGGATGGCCTTGGCGATTATCAGTGACTACTACCTCCCAAGTTGTCCCATTACACAGCCAATCTGAGGGGAATTGGGTGGGGGAATACTGAAGGGGATTCTACCTCCCTTGCTCCTCCATCCCCGACTCGGACAAAATAAAGTTGTTTACTCACTCTCCCCAAGAGTTCAGGCTTTTTTCCCAAATGTGATGTATCTGTCGGCAACAACAAAGTAAGCAACGAAAAAGCGAACGCTTGTATGGTTGCCCAACGGCCGACGCTTAATAAGTCCTTACATGACGCTCTGGAGGAGCCGTGTTGTTTATCTTATTTATGTTGTACATTAGTTGCACGGATAATTTGTGCTGCAGAGCCGATTGAAATTCTAGAGAGAGGAGGTTTTGTTTATTGTTGGCGGCAGTTGTGGCTGCGGGTGAGGTGTTGATATATCGATAAGATATATACAAACTATGTAACGGGCCTAATACTAAGTTCACCCAAAACTAACTGTATTAAACGCTGCAGGGACATGAAGCCAGAATTCCGTTACACCGACACGCGCTTCTGTTTGTTCCCCATGAGCGCCGAGCGTATCACGGTTAGTCGTTTTAACAAACATCAGTTCTGGCATTAAAGCGATCAAAATACCCGCTACACGCTATCACGGACGCACACACACAAACAAAAAAAATATGACGAAGTGTTGCAAACATGCTCGACACGGCATCGTTTACCCACCGTGGACCACGCTACCTCGAGACGAATTTCAGCCCCACCGTGGCCCAAAAGGCCGCCAATTTAAGCCAGACCGCTTAAACTCGTCCTATGCAACAACTTTCCCATATAAAGTATACTGCGCAAAAGGACGTAAAATGCACTACAACGAAAAACTCACCGAGCCGCCGCAGGCGCCTATGCGCCGCGCAGCAAACGCCCAAGCCAGCAAATCGGCCATTTACGAGAGGGCGCTGCGCACGCAAGATGGCGGCGCCCTCGTTGGAATGGTCTATATGGGTGCCTTCTATATGGATTGATGTGCCTTCGTGAAAACGCATTGTGTAAAGTTGGTTTTCCTGCGGTTTCTTTTCACGTAACTACATCGCCATCAGTGAGGCTTAGGCAGCTTCGCTTTATCAAGCTTCAACTTTAGACACCTACGGCATTCTTGCCGCACTACAAGGGTAGCACATGAATACAAAATCCTCCAATTCCTCTTCTGCGAATGAGTAACTCTCAAACGTTGCACCGAGTGCTAGTGGCCACTTCTCCCAGTACTTACCTGAATAGAATTTGTTCTTGAGTGTAAAAAGTTGAGTTGGGTGCCGTGAGGCAAGGCCCACTAGAAATATTGAATTTGAGCGCACGAGTTTCTAAGCCTACGCCACAGCTAGGGAAGTGAGTGAGTTTGTGAGTTAGTGAGCGAGTGAGTGAGTGAAACAACTTTATTGTAGGGAAGTGCAGCATTCGAAGTCTATAGGTGCTATTCGTTGAAAAGTTTAGCGGTGACTTTCTTCGCCTGGCCACAATGGAAACGGCCACAGACATGGCCGATGCGCCAAGGACACGGAGCGGCTTGGGCCACTGCGCCCGCACGCCGAAGAAAAAAAACACCGGCGTGCGTCATCTGCTCCGTTCCAATCCGCTTGTAAACGGTGGCGTCAACAGAGATGTTATTAATCGCACTGACATTGAACTCGAGAGAATACTGTACGTTCGGTGAGGTAGAGTTTCTAACGTGAAACAGTCATGTGTTTCACAGTCGTGCTTAGCATGGGCAAGTACCGCCATCCCGCGGAGCCCGACGTAACGAGTGACGGCGCACCACGGCCGGGCTGCGTATTCCCAAACCATATCCCGTAGGGGCCCAGGCAGACCACACCCCCTAAGCAGCGGCGCAGCCAATGAGGCTAAAAAATTGCAATTTGTTAACCTCCTTTGACACAGCACCGTGACGTCACTTCCTCTAGGTGCGCGACTTCATTCGAGGTGGATTTTTCCTTTTTTTCCCCTCCCCTCGTTTCGGCTGCTTGGCGGGCGGAAGATGGTTTCGCTCCGTGGGCGGAGCTGGCCTGCGGCGCTGGGGAAGCTGAGGCACATGTGGTAGAAGTTAACCTTTTGTACCTGAGCCCCTGATCTCTCCGCGCTCTTGTTGCGCGCCTGCAAGTTGACGCTGACCTCCGATCGTGTTCCTACATAAGCGTTCAGCTCGGTGCTCGAAGTGCGCGCGCGCGGATTGACGCTTTCATGCGCATGTGGCAATTATACACGTTCCGGAAAGCAAACACCCTCATTGAAAGCTTATTCTACAGCACACAGAAGGGTGAGTATACAAATGAGTTGGGTGCTCTTTCACCATATACACACCTCAAAACACGATTCGGTGCTGCAGGTAAAGATTACAAGAAAGGCAGCCAATTACCTATGACTACATTTCCAAACTGTCCTACCATTGCGAAATATTACAGCTGCATGAGCTGCTCCATTTTGGCACTTTCATAAGCGCTATTACATTGAATTTCGTTAACATAACTTCATTGCAATAATTCTTCATCGGGAACAGCGCCGCTAAGAAAACCATTGACATTTTGTTAACAGCAATGGAAGGTGTGAATCGTTCTTGCAAAGGTGATACTTTGATAAGAAAGACACCAGCTCAAACGTACACGTTTTACACTCGGTCATGAATTCTGCATAATTTGCACTCCTGGATTTAGGGAAACAATTAATATCGAAAATATATACCAACCAAGGGCTAAGTAATAGTTGGATTGTACAGCAACTGAAGTACTCGAGGAGTTTGATATATGTCTTCTGTACAGGGCTATTGACCACAGTCTCTTCACTGAAGCCACCAGGGCACAGTTTGATATCAGTAATCATGCGTGCTACCACTCACACTGTTGCCAATGTCGATTAGTTATTTTTAACAATCTGTGCTTCATGCACACACAAATTTTGCTTAATAAGACACGTTATTTATAAATAGACAGCTCCATCAGGATCGAAATGGCGCTGATGCCCCCCCTTGTTATCGGGAAGGCACACCAAATCGTTACCACTTAATTTGGATCTGTTCATTATTCGACCGTAATCGCCACCAACTTTTAACTCTAGGTCCCGCCCCTGCGACTGAACAGCAACATGTTAGTCGGATTCCTGACAATCCCACCGCACTAGAAGCAATTACCGAGTACGCTCTTGAAAACGGACTCTACAAATTGGCGAAGCAGCCTGGCCGACTTCCCCGTTCGCTCTACAATGTGAACTGTCTGCAGCGTGCACTGTTTTCAGTGTGAACCGCATTGTCTACAGTGTGAACTGTACATCTAGGTGTGAACTGTGTGTTTTGCTGCCAGTGACTGACTTTAATGTGTTCATTTTGGGATTAGGACCCCAAGACTGCAACTGTGTTCATTGTGCCAGTTGTGAACTTCCCCTTTTCTCCTCATCCTTGCTCCCCAGGGCCCCATGGCCTCTCATTTAATAAAGTGTTACACTCACTAAGATGCGTATATTCTTTTTGCTGGGAATAATGAGCAGTTGCGCATGAGCTTGAAGTCACGGTAGTCGCTGCAGAGATAAAACTAAGTAAAAAAAAGTTGTCTCCTTGGCGCACTATTTTTGCGATAGCGACGCATTTTTAACTACCACATAGATAGATTTCTGTTAGTGTCTGGCCTTTTAATTCGCCAGCATTGTGTCACAGCTCGCGCCTCAACTGTAAGCCACACACACGCAAAAAAGTATACAAATGTATAAACAAGAAATAGCAGGAATAAAAATATAAATCGCACAACACCAGTTGCAAAACGCCGCCTCGCGTACTACAGCGCTTCGTATCGAAAAACATACCTCTCGCCCCGTTTCTGGACCTTTTGGACAATCCAGGTTGTGTTGGTGCACCCGCTCTACGTGTCCATGAAGGCGTTGACTGCTACTTCGTCAGACAGGTTCGCGCGGAACACAGACTCATGCTTTGTTGACGAGGTCATCTCTGACGACCTCGAGCGGCTGCTCGTGCTTATCCATGAAGCAGAAGTTATAAGCTTCGCGACCATCGCGTGAATGCGCGGGCGACGCACGTGGCTTACACAATTATGAGAACGGACCTTGTGATGGGCAGTTCTGCGCGAGTGCGAGGCACAGACGAGTATGGCGAATAACACGCTCGCTGATGTTCGCAGCAGACGAGCGACCGACGTACGCGTGTGCTTTCGGCCGAATGAGAGCAAACGTTCTGCGCTTCGACAGGGAGTCAAAAGGACCACCCAAGACCGAAAAATACATTTTTGCCTTCACTTTATTGGGAGTGCTTGCTTTCCGGAACGTAAACAATAACTACATATGTATGTGCAAACGCACCTATCCTCGCGCGCACTTTGAGCAACGCGCCGAGTGCTAGCTTAAAGGGACACTGAAGTGAATTTGTCAAGCTCCCGTTTTTGCTTGCACTGCGTAGACTGGCTCAAATTAGCACACTTTTCATCGTTTATTCGGTTGACAAATCGGTAATTATTTTACAAAGCGCGAAAGAAGAAAAACTACCATGCGCGGTTTGCGGCGGCCGCACCAACTAAGGCTGTGACGTTGAGAGGAGGGACGTCGTGATTGGATGATGCCCAAGGTTAGCAATCAAACAAGTTTCGGTTTCGGTTTCGGTTCTGTAAAACATAACCAATGGCGTTGATGGATGGGCATTCTCCATATCTCAGTAATCATCGTACCGCGCTTCTGCCATGTTGTCGGCTGTAAAATGCACAAGATAAGCCTCCCAGGACGGCTTGTAGTCGTAGCATTCACTAGCCGAGACCTACGCAGTGCATGAACGCCCTCCGCGTACCCGCAGACGCCCAAATGTCATGCGCTTTTCCCCCATATTTGGAGCTTGCCTCCCTCATGCCTGTATCGTAAAAAGCGTGTTCGCACCAGGCCAAGGGTCTGTTCATTCTGGCCTGTGCCCACTGCCTGCAAGCAGTCGGTGCTTATGGCAACAGCACGCCAACGAGAACTCGCTAGCGCGCCAGTGCCAGCCTGCGCGCGTTTTGTGAACTAGTTCGTGTAGCCATGAACGTTGCGGCCCCAAAAAAGGTGAACTCAATATAGAAAACATCGGCGGAAAACAAAAAAAGTTAACTTACAAAAAAAAAAAGCACGTACCCGCGGGGATGCGAACTCGTGACTCGCAATATATTTGCGGTGAATTCCGAGCGCCCGAGACCGCTAGGCCACGGAGCGGGACGCGAATGCCTTGCTAATATAGGGTATATATTGTACAACCGGTTTACACTTTTATTTAGTTTTGGCATTTCAAGCCGCTTAGGTGACTATTTGTTGTACTGCGATCGTGCAGTAAGCGTCGCCCGAGTTTCCACAGTAGCTCACGTCTAGCAATTGCATTTCGTAGACGGAAAAGCGTTCGCAGATGCGTAGTCGTGCTGCTGACCGCTGTGCTTGTTCGCCCAGCGCAAAAAAGTGCTTCCCGCGCCCTAGTTTTACGCTGTACGGTAAAAATATCAGTTGATTTTATTTGCTTAGTACCTATATTGACTTCGCTGACTCTTCTCCCGCCTTCAAGAGGCCTTATATTTTCCTACTGGCGTACCAGTCAGCGAAGCGTCGCATGTGCAGCGCTTGTGTGAAGCGACCTTGACTTGGAGCTAGATACAGTGTACAAACAAACCAAGTAAAGAAAGGCACATTCTTCCATTCACAAACGTGTCCTGGCTTCGTTTCAACTAAGCGAATGAATTGCGACCAAGCAATTTTTTTTTTAACCTCCTTGATTGCGACGACCCGCCGGCGGCCGGCGGACGAAACGCTGGGCCGACTGACTCTGTCGGCCGGGGAGCCGTGCAGTAGCGCAGCCGTGGCGCAGCCAATTGCCAGCTCATCCCCTCCTGACGTCACACGAAAACGCCACAGAAAATGGGCGAGCGTAAAGAGAGGAGGACAGCGTTTTCGAATTAGTTTTTCTACTAAATAAAATCGCGTAAACGCGCCTAGAGTGGTCGAAACATGGCCTGGGGACTCCGGACTACAATTTGTGCTAGTAATCCCGCAATGTTTACATATCACTTCAGTGTCCCTTTAACTAGGAACAGCATGTGAGACGAGCGACTGACGGCGCACAAGAGAGCGCGGGGAGCGAGCTTCATCTTCCCAGTGCGTACGCCAGGCTTGTGCTAGGAGCGAAACCATCGGCCGCCGCGAAGCAGCGCGATCACAAAAGATCAAAACAAATTTTTGTCTTCATTTTTATGAGAGTGTTTGCTTTCCTGAACTTGTATAATTGCCACATGTACGTGAACGCGTCCATACGCGCGCGCGCACTTCGAGCACCGAGCCGAGCGCTTATCTAGGAACGCGGTCGGAGGATAGCGTCAACTTGCAGGCGCGCAACAAGAGCGCGGAGAGATCCGGGGTTCAGGTACAAAAGGTTAACTTCTACCACATGTGCGTCAGCTTCCCCAGTGCCGCAGGCCAGCCCAGCCCACGGAGCGAAACCATCTTCCGCCCGCCAAGCAGCCGAAACGAGGGGAGGGGAAAAAAGGAAAAATCCACCTCGCATGAAGTAGCGCACATAGAGGAAGTGACGTCACGGTGCTGTGTCCAAGGAGTTTAAAAAATTGCAATTTTTCTACCTCATTGGCTGCGCCGCTGCTTAGAGGATGTGGTCGGCCTGGGTCCCTACGGTATATGGTTTGGGAATACGCGGCCTGGCTAGAGCGGCGGCGTGCGCTGTGTTGATACGGCCTTCGCAGCGGCGGCGGCGGCGGCGGCGGCGAGAACAATGCAGCCCCGTCTCGACGTAAAGTTCCCCCACCAACGCGCGCATGCCGCTGCTCTAGCCCGGCCGTGGGCGCACTCACACGGTTGCATGGAGGAGAAGAGGGGTGCCTGATCTGTGGGCCTTGCGCACAACATCGCCTAGCAACAGACGCTTGGCCACAGATATGGCGGCGCACACTTGGTTGCCTGCATGCATTCCGCGCCATTGAATACCGGCTATAGATTAGTTAGACCAATTGGGCTAATTACTAGGGCTTAAATCAGGTACGCAATTGTGTTTTATATTTCGTGTCTATCAAAATTTTATGTGCCGCTACTAGGACTCCGAAACACCATCATGTACTGTGCGCAACACCCTTGTCTATAACACTGAGTTCTACTTCAACTGGTTACCTCTCAAAACTGCGGACTCAAACTTGTCACAAAAGACGTTGAGGTCAAAACATATTGTCAAGACTTCAGAATGACACAATAGTTTTCTTCAAATGTTTTTTGGCCGAGGCAAGACAAGGCTATAAGTACGAAACCTGTGTTATAGACAAGGGTGTTGCCCTCTGTACGTAACCACAAAGCTCATGAGAGATACTACAATGTTGTTCACAAAGAAAACACGCGCGTCTAGAGCCTGGTCGGCTTTGGAGATTGCGACCATTCCATCGTAGCCGGGGGCAATAGGATCCAGCAGGCCAAAAAAATTGCCGTGTAGGGACGCCGTGGTCCATAGGCGGGACCAAGTTTAATCTCCAAACTTGCCGGCTTCGCGTCGCTCGCAATGGGGTGCGTAACTCGTACTCTCATAAAAACTAGAGGTCGTACAAACAAATGCGATTGTACCTATAACCAGCTCTAATACAAGCAAACCACACTGCTACCTTGTCCGCCTGTTACTAGCATTCTTTATTTTCGAGCATTTTCGTTTATTTAAAAAGCCGGAAACTTTGTAGAGTTTGTCTTTACGTCGGGAAGCTTTCTTTTATCGTGGAGCTTGTCTGTCCATGTTCAAACGTTCAAAGGCAGGGTTTGAATTTGTATAAACTACCCAAACATGGCCATTCTGTGTGTGAAAGCGTAGTCACTCTCGCATGGAAAAAATGTTTTTTTTTTTTCAGCAACACGAGCACTGATCAACGGCAACCGTTTCAGCAACTGCGGCGTATACACCAACCTGGAGGCCCACTATTGGGCCTCCTCGATATATCAGTCCTGGACGGTGCGCGGGCAGGCCGAGGACTGGGTCCGGAGCGCACGTCCCATGAGAATACATGGGAAAATCGATCGTCGTATCGCGTCTCGGACTGTTCGCGGACGATCCGGGACTGATAATCGAGGAGTCCCATTGTAGGAGCTCCGTCTGAGTCGCTTACAAGCCCAACAAATGAAATGGCAAAGTTGGGTATGGCAGCTGTCCAAGGTCAATGCTTGCTGTGATCGCCGCAGTTCACTTCGGAATATCTTTTTTGTTATATGCCGCCCGTACCGCAGTGACCGGAACCTGGTGAAAACAAATCGCCTTTTCCGTGCGCCTGCTGCGCTGGCTCAGCTGTAAATGATAACCATCGCGTACGATATGTTCACCGAAAGTACGATGCAGGGTCTTTTAGAATCTTCTTTCGCAAAAATTGCCTCCACCTCCCCGAAGGGAATCGTGAGGAAGTGCGAATGCATTTCTTGCGCCGAGAGTACACGGCGTAGTAATTCTGCCATCGCCTTGAGAGGCGCAGTACCGGCGAGGGGGAGCTGTCAGGCGAGGGGAGAGGCGCGCGCCGAGGGTGAGTGCAAACCTAACGGGGGGAGAGGCGCGCCAGCTGCAGAGCATGTGACGTCACGGCGCGAGGAGCGGTGCGGGAGCCGGCGCGGGCGCGCGCAGCCACGGCGCGGGAGGCGGAGCGCGCGCGGGTCACGTGGGGTGTGACGTCGCGGCGCCGTTGCTACAGACGCTCCTCTCCGCTCCTCGCGCCGTTGCTAGGGGAGAGGAGGAGGAGCAATGCGGACGGCGGAAGGTTCGGGGTCGCTTATAAAGTGCATCGCACTTAAAAGCGTTTCTGCGGGTCGGCGACGTTCTGGTAGGCGATGTTCTGGTCTCCTGGTCGGCGGCGGCGCCGGCGGTGTTCTGGTCGCAGGAGTCGTTTCCAGCCGAACATCCTGCCTAAGTCGACTATAAACAAAAACTTCTTTGTCAGACTCAATGCAACTACTTTTAAGTGCAGAGCACTTTTGGGGCTCGCCTTGTCGTCGTAGCTCGCTGTAACGCTCGACGTCAAGCGACTGCCGGAATTAGGCGGCGCAGCGAGATAACGGACCCAAGGAGAGCCAGGCGTACCCGTCCTAGGGGGCGTCCCGCCTGGGCTTCGAAAAGCAAGTGATTTAAATATTCATAAGCGTTGGGAACTCGTGAACCGCTGGCGCTTGTCATACATCTCCTCGTTGTTTAGCGCAAAGAAAAGTGCGGGTACATTTGAGGCAAAATATACGTAATGAACCCCCAGTGCCCGCGTTCAATTAGTTTGGAATGCTCGTTGGGTCCGTTTTTGCAATAGTAAGCGAAATAAAGTGGCAGTGCAACGCCGGCACGTGCGGGAGGAAACGCAAGCACAAAAAGAACACAACTCCCGCTGGCACAGTTTTATGCAAAGAGCGCGCAAACACTGCGAAGGAGGAAAATTTGAATTGAATTAGGTGGTAGCGGTGATCAGATAACGGTGCTACAGCCCGCTGTGACGAATTACTGCTCTGCACTTACGACAGCGGTCACGTTAAGTGGAACGGCTTTAATTTTTCAAGGATAACTATTCATGCTGCTACTACACTGCCTCCACAGACGCTGAAGGCCAACCAAGACAGGGCGGGTAATTTCTGGCGCACACCGGTTTTTCCTTTTTTTTTTATGCTCGTGCTATGCGTCGTAAGCCAATGCGTGGGGAGTGTTTCTTGGTGACTTTTCTGTGCACTTTATGAAACAGTGCGCGCAATGTGATTCTTCCTGTACATTTTTTTTTTTCTGATCCAAGCTATAGAACAAAAAGCGCTGAATATTTTTTGTTTTAATATTTCGGACGTACGCTCAGTGCCAAATGCGTGGAACGCCACAGAACGCATTACCAAAGGGTTAGCAGCTGTGGACCCTTTTTAGCGGAAGATATCCGGGTGGGTTGGCGTTCAGCGGACGCCGGCCGGGGCGCGCTATCGCCATCTAAGCAACGGGACAATTTTGCGTGAAAAATGAAGTATTATTTGAGCGCGCTGTACAGCCCACAGAAGCTGGGTAATTCTCTCTGAATTAAAACGATCGCAACAGACCGAAAAAAATCGATATAACAACGATGACACGCCGAGAAAACACGTATAGAGCGGAGGAATGGGGTTCAAAAATGCAGCGCAAGCCGGTGCAGTGGGGTCGGAAAGAACTAGAAAAGACCAAACAAGCAATAACAAATTCGAAACGCGGAATCGGCGAGCATGGGCATTTCGCTATCCTTAACGACGGTCGTGTCTAAACAAGATGATCCGGTCACTTTTTTTCGCGAAGAAAGAACAAATGCAATATTGTGTTTCCAAGGGGCTGACTAAGTTAGCTGCTTGCTTCGCTTTTTTATTGTTCCAACGTAGACTAGGATGCCAAAATGATGACCAGTTTTTAATAGGAACTCTGCAACACCACCGATAAAAGCATAGAATTTCACACTAATATATACTAGAGGGAAATCTGGCGCCACTGTCTAGGGGAGCCGCGCTTCAGCGAGCGTTCTGTCATGTATTGGGCAGGCACGTTCCACTCGTCCTTGGCACGGCTCATGAACAGGCTGAAAAGTTGGCCCTGGCTGCAGAAGAGCAACAATATCACTGGAGAAGGTTCGTCAAATTTGTTTTGTTATTATAAATTTGAAGCTCCAAAAAGACTTATTTATCAAAGATTATTCAGAAGCTTTATGCAAGCTGAACAAAAGAATATGTTGCCTCCTTTTTGTTGGTTTTGGTTTCGAGACAAAATAGAAACCATATGGATAGCTAAGACAAGCAGGTGAGGAACGCCGCTAACTGCAATAGCGCCGCCCACGGCAGCCCGAAATCGCAGCGCCCCGTACTATATATTAGTATTAAACTCTAAGGATAAAAGCAGTCATTTTTTCTCGGAGTCTGGAAGCCCTGTCAAAGCTATGGTTATCGCGTGCACGGAGCGCCAATGCGGTATTCGCGGCAGACCGGCCTTCTGTTTCTCCTTTGCTTTTCTGGCAGCTTTTTAAAAGTGGGTATCGTATTAGTCTATTGGTGCAGCTAAACGAACGTCGGCCAGCAGCCGCTACATCTCTCTAATGACGTAATTCGAGTGCCCGAAGGACTCTGAAATCGTGAAAGAGATACAACTCTTTTGAGTCCTTTCTAAGTTACCTGGTGAGAATAGAGAAGTAATTTCTGACTGAGGTATTTTGAGATCCCCTATTATAATACTGGATGTGTTGACTACGTTCTCAAACCATTTACAATTTAAAAGAAAAGTCTAAAAAGTATTGCAGGATCCCCTTAAGACTCCGGAGTGCTCTCTTATGTGGCGAACGGGCGCGGATGGGGGTAGGGCGAATATTGGCACGATTGTGAAGATGCTAGTGAATATTAGGTGTTAAGTTTGCGTTTGAGGTTAAGATCACTACGGCATGGAAAAAACAAAAAGGTGCACAGTTTCTTCTCTGGTGAATATCAGTTATCTACCCATTACCCATCTCCTGACTTCCCCAAACTAGCTGAACATCAAGCAATCTCAATTAAAAAAAAACGCGCACGGAGCTACATACGCAGACAATTTATTCCATGTTCACGCCCGGCCATTCTTGGGAATCTTTGCAAACTTTGCATCATTAATCGATCTACCAAAATCGTGCACCCCGAGCGCCCCAAAATGGAGGGCGCCAGGTCAGCAGAAGCGGCCCACTTTAGCGCGAGCTTCACAAAGAACACGCAGCTTTCTTTGGGCAATGCATTCGTGCAATGCGCGCCGCGTGAATCGTGTCTCACGTGCGGGCCAAGAACCAGTAGAAAATGTAGATCACGAAACTGCATGGGAAGGGCAGGAGCTCGCGGAGCCTCCATTATGAATCGGACACATAAACGAGGGCGCCACCGCAAGCATCTTTTGTCGTGACACGCCCCCGGCGATGCTTTCACCTCCAGCTCCTCTGCTGATGCATGCGACTTCGCTCGTGAGGGTAAAGTCCAGTGACCAGCGCCGCTTGAAAGAATGTGCTGTGATCGGCATAGAGTGCGTGACCACCGCCGAAATCAAACAAACGGACTCCATGCACAGAACAAAGAAGGGACAATTACGAAATAGATAGAGGTTGAATAGGGGAGGAGCAAAAAGACAGGTAGAGGCTTTGTGGATATTTTACTCCGCCATGAAGATGTAGCGCTGCTCATCTTTCGGAGGTGAAAAGCTATTAGAGATGAGAGGTGATATGCAGGAGCTGTTGCTCCCAGTGTAGGCTCCCCTAGCTCCAAGCAGGCTTCCTGTTGCTTTAATATTTACCCAGCCTCCGTTCCTTCTCTACACCAGGTATATTGATTCATTATACACGGATTTCACATTCCGAAGCTGCATTAGTGCTATGAGCCATGCCTAATTGGACTAGGGAATACTTTAGAGCCCTGGTGCTCGATATGTGCACCTAAATCTCACACACACATGGTTGATTTTTAAACCGACAGCTTTCTAAATGGGGCCGATGGCGTCGTCAAAAAACTTATGCATTTCCCTATGGACCGGTTGGTCGACCCAAAAGCTCTGATAAAACCTCTCGACACACGGCGCGTGCCTGAAACCATGATTCTATTGTGTCAAAACGGCTACTTGAAAATCTCGAAAAAAGGAACGGTTCTTGATAACACACTAAACGAATGTATCACGAAAAAAGAATACTACTACAGTATACCTGCACTTCGTAAACCACGTATCGGTATACATTTAGGTCGTTCGTATACTCGTTTATTCTGCTAGCGAGAAAGCGTCGCATGGTTTCGTTCCTCGTTTGCATTTAGGTATGTGAACTTTTGACGATCGACCGGATGCACTTTCAGCGACAGTTGGACGCCGTTTTAGCGATGTTTTGACGTATGTTTGACGAATTTGTGATGTTAGAAAGCTTTCGCGCTTCTCCCAACTTTCTTTAGTAAGGGACGGTGTCTTTTTCCCATAATTAAAAGTACAACCACCGCCGCTGCAACGGAACTTGCACACTTTGGCTTAGGAAGCCGATGTGGAGGGCCCAATGGGTACGTTGCAGCTCAGGGGTTTAGGCTGGTGTCAGTTGCTTACGGCATGGTCATGTCGCCTGTAGATAAATGGAGAATAATTAGCCTTTTAGGGCAATTCAAACAGCACAGCAGCGCTTTAGAGCAGATCTAAAAGTTTCTTTTGCAAAGTACTGTCGCTGCGTAGAACGCTAATAAACATTTACACCACGAGGTCTTATTGTCCTCTAATACACTTCATATTATTAAGCGCATCATTGCTATTAGCCGGAAACTAAAGTGTGCTATTTTATACAATAAAGATACTTTGATGATTTTTCGCCCTGTGGGGAAAATTAACTTGCACGAGCAGCAGGATTTTGGAAACGAAGATTTTGCATCAATCTACTGCAATCTCTTCCAAGATGTTCCTAGCCTGAATGCAACCCTACTTCAGTCACTAATACTTCCAGTCACACAACAAGAAGACTTAATAGCTCTGTATATCTAAAACGTTTATATAGCAACGAAAAATCCAAATTGTATATTTATAATGTTGAACTGAACTGATAAAAACCGTTATTTTGTGCTCCCGCTACTACTTTTTCCACAACCTAATATCTTGTGCTGGTAAATCATCTGTTGATCGTGAAGCCAATTAAATAGTCGCTTGATTATGGATGTGCTTCCCATTTGGCATTATTTGTACTTGGATTAACAAACTGATAGTTTCAAATTTCTTATACTTACACAAGAAACAACAGCAGAACGTCTCGTAGTAAACAGAATCAAGCCGAAAAAAACGATACCGGCACGTCCGATGTCACTGGAGAAAATCGAACACTGAGCGGCGACATTAGCGCTGCTGATATCAGTCCTGATACGATAAAGCTAGCTCTTCTGCCTCCGCCCTTATGCTACTAAATTCGAAAACACTCGTCAAGAATGCTAAAGACCCTCCTTGGTGCTTGCCCGTGTCTTCGTCGTTTCACTGACATTTAGAACCCGTGATTTGTTATAGAGTGTACCCGTTCGGCGTCCAGAATATCTTTGATACTGTTACCTAAATATACAAGGTTCCATCGTCGATACTTCTAGTGCAATGTTACCAGCTGCGCAGCCTAAATAACCGTTACAAACCGCCACACCAGCAATCCGGCGACCCGTTTGGTAACCACCCTGCGTAGTACGCACGTAGGTAAGTATACGCCCCAAAGCTGCACGCTGCATACCGAGCACGCACGGAAAGCCCAGCCTACGCTTTACACTGGCAGTCTTTAATGCCAACATGCTCCCATCAAGAGCCCCGTGTATTAGGGTGGTCTCCGTGAAAGGTACCCACTGGCCGTCCTTCGCAAATACGAACCGGGTGCAGTTCGGGAGGTAATTTAGGTCAGCTTCGACGCTTCGGTGGAGGCCCCATTAACACGCATCATTAGACTCGGCAAATAGCGCAGGCAATGTTTGGCCACCTGGCGGTGATTTAAAGCCGTTATCAAGGGCAGGGCGTAAGCGAAACATTGCCGTGAAGTTGATCTAGTAGAGCGGGACAGTTCCTTTGTTAGAGGGCTTGATATTCGAGAGTGACGATGCCACGGACGCAGTTTTCCCCGACCTACAAAACAATTGCAAGAAGTTCTTGCGGAACTTATGTAAAATCTTTTGTAAAAAGAAGGGAGCAGAATCTCATAATTAATTTCCTAGCTGGTCAGTTATATCATGGGTTCGCTACCTAAGCTAGCTGGGATTCACCTGGTACAACTAGTCCCCAACCACACCCCTTCTTCACAGAACATACGTAGTTGGGACGCGTGTCACTGGGTCCAAATGCGCAACGAAAGCACGTTATGAACCTTTTGTGCTGTCCACGCGTCGGTGTGTTTTCTTTTCTGTTTTTGATTTGAACAGGCAACTGAACAAGAGCGGAAGCCATTTCCAAAGTGCCCCAGAGGCAGCACACAAACTAATAAACATGTTTACGGATCTCCCGTTTCCGTTACAGCACCATGCCTTTTTTTTCTGCGCGCTCCTGTGCCAGCTGTTGAAGCTTCTAGCCGGATCTTCGCCTGTGTAACGGTTTCCCCATTCAACGCGCCGGTGCGCTGGTGGAGATTGGCGCAGTCGCCGCTCTGCGGGCGACGGATGTTCGCAGCCGCTCGCCTCAGCATTGCATCATTTAGGACGTTTTCATTCTAAAACATTATTTATCCTACCTGCCTGTTATCGAAACTGTCATATTTTGCATGCTAACGTTCAATATACGAAGTACGACTTGTCAAGCGTTACAGGTGTGTTGTCAGGCTGCACTACATTGTGTAAGTACACGAAACCGATAAACGTCATGGTGTGATGTATCATGCTCACCCGAGTAAGCGCTGCTTACTCAGGAATTGTTTAAACGTTCCAAGGCCGAGTAGTGACAATCGATTTATACACTCGACGCGTATACAGACCTAATTTATCACACTGAGGACGCGACAAAAATATTTGCGCTCTCGTAATGCATGCAATCTTTTCGAAGACTGTCAATGCCACATATCAGTGTTATTCTCGTGCGAGCAAGGTACACCACAGCCGCGAATGTGCCTGATAGCAGCAGCGACAAAGAAAAGCCCACCAGAGGGACACATAACCACTTTATGAGCAAGCCACTATTTCGATTTTAGGGGTTCCCAATCTACAGGCCGCGCTGAGTACCTACAGCCCTGTCGATCTTATTGATATAAAAGAAATATTTTCGCAATATTTTTTTTATTTTGCCAAACTCTGACTGCCTTGCTTGTGGAAATGTATCGTACAAGTAGATTTATCAGTTTCAAATATGGTGAGCGGGCTTTAAACTATGAACAGGGAATAAAAACAGCACTCACATAAACCTATTCTTTAGCGGTCCGATCAGCTTTTGTGCCAGTTACGAACATTGGTACACAAGCTTGGTAGTTAAATAACTGGATCAGGTTTAACTCTCGTATTCACAGTTACGTCGAACGATATAATGAACACGTTATTTTGTGAAACGTTGCCTTTTCGGAAGATTTCAGAGCCTGTCGTAGCGCTATGTCTACTCGGAGATTGAATAAATTATTTCGCTTGCGCTAAAGAGCACGTACAGGTGCCGCCAAAAACAGTTGGAAAACACACTCGTAAATTCACAGGAATTTCGTCTACCGAAAACTTTCTTGCTGCATTGGTTCGCGTTTAAAAAAGTCCGCCATAATGGAAAATTATTTCTGTGAACCGGTAATGGCTGCTATAAATCTAGTAGGACATATATTCTGTGATATTCACAAATCCTTGCTCTAATTACTTGTGGAGGCACATGTGCGGGCAGCCCAGACGGCGAGTGATAGATGACGATGCTGAAGAACCATAAGCCTCCACAAAGCAACCTGCGAAACAGAGCATTCGGGTGCGTACACTATGTGTTTATCTAATCTTCTTTCCTGCAAACTGAGTCAGTCTTACGTTTTTGCGCATCAGTCGTTAAAGCCTCGGAGAGTCTTTTGATTCGCATGCACTGAACCCAACGCGCACACGCCAAGCCACGGCTTGGCGCAGTTTGCGTGACGGCGGCAGATGATCATTGTGACGTCACGAATTTCCTTGGAAGATGAAGCGCAGAGTTGCCGCTTTGAAACAGTGTGGTACCCAGTACTTAAGCAATGGAGAGCGCAAAACGTCTCTTGGCGTACTTATGTTTACTCCAGTTTTCTTTGTTGCCGTTATATGTGCGTTAAATCTTTCAATTTATTTATAGCCTGTCTGGCTTGGGCCATTCGTGTAGTCCGCCATAGTATATGAACAAAACAAATAACATTGCTCAACCAGCTCAAAAGTGGCTGAAATGGTTTTGTTAGGGCTGCAATGGCGAGTAAATTGGGCAGTTGAGTATATAATCCCGACAGTCATGGCGCTTTCCTCTCACATTGTACTAAACATTACACAAGGTAGCCCCGCAGCCGAACCTTTAATTAAGGGACGCGCCGTGGTGGCTCAGTGGCTAAGGCGTTGTGCTGGTGAGCCCAAGGACGCGGTTTAGATTGCCGGCCGCGGCAGCCGCTTTTCGTGTACAGGGGAAAAGCTAGAATTTCCGTGTGTTCGAGATTTCGGCGCCCATTAAAGACCTGCAAGTGGTCAAAATTTCGGAGCCCTCCGGAGGCCTCCCCTACGGCGCGCCTCACCGCCTGTGTAGCGTTGGCGCGTTATAACCGAATAATCAATACCATATAACGGCTGTCTATACTTAATTAAGCACCTTTAATCGAAGGTGCCGGATTCCATGAACCAGCCTTTGACGTTGTATATTACCATTCACTCGAAAGAACAAAGCCAATCGTTGGTCCCTTCCACGCTACACTTACTTCTAACCACCTCTGCCATGACTTGATATTGGACTAGTTGGGCCAGCTAGCGCTTCAAGTTTACAGCAGCTTTCTCGAAATGGTGTAACTATTCTCATGGTGAAGACACAAGTTCACAAGGATTTCAAAGTCGGGGAACCAAGCAGCGCTTGACGCTAATGGAGAGCACTTCATTACCTACCTCCTCTTGTGCCATCAAGACTTGTGGGAACAAACGACTGGAACAGGATGCTCGGCGGCTTCTGCAAAAAATGGTCCTTTTATGTCAAACTGCAAAAAGATATTTTCCGTAGAACCTACAAATACCAAGTGTAGACGAGGTAAACATCATCAAAAGCATCGCTAACAGTGCATACACCCCTCCGCTACCAGAAAATGGTACCATCGGAATGGCCATCTACACCCGCATTGCCGTTATTGCCAACAGAACGTATCATCGGGTGTTTATCACCTCAAGAGGTTGTTTCGCCAGTTCGCACAAAAACAACAAACATAATTCCGCGGAGCCCCTCCCGACTGCCCTTACGAGATTCGTCTAGTGTCGGGACCCATCCCGAGTGGAGCCTTAACATCATGGACATGACCAAAAAGGAGTGCTCACACACACATTCAGTTGTTTGACGAAATTCAACTACTTTCCCTCGCATGGCCTCCGGGACACCCTTCCTCTCAATAAAGGCTCGAATGAATGCTCTATCGGTGACGAACATACGAAAATTCCACGTACATAACGACAAACAACTGAAGTTTATTCACAGCAGTGAAATACAATTATACATACAGGCGTACATGGGCCTCCAGGTGCTACCACTCTGCGCATGCGTACCATTCATTTGATGTACCGGAGAAACTCTGCGACCCTTCCTAAAAGGAAGTAGATTGTGTGCTATACAACCGCCTGAAATTTCCGATATCACACGCAGCACTCCCCAAACTTAACAGGTTGTTTCATCTTTTCCCTTGTCCGGCGTCGCACAAATTGTAAATGTGGTCCAGCATGCCACAATACCCCGCTCATTTTGAAACCGACAGAAAAAAGCTCGTAAAGTCATTTGTAAGAAATTTCATTCGGCTGCGTTGATTGGTCAATCAACAGCAGAATGCTGAAGCTCCACCACAGGCTTGTCATAGAGTGCACTGAATATTCGGATGATTTAAACAAGTCTAATTTTGGCAAATACGCCCGTTGAATGTCAAAGAAGGACTCATTTGATCACATTTTATGGGCCTTACTAATGCATGACCCACGGCTTTCAACCCCGTCCAGATACAATACCAATAATTTTAGTTTCATGAAAATGTTGCAACAGGCTAGTTTGCTTATTCTAGCAATATCTCACTTCTCTGCTAAAATAAGACATACAAAATAGCTTGCTAGGCTGTGAGCGCCATGTAGTTTAAACTAACTACCCTAAACGGCGTTTTTTGTTCATTTTTATTCCAGCATGGAAGTAATACATTTCTAAAACAAGCAAACTGAACCATAATTTGGTCTGTAGATCTTTTCACACTAAAACGCGATAAATGTTATGCCCAGGGTGATAAATTAGGTCATAAAAATAAGTCAACGTGTTATTAAGTAAGTCATTATTAGGCAAAATTGGCAAGTAAGGTATCAGATCAGAGCCTCCATACCGAACGTTCTCCACTGATACCGACAACGTAATCCCGCCATCACAGTCCGGGCGGAAGTGTCATCGCCGGTACAATGCCTAACCGTGTTGTCACCGACGCGGTCAGTGCCGAAGTCCCAAAGCAGTGACGCGGACGAACACACAGCCGCTTCCGGCCACCACCGCTGGGACAACGATGATGACTAGGAGACTGGCTACGGCGGCTGCGACCAGACTCAATAAGGAGATGCAGCCACGCGGGGCGACGCGCAGAGCACCGGAAATGTACGCTCCGTGGCGGCGGCAATGACCCCCTGGCTCTGCCGCTGCTGGCAACACAGCGTAAAGCGCTGCTTCGGCAAACAAACAAAAAAAAATACGCAGGCCAAGAGTCATTCCCGCGGCCCTAGATGCTGCGCCTGATCTGTTTTAACGAGTTTTCGAAGTACCGTTAAAACCTAGTCTGCGTGGCCTTAAGCTGGTTCAAAGAGCAGCTTTGCGCGTTGAGAACCCGAAATTGCAAGACCTTGCAAATTCACCGGACTGCAAACCTTGCGAAGTCAGTATTTGTATATTTTTCTCTCTGTAGACTAAGCCTTACCACTGCGTATATTCACGCTTTGGTCCATTTGTACGGTCACGTTATTTTCTTTTTTCTCTCCTGTGAAGTGCCTATGTTCTCTTTATCTTGAAATCATGACCCCTCCAGCATGGGCCCTGAAAGTCATGCAGTGTGTTGAAATAAAAGAACCTAAATACAAAAAAAACGATGTCTCGTTTTCTAAGGCGTGCTCTCTTTCGCTGCTTTGTCTGCGGTAGGTAACGTCATTTCAGCAATACAAAAAACAACTTTAATACCTACCGCGTGAGCCTTCTAGAGAGGCATGTAAAGTATGTGTTTTTTGTTGTTGTTATTAAGCGCAATTCACGAAATCTAGGGTTTGAAGAAGTGAGACTATCTTATAGGAGCCGTTTGAAAGAACGTTAACCCAAAGGCCAACAAGTTAAGCATAAAGGGTCGTCTCGAAATTACAAAAAAAGGTGAAACACGTTAAAACAGATATAATGAAACAGGTGATTCGTGAGAACGGTGCCTACGTGGAGTCCTACAGATATTTTTTTCTCACAATGCTGCTGTCGGTTCCTTCGGTGCTGCCCTGGATCTGTACGAAATGAAGGTGGGCTCTTTAACTCTTAACACATTTAAGAACTATACTCACGAATGGGACGGTGGCAAAAAATACAGCACACGTCCTGCCCACTCAAAGCTAACATTTATTTCACAATTTGAAAAAATATATGAGTTGCAGGGCCCACAAAAGCGACATTTAGGTTTTCCTTGGAATATTCAATTTTTTTCCTGGCACAACTTGTTTTAACAGCCCTCTCTCTACTTACACCTCGGTTATAACTTCGAACCAGGTCCGCCAGGCAGTTTGTCTTCTTCCTTTCTGTCAGCGGTTCCGACACCATTTAAGAGCTCTCTTTCTGTCTTGTTTGCACACTGTATTATTTTTTTCGTTTGCTCACTCGCTCGCTTGCTCGCATGGCCGCTTGCTCGCCTACTCGCCTGCTTTTCTGCTTGCCTGCCTGCTTGCGTGCTTGCTTATTCGCTTGCCTAGCTGGTGGTTCAGCTCGACGGCTCTCGTTGCCCTCTATGAACTCGAAGACATTGTGAGGAAAATAACAGACAATCATTTGCTGTTAAAACGCAGCTGCTCTTTTTAAGTTTACGATTCTGTGAAAATTGAAACCAGTTAAGGCCAGTATGAAGTTTAATGTTTTTACAAGAATGGATAGGATTAACAGAACTTCGTATTTATTCATTACGCAGGTTTTGCTCTCGCATGTACATGCCGCATCTTCAACGACTCTATTCAACTGCGGATGGCCCATCACCCCCTGGTGGCAATTTGTTAGACGCTTTGCTTTTCAACACTTGCTCCCGCTCTGTCACTTGATGTACACTCGAAAAAAACGCCACATGTCGCAAAGCGTGCATTTGCGTTATCGTCCATGTGCACGATCTATGTTTGCTGTAATCGCATGCTGAGCTTTGTCATTCACCAAATTCACACACTCATCTATCGTTCCGGATCGTTGTGGTGCAGCCGACCTGCGGCTACCTTTTTTTAGTGTGTCGCGAATTACCGTTTCAGCAGTCGCCACATGGTTATTCGTCACCTAGCGTCACAGCATTTGTTACGTCTTCTACTCTGGTCTCCATAACACAAGTAATTCACTTGGAAACAATAAAAATGTAGACAAAACTTTAGTGCAAATCGCCAACAGCTAACGCGGCTGAATTTTAATACGGTCATTAAACCGAGAGGAGCGCACAGAAAGGAAACTTACTCTTGCGCTGAGAATGTTGATACGCCTATGCCAGAACAAAAAGGAAATGAACTTAAGTAGAATACATTGCTCGGAAAGCTTTTGCGTTCTTTTTATGAATCAATAGAGCGTGAAAAACGCAAGAACACAGCAGTAGCCCAACGGCGCGAACTACGCGGCCTTATGATATCTGCCATCAGAGATCGTGCAGCAAACATAGGCCCACTCAAAAGGCGGCGTGCTGAATATTAACGACACTGAAGTACACGAAAGTGTCGTGGACGTGACGTTGGTTTCAGGCGCCTGTCTTGGTAACTCTAGACAACCGAATGCAGCAGGCCTCGACAGGAGGTACCACCCCCAGTTACGTTCGCGAACTTTGGTGACTGTGTTCGTTTGTTCCTCAAATTGCGCAACAGAGTAACCTTCATCTTCGCTACAGTCGACAAGAAATTATCGGCAAGCCATCACAGAGATTTTGTAAATTCTTAGCCGATTGTCAACCACATCATTGTGTTCGTTATTGCCACTAGATGTAATGGACTGATAGTTCGGCGTAACACTCCACTGGTGTTTTACGAAAGATACTGGATTCTTTCGTTTCCGTTGCTTTTTTAGGAGGGCGGGTGGGTTTAGGGGGGGGGGATGTCAATTTTCTCTTCGAAACATGGAGAAATGTCGCTACGTGCTCGTGGCAACCTGTCCTTCATTTTTCAATCTATATGATGTTTTATGAAACGACTGATCCGGGCTCAACAGTTTAGAATATTGCAGGGTATAGAAAGAGACTGCAAGATGAGGGCAATAGGGTTCTTTACTCAGCTCGCTGAATTTTGTTAACACCACCTAATTGTGGCAGAACAAATATGGAGAACTGAAGGACTCTGTGCTGGCAAACTAACTCTGCGGCAACAGGCGGGTTTGCTGTATGTTAACTGATACGCAATGCCACGATACGTTAAACTGATACGTCTTTCATTGTGGTTAAACTGTCTTTCAATGTGGTAAGCGAAGCAAGCGTCTCCGACTTTCTGCCTTGCTGCCTGTCGAAGACGTCCAACAGAGCATTCATGTTCATTCGCTCCGGACAAGAAATGTGTTACATCCCCAAACCACCCAATTATTCTCGTAGCCCACTTTTTAGTGTGCCCGGCCGTTACGAAGACCAAAATGTCAAGGCCTATGAATTCCCGTGGCGTAACCAATTTTCACGTGCATGATATCTAATCAGCGATGAAAAAAAGATCATGCACCCTTCCGTCTAACGACGACGATGGTTGAACGCCAGGCTTTCTTGTGATGGATTCTTCGGTTCGCCTATGCCACACGACGAGTATGTGCTAAACTGAAGAATACCCGCAGCAACTCTAGGGTGTACACTCCGCGGGCCGCACGTTTGGATGTTGGGTGTAAGGTGTGAATCGGTACATGTTGCCATGGCGTTCACTTCTACCTTGTCCAAATGAAGCCATCTGACAGACGCCCGCATCATAACGCGAGGGACCTAGTTTGGATTTTGGCCACGGGAAGCCTGTTTTTTTTTCTTTCACTTCACCAGCGATCATTAATCGTCATCGTCAGAGAAAGATGGCTTTCCTGCTGGAGGTATTGGCTTACAACGGACGGCATCAGTGGGGACACTTAAGCTTCGCTTTGAAAGCCCCATTCTATAAAGAGTTTTATCGTCTGGTTTAAGTCGAACGAGTCTTATGAATGGATGATGATAGTACTCTGGCTGCATTCAGCCAGTGACCCCTAACTGATTACACGAGTAGTAGTGCTCGTTTTCTGGCATTTTTAATGACCATTATACTGCGGATCATTACACCCGCTGCTTGCCTTTCATTGCAGGGGGAACGAATGTGAGAAACTAGTGGTTTCACCAATCAGTACGGAACTCACGCTTTACCTCTATTGAAGACCCAGCCATGGTTCACTTCGCCAATAAGAAAACCAACCAAACCAACAAAGAACAGAAAACCGGCGGCCTTTTGGTTTCGAATAATGGTGCTCGTTATCCGCCTTGGTATGCAGCGAGGGGTGTTGTGTTGAAAGCTGTAGGCGCGTTAAACGCCGCATACCTAGGCGTTCTCCGTAGCCCTGCGGGCAGCTTTTCTTCGTTTATGCGCGATGCTCCCGAGGCGCGCCACCAAATTGTGGGTCACGAGCGAGCGTGCTCTGAACGCAAAGGCCGTGCGTGTTGCGTCGATTGTTTCTTACTGCGATGCGACTCTCCACAGCTCTAACGCCTTGGTTCAGGATGTGTGGGGCAAAAAGCAATCGTTCGTAAACCTTTAAAGGTCGATTTTGTACGTGAGTGGATGTCGTTGGGTGCGCTCACCCTTCGCATCGGCACCGATCCAATAGCAGATCTCAAAAATGGCACCGGGTTTTTGCTTGCAGGTTAGCAAAACTACAAATCAGTGTGTTTTTATGAAATCTACAAATGACGCCAGCAAAACAGGTATTTCATTTCATCTCATTCTATAAAATAGCGGCTTATCCTGCGTAATGCAAATGAGGAATTTCGTTTCGCTCGTTTAAATAGATTTCTGTTATGCCAATCTGCGATGTTCATTGCACATAAACCGAAAGTGCCAGCGGAACAGCAAAGCGAAAGTTAAACGTTAAAACTATCAAGCGAAAATTCCTCGAAGCTATGAAAGTACACGCAACGCTAATATGACCTTTATTTAAATTGAACTAATATAAGAGGCCTTCAGAAGAAAAATTCCAGTTGCGTGTATCCTTTTTCAGATTTTCTTGAAGAACTCACAATAATAAATTTTTTGAAGCATCTATCGAAAAGAAAAAGGATCTTGGTGTTGTGTGGCATAAATATGTGTCTGTGTTTATATAGCAATTTTCTACAAGCTTACTATGTTTTGTATGCTCCCTTGTCTTTTCCTTTTTAGACTATCCTAACTTTGCTGTTTATAACTGTATACTGCAATAAGGACGCCCTCCACAAGGCGGGTGGCTTAACATGTGCACCCAGTGCTCGCTGAATAAAGAATTAGCGCTCACTTACTTATTCATACAGTCCCTACCGTTCTCTAATCGTAGAGCCTCCTCATGAAAATAATAATAATCACTTTTTCCAAAAATTACGCACTTCTTCCTAAACTTCAACTTGGTGCACCCAGCTTTTTTTTTTATATATGCCAAGTGACATAACACAACACACACAATATAACTGTAAAAGCATAATCTCGAGCGGGAAATGTGACACAAATGAAGTCTTAGTAGTTTCACCCGACACGGGGGTACTTACCAAAGTAGACCTGAAAACGGTCCGAATTACTGTTGTGTAAATATAGGCTTACACTCAAACCTCCACAATACGACAAGACCCCCAATATTTTCACGATGCGTCTAGAGTTTTAGTGCGCACTTTACTGTTAGTCACTTGCGGAACTTAAAAATGGAGTCCACAATCTCAGTATTCATCATGTGCAATCAATAAGGGGAGCTTCTCAGATCACATCTTTAGCGTAAACATACATTGATTTGAAAGTGAACATTTCGACAGACTTCTGTCTGGTTGGGAAGTTACTGAACTGAGATTTCGGGTTTGAAACGTCGGGTTTTTTGCCTTTTGCATTGTATTGGTTGGAGCCTAATTAAATCTCAGTTCACATACATTGATGCAAAATCTCTGTAAAATAATCGAAGGCATAAAAATAAAATCAAACCCGCTTTCTTAAGAGGAATATGGTAAACACGTACGCGAATTTCAGATTTTCTGCAAATTCAACTTGAGTCAAAGTCCGAACTCCAATTTGCTTCGACCATTCAGAATAGCGCAATCGAATAGACGTTGGCTTCATAACGCGATAGACCTAGGTTAAATTAAGACCACGGGATCTTTTTTTTTATACGCTTCACGTGCCTTAATGTAAACCCAGTGTGTAAGTTAGCTTTCTGGCGGTGCGTTGGGCGGGAGGATTTGGATTTTTGATTGGACTTAGAATGCATTGGCTTTCTACCACAGTACGTTTTGCGTTTCAATCACATTTCATTTCACCCACGATCATCAACCTTGTCAGAGAAAGTTGGCTTTCCTGCAGTGAGTTTGTGGTGCACGTGGACGCCATCAGTGAGACGTAGGAGGCTTCGCTTTAAAACATTCTAACCCATCGATGCTACGGAAGTTGGCGCCATACTAAACAAGCTCTCGCCCAGTGATGTTTCGCGCGTGGAATTTTCCCTTTTTCGGGAAATATTCGGCTGTAATTTCGGCCAAAAAGGAAAAAAAGGAATCTTTAACGGATGCACGTATGTTCAGGATTCGTTGGGTTAGAAAGAAAAGTAATTTCAGTAAACTGGAACTCGCATTATTTATTCCTTTGTTTGCTTTTAAACAGCTCCCTAACACTTCGTCGGATTTATGTTCCAATATCCGCAATCGTGTTCGCGCAAGCATCAAACCTCCAAGAGCGTTTCTAATCCAGTTTCTAAAACAGGAGAAAACACAGAGGAATGGTCACTCCATGAGAAAGAGCTAGTAAAGCGAGAAGCGGCGGCGGCTGTCAACAAGAGATGGCTCCAGCAGTCCCGGTGCTGAGCTAACATTACCTCAATTACCCAACAATGTCTTCTTCGTTTTCATACGGGGAGTTTTGCCTTGGAGATTTAGCAAGCAAAGTAAGCATGTTGTGTGATACAAAATGTGAAAGGCATAGTGAAATGCTACTGAGCGGGAGATCTAGGGGAATTTAGTTCCCGCTTAAACACTGATTCTCTGAAGGGCGTCTGCGTTCGGTAGGCTACGTAAGGGAGACATAGGTAGCGGTAGCTAACGCCCAAAGCCGAACAGGAAAACAAGTGAAGATCTAGCAGTTGAAAAAAGAGAATGCAGGGAAATTTGCAGGGAATTCATGAGAGACCGTGAGGAAAAATTGTGACAAATAGGGAATATTTAAACCCAGGAATGGCAATTTGGCTACTGAACACAGACCATGAATGCTCTCGCCACACGGAAAGCTGAAACTCGAGCAAGGCTTGCCCGCGGCGGAACTCCACTATAGCCCACCTTCCGAAACTACACTTCAAACAATATTACAAGTAAACTAAAATAATCTCAATCAAATACATCCTATGTCGCATTCGAAGAAATGAATCCCGAGGGACGGAAATGATTGCGCGAAAGCTTGCTTGTGCGGGTGGTAAAGAATATTTTGTTGGGTTAACTAGCGTACAGCGAGCGCTAGCATTACTCCTTATTTATGCCACATATTTTACACCGGATCAAACGCGACTATGCATTTCCGGCCAAGGCATTGTGGGAGCACCATATGACGCACTCGCCGTGTTCAAATAGCCCGTAATGTTTTTGCTGTGCTTTGAAAAAGCAGAAGATTTATTATTCGTTTTCTGTTATAGGGTACCTCGTTTGCAGAATGTGATCACACCCAATAAAACTGCCTTTATAGCCGAGGCTTAGAATGCTAAGTGAGTCAAATACTTTAAAGGGGCCCTGAAAGGCATTTTGAGCACACTAAATGAAGTAGCGCAATTGTTAGATTAGGGCGTCCACGTCATCTGTGCCAAGTATTACTCTTTTACGCGCAGCGGAAAGCTCACACTTTTGCTGCAAAGTTTGTCGCTTTTAAGTGCGAATGCATTTCTTAAGCGAGCCTGAATTGTCCGCCGCCGTTGTCCGCATAGCAACAGCTGCGGGTGCGCGCGCTCCTCGTCTTCCTCCTCGTCTTCCCTAGCAACGGGGGGAGATGGGCGCGCGCTACTCTCCTCCTCCTCTCTCCACTCAGTACTGCGGGTGTTGGGCGCCTCCTCTCCACTCCAAGATCACGATATCCACCGTAATCGCGCAATCAACAACCGTGCATTCGCACTTACACACTCTCCCCCTCGGGGAAGTGCGAGGGAATTTTTTTCTTACCCTTCCCTTCGTGTTTTTGGACGCCGCCATCTTTACATGTCTACATCATCGATTCCCAGATGTTCGTCATGAGCTAGACATCCTGCTAATGGGCGGCTTTTTCACGCACTTCCGGCAACGAGATGAGTCGGTTGCTCAGCGTCGGCTCGCCGGCTGATCTGCCAGCGGAGTGCCGGAGTGCTTGGACATTTTACGACAAACGAAACAAGTGTAAACAAACGCTTAACCGTTTGTATTGAATGCAACACGGCCATAGCCCGACATGGATATTCTCTTACCTGAGTACGTCCATAAAGAAAGCGTTGAAGCCCCGTGGCACTTCTTTCGTGCAATCGCAGAGAACGCCCTGAGCCGAATGCCCGGGTTTGACGCATACATTCTATTCAACTTCAAAACATTCCAGAGATGCGTTTCGAGCGAACACAACGTCACAACATGCGTTGCAAGTCTGAACCGCGATTGACAGACGATGGGCTGCCTCCTCCTGCCCGTCGTAAATTCGGCACTCACCTCGCGAGCAGTTTGCGGGGACGAACAGCAAGTCACTTAACTCTGGCGCACAAGCCGAGATGACTTTGAGCCACGCACACTGCACATACCCCATGCGAGGTTGAGTCTTACGTCGCTCGAGAAAGATAATCCAGACCATGGGAAGCACTATCCACCCGCAGAAGCACAACGACGCATTTCATCGCGAAACAAAGGCGTCCACAACACACACACCATCGCAGTGCCCGCATGTTGCGAGGTGGGGCCCCGAGCTGAACCGGGATCACGCAACCGTAACTGACTCCTGGAGCGGTTTGTGCCTTGTTGCCAAGGCAACCGATGTTTGAGATTGTCAAAGAAATGGCGCTCGCTCCAGCGCTAGAAAGCTCAGAGCCGCGCCGGAGCATGTTTTGCCAACGTTGCCGCTCTCCGCCACGCGTCGCCCCAAGCTCAACTGGTCACATGATTGAAGCGTTTTGCGCACGGGTTCTGTATCGGTTTAAAATGTCTTTTTCACATGCCTCCGGCAGGAATTATCACCGCCGCAAAATAAGACCCGGTACCAGCGGGGCCACATCTGATACGGCGCTTTTTGGATAAACAGTGCGCGGTGCATGAAAGGGACAGAGCGCACGATCTTCCCCGAGCGGCTGCAAGTTCGCCGCCGATAAAAAGTCACGTGCCACCGATAGCAACTGCAGCAACGTACACCGCGAAAGGGCAAGGCCAGGCCGCCGCACACATGCGGCCAGATTTTCCGTTCGCTTTTCCAGCCTTGAGCGGAGTGCGGGATTCATGGTGTCAACAAACCTTACCATAGCAGACGGCAGTCTGAGGAGCGCCATAGCGGAAGTACGTCACCGCTGAGGAGCGCAGCATTATGGGAGGGAAGGCTCGCGTGCCGTCAACAGCGAAAGGAGGAGGAATCGCGGCGGGACGATAATGCGCGGTTTTTGATTCACGATTTCTAACCTAATACTCATCGCTTTAACAACATTCTTGCGGGAGGAGATTGCTAATACATTGCATTATTTATGTTACATGTACATCCATGCATCGGCGGGAGGTATTTCAGGATCCCTTTAATAAAGACGAGAGGCCATGAGGCCCTGCGGGAAAGTGAGGACGGGCAGTAGGAGGAGAAAGGGAAAGGTGACAAGTCACACAATGTACACAGTTATATTCTTGGGGTCCTATTACCAAAATGCACCGTTCCCTCAGTCAGTGGCACCAAAATGTAGTTTGCGCTGTTGACATTTGTTGTGGATGGGTCGCTGGGTGTGGTGAGTCCGTGACAGTCTTTCAGACCGCTACACCAATTTGTAGAGACCGTTTTAAAGGGTGTAGTGAGCTATTATTTCTAGAGTATCGCGGTCGTATGGACACGAACACAGTAGGAGCACAAAATATAAGGGACCCAAAAGTAGAGCGTTGGTGCAAGTGTATCCCTAACCTTTAGATTATCCATGCAATTTGGCAGCAAACTGCGAGAATTGAAGGCTACTCATGACGGCCAGCGCGAACGAGAGCACGGGAAAAGCAGAGGGGAAAACACGGGTGCTTTCAGACAACTTAATTTCTTTTACTCGTTCGTGGCGCAAAGAGCTAGATAAATTGACTGCGAATATCTACAGGAGGAAGGCGGAACAGCTACTGGGGGCGACAAATCCTGTACAAAACACTGTACTGGTTTAACCAACCGCACCTGCCGAGTTGCGCACCCCATCCTTTTCTTAAGTGGTGGTAGGTACTATCGGCGTCAAATGAAACGCGAACACGAAAATATGAACCTGAACACACAAATAGCGCGATTTCTTTCCATGCAAGCCAAAATGACGCGTGGATTAGTCACACAAACAAAGTTGGGAAAATTGGATTTCCAAACATACCAATAGCATGCCATTATATGAACTCTACTAACACTATTTTTCAATTTCGCAGGTTCTGGTTCATATTTTCGTGTTCGCGTTTCATTTGACGCCGATAGTACATTGGCCAGGCGGGACGGTGTTCAAACGGCCGTTTCAGCGAGCATGCTGGCTTCCTTAAGGGTGCAACGCCATCGCACCTTTTCCTCGACTGCTGCGAATGCGGCTCCGCATCAGTCGGGTCGTAACTTTAGTCGGGTCGTAATTGTGATGGGCAAGAAAATTGCCAAGACATATATGATTATAGAAAGCGAAGACACGTGGATGGGTCACCCATCAATTTCGCTAACAGATGCTGATGTGACCTTTCTAGACAAATTGTGATAAGTGTTTCTGTCAATGCATTTTGGTATCCCTTTGTGAGTATGTGTTTGTTGTGAGTTCGTGGAGGACGGGTTGATACCTCCCTCATTTTTTTCTTGAATGAGCTATGTTTTCCTTATAAAAGTTCAGTTGTTAGAGCTTGTGTCATTCCCTCTCTTTCTGTCCCGTGTTTTCGTTCCAGCTCGCTATCATGATTAGCCAAGCAGTGTTCTCGTAGAGCAACATATTGGAATTTTTTTCAATACGGAACAGGGTAAGTCAAGAAAGTGAGAAGAGTTTTGTTGCGATTATATTTCTAGGCAATTTATTTATGGGAAGAGCCACCTGACTTTATTTCGTGTTCAGAAAATATGGGGAACCTGCAAGTGCACATAAAATGTCTCACCGCCCATGTTTTCGACCGCATAGAAAGTTTTAGGGCGATACCTACTGTTATCAATATTGTTTTTATTTATTGGCAGCGTTGTCGGTGAAAAATTTCGGTCGATTGTTTTGGTTACAAAAACACCCTTACCATTTGAAAACATTTTTTTCTTTACTGACCTACTGTTACTCCGCGAGAGGCCATTGGATACAATACCAAGCAGAATACCCATAGAACTCTAGGTTTGCACTACAATGTCTTTCGGGAAGATATAATTGCCTGTTATATTCTCTTGCACGCACGCTGGTAGATTAGCAACAATGCTCTTTTCGATATGCTCTTTTTGAGGTTGTAAATATATTGCGCATAGTTATGAAGAACACTGATTGCGCGAAAAGGCTTCTCACATTCAATTCATTGCTCTCTTGATGAGTTGTGCCATCATGTGCTGTCAGTTTTAGCTGCAAGAAATTCACGCGACGAATAGTACAAAATCACTTCAAGTGAAAACCATCTTGTAATGTGCTGCGGGCAAATGCAGGTCAGTGGCTGGCTCACGACAAGTCGAGACGGACGATAACCTGTTGCGGTACGGTGGTTGTGGCCATGACGCCGCTGACTTCGTGGCTTGTGCGTGCGATGGGTGTCATCGTGCGAACACAAGGATAACCGGACCAGCCGGCTTTCACCACCTCTGTGGGAGGCGTCACTCTCACCTCGCACTGAATGATCGACGATCTTGTCTGCTTATTCAGCGGAGTTGGGCAACAGGCTTATTTGGAAGCGCTGCTTGCGGCACGGCAACTGTTAACGACTTCGTTAAAGAATCTGGGTTATGATTTTAAAGTCAATTTTGCCATCCACTTACCACTATGCACGCTATTCTCTGACGCCCTATTTAAATGCTGTTTTAAAATGTTCACTGAAGAACATTCATTTACGCAAATCGCTGCAATCGTCGCACTGTTACCGGAACTTTAGCATCATTTTTAAATGGATACATAACTAATACTTATAATGTGCTAGTAGTACAGTGAAATATTTCACAGTGGTCTCATCTTTTGTAACGGGCACATGAGTATTAATTTCAACAAATCTCTGCTTCCGTATTTAAGCAATACCAAGACCACTCCATCTTTCACGCATTCATTTAAAGTATCAGCTTTAAAAAAAAATCGCGCCAATCCACCCCGTGAATGTGGTGGGAAAGCAAAGCTGTAAACGGCACCCATAAAGATTTCCCATGCGACGTCACTTAAATTCACTCGCATCGCTCTACAAATAGTAAAACCAGAGAAAAGTGAATTGCACTTAACCACACTATTTATTACTTAAAAGAGATATTCTTGGTAAGGTTAAATCAATGCCTGATGCATGAATGGTGTTTGGTTGAATTGTATTGGTGTAGCACAAGCGTGGAAACTTTTTTATATAAAATTAAAGCTCCAACCCGGTGTTAGGCGATCTGACTTCTCCGTCTCTGCGCCGAAGACAGAGGCGACGAGATTTGCTGCAGAGAAGGAGCAGAAGGAGGCAGAAATACTTCTGTTCAGATTTCTGAACGGCCCAGAGTGCAGCCATGGGGAGTGACTCCTTCTTCTGTGGGGCCCATATGCAGACCGCGCGACCTGTGTTCTGTCCACCCGCTGAAGCTGGGTAGGTTGAGAGGGCCTGGACAGCAGCATCTCCCATTGCTCATGTTGGGTAGTTGACGGAAAGAGAGGAGCGTGCTCAGGGCTTAAGTCGCACAACCCGATTACGGGGTGGAGTGTTCCTACTTCTGAGCAAGATTTACATTCAGCGTCGTATCGATTCGGATGCATTAAATGAAGACACGTGGGCTGTGGGAAGGAGCCAGGATTGTATGAGCCGTAGGGTAGTTTGTTGCTCTCTGGAAACGTCAGGGTAAGGCGAAGGTACGGTCTGTCTCAGAAGGCAATAATGCTGGGTTATCTCCCTGAACGTGACAAGCGGGTGACTGTCCTCGTGCAGCTCCATAGCACGGGAGGTAAAAGCGCAGGCTTGTTGGGTGGGCGTATTTGTGGCACTCCATTGAAGCGTGAGGGGGGGGGGGTCCATATGAGCTGAATGGAACCGTTTGGGGAGTGGTTTTTTAGCACGCGCAGTGCAGGTGAGGACACCCAACCCGACTGTTAATTCCAGTAGGCTTGCTGGGAATTGGTGACTACCCTCCGAACCCCTGGTAGAGTGAGAGCCAGGGTGATGACTGCTTCTTCTGCTGCCGTCATTTCTTGGGTCCTAAGCGACGTAGACGCAAGGAGGTTGGTTCTGGAGGTAGCCACGATGATAACGTATTGCTGCCCTTGATGTTTGGAGGCGTCTGTGTAGATAACTGCATGATCTCCACCGAGGGTGGTGTTTAGCGCTTGAGCCCGTGCTTTCTGGTGACTCTCGTCATGTAAGGGGTTCATATTTCTAAGCAAAGGGAGCAGCTTTAATTTTAGTCGTCAAGAGTCTGGGAGTACGTCAAGCGAAGTAACATTCTGGGCTGCTCAGCCAATCTGGTGAAGCATGCAGTTACCCACCGCAGTTCTCAGTCAGACCTTCTGGTTAGAAAGATAGCCTTCTATCAGCTCTTCCACCGTCTTGTGGAGCCCCGTGCTAAGCAGCCTGTATGTGGACGCACTAATGAGAAGACCAATGGCCTGCTCGACCGCCTTTCTAATCATTACATAAAGCTTCTCTATGTCTTCCTTGTTGAGAAGAAGACGTAAGTGACTCTCGAGAGGACAAAAGCTTCAATTAATCGAAAGGAACCGGAATATTTTAGGCCTCACTTCTTGGTGGCAACTCGCCTGATCATATGTATGGTTTGAGTAATGCTGTTTTTGAGGCGCTGCAAGAGGCGTCACTCTTGGTGTTAGCCTCGAGATGTAGTCCCAGGATGTTGACGCTGGTGCTTGGAGTGATGGCCTGGCCATCAAGGAGTATTTGAATGTATTCCTTGGTTTGGCGTGAGGGCGTACGACAAGGAGCTGTGATTTTTTACGTGAACACTGGAGGCCACAGGCTTTAGCACATTGGCGTACTAGAAGTGAGATGCTATGCACTTGTGTGAGCTTGCTTTAGTTTTTGTAACTCTTAGCATATGAGCAAGGTGCGCATACGGCCGCTAGATGGGCGTGAGTGGTCGCGTGACACTTTCACGTGGCATTCAGCGAGAAAGCAGGGGGTAAACCCGTAGATGTGCTTGGTGAGTACGCCACCTGTCTTCCCTTCTTCGCGTGGGCTCGTAGTAAAATCGGTAAGACAACGGGCTCTCACTTTGTTAGTCTATTAGTTCCAGGTTCGATTCGAGGCGGTGCCAGTAAATTCTTTTATTTGTTCGCTGGAGTTTTTTTGTGACACCAACGGTCGCAAAAGAACCCTTGGGGGGTAGAGGTAAAAAGCTTTGCTTTAAAAAGTAACGGAAGCCACACATGTTAGAGTTATCCTCATAAGAATTCTATCTTGGTCTCTATACATTGACGTAATCTGTTCCGGATCTTTAAAAAAGTCTACTTAGGACGTGAACTCTCACACGCTTCAAAATGAACAAAATTTCATATACAAAAGACTCATTCGTCGCATCTTGGGAATGCATACCCTGCTTAGAACACAGAAAGGAGAAGAAATTAACAACACAAAGGAAAGTCCAGTAAAGTCATTAGATGTATCTATCATTGAGTCATGCAACCTCTACTTTTTTATTCCCTTGATCTAACTACCGCAGAATTGGGTACAAACCGTAAGGGCGCACTACCCGATTGTCTGAATTGTTGCATTGTTTCGTTTTTCCGGCATCTCCTATAGCATCTGCTAAACCCATTACGTTCTTCCCACTACCACCTCATGCCTTATTAGGCGCGTACAAATTTTTGTTTCTTCCAATCATGAACCGAGCATTGGAACAAATGGGCCGGCGGAAAAAGGCCCTCTTTTTTTAAATTTAGAATGCGCACTATTATTTAGGATTGTGAAGGCCGAAGCCTAGATGGAATTTCGCGGGCCTACTATTGAACTTTCTGTCAAAGTTTGCGCTCGTCAGAACTACTTTACCTGCCCGCTGGACATCTCCCTCCAAACCTCGTTCCAATCAGTCGCCATCGCCAAGAACCTCTTGCTCGCCCCCGTCAGAATTTTCAACCCCCAGCCTGGTTAGTACTGCGCGTGCAGCAGCGGCATACCTTCCTCCGGCATTGCTGTTTTTCCTTGTTGGAGTGCGCTCCGTCATTTTTTCGCAGAACAATTCATTGGACCTACTGAGGTATTGCAATTTCCAATATCCTAAAAGGTGTTTGTAATTTTTGTACCACACAATTTTCTCTAGTTTCCGAATGGCGTTCTTGAAACGTGAAAATCTGAGGCTATCGCATTAAAATCTGCTTGCCCTGTAATACAACAAAGGCTTTCACTTTAAAATTTACCGGTCCCTAATGGCTTGTTTTTAACTGTAAATTTCTTATAGCAAACTGTTCTCTAGTTCGGATGCTACAAAAATTACTTCTGTTGGTAATATTTCCCAGCGCATTCCCACGAATTGGTATTCAAGCTGTGTTTAATACGTTTGTGTTTTGCGGCCGCCGTTGTTGGGGCTCCAAAGAAAAATGGAAGCTGAAGCTTTTACAAAAACATGAGACGTGTGGCTGATAAAAAACCCTAAATACAACCAAACAAAAATATATAATCTGGAAACAATTGAAATGAGTAACAATTTGCATCCGTCATAAAATAAGCTGGCACAATCTCTTAGAAATGTACGTAACCGCGTAGGCTGGGGTCTACCCGCTTGCCAGGTGCATAGCTCGGTAGCTCAAACACCGCTATTACTGCGTGCAAAGCAAAAGACTCAGCTACAGGCTTTTAAGACATAAATAAAGGACGCGGTGTGAAGATTGCGCCAAACTGGCTGAGCCTTTATGAGTTCCCCGAAATATTGCTGTCTGATTTGATTCTCAGGTATTTATTATGGCTCATCAGCAACCTGGAAAAACAGCGTTTTTTAAAACGTAACGCTATTTTGGGAAAACTTATAAGTACTTAACCATTTCCCTTGTTTCAGCCGCTTTTAAATGCCGGATGGAAAGAATCTGGCAACGAGATGTGCGTCGCCGTGCAGCCTGGCAACATAAGGACAAGAAGTAAAGCCAGGACAGATATACTTGTGACAACGGTCACGTCTTTCCGAGGCGCCATCATCAGGTCTTACAGCGAATAGATGCAGAGTTCGTTTCGCAATCACAAAGAGTTCCTGGAAATGTAAAGCCAGGCCGTACATTCCCCCGTTTTGGCTGAAGTGTGCTAATGGAAAGTAGAAAACTGGCAATGCCCGTGACATTTCTCCATTGTGACGAATCTAGGAATATTATTTCACAGCTGTTGACGTATGGCTAGACACTTCGGATGAATTGGAGAGGAAAATGCCCCTGATAGTGTACAAACTAAAGTCCACGTTTTAATACCTGGAAAAAACCCAAACGGGCTTCTGCGCCAGGAGTGCATGTGTGTTTGCAGTGAAATCTCGTTGGTACGTTTTTAACGGAAAACGGAAAGTACAGAGCAATATTCGATACTTATAATCCAAAAACGTTAAAAAGGGGTAAAATAGCCATAGTCTGTCAGTAAGTGAATTCATTGAGCAACATTGAAGTAGCTGGGCAATTGGGGCTGCACTTTATTTCTTTCAATGTGTAGGAGTAAATTCTTCTGAAGCGTAAAAAAGAACCTGCCAGTATGTTATCTTTGCCGGACACTGTTTTGTACGACAATGCGTGTCGGGCCTTAAATCTGCGAAGCCAACCGCCGTGCGCTTGGAAGTTTTCAATGTCCAGAAAAGCGCGATGTTGTCAACTATTTCGCGTAGGCCTCACCTATCCACGTTCACTCCTGCCGTTCTAGTTTCCTTGAACCATGTCAGCAGGATGTTTTACATTTGCTCTTGCTTCACACATCCCGTTTGTTTCACAGCGGGGACGAAAATGTGCAGCTTCGTTCGAAATTCCTCTTGCTAACCGACTATAGTATCGAGCATTGTCCCTAGCAAACCGAGCTCGCTTGCCAAGCCCACACGCTTCCTCTTCGGGTTCTGCTGTAATGGGACTACAATTTCCACTACTTTTGAACTGAGCGCCTAGCATTTCCTTCGTGTTGTCACAAGCCTGGAAGAACCACCGCATACAGCAAGAAGGCAGCAAGATGAGATAAAGATAAAAAAATGCCCAAAACCACAGCAGCACCACCGAGCACATCTACGAGGCAGAAAGAGAACAAAGAACAACGGGGGAAGCACGAAGCATGCGGAGAAAAGTCGGGCAGGGAAGTCGCACCTGCCGAAAGCATTGCGCGCACTCTTCGTTGATTATGGTATTTTTCGCTAGGTCGCACGGTACCATCCTCATTGGACGCAGGGGCCCCGCTTGGAAGCGATGTTTTTGCCGCAAAACAGGCGTGACCGCGGCTCAGCGTATGCAGATTGTGGCTTTTGTAAATGCGGTTTGAGCTAGTATATCGAAGAATAAACGGTGCATTTCTAGAAATGTTGGTCAAGATCCACTTTCGCGGTCGTATTATCCAATTTTTGGCAGAAATGTAATCGTACTCGACGCGCGGAATTCCGAAGGAACGTTGGCTGCGTGTAAGAAGAAAACGCATTCAGCCGGAAAACGTATTATTCAAAGTCGTATCAACGAGATTCCACTGTATTAGCTTGTGGCAGGTGTACCTCGACATATACTTGAAATATGTTGCTGCCCTACATTCTCATAAGTATACCATGTGAGTGTGCTACATGTATACATTGGACGATATGGCAATGTGTGTCTGGTATTGGTATTTCCAGATGCGGCTGAATAGACCAGAGCTGTGATATTCTTCTTGAAGCCCCGCGTCATCAAAGCAGGCCTAAAAACTGGAAGTAAAAATTCTCAGTTTAGACATCATATAATTTTAAATTCAAGCACGAAGCGGTCCCGTTGTCTTCTAAAATCGATTCGTGGACGAGTTTATGCTGATGCGAAGGAGCGCATTCTGTGGGCTCCGGAAAAGAAAAATTTAGATATAAGTGCCGCGAGAAGGTTTTTTCGTAAAGACATAGCAGTTCAGGCAGCTTTTTTTTCTTAATTTCATAATTTACCCTGACAGACCTGTGGAACAGGTAGGGGAGATGATGTCAATGGTTCAGAACAGGAACGTTGGCCCGCTGGTGCAGATTTATCACGTAGCAGCGATAACTCCTTACCTCAAAAAAACGACAGAAACAGGAAAAATTCTGGCTGTCAACAGAATTTATGAAGAAGCCCGATCATATACAATAGCGCTGGCGCGCTGTGATGCTGGGGATCTCCTGGCACTGCTGCCGATGCTACCACACACTCAAAAGGAAGTTTAGAGCAAACAAATAAACAAAAAAGTGGTAGGCCGCTGTGAAATGTCTGGCTGCATCAACGACAACAAGACGGGATGGGATTAAAATTTGACGAAATTACAGCACCTCTCTCCAGTTTTATGTGCCATATTGGTAGAAAACTACCAACTAAAATCACTTCCATCCTCCTTCAGGTTAATATAATGCTATTCTTCAAACAATTTCTATCCACCGGAGGGCGGAGGCCTCTCTTATTAGCTTCCATCCGTTCCCACTTTGTGATGCGAGATTCAATCCATTGCCCGTATTTTTTTATTTCATCCCTTTTATTTCCCGGTCTCCTGAGCAGTCTGTCTAAGGCATTTTTTTTTCACTGGTTAAATTGGACAGACCTTCCAAAGTAACAATAAAATTTTGCCGAACTCCTTGTTTAACCAATGTGGCACTTACTCACCTCCCCAGGGATACTCGTTGTCTTCGCGTGGCAAGCTTTCTTTCTTCAATGCATGGATGTTCATAGGAAAACGAAGGGCCATTGATTGGGTCTTCGCCCCCTGACATGATTACTTACTTAAAGCGTGAAAACGCTAAAAAATTACGATACTTTTAACACAAACTAATATAATTTATAAAAATTTCTAAAATAAAGTACGTTTAATAAAACTCGGCATGAAAATTTTAAGAGTAGAGATCGTATATTTATCACAAATGACCAAGACACAGAAAAACAAGGCAAAAGTAAATTATCGCAGCGCATTTTTTAAACCAAAGCATTCTACCTCTACCACCCAACGTTTCTTTTGTAGCGTGCGGGACGAGAAACTCCCAATGCGGCTGCGGAGGGAAGGGCGGTTTTCACTCACGGAGCACAGTCTAGATGGCGCCACGAATTTACCTAGCGTTCCGCGCGCGCTCATGCCGGTGGGCGTATCGGCGCGACCCGGCTTTATAGTCAGCTTTAGCAATGGTTGTTTTCGGCCTGTTTAAGCGCAGCTTCGTGTCCATTGCGCGCTCCCTTCGCACAACTTGATTAAATTGCTATACAGCACCTCCAGGTAACCCGGACCCCACGGAATTAAGTTTTCCTACGGCAAATATACGTTAAAGATTGATTTGCAGTGCACGAAAACAAAATGTAGACACCACATACAGACATCTGGCCGCTAAACAAACGGTACCTTTCGCGCACTGCTTCCCACGAATGGGACTTCGTTTTCTAAATTGGTGAATACCAATTGGGTTGTGTTTTCAGAGGTTTTACAAAAGGCGAAAGGAGCAACTGGTTCTGATAAATAGCGATTATTAGAGTTCCCTCAGCTTTCTCGAAATTCTAAAGCTTACTAAACTGACTAGTTTAAGTCAGTATAAATGGGAATCACTAAGCTCGCATGCAAAATTGTTTCCGTGCCTGCGCTTGTGTCGCCCGGGGATGTAGCCCCGAGGTAGTACATCAGGATGGCTAGGTTCCGCTGTCTCACCCTTCGAAAGACGCTCCACACCGTTTTTAACAGTGGAGCTGTTGTTAGTGGCTGTAAGTTCGGGGTTCCTGCGTGTCGAAAACTCCCCATGAGGAACGCTATCGCCTACGTGAAGCACGTCTGTCCCAAAATTCGCTTGACAATGAAAAGACACGTGAAGCGTACGCCGCATCATCCGAGAGGAGGGCTCGCATGCGCTCAGAATCGCAGAAGAGCCCTCACCCGCAGCGGCTTCGCGGTTCTCGGCATGGCACGGTGGCCGCGTATAGTAGCACGCGCGAGGAAGATTGATTGATTGATTGATTGATTGATTGATTGATTGATTGATTGATTGATTGATTGATTGATTGATTGATTGATTGATTGATTGATTGATTGATTGATTGATTGAGTGCAGGGTTTAATGCGCCGACGCAACGCAGGCGATGAGGTGGGCTGTAGTGGAGGGCTCCGGGTTAATTTGGACCACCTGGGGGTCTTTAACGAGCGCAGAAATCTCGTACGAAATCTCGTACGGGCGTTCTTGCTTTTCCCCTACATCAGAAAAGCGGCCACCGCGGCCGGGAGTCGAACCCGCGACCTCGTGCTCCACTGCGCAACGCCTTAGCTTCCGAGCCACCGCAGTGAGTACCCGAGGAAGAAGCCGCGCTCTGGGAGGTACAGTGTGCTACTGAAACTGTGTGTGCGTCAGTACTCACATACAACAGCTTCGAGATTCAAGATTTGCACGGGAGTGCAAGCGTCCTAGATTTTTCTTTCTCCCGACGCACGTCCGGGCTACAGCAATACAGTCCGTCGCTCTGCCCCGCCGTGGGCGACGCTGCTGCTGCGTTCGGGAAGCCGCCCCTGCGAATTCTAGGAAACGGCAGGCAGAATCTCTGGTTTCTCTCTTTTTATAGCCACGTGTGTGAATTCAAGTGATGTCGCATGCGCAATTGTTGTGTGAGTCATTTACAGCTTTACTTTCCAACCAGCTTCACAGCGTGGATTGGAGCCAATTTTTTTTCTACTCCTCCAGCAATTATTTGTCCATTGATCGTAAATAATTGTTTTACCGGGATGCCGCGCCTTAGCAGTGCTTGTTTAATTTTGCGAAGAGATGGCTCAACTGGGTCGGCTTTTAGACGAATCTTTTGCCCCAGAAGTACACGAGAGCGCAATTTAAATAGCGGGCCCACCCCATAGGTGCCCCCAAAGGTTGGTCCCAACTCGCTAAACACAGGACCGCCGAATATTCTCTGAAAACGGGCTAAGAATTTTCTGCGTGAGTAAACCAACTAGCAAGAAGTTCATCATCCTTCTTTTTATAATGCACAAAGTTTCATCATATTCAGCACAAGTTTAACATTTTTTATAGCAAGAAGTGCCTGTACAGCTACAATGTTCAAGTTATTCAGAGCACATTTTTTACAAGCATTAGTGAATTTCACAATGTTGCAACGTCATTTTTGTTTCTAAAAGGTTTTTGGTTGCAGGGAAAGCAACAAAGCCGAAGATTCAAGTTTTTTTTTAAACGGCGCTAGCGAGATTTCTCTCCTATTGCTACCTGCATCAGTTTTGCTAGGAGTATTATTTCACGCTAATAAGCATGGTAAAGGTATACATACAAAAAAATAAAATCATGTCTGGGGCAAATTAAACTTCATCCTTATTTTAGTCCAGTTTAAGCAAAGCAAGCAGTACCTTGGTGTTGTGTTTCCTAGTGTACTCAATGTTAGGCCGGCAGTTACACTACACACATTTCACGTATAAATCCCGCGCTTGCACCGGAGCCACAGGTGTCAGCGCACGAAGAGAGGATGAACAGATTGGCGGTGCGTACAGAGATGAGGAAGTATTGGAGACCCGAGAACGACATTTTTGGAAGATCCTGTTAACGTTTACAAATATGACAATTGGTATTGCATTCGCACTATATCAGTACCGATCACAACATACGGATTTATTGGCATGTGTCCCGCACGTCTTGTTATGTGGTCTGTGAAGCTTGAGGTATGTACGTTTATGATATTTCACTTTCTGGAGAGGAATCAGGTGGCGATATTACTTATAGAACATAGAACGATCTTTGGCATTCCAGGTCTCGCTTTTAATATTACGAAACCGGCGCCAAAGAAGCCGTTCATTGAAAACCTAGATCCCTTTCAGCTCCGCTGTGCTCTTGTCATACATGTCGCGGCGTTCAGGCTTTTTAAATCTTGGCAATATAGAAAATGTTGTGCTTTAGAGAGAAGCTTCGTAGCTACCTCCTTCCGGTGTGCTGTCGGCTTCAAGCGAAACACTACCAAACTTCATGACGCCCAACGCAAGAATGGGAAGATTTTGTCATTTCAAATAACAATATTTCGTCTGTGTTCGTCACACATACTTACCAGGTGCAATGGCAAAACTTCCTGTTTTAATGAAAGAGCAGTATTTATTTGTGATTTAGGGAAGACTTCATCGGAATGCGCGACGAAGTTTACATTTTCGCATTCGAGGGTCATTCTGACCCTTCTTGAAATATCCACGGAGGTACAACGTCGGAGATACGGACTTACATAAACACGGACGGGTCTTCCGGGTCTAATGACTGCGCAGACAGGAAAAGAAACGGGTGAAGGAAGTGCGTTTTCTTCAGAGGTGTACAATTGACACGCTCATTAGTGTCGACCCTGGTGAAGGCAGGTAAATGCATGCAACGGCACAATTACATCTCACGGCTACCACGGAGATGCACGCACCCTACGAGCATTTCCTTGAGGAAGAATTATCTCAAGAATAGGTGGGTCACGCGCGCACGCCCCGGATTATACTGAGCGAATAAGTACAGTTGTGCCGGGCCTTTGCGCTAATTACTGTGCCAAAGCTCGTGCACGGAGCTCGTCTGTAGAGCATTTCGGGTATATAAATAGCCCGGTAAGACGAGGGGCTGAACATAGTTAATAGCTACAGTCTCGAACCGGCTAATAACTGTTGCTGTTACCATGCTCGCTTTAGCGTGTTTCGTGTTTGTAGCCGCGCCGCATACACGCGGTACTCGATTTAAAATGATTTTTAACTTGCTGTTGTTAACGTGCGCGCAGAGCCTGTATGATGCAGTAGTGGACCATTTGTCACCAACCATGTGAAGCCAGAAAGCGAATCGCCAAATCTTAACAAGATATCCTCGTGTATTATGCAATTAGTACACTAATGGTCCGATCAAGTCCGATCACTAATGGTCCTTCTAGTTGGAGGATCGTTAAATGAAGTTCCGCAAGACACGGGAAAAGGTGGAATGTGTCACAGCTGAAATATATCACCACAAAGGCAAACATTCTTGATCAGTGGTGAGTCACCGCCCAAACTTGTTGACTGACAACTTCAGAACAGTTGGTGTGTTACCGTTTCAAAGTTGATGTGTTACCACCTTTCATGGTGGCCACCTGGAAAGATTGCGGCAGCAGCCAGTGGGGTTATAACAAATCTTGCAATCCGTTTTATGAAGACCAAAACTGTAGCTCTACAGAGCTGCGTGCATTCGATTACTGCTCGAGCAATAAAAAAAATTTTGTGTCTCCAGAGGACAATACCTTACCCAAAAATATGCAGACCAAACTGTCATGCTTTTGTCGTGCCAAGAGCTGCATTCACGCTGCTAGAAATGTGCCTGCATACATTCTCGGGCACAATGGTGTCCGCCACCAAAGCTATGTTTTTCTTTATAACAAAGCCGGTTCTCCGTAAAGGTATGCGTTGTTTGGCGATTACGTCACACTGACTGATCGCAGCTGACAGCCGCAGGCTCAATTGATGCATAGGAAGGCGCTGACAGCATACACAAAAGAACGAAGACGCACCCTTTTCAGGAAGTGGGTTGCGGCGGCGGGGCTCACATTTCGCTCGAGTGAACCGGACCTTTGACGAGCTGAACGTGCATGTGTGGAGATGTTTGCGTGAGGTGGCCAGCTTGCTGCCTTTGTTGAAAGAAATAATACCAGACCTATAAATAACTCAAACGTGTCATCACGGTACGACGAATGCCACCAATCCAGTAGAAGGCGGAGCGCAGAGAAAATGGGGCCGCGACGGACAAGTCCCTGTTGCGTCGTCAGTCGAATTACACGACAAGTTCAAATACTGTGCGCGATCTGCCTGTTGGATAGTATAAGAGGGTGAGAATGGTCCAACCTGAAGCCGAAAGCTTTAAGCGCTCGAGCTGGGCCTGAAGGTGAGGTGCGGTCCGTTCCTCGAGAGTACTGTGGATGCCTACTGGTAAGTCGTCTTGGGTGGCGGCATAATCGTGTTTAGTGACCCGCAGGAGGTGCTACAAAAGTTTTCTCGATACACCACACACCCTCATACCTCTGAAACTCTCAATTGCGCCCTTCGCGCCCATCCTCCCCACAAGATAGCGCTGGTATGGATCCCCGGCCACGCGCACTTGGACGGCAATGCTCGAGCACACGAGCTTACCCGAGTACTCTCCCCGGGGCCGTCCATGGTGTGGCTACATATGTACCACCCTTACTTTCAAAAGATTTCCCAACATCAGGCACGCCGACAGCATCTCTGCGCGCTACGCGCAAGCAGGCAGTGTTTCCGGGTCCCCCACCTCACCCACTCCCGTGAAGCCGCATCAGGGGTCCGGAAAGCACAAACATCTTCCCTTATCACCCCATCCTGTATCCACTACATGCATGGCAACCTCTCGCGTCCCAATTACCCTACACCCCACTGCCCTTCCTACCCATAAGTACGACACCTTTACTGGGAGTGCCATCCGCCAGACCTACAACCACACCTGCGGTCCCACATCGCTTCCCGGAAGGACTGGTTGAACCCGAGTCCTGCAGTAGATGTCAAATCGACGCAAGAACTTCTGGCGCCCCGCTACCTTCGTGTTAGTGCGCACATCTGGCAGTCCTACGGACCAGCCGTCTCCTAATGACGAGATTGTGGTGCGACGGCCCGGACTATAGGGCTGTTTAGAGAATAAAGTTTTTTTTCTCTCTCTCTCTCTCTCTTTCTCTCTCTCTCTCTCTCTCTGCTGCTGTTTAGAGGTGGGTGTTAAGCGCGGAAGGCAGGTAATTGTCCTCATCTTTTCTATATTGATTGCCTCTAGACGGCCCCACTCCGCCCTTGTCGGGTACTGAAACTGAACCTCCCACTTGAGACGTGACTGCAGGATCCACGTACGATAAGCCGAGCCATCTTTGTGCGAGCTGCTCCCGTCTTTATGGAAATACGGCGAACTAGACGTAACGATTCAAGAGCACGCCGGCGAGCTTCCAAGCTTCCAGACTTGCCGTCAAGGATTAATGAATGGGGTGGTTTTGCAGCCTTTGTCAAGCCCTTTGATTGCAGACGATAAGTAACAACGTATTACCTAGGCATAGCGTGACCCCCAAAGCTTTCATCACAGGTCAATAGTATTTAAGGTGCTCTGAAGAGCTTGTCCTTGGTCTGCATTGTCTGACCATTGTCTGCATTGTGCAGAAGGACCGTGGTTCGAATCCCGGTGCCGGACAATTCCCACCGGAATAATAAAAAAAAAATCCGCGTAGTGATGGAATTGCACAAAGGGGCTTGGGGTGCGGCCTGACCCCGGCGACCATTGCCGGTAATGCACTCCCTCACCAGAGCAGGATTGGCCACCCTGGTGTAGTACCGGCCACAACCTCCCATGAATACGCCAACTAACCCTCGGCCCTCAGTTCCCAGCGGCTGCGAAGCAACTGACCACGGCGGCGGTCAGACCTGTGACGCAGCAGAGGGTGCTAAGAATCACTGGATCCGGACAGGCCGCCAATGGAATCTGAACCTGGCAACGTTTAACGTGCGAACCTTATCTAGAGAAGCAAGTCTCGAGGTGCTGTTCGAGGAATTAGAGGGGATTAAATGGGATGTAATAGGGCTTAGCGAGGTTAGGAGGGCAGGCGAAGCCTTCACGGTGCTGAAAAATGGACACGTCTTATGTTACCGTGGTCTAGAGGACAGAAGAGAACTGGGAGTGGGATTTCTAGTCAATAAAAGCGTAGCTGGCAACATAGACGAATACTACAGCATTAACGAAAGGGTAGCTGCTCTTGTAATTAGGCTCAATAAGAGGTACAAGCTCAAGGTGGTGCAGGGCTACGCGCCCACATCCAGCCACGACAACCAAGTAGTGGAACGCTTCTATGAAGATGTGGAATCGGCAATGGCTAAAGTAAAAACGCAGTATACTGTAGTTACGGGGGACTTCAATGCTAAAGTAGGCAAGAATCAGGCTGGAGACAAGGCAGTTGGGAACTATGGTCTGGGCTGTAGAAATAGCAGGGGGGACCGACTAGTTGAGTTTGCAGAACGGAATAACCTACGCATAATGTATACCTTCTTCTGTAAACGGGACAGTCGGAAGTGGACCTGGAGGAGCCCGAATGGGGAGCACAAAAATGAAATAGACTTCATATTATGCGATAACCCTGGCGTCGTGCAGGATGTGGAAGTGCTCGGAAGGGTAAGGTGTAGTGACCACCGTATGGTAAGATCTCGAATTAGGCTAGAGTTGAGGAGGGACCGCAACAAGCTAGTACGAAAGAAGCCGATAAATGAGCAAACAGTAAGACGTAAAGTAGAAGAATTCAGGATCGCGCTGCAGAACCGATATTCCGCCCTTAACGAGGAAGCCGAGCTTACGACACAGGAAGCCAGCGACAACCTTACACGCATTCTCACGGAGTGTGCAGTAGAAGTCGGGGGCACTATGGCTAGATAGGATACTGGTAAACTTTCACAGGAGACGAAAGATCTAATCAGGAAACGGCAAACCATGAGAATCTCTACCGCAGCTGACAGAATAGAACTAGCAGAGCACTCGAAGTTAATCAATAAGCGCAAGGCAGCTGACATACGGAAGTATAATATGGAGAGGATCGAATACGCTGTAAAGAACGGAGGTAGCCTGAAAGCAGTAAAGAGACGTCTTGGCGTGGGGAAAAATCAGATGTATGCACTTAAGGATAAGCAAGGCAATGTCATCACAAATAGGGATAAAATAGTCACAGTGGCCGAGGAGTTCTATAGGTATCTGTACAGTAGCCGGGACATACAGGATAATGCCGAACGAGACAGTAGTTCAGAGGAGATAGACATCCCAACAGTAACGACCGAAGAAGTAAGGAAGGCTTTGAAAGAAATGAAAGGGGGCAAGGCACCTGGTGAGGATCAGATAACAGCAGACCTCTTAAACGATGGCGGAGAAATTGTACTTGAAAAACTGGCAAACCTGTATACGCAATGCCTAATGACCGCAATGGTACCGGAATCTTGGAAGAACGCGAACATCATCCTGATCCATAAGAAAGGCGACATGAAGGACTTGAAAAACTACAGGCCGATCAGCTTACTGTCAGTCGTCTACAAGGTATTTACCAAGGTAATCGCTAGCCGAATCTCTGCAACCTTAGATTTCACTCAACCTAAAGAACAAGCAGGGTTGCGTAAAGGTTATTCAACAATGGACCATATTCACACGATCAATCAGGTGATAGAGAAGTGCGCTAAGTATACTCAACCCCTATATATAGCCTTCATAGATTATGAGAAAGCATTTGACTCGGTCGAAACCCTAGCAGTCATTCAGGCATTACGGAACCAGGGGGTAGATGAGCATTATGTAAGAATACTAGCGGATATCTATAATGGGTCTACAGCTACTATCATCCTCCATAAGGAGAGCATTAAAATACCTATAAGGAAGGGTGTCAGACAAGGAGACACAATCTCTCCAATGTTATTCACAGCATGCTTACAAGAAGTATTCAGAACGTTGGATTGGGAACAGGTGGGAGTAAGGGTTAATGGAGAATGCCTCAGTAACCTCAGATTTGCTGATGACGTTGCCTTGCTAAGTAACTCGGGGGACGAATTGCAAAGCATGCTTTCCGCACTGGGCGAACAGAGTAGAACCGTGGGCCTGAAAATTAATATGCAGAAAACTAAAGTAATGATCAATAACCTCGGGACAGCACAGCAGTTTGAGATAGATGGCGAGGCAGTGGAAGTGGTAAGCGAATATATATACTTAGGCCAAGTTGTGACCCCAGATCCCAACCATGAGGCAGAGATAATTCGAAGGATCAGAATGGGGTGGGGTTCATATGGCAGACATTATCAGATAATGAATAGCAGCCTACCATTGTCGTTGAAGAAGAAAGTGTATGACAGCTGCATCTTACCGGTACTCACCTACGGGGCAGAAACTTGGAGGCTCACTAAGAGGGTTCAACTTAAATTGAGAACGACTCAGCGGGCAATGGAGCGGAAAATGATAGGTGTAACATTAAGGGACAAGAAGAGAGCGGAGTGGGTCAGGGAGCAAACTGGTGTTAAAGACATATTAGTAGAAATTAAGAAGAAGAAATGGACTTGGGCAGGGCATGTAATGCGAAGGCAAGATAACCGCTGGTCATTAAGGGTAACAGAGTGGGTCCCTAGAGAAGGCAAGCGCTGCAGGGGGCGGCAGAAAGTTAGATGGGCAGATGAGATCAAGAAGTTTGCGGGGATAAATTGGTCACAGTTGGCACAGGACCGAGATAATTGGAGAATAATGGGAGAGGCCTTTGCCCTGCAGTGGGCGTAGACAGGCTGCTGGTGGTGGTGGTGGTGGTGGTGAAGAGCTTGTCCTTGGTCTGCATTGTCTGAAAGCGTCGACCAGAGGGTGACGTCATCCGCACAGACGGGGCACTTTATGTCTTTGAAGGCAGCTACAGTTCAAGCGAGCAGGAGAAGCTCCAGTTTGAACAGTACAGGGGCTAGGATCGAACCTTGCGGTACCCCATGGCCTCTTAAAAAGGGGCCCACCACCTGTCCTGAAACTCTAATTGAAAATGCGCGGTTTATCAAGAACGACTTGATCAAGGACAACAGCCAAGCCTGTAGGATAGCTTAAGGGCTGACATTGTCGTACGCGTTGTTCACATATGGCCCAAGAATGGAACGAATGGGACTAGTGCGTGCTTCTACGAGTGCCGCAGTAGAAAATGCTTCAAGGACGTCCTCTTCCCCGATGTGGGGCCGAAAGCCGATCTGACAGAGATGGTACCAACCCATGGGCTCAAGCCACTATGTGTGTATTGATCTAGCATACGCTCAGCCAAATTGCATAATCTTCACGCCAGAGAAATCGGCCATTGATTGCTGAGCGTATCCGATGGTTTTCCTGGTTTCGTGGCGCTTATGTTTTCGGCGTCCTTTTAGGAAGCGAGTGTGCATTCAGCGGCCCAAAGTTCTTATACACTTGATGTTGGGTACCATCGGAACACGGTGCCTGGTGGGTTCCCGCTGAGTCGATAGCTGCCAACCATTCGGCTATGCTAAAGGGCGAAACGATGTCAGCTGCCCCCTCCATAGTAAGGGGTCGGCCTGCCTCAGGCAGAAGGGATGAAGGGCCATTAAATTACGGAAGAGGCGCCTCATAACGGGGAAAAACGCCTTCATTGCTCCATCCGTAAATTCTTGCAAGAAGAGTCCCGATGCAAGCTAGGCATTGTCCTGGGGATTCAGCGGCTTGCGCCCTCGTTCCATTGCTTGAAACATGCGCCATACCAAGGTTGCTTTTGTTGAACGACTGAGTGAAGCGCACCAGTACAACGAGGGAGCCCTTGAGATGGGTTGTTCATATCGTCGCTCTTGACCTGTCAGATGATCAAGGTGGATCTTGGAGTTCCCACGTGACGGTTGGTGTGCAGGAGTAAATTCTGCGTGACGATGGGCGGTGCATAACCGGAGCGGATACAGGTCAGGCGTACGTCTGGCTTCGTCTACCCTAAAGATATACGTATGTATGCAGTGCACTGTGTATGATAGAACTCGGGTCATCAATCTCTTGTTCGGGGGTGGGGGGAGTTGCAATCTGAACTCCTCCCAATCGATGATCTGGCAGCGTCGACGAAGCCGAGGCCCTGGCTTCACAGCAAGCGTAATATAAATACTGTGGTGATCACTCGGGTGGTCCGAAAAGTAGGACGGGGTGCGAGGGTATTTGTCCCGACGAGTAGGGCTAAGAGCGTGACTTAGGAAGTTACAAGTTCGCTCCCCTCAGTGCGTCCCCAACCAGTTCACCTCTGGTACTGTTTAGCGGGTAACCCCAGGATCCTTGTGGAGCGTTAAAGTCTCCACAAACCAGAATTGGGACACTTGGGAAGTTGAGGTGGAAATGTAAAATGCAGCCAAACTGAATTCGACTTACAGGAGCACTGCTCTATCGAGTGTAATAACAAACCAGAATCCCGTCTGAGTGAGATAGACGAACTCGCACAGCTACCGCCTCTTACCAAGGCGTGCACCGTGGAAGAAGAGAAACCTGGTTCTGTGGTAAGTAGAAAAGTACGTAAGTAATTGTATTTCAGGAAAAATATCCGGTCACACACCTCCGGCGGTCTCGAATACTTGGAGATGTGTGTACACTGAATCGCGATACGTGCAGAGCACAGTTCGTTGCTTGTAGCAGGAGGGCACAAATAGATAAGTTAATGCGCATGAGGTATTTCAGTCAGCCGACCTTACCCCCTAAGTCCCTACAGTTCCACTGGAGAACACCATACCGTTGTATAGGCCCTGCTGTGCTAGTCGTCACGAAAGCTGAGCCGCGAGCACCGAAGCCAAATGCTGTGACTACTACGACACGGAAATCAGGAGCTACTGATCTGTCTTCGGCATCCCCTGTGCGTGTACAAGGGAAGATGATGGTGTGGCAGGTAAAATCAGTAAGCGCTCTTGGTTGTGTCGCTGAGATAATATGGCACGTCTTCTCCGGATGCTCTGGATTTTGGCCTCAAATGTTCCCACTCGTTGATCCAACGTGTCCAATGTTTCAGTCTCTTCATCCATGGTTGCTTCCCTACGGATGCATGAAGGGTGACTCTTGCCACGATGAATTTCACTGCAAGTCGGTTTGAGCTGTGCTTCAGATTCGTCAATTTCATATGATTGTTGTTCTGTAAGGTCGGTCGATAGTGCTGATAACGATTTGATACTTCGATCGAGGTGATATTCTATTGTTGACGAGTCATAGCGAGTTGGAGCGCCTGGCGCTGACAATCTGCTCTGTAGCCTTCCGCTTAATAGGGCACAGGTGAGAGGTAATTTCGTGATCGTTTGTCTTGCGAAGTGCACAAGTGAACTCCTATTTCGTTATCTCCGCCACCTCATCGGGCGTATATGGGCATGAAACCTTGATATGACTGCGCGGAGGCATTTTTAAGTGCAATGCTCTTCTTAAGCGACCCTGAACCTGCGTCCACCGGCGATGTCCGCGCACGTGGAGATGGGCGCGCGCAGCCTGGCCGCTGACATAGCACATACCCACGTGGGGGATTGGCCAGGAATCTCCTCGTCTTCCTTGGCAACGGGGGGAGATGGGCGCGCGCTGCCTGGCCGCTGACATGGCACATACCCACGTGGGGGATTGGCCAAGAATCGGGCGTGAGAAGGGCTAATGCACCTGCTTAAAGGAGTACTGACACGAAATTTCAAAGCTGAGATCCGCTCTAGCAATCAAGTAGAACGACAACAGAAATAGGTGTCTGTGAATAAATGCATCTTTCTTTCTTTGTAGTTGTGTGTGTGTGTGTGATCTCTCTTTCGCGAACATTACCGAACCGCGCAAATTCAACTCGTGCATTCGCACTTTCACATTCTTCCCCTCGGGGAAATGCGGGGAATTTTTATTTTTCACAGTACGCAGCAGATGGCCAGTACCGGCTAACGTGAAGAACGCATCCATAGTAGTACATGCCAGGAAGCGAATCGGAGAGTCCACTTACTGTTACGAGACTAGTGCGCCTTTTCACAAGGTAACGTGCAGGAACCACTCGGTGCGAAGGCCACTTGAGGTCTTGTTAGAAGGGAGGCCGGGTCTTTTTCAGCAACCACACCAGAAACAACGTACCGTTGGAGATCCCTGCCTGAAGAGAGATAGGCCTGCAAAGATTTAGTGAAATCTTTAAAGCCCTCAATTTTGTGGAGAGATTGTAGAAGGCTAACATCTTCAATACCGTGCAATAGGACGGAAATAGTGTTCGTTGGTCGGTGTAGGGAAGAACCCTTGAAATTACTTACATTACAGTCCAAGGTTTGCTGAATGATGTGATTCAGGAGCTGAGACATGTCGGAGGTTGCACTTGGGCTTGATTATAATCTTGTATGATGAGGGGGACGACATGGACTCCGGTAACGAGGATTGGTACGAAGTCGCTTGCCTCCGATGAAACGACGAGGTTTTTGCCATACTGTAATGGAGAGTCTAGAAGCCTTCTGGAAGCGGTTGGCGTCAGACGTTCTGATCGTGACCGTGGCGACTGCTCTGCTCTGTCCATCGGACACTGATCAGAAGGAACCACAACCATTACCTGGGGCGCGAAGGGTAGTGGCTGTTCGGTGGACTGCGCCATCGTTTCCATCAGACCACTTCTAAGTCGCGGAGACATGACTTGTAGAGACACTGCAGTGGTCATGCCATTCACTGGCATCGACGTAGCTGCTGCAGATTCTGCGCGGGCTTCTATAGTAGCGCGATGTTGGGCACGGAGGTGGTCAAACGGGTTGAAGCCTAACCGTAAGGCACTTTACGAGATGCTCACTGGAGAGGCCGGGGGCACCGAAACGCCTCTCGAACGTGAACCATAGTGGCCAGAAGGTCGCGTGTAAATCTAGAAGCAATGGCATTTCGTTAAAAACCTGTAAAGAACGAGAAATTCACCGGAGGCTAAGAGTGGGGGGGGCTCACTTCGTCCGATCGATCTTCTTGATCCTCCTCGAGCCTGTAGATTGATTTCTGGAGCTTGCCGTTCGCTGCTGGTGTGGGTGCCTGCGCACAAGTGTCGTGCTATTTTACTCCACAGCAGGAGCCAATCAGCGTGGTCGCTCACATGACGCCAAATTGCAATTGCGGTGACTCTTATCGAGCAGTTCACCTACCGTGGCATGAGTAGGCCGCGAATGGTTTGCTCCAGGTAAAAGCGGGCAGCAATTGAAAAACGTAAACCATCCAGAATATTGCAGAAGAATAATCTACAATAATACATACCAAACATTTGCGTTCGGGTAAAGGTCAGCAAAATGAATGGGTTTCGTTTTTTTCCTATTTCTCATTTGGCTATTATAAGGTGGTGGTTATCCTACATATGGAGCAATTCTACTATAGATGGACAAATGCGATAGTTTTGGAGCCATCGTTGCCAGCCCTGTAAAAGTCTTCCATAAAATGTACAGAAGTTCAATTCGCAATGAATACAGTACATTCTCATACAATGGGCCAAAGACAAGAGAGGCATCCGCTATATCTTTCTGGTGATTTCCGTACAAATTAGAGCATCTTTCTCATGCAGTTTTGAAAGCAAGCCCGGGGGTACATATGCTCGGCGTCAGGGTGTCTACATTCCAGAGGCAGAAGGAAAGCACTGCTAGAACTAAGATAAAAACTGCAGCTGTCGTTTCGGCTCGACCTTCTCCGAAATAAACGCCCCTCGAAGAGAAAGAGCGACAGTGCAAGTTCTGACTTGTGCTAGGCCTGACAAGAAGAAATGAAGTTATGCTTTAATAGTCATGTCGTAACGTAGCTAACGTTCTGCCTCATTGTTACGGTTGTGCGTGGTGAGATTGCCTTTGTGCTTGCCGTGCTATGCAAATGGCGGCATTGGGACATCTTGTTATGTTCCCCTAATTTCTCAGCGATGGAAAAACTGCGACAAAAGCACCCTCGTTGTTCCATTGAAGGGGCCCTCTTCAACTAGGGCACTTTCTTTGACCATGGACAGTCATGCTAAAGCGCGCTAACCTGTATAATAGTTTTTTTTTTCAAATTTGTGGATAGGGGGGAATAGACGACGCCATAAACAAGGCAATCTTTAGGTGTTTATTCTGGCTGGCAGTGCATTTTTGTTGTCTATGGTACTTTCTGCATCTTTTTCTTATTTGTGTTCTGATTATATTTCGTGTAACGTTCATTTTACTCTTTTTTTACTCTTTGTCTCCCTTCATTCCTACCTCTGTGATTCTTTACCTATTTTATTTTCTGGTTTTCTTGTTTCGTGCCTTTTTTCCTATACTATATTCATCCGAAGAGGGAATACTACAATGCATATTTAAAGCGCAAAAAATTAACATTTAAATTAACATTTAAAAGTTAACATTTAACAATTAAAGCACAAAAAAACTAACTTCCAAATAAAAATTTTATTTACAAGAACAACATACACATACGAAAAGGTAAAAAAAATACAAAAAATCAGTTTATGTGCGCATTGTTCTAAACTAGAGTATGGGCGCACTGTACAGACGCGTACACGTTCCTTATGTCATGGGCGTACCCGTGACATAATTGTAGGCAAAGCGCGAGGCAGACACAGGACGAGAGAAGACATGGGACGAGGACGAGCGCTAACTTCCAACAACGTTTATTTCGAGAAGCAAACGAATACATACCTCGTGCCAGAACAGTGAAACATTACAGAGAATCATCTAGAGCAGGGGTTCTCAAGCATGTTACTCCCAGGGAACCCTGCTAAGTTCCGTTAAGTGCCAAGGAACCCCCCCCTCCCCCCTCCCGCCATTTTTCATTCCGTTCATGCTACATTAACGTGCAATAAATTCAAAAGCAAGCAAGCGTATCGCTTTTTTCCCCCGTCGACTTTACGCGAATGCGTACGCTAGCGGCACCTATCTCCAAACAGGAGAAATGCGCATGGGGGTAATATAAGACCGAGATTCAAGTGCAACAGTTCAACCGCGTGGCCCGTTTTCGGAGTCTGGCTGGCTACAAGCTGCTGGCGAGATTTATTGCGCAGCTCGCGCGTTTCTGTTTTGCGCCAAGATGTGCTTAATGACACTCGGGCGTGAGTAATGGAGGTTCCTTAGATCGATCGCACCTCAAGTTCACCATATAAGACTTTGCGACTGCGGAACCAGGGAAAATTTATCAGTGGCTCGCGGAACCCTGAGGAGGGGCCTGCGGAACCCCTAGGTTCCGCGGAACCTACTTTGAGAAACCATGATCTAGAGATAACACACTTGCCATGCGCGAACATTTTGCGCGAACAATTGCAACTCTTTATTACAAAGCGCGAGGGAGGGAGTGCTGACACATTCCGGCCCCACTCTACAAATCTTTTCCGCTTCAATGATTTCGCGCGTGGGCCTGCTCTTGCTTTTCCCTATCACAAACGTTTTTTTGAAAATCCGGCTTACAACCCTTTAAAACACACGTGCTGCAGTGCAGTGCGAGGAAATCATCGCTACCATTCATGACACTGCGTGCGTGTTCACGGAGCCTATCATTTAAACAGCGACCGGTCTGTCCTACATATTGCTTACCACAAGAGAGAGGGATCTGGTACACCACATTTTCTGCACACGAAACGAAGGTATTTTTGAGCTTCTTGGAACATCCTCGGTTTACTTTGCGTATTTCATCTTGAAAAAGGTGGCCATTTTTTTCGGGGCTGAAAATTAGGTGTACCAGATCCCTCTCTCTTGTGGTAAGCAATATGTAAGACCGACCGGTCGCTGCTTAAATGATGGGCTCCGCGAACACGCACGCAATGGCATGAATGGTCGCGATGGTTTCCTCGCACTGCACTGCAGCACGTGTGGTTTAAAGGGTTGTAAGCCGGATTTCAAAAAACGTTTGTGATAGTGCAAAGCAAAAGCAGGCTTACGCGCGAAATCATTGAAGCGGAAAAGATTTGTAGAGTGGGGCCGGAATGTGTCAGCACCCCCTCCCTCGCGCTTTGTGATAAAGAGTTGCAATTCCTGCGGCTATAGAATGTTCGCGCATGGCAAGTGTGTTATCTCTAGATGATTATGGGTAATTTTTCACTGTTTTGGCACGGGGTATACATTCGTTTGCTCCTTGAAATAAACTTTGTTGGAAGTTCGCACTCGTCCTCGTCCCATCTCTTCTCTCGTCCTGTGTCTGTCTCGCGCTTTGCCTACAAGAATGCATCACCAACAAGCCCAACTTTCCACTCTCGCCATGACATAAGTAGTAGCATGGGAATAGTACTACTGACCTTTTGGGGTTCATTAACGATTTCCTTCTGTTACCTGTCTCCTTCCGTTTCTGTCTATTCCTAATTTGTCCACCTTAGGTTAATTCCGCTTTTGAAGAAAGGCCATGCCTCCATAGCCCCCCCCCCCCCCCCCCAGCAAGCCACATCCGCATAAATGATTACGTCACCACCGACCACCGTCAGGAGTTGCTGAACGCGGTGGATGACAGCTTACACCATCGCAGACACCACATATTAATTCATAGCTACCTTTCAGTTCATTAACTAGGCGCCGATATTACGTCATGTGTAAAATATTGTTTTCAGTTTGTTGCTGCTGCACAAATTTCCTGTAATTATTTTGCGTCTCCCCAATTAGGTTGTCTCTTCTTACACGACTGGAGATGATTTGTTTATCAGATGCTTTTTTGGGTGGTTGAATAGTCTCAAGAAGACGACGTGCCTGCTATGACGCCCCGTAGCGTAACAAAAACAAGTTGAGGAAGGCCGACAAACGAAAAGTCGAAAGCAAGGGAAAAGTGCAGCAGAAATCAATAGCGCAGATCCCGTTTCAATGCGGTTCCGGTCTTTGGCAGTGTGTTTCGAGAACGGGCGCGGCGTTTGGAAATACCAAATAAATTCTAGGGCGCAGATAATTTATTTTTGTTCAAGCACACACCGAACACCAAAAATCGATTTAGTCGGTCTCAGGAGCAAGCAGATCAGATATCAATGGCAACCGCTGTGCGTCCATGCATGAATGAATTAATATAAAAGCACCGAAGTTCGTCAAGCCAGCAAGGTGTGCCGCCTGGCGTACACTTAAGGTAGCAGACGTCCCCTTTCACGGAATTGCCTTAACTACCCATTAGTGCTACGGTGCTTCTAGACAGGACACCAATGGGTCGATTTGTTGCATACTAAGCAGACGGGTCAAGCGAGCCCTCACCCTACGTGCATTCCTGCACGGACGGCTATTGACTTCATGGCAATGCAGCAGCTCGCCCTGCTTGCGTTTAGCATGACAATATCCAGGTCGTATAGGCTTGGTGGGGCCACGTCATGCGTGAATTTACAACGATCAAACACTTTTTGGCGGTGATGAAGTCATTCTAATACCCGCAAAACTAATTATTACCGACAAACCATGAAGATATGTCTACACCTACGAGATATTTGATAAACGGGAATAACTTTCTGTCGAAACGGGTAGCTGGCCCGACAAAAATGAACCCCGTACTCGTGTACCGCAGGGTGACCTGGCTTAGGTCCATAGATAGACCACACTAAAAATTATTACACTACCCGTGTCACAGATTGAAGGCGGGCCAGTTGGTACATAACTAACTTATAAAACAGGGCTAGAAACAGTACTACAGAAAGGACTACAGAAAGGGCAGCGCCCTTTTTGTGTGCCCTTTCTGCAGTCCTGTTTCTAGCGCTGTTTTATAAGTTAACTACCCGTGTGTTCGCAAATTGAGTGGGGAATCTCTTTGGCTCAACTCGGCCCAGCGCTACCACGTCCTTATCTACAGCTGTTCTTGTTTTTTTTGGACTCGACGCCCCCCCAATTTCGTTAGTTTCAATATGTCAGATCTGCGAATATTTGGTGAGATTGTAAGATCTCGCAAGGTATATTTCGCAGTACATAGATAATGATATACCAATGAAGAGTAGGGAACATGTTCTCGCCTGTAGGAGAATTGAAAATACAATCTGAGCACAGATGCGTATAACCAAGCAGAAGGAAACGACAGTTCCGGTAAACCTTTCTTATGTTCGTAATAGAAGCGCAGTACGGATTGCTTTTTGGATTTTCTTGAGAGCGATTGATTCGCTTAGTACATTTATTTGTGTTCTGCTAGGACCCCTTTGTTTGCTTTAGAGGAATAAAGCTTGCGTTCGAAACATGCTGACCACTGCACTTTTTGAAAATGATATGCAAAACATTGTGTATGGAGGTGTCACTTGCAAGAATTTATGCTAGAATAATATGAGTACAAGCCAGAAGCCCATCGAAGCAAGCTGATCAGACGAGTTTCAACTACCTATGCCCAAGCAGAATAGTAATTGACACGAGAAAGATAGGCTGCACAAGAAAGGCGCACGAAAAAGATATGCTGTGGAAGCGATGTAAAAATAATCCTTCCGATTTACTCTCGCAGCAGGACTATCGAATAATATATAAGCTGACGGCCAAATTCAGACTAACTAAAAAGCAATATTTTGCTTGTAAGTCTTGACGTGGGGTCTTTTTAAAATGTGGGGTCTTTTAAATGACCTCATGGGCAACCAAGGCGAAAAAACGTAGACGATAGTCTAATGAATATTTTTTCTCCCGGAACCATTGACTATTGCTAACTCGTTTAAAGAAACTTTTGAAGCTTCTGTGAAAAGGTTAGAGGAAATGTCTCGTGTGGTGTCGGGTTTGTCATATAGTGGCCGTACCTTTTTGAATTCTGCCTTCCTGCCGTCAGTTGATGAAAACAACCTATGGAAGGTTTTTATTGAAACACTTCCCCTTGCTAAACCTCCAGGTTACGACGGAATGCGACTACGAGGCATAAAATAGAAGTACTGTAAATTTAAGGACGTACTTGAGTTTAGTTTAAACTGTGGTTCGAAAATGGTGTTATTCTGCATGGCATGAAGGTACCGGTGATTAGGCCCATTCGTAAAGCTGCCTGCAAGGCAGACAAACCTATTTCAATTATCACTATTTTAAACCTTATAATGAAAAACTCGTAAATAAAAGCATGATGTCTTTCTGTGATAGAATTTCTATTATACGTACAATGCAATACGACTTCAGGAGTAGACTTAGTACTATTGATCTTTTAGAAGAATGTAGCGACTATATAAACCAGCTCATCCACCAAAACAACATAGTACTTAATGGCATAGCGCCGTTATGTGTTTTAAATACGGCGTACCCAAGAATCCGTCCTCGGAACTGTTTTATTGAGATCTATCTTAATGATATTGCAAACTTTGAATTGAATACCCACCTCCTCCTGAACGTTGATGACACGCCACTAATCTTGTCACGGGAATGTTGCAGTCAGGCTATAGAGCTACTTCAAAATGACATACCAAAAGTAGTAACATGGCTGGATAAAAATAAGAAATTTTTAAACAAAAATAAAACCCCGTTCATTTACTCTAGAAACGCGTAAGATAATAACACCTAACGGATTTGTTGTGTTGCATTCTGCATATTGTGAAGCCTGTTCGTGCGTACCGCTTCATCTCTCACCCACAGTGAATTACCTGGGTCTTCATTTTCAGAAGCACATGCACTGGGCGCTTCACGTTGAATACGTAATCAAACACCTAAGAACATTGCCCTTCACTGTTCTTTGGGGACTAGAACGGTGTCCTCCCGGTCATATAAACTAAAATTTAATTCCGCTCTGAACTTGCGCCCGCTGGATTTTAAGGACATAGGTGAATTTATTCTGCGATACGGAATTTCAGCCTTTGGTTCTTGCACACAAACCAGAATACACAGAACAGACAAGGAAGGAAGGAATGAAAGAAGGAAGGAAGGAAGGATGAAAGGAAGGAAAGAAGGAAGGAAGGAGGGAAGGAAGGAAGGTTAACCAGGCTGTGGCCTAGATGGCGATCCTAAAGGTGGGAAAGGGGAAAAATGGAAAAAAAGATGAAAACAGTGAAAGAAGGGGAAGCTAAGGACAGAGCGTAAAGAGGTATGCCCAGCATTACAGCACTATAGACCACATAGTTCAGTCACTTCATAGAGGGTAGACATTGTGCTACAGTCTTCCGTGCAAATTCATCGTCTTTAGGAAGCCCAGGAGCGCTTTTGTCGCCTTCTGCTTAGATGACGGAGAAGGCCTCTGGCCCAGGCTCTTTCTTCTCTTCGGAGAACGGCCACCGAGAATCCAGCTTCCGTAAAGGTGAGGAGAGCTGCCTTCTTGCCGATAAAAAATTGGCCGCGTATCTGCTCCTTTCGCTGCAAATGCCGTAAAAAGACGATAATCTTTATCGGGTTTTGCGAATTAAATGCCTCCCTTCGCTTTCCCGCTCACCTCTCATGTTGTTCCTCTTGCGTCGCGCTCCTCCCAAGGTAAAGACGCCAAAGGTTTGCTTAAATCATTTTAAATTTCCCGCGTTCCACTGCTCCAAACCGGGTGTCTCGATGCGAACGCTGCTGTACGGCGAAGACGCGCGTTAATCCAGGCGCCCTACTTCAAAGTTTATAGAACCGCGTTTACCTACTCCACGTGCGTTGCAAGCAGAACGTGGAACCTATCTAGTGGAACCTTGCGTAACTGTTGCCGGTTGATTTCTTAAAATGGCGCCAGAAGCTATAGTGGCGCGGGCGAGAGCAGGCGACGGCGGAGTGAATTCTTTTTCTGCAGTTGATGAAGTATTTAATTTCGCAAAAGTCAAGCATGTTTGATTTTTTTATAAAGGAACACTGCAAAGATCAATTCTGTATTGATTTGTTGTCTCATATTTGCGTAATGTCTTGTTCTTTTTCAACAATGTTGACAAGAATGAACAAGATTTCGGCGCACGTTAAAGATCCCCAGGTGGTCAAAATTAATCCGGAGCCCTCCACTACGGCGCGCCTCATCGCCTGCGTTGCGTCGGCGCGTTAAACCCTACAATCAATCAATCAAACAAGAATGAACATTACACCGGACATAGACGGGTAGATTTAGCTGTGACTTTATAAGACTATTGCGCAGGCATTGTTTTGCTTTGGCCGGGTGGCTGAATCGAGTCACAGACAGACAGACGGACAGACAGACATACATACATAGAGACAGACCAAAATTTCTGGGTTTAAGTAGCCCAAGAAAGACTATCGTCTTTAAAAACGTGGACACTCGCATAGAACATGGCGTATGGTCTCCGGTGTGTCCCAGGCTTCGCACGCCTGACTGTTTGCCAATCCGATCAAGTACGAGTAAGCATTTCTGAAGGCGACTCCCAGCCAGAGTCGCGCAAAGAATGGTTGCATCAGTCCGTGGGAAGCCTAATCGAAGAGGCCGCTGAAGATGCGGGTGCATGGCATTAATACGAGACCTAGTTCACTCTTGGGTAGTCGATTTGGCTATTGTGGTCTTTTGGGCAAGTTTTCGGGGAGTCCTAGCGGCATTCGTCCTGTTAATGGAATGGATACGGTCTGCGTTTTTAGGGGCGAAGCTCCTTAAGGCGTGGATCTGTCCATCCTCGACGTATGTATGTAGCCACCTCTAGTTTAGTTCTTGGATTGTTTACTAGATGGCGGTACTTGTATATGATGAAAAGATGCGCTTGGATTGTTTACTAGATGGCGTGGCTACCTCTAGTTTAGTTCTTGGATTGTTTACTAGATGGCGGGGAGCGTTTTAATAAAATCCGTTCGCTGTTGGCGCGCGCTCGGAGTCTCCCGATGGATAAGGCTGCAGATGTGCGAGCCCGCGAGGCAGAAGCGCTCCGTGAAGCTGCGCGACGCCGCCGCCAAGATCCTGCCGTACGAGAGCGGGAGGCCGAAGCGTGTCGTCTGGCTGCGCGACGACGCCGCCAAGATCCCAGCGTTCGAGAACGAGAGGCCCAAGTGTCACGGCAACGGCGCGAGGACTCTGCCGTACGCGAAGCGGCACGGCTGCAGCGCGAAGAGGATCTCCAAAACGTCAGAGAACGGGAAGCGGCGAGAAAGCGCGCGTATCGGCAGGCAGACCCCGATGCAGTGAGAGCTCGTGAGGCGTCTGCAAAACGCATCAGGCGAGCTCAGCCCCAATGTGCCGACGCGCGGTTTAAGCGAGACTTTCTAGACGTTACGTTCGGACACAGATCTAGTGGGCGAACTTTCACTGAAGAGTCACGGTTTTACCGATGATTTCCCCTCAGGAGCTTCGCCCACTCATCATCATTCACCCCGTGGATATGCTGTGAATTTTTTTTGCTTTGCCAAGCGGGCGGCAGCGTCCACACTTTCATTTCCGAGAATGACGCAGTGACGGGGAAGCCACTAGAAGGCAATGTCAAGGCCCCCTTGGGCCCCACGGTGATACAATAGTCTTATCTGGGCCAGCAGTTGTTCATAAGGTGGTCCACTGCACAGGGCTTGCTGGAGCGATTGGAGCGATTGGAGCGCAGGCTTTGATTCGCAGAAGATCGCCCATCTTCGTCATAAGGCTTGCTCAGTGTGCGAAGGGCGCAGCGGATGGTGGAAGTCTGCTGCCGTGGAAGAGGATGGGTTGGGCTATCTTGAACATCGAAAATCATGGTATAACCACGGCTCCGGCGGAACCAGATGCTACTTAGCTATCGTTGTAAATATGGGTGCGGTCATTGCATAATTGCATAATCGTGTAGATAAATGAGAGTTATCTGCTGTAGTGCTATTGTTGGGTAATCTTGGTTTTTCGTTAAGCTTGGGATATTAAGGCATGCTCCAGGTTGCATCGTACACGAAAGTGAGAGCAGCGGGCTCGTTGCACGAGTATAATTGGGTGGTGTGCTACTAGGGATGTGGGCAGCTAAAACCTTTGCAAAAGATGCATGGGGGTGTTTCGATGGCCTACTCGCAAGGTGATGATCAGCAAGTCTGGTTAAGGGCCCAAACATTTGTCCTGGGTGTATCAATTGCCACGTAGGTGGGCAAAGGCTTATCTTTTTCCACAGCAATGGTTGCAGCTTTGACGTGCACCGTTATAAGTCAAGGCAAATTCAGAGAGCCTGCGTTTGTATTCTTTGCAGTTCCGGAATATTTGTGTGGCATGTACCTGAAAGTTTAGGCAGGCTGCACCGTAAGGAGAACAAGAATAGTGCATTATGCGGCTGAAACATCATGGCCGTTCCCAACGTCTTGCCGTCAGTGAACTGGAGAATATGGGTCACTGCAGACAGCTTCTTCTGCATATAACGTACGCGGGACTCCAAGAACGGTCTCTACCGACAACCATGCCCGGAAACCTGTGACATTTCACATAAGACACCCATTCGCCATTTATTCACAAGGGTATGCATGCATAGGCTCCCGTGAAAACACAATCACTGCGGATTTGCTGGTAGACCCTTCCAACCGCATTTTATACAGATCGGAATTGGTCAAGTCTGCAGCCTTTTGCAGGCGCCCGCGCATGTGCCGTCGATTCACTCCATCTACAAAATCTCATCCGCGTTAATCGGCAGATTAGCCGTTCTTGGAAGGTGCGTTGCCAGGCCTATGAAGGTTCGGTTAAAAAACTTGGTGCTCAAGAGGCCTTCTAGGGGCACATCAAATATCTAGTAATATACCACGTGGTATCGGCCTCGAAACATTGAACAAAGGGGTAAAAACGTGCATTGCCGGCGTGGAATCTTTTATGGATCTGAGCAATCAAGTTAGAGTTTTGGGAAACTCGTTTTGTAAACGATATAAAAATAGCAAAAAAGCCTTAAGGGCTACGCAGAAAAGACCGTTACGAATTGCCTCGGAACCGTTTACCTTCAAACTACGGTAAACAATACTCAGAAAACTGCGTTCATTTAATTTTAGTCACTTGCCCAAGGACAGAAAAGTTGTGCTCAGATTATAAGGCGAAATCTCAAATTAAACATTGGTTAAAATATGTACAGTAACAGAGTGTCACTGACAGTGTGTTATCTGACAGACGAAGTGTAATTTATCTTGAACAGCTCCTCCTGTCCATACATTTGTTTCATTTGCTTCACTAATTTCTTTGAAATGACTGCCTCAATCACTTACAATCCATAGCTCTCCCAACGTGTGTGAACTTCAAAAAGTGAAGATTTTGTGAACTTGCATGAACGCAAAAGTGCATGAAGAAGTACCAGCAGCAAAGATGTGGTGGTTGTTGCCTCCATCGACGCATCTATGCACGAAACAAAATACGTTTGTAGATTTGCTATCGAGCGTGACTTCTCGGTAATTGATTGAATGAAACTTCTAAAAAGAGCATGAACCCGGGCACATGTGGTTTCCCCTCGCAGAAGCCTGTACATTGTGAGCGGACTGAAGCTCCACAGTATTTCGTTCTTTATTGTAAAATACGTAAATATGAAAAGTAAACAAAACTCCGCGTAATGCTACAGTCATTTTAGCAATTAATTTCAGAGTGTTTTTTTTTTCTGACACCTACGTGCAGATACCTACTCGCGAGAAACTGGAGACGAGAATTTTTTCGTGACGACGCAACGCGCAGACGACGGCTCATCAACCACCGACGGAGGGTAGAAATGCGCAGCTTTGCTGTGAAAGTTCGCGAAGAGTGGCATGGAAAGGCTTAATGTGTAGGGCGATTTTGAAGCAACGGGCAATGGCAGCCGCCAGTAACCCGCGACTCGCGAAGCGCCTTACACTCGTTAGCGCTCGGCACGGGCGCACTTCCGGCAACGGCAAAGTTCACTCGCTCCATCCGGGCGCTAACTGTTTAATGGAGCGAAGCACCATTACGGGGACAATCAGGAAATGCCGTGCGAGCCGTCGCGACCTTCGCTCCGCTCCGGCTCACAGCCATCGCAGAGGTACGGGTCGTCTGAAGAAGTTGTCGTATGAAAGAGATGGCCTCCTACAGCATCCCAGAACATGGGCACAGAGCACATTCTGAGGTATACTTTTCACGAGCGTTTTTATATAGTTTAAATAAGAGCGTTTATTTTTCCACAGTGCATCGAGAAAGGGTATGAGTTGATGATGAGAAAAGTTGATTAGAAGACCCTCAAAATGTTCGCGTCGCGGATGAAGTCTCGGAGGGAACTACGATGGGGCCCATGTATCCATGCGTCGTATGGGGAGGCTTCGTCTACGCGGAGGCCCGTCGCCGCAAGAAGTCGCAGTCCCGTCGGAAGCAAGGCGAGGCAAGACCACAACAAGTGGTGTCTTTCGGCCATTGCATCGCTCTGGTGGCAACGCGGTTTGTAAAAGAATCTCGGAAGTGAGGGCATTGCCGGGCCACGGTGGAAGTTAAGGCCACCCACACCCGGATCCTCCTAAGCGCAACCTCCTCGGCACGGGTAAGACCAGGGGGGAGGGTGGCAGCACATGGTGGAATTAGAGCACGTAGGCGGCGCCGGAGGAGTTCCTTTCTAGTTAGCAGGAGAGTCGCATCATCCAGCTCTAACGAGGAAGTCGGAGACACAACAGAGGCTGCTAGCCGGGCTAATACCTCTCCCTTGCAGCGGCTGTCGGTAGGCTACGCGGAACTGAATCAATCAGAATCTTCTGCTCTTGTACTTTATGCTTGCTTTAAAGAAATATAGCTCTAATGGCTGCTCACACTCTGTATGATTGATTGATTGAAACTTTCATTGGAGCGAGGAGGGAGTGTGCCGTACGGCGTGGAGAGGGATGGAATGAGGGTGATTAATAATCAAGATCCGTATTCAAATAGGGAATTCTTGCTATGGGGGCCTGAAAGTCTTCTCCGGGGTCAGCCCCAGTTAGACTACTCGTGCCAGACCACTCTTAACTGCAAAAGCCGCAATTGTTCGTAATAAAGATGTGCCGAATTCAGTATGTGCTTCATCTTGTAGGGTGTGGGGAATAATGTTTGTTAGGCTCTCTGGGTGATGTATGGCAAAGTATGAGCATGTCCACACTAGGTGGTGGAGGTCTGATTTCGCGTCAGTGTTGCAGTACGGACATGGTGGGTGTGTTTTGGGGTATTTTGCCCATTTCTGAGTAATGTGAGGAGTGTAGGCGGCATCTGCGCATAGCTTGTTGGTGAAGACCTCCTCGGATCTGCTGCAGGACACAATGTTTGCAAGATACCCAGGGGGTGTAACCTGTTGGTAACGTTGTCTTTTACTTTTTATTAGACGGAGAAGTAAGTCTGTATGAAAAAAGCGCTCCTCACAGTGAAATCAAAATATTCGACCCAAGACCGAGTAGTCTAACACCGGAGGGGTTTTTACTCCACCACTCCCACTTCAAAGTCAAAAACGCTCAATAACGCCTAAATCATATTCGTCTTTGCAGAAATAGTTGAGATTTGTCCTATTCCGCCGCCCTCACTGCATATGAACTTTCTCAAGACATGCCGAATGCTCAATCTCTTTGGGTACTTTTTTTTCTTTTGTTTCTTGTCCACACCTACCGGTCGATGTACTTTAGAAGGACTTGTTGTTGGGCGAGTTGGTGCATTTTCTCAGAGGGGGTAATTACCCCCACTAAGGAAGACGCTACACAGATAGAGGTACACAAAGACTGCGCCTGTCTTCGTGTATCTCTCTCTGTGTAGCGTCTTCGTTAGCGTAGTTTTCCCCCTCTGAGAAAACGGTCGATGTACACTTGTTTCTCTCCCAGAACGGAGCTAGAGTTGCTAGCCAGAGCTACGTTTTGCCTGCTTTCTCGCCGCTCCTGTTCTTACGCGGTGTTCCGCAAACATCCACCATTGTTGTACAGTACTTAGTGCACTTGTGCAGCTTCCATTATCACACAGGCGGCCAGATGGTATTCAGAATATTTCCTCAGAGCGGTTAGTAGAAAACTGAGATCACCGCTCAGTGTCCAGAGAGTCCGATGCGAAGAATGTAATCCTTCCAAAGTGGGTATGTGAGCCAGGCGCCGAAGAAGAACGCGCTCTGGCGGACTACTGAGTGAACGAGCAGAACCACCTAGCTGCCTGCCTGAATCTCCCTCGTAAATTCTTTGTAAATAGAATATTCCCTGTACGTAACTTGTAAATAGGTCTTTTCTCTGCTCCGCAACGATATTTTACATGTGTTGCGCACAACTAAAAGGTACACGCTTAAACAAAGAAAGCACCCAGTTGTTTTAATTACGATTATCTGCTTCGTTTGGAATGTTCTTTTTTGTTTTGTTTTTTGCTTTCTTTACCGGGAATGACTACCTAAAAGCATCGTACATCCCCCCCCCCCCATACCTCACCCTCCTGTGGCCAAGAAACATTCATACCTCTAATATATCAAATTTAGTTGTTTTATATACCGAATGTGCAATTGTGGCTGGCTCCTGGGACCAGTTCACATATTCGAAGAGAGTAGAGCCCGCAGTTCCTGTATAGGTTTTGGTGGGGCCGTTCTGGCCCGTTCTGCTAGACCTGAGGTGAGAAAGATCCCGCAGATGAACAAATAAGCCGAATGTACTTCGCTACTGACCGTAAATTTGTTTCGAAGTACAAGCACAAAGAAAACCTATTAAGAAAAGCTTTCACTTGAATTTGAACCCGAGATCTCCTTCAGTCTTTCAGTGAGGTGATGTGCTTCCAAACACGAGTTACCAAACACGAGTTAATGTCTGGGTCATGGGTATATGTGGGATTTGAAGCACGGAGATAGAGCAGGTTCCCTTAATCTAGACTAACGCGAATTGACTTTCCAGCGCTTATAGTTGCAAAAGGTAGGAAAACAGGAATTGTGGTGAAGCAATGGTGGGCCCTTACTCCAGCAAACTCATTGTGTTCTCCTACTTTATACGGTCTTCATTCGCTTTCGTAATACATACTTCGTATCAGCCTCTGCAGGTACGCCCCAGTGCTCCTAAATGAAGTGTGATCATTTCTGCGCACGAAAAAGGGTACACCCAACTTCGCCTTTGAAACAAAGGCAGGAAACACTTCCGGTTAACAACAATCATCAGGGCTTCTACGATCCGACCACCACCCCTTGTCCGGCCTCAGACGAGGCGATGGCAAGGTCGCTCTGGAGAAGCTGATTATCGTCGAAGGACCACAACGGGTCTTTGAGCCGGAGGCTCTTAGTAGTTCTGGCCGCATTTAGTCTCGCACGACGAGGCCTGTCGGTTCCCGTTAATGGCCCAGCGCGTTCCAGTTCACTGTGCTTATATAAAGCAGCGTCTACTGTACGAGCCTCCGGTGCGAACACGCTGCGTGCGGGAGCCGCTGGGCGTCACGGTCGAGGAAGACAAAGCGCCCAACTGCACGCTCGCCGACGGACCGGGAAGAAAAAAAGGGCCGCTCGTGCTCACGCCGCACGGTGGAGAAAGTAGGGCAGTCCCGACGGGTCAGGGTGAAAGTGGTCGTGCCGCCGTCCGACTCGTCGTAAAGCAGGAGCCATCTTGGGCGGCAGTGACTCGCCGAGCTGGCTCGCTCTAGCCAGACACTACGCCGATAAGAAGGCCTGCAAATGACGACGAGAGTCCTCTGCTTGATGTTAATGGTCTTCCCGCTGGGCAAAAGAGGGGCACAGAAAATCTTCCCGGATACTACCGACCTTACGATTCACCTGAAGTGAGAATCTGTAACTGCTGAGGGACGCGCCGGCCTCTTAATGCCGAGCTGTTATCCCGTAAGTCCGCGCTGGTAATAACCTCGTTTAACCATAAGCGTTAGCGTACACACTGGCCTTTTTGGCATTGTTGCGTAACCCCTACATTTTACTACTGGCCGTGGAAGTAACGTGCAAAAACGGAAACAGTCATGTTCCTTGGGCAGCTTTAATACACTGTCTATCGCCACTAAACATTGCAGAATTCTTTTCCAGCATACTTTTTTTAATAATAAAATGAACGACAGGATACTTTCAGCCTTGAGTGTAGGCGCATAGTTTTTCCATGGACTTGCGCGCATACTTATCTTCTTGCTTGCCTTCGTCCTTCTAACCGTTTAAGCAATAATTTTGCGCGAGTCAAGGCAGCTAACTCACCTCGAAGGCCCGTACTCAGAGCACTTAATTTCAAATGTCGTTTACAGTGACAAAAGCAATAAAGAGCAAAAAGTTAAAATGGAACATTTGGGGCACTTGTTACTGATTTATTTTAGTTAAGAGGAAACTACTAAAATCCTGTAAGTGTTTTAATACATTTCTATGAGATATATTTAGACGCCAAAACCTCTGAGTTGATGTGTGTTCAGCTTTTACTCGAAAAACGCGATAATAATGTTAAAAATGCAAAAAAACCAACGGGAAAGAATTGAACCTCGGAAGTATCTAAGCTCGACTTATTTCGCATAAACCCAATTTACATCGAGATCTTGTTAGACCCAATTCATGGGATCTGGCCCAGCCAACCGTACCTGTGAAATATCGGGCTGCCTTCACATTTATACTAATTGAAGGAGTTCCAAATTCAGATGAGAGCCTATAGCCGACCTTTTGTACGAAACTAACGTTCAAAATTTTGGAATCCGCTAAGGTGGGTTTTAGAAGTGCGCTCCAAAATGACCTATTACAGCCGCGGCTAGACAAAATAAGCAATCTCGAAGTGGTGCAACGAACTACTTGAGTAATGTAACAGGACAGATGGAACACTCGAATTTTGGGACACAAAATTTGAGGTACATAATTCTGGTTCACCGTTGTTACGAGGTAAATGTACTGAAATCCTGGAAGTGCTTTACACGTTTTTATGAGATATATCTAGACGCAAAAGCCTCTGAGTTGGTGGTTGTAGGGCACATTGACGGAACTTTTTAAAGCACATTCAAGCCGAAATTTGATTGATTACTTCGTCAGAAAAAAATTGTAAAATTGCACAAGTTTGTTCCTGAACTTGCCCTAATTATCTTCACTCGCAGTAGCCTGTATTTTAAATATATTAACCTGCGAACGACTCCTACTTTTACCACTTTTGAGCCACTGCTGCATGTACGAATGTTTGTCACGTACGCATCCAACTCAAGTACTGATAACTACTAAGAAACTCATCATTCTACAGTCTTTTGTATTGATCATAAATTGCACTTGTCATCCCCAATTTCTCTTTATCTTCATACAAATAAAAAAAAATCTGAAGAAGTTGGGAGAATTTTTTACTAAGGCGTCTTGTCTACTATTATGCCGCTGTCTACTAATATTATGACTTTGTTACAGTCAAATTTACAAATGAATAGCCAATGACGCTGAGTTATTTCGTTGTGCTTAAGTTGTCTGTTTCTCTGCACCAATTATGTAAATGTGCAGCATTATGGAGGTTAGATGCCTTTAGTTCTAAAAATTAGGTATTTTTCCGGTGATTGCCATACATAATCCGTCGTTCGTCTTGTTACGTTATTTTTATTCCTATTTCCAACGCTCTTTTCCGGGCTTTCTTCATTTTTTGGAGATATATAAAGGGCACATTTTGAATTTATGAACAAATTTTTAAATTTTTTTTACATTTTATTGTTTTTCGGAAATTCACTCGGTGAATTATCTCCATTTACGCTTTTGAACTGTTAAATGTGCCATTTCTACAAATTGTGCAATTTTGGTCACATGGAGGCAGTAGATAATTTGCGCATTTTTACTATTTTGTTGTTTGTATTTCCAATGCTTTTTTCCTGACTTTTTGTTTATTCTTCGTTTTGTGGAGGACATGTGCAATATGCATAATTGTGACTTCATCAGTTCTTTTTGGACCAATTTTTTATTTTTTCTATTTCTCATAATTTTTTGTTTTTTCCAGATTCTGCTAGATCATTTTTTTTCAATTTACGTTATTATATTTATTACATGTGGTACTTTCGCCAATTCGTCATTTTGACGGAAGTACAGGGCGTTACAAGTTCCTGGCTTGGGGGGTACTTGAAGAAAATTCTAGGCACGAAAATTTCAACGAATCGTAGCTTGGTTGTCTATCGAATAGCATAAATGTACCCACTTGTTGGTAACCCATAGTGCGTGCAGCACAAAACAAGAACGGAAATAAGGAAAGTAGAACAAACCATCGCGTTTTCGTTTTCCATTTATTTGTCCCTTCTAAGTTTTGCCAGGTACCCGTCATTGCTATGCACAATTTTCGGGGGTAACATCTTCACGCAGAAATATCTCCTACAAATCTGTACGTCAAGGGTATACTTTTTAAATATCTAACTTTTTATGTTGTTTGTAAAAAATATTTTTTTACAATCACTAAATTTGTTTCAGACGTTTTCTATGAGTTACCTTTAAAGCAAACTTCAAGGCGATTTGTTTACGCTACTAAACAATATTATGGAACTTCTAAAAACCCATTTAAGCAATTCTAACTCCTTTTCAACGTTAATTTTGTATCAATACAGTGGTTACTCGATTCTAAGCCGTTTTCCTGCGCCCCCCCCCCCCTGCTCTTTTCCGGGAACACATTTCGCAGAGTGAGGTGAGTGTTTAGATTTTTAAAAAAACCTAAAATACCGCTCCCACCACGACTTCTTTTTTCGTGGCCGTATCTCGAAAACTCGAAGAGACGGGCGTAAGAACAATATTAGATTTGGCTAATATTCATAAGAAAAACAGGTACAGACCGTGAACCCACCTGCTTGCGTCTGATACTTAGTCACTCACACTACCATTCGAGTCCGTTGTGTGGCTTGGACGGCTGGTCTCAGTATCCCACAGCAGGACGTCTTCTATTCCGTTGAAGTGGTTTGTAATTGAAAACGTCACAAATTACTTGGCCACAACGTCAAATCGGGCCCGTTTCCACGCGTGTGAATTCCGCCTTGCAATGATTGCTTAGAAATTGGGGTGCTTAGATTCGTATGCAAACTTTTTTCCACTTTTTTCACCGAAAGTAAGGAATCGCAAAAATACGGTATATCAGCCTTCCACAATTTTATACAAAAGATGCGACGTACTCTCTGGATTTGAGCCTCTAGGATCGGCGGCTTGAGCTTGAGTCACCCCATACGCTTTGTTTGTCGTTCTGTCACATCATCTTCTACCCGAAATATCGTCACGTTCATTTCCATCTTTTAGCGAGAAGTAGCAAATCTCGTCTTCACGCGGATACTCAAAAATGTTCAAAACCTCCAAAAGAAGCCATCATCAAACCCAGCCGTCTTGAGTTTTGACCCTGATGGGACCTCACAACCGATGCAATCATGGCGACTACTATATTGTGTTACAACAAATATATTGCCGTAACAGTAGTAAGGAATATTGATTTTTGACGTTGGAATATGCATTTTCGTTTGTCAAATAAAGAATTCCTTCTTTTCTGAAACATACTATGAATTTGAAAGGGACTGACAAGAAGTTGTACGCCTGCCAAATATATTCTCTTTTTATTATTAGTCGCCGGAAGACCACTCACGAGACCGTACTGGGAACTACTTAAAAGTGAGCACGAGAGAGCGCTTTTTTCCAAAATTCCGTGATGCCCTCAACGCACTGTTCCGTGCATGTCATTTTCCTGTCAGAATAGGTGATCAAGACCCAACATAATTAAAGCTGCCGACATACCTTTATAAACACGAGAACAAAACCTATTCCCAGACTCGGTAAATATAAATAAAGCAATATAAATAGAGCAACATCAAACCACGTGCTTCAGGAAGTCGCCGAACGCGTTCACACTCGTATACCACAGCGTGCGAAGGTGGCTAATACCCACGGCAAGAAAAGAAGGCGGTGCTTATGACCACTGAAGAAAGCGTGTTAGCCAAGAACATAGCGGCAACGAATCTACGTTTGCTTCCTTTGCCTGTTCCAGTCACAAGGCTGAGCCTATAGCTTCAAAAAATTGAGCAATCCAGGCAAATACAAATCTCAAGCAAGTAATCCGGACAGCTGTAATCATCATCAGCAGCAGCAAGAACAACATCCCACTAGGTCCACTGCAGGACGAAGGCATCGCCCACCGCCCACCAACTTCTCCTCTACCCCACCGCTGTAGTCCATTCTGTTCCACCTAATTTCCTTATATCGTCCCTCCATCGAGTAATTGTCCTTCAACTTCTGGACTTGGCCCTGGAAATCCAGTCTGTCACCCTGGTAATCGACCGGTTGTCATTTCGCCTAACTACGTGGCAAGCCGAAGTCCATTTAATTTTCTTTTTTTCAACTATAATATCTTCTACTCTAGTTTGCACTGTGATCCACGACGCTCGTTTCCTCTTTCTTAACATTACTGTGTGTTGATTAGTTTTATCCCCGATTTGTTCGGCACCACAGCGGTATTTCCGTCATTATCGCTCGAGATTAAGGTTAAAATCAGTTGCATCAAATAATCCGTTCGGCATTAGAGGCATTCAAATCACATTACGTAACCGACTGTTTCCCCTTGACACAAATGTCTCGGAGAGGTGCAACGATCAACTATCCGACGTGCCAAACGCATTACGCTTACTTCAGGCACCAACCCTTCTCGACGGCGTCCAGAGCCATTTAGCTCACGCGAACGCCATCGCTTTTGTTTGTATACTAGTCACGCCTGGAACTATGGCAATTGAGGGACACTTAGATTTATCATCTCATAGCACAGGCTCTGTAAGCACAATATTCGCAGCCATGCCCCGGAGAACGGACTTCCTAATGCACCACAAACGCTATTTGAGGTCAGTTACCTTGAAGTACCTTTGTGTTCGCTAAGCGCAAAAGACAGAGTTCGCGCTGCATTAACGATGTGACGAGTGCGAAAGCGCGAGAAAAAGAAAGTATATCAACCATCACTTTCCCCTCAGCACAAAACACAACGATTTTCTTGATGTGAACCGCGCTGACGAAAAAACAAGGAAAACGACTGTTTCTGCTTTGCGAATATGCGAAACGTATGGCTGTATCGTTTTCAAACATGGCGTAAAAGTCAAGCTGTAATACCTCTCCAGAGCGATACTAGCTCTCAGAAGGATTGTTTTCCACGGACGCCACAGAAGAAAAAGGCGGATTGTTTTCTACGGAAGTTACAGCAGGAATAATTCATACACTCAACAACTATAAGAAAACATTTGACTTGAGCATAACAACTGCCATTTGTTATGGTACGTGATACCCAAACTAGAATCCAGATTACTGACGCCGTTCAACAGGCAACTGGAAATACTGGACCACAAAAGGCACCTAAACTCAGCGTTCGCTAACACTTTCCTGTGAACACTGCTGCGACTTTCGAGACTTAATTCGACAATACGCAACCTTTCAAACCGTTCCATACGCTGCATTGCCCGCGGTCTATTTACACGCAAGGCCATATTTTTTTTATTACCCTAATGATCATCAGTGGAAGTCGTGCATGTAAACCTGGCTGAAATGAAGCTTCCATCTTTAGTTTATTTACCGCATGTATATAGGGTGTAATTGAAGAACTTTGAAAGATATCACAATTTTTCTCTTTGGTGACACGCCCAGCTCGATCTGAAGTTCTCACTCAGTTGGCTCTGTTTTTCTCTTTCTCTGTATCTCTAGTCGTTCTTCCCGTGACTAGCCTACTCCAGCGATCCTTGTAGGCGACACTGCACCCTTCCTCTGGAAGGTTGTCTACAGAACACCCGCCATACACCGGGGAGGCCAACGCCGCCTTAGATGCACCTTTTACAGAAGTCGAGGTCAAGGCTGCCATTTATGAGCTAAACATTAGGTCGGCCCCTGGCCCTGACCAGATTACTAATAAGATTCTTCGGCAGTTCGATGACTCATCCATCACTGGAATCACGGCACTTTTTCATGAATGTTGGACCCAGGGTAAAATTCCGGAAAAATGGCGAACAGCCAAGACCATACTCATTCCAAAGCCTGGGAAACCACCACGCATCAATCATCTCAGACCCATATCTCTAACATCGTGCCTAGGGAAACTACAAGAGCATGTTGTTTTGACACGACTCACACGGAACACGCGGAAGAGACTCAGCTGTTCCCTCACACCATGCGAGGACTTCGCACTCGTCTATGCACTCAGGATCTTATGTTGCAACTACAACATCACATTTTTGATTCGGCATACGCGCAAAAGCACACAACTAAGGTTATCCTCGGCTTAGATATCTCCAGAGCCTTCGGCACTGTGCGACACTCGGCCATACTACAGATGGCGAACAAGAATGGCTTTGGAGAGCGCACGTACAACTACATAAATCGTTCCTCTCATCTCGTATACTCACCCTTCATTTCGAAAACATCCAATCGGACCCCATTAAACTGGGTAGCCTAGAAACGCCCCAAAGATCAACACTGTCACCTTTCTTGTTTAACCTCTCCATGAGGGACCTTCCGGCCCTTCTCTCGGACATACCCTACCTACATCATTTCATTTATGCAGACGACATCACCCTGTGGATTGCTGGAGGCTCCGACGGCCAAATCCAGGAAGCCCTGCAACGGGCAACCCAAACCGTTGAGGAGTACGCAGCCGTGCGCGGCTTATCGTGTTCCCCCCAAAAATCGGAGCTTTTCATCTACAAACCAAATCATAAAAGCCCACCGATATTAACCGTAACCACATCATCAGGAGCCAACATTCCCATAGATCACTCCATGAAGGTTTTGGGACTACGCCTAAATGCTAATGGCGTGCATACAGATGCACTCAGAGAGATCGAAAAGGGGATATATCAAACCACCCGACTCATCTCCAGGGTTTCGACGAGGCACAAGGGCATCAAGGAGTCCAACCTCATAAAGATGGTGCAGGCCTTCCTCATCTCGCGCGTTACATACGCATTGCCATTTCTCACCCTGTGGAAGACGGAGCAGGAGAAAGTCGATAGCCTCATCCGTACGACACACAAGCGAGCGCTTGGCCTCTCCCAACACACATACACTGCACACCTACTGCGCCTCAGGATACACAATACCCTCTCCGAACTTATAGAGGCACATCGAACCGCACAGCTAGAGAGGCTCTCTCGCAGCTCTACCGGTCGGTGCATCCTGAGTTCTTTGGGCCTGGTACCCCCAACACCACACTACACGCGGCTTGTTGCCATTCCGTCTCCTCTGAGGAATGTCATCAGAGTGTCCTCAACGCCTAGGCGAATGCACACCATTTACAATAAAGAACGCCGTGAGGCAAGAGCGAAGGCCCGTGCCAAACAACACCCACCGGGGTCTCCTGTGGTATACAGCGATGCCGCCCCATACGAAGACAGGAACGGATCGGTACTAGCGGTGGTCGACTCCAAGGGGAGCCCCATCGCTACAGCATCTGTAAGCTACACTTCCTGCACAGAGGCAGAGGAAATAGCAATCGGTCTAGCCATAGCCAACAGCCGGTCTCCGCATCTTAACATCATAACCGATTCTAAATCGGCCGTACTAAATTTTTTAAACGGCAGGGTATCATCTAGAACCTTGGCAACCCTCTCGCAAGGGCCCACACCTCATAGCCAGACCTTCCGCATCTACTGGTCACCGGCACATTCTGGCCTGATGGGAAATGAGAGAGCCAATGAGACTGCTCGAGATATGGTTCACCGTGAGCCTCTTAGGACCCCTGAAGATATCCCACAACCTTTCGGCTATAAGGCCCGCCTCCATACTCTCGGCGATATCCTTGACCATTTCCGCCAGGATCGGGCAGTTTTTCCACCACCGCATCCATCGTTCAGTCGAAGGCATGCAGTCCTTCTCAGGCAGCTCCAAACATTATCATTCCCCACTCCACATCTCATGTCCATCATATATCCTGGAGAATATAAGGACGCTTGCCCCTTTTGTTCTGTGGGACGAGCATCACTTCACCACATCATTTGGTCATGTCTATTAATACCCGCATCACGTAGAATAAATCACCCCATCCTTCATAACATATCATCCTTAACAGAGTGGGAGGCTGCCATCTCTAGCCCAGCTCCCCACGTGCAAGAAGCCCTCGCCCAGTTGGCTGAAGACACCGAGCTCCCAAATCACCGGGAGCCCGGCTGTCTAGATGACTGAGCAAACAGATCAGTGGTGCAATCACCGCAACTTTTGGGCAAAATAAAGTTACTACTACTACTATAGCCGATAACGGGTACTGTTGTTTTAAATTATTAATACAAGCCTGGAAACTAGTTTGCTTTTCGGTCATACACAATGCCCCTTTATCTCTTCGCATTTAAAACACAGTACAGCAGCCGAGCCTTGTTTCGTACTGTGAAAATTCGAACATTGGATATTCCGGAAATTCCCGAGGAACCGCCATTGGTCCATAGGAGTAATGTATATAAACAACGGATATTTCGGACAAAATAAAGCCAGTTCGATTTTCCGGGCAATATTTCAAACGACAGACCCATGGTGCGACTCCATGATGACGCCATATTGAATCCTAAGCCACCAGGCTATCTCCAGATTGTACAGGGATTGACTTGACTTTTACTGGGGTAACAAAACTTTGATCATAGAGGCCATGCTCTTGCACGTAGCCAGCGGCAGAAGTAATCTTTAAAACCGGAAGCGCGTGATACGTGCCAGTTTTTTTTCTTTTAGACACCACTTTTTTAAGCACCACATGACACTGACTTATGAGTGACATCAGCAGCAGGTTTGTCCTGAACCATTTTAAACTTCTTCAGTCCAATTTAAATGGAATAAAGTTTGTTATTCCGAACCGCAGATTTTTCAGTCAGCTCTTTTTTTCGACTATTTTTCGTTCCTCTACAAGACCTAAAAATCGGTTGGCTTGTACATTATTTCATTTGGACAAAAAAAGAAGCCCTGAAAACAAATTGATGAGACTGGACTTTCATGAGACTCCATAATATAACAATAGGGAGGCATGCCAAACAAAGGGAAACTGAAAAACTATCTTCGATAATCAATTTACAGATAAAATATTGGCCTCCTATGGAATAAAAGAAGTAAATTTTGTCAGGATTTTCGAAAAACATAAGGTAACGTAATATATGAGACAATCCAAACAGCGGCAACTTATAAAAACATGCAAATTAAAGGTTGTGCAACTTTCGCGCTCCCGATTATAGAATTGATGCACGCAAAAAATACAAAAACACGTAGAAACCACGCCTGGTTACCCTGATGACTGCTACTGCACCACTCATTTTATTCAATACATTTTGCATGTTTGTCTTTACCTAAGCTGCTTTTTAGTTCCAGAAACTTTTAGCGGTCTGAAGGCATTATATTTATGTTTTCAAACTACATAAAGCAAGCGATGTCACCGCGTTAGCGAAATTTACCGGCTGCATTGACGGTGCTTTCAAAAAATTCGCTCGCACGGGGGCACTACGGTACGCCATGTCCGTGTTCTTTCGGCCCTGTCAAGCGACATGTGCAGCTTACAACACGTGAACCCTCGAGATGTTCTAAGGGGAAAAAAACACCGATTTAAATAGATAGAATTGAATATACACACCGGAATGTCTTTCTGAGTGGCCTGTCCCAATCGCTTAAGGACAACCTGCATATTTAGGGATGTAAAAACTAAAACGCCAAATGAACTCTGTAAAAGTAACTAACAATTGAGCCTTGAACATAACGCTGGAACATTAAGGACACCAATACTTTATAATTTCGGAATTGCAGCAGACTGTCAGGCTAGAGTAAAGAATCTCGGGATAGAATTCAACGTATTCTTTTTCTGCCAATGTATTAGAAACAACAAAGCCTTCGGGCACTCGATGGATCAGTCAGGCTGGACTGCCGTTGAGAAGATAATAAAAGGAGCCGGCGCAGAAGAAAAGTGACCTGCAAGCACTCTTGTGTTTTATTTTGGTGCCATACTTGTAGCTAACATAAAACCGCCATGATACCAAGAACCAAATCGATGGTGTGCAATTGTATTTTGAAATGCAGACCTCAAAACGTATAAAGGGAGAAATGTTGGTCCTCATGCATCCCCGTCATCATGGCGGTAATTTTCAAATAGTACACATCGCTAAAGCTCAGTTTATGAACTATGACATGGAAGTATCTATGAAAGTTTCAAGTTTTCTCTTGACTTCGATAACCGAACTGTAGTGGCAGGGTTCCTACGAGTGACTAAAGCTTCAATTTGCTTCTCAGCTAGTTCACCATGAAGTTACCAATAAAACGCGCCTTAAATATGCCTTTCAAGAATAGGCGTCCAAACCTTCAGCATTCGGAATTTCGGTTAAGTAAGTGGCATGGACAACTAGAGAAAGAAATGAACACAGGAAACCTCTTTTCAGCGCCCTCCTGTACGGTGCTTTATAACCCATGCCTAGCTTCGACACATAAATCCCTCAAATTTGAATTTTAAATTCCAGATGGCAACCGTACTACAGATGAAATCCAATAGGCAATCATTCAAATTTCGCCTGCCATACGAATGGGAGATTGCGCATTGCCTATGCTCAACTGCTTTACGTGTCAAGTAATTCGCAATCTAGTAGAGCTTCATTAACGCTTACTCAGCTCGGGCACAGTGAAGAAGGGAACGCCTGTCATCGAACGCAACGACGACGACCCCCTCCAGGGGGTTGATTACTTCAGATGTGCCACACCAGCAACTGTCGCGTATGTAATGCGACGCGATCAGTGGTTTCGCTTGGCAGGAGGGGGCGGAGACCGGAGGCACGCACTTCCGTGTTGTGGCCCGCACCGAGCGGGGACAGCCGTGACCGAGCACACACGCACGCACTTCCGGCCACCACCGCAGTGACAATGACGAGGGCGGCGCGACTCGCTGCGACTGCCGCCAACACGCGGACCCATGCAGGGGGAATCGCGGGGTCGCTGGCAGTGAAGGGCGAAACACGAGCTCGCCGGCTGTGGAGGCGACGATGGCCTCATGCGGCTTCACGCTGCGGGAGCAACGGTGCGTTCGTGCACGACTGCGTGTCGCTGGCCGGTAGTCCAATCAGTGCTATAATGCTAGTCTGGTTGTCCGCACCTCAAATCTCCGATTTGGAGCAAGCCTTATGTAACTCGCTGACTTAGTTCCGAGTTCACGCTGAGAACGGGGGTTGGGGTTGCCCCAAGCAGGACACTCGCAATGTCGGAGTTGATCCCAGTGTCATTCTCCATGGTGATGACCTGTCCCTCCCCGCTATATTCTGGCTGGGAAAAAAAGCTTTTTTTTCTAGCGAACCAGAACGCAGCAACGACCACTTGCTTTGTGCATGCTGCGGCACAGCCATGCATCGCCATCTCTTATTGAAAAACAATTTTCTTCAAACTAGAATTTATACTGAATGTTGTGATGATTGAAACCTTTTCACGCAGGTGCGTCTAAATTCGCTCTATGCTGCTCGCCCGCAGAAAGATGTTTACGCTGCTAACCTTGCTGCAGTTGTGTAACATGCGCTGTAGATACAAAGTGGGGAGTATGATTTTGACAGAGATGTCTTTCGGGATTAGTTTTCTCGCAGAAACACTAGAGCAGAGATCTTCAGCACGCCCTCTCAAATTTTTTACAGGTATTCTGTAACTTCAGGCCTTGTTACCTTCAAATGTTCTGGCTGAGAAGTGACATGGATTGCGGCGTGTGTGCAAGACGATTCAAGCATGCCCATCAGAACCCGAGGAAGGCCTGCGAACAAGTTATCCTATGCTCTTTTTTGGAATAAATTCGCTCGCCTTAGCATTTTAAATGCAAATGCTAAGAAGCAGCGGAGCTGATGGTATTTTCCATGCAAATCGAGTCAAATCAACGTCCACAATTCACCCTTCTAAATCCTAAAATCCAAACTCCAACATTCGGAAGAGAAAGTCCACTTCAACTCAGCAATGGTTCAGAGCCAACACCCGCGCAACGAAAAGGAAATGCTGAGTGTTCCGAATGCGATTATAGCGCACACGGATAGACGTGTGTTTGATAACACAAGGAACCCATGTTCGATTCAAACCACGGGAAGAGTTTTTTTTATTCAGGCGCGCACTCCCCGCATCAGCTCCCGCACCAGCCCCCTGACTACTTTCCCTCACTTTCCTTCGCCTAGCACTTTCCCACTCTCCCTTCGTTCAGCGGAGCATTCTGTTAACGTTCGGCACTGCCAGAGCTCAAGCTGAAACAGCTATGCTGTTAAAAAGGGCTTACGTCTTTGGGCTATATTATAAGAGCCTGTGTGATCACGGAAGGGGTCCGTAGAGTGTTAGCTAAGAAAATTCCCCGTCAATAACCGTCCGTACATTTGTACCCGCAGCTTTTTACCGTTTTAGTGCGTTTACGCGGGCACGTTTTTGCTGCGATTGCCGTAATTACGGTATCTTGAGGTATCCTCTGTAATAGTAGGAAAGCCTTTCTTGCGTACTGGTATACTTTTGTGGTGCAGACAACCTCACAGACGGGTTTTTTTTTATCTGTTCAATTTGTGACGTCGGCAAGTCCTGCGGCGACGTAGGGACGTGAATAATACGTTGCCATCAGGGGAAAGGTACGTAAAACATAACTGGTGGTGTTGAACAAGCGCATTGTGCAGCGTGTTGAACTCTGCGCTCGCTACAAGGGCACAGTGCTGAAGGGAAGTCGAAGTGTAGCCACACCGATACGAAGCTAAACCAGTTTGGCATGACTTAGCGTAGCCCAACTATTCTCGCGCGTGAAATACGTTGGCTTTCAGTGAGGCTTCAAATTTCACGGCTTTTGCCTCTGTCATGCCAGACGCAAAACATACGATGGCTGAGACGCTGTAGGGACGTCTGGCTACACGTCACATTGGATAACCTTCGAGAAAATACAAGCCCGCCGTCAATATCTGACGTTTAATCTGCGGACTCGTAAGCTTTCCCATGCCAAGGGGTGCAATCCGACAGGAAGCACGGAAAAATTCACCACGCGGCGATGAGGAGACTGGTGAAGATTGTGCACGCTAATGAGAGAATTCTTTATATAATTGACTTGAGAGGTCAACTCTTCTAGCGGCATTGCTTGCTACGCCAGATGGGTAAGATTACAATGCGGTGAGGTGGATGTGAGAGATTCGAAAGACAAAAATAAGAGAGGAAACAAAAATGATACGTAAAAAGACACGCAATAAATTTCAAGAAACGAAACTGTAAGTAGAAGGTTGAATAAAAACGGAAGGCAAATGGTGCAAGGGAAGCACAGAACACTGAACCAACAAAAACGAAAACATTAGTACATGACGGCGCAAGCGCGTACAGATGTAGTCAAGCACACAGTTCAAGAATTGCGAATTTTTTTCTAGTCCGGACTCCCGAAAAAAAAATGCAGCAAGATATTTTTCCCTAAATATGAATCATAATTTTTGCCCTATGGTCTGAGAAAGGGAGACAACAATAGCCTTGCTCCACGTTCGACACGAGGCAGACAGCTCGCCCCCGTTGCTCGCTCTAGAACTGCTCTGCCTACAATAACAGAGAAATTCTAGCCCCTCCAATAATTGACCCCGTGGAAATGTTTCTTTGTTTTGTTCTTCCTCTTTTTCCATCCGCTACCTCTTCCAACCTCAAATCATCCTCTATGCTTCCCTCTGTATCTTATAAACTTCGCCATCCCGAATTTTTTCTCTTCATCATTTTTAATTACCCCTTCCAATTCCACCACTCCTTCCTTTGCCACTTCTAGCGGTCGTGCTCCCACCACCTCCAGCTTCATTGTTTCTGTCTCCTTCTTTGTTCTTTCCGGCGCTCTCTCTATCCTCTCTCCTTCCTCCACTCCCTCCAGTACAAATTTCTATCCCCACCCCTCCCTTCCTGATCCCCTTCTCCCACCCTTTACACCCGTCTTTCCCGGTCCATCCCCATCCCACACCCCCTAGCCCCTACCCGTATGCCACCTTCTTCCTCCCCTCTAGTTCTCTACACATCTCCCACCGCCTCAACAGTGTCACAAAATGCACCTGTGGGACACTTGGAAGTTCTGGTCACGCGTTATTCGTCAGCGACCAATCTGTGGGTCACTTGATCCATCAGAGGCCTATTGCTACCCGCACATGATTCCCTGATTGCTCACCACTGTCCGGTCACTCACCCAGCAAATCCTGGTGGGTCAGTGGTCCACTCGTCAGCAGTTTCACCAGTCCTTTACTGCCTGATTCTGCAGACACAGACAGACAGACAGACCCACCGACCAACCGACAGACCGACAGACAAACAGACAGACAGACAGACAGACAGACAGACAGACAGATAGACAGACACACGACCGGACAAAATTTTCCCATTTAAAAATTATAAGAAAGACTGCCGTTTTTGAAGCCACGTTTATTTTAGGGTATGGGAATGCGCACGGGCTCTTACGCACGCGTATTATCGAATTTGGGGCTTACTTTTAACGCGTCTGCTTAAGACAATCGTGTCAACCGGTAAAAAATTGATGATTCAGGCATGCGCCCCTCGGTTCTTAAAAGTGCGGCAAGGTGGGTGTAAGTACAATTCGTGCGGGAATAGCCTGTGGTTTATCGCGTAACCGAAACTAAACGCATACCGTCCAGAGATATACGAAAACATGGGTTTGCTTGCTCCTTGCATGACCTTTGCTCTGACCCGAGAGGGACTGTTCTCAAGTAAATGTCTTATTCAAGGGATATATAAAGCTATGCGTATGGTTCTTGCCTGTTGTTCTGTACCGCCAAAGGGCCGAGAAAGACCAGTTCAAACAGGAGAAAATGTATAGAACAAAGAAAAAAACAAATAATACATTACTCTTCTACAAGCAATACATAAAGTACAGCCACGAAATTCTCATTTCACGCGACCGAATTGCGAACGCGTCCGTTTGACCTCTCGCTGGCGCCAACCTAGGAGTCAGCAAACAAATGGTTCCAGTGAATTACGCACTGTGCCGTGTCAAAAGGAAAAGAGGCTGCGACAAAAGGTCACCGTGGCCAAACAACAGTCACCTGGGCCGAGCAGCTCGACAAAGCATGCGTGCGCAACCTGTTTGTTATGCGTGCGAGTGTGTCTTAGGTCACCGTGCAATGGGTGTGCCCATGTGAACGCAAGACAACAGAACGGCTTGCGTCGCCTGCTGCCTTCCGAATGCAAAGCACTAAAGGACCACGCTTGATTTAAAGCTCAGATGTTTGCCGGTATCAACAGCGTAACGTTCTTACACGCAACCTGATTCAGAAAAGGAAGTGTAAGCGCGGGAAGAAACATTTTCGGTTTGCACGCCCTCCCGTATACACAGAACACAAATAAGGCGAAATGTGAGTAAAGGGCTTGTTGCATATCTCAATCCCAAGTCGGAGTATCCAAAACTCCTTCCAATGGGAATATTGCCATACCCCCAGTATTTACGCAGTTTATTTAGTAGTATATGAGAGTAACCGTTTACTGCCACAAAAATATGAGTTTTTAAGATGAGCATTAGGCGTATATTATTTTCTCCCACTAGCAGTTTTCGGTAGGCGTGTTTGGAGTGCTGTTCAGCTGCAAGCGGAGTATTTTGGATGTCTTTTAGATGTTTTATTGAAGATCTGGGGGGGTGGGGCGACTTTGTGACTGTATTTGGGAGCTTATATAAGGCCCATAGATCGTATTTACTTTATTTTAGGAGCTTTGAGTAACCGCTTTAGTCGTAATTACTAGTTTTTTTCCGAAACGTTCAATATCAAAACGTGGAAGGTCTGTTTTCCGCACACAGACAGTTTTTGCATAGCATTTGCATACGCACAAGCAAGCTTTTAAACACATAAACAACCCCACAATATTAAAACGCTGTATCAACAAAACACGTACATCGAGAATACGAGCTATCTTTCTAAGACTTTTAATTACTACAGCTCGCTTCAACCAAAACAAAATTCAGCCATTTGCAATTAGTGAAGTCCACCAGGCGTTCATAGTTGCGCTGTTCGCTTGCACTTGCTTCACGAACACTCACTTCGCGGCCGCCTCATGGGTATCGTGGTTTACATTTTTGCCCTCTTCATATAAGACGAGCACCAACTATAAAGTGTTTTGGCTAGCAAAAGACAACTCAAACTAAAAAGTTCCGAGCCACTCCACAGGTATCGAGACTTTCAGCACACGACATAGAAATAACACAAAATGTAGGTGAGAGGTATCAGAAATTTTTTCCAGCTAATGTTTACGGCGGTCTTCCCTAAACAAAGAGTTTTGCGACTCGGACACGATACATGGATGCGACCGTAGCCATACATTTTGCGTAATTGAACCCGGGGACACACCGTTTGTCAAACGAGAGCTTGGTTTTTCATCCGAGAACGCGTAGTTAATGCGCACACAACTGCATCTCAAAGCAAAGCACTGACGCTGCTTGATGCATTCGGTGTTGTAGGCACAAACGGGCAGAGAACTGCATGCACCAGCGCTTCCGTCTATCATTTTAACACGAAAGTGTTTTATGCCTGGATCCACCAAGATCTGACTGGCGTCATATCCGCCACGGAAATGACATCGAGAGAAAAACGCGGTTGCGCCATGGATTCGATCCGGGTGGTCTGTTGCCGCAAGGGGAAGTGGCGAACCACTGCCAGACAATTTACCGACTTCGCTACGAGCTGAAGTGAAGACAGCCGTATGAAAGCGCCATATATCTTTCCTATAACCCCTTCTATTTTGACGGTGCTGCCGTCTAATAGAGGCGAAGCGAAGTTGTGCATCACGATGCTAATGAGCGCCGACAGTTGGCGCCAGTATTGCTCGTCGCAACGCAACCGTCTGCCGTACACTCCACGGAGCAGGGGCGCGGTGGTCACGTATTTGCGAAAGCGACGCGCCAGCAGGTTGTCGCTCGCCAAGCACACTCACAAGACAGCCCCGCAAATCATGCTCTTTCGCTGCAGCGGACCGTGAGTACACCATACGATTCGCTGGCTTGCGAGCAGTTTGCGAGCGCGTGTGGTTTCATTCGGGTATATGCAGGGCTCCGGCGCGTGCAGTACAGTGTGTAATGTTGATAAGTCTGACGGTGCCATACCGACGAAAAGTAAATAGTTATGTGCAAGTTCATATCGATGCAGAATAAACATTCAAATGATCCTGTGAAGGCACATCTCACTTTCGTGTTTTACCGGTTCCTATGAAACAGGGATCAACCACATTTTTCGATTTTTCTTAGGACACACTCCCTCAATCTTTACCCTCAGCGCTTTCGTGGCATTCCTCCCCTTCGAAAGAATGAGCGATTCTACGCTTTCACTGCGCAACAGCACGAGGCCCTTACTTGACATTGGCTGAGCTTGAATTCATCCTATGAAAAACAGGCCGCTTTCTGGGTTATATTCCGAGTAATAGGTTTTACTTACAAACATATTAATACCTGCGTCATTGAGGCAGCGCAAACGACACATTACCTACCTGCCACGGGGAGGCGATCGCAGAATACTACTCTGTTTGTAACGAGAAGCTCACGGAACGACTTAAACCCCACTGGTTGGTTGGTTTGTTGCTTTGTTTGTTTGTTTTTTTGTTTTTTTGTTCGTTCATTTGCGGGTTCACTCGTTTGCTTCTTCCTTCGTTCATTCGTTTGTTCAGTCGTTCGCTCGTCCGTTTCTTCGTTCGTTCGTTGGCTAGTTTGCTTGCTTGCTTGCTTGCTTGCTTGCTTGCTTGCTTGCTTCAGGGAACTGAAAATTTTGCAATGCAGCTGTTACAATAGAAGACAGCTAATAAACAACACGACAACCTTAATTCAAAGAGTTGCCGGCGGGGATGTCGAAAAGGTAAAGATGGCCTGGCAAATTCATTGATTTTATTTCCGGCTTGAGGACTGGATAACGCCCCGGCAACCCGCCAATTCACTCCACACGCTGCTTTCCGTGCGTGTGGAATTCTCCGCGCTCCTATGGCTTCTACAATCGAATACAACCCATTAACCTTTATTTATACAACCCCCCCCCCCCGCCCAACTTCCTTCATTCCCGAAGTTGACCGACGTGCCCAGGCTCTCTAATAAATTTATTGTTTTGTTACTTTGCGATTTAAAGCTACTTTATTAAGCTTAAGAGCCTTTATGGCGTAAGACCATTCCATTGTATTAATTAACTGCGCTGTGCCCGAGCGCTACAGCCGCCTAACAGAGCTCTCTACGACGACCTTAACATTGCCCCACTCACCCACAACGGGTTCGGGGAAGACCTCACTCCATCTGCAGTTCTACTTACCTCCTACGCATCTTACTGCGCCGCACCTGGTATCTCATCCTTCGCGGCGCCACACCCTGCCTATCCATAGAAAGGCATGCCGAAGTTCTCCGTCCATTGACGTCATGTTCAAGGTCTACACTAGTCATCACCATCCGCGTATCCCGCGCCCCGTGAAACGACACCTCACGTTTCTGCTGACTCAGTGTGTTCCCAGATGGTGACAATTTCGGACATGGAGGCCCATCACAGCTTAATAAAGCTTTCTGTGCGATGTGGCCTCGACGCCACCCGAAGTTACACGACGACCATAGAAAGGAAAGCGGGAGACGGTCAGCATGATTCCTGGTGATAATAAGCACAAGGTCACGCCTGTACTCTTGCACAAGGCACAGCCGCTCCCCTGGAAGGCACTCCCACACTCCCACACAAGGCACTCCCCTGGAAGTGACGGCGCCCGAGAAAAGACGTGCGGAGAATTTCAGATAAATGCCGGGAAACGTTGTTGTTCAGGAGAAATGAGCCTGCTCCTATTATTTGCCCAATTTTGACCTTGTCTTGCATCCCGCTATAAAAAGACTCTCCCACGTATCTGGTTGACACAAATGAAGTTGAATCAATAGTAATGTTATTAAGCCTTAAGCTACAAATGAGAAGGATATTACGATACTGAGTTACAAAAAATGCAATAACGTGTAGATCCCCTTGAAGGTGAGAAATGGTGGAGCTTTGTGGGGTTTTTTTGTGCAATGGCGATTACTGTCAGCACAGTGCTATCTGGCGTGGTGGCTAGAGTGCTTGTGGTTTATGCTTTTCGGGGCGTATACTCAGAAATGAAGGAAAAGGGTGTATAAAACGTGGCATTGCCCCCACTGAGTGGGTGCAAAAGTTCAGCTACGTGCATGAAAATAAAGTTTTACACGCCCCTTTTTTGCGTGATTACCGTGCTTTTGGAGTTAGCCTAGCGTTTCGGCATGCCATTTCCTGGTTACACTAGCTGGAAGAAAGGCTTGTTTGGATTTCTTGTTCCCTTGTTCCTGCTTGAGGGCTGGCCTAGATTAAAATCATTTGTGAGACGACGCATGGCAGGCAAAAAGAGAAGAGAAAACTGAGAGAAGCAGGCAGGTGCATACCAATTCCTGTGGCACGGCTAAGTCGAAGGTTACGTGAACGGCAGCCACCTCGATACAGAGTTACTTTATGCGAATGATGTTCGGGCACTTGCGTATATGACATCAAATATTTTTCTTTCGTTTCAGGCAACTTTTTTGCGCGTATAGCAACCTCAGCAAGCGTGTCACCTTCCCCCATAAATTGCTGAATCATGAAAAACAACAGCAGTACAGAAAATATCCACAAAAAAACGGGTTCATACATTAAAGTGGCATCAGGTCGAAGCGATAACCTTGTTCACAACCAGAGTAAAAAATACGTTCCATAAATGCCGTAAAAACACGTCGTTAAGGGGTTATCAAAAGTCTTAAAAAATTACTTTTTTGCATTCAATGTCCGTAGAGTAGTTTAAATTACCTGCATAAAAATCATATTTTTTACCACAATTCCTTCAAAAGCTTTTCCTGATATCCCGTCACGTCTACCCACCTGCTGAGTGTCTATGCGTCCGTCTGCCTGTGCGCGAGTCTACAAGCGGTCACCGAAGCCTTTGAGAATAGTACAGCAATGCCCTCACAAAACAAGTTTCGGGCAACCAGAAATTCATATTTATGTGGCCGAGAAAGGTTTACGTACACGTACCAATTTCATCATTTCAATGCATTGTTTGAAAGCGAGCGCCTCACAAGAATTCGTTGCATCCTAGAATACCTAAGCTCGCGCAACTGTACCCACTCTTGCGCCATTTTGGTTTGAGTAATATCACAATCTCGCAAAAGACACGCTTATAACGTCGCTGTTTGGATACATACCTCCACCCACCAAGGTGGCTCCATAGCAAATGGGGAAGGAGTTGCATTGCTGGGCACAGAGTTGCTTGCGTTGCTTGCGGGAGCTCATCTCAGAATTTCAGATGTTGAACACGCGTTCTTGCAATACAGTGGTCAGATTTTTCCAGTAGCCAAAGAGGACTTTCTGACAGCACTCCTCCCTCACCCGGTTACTTTTTTCCTTCAAGTTGAGAGGCAGGCATGTGTGCGATAATATTGCTAAAGGTAAGCATCAAAGATGGAATCTCTTGCCGTCGACAAGAGACCCGCAACAACATGTCAACATGGGGTGTTCTATTTTTTTTATATACAGGGGAGAGAGAGAAAGAGAGAGGGAGAAAGAAAGAAAGCAAACTTTATTCAAGATTTAATGGTGGTGATCCTGACCGCCCTAGTCCAGGCTGCCTTCCGAAAAGCACAGATCCGTGCCCTCTTGATGCGGATAAGGAAGCATCTTCAGTCAACAATGAAAGACTCAGAAGGCTGCGCTGTTTGTTAGCGGGTAGACTGCAGATATTTTGGAAGTAATACGGGGGCATTTCCAAAGTGCAATACGCGGCAAATCAAACCCGAACACGATAATATGAATCGGAACACGCAAAATTGAAAAATACTATTCGTTGAGGTCAAATAATGGTGCGCTATTTGGTATATTCGGAAAGCCACATTTCCGGACTTTGTTTTTCTAAGCGAGCTACTCGTCATTTTGGCTTGTATGGGAAGAAATGGCGCTATTTGCGTGTTCCGATTCATGTTTTCGCGTTCGCTTTCGCGTTTAATTTGCCGCATATTGTACGTGGCTGGCAATGGGGTAGCTTCCGCAGTAGTTCAAAGGGGGTGGTTCCGTCCCATGAAAGTTAGAGGTATAATCTGCTCGGTGTGAGTAGGGTGTTTGTTTGTGCCTGGGGTGTTTGCTAGGTATTTGGTGAATAGGGTGTTTGCGACTTCTTGTCTAGTTAGGCCGTTGTGTGGGACAGGAAACTCTCTCCTATTCAGTTTTAACTGTTTTAGTATTTTCTGGGAACGATGTTCGTTCACCAACCTCAGTGGCGCCGGCCTCTGACGATCTTCTGTACGCGCACAAGGCCCCGTAATGCATGTCCACCGGGACATAATCTTTCAGAATATTTCAAATAAGATAAAAAGTTTCCGAAACTGTGGAATCTCAGTGTTCGGATAAAGCATAAGCAATCCATCCAGCTACTGTGCTATACACCGAACGTCTTTAAAGGTAGATTCGCTACAAAGCTCTCCAATGCCCTAGCCATCCCATTGGGAGCAGGCCCTAAGCAACACCGAGGAGTCCAGCCATGGTCACCTCCTGAGCTCTGGTGGCCGCGGAGGACCTCTGGTTCTCCGCCACCCAACCCCCTTCCTATCCCGGCTTTCGAAATTATGTATTGGGTCTATCTTTCTCTCCCCTCATGAAAATGGACTTTGAGTTTTAATAGACCCCCTATTGAGTTTCTATAGAGTCAATAGAAAGTGAATTAAAACTCATCGTTTATAGACTGTGCTCATTAGAAAGTCAACAAACTGTTTATTGCGATAACACAATAAACATCCTATTGCCTGCAAGACATTGAGTTTTAATACAGTTCTTATTGTGTTTCTATAGAGCTAACAGAAATTCCCAACCTATGGAGTGTGCTCATTAGAAAGTCAACAAACTTTTATTTGCAAAAGTGCAACAAACAATCTACTGCCTTCAATTTATTGAGTTCTAAAAGACTTTGTGTTGCGTTCCTATGGGGTGAAATCAAACTGCTACTTATTCCCAACCTATGGAGTGTACTCATTAGAAAGTCAACAAACTTATATTTGCAAAAGTGCAACAAACAATCTACTGCCTTCAATGCCTTGAGTTCTAAAAGACTTTGTGTTGCGTTCCTATGGGGTGAAATCAAACTGCTACTTATTCCCAACCTATGGAGTGTACTCATTAGAAAGTCAACAAACTTTTATTTGCAAAAGTGCAACAAACAATCTACTGCCTTCAATGTATTGAGTTCTAAAAGACTTTGTGTTGTGTTCCTATGGGGTGAAATCAAACTGCTACTTATTGAGTGTGGTCATTAGAAGGTCAACAAAATTCTTATTGCGAAAATACAACATACGTTTCATTGCTTTCAAGATGCAGATTTTGATACACTACATTTCATTTCCATAAGGTCAGTCAGAATTGCTAGCTTATACACTGTTGTCATTAGAAAGTCAAAAAAGTTTAGTATGAAAACACATGCATCTAATTGCCTTGCAGACATGAGCTGATCTTCAGGATGCAAGCTCAATCCCAGCTGCTTTTAGATGGAGGCAAAAGCACCTCAAAGTAAAGATTTCATTGCACATAAAGGTTCCCTGGTGGTAAAACATTTTTCTGGAACTCTCCACTATAGCCAGCCTCATGCCCTTGTGTACCTTTTGTTGCATCAAATGCCCAAAATTTGATTTTATCCACTCCATACTGTGGTTCTAAAATGAGCAGCAACTGAAATTACTGAGCCCATGATTCAAAAATTTTTTAAATTGCAAAATCAAAGAGCACTGATCTGCCCGCAAGTTAAGTGAATTTTTTTGAGGTACGAAATAGACCAAGTGTAGCACGCATAAGACTACATGTGACAGTACTAGATTTTAAATTCGTGTTTCATAGCAAGAAAATGGAACAATCACAATTTATTGAATGCTTCATGTATCCGAAATCCTCATTACATAATGTTCTTCGGTCCATATATACAGCAAATCATTTTAGCAACTCCTCAATTTTTCAAAATTTCCACAATAAGGAGGTTGACAAAGCTGAGAACAGATTGTGGCCATTGGGTTTATCTAGGAAAACACACAGTTGACACTTCTGATAAGCAAATGACAAATAACCAAAGCATTGCAAAACTTACATCCTACAAGACAGAAAATGCAATCCCCCTGTTGGGCAAAGTAGCACAAAAAATGCACTACGATAGAATGCACCGTTACAATAAAACTAATAGCAAATAGTGTCCATCACTTGAAAAAAAAAAAAAAGCATCACAACGGAGGCAACTAGCAGATATCACGTGTACAAAGCATGGTATAGGCATAAAATAAAAATGCACAACGCAACTTACTCATAGCTCGCAGCATTTGTTACTAAAAGAAAGCATCACAACAAACAATACTACAGATCACAGCGTGTACAAGAGCACAAAGAAGTACACAATACGAAAAAAAAACTTGAAATACAAAAAATCATGCACCCCTCTGTCTTACAATGACATAACTGAACGTGAAGCTTTCTCATGACAGATTCTTTGGTTGTCATCTGAGTTGAGACTGTTTTGATCATGTCAAAATGGGGCAACCGGTTTCATAACGCAAGGGACCCAGATTCGATTCCAGCCACACAAGCATTTTCTTTCTTTCACTTCACCCACAATCATTCGTCAGAAAAGTTGGCTTTCCTGCAGGGCATTTTTGCGTTACATACGTGATCAGTGAGAACACTAAAGCTTCACTTTAAAAAAGGTTTATATATGCAAAATCAAAATTCAGATTTTACAGGTTTAACACCCCGGCTATAAAGCGCGCCGTAGTGGAGGGTTGCGGAATAATTTCAACAACCTGAGCATCTTTAACGTGTGTCGAGATTTTGACACACTGGCATTACCGTTTTTCGCTTCCATCTGAAAAGCAGTTACCGAGCTGGGATTGAACCCTTGTGCTTGGGCTCAGCAGCACAATGCCTTAGCCACTGTAGTGAATCAAGCAATATCAATACTGGACAGCACATTAGTTTACAACTAGTTTCTTCGGGATATTTACACAAATTTTGAATGCCCCCTGACATAAATTGAATGCCTTATTTTACTGTCAGTATTGTACCTGTACAAAGATAGTTCAAGTGGAACATGTTCGCGATGGGCACAATGCTGTGCCAGCATAGAGTTTTAGAATAGTTCACTTATCCAAAACATTTGTCCGAGCTCTGAGCATGAGCACATGGGTTCGATTCTTGCCCTAGCGGCCCTTTTTCTGATGGAGGCAATAAACAAATATGCCCGAGTGATTTTGTAACATATACATGATGTTCACATGGTCAGAATTAATGCAGAGCCCTCCAATTTGGCATGCCACATAACAGTGTAGCTTCAACGCATGAAACCTCAAAAATAAAAAAGAATGTTTCAAGTGAACTGAGTCATTTTAGTGCACAACCTACCCAAATAGGCCACTTCTTAAAGGAGCCACGAAGAGAAAACAACGCAAGTTTGGTTCATTCAAAAGATTGCCTTGTTAGAATCATACTGACTCCACTTTTAGCGTAAACGTCGCTCAAATAAGCTAGATAATTAGGAAAAAAGGGAATGGCCATGCGACCCACTAGCCCATTTCCCACAACAGAACCTATGATGTCATACCAAATAGCTCTGCGATTGGCGGAGGGCAGCAAAAGCAAACGCAAATTAGGCAGAGCTTATAAGCGTGCCAAACGAGCTATTTACACTTAAATTTAGGGCACATTCTTTTTAAAGCCATAAGAATGGTGGGACAAACAGTGGAAGTTACGAAAGCACACGTATATACAGAAGTACCGATGCATACTGCTGTTAGTACTGCGCGCAGTATGCTTGGTTTAGCTGCACAGATTTGCGGGGCTTTGGGGTTGTCTCAGACGACACTGGCTGATTGACACAAGCAATGGTGTCTTACGTGACCATATTTGTTGAGCGAGCAGTGTTTCACAAAACGATTATTTTCTTCCTGAATAAAAACAAGCCACGTTTAAATACGGTCAAAAACAAACCAAAGTTAGAAAATGGCTGGCCACGGTATGGTGACACCATCTAGGTTCAGTAACAATAAACAAGGCTTCCCAATCGGCTGCAGAGCGGTCAGTTCCTGTGATGTCATTACAGACCGCAAAAACGCATGATTTACCGGGAAGATCAAAATTTTAGCTTAAATTGATCAATTTCGCAGTGAATAAAGTACCGCTTGCTTCCGGACAAGCACTGAGGGCACTATAAAACACGAAATCTTTTGAATAACACAAACTTGTATTTCGTCTTCATATCTCCTTAAGGAATGTTCACGTGGCCTCAAGGGCAAGGTGCTCAGAAAGGGAAAAAAGAAAAGTCTTGGTACAATCTTGCACCACCACGCACTTGCCAACCGACTCTGCAGAGACGGCACAAGTGCTACCAAAAGGTTCAACTTCCACAAACTTAATCCCACTGTCTTTACAGACAACTCCAAGAACTCTTGACTTCTCGCGAAGCACATCTACTGTCACAGTGACAGCCCTAGAGCAGCAGTGGCAACCTACGTGGTTGTCGTCACATGAAACCGATATGTCCTGAATTCGGCCAAGAATACCATTGGAAGAAATATACGAGTTGCATCGCCTAGACTTGTCGAGGCCTGCAACACAAAAATGAAAACTGCCGACCTTCATTTTCCTGTAGTGTGTTGCGGTTCCCATCTTTACACCCTTACCAAACAAAAACACACTACCAACTTGAACACAATGCTTCTTTAGGTTGTACCCTCTGATCAGGTCTTTGAAAGAAAAAGCAATGCAGGCATTGCCATTGTTGTGAGCTACTTGCCGCCAAAGTGTAGGAAGAGCTTGTAGAGTCGTGAACCGGTCCAATATTTGTACTTGAGCATGGCGGTTCCCACACACAAACTTTCCAAGCTGTCCATTCATAGACTCGAATGGGTACAAGGAATATGCCCACAATGGTCCCCATTCACGGACACTATCTACAAGGTGGAGGAGGAGGTGAGCATTGTACGTCATATGTTGTTTCCCATACAGTTCTTTGTATGCAAGCAAGAAGTTCAGCATCTTTTTTTTTATCCCAGGCAATTTGTCTAGAGATATTGATGGGCCTACCAAATAATGCATAATGTCAACAAACATTAACCAATTCTTGGCGTAATTTGATGGGAGGTGCTTTTTCACAATTATCGGTGAATAAAAAAAAAGCCAGCTCCTCCATTCAGATGATTTCCAATGTTTGACTTCATTCAGAGACCTTGGCAGCCTGGACAATTCCCAAGTTGGTCGCATCGCCATCAGCATTTGGTTCACTTCACCCATCCGCTTTCTTAACCTGAACTTTCTGCATTTCCTAGACTTCAGCCAAATAAGTGTGGTGGTTTTCACAAAGCCTGAACACACTGCATGCATATAGTCAACCACAAAGCCAGAACTTAGGCTGAAGAAAGTGAGCATGGCAAGAATGCTGACACCCTTGACCCCACAGCTTACTTTCTTTGGCGCAGTTCTGGCTTTGTGGGCATGCGACACAAACGAAGCATCCGTCCTCATTTTGGGCTGCCTTTTACGTGGGACGTAGACCCTACAGTGGCCATTACCTTTTTTGACGACAACACCTGGATGCTCGCACCAGGCACAACCGCACTGCCCGTTGAATTGCGACATGCACATTATGTCAGCTCTGGCTACACTGTCAGCTGTGCATGGACCCGGAAAAACTCTAGATGTCCTTCGGTTACCACTGTTGTCTGTCCAGTGCACACCTTTGCCTGAGAGAATATTCATAGTCTGCACAAAGGGCGAAAAGAATGTGTTCATAACCGGTTTCTTCGGTCCGAACCACAGCCCAGCCAAAACGAGTCTCTGGACCCTGTCTTTGTAGGGCAACTCGTTCACTTGAGCAAGCAGTGGCCAGATTCCATAACCTGAACTTTCAAACAATGGAACCCCATCGGTGTTAAACGTCAATGTCAGGTCATCGGGCTGCAAAGGGAGGGAGTGGTAAGCTAAGCTTTCTGTTATGTCACCAACATCATATGACCTCGGCTTTTTAGGCTGGATTTCACCAATGTCTTGCAGCAGCTGAATGAGTTGAGACTCTAGGTCAACACTAAAAAAGAAAGCAAACTTCTTTAGTAATGAAGAAACAGTGTGTTCAGTGCTACACTGTTTACAACTTACAGACACTGCTGCTTTCTCAACCTCCCCAATGTAGGCAGAGCAAGCTGAGCAATAGAAGTGCCTTGTCCTAGAACACTCTGCAGCAGAAAAGTTCTTGAAGAACAAGTACTTCGTTTGCGGGAAGGGTGTGCCCTCTGGCAAGTGCATACTTATGATTTTCAACAAACTTTCTGTGGCTTCTTTCGACTGGTCATGCCTGAGACTGTGGGCCATGACCATTAGCATGCTTTCTGCTTTTGTTATCCTTGCACTTGGGTAGATGGGCTGGTCCTAAAAGAGGGAGAAAAAACATAAAAGCAAAATAAGGAAAGGACATAACAGTGGATACCATATCATTTCTAAATTAGCTAGCACCCGGCATGTGCAAAGGTATTTTAATTTGGCTGCTGTAGCAAGAAACTAGCCCAACTTCGTGATCGGTGCTCCCTGAGGTAAAGTGGGAAACCCAGACTTAGTGGTGTGTCACAAAAGAATACCAGCTCAAACAATTGTTACGGTGCCTAGTCGCTATAGACCTCTCCCGGGGTACATCACATGGCATTCATGACATCACAGCCAACGCACAAGCTGACTGCGCTTGGGCGGGTAGTTGGCAAAACATTCGAACTGGCGCACTGAGTAGATGCGATGAGTGTGCTTTGGACATGCGCTGAAGTGCAATTTTTCTTCATGTGTGGCTTTTTGATACCAGCGGGATGTTGTGCCATCGGCTATGCAAATCGTGCAAGAAAAGGCAGTGGCATCACACTACTTCACCGAAAAATTGAATTCGGTGATTATTTTGGATGCACACAATGCACTGGAAATCCTAAAAGCCAAGAAGAACGACAGGATTGGCTCTTTCTCATAGCAACATTTCCCATATTCTCGCACTGTCTAAGGGACCAGTGCGTTTCTATTTTAAAAGGGGGACACTGTGTAAACAAGGGCAAATGCAAGCTATGCTAAACATACGCTGAATTTCTAAAGCAGTAACCACACGCACGCGCTTGCGCGCTCGATTCCACGCGCTGAGGCGCCCGTGTGCCATCTCGCGATGGCTGGAGTTTAGGCGCGAGGCGAAGCGCGTCGCGTTCTCGAAGGTCTGGCATGGCCAGATATTTGGCTGCACGTTTCCTCATTGTGATAAATCAGCGTAGTTGCTACGTTGGCCGCAAAATTTTGGGTGCATGCGCTTCCTCCTTGTCACATCAGTATATCGGCGAATAACAACGCACACGATCATACTTCGTCAGCCCGTCAGCCGGAAACAAACCTGGCTCTCCGCCGTCGGGTGTGCCTAGCAAAGCGGCGATGCAGCTTTGTTTTAGTTCGAAGCTGGCATTAAAGGTAATGTGCTCTGCTGCAAGATGAAAAGCTGACGTTTATATGTGTTGCGATGATAGTGTAGCAGTGTTGGGCGCTGTACGGTTGGGCCATGTCAACAAGGCGGTCCCGTCAAGCGCGGGGTCCGTCGCCTCCGTGTGGGTGCTTGCCCTCGCCCTCGTCGAGCGCATGGGCATGTCGACATGAGAACGCACGTAGAACCGAGCGCGCAGGCGCGTGCGTGTGGTTACCGCTTAACTTGCATAGACAGCATGCAATAAATGCTTCAATGCACAATCCGCACCCATTCCTCAACGGCATAGCTTAGTCAGCTGTTGAACATTTTTCTGATACAGCAATCGCCACAGCACACCTAAAATTACAAAAGTCAAGGGACTTGAAATCAATGTCTAAAACAGTTTCAATGTTCCCCACTCTAGTTTTATTTCTAGCAGGAGCTGGATAAGCAAGTTTATGAAGCACACGTGATTTTTGCTGCCACAGTTGCGTTGTTAAAATATACCTGCGAATTACAATTGCGGCGTGTTAGAATCATGCAAATAGGGTATTTACAGTACTTGATTAGTAATTACGTCTTGACATCGCGGTAAAGCAAAGAAACTTCTGTTTGTGGTGCCTGCACTCAGCATCACATCGATTCCCCACGACATCAGCCACTCACGCGTTCGTGTTACTACACACTGGACGCGATAAATGAGCTTGCTTTAAGGAAATGAACTAAGTTCCAGTTGTGGCCTCCATGCAAGGGACAGCATACATGCAGCCTGATGCAGCCATCTGCATTGAAAGACCTCTAAATCAAAAATGAACGAGTCTACCTTCCTGAGCAGCCGAAACACCCTTCCCCTCAAAACATTCTTGATATGCATTGCAAGAGTGCTAGCTTTCAGAATGACTTTTTAGGCTGTTTTGTACATGCACTATTGCTATTCTCCGATAGTATGTGCCCCAGTAGTCAGCGAATCATGCACTAGACAGCAGTGTTGTGGAGGTTGTAGGTACAAAGAAAAACCTCATGGAGGTTCAGCAGCAACATTTACCTAGACACAACCTCCTCACCACCTCCCCTAAAGCACATCAATCCTTTTGGGCGTCCCAAGGTTAGGCTGACAGCGGAGGTGCGATTTGCCAACCAACACCGTATTTTGCAGCCACCCACCAGCAGTTGCTGCAGTTGCGCAGGTGTGTTTCATGCCATCACTGTGTTTGCAAGCAGGGAGAGGTCTATTGTTGTCCCCCACCATAAACTTCGTGAAGGCAAAATTTTTCCTATTTAGCTATGCACAATGAAATGGTGAGTCTGTAAAAAATATTTGCAAAAGATGCACCTGTAGCATTGCACTGGTCCCAAAAATCCATTTGCCCTCGTTTGTTGAACTGATATTTATGTCAGACACAAGAAATGCTTGAACACAAATTAAAAGCACGGGAAGCAGCCATTTTAATGATTGCGACCTTCTTTAATGAAACAAAGTGACTATTGAAGGTGCGGTATCATGAGCAGCAAAATAATGCGAAATCGGCTGCAATGTTTGCATGATAAGATGTATGCTTCACTGACATCAGGCAAGTATGCCAACAAAGGAGAACTTGCTAGGGCTCTTGGAACAGAGGATTTTACAAACCAAGAGCACTGCTTGGCACAGGAGTGTATTTTTTTTCTCTCGTTTTGCTGAGTGTTGAGGCATTGCATTGCGCATTTTATCTACACAACATCGAAAAGGATGTTTTATCTAAACTTCACGAGATTTTCCAAAATGGAGCAAAAGAGGTCAGTGCTGCCACGGACTGCATCCATGAGGCAAGTTGTGCAGCAACAGCTAGAAAGTTCCGCTTAAAGTGGACCCTGCCTAAATGCTTCACACCAAATTTTTTTCGACACATCTCAGAGATGCTTAAGGCAGGAATAGTGCCAGCGGTTTTTTGTATCTAGCCACTGCACTTAAAAGTGGAACTGATCCAACTTGATTGCAGAGTTCAAGCATCAGCCTCATAACTAAACATAAAGGTTTGGTGACAAACACACAGTGCACTCAACCAACTATAACTGATGTGTCACTGCGAGTATGTGCTACAAAACAAGGTACAGATAGGGAAAATCGTTATATTCTAGATTTATTTTAAAGTGTACATATGCATGTTTGTTTGAGTCCATACTGAGCAGCGGAAAGTACAGTGCGTTTTATTAAGAATGCTTTGTTCCTAACTCGAGAAGAAAATACCCTCTCCGCCTCGCAAAAGGGGCGAGATAAGGGATCGCAAACAAAGATTACGCGCGTACGTACCAAATCGCTGATTTCTTTTCCTGGAGCATCAGCGGCATCGTCCCCATCAGCTTCCGTCTCAGCGTCAGTGTCGTCACTCGAAGAGTCCGAGGAATCGTCGTTGTTGCCCTCCAGAGTCGCATTGGAGGCGAGCAATCCCACACCGGACACACGCGGTTCCGAAGCTTCAGTTTCTGTAGGCAGTATTTCTTGCACAGAAGTAGGCTCAACATTACGGGGTTGAGCGGCACCTTCCAGGCAATTTCTTGATCTTTGGTCGCTGGTGCACGGCTCATCCTCATCTTCCGTTTCATTGTTGGCACATCCCGTGTCAGCGCTGGCAGCAGCCTGTTTCATTCGGTACTTCGAACGCGTCGGAATCTTGCACGTTGGGTCCCACAAGTACTCCACATACTTTCTCTTTGAAGACATTTGCAGGCGTCATTAAGAGCCCGCAGGGCAGTCTCGACAGCGGGATCCAAACGGATAGCGCAAAAGTGCTAGTCGATCAGCAAATGAACCACAAAAACGCACATGGCCGATTTATAGGAACCAGAAATAAGAAAGGTACGTTCGACTTGCAGAAATAGTGCACGAAACAAATTTTCTTTTATGCCACTTCAGAGTAGCTTTGAGCAGCGCGAGGGTGGTTTGGAAGTGCTTTTGAAGTACAAATAGTTGCTCTGGACAGTTAAAATCGGCAAATTGAAGAGGCCCAAGAACCCCTGTGATGCGCCCGTGAACATTTCGCATCTCTTATTTGCCTGTCCAGAGCAGTTTTGAGCATTTCCGGAACAGCCAAAAATTGCTCTCACATATGGACGAAAAAATTTCTCGCGCAGAAGATTTTATACGCGCAAATAAAATGCGGAGCTGCTTTGGAGCACCCCTGAGCAGTACAAAAGGACAAATAAAAGAGGCATAATAAGTTCATCAATGCAGAACAACACACACGTGCGCGTGTGTTGATTATAATTATTGATTGTACTTAGAAGCATTGATTGGAGTCGATAATTAAAAGAATGACATAAAAGAAATGTGGATGGCCTCTTAGTACGAAAAGTCGCGGACGTACGCTGCTGTTTTAGCCAATTGTGAAAAAAAGAGGGAACGAGTGCACATTTCTTGGGGGTATCAAAAGAGGGAACGCGCATTTTCTTTAGTGTTTCATTTCTTGCATCATCATTCACCTTCTGTGAATTTTTGTTCCCAGACAACTTGCGTGAGTCGAACGCGAAAAACAAATCAGAATATATTCATATCATTTGCCCCTAATGATTTTTATGTAGGCGGAGTATAACAAGTTCGAGGAAAGGCGCACTATAATATGACTAAGCAACACAATAGGTTACATATTGTGACACACCGAGACACACAATATGTTACATATTGTGAGTACACAAGGAATCACATGGTACCCAAGGAATGTGTACCATGTGATTTTGTAAATCGTGAGTCATGCGCGCGGAAGTTCTGCATGAAGGCTTCTTTTGTTCAAAAACACACAGCGGCACCAGCATGATAGATTTTTAACCATTGGTTGAAAAGCACTTTTGCCTATGGGGGTCGAAAAGCTGGCTAGAAACGCATTTTTCCTATGCGGTACGCACGAAGCAAAAAAAGGCTTAGCCGGCGCCTACAGGCGAAAACAACATTTTTTCTGAGAATGTAACAAACAAGAAAACTAGGGCAACACGGTTGATTGCTGTTCACCAAAAAGACCAGACCAAGATGCGTTTTTGAGTTATGGAAAGTTGTAGTGGAATTCTCACAAAATGTGTACTTTAAAAAACGATCATTGATTCTTGTAACACATATGCTTGCGGCAAAGGTCTGTATAGCTCTCAGTCTACCGTAAACATCTTGGGAAAATCATAGTGAAAATAAACACATCCGCCCCTTACCAGGGATAACAGCTAGTGCATGGTGTTTGAAATAAAAATTCACAAGGGCCGGATTTTCTGGAAACAAATTGACGACTCTGTGTTGCCTACGAGTCTTATTTACCTGTCCTAATTAGTTCACCGTGGAGTTGTAACTGAGAATTCACTTTGAGGGCAGCAACTCGCGTTTTATTGTAATTATTCCGTAACAAATGACATGCTATTGGACTATTCAAATGACCAGGCGCCAGTCCAAATGACTACATAACCGAAAGAAGTTCGTCTCATTAGGCAAAGCCTCCTTATTACCGCGCTGCAAGTGCCAATGTATCAATCGAACTTTTAATACAAATTAAGTGATCCGCATCACAAAGCCGCCGTGGAACCAGCAAATGCGTCCTTCTGCATTTCAGTAATGCAGAAGGACGCAGAACAGCAAATTAGAAATAACCTTTTCCGTTTCTGGCTCTCGTAGTAGCTGCAAACCGCTCAGTTTGCTCGTACATACAGTTTTCTCAAATTACAATACAGAATGTGGTTCACATTCACTTTGTAATACCATTTTCACAATCTTCAACTGAACAGATCGAGCTGAACGTCAATCGTTTTTATTTTCACAATCTTCAACTGAACAGATCGAACTGAACGTCAATCGTTTTTATTTTCACAATCTTCAACTGAACAGAGCCGAATGTCAATCTTTTATTTCAATGCAGCGAAAAAAACAAAAGTCGTTTGCGCATTCCATATAGTTACGTTTCTCAGCCAATTTTAAATATGCTCTAAGAGGTAAGAGCAATGTTTTTACCCAAAACAAACGCTTAATGGGAAAAGTTTTTTTTTAATAAAAGAACTCCATACAGAAAGGTGACGCTAGTTGCGCTACTGAAGTCAATCCAGCTCTCTACTATTTTGTAGGTGGTTAACTGTATCGCTCTACCTAGTCTTGGGTTTAGTATAGTTAGCGAGTCCATCTGGTCCATCTGCTCTTTTCTTGAAGGCAAAGTGCCGAGTAAGCTGAGGAAGCCTTACCAGCCTAACCAGGCCTATTTCTGCAGCGTAACCCTAGCTGAACTAGTTATGAGCTCCGTTCCACCCACCCACGTCCTAGTGAAATGGGCCACCGAAGAAAAGTGGGATGTGTATCCGGTACGTTGCATTATTGAAACGGAAATCGGTCACCAACTGCTCTACGGAAAAAAAAAACGCCGACAACCTGCGTGGGACAAAAGTCACAGTGAAGTGGGCCGATGACAAGGAGCCCGCACCGGCCATCCTCGTGGAAAGCGGTACGTAAATGCTTTATTGCTTCACGCTGTGTCAGTACGTATTTTCAGGAACTTTGTTCTTTCGATGTTGCATAGTGTTTGAATTGTGCATTCTTACAATTAAATCTTAAATAGCACGTGTGTGCCACAAACAAAAGCGCGCTTCGCAGCTGCGTCAGTGGTGCTGACAAACGTGAAATTCACGACATGTCTCATGTCCCCCTGATCTGCGCTGTTAGGCATTAAACGTCCACGGACATTTCAGAACTTGCCTGTTTTGTTGCGTTGGCAGTGGTGTGAAAACTCTGGACGTCATTGCATATTTCAGATAGTGACGCAAACAACAGTGCTGCGTTCGCGTTCTGTGAAGCTGTTTAAGCGTTTATTTATTGAAAGGGGTGGCACGCGTTTTATAATTTTGAGGCAATTTATATATTTGCTTAGAATTACATTGCCTACGTTCGATTTTGTTTTGTTGCAATTAACGCGTGCAAAAGAACCAAAAGTGTCTCCCTTCAGAAGCCACCTACAGCGGCGACCGTTTAACAGTTATCCGCTCGCTTTGATTTTCAAACGTCGCCCGGTTCTCGTGTATATCATATGTTCGCTACGGAAAAGTATATATGTGAGTGGAATTCGAATTTGCGTGTACCTTCGGACGACCACCCAGTACACCACCAACCATTTCTTTGCAGGCAAACAAAGCACCCTCGAAAAGAAACGTGCGAAGCTAGTGGAGGATGCTGGGCTGCTGGATTTGCAAGGTGCGAATGGCCGGAGACCCCAGCTTGATGATGAGGTGATAAATCCACTTTGGTGCTACTTGTTAAGGCCATCTAGTTGGCAACGTTATTACAACTCAGTTTCACTGCTCCCCATAACAAACCAATTTTTGGAGGGGCCACAGTGCACGCCACTGCCACTAGTGTTGCTGTAGGTGTGCTTTTCTCAACACAATGTGCGTCATCTGTTTTAGTCAGAGCAAATGGACTTCAGCACAACCATGCTGTTGCATGCATTTTAATTCTTATCTCTTTGATGTGCACTCGCCCAATTTTTTACCAATATCACGGGTGCGTCGACCGTTCGGTCGGATCAGTGCCGTGTGATGAGTGATGTGGCAAACTCTGCCAGAGTAGCCGCATGCGCTCTAAGCAAAGGCCGCTGCTGTCACCTGCTAGGCTGTTCCAAAAGCATAGGGCCACCACTGATTTTTTTTATCACACTGCCTGCCCTACTTGAAATTTTTTTTCAAGACCAGACATGTGGCGCCAACTGAAAACGGCGTAATAAGGATGAATCTCAGCTAATTACAAACCTCATTTAACGTCAGAAAAATGAGCCTCGGCCTTGCGATGCTTCTGTTTGTTTTTTGTATCTTCGTGCGTTTTTTGCAATGTTGTCAATAACAGTAGCTCCTAGTTTGCTTCTTAATTTGTGTATTTTCTTGCATCTGCAAGCTATGGCTCGCGGCATAACTAGCTTTACTGCAGGTTGAGGAGGACTTTTGTTAAACTGGAGAAGCTAGCTGGCCCCCCAGTCCGGGAGCATTACGGGGAAGCTAGCTTCTTGATTTCAAACTGTCATTTTATGGCCTAGCACAGCTTATATTGGGGAACAACCCCGACTATGTGGTAGGGTCTCGTTCTTAATCTTCTGGCAAAACACATGCAACGTCCTCGTTTGGGCATCAGTGAAAGTATAGTAAGTTGTGGAGTAAAACCGACCTGGAACGCTTCCTGCTCTCATCCGCGAAAGTTGTTGAGAGGGGTGGCATGGCAGCTAAGAATAAATCTTGCGTTTTTTGCATAGTTTCAAGTCTAAAAATTTTACACGGCTTATGTGCCCCCGGGTCAGCAGCATCGCTCTATAATAACACCACAGACATATTACTGGAGGCGATATTCCGCAAGTGATCCGTTACGAACAGCCGGCCCACATGCAGTGCGCGTCTCCTTCAGCGGGAAGAATACAACCAATGACAGGGCGCAATTTTAAACCCCAGGTTAGGATACACCAGTCTACGCTAGCCTGGTAAGCCCGGTCATCATTCCATATGTGAGTTACAGAAACTATTAGGATGTCATGGTGCACTTCAGCCAGCGGCACCTGCTTTAGTGATGCCTTTTTTGCTTCCAAATCGACACTCAAGAAACTGCGCTGTATTTTCTTCAGCCACGTTTGTTGAAGTAATGCCTATGCGGCTGAAACTTGTGCTGCAGCTCGCAGTGACGGCTGGTGCTAGCAATCTGCATGGCGGTAGAATGACGATGCGCATCGTAGGAAAAGACTGCAATTCCTTCTTGCTTCCCTGCATCAACCGTTCTGTTTGCGCGTGAAAGAAATCTCGACTTTTTTCGCAGCGCCACAGTATTATTTTTGCCCTTCAGGGCGGCCACTGGCAACGTCGACTGCTGCTTGAGTGGTGGCAGCTCGCAAGTAGCACACGACGCGCTGCAGCTTTATGACGCGATGTGTGCGACGAGATCTGTACACTCCTTTCCCCCGCAATGCGCATGCACACTGTTTTCTAGCGACGCCGTTAGGATGCTCCAGTACTAGTTCGTGCCATGCGCTACCGTGTTCCCACTAAGTGTGACCGCCACAGTATATGTGGTCCGGTGAGCCAGGAAACAATTGCAGTAAAGCAGCTTGCGTTAACTGCCGTTTTACCCATTTGTTAGGATTCAGAAGTATATCACGGTGTCGTCTTGATCAAAAATGTCACGCACGCCTTAGTTTTTTGTATGCAAGATACTTGCCTTTTTGGCGCAGCATTTGTTCCTATTGGTTGAACTCTGTTTTGGTTGCAGCACCTCTAGTTCATATGTCGGCGACTTTGGCCATTTATTGCTCGTAGTGTTTCATGCTACTACCTAAGTTGGCAATAGAGCTGTGTTACAGTTCGGCATTTAAATACTAGCATGCAGGATGCTTAACCCTCTTCTGTTGTTGTCAACAAGCAGTAGTTTTGCAGTAGCCATAAAGTTAATACTGTGGAGGCTAAGTATAACTAGGCAGTTATTGTCATTTCCACGCAGGCCGCGTGTCATGTTTCCATCAAGTGGTCATTTTTGCAAAGTTATGGTTATCTTTAAAAAAATGTTCTTTTTTGATTGCCACACAGTTTTCTATTCACCTGACCAGCGGTGTAACTGCCTCCGTTGTTTGGCAACTATTGTAGAACTCGCACGTACTGGCTGGTTACACACAGTTTTTGTGCTGAAATTTGCATTTTTTTACTTAACTGTCTTTGGTATCTTGCTTTTTTTGTATCAGATGGTACAAACAAGCTCAAGAAAAAAAAAACTTGTGTGTGATTTGAACTTGCAAGGCCAAAGCTACAAGTTATTCATGAAATTATTGTGGTGGGGGAGCACAGGTTAACTTAGACTGTCTGGGATTCTTTCTCACAATTACTCTCTAGTTGCCTTCAAGAAACAGTAAGTAAAATGAAGAAAAGCTAATGGTTCCTTTCTTAGGTATTCTGTTGACTGGCTTATATCACACATGGTGAACGTAGGGGTGCATATTTCTCATGTTGGTTTGAATTTGTATAATCGTTGTTTTGGGGCTAACCATTTTCTGTGGAAACCATCCCCAGTGCACGAGCTGCATAATCGTTGTTTTGGGGCTAACCATTTTCTGTGGAAACCATCCCCAGTGCACGAGCTGCAGCCTGAATGCTGCGGAACTGGCCGAGCTGCGAGCCAAAATAGCCAACTTGGAAGAAGAGAACGCTGTCCTGAGGCGGCAGCTGGAAGCGGTCGACAATTACAGAGGTAAGTGTGCTCAGGAAAGAGTGAAACGTATTCAAAGCATGGCGCATAAACTGGCTCATCTCTTCAGTACGTAAGTCATAGAAGCACCGAATAGCCTTCAAGTCTTCAAAATATGTTTTAATTGGGAATAAGTTTATGAAATTGACCTGTGAGTGGTTACAGATAACCCATGGGTGGGGCACGACTAACCCAAATGCTAAAAGAGCACTTTAGTATGCCGATATTTATTTATTTATTTATTACACGTTCCTACAGCGCCCGTAGGGCATTATTGTAGGGGGGTTATTTTGAACAGTATACAGCACATAAATTTGTTTGTGTAAGACAAATAACAATGAAACACTTATTTGAACAACAATAGATGAGGAAAATACCATTCTGGAAATAAAATTATACAGCATGCTCTATAGCCTCAGCAAAATTCGCTGCAAGAAACACTTCGTTCGGGAGATTATTCCAGTCACTAATAGTGTTAGGAAAAAATGAATGTTTGAATACATTAATGCGGCATTGGAATTCTCTAATCTTTCGTGCATTATCTCTGCGTGCGGATACATAGTGTGGCTGTTTTAAATATAAATCTATATCTATTCCGGTTTGCTTATTGTAAATGCTGTGCAGAAATTTCAACCTCACCAGTTTTCTTCTCTGATTCAACGATTTCCATCCAAGACTATTTATAATTTCTGAGCTCCTGACGTTAAAATTATAATTACTGGTTACAAACCGAGAAGCTCGTTTTTGAACTCTCTAGTTTTTCTTGTAATATTGCAGTAGAGGGGTCCCATGTTGTGCATGCATATTCAAGTAGTGGTCTTATATTTGTGAAATAAAGAGTTTCTTTTAGTGCTTGGGGGGCATCCTTAAAATTCCTCTGGAAGAAATAAAGAAGACGATATGCCTTGCTGATTATTGTATCGATGTGGGTGGTCCAGTCTAATGTTTCTGTGAGGGTCACACCACGATATTTTACCGTGTCTACAGTCTGTATTCTACTATTCTGCAACGATAATGAAGAGTGCACTTTGTTTTTGTTCGTAAATTGGACGTGATAGCATTTGGAGATGTTTAACTTCATCTGCCATTCTGTACACCAAGTGACAATTCTGTCAAGGTTCGTTTGCATCACATCTACGTCTTCGGCACATTTCACAGGATGATATATGATACAATCGTCCGCATATAACCGTACAGTGCATTTAAGTCCGATGGGAAAATCATTGATGAAAATAAGAAAAAGTAGTGGTGCAAGGACGGAGCCCTGTGGGACTCCAGATAAAACACTAACAGGAGATGATGAAACACCATTGACAAGGACCTGCTGCTGGCGATCACTCAAGTAGTCTTTCACCCAGCTTAGGAGATATTTGGGAAGGCCTAAAGACGACATCTTGTAAAGCAGATGATTGTGCAGAACAACATTGAAAGCTTTTTGAAAATCTAAGAAAATAGCATCTACCTGCACACCTTTGTCGAAACCTAAAGCGATATCGTGAATAAGCTCAGTAAGTTGCGTTACACAAGATAAACCTGACCGAAACCCATGTTGCCACGTCGTGAAAAATTATCTTGAAGGTGCTTGATAAGACATGAGTATATAATATGTTCTAAGGTTTTACAGCAAACGCAGGTTAGTGAAACTGGTCTGTAGTTGCAAGGTTTATCTTTGTCACCAGTTTTATGTAGGGGTGTGACGTTAGCTATTTTCCAGTCTCTGGGCAACGTTGCGCAGCTTAAAGATAGTGTGAACAGTACGACCAGAAAAGGAGCAATATGGGCTGCACAGCGTTTAAGAACTTGATTTGATATGCCGTCAGGGCCATGCGCAGAGTGTGCATTCAGATTAGCGAGCAATGATTTTACCCCTGCTTCAGTTATCTGAATATCATTCATATTTGTAAGTTGCAGAAAGGGAGTGGAAATCGTGAGTGGGTTTTCTTCCGAAAAGACCGAATGAAAGTATGAATTAAAGCATTCAGCTCTACCTTTATCGTCTTTTATTATTCACCGCTGTGGGAAAGAGGTGGAATGCTAACAGAATGCCGATATTTATATACACAAGTCAATTTTGTGATGTGCAATGCAATTGCATGTTCTAAGGCCACGTGATGGCTGCTTTTGCTTTTCACAAAATCACTTCCAAGCCTGAAGCACTGTTCATGATGCATAAAAGGAACCACACACATCATTCTGTGCCTGCAATGCAACTGAGCCATGCTTGCAGTTGGGCGCAGTGCCTTTGTGACAGTTTATTTTGACAAGGGCAGGTTGCAGGAGCATGCGTGTTCGAGTTACTTCGTCATGTACACTAGTGTATGGAGTAGAGACAAACGGGGCATACCCATAGAGACAAACGGGGCATACCCATAAAGGTATACCCATTAAGGAATAAGTGCACCAAAATTTAATCACATGATACTGATATATTGTTTTGGATTAGATTAAGTTGGGTATTGAGGGAATCTTGTGTCGTACCGATGCTGCTGGCTGCTTGGTGCTGATTTAGGTTTTGAGCTTAATTGTAATGCACACACAAATTGGAAGGCAAAAAAAATTAGCAAAAAATGGTGCGCACTAGAACCGTGCCAGAACGGTAGTGTAACAATCATTTGCAATAACCATACCACGAAGTTCAGGCTATAGTGGGGCCTTTCACTCTATGCTAAACGTTTGATGAAGATTTGTTGCCAGAAGTAGCGAGAATATTTTCAGTATGTCGGCACACAGATGCAGGCTTGTTGGCAGGCACAACTGGTCTGATCAAACCGCTAAAATCACCATTGACCACTCCGTTACTGACTCCTGTGCAACCTTTTAGGAATTGCTGGGGTGGTGTTGAGCAAGGTGGCGCATTGGGCTAGTTGGTGCACTTGCATCTTGGGGAACAGTGTGAAATAACAGGGACACAAAGACAGACGTGGACAAAACAAAAAGAGCCGAGGAATGCAGGTTTGATCCTGACCATGGAAGTCATTGTAATGGAAGCAAAAAAAAAACGAAAACGTGTGTTTGCATATAACCTAATCCACAGCCCTCTACTACTACAGCACGTCTTGTGGTGCAGGTATAGCTCGGGACATCCAAATTTGCCATTTTTCTTACAATGCTGTTTGCTGCACTATTTCAGAGTCCTACAGGATGTTAAAAAAGGCGTCAAAGCTCGCAAAGAAACTTGAGGACGAGCCTGCTCGGGTCGCAGCAACCCCCATGGTAAGTTACTGTTTGCTGAATTCTAGTGATAGGCGTTTTCAGCCTTGCTAGCATGGCTGGTTGTTGCAGGGTTGTTACTTCTTTTTACGTTCGCTGACAAAGCTCCAAAATTTCTGGGGGTCCTCTTTTATAAAATTCGGCAGGGTAGTATTAAAATAAAAACTCTTGGCCTGACTTGCGTATCTCTTGCACAAGCGCAGATTAAGTTGAGAAGGGGCACAACGCTTAGATCGCAAGTGCTTGGCTTTGCACTTTAAGTGAATTATCTTTCGATTGATCCAGGGGGTGAATTTGTTAGTTTTTTTAGTTTTGCTGGGTATGAAATGATCTAGGCAAAAATAACACGTTTTTGAAAGTGTTCCAAAGTACAGACATCATCATGATCAAAGTTAACAAGTTGTGCACTGAGGTAATCAAGAACTGCCACGTCATTGGCGCGTGCGAAATACGTGCATTTCGGCTGTCATATTTTGTATGTTGCAGTCTTTTTGGAAAACGATACAGAAATGTTTTCAAGAGGTTGAAATTTTGAATGCAGTTAGCCTTTAAAGGGCGTACACTTTTTGGGGTGTTTTTTTTTTTTTAAATAAAGTTACCTCAAGGTGTGGGTGCTTTGCAGTTTGTGTAGGTTCAACTATTTTATTTGCAGAAGTATTAACTGGGACTTTTGAAATGGCTTAGATGGTCCCTTAAAACTGCTGAGAAAAATATCTAGCTGAGGAGGAGCAGGAGGAGGAATAAACTTTATTTGAATATTAGTTTTTGTAGTAGTGGCAATGGGGAGTCTTCTTAGTCCAGAAGTCCCTGGGCGGTCGCTGCCAGGCAGGCCCTTTGAAAAAATTTTATTTCCATTTATTGTTCTGAAGGAAATGAAAACTGAAAGGGGGGCAGTATTTCCTTTGCCTGCTTTTGTTTTATCTATTACAAACATGTATTGCATGAAATGCAGTTAAGATTTGCCCACATTACATCACAGAAAACATATGACAACTGTAATGGGGCACTAGTTTGGAATGTTCACGTGTCTGGGCTAGAACTCTCCAGCAGCCTGTGTGATGGTCATGTCCACTTCCAAAACTGTTACTTACCTTGTTTCCATGACGTTTTCAGTAATACCTTCAGTGGCCACAAGCCAGTGAATTTTGAGATTTTGAACGTTGCATGTTGATGTGGTTTCTTTGGATGGGCAGTACAGAAAATGTCAAGAGTTGGTCGTGCCTAATGCACATGCATCAATTGCACATGCATCAAGTACTGCTTTCACGTCGGCTCTGAAACCATTGCGTGGACTTCCCTAGCACCATCCTAATTCTGAGCCTATAGTGCCAGTAGTGGCAGCGAGAAGCTATGTATGTGCTGGAGGAGTCACTGTTGCGAGGTACCCATCATTTGGGCACACGAATTTTTGTAGTGATGCGGGGCCATTGCACTTGTTTGACCTCAACAACAGCAAAGCTTCTCAAACAAGGCCTTAAGTCAACAAAATGCACCTTTTTTTAGTAACTGCAAATGATTTACCGCATTTACCCGCATAATGATTGCACCCCTGAAGTTTGTCATCAAAATACGATTTTTTTTAATTTCCCGCGCAATGAACGCTCCCTGAACTTGCTGCAGTAGTATGTGGTATGTATGATGATGATCGTGCTTACCTCTGTTTCCTTCCCTTTCCAAGCGAACATGGCTGCGTTATTGCGGCAGACTTCGGCAAGCATGCGTTCAATATTGATGAGGAAGAAACTCACTAAATGCACATAGTGTACTCACAAGACAAAGAAAAATCTCAGCTCAGCTTGCTGCTCAGCTTGCTGCGTCGGTCCCCATGCCTGTTTTGATGTCCCGCACTGTGACAGCAGCAGCCACTTATAGGTCGCCCTGTTGTAACCTCACAGCGAACTCGTTCCGCAGTGTTCCGGTTCCGTAATTCATGAAAACACCGCATTTTGCGTCACTTTCCAAAGCGGCTGGCGATGGAACTGTATTATGTTTTATTCATTATTTTTATTATGTTCATGAGACCTACCGTAAAAATTTTGACCCGCAACTTGCTTGCCTTTTCTGTGCTCCAATGTTTTTTGCGAAAAATTTACCCCGCGTAATAAACGCACCCCTAAATTTGCATAAAATTTTTTGGAAAGAAAGTGTGATCATTGCGCAAGTAAATATGGTGCAATTTTATTTTTAATTCATTTATTTTTACTCAAATATACAGTCGTGGAAACAATAGACAAAATTTCTAGCAGACTTCCTTTTGGGGCCACTAACAGTTAAATTTTCATTCAAAATATGTGGTGTACATATAATTAGGGCAATGCTACAGTGTACGTGTTGTGTGTCTTTAAACAAAAACCCTTGTTAGCAAGGTATGCCGGGGTTTGTTCAGGTCATTGAAAACCCATGAAATTGAGAAGTGAATTTTCAAGGGCCTTGAAAGCCTGGAAGTTTTTCCTTCTTGAATACCCGTGATTTCTTTGAGCAACAAAGGGGAGACCTGATTACGTGACTGGGCTTTCGTGGCTTATATCAGTGTGGCCCTGCACACTGCTTATCCAAAACATGCTTTTTACAATTTAAGGCCAGCTTGGGGATGCTGTAGTGCTGCTTTATGCTGCTTTTACATTTTAAAGTGGTCTTGGGAGCACAGACTTGCTTCTTTACACATTGGCTCGTACGGAACGAAAGCCCTGCATCGGACGAGGCAGAATTGTCCCCTTCCAATTTTCCATACTGCTTTCTGCATTGCCTCATCCTGTTATTAATTCCACATATTTCTGTTGCTGTGCCCCGCCATAGCTATCCCCCACTACGCTTCGAAAAGAAATGGGGCTGACACTCCAGGGTGAAATAAAAATGAGCACAGATAAGCAAAACTATGAATGTGAGAACATGGTCCATCTAGCTCCTAAGCTTTACTGGAATATTTTTTTTTACAGGTTTGATGGTGGCCAGAGCCAATAGAGTCGCATATCTGCCAGGCTTGCCGGGGGGGGAGTTCGTTTCCCGGCCGCGGCGGCCGCTTTTCTGATGGAGGCGAAAAGCAAAAACGCCCGTGTGTACGAGATTTCGGCACACGTTAAAGATCCCCAGGTGGTCAAAATTAATCCGGAGCCCTCCACTTCGGCGCGTCTCATCGCCTGTGTTGCGTCGGCGCGTTAAACCCCACAATCAATCAATCAAATCAATCAGGTTTGCTGGGATGGCATTAGGGAGATCTGATTGGGGAGGGGGGCGGGGTTGTAGCAACAACAAAATGGGTAGCCTTAGAGACATTTTTTTATTTACTTACAACATAGCAGGAAATGAATGGTTTCTTTGTCCAAACTACCAACAAGCTACACCACTTAAGTGTTCGACATGGCTACCGCCGCCCCTTTTAGAAAGTCCTGGAAATAGTAGTGCAAGCGCAATACAAAACAGCAGGAACTGAACTGTTTTGTTCTTTCGTCTAAACTAACAACAAGCTACACCACTGGAGACTGGCTAAATCTTCAGAACTGCTGTCCAGAACGGCCGTGCTCGTGCGTAAATGAAAGCGGCGGTGGCGCTGCGCTTCCATCAACAGTAAACTCACAATGGGACGCACAGGTTCACCGTCTGTGCATGGGCGACTACGCTTTTTAAGCACTTCACTGATAACGATGCTGATTGGTGTCGGGTTCAGGTATATGTAGGCGCGTTGTGGCCAGACTGGGAAAAAGATTTGGCCAAAGACGGGTGCGTTTTCGGGAGATTTTTGTTTCGGTCATACAATCGTACAAAACCATGAAAATTCCGGGGTCTCCCGGAAAATTCGGGAAACCTGGCAGGTATGGAGTCATCAATCTGCCCCCCCACCCCCCCCCCCTCCCTGTAATGAACACAAATTTTGGGGGTGAGAATAGCAAGGTGTATTGAGTTATGTTTCTCACTATCCAAGACTGTATTAAGAGCATTTGCACAGCTCGAAAAAGTTCAGGATAATGTGGCTTTTGTAAAGCTCCCTCAGTATTACTGTGGGTGGGAGTAAACTGGAGGAGGGAGAGTAAACTGGAGGGTGGAGCTGTTCCAAGGACATTTTTCTTGAGGTCATTTTTGAGATGTAAAGAAGCAGACATTTAGCATGTCAAAACAGTAGTGAAATGTTAGCACACGTGCTTTCCTGCACTCTTGAAAATCCTTAAATATCCTTGAATTCTTGTTCCTGAATCTTGTACGACCCCTGGTATGCGTTGTGTGGACATTATGAGGCCTGATTAGTCTGACAAAATTACAACTTGCTATTATCTTGCAGGTGGATCTTGGCCATGGAGTCCTGGCAAGCGAGGTAGTGGTCAAAGCCCTGAGGAATTCTTGCGCAGGGAACGCCACAAAATTCGCAAGGGCTCTTCTGAAGAACCTTTTCACAAAAGAGGAGTTGAAGGGGAAGTCCTTGTTTGGAAAACAGTGCAATGCACGGAAGGACCTTTTGCCAAAAACTGCACTCGACTCTGCCAGGGTGCAGGCTGTCATCGGTGAGTTAGTTTTTACTTGTACTTGTTGCTGTTCTGGTTGAGTGATTTTTGTAGTCACAGGTTACTTCTCTAGCTGGTAGTGCTGTGAATTTTCGCAGAAAAGGGATACAAGTTGTAGCTAAGATTCAATTTTGCATTAAGTAGAGCTGCTGCTTTGCATTGACAGACTGGAATGATAGACTGCTAGAAATGTTGGAAAAAGCAATGAAAATATAAATTTTGCTTGAGTAACTGCTTAAACGCTGTAAGAAAAGATGTTGCGAAAAAGTTCTGACCATTTTTTATCATGCTGACAAGCAAGCCCTAATGAAAGACTGCATTCAGAGGCGGTTTTGAATTTCCTGTCGCTTCATTTGTTTTGGTACAACCTTTTCATGCTTTAGTGCTAATGTCCATGATCACAGGTGCAATTGGTGAGCTGTATACAGCGGTGGCTTTTGTTACATAGCCTGTACTATGGGCAAAAATGTGCATGCTGCTGTAGCCTGCATATTTAGTGGCACCAGTATTGCCAGAAACATTCTTTAAAATATTTTGACTTAACGAAAGTGTTCATGATATTTGTTAGTACTAACAATTGTTTATTTACATTCTTCAGACTACACCGTGGCAGAGTTCAAAGCGGACGTAGGCCGGGTCAAAACATCCCTATCGACTATGCTCTCCCGTGAGGTGTGAGCACAGAATCCACTGTACAAATTTGCATGATCGTGAAGTTTGTAAATAAACAGCTCAGATTCCTGAACCCGGCTTTTGTGTTTCATGAATGGAGGAAGTGTTGAGAGTTCTCCACTGACTCGTTCATGCTTGCTGAACAGTCTACCTTAAGCAAAAAGTCTGCTTATGTGCAAAAAAGTGTTATGACTGGACTCAACAAGAATTGTGTAGTGTTTACTGACATAAAAAGTGTAGAGATCCTATTGAAATTGAGTTAATAAAAACTCAACAGAAATTTTATTCAAACTCAAACTCAGCACATATGTGACAGGTTGTTATGATTGGGCACAATAAAGCTTCTTTAGAAAGCTTGTTTATAAAATGCAATAAATAAGGACTGTATAGAAAGCTTACTTAGAAAATTTTATAAAACTCATAAGAAACTCTATTAATACCCAATTCCCACACAACAGGATGCATTGACTACACTCAATAAGCATTGTGTAGAATGCTTATTTAGAAAATTTAATAAAAACTCGTCAGAAACTCTATTAAGACCTAGTTCACATGCAACATGATGTTATGACTGTACTCAATAAGAATTGTGTAGAGAGCTTATGGGGTAAATTTAATAACAACTCGTCAGAAACTCTATTCAGACCTAGTTCACATGCAACATGATGTTATGACCGTACTCAATAAGAATTGTGTAGAAAGCTTATGGGGTAAATTTAATAAAAACTCATCAGAAACTCTATTAAGACCCAGTTCACATGCAACATGATGTTATGACTGTACTCAATAAGAATTGTGTAGAGAGCTTATGGGGTAAATTTAATAAAAACTCGTCAGAAACTCTATTCAGACCTAGTTCACATGCAACATGATATTATGACCGTACTCAATAAGAATTGTGTAGAAAGCTTATGGGGTAAATTTAATAAAAACTCGTCAGAAACTCTATTAAGACCCAGTTCACATGCAACATGATGTTATGACTGTACTCAATAAGAATTGTGTAGAAAGCTTATGGGGTAAATTTAATAAAAACTCTACAGGAAACTCACAAGAAACTCTATTCAAAATCGATAAGATGTATCGACTTGCCTCTATAAAATGTCAATTTAAACTCGGTGGCCAATTTGTAATGGAAACTCAATAGAAATATTCTACAGAATGTTAATAAGATGTTTATAGGATTCTATTGAGGATTCTCTATAGCAAGTCTATTAACTCGCAGTAAAAATTTTTATGAGGGTCACTACTATACACAGATGCATTGCTGCGAAGAAGGTTTTGAGGGGCAAATTAGGCACTCATATGAGAAAGATGAAGGCCCTATGGCCTTTATTAAAGCATTCTAATATGAAATAAATGTGTGCCGCTGAGTCCCCAAATAGCGCTTACGCAATAAAAAAACGGCGGTTATGCTAGATTCCAGTACCGCTAAAGCAATGCCCCAACGTCAACACTAGTCCACAGCTTCCATTATGAACGGAGCAGCTCGTAGCTTCCTTGGTGTTTACGCACCTCTCCTCACCTACCAAGATATCACCCAATACTACCGAACCACGAGACAGACCTTTTCCATTCGTCACACATCTTTGACCAAAAGCCAAGAAATCACACTCAGACAAATTCAAGGAGGCACTTTTCCCCACCCCATCCGTATGCATTTACTCTTTCCTACACAGTACTCACATAAGTGTAAATTCTGCCAGGACCCACGAACTCTGACACACATATTATTTTACTGCACAAAATACTCAGGCCTTCCGAACCCTGAACCCGTCCCCTTCCATTGAGCAGTGGGAGATACTGCTGTCCGGCTGTCGACCTGAGGACCAGCTCTTGCTTGTGACCAGGGCTACGGCAGCCTGGACAGCACATGGGCTACTGGACTAAGGAACCATTCTCACATTGTTGCACAATAAATTTCTCTCTCTCTCTCTCTCTCTCTCTCTCTCTCGCTCCCACTCAGGGCAATATACAACACTTCTAAGCATAACTACGTCTGAGTTTATATTTATGAGGCATGAAGTTTCTGTGATTCCCAATAAATATTTTTTTTCACGCTTCGCACTCATATATCTAAGCAGGACGACGAGGAAGCCCTCGTTTGCACTGGAACTGCCGAACGGTGTTCACGGTGTGCATAGTTCGAGTGTGATGAATGATCGCCTTCCCTGTTTCACGATCACGCCCCGAGTACCGCTGTTAATGACCCCGAATAAAGGTAGATTGATTCAGGGTAATGAGCGAAGCTAACAAAGGGGAGCGCGTAGGCACAGGCGTCCAGCTGTGCTCTGGAAGTCAGTTGAATGCAAGCGGCCGCTGCTGCTGCAACATGCCATTCCGCGGCACACATTGTCGACCGCCCGCAGCGCCAAGACAGTGGGGGCCTTGGGACTCGTGTTTTACGGAGGGCGGCCGCATTCCTGAAGGCTATTGTGTTCCCGGTGTCCATCCACGGAGCCCTTGAACGGCCCCGAATACTCCGTCCCTCCTATTCAGTTTCAGCTTCCAAGACGAATGAACACGCGTTTTTCTTAGTGCTGATTACACTACATCGGCTAAATGTCCCATAGCAGCGTTCTACATTGTGTTCTTTGCATACGTATGGTTCGTTGTAATACACAAAATGATCACTTCCGAGCTTGCCTGTCTCTTCTCTTACACAGAGGCTACACACGCACATCCACTAGACTCCTGCGAAGACAAACTCGAAGGGACCGTAAAAATTTGTTTGTATTTTAAGGAATTCGCCTCTAGCGGAAGTTTTTTAAATTTCGCACGTTACAAGAAAGCAAAAAATATTGTTATTCTTAACCATAGTGTTCGTATTAACCGAGATCGTCTTAACGGGAGTCTAGTGTGTATAGCATGTATGTGCGTGTGCGTTGTCTGCGTGCGTGCGGCGCGTGCGTGCAGATGGAAGAATATAATTATACGTTATATCGCCATCCACTGTCCTCTTAGTTACTCAGCACTATGCCTTCAGTCCCAACGTCTCATCTCACCTCAAGAAAACATCGATCCAACAGCCAGACCTGTGAATGTATGTGGCATACCGGCAGCAGCGGCCTGCTCGCCAGCTCGCTAAGCAATACCCTGCTTGCGCGGTATTTCTATTCAATTAGAAGCAGACACGAACGAACCATTCTCATCAGATCGGCCCACAAAGCTCGCTTGATATTCATACTACAGGTGCGACCGGTCAACCAACGCCTTTAAGAATGCGCGTTCGCTGGACGACCGCTACACCCGTACGTGCTCGGAGTCGCAATCCTTCTGCCAATAACGACGCGCTCTACCTAGAGAGTGCGTGCTCTGCATCACAGTATTCTTCCTATTCAGTACACGAGCTCCAATGGAGAGCCAATCGAAGAAGAACCACGTGGAAAAAATTCCGAGGTTAGAGTCACAAATCAGGTCTGTTGCACGCAACGTTATGCTGCTACTGTTTCCTGGCAATGCTTACCGTGAGATCACAATGATTTACATATACGACATCTGCTTTGTGTGAGGTTTAAGGACACCCACGCTTCACCAGCATGGTGTCGAATGGCGCAGCAAAGTGTTAACTACTGCCCACCGAAGAACTATTGCCAATAACTTTACAAAAGTATCAAGCTAAGGGCGTACGCGCTAATATTTCCTCTCATGCCTACAGCTTTCAATACAGGTGGCTCAATTAGAAAACGGCACTGAATGATCAAAAAACAGGCTTCTGCTATTTGTTCAAGTAGTAAGAGCTTCTGTGATGGGGGTTGAAAATGTTACCGCGCGTAAAATGTCTTTATAGCTTAGAGCCATGGTGGAATCAGTGCGTGTACCGGCCTGGTGACATTCATCGCTTTACTATGACCTTCTTCAACCCCATTGTGTAGCTGACGATCTATCGGCATTTCTAGTGTCTGTAAAGGCGATGGGCTGCAAAAAAGGGCATCATTTTTCTTAAGGGGCACCGGATTGTCAAACGGACGTGTCTTGTCCCTGCTGTTGCTTTGGAAGTCCTCAGGGGTTAGTGAAGAGTGTGTTTTTGAGTCTTTGATACAATGTTGCGCCACTCTGCGGAGCAATTCAGGGCACTTTATTGTAAGGTTAGGCCCGCATTAGGAAACAACACTGCCTGCTAGTACTACCACGCCAGCTGAGAAGATCAGTCGTTAGAAAAATCACTCGGTCAAGTGTAACAAAATTGGGGCGCTGAGCAAAACAAATGCTTAAAACCTACGCAACGTCAAGATCGTGGGTTCAGATCCATCTCCGCGCATGCTTCTCTGCAAAAATAGAATCCATCCCCGCGCAGCAAAAACAGAAATGAGGCAGGAGAAAGACAAAGACATGCACAAACCCCTCTACACAATCAGCAGGCCATCCGTCCTCTCCCTCCATTTCTGAAAAAAAAAACACAAACAACATTAAAAATTCTACAAAACAGAGGTGCAGGCACGCAACGGTGGTGGGAAGTCGTGCCTCAATCATGCAGAACTGAGCTGAGATATATACAGTCGAACCTCGTTAATTTGAACTCCGTGGAGACAGATAATTTGTTCGAATTAACCGGAGTTCGAACTACCGCCGGGATCTGTTTTATTAGCCATACAGCGCACAATACATTTGTTGTAAACGCATGCGCGATAAATTACGCCATCGTTATTGGGTGCAGAGCGTGAACGATTACGTACTGCGCAATTAGGGCATACACAGTGAACAGTGCGAGATGGGGTTCCAAAGAAGCAGACTCCTAGACGTGTTGCGGAGGTAGCACGGGCTGCAAAAGACACGCTCAAACACCAAGAGTATCAACAACAGCCGTAGAGGCACACGAAAGCACCGATTTCGCACAACATAGGACAGTCGCATACAACAATGGTGTAACACTTGGCTGATGTCCCTGAATGTCTCTAAAACTAAGCTAATGTCCTTTCAGCGTCGCCGTAATTACGCCTTACCGAAATATGCTATTAATAATAACCTTATCGACAGTACCGATTCAGTAAAATATCTTGACGTCCATATCTCATGTGATTTAAGTTGGTCCACTCACATTTATACCAAAGCCACTTCCGCTAACCAGGTGCGTGGATATCTTCGCCGAAATCTTGCCTTGACGTCTCCTTCTGTTAAACTACTCGCTTATACAACTCTTGTTCGACCCAAGTTTGAGTATGCTACTGCCGTCTTTGATCCATACCAAATTAACTTCACCAATGTTCTTGAATCTGTACAAAATCGCGCAACAAGGTTTATACTTTCCGAGTACTTTAGTGGTTCCAGCATTTCCGCTCTCAAAACCAAGCCTAACCTACCCACTCTTGTTTCCCGTCGTACAATCTCACGTCTTTGTCTTTATCATAAGTTTTTTTTTTCATTTTGTGCCCATAGAAAACCAGCTCATCAAGAGAGCCTATCGCATTTGTCGCACCACACATCTTAATGCAGTGTATCCTGAGCATGCCCGCAGCGCTACGTTTCAGCAATCGTTTTTTCTGCGCACTGCTCGTGAGTCTAATTACTTCCCTGCTGAAACTGCCACTATCCTCAATTCGCAGTGCTTTAACCCTTTCGGCCCTGGCGTCGTCATTTGACGACACAACACATAATATCCTCTAGCGCCTTAAGAACAAAACGAAAAGTGATAGTTTTCTGGGCGAGATATGTTAAAGGGTGCCTCTTGCGATAGACATCACCATTGTTGTCTTTCGACAATTGTTGAGCTTTCGCGTGGCTGAACGATATGAAACAGAAAAAGCTTCAGTGGGCACTGTGTATGACGACAGGGCGGGCAAGGAGACGGAAATTCCGGTTTGTGAAAATGTCTATAAATATTTAAATACTTGGATTATAAGCTTCATATTTTGTTCTGTAAAATCAGCTTGTCTTATATTTTACAATAAAAAGAAAAAAAACATTTTTTACAAGAACGAAAGTTTTAATTGCCTATTGTTTAATTGCCTAATTGTCATACCCATAAAATAACAAATAATTGCAATATTTTCGTAATTTTTCACTTTGTGCTTCTGAGCTCCGAAGCTGCACAAAAACACACAGAAAAAGAATTTTTGCTTCAAATAAAAAATTCATGGCTGAAAGGGTTAAGCGGACTATTGAAGAACGCCCATGATGTTTAATGACCTTGTCATGCAGCATTTGCCCTCATGTAATTCCCCAAGTCGGGGCCCTTAAGGAACCAATAAATAAATAAATAAATAAATAATAAAAATAAATACATAAATAAATTCTACATGTACCTGAAGACCGGCGATCTTGTTCAGATTAACCATAGAGCGTCGATCAGGTACTAAGAAAAAATAGTTCTAACAATAGAGCTGTTTAGGCCGACACAAATCCGTCCCCCGTAGACAGAAAACCCCGAGCCCAAAATTCACAACAATGTAAACTGGAAGAGCATAGGCTGAAGAGTAGTGTGTACCGAGGGACACGTGAACGGGATTGCACATCACTAGGACATGCGCACAGCAGTTGCGCGGAGCCCGGAACCAGGGCAGCCGGGGCGGTTGACAGTCCACGTGCTGATGTAATTCGCGCCGTAAAACGACGGGGGAGCGAGAGGGTAATTTTTTTTTTTTTTGAACAGAGGCTGATGTTATGGGCTTCTCACGGTGAAAGGCATGCATAGTCCGGGATTCATTCGCTTCGTTGGGATAGGTTTTCGGGTCTCGGCTGGCAAGGGAAGCACTCCACTACTCGAAGGGGGTAAAGTGAAAAACGATAGCGAAGAAAGAGAGGTAACTATGGTGAACAAGAAAAGACGCAGGCCGAAGTAATTCGAACGTACAAACAGAGAAACGAACGTCTATTAGCACAGACATGCCAATACGATAAAGCCGTATACAAGTATTAATGAGTATCGTTAGGATTTTGCATCCAAAGCACCTGAGAAGGCTGAAGTGACTCGCGCTCATTTCACCTCATTCTTGCATTCTGCAGTTCGCTTATGCATTCTACACCCACTCACAACGGACGAGCCAAACTCAGCAAGGCGGGGTTCCGGCTGAGGCACACGCAGGTGAAGTCGCGCTGCAGCCACGTCTGCACAATGTACGAGTGGCCAACTAACGATTCCTGCAGTAACAAACCACCAGCTCAGATCCCTACGCACGGGAGCAGGCAAGCAAGCCAGATGGTTCTGAAGGGTAGAGACATAATAACGTTGCGAATGCGGCGCGCGGCGTGCCAAAGCGTCACGCCAACGCGTGGAGGCGTCCGCAGTGGGTGCCTCAAGCTACCTTGACGCCCAAGGCCTGCCTCGCGAATGACCCCGTAACGACCGTTGCCGCCGCATCTGTTTTAACACGCATGACTGGTTACGTGACCAGGCGCAGTTGGCGCGGCGTTCTTGCTGCGCGTTTGCAGGAGGCAAGCTCGCATAATTTATTCGCGCCTCGCTCTTGAGCAGTCCTTTTGTTCCTTGGACGCCACAACGCCAGAGATTGCTATCGTCCTGTTGTGCCTCCTCAAAAATAGGCATGAAGCTGGCCCCTCAACTGATCAGCAATACTCAATGCTGTTCAAAACGTGCATCCAGTTCCATCCACTGTAAAATCTGCTAAAACCACGAAGCAGTAGGTTGTCTTCATGGAGATTCCATTTTAATTCAACTTCTCTTTTGGGCGTAAAGGTAGACTCGTCTTAGCGGAAAATGTTTAATAATTTTTTTGGGGACAATTTCGATAACACCATAGTTAGAACCGTTTTCTGTATTAATACTCCCCCCACAGATGTCGTTGTAGTGACATCATCATCATCATCATCATCATCATCAGCCTACTCAGGTCCACTGCAGGACGAAGGCCTCTCCCAATTGACCTCCAACCGCTCCTGTCCTGCGCAGCTCGAGTCAACAGTTTACCACCGAATTTCTTTATTTCAGCTCTCCATTGCATTAATGGCTTCCCATCAGAAGGCCATTAATGCGGTGGAAAGAGGTACTAATACCTCCCGTGTGTTACAGCAAACCGTATTTCCGTGACGTTTACAGCTTCACTGTGAACTAATTATGACAAGTGAATGAAACTAGGCCTAATGGTAAAGTCGTCTTAGCGACTAATTTTAATAGATTTTCCATCGGGATACTCTCGATCACACAAGAGTTGTAGCCGTATTCTATTATCATGCTTCATCCGCAGATGGCCATGTTCGCAGTGAAACAGGAAACGCGGGAAACCAGCTTAGAAAAACCAAGCTTACACCGACCTCCTTGAAGTAGGCTTCACCTCTAAACACTTTTGTATTACTGAGGGGACACTCTACCAGACGATATAAGCCACCTGATATCAAAATATGATTGGTCTTGGATGGATGGATGGAATAAACTTTATTCGGGACGCGGTTTAGGTGCGAATGTATGAGCACCTGCACTGTGGGTGTCTTCTTTAGTCTGGAAAACCCAGGTCATCGCTTGCTGCTCTCGTTGTTCGTACCAGGCCTCGCTAGTCGGAGAGGTCTGCGCTGGTCAGCCGGGCCGCCCACTGCTCGTACGTGGGGTTGGGATTTCGGGAGAGGCAAGGGGTTGGCGAGCACTCCCATACCATATGGTGTAGTGTGCTGGGCTGGGTGCAAAATTTGCAGGTGGTGGGGTAGCGGGTGTGGTGGATGGAGTGTAGAATGGTGCCCTGCGGATATGATCTTTTATTTTTATGATTTATTGTTATTCTTGGAACCGGTTCATTCGGTGCTTGAGAAACCTGCTCCGGGCGGAGCGTGACGCGGTGCCAGTATAGCCTGTCGTCAAAGGCAGCGCTAGAACTGCTCCGGTGTTAGAATGCCCCATAGTATTCGAAACAGGTATACTCTGACATGAGTCAGATAGCATTATTCAAAACCCAAGGTGATTTCATCTGGAGGCGCAACCTTAAGGCGCCCCATTCTGCGAGAAAGCGCCGTTGTTTTCCGGTCAGTAAAATGGTACCCCCAGTAAAGAGTAAACAAATAAAAACATATCTGGGATCCGGTGGGTTTAGAACCCGGATCTCCACCGCGGCACCTAGATGCTCTACCGACAGTTGTGAGGGGTCGAACAAACGTCGTTGGTCCCTCTTATGCAGCACATGCCCGCTTGGGGAACTGGCCCGAAATCCGGAGCTTTCAGTGGCACAAAATTCACAGAACTGAGAATTGTAAATGTAAAAGTTATAGAGTAGTGCTTGCCACGTAAAACCTGAACGCGATGGCATGTGCTGTTGCGTCTTGTGTAGCGAGTTGTAGCGACCGCAGTCTGCTGGTAGCGGGGCCGGTCGCCGTCGCTTCGTCGAGCCAGGACTAGGGGAGAGCTTAGAGCAAACTCAACGGGTTTATTTACATTTTCACAGTGAGTTGTCGAGATGAAGACAGAAGACAGATCTTGGCGGGCCGCAGCACGCCCTTTTCGTTGACCCCCGATCCCTAGTTCCCCAGGTTGGGGATTCCCATACAAAACAATGCGGACCAATGGTGATGTGTAAGTTCCTCGCTGTGAAGCACCGCCCTCGGGTAGGGACACGCCTTTCAGGTATGTCGACAGATGCACGGCACACACACACACACACACACCCTTGCCACTCGTCAGGAGCATCTAGTCGGTGTTGCTGTAGTAGAAGGGAAGAACGGAAGACGCGCGAGCGCCGCGTATCTTTTTGGTGTCCGCCGCGCGCTGCGTTCCCACGGTGGGGTTCTCACACATACTTCCCAGGGAGCTAACAAGGTTCGTGGAATCACTCCGGGGCGGGTTAATGGCTTGACCATTGCCACTGCCTTCTTCGCTGTGCTGCCGCCGCCACGGGGTCCCATTGTCCGGTCGTCGCCGTCTGGGCTTTCACGCGCACACGCGTTCAGTTGCTCAGGCGGGGGGGAATACCGGCGGCTCCTTAATCCCTTTTGGGGGCAACAACACTCAACGCCGCTCAAAAGCCGCTGTCAATCAGTGGCCGCCGCCGCGTCTGGTCGGCCTCCCTTCGTTTCCGTCGACAAGCGGTGGGGTGGTCGACCGGCGGGCGACTGACCCGCGCAAACATGGCGCCAGTGAGTCATAACAGCTCCTCCGCCGACGGGAAGATCTCGGACGTCGGGTAGTATCAGCTGCTCGACGGGAGAGATCACAGTAGCAGCATTCTTCCAGCACCATTGAAACCACAAAGACCAACCTCCCCGAACCAGCAAGCGCCGGCAATGAGTTTTCGGCAACCAGGCTGCTCTTTCAAAGGTGCTACAGTGCACCTACGCCCTTTTTTCTTTTACATATGGCAACCACACTAATACTCTTGCTCACAGCTAAAAACTTAGACTGAATTACTTAAAACACTACTCAAAATCACTACTGAAAGCGTTCCTCAACTGAAAACAAAAGAACGCGAAAGAAAAGCTAGAAGGCTCTGCTTAATGTGTCAACATTGGCGTTGGCAGAACCCTTCTTATACTTCACAGTGAAGTTAAGCTCCTGAAGCGCAAGGCTCCAGCGTAGTAGTCGCGGATTCTTTCCCGACATTTGCGATAGCCATGTCAGCGGGCAGTGGTCAGTGAAGAAGACAAAAGAAGTTCCGTAAAGGTAGCAGGCCAATTTTTGGGTGGCCCACACAATGCAGGCACATTCTTTTTCTGACGCACTGTAGGCCTCCTCGCGAACCGAGAGTTTCCTGCTGGCGTACAGCACCGGGTTCTCGTTCCCGTTGTCATCCTCCTGGCAGAGTACTACTCCTAAGCCTCTGTTGCGGGCCTCGCATTGCACAGTAAAGGGACGATCATAGTTCGGTGCATGCCGTACGGGTGAGCTAACAAGAGCCGTTTTGAGGCCTTGGGAAGCACCCTCCATTTCTGGTTGCGGGAATTCGCCAACCGCCTCTACTTTCAACTCGTCAGGTCGCCTCCTGCCCTGCCCTACCACGTGCCCTAGGTACCGTACTTCGGCGCGAGCTAGCTGGCAGTTAGCCGGCTTCGCTGTCAGTCCAGCGTGTGTCAAACGTCTAAGGACATCGCTAAGCTGGTACAGGTGGTCTTCCCATGTATTGTAGTACATAGCAAGGTCGACTAAGTAGGGAACAGCGTATTCTTCAGCCCCCTGCAGAACTCGGTTCATCAGCCTTATCCCGCACTTCTCCAGGAAGCCCGCAGTCAGAACGCTGCTGAACACTGAACCCTGGTAGCACTGTATCTCCTTAGGTAAGGCCACTCTAGAAAAAATAGACAGTAGTGCGTTGACTACTTCTACCGAGCTCTGCTCCTTCATTGGGATCGCCTCTGGAAATTTGGCTGGTGGACAAACAGCGGTAAGCAAATACCGGTAGCGTGATTTTGTCGCTGGGAGTGGTCCCCCAACGTCTATTACCAGCCGGCGAAAGGGCCCTGAAATGAGCGGAAGGAGCTCAAGTGGCGCCTTTCCCTTCTCGTGCGGTTTTCCCACTCTCTGACAGGTTTCACACGCTCTTACGTGGTTCTCAACCTCGGTGAAGCATCCTGGCCAATAAAACTCCGTTAGGAGCCTATCTTTGCTCTTCCGAGCTCCTAAATGCCCCAACCGACCAACTCCGTGACATAGATCAACAATGTAATGCCGATACTTAGTCGGAACTACAATCTGGTCAAACGTGCGACCTTTTGCATCCTGGTAGTGGCGGTACAAGATGCCGTTTTTGACGGGAAAACTGACATTCTTCCTCGCCACCCCTTCCCTGACGGTGTTCCAAATCTCCTTAAGGCTGGGATCGCTTTTCTGCTGCTCGATGAGCTCGTCTCCTGTCACTTTCCCCTGTACATTGCCTAGTGATTTGGATACAGGCAACACGAGCAGCCCCTCTTCCGATTCCCCTTCAGCTATATCAGCGCGAGTCTCCTCCTCTGACCCCTCTCTCTTTTTTTCAGTAGGCGACGGGATAGTAGACTCCGCTGTGCTGACTCCAGCTGGTGTTGCTGTACTTCCGGTGAAACTCGGTTCTTTCCGCTCTAGTTCGGCTGCTGGCGTGCGTGCTCTAGCTCTAGTCAAGGCTTGGACTGTTCCCTCCTGAAAACTTTTCCCTTGTTCTCTAAGCAGACGGTCGGTCTGATTCGAGAACAAGTAGGAGTACTGCGAGGGCAGCTTGTCTGACACCGCCGCTTCCGTCTCTACTTCTCCGAACGGCCCAGTGATGACTACTCGAGCTACCGGGAGACAAATGCTTCCCTCTTGCAAAACCGGTTTAATCCATGCGCACTTGCCGTTGTAATCTGCTTGTGCCACATAGTCCGGGTGCACCAGATCAATGGTTGCCCCACTGTCTCGTAAGACGCGGCATGGCTTTCCGTTCACGGTTAGATTAAAAAGGTACGGACTAAGTAGCTCCTCGCTAGTAGCAGAGTCACAAGTATACGAAAGGGCTGGCCTGGGCCTACGACATCCTATGGCAATGTGACCGACCTCCTTGCATTTGTAGCAGGTAGGTGGTTGCCTAGCGTCAAAAGGACTCTTTTTGGAAGAAGTCTCCGAAGCCTTTCCCTCCTGTTTGTTTTGCGATCCTTGACTACTTTCAGCGAAGTCCGCCTTTTTCTGTGCCGTCATACCTGCGCCAGCCCCCTGCTTCGCCGTCCAAGGTTTTCCTTTATCTCCCGCTTTTGCTGGAGCAACCTCTTCCCTTTCTCCCCGGCGTGACGCGTACTCATCAGCCAAGTCGGCAGCTGCCTGCACGGTTACTACTCCGGCCCTATCCTGGATCCAGAGCTTCATTGGCTCTGAAAGCTTAGAAAAAAACTGTTCGAGAGCCACTAGTTCAAGAGCCTTTTCAAAGTTTCCAAAAGCGCTGGCTCCCTCCATCCATTCTACCAAGTTGACCTTCAACTCGTAGGCAAACTCTGAATACGTGCTGCCCTGCTTCTTTGTCAGATTGCGAAACCGCTGCCGGAACGCATCTGACGAAAGTCGGAACCTCTTTAGAAGGCTATCCTTCACTTTGTCGTAATTGTCCGCATCCTCCACCGGAAGCCGCGCGATCACATCCGCTGCTTCACATGGCAGCAAACTTAACAAATTTCGAGCCCATGTGCTACGGCCAAGCTTCGCTTTTTCACAGGTTCTCTCGAAGTTCACAAGAAAGAGGCCCACATCTTGCCCTACTTTGAAGGGTTGCATTAGCTTAGATAAATCACAAAGATTTTGTCTTCCTGCTACCTCTACTCCTTGAACCTCAGCCATCTTCCTTACTTCCACTTCCAGGCGCAGCTGTTCTACTTCCAGTTCTTTTTGCTTTAGCTGGCACTCCTGTTGCTTTAGCTGGCACTCCTGTTGCTCCCGCTTTTGCTCGCGCTCCTGTTCCTGTTGCTTTTGAATCTCATTCCACGTTTCTGTAATATCTTCACTGGTGAAATTCAAGCCCTCGATAGCGCGAACAATTTCGTCCTTCTTCATCCCCGAATCTACTTCTGCTCCCAGCTCCTCCCCCAGAATCAGCAGCTGATTCTTCAACAAACGCTTCCAATCCATGACAGAGAACTAGTGTGGTGCGGCTCACTATCTACCCAGAAGTTCCGGAAACAACTGCTTCTGTGGTAGCCTCTACCAGCGAAAAGATTGCACTTCTATCTTATCAGCCTGGCAACCAAAAAACCAAAGCCAGCACTCACCAGTCCACAGCTGTCAGTCTCCGTGATCTCGGCGTGTTGATCATTCTCCGTCCTCCAGGCTCAGATCCCACCGCTGCCACCAGTTGTTGCGTCTTGTGTAGCGAGTTGTAGCGACCGCAGTCTGCTGGTAGCGGGGCCGGTCGCCGTCGCTTCGTCGAGCCAGGACTAGGGGAGAGCTTAGAGCAAACTCAACGGGTTTATTTACATTTTCACAGTGAGTTGTCGAGATGAAGACAGAAGACAGATCTTGGCGGGCCGCAGCACGCCCTTTTCGTTGACCCCCGATCCCTAGTTCCCCAGGTTGGGGATTCCCATACAAAACAATGCGGACCAATGGTGATGTGTAAGTTCCTCGCTGTGAAGCACCGCCCTCGGGTAGGGACACGCCTTTCAGGTATGTCGACAGATGCACGGCACACACACACACACACACACCCTTGCCACTCGTCAGGAGCATCTAGTCGGTGTTGCTGTAGTAGAAGGGAAGAACGGAAGACGCGCGAGCGCCGCGTATCTTTTTGGTGTCCGCCGCGCGCTGCGTTCCCACGGTGGGGTTCTCACACATACTTCCCAGGGAGCTAACAAGGTTCGTGGAATCACTCCGGGGCGGGTTAATGGCTTGACCATTGCCACTGCCTTCTTCGCTGTGCTGCCGCCGCCACGGGGTCCCATTGTCCGGTCGTCGCCGTCTGGGCTTTCACGCGCACACGCGTTCAGTTGCTCAGGCGGGGGGGAATACCGGCGGCTCCTTAATCCCTTTTGGGGGCAACAACACTCAACGCCGCTCAAAAGCCGCTGTCAATCAGTGGCCGCCGCCGCGTCTGGTCGGCCTCCCTTCGTTTCCGTCGACAAGCGGTGGGGTGGTCGACCGGCGGGCGACTGACCCGCGCAAACATGGCGCCAGTGAGTCATAACAGTGCATAGAACGGATGCATGGCAGCCGTGGAAGGCTGTGACGTGTGCCCGTCTGCTGTCTGACCTTGTTCGCGCTGTGTGAAGAGGCGATAAAATAAAAAAAGCAGATGCAAATGCGTTGTAGCTGAAAAGAAGCCTGTCGAAGTAATTCGTGCGTTTGGCACAAAACCGAGCTTGGCCCCAAACTAATTTTTGCACTGAATGCACCTAAGTATTCAATTTTACCACACAACTTCGAGGGGATAGACCACATCTGTGTTTTTTTATGTGTTTTGTCTTGTCCTGTTCACCGTTGTTTCAGTCGTGGCATGATGAAATCACCAAGCAGATATCGCAATATTGCTCGAAAAGTTCGTTAGTGAAACAAGCAAAAACTGCGCTAACAACGTTACTTAAATCTGTGAATGGGAATGGTAACGTTGTTTCTTGTAATTACCTTAAAGTGGCCATGAAGGCAAAATACGAGTTTAAACTGGTTCGTTATAAAACCTGCTTTGTCCCGATAACAATTATACCATTATACCGCTAACTTCAAAAAGCTATACGAGATATTAAAGATAACATGGGAAGCAGTGACCACTCCCCAGCCACTTCCCGGCAACTTTGTTATGACGTCACAGGTTTTTTTTTGTGCTATTGGGCGCCGCCGACCTAACCCACAGGTAAGAGACATGAGTGGGCGATTGTTGTGGGGCCTGTAGCTCCACCTGATCGCATCACTTTATTGGTAATGTGCCGCTAACGCAATAAAAATTCGTTTAGCGCTGGCACCTATGCCGTCACTTCTTCTTTGCACGCCACGGCAGCGCACAATTCGAATGTTTTTTAGAGGGAAGCTTTGTACGGTGTGCAACACCCTTGTCTATACCACAGAGTTCAACTTCAACAGAGTTCAACTTCAACTAGTTACCTCTCAAGACTGCGGACTCAAACTTCTTACAAAAAAATTACACCATCTTCCCGTGGGAAACACTGATGAGGATTCGAAGCATCGTGGCGGTTTCGAGTGGTTCCATTGTGTTGCCGTTATGTTGAGTGATCTGGATTTTACTAGCGCCAGAGGGAATTCCGCGTCCGGGTCCACACCGGTGGCAAAGTCACGCAAGTGCTGTTGTGTTACGGTGAGTAGGCGGTGGTTCTCGAGGCGCCGAAACTCGTCCATCATGTTCTTGTCGATGTTGTCTCTGTGGTAGAATCGGTAGTCTCCGTCAACTTTGGTGAGGTAAAGGTTGTTGACATTGGTGCACCGGCTGAGAGCAATGTACACGCCCTCCTCTTCGCAGCTTTGTCTTATCGTTCTTCTTCTTCGTCGGCGGTTCCCCTACGGGAAGATGACGACGGTGGTTGAACGCGAACCTATCTCGTGATGGATTCTTTGCTTGGCCAATTCCTAGGGGCATCCTGCCACAATCAGCATCAGAGGCGCTGCGGACGGGGCTGGTTGAGCTGCAAGGCGCGTGGCGCTTCCCTCCACAGCTTTCCCACGGGAAATTCAGCATCCCCCTCTAAAGTTTCCAGTTCGTCGTTTCCGTTGACGTCCAGCTTCGCGTGCCTTCGTTGTATCAGTAGCTTCTTGACGTAGTTTAAATGAGTCAAGGACATAAGGCGCGTTCGTAGCACTTGCTCCTGTCCCGGATTTGTAGCGTAGTGGGAAGAGCACCGCGTACCTCCCGTTGCGGCCAGAGAGTCGTGGGATCGAAACCGGGCGCCGCTAACTATTTCTTTTTTTATATAGTGTAGTATCGCGGAGCTGTGGTTGTAAGGAGGAAAGTTGCGCATGCGCAGTGAGCGTGTGGACGGCGCCGCCATCAACGACGGAGGACTAGGCGAGCCTAAGAAATGCTCCGCGTTTAAAAAACATTGAGGTCAAACTATATGGTTGAGACTTCAAAATGACACAATAGTTTTCTTCAAATGCTTTTCGGCCGGGGCAAGATATGGCTATAAGTACGAAACCGGTGTTATAGACAAGTGTGTTGCCCTCTGTACCTCTACCAGGCAAGGGTTCGGTCGCGACCGTCGGCGTCAACAGCAAAACTCCCGCGAACACACAACAGAAATTACTGGCACCGGCACGAATTCAGCCTGAACCGGATAGAGAAACTGAGCGAGACCCGTTGTCTTGCCAATTGTGCCACGAGCGCCCGCGGAGACGGGGGAGACAGGCGGTGCACTCACCGAGCACAGCTACTGGTTTACCCCATGCGGTCTCGCTGAATGCCATGCTGAACGCTTTCCAATCATCTGCACAGGATGGATTGGCGGGCGCTTTTTTTTCATTTCTTACTTTTTTTTCAGTTAAAAAACGTCTTTTGTGGCTCGACTGGAGCTGAGGGAAGTATTCAATCATACTTCTTTTAAATTAAACAAAGTTGTATTCTGTCTTCATGGCTTCTATGAGTTTCATTCAGCGTGTTAATACTTTCTTTCCTAGGGCATGATTTGGACGCTTCGGAATCCTGGTTTTTTCAGCGATGGTGACTCCTCATCTCGCACTAAGTGTTGGCTGCATTGCAGGGACAACACGGGGTAATTGTCTCATTGTATCAACTTCGCTTTTCCCTCTCATATTTTTCCAAAATGTGTTAAGGTATGTTATTTTCCATCTCCGACACCCACCGAATAACGAAATAAATGCGGACTACGCTTTACTCGGAGAATTTTTCCTCCTCAGTGCCGCGGCAATAGCTTGGGCGCAAGTGCAAAACTAAACCCATTTTAGCCTAGCCTTCATTTCAAGCCGCATGCTATCACAGCCTTTGCAAAATAAACATTAGTTTAAACTTGGCTGGCGAAAGTCGTTTACCTCGCACTTCGTTTGCTTCACCCCCCGCAAAATACAGCACAAGGTTCAACGGGAAATCCGACCCGTGAAGGGAAAGATAATGGCACTGTAGCCTGCTTACTTTTTACAACACATTTATTCTTCGTCCAATTTTGTCTGCACTTTAACAAACACCATGCAGACTAGCAGACTAGTCGCGAGCCAGGCAGTGGTAATATTCTCTACAAGCGGTGCGTAACTCAATGACAACAAAAGTTAAGCAACATATTTTATGCTGGATTTCTTTATTAATAATCATAACCAATTTATTTATTTGTACGTAGTCGTAGGCAGGTGCTTTCATGTTGTATTCTAAACATCATACACCATTCACTTAATGGACGCTTTTGCTCTTCTGCGCGTCTGAAAGTATTTTTAAGAGTACCGTGGAATCCAGCATACCTTTGAGAAAACGAAGCAAAAGAATGTAAATCAAAATGCTTCAACCGGTACCACCGAGTGTAACCGCTTCATACCCAATTGTAAAATAAATGAATTGACCACAAGGCGAGTGGAATTTGGATCGCCCGAGGGGGGAGATAAAATAAGGCGAAAAAACTACTCAGCGACCCATAGTCAAGCGTACAGGCTCGGGAATACTTCCCTGATCTCCCCTCGGAAGTAGCAGAATCGGTTGGGTTGAAGGCAATGGGAAGAAGGAGAAGGGAATGGGTTATGGGAATCAGGAAGGGAATGGGGACAGCGAGTTTTTGTTCTCCTACATAGATGTCTCACTCCTTTTCAGGCCTGATCTTTCACTTTACGAAGGGCGTCAGACTGTTTGAGGTGGGGGCACGGTAACTGTGTACCGAGGCAGAACCTCTACGTATTAGTTGAACTTCTTGGGACAACAGTCTATCGCATTGTGGCCACCGACAGTGCCTTCTAGAGCTCCAACATAATCGCTTTAGCCAGAATTTGGTGAACCGTGTGAATCGCTTCCTTAAACACTCGCTAGTGTTTAAGTCACTGCTCCGCATATGCAGGGCGATAGAAGTTAAGTCGGCACGGTTCTTTTTTAATTAGGCGCTTAGATTTACAGGAAGACCTTCTCTACAGTGACATTATGCGCCCTAGGGGACACAGAATTACGTGGTAATTTCTGGCTTAACTAAAATTGACTAATTAACTTTTTAGTGGCTGCAGTAGGCAGGCATGTCTGCATTGAAACGTTAGACGCAATCATGTTTCTACGCCGTTTCATTTCGCAGAATACTTCTAGCGCATCCGTACTCCGAGATATCGAACTGGGAAATTTAATTTCCGTTCGCACGATTACGCACGCAACACAGTGAGAACCAGCGCACTCCCTTTTGTTCTGTGTTTCGATAGCGGATCCAAGATTGCGATAACGCCAGCCTAGACTGAAAGGGTCCCAGTTATCATTTTTTCCTATTCCTCCACCCAATTTTCAAGCTAAACACCGTTCACACCAGGCACGCGACAAGGGAGTGGCTTTGCGCCGGCCCTCACTGTCTTGCATGCGTAATCATGTCAACGGCAATTAAACTTCGCAGTTCGATATCTCTGAGTACGGATGCGGTAAAATAACTCTGCCAAATACAACTACGTAGAAACACGATTACGCCAAACTTTTCAATAGAAAAATGCCTGCTTACTGCAGCCACTAAAAAGTTAATTATTCAATTTTAGTTAATTAAGCCACAGTCATCAATACTTACCACGTAATTCTGTGTCCCTTGGGCGAATAACCTCACTGTAGAGGTGGTCTTCCCGTAAATCTAGCGGCTAATTAAAAAAAAAAATTGTAGACTTAAATTTGATAACCATGTATATCTACCTTGTTCGGTGAGTGCCCTGGTCGCACCCTCCGTCAGTTTTCGCATAGCATCCCTGAGTGGGCCGGTTACGTTGAAGTCACCCCAATAGTTAGCCCTTGCAATGTACCTCACGTATGCGAGGTAGCATCACGCAGAATGCAGTTTTATTGCAATACGAGCTTGTAGCACTAGGGAAGACGCCTGTCAGTTAAAACAAAGGTAACGCAGCTCCGTTCATCACAACACAACGGAATTTCGATTTTGTTAGACCTTTTTAATCAAAAATGCTCAAAATGCGCCACAAAAAAATTCAAAGTTTATAATCATTCACAAAGCAACGCGAAGACACCGAAGGCAAACGTTCGTTATAGTGACACCGAACGGCGACTTTGAATGTAAACAAAAAAACCTCACAGAAAAAAAAAAAAGAAATATGCTGCTGCACTAAAAATTGATGCCGCCATCGTGCTCGACGGGGTGGTTGTGGCGATGCTCGCAGTCTTTTCGAACCACAATTTATTGTTAGCACTACGTGATTGTTCAAACTCAAAATTTCCATCTGTGGCAGCCACGGCGAACTTGGAGGTCTTGCCGTCATCACGATGCACATTCACAGCTACACCTTCAAGCACCACAGTCTTCTCCCGCGTCAGACGAAGACTTCGTGGTCGGACTCGGAATGGCTGCTGCCGTAGTGTAACTGGACACCGGAGTCGTAGGCCTGGGACAGGGCACGTCGACGGCGAATCTGTCCAAAGGCACACCGGCGACACCCTCCGCCCTGCTCGGACGACGACGACGACGAGGCGAGGGACTCGAGAGAGGCCGGCCGGCTGGGTGGCTTCGTCGTTCCGGGCTCGGGCACCGCAGCACGAGTGAACGTCTCCTCCGGCAAGTCCCGTGCAAGTCTGAGCTCGGCGATGCTCTGGTGCAGGCCCAGGAGTTGGCCGAACAGGGCGTTGTCCCGCTCCATCAGGCAACTCTGCGTCAATTGAAAGAATGCAAAAAATGGGTTTACTTGACTAATCCTGCCGGCAGTGCACGGCGCACTTATGTAAAAGAAGCAGTTGGCGACACTCTGCCCACTCGAATGACAAGGATGAGAAGAACGGTTCCAGCAGTTTTGGCCCCGCCTCTGACGACTGACGACTGCAACGCAGGTTTCCAGATTGCCGTATAGTATAAATTTGCATGAAACTCTATACGCAAAAGTAACAATGGACACATCGCCTTCTACCAGTGGTACGCGTCATTCGGTACAGTCACGTAGACGGAAGAATGCGGAGGCTATGGGACGGGAAGGTGAAGCTAAAACGTACGAGCAGGGGCGACACCGTTCGGTGGGGCCTCTGTGCTGATATTTTCTTCAGATGTTGAATCAGTGTTTGTCTCACCATGTCGCACGCAACATGAACGTGCAAATGAGCGAAGGATCGAAACTAATGCTAACGCATTCCTGTCGTGTGAATCCCATCGATCAGCCGCATGTTGTTGCGTTCATTTTTTATTCTTCCAGTGCCCTTCACAACAACCAACGGTCCCAAGTAAACCTGCATGCCTAATAGGACAGGCGTTCATGTTTTCATAAGCTTTGTAAGCCAACAAATTTGCTGACCAAATTTCCTGTCGGTTTTGTTCATTTTAACGGCGATTTGATACATTTTCACTGTGAAGATTTTATTCATTTCACTTATGTTAACGGCGCCCTCAAAACGTCCGAGTAAGCGTAATCCCATCTCATAACCGCCCCTCAAATGCGGGACGCAAGCAGCTCTGATTACGGCCGCCGCAATATGGGTCAAACGGGAGCGTGCTCTCCGACAAACACCCATTGTTACAGCATCGGCCCCACCGAAGACTGCAAGGGATGATGGCGGCGACAGCCAGATTAGCCTGGGAAGCAGAGGCTGCGCTGAATGAAGAGATCGCAGATGTCACCGCTCGACCGGAATACGTCGCCGCTGCTGACATCAAGGGTCGTCCGTCCCCCACTCGCCCCTGATGGAGCCGGCCGCCATTAAGCCGATCGAGAGGAAGCGAGCTAGTTTGCTGCGAACAATGGGACCGCTTGCCCGCCCAGCTACGGCACACCCAGTGGCCTGCGTTCAGCGAGTCCCCGCTCTTCTCGTGCTGATGATGCAGACAGCTATATCCGTACGGAATGGCCTTATTCCTTTGGCTTTTCACACCGTTCTATATCGGGTATTAGTGGACCAGGCACGCCCAAGGTCTTGAATGGTCTATATGCTGGCTAAGCTGACGTTTTTGAAGAATACGTAGCGCAAGGTCGCCGCAGTAGGACTCCCGTAAAACGCCCTCAACGTCAGACTTGCCGAGTGATGGAACAAAGGAAATTGTTTCAGGAAAGGAGGTGAACAGGGTCACAGTTACAACTACTCCCTGATTAAAGTAGGTTTGAAACAACCCTGGCCCTTTACCGGACACCATGTTTTCGGGCCACGACTGGTGCGCCTCCAGTAGACTTCATACGGCCAAGGTTTTCCCCCACAAGATGCCGTGATTCACAATGGCGCGCTTTACAGATGCTTTTTCTTCATCATCATCATCACTTCGGTTCAAGCTGATGATGATAACAAAAACCTTGACATGTTTATTACTGCCTAAATTAACCACACGCCTTTAGTAAGGTTCGTACGACAGTATGTGCCACCATAAACGCGAAATTCTCCACACGCAGTACAGCGGCTTTTAGCGCCAAGACAGTGCCCCTGATTCAGTCAATTCGCACATATGAGGTGTTGACTTCCTTTGATACCGTGAATTCGTCTCAAGGCTAGAGAGGGCTGGCTATGCAGCTGCATTATACCGAGAGGGGGGGCAAAATGGTTGCCGATTTGCGCCTCTGTGACCCCCGATTACCAAACTTGTTGGTGCGCTTGCGCTTCGTGTTTGCCTAAAGACCGGTCCATTTTTAAGTTAACGCCAAAAAGTATCCTCCATATTTAGCTCCAGAAATGCCTTCGCTTTTAAAGATCAGTATTTTCGGGGCGTATGAAATCCCTCTGTGGTGCCCTACAGTACCTTGCACAGTTTACTCAACTTAATTTTACCCAAATGCCGAATATTAACAAAATAATCGGACTTCCGCGAAATGAATTTCGTAACTCACGAAAGGCGTCAACAAAAAGGACGTTCAATGTGTGTTGTTGCTCAAAATATACCGTTGTGCATATTTGCTTCTGAGTCTGTAAATGTGCCTAATGCAGCACACTATGAAGTACTACGATAACTTCTAACACTCGTTCTGCGTCACACTAAGCGAAAAGCAAGTTCGGAGAAATGTCAGCAACCAGAAGGTGCTTCAAGCGAACGGTCGTAAGCACAGCGCGTGAATCGAGGCTGTTAAAACTTCTGTTAAATATATACTCTTTTCGTATTCAAGATGATTCCCTAAGTTATGCAGTGCGCGGTTCACATTCCACGGAACGCACCCGACCAGTCTGTACAAGGTCAAGATAGCTGACGAGGTGGGCTTCCGCCATCAAACTAACCGGCTTTTATTCTGCAGCAATGTATAAGTGCCCGCCTGACTATCCGGTGCGACAGAATAAAGCGAAGAGGAGATATAACCTGAGTTGTCACCTTTTCACTCTTTCCGTATGTAAAATATCGATGGTCAAATGTTAAGGTTTGGAATGCCGGTTGAAAAAAAAATTCTAATGGATATTGCGAATCCCTATTTGCCTCTCTAATAGCTGACCTTGCGAAGGATTGCAGACGTCGGATTGAGATTCTCATACGCAGGTCGGCGGGCCTAATCTGCTGAATCTGCGTCGAATCGACTTTGACTTACTGCCCTTTTTACAAATTAGAACCGCTAATCCACATTATAAAACCAGGAGGCACACGTAGTATTTGACCCACTTCCAGTTTCGTTTTTCAATGATATACCACCCGTAAGCAGGGTGAAAACACATGGTCACGCTTCGATCCGCGCTGGAACGAGACACTGCACCGAACTACTTTTGCGGCGACTGCTACGGAGGCATCATCGGAGCTTGTTATCTACATGCTATTTTACGATCACTAATCGGCGCTAGGATCGCTCTCTGGCAACCTGACCCGCGCTTTCTTAATAGCATAAAGGGAGGGAGATCTTGCATTCATCAGATAACAAGAGTGCACGACGTGCTCGCCACCGAAGGAAAGTGTATAAGTGGGTGGGACGGCTGCCGTTTAGATTTTATCTATCTGTTCAGGTGCGTGGGTAATCATTGCAGATGGGCGACAAAAACCGCAAATGCCTGGGGATGAAAGAAATACGCTTGCAACATTGACGCCTTTATTTAGCGTGTGGTTGGTGTAGAGTGCCATTAATCATAAGTAGCCTTAATGAAGAGGCTTTTCGAGCCTTGGTATCGCAGTGCCAGTGCTAGCCAGCAGTCGCACTTACCCCTGTGAGACGCCCTACATTTCTGAACTCGAAAGTGAGACCCCATGCACATGCATATATTGCTGGTTAAGTTTAGAATAGCCCACTTGTTGTTAATGATGCGATCGTTAGTGTAAAAACAGATATATAATAAAAGTTCACATTTCACACCCTTGCCCTGTCCCACACCCGGATGTGTATTCGAAATTGAGGGAAGACTTGTGCGAGTTTCCGCGACTACAACGCCTTCGTCAAGGGAAAAGAACTGCATTCACAACAGATCACAGACAAACCACGTCCGACCGCCGCCATCATTCCTCATCGTCGTCTTCTACTCGTCACATCTGCACTTCACTTCTTTGTCCTCTTGGAAGTAAAGTTTCAACAGGAGTGTTCGGCCCTATCCAATTCGACCTCGATTTCAGCAGACATTTTCTTGCTTTCGCGCCTTTGGTTTCGATCTTTCGGCAGAAGGAAGAACCTTTCGTGTCACTGCCACACGCGTAGATCTACATAGGCCTGAAACAGCGGCGGCTTTGTTACTTCGACGGCTGTTGCTTCTGGCGATCAGCTGTCCGAACTGGTCATATGTAGTCTCTTTTATGTGTCTGCGCAAAACAGTTCAGAGCACTTGGTGGGCAGTCCACGACAGCTCTATAAATATAAATTTTATCCTCCCTCGCACTCCCCCTCCCCCCCAAAAAAAAGGAAAAAAAGCGCACGAAGCTACCCTGATGCAGGTCTGAGCAGTCGAAAATGACAGAATGGAACAATGAGATCAACCAGAGCGAAAGTTGGGTGAGTTAGTACTCGAATAACATATGCATGTTGCCTAGCGCAGAAAAGATGACAATACAGGAGAAGAATGCGGATCCGTCCGCTTTCTTGTCTCTTAGTTCCTTTTTTCGCGCCAGGAAACATGCATAACTTATACCAAGGACTCCGTTCATGGCTTTCTATCGACCGCCGAATCGGACAGAAGAGAAGGTTGTGGGCGCCATCCGGGAGGGGTCTCCGGCCTGCTTGTGGAGGCTGCATCGTCGAATGCGCCCGACTTTGTACTCCAGCTTTGTTTTTGTTTTTTCGCTGCACTAAGCGACCCTGAAATCGAGTCTTTCTAGAGAAGGGCCCACCGAAGTTCAACGCGCAATCGTTTGTTGTGCGTATTCTGGCATCTGCGATTCTTTTCGACCGAAGGTCCCCGCACCCACCCGTTACTGTTATCTTTCTCAGACGGAATGTGAAAGACAGGCAACTAGATATAGCCTTCATTGCTGATCGCGACACCCGCAGCAGGCGTGTTTAATGGCGCGACACAAACGAACGGACGGCCGCCTTCGCGCTTGACGGCCGCTCGAACTTGTTCCTTTCAAGGTGTTATTCTTTTCACTGCAGACAGATGTGGCGGCTTGCTCCAAAATTACCAGCCCCAAGGGACAGGCCCTATACGGGCCAGTAGGCCTGCAAGTGCGCATTAAAAAAAAATGGAAAGAGCTATACGAGTAAGATTCAGTGTCGGCTCGGCAAGTAATAGTACCGTGGTAAGGAAAAACATCCCGGGCCACCTCCACAAACGTGAAACCTGGGGAGGGGTGCAGCATGCAGTGTATAGGTGTATTCTTGGCGCCTCGGCATTTTTGCCAAGGGAGATGAAACCGCTGGGGGTGTGGAGGTATACAGCTTGGCGGTAAAAGTCTCGCGTCTTTCAAGCAAGAAGCGTTCTAGCACGCGGCGTTGGAAAAAGAGCGTCCCGGTGTGTATTTTTAGTGCGCGTTACGTTCTGCACAGCATGTCTACCGCACTGGACAAGCAGAGTATAACCGTGGGTCTCAAAATTATTATGCAGTAAACTAAAGTAATGCTTTATAATCCCGGGAGAGCACAGAGGTTTGAGACAGGTGGCGAGGCAGTGGAAGTGGTAAGCGATTATATCCACTTAGGCCATGTAGTGACTTCGGATTCCAACAATGAGGTAGACATAATTAGAAGGATAAGAATGTAGTGGAGTGCATTCTGCAGGCATTCTCGGATAATGAATGGCAGCCTACCATTGTCGCTGAAGAAGAAAGTGTATGACAGCTGCATCTTACCGGTACTCATCTACGGGGCAGAAACTTGGAGGTTCACTAAGAGGGTTCAACTTAAGGACGACTCAGCGAACAATGGAACGGAAGATGACAGGTGTAACATTAAGGGACAAGAAAGGAACGGAGTGGGTGAGGGAACAAACGCGCGTTAATGACATATCAGTAGAAATTAAAAAGAAATGGACGTGGGCAGGGCATATGTAATACGAGGGCAAGGTAACCGTTGTTTATTAAGGGTAACAGAGTGGATCCCTAGAGAAGGCAAGCGTGGCAGGGGGAGGCAGAAACTTAGATGGGCAGATGACATCAGAAGTTTGCGGGGATAAATTGGTCGCAGTTAGCACTGCACCGGGCTAATTGGAGATCTACGGGAGAGGCCTTTTCCCTGCGGTGGGCTCAGATAGGCTGATGATGATGATGACGTTCTAGCGCGAGGCGTAAACGAGCGTCCCGGTGTTTTAGTAACGTGACTACAAGAGGCGACGGTTACGACGACGACATCAGACGTCGACAGCCGGAGCCCCTGAGGGGCTTCCCCCCAAAATGTCAGTAAACCTGCAGTAATTTGAAAGGTCTCTTTATGACTGCAGAAAAAAAAATATACCCCTTATAATACTCCAAAGACCGAAGACCAGCGAAGCTGTGTGGGTGGATAACTATATTGAGTTTTCTATTGCGAATTACTATATTGGCCGAATAACAACACATACATATAGTATCCGTACAATCAATTCTACATTATTTTTCCGATAATTTGTTCCAACATAGTTTCAATAGAACCAGAGTAGCGTCCGTTTTCTGCAACCATACTCTCTGCGTAGACGGTGATGTATTGACAGCAGAGTAGAATTCTTTAACGTCCGCAACATCACTGTGACCTAATTAATTAAGTCACGTAAATAAAACTCGGCGTAATGACATGGTTCTCTCAGCGACCAACTTCACTTCAATTTTTTTTTCCTGCATTAGGGAAAAAATCTAAGTGAAAATCACAGTGAAGGAAAGATACGTATCCATTAGATTGCAAGCTACAGATTATTTTACAGTAGCTCTACAGCGAGCGCGTGCGATGCTTTGTCCAAGCGACCCGGTTAACACACGCAATTTTGGTCAGTAGCTTGCGCGATAGAGCTTCGCTGTAGAAAATCAAACGAATTCAAGTGGCACTTTCCTTGATTGCCTCATGGCTGGGCTGGTCAGCGCAATACTGACTTACCCTATATCAGCGCCAACTTAGCACTGTATAACCTAACGGGCCAATAATTTAGCAGCAATGGGTAGAAGGGTTATTTTTCCCAAATACTCCGCCGTTCAAAAATGGAAACGCTGTAAACAAAATCACTTAACTCGAAACAAAAGCGCTACCAGAAAGCGACACGCTCAGCCGCTTTAAAAAAAGATATTTCCCTGGTTAGCCATAGTAATGCGGAACCCTGCATAATTTGCATAATTTCAGCAAACAATGCCCCGTGTCTGCCTCACCTGCACGCCTCCAGCGCCGCAACATGTAACCGCGCAATCTCTCTTCCTATTTTGCCTCTCTAACGCCTGCCCTTTTCTATAAACTATCGCTGCCACCTCGCATCCTCAATTTGCTCGGCGCACGCTTCTAAATAAAGCGTCCATCTCCTTAGTACCCGGAAGGACACCCGCGTCGGCTACCTTAGCGACAGGAGTACAAATCCCGTTCCGGGCCGACGCTAAAGCGCTCGAATGCACTACAGTCGAACACGGATATATCGAACTCCAAGGGGATCGCAAAATAGTTCGATATATGAAAAATTCGATATAAAAAATATGGGCTCTGAGACCTCACCTATGGCGAACGATCACACACCGATGGGGGCATTCAAGAATGACAACTAATTCCGCACTCACGACGCAACAGGACGCTTTATTTCCGTGAAAAAAAAAATCGCTGATCTGGGCCTGCTTCTTCGTCCTGGAAATGAAATTAAAGACGCTGGTCTCAATCTTCTCGAGGCCGTCCAGGTGCGACAGCCCAGTTCCTTCCATGTCGCCGCTACAACGGCGAATCAAGCTGAACGCAGCGGCCACTTCACCCGCGGAGTACGATCGTGTAGCCGCCTCCTCGTCCGGACGATCTTCACCACTCGAGCTATCGGCCTGGGTTCCTGCGACGGCAGCTACAATATCCTCGTCACCGAGGCTCGAAACAGCCTGAACATTGGTGTCAGCGTTCACGAAGTCGTCGGCAGACACTCCGGCTGGAACAGCAGCCGGGAAAAGGGACGACAACTCACGAAACGTGTCGCCCATGCCCTCGTCGTCGTCGTCGCCGTCTTCGCAAGCTTCGGAAAGTTCGGCCGTCACAAAGCCTGCCTTCCGGAAGCAGTTGGCCACGGTCTCCTTCTTCACGCCGTTCCAAGCGCTTGTCATCATATGTATGGCTCCCAGCAGGTCAACCTTAAGCTCGGTGCCCACGCGGAGGTTCATCAAAAGCCTATCGACGAGTCGCCTCCTGTACCCGACCTTCGCCATGCCCGCGCATTCATCCAGATCCTCCTCAACCTCAATCGGGGGTGCAGCGACCGCCGAAGAGCACCTACCAGCTCCCGCGGCGTTCGATATACCCGATGTCGGGAAAAATACGGTTCGATATAAACGTACGAATTCCTATACTTTTACACAGAATTTTCAAGGGGATAATTTATGAGTTCGATATAGACAATAATTCGATATACCCGTGTTCGATATATCCGTGTTTGACTGTATCCGACTCCAAACCACCACTCCGCGAAGACGAGCGGTCAGATCACGGCGCAACGCTGATATGCTAGCGGTTATACACGACCGAAGGTGAAGCGCGTATACACCGCACCTACGGTGGTCCTGTGTCAGCTCGCTCTCTGGCCGCTGTCGCTGGGCCGCCATTTAAGTCATTACGGCTAAAGTACACACTAGTTGGCCGAGCCGGAGCTGTCCCGATACAGCTCCAACTGTGCGAGCGGACAGCCTGCTCCGTGCGACCGCGTCGTGGTCGAGGAAAAACAAAAGACGGCCGCTTCGGGCACGGTCGAGGAAAGGAAGGAGCGGCAGCACGGCTCTTGAGGCCCGGCAACGAAAGTAGGCCGGCCCAGAGGGGTCAGGGTGAAAGTGGTCGTACCGGCCACCGCCTCCTTGACTGGGAAGTCTCTCTATGGTGGCATCACGTTACCTGAAGAACGATCTGACGAGCTTCCGTTCGTCTAAACGGAATCCCTTACAACATGTTAGTAAACTCAAAACATGAGCGGCGTTTGAACGCTTTGGCAGAGAGAAATGTAGGTTCGGACCTCCCCCTTGTCTTGGGGGTGTTCGTCTGGAGGGGCCGCTCTGAAAGAAGCGGCTATTCGGTCCGGGCCGCGGAACTTGCACAGCGGTGACTTGCGCGAAACTGCTCGAGGCACGTGCGGGGTCATGTTGACACTGCTCCCGTAACTCTCGTAACCCCTCTGACGACACCTGTCAAGGTTCGAGTTGGCGCTCGGTGCGACCGTTGCATTATGCGGACCTGAATGCGATTGCAGAAGTCGATGGCGGCATGACTGCGCGGTGAGACCTTTTGGACCCGTTCGAGAATACGCAAAGAAAAATTCACTGGCTGCCGTATTGGATTCGCAATTTATATTTTTATTGTGATTATGTTACCTTAAGGCAGGGTGTAGCGAAGGAATGATCAATTGAGTTTATTTCATTTATTAAGTTTACTTTTTTGTCACTCGTGTAATGAGCTTTCTGGAGACTATTCTCATTGTAGGCATCCAATAGAAAGGTCAGAAAAGGAGGCAGAAAACGAAGCAATAAACGTTGACCAATAACAGTGAGGTGAGAGCGCAATGCCACCCCGAAGTTCGGTGAAGTCGCACTCACGACAGAAAAAAAATGCATCCAATATCCGTGACACCTGAGACGGGCGTTGCGCAGGTTACGCTTTCAATGTGGCCAACTATCCATCCTATATGCCATTGGTCCGTTTTTAGGTTAATTGCAGATTGCATGGGTAATCGCCCATGCATTGATGACTGTAGTGATAGCTTTCTAGATGCACACGCATTGAGCCAACTGGAACACCGTAGGCACGCCTACAGTTGAGGACGGTGCGAAGAGAACAGTACTTTATAACGCAACTTTCTCTTTGAAAATAAGCCTACATTTTTCTGAAATGTCGTAGCATGTCCGTCGTGTATTGGTCCTTATTTTGTCCGCTAATGCGGTAAGGTTTACAAACTCACTTCTCTGTCCGTTCAGCATGTACCGATTGTAACGTTGCAACGCTGCACTTTAAATACTAGCTACACATTGTAAAGCATGTTAGCGCCCTTTTCCGGCGGAACTACGCGAATCACTTCAGCAGGTGCAATGGTGGGGAAAGTCACTTTACTTGATTACAATGCACGAGTCTTTTTGGCGCAGTGCTATCAATTATTCAGCGCGCGTAAATTATACTTGAAGCGCCAGCGGGAAGCTTTGCTCGTTCAAACATGGGGGGCGAAACGGGATCAGTGTACAGTTCCACTAACTTACTACCTATTTATCAAATACGACCACTTCAAACTCCGATAGCACACTTGAATTGTTTTACCACATCTTTGGCAGCTGTCTAGAGGTCTCTTTAATGTGACCCAATCTAATCCCCCGTAGAAAGTTTCCTTCACTTCCTGCGGAATAAAGGAACGCAAGGCTAAGTTCGCTTTGACCCTCTAAGAAGGGTGTACGGCAGACACTGTGCGAACTTGAACACGTTTCTTTCTTTGACTTCAACAAAAAGTAGACGGTGCATTTCAAATGATTTAACTTTTATAACGGTCATGTAGGTAAACGGTATGTGTGTGTTGTCGAATACGCCGTTTTACAGACGCTATCGATCTAGGGACACGTAACCTGACGATTTGGTTCGAACGGGGGCGCGTCAGTGAAATAACCCGAGAATAAAGTGCCGCGATTCACGCCGAAAGCGTTCTACATACCGCGTGTGACCGACACACAAAACGCGCAACATCATTCGGCAATCTGCCTTGACCCAAAAAATCTCGTGCTTACTGCGTGAACACAGAAAACATCTCCGACTAGGACAGCGCATTCACGTGGGCCTAATGCTAAAGCGAATGGCTGGATATTACTGTCTACTGATCACCCCGAACTGCTGCCGTCGGTCTGGCTTTAGCGCTTGCGACTGGCTATTATTTCGTTCAAACAGGCCTTTAGTTCAATGTGAGGGCATTGAATAAAAATAGGCATGGCATAAGCCGCTTTTGGTATGAATACTACACGGTGGCTGAGTACAAACTTCATTATCGCTCATCGTACGTGGCCTTCAACCGTGCACCACCTGTCATCTCCACGTTCCAGTGAACGGTACAATGCGACCGAATTATGCACGGGCCATTAACCCTCTATGAATGCGGATAGAAACGCTTTGCCGGTGTTAATGATGTAACGGGTTTTCCAAGGGTGATCACCAGTTAGACAAATACAAAACGAGAAGAAAGGCGGGAGCCATTAGCGCATCTGCGCTGCATAGTATTATGCAGCATAAAGCATCTGCACACAGGAAACAACTGTGCCGATGTACTTTTTTAAAGGGACATGTGGCTGTAAATACCTGTATGCGGACAGAAAATAAACAAAGAAATCCCCGGTCTTCCAACGCCATTCCACTTCAATTTCTGTACTTCTTAACAAATGCCTTATGAAATAAATAAATAGATAAATCAATAAATAAAAATAAGAACTTCAATAAACTTCACACTCGGAAAAAGCAGGGCCGGTTTGTTGATTTTCCTGAAAAGCCCTTCCATAAAATTCGTCGTGAAAACATAATCCCAAAATGCAAGAAGCTACAGGTTCTGTATGTTTTATGCTACACAAGTGTAGTTTTCTTTCTACCGACTAAAGCAGGACTACACGTTACTTCATCTCTCAAGCAGCTGCATGTAGCCGACCGTTGTGAGAAACAGACTTTAATTAACGGGCTCAAGAACTCAAACCTTTCCCGTTCCATCGAGGTATAGGGTAAATAAAATACCTTGAAAATTGGTGTTTGGATTTAAAAAAAATGGAAAATGTAAAAAGGTAATTAAACAAGATAATTATACAGAAAATGACTCACTACAAAACAATGGTAAATACAATAGGTCTAAAAGCTATTATCGCGTTATTTGCCGCTGACTTTGTTTCTGCGTGTGTGTGAAATTGTGACAAAATGTTTGAGGTGTTAGTATTCTTGAATATTAGCGTTAATTAGTATTGTCATTTCTTCTAATATTTTTAATGTTTATGTATGTTTTATTAGGACTGGTTTCCTTCTTACGAGATAATTTCTATGGATATCAAGAAGTTGTTCTCTGTGTTTGTTTGTTATTGGGCAGTCCTGTAAATAGTGGTCAAAACTGTCTGCTGGTAGGTTACATTTACATGTGTAATGATGTAATGACGAACCTATGTAATGACGAACGAATGATGTAATGACGAATGAATTTGTAATGACGAACCTATGAAAATAAAACGGAAATCAACCGTGTCCAGTGATAAACTGTGGCGTGTAATAGTTGGTGGGAAAGTGGTCTCGAATTTTGCGAATATTCTTTATCCATTGCGAATATATTATTCAGTTCCTTCTTGTTGCCACTCAACATTCCAATGTTTTCTTAGGTTAATATTGAGCTGTTTTTTTTTTTGATAAATTGTAGTGAAATAGGCCAGTCAATTTTTTCGCCATATTTTGCTGCTTCTTTAGCCATTTCGTCCGCTATTTCTTTACGAATATTGCCACTGTGACCTTTAATGTAAGTTAACGTTATTTTGACCTTTTTTGCTATTTTGTTTAGCATTTCTTTTTTTCTAAATATATTTGGGTTCCGATTATTTGGATAGCTAATTACATTTAGGGTTCATAGGCTATCAGTATACAGCTGTACGTTACCTTCTTTGAAGCTAGATTATAGCAGTGTTTAGACGACACCTAAAAGCTACAGCCTTATAAGGACTCAGAAACAGCGCTGCAAGCACGGTCGAGACCTGTCCCACGCAGCCTAAAATAATTGGTGCTTTTCCTTTGCAGAGGTAACCAACGTGAAACCTTTGTCATGTCGAGCTCAAAGCAGTACTTCCTGACTTAATCCAGATTTTCTTAACGTCCGTTTTGTATTGAAGGAAATTCGACAAATTTCTATTTGTATACGCATTGCAGAAACGCGAGCTATAATAAACGCACTTTCATCGGGTATCCAGACGCAAAAGCAGTATGTATTTATATAAAGACGAAAGGACAAAAAATACGCTGGGACATCAGCGGCAGTTGCAATGATTATTGCAGGGACGTAAAATTACGCTCAAACTTTTAGCAATGTCATTCCGCGAAGCCCAATGTTATCAGTTCACGCGTAGGCACTAGCGGGTGTGTCAATCCTACTTTTTTTTAAAGAACTATAGTTATCATTGCGACTCGCATATGTACCAGTATTGAGCTGTTGGGTTTTTTTAAGAGTTGTCCACATCAATCTCAGCTTTGGTACTATGCAACAAGCCCGTCTTCCGACGTTATCCTCGATCCCATATACTCGATACATTGGGCCGGGGTCGGCATGCCGTGCTTCTACCATGTTGTAGGCTGCAGAATGGGCCGGATTACCTTGTCAGCACCACTTAAAGGAGCCATGAAGACAAAATACAAATTGGGTTTATTAGAAAGTCTGCTTAGTCCCGATAACAATGATACCAATATCATCGCAATCTTCGAACAAACAACGGATATATTAAAGAAAACGTGTGAAGCAGTCGTGACCCCCTAGCCAATTTCCCGCAACTTTTCTATGACGTCACGGAACCTTGTTTGTGCGATTGGCGGCCGCCTAACTGACCTGTCGGGACGACACATGACTGGACGTCTGTAATGGGGCTCCTAGTTCCGTTTTACCGCATGACTTTAATGCTAACGTGCAGTTAACGCACTGAAAATTATGTTTTATTGTTGGCCCGTGTGACGTCATTCTTGCTCATAACACGTCACTGTGGCGCAAAATTTGAAAGTTTTTAAATACTTCTTGCTTTTTTTCGTTAAAAAACATCTTTTGTGGCTGTAATGGCGCTGAGTGAGATAATGAATCCTAGTTCTTTCAAATTAAATAAAGTTGTGTTTTCTCTTAATCCTTTAAGAAGGGTAAGTGTCGTAAACAAATGTTGAGCAGAGGCGTAAGCAGTGGTTTCCCACCCCCGCGTTACTGGCGTCGCTCAAATGCGAACACTTTCGACCGCACCTTCGGCACTAGCCTTACTAGTCTTCGGATAGTAAGAGGCGCAATTCACACCAGGCCGACATTGGGCCGATTCGGCACCGTGTCTGTGGGCTGTCCGTGCGCATGTTCCTCCTTGCACAGGCTAAATTTCGGGCAATGTCGGCGGTGGCGCCGAAACCTTGCCTGCTTATCGGTGTCGGCACACAGTCTGCCGCGTCGGCCGTGGAGCAAGAAGGTTTCGGTCCACGCGAACGTTGTATAGAGAAAATTGCCTAAATGAGCAAGTAAAACACAAAAAAAAATTTAGCAGCAGAGGTTTAAACCTCGGAAGTGAAATAAGACGCTCGCATGGCTTTAAATCACGGAGCCGCAAAGCCAGTGTGGTCCCAAGATATCAAGCAAGCGACTGTTCTTCCCTATCGTACATTGCTATATATTTAATAGATTGTATCACACAGATCAGCTTAGCTCAGCATTTCTTCAATAAAGCTTGGGCAGGAAGCCTCCCCTAGCTCTCGCAAATAGCTGATCACCGGCGGTTGCGTTTCAAGGAATAAAAACGGTCGCAAAAGTATGGTCGTCCTGCATACCTTTACTTCACTCTAGACAATGGCCAATTTCTACTTTGGTTTCATTTTTCATTTCATATTTATTAGATAATTTTGCGCATTACAAATATGCAACAAGATGTTGGGCCAATAGCGAAGCTAGTTGAGGCCCAGATAAAGATAGACAGCAGGGAAAACAAACATAATTAACAATGCAGAGAAACAAGTGCAATACTTGGTGTACGCGGAGTGTGTAAATACAGGACGCAAAGGCACTCATAAGCCGCCAGTGAAGAAAATAAACACCAATATCAATCAATACAGGGAAAACAAAATATACACTTTTACACATTCGAATCTTACAATCGAGGTTGATTGTTTAAAAAAGAATCTTTACAGTGCTCTTTTTTTTTTTCAAATAAACACATTCAGCTTCTATGTACACACAGATACACAACTACATGTACAGACCTAAGAGCCACAAAAACAGAGTACACAGCAACACAAACCTCGATGCATTTCGGCAGGAATAGCCGCTGAAGAGATCGGAACCATACAATTGAAAGTTAACATAAAACTTTTCCACAAATATATTTTTATGCACCAACCTGGTGCCTGTCCACGATGCCTTATTGATATTTATATTGATGTTTCCTCCAGCCTAGCTTCGAACGATAGAACCTTTTTAGAGAAAAAATAAAATTGTTAGCGATCTTTATTTCAAGGGGTACACTGTTCCAGACCATTTACGATAAAAGCTTCGGTTGATTTTAATTCCTTTTAACTCAGATTAAGTTCGGGAACTGTTCCACCCTTAAATCACCATAAATGTTCCACAATGTTACACGTTTTGCAATTCAACTGCAGCCGCTACCTAAGCCAGAGTCACCGAATTTCGAACACGAAAACACCACCTATCTCGTCGGCGAAAGTGCGCACTTGGCTGACGTCCACTAAAGTGCCCACAAAGCGGCTAACCCTAGGTGGTCCCTCGTCTCTCATTACCTGCGACTCGTTCGAAAACACGTGAGTCATAAAAAAACGAACCTCAAAGAACAGAGCGTGCATTAGAAGCTTCCCATCTAGTGTCAGTTTGCCTTCAACATCTGTGTGGACAGTGCCACAGCTGCATCAATGATGATTCTGCAACAAATAGCTGCAATGTGTCCAATGACGAGGTTGTACTCTTTAGTTGACATCGGCAGAACACTCGTCGACAAACCTGTCCAAACTAAACATTTCCACGGTCTCATCTCATAGAAATGCGCCCGGAGAACCTGTGAAACTTTTTCTGAGTTCCTTCTGCCCTCAACACAGCATACACAAACAGTTACCGCTTCCGTATAGGCCTGCGCACTGAACACTTCTGGGCCAGCTGTGATGCCATAAAAATGAACAAACTAAGGACCAGTGTGGTTTGTTAAAATGCACGAACCATTCCATACAAAAGTGCTGCGGCACTTCGCGGCCATAGCAAATGCAGCATCGCGCACGATCGCAAACCAGACACGCGATTTTGTAAAGCCGTATTGCTTCGTGACTATAAGGCGATAACCGCGGCAACAATCCCGATATACGAAGTATTCTTTTTACCCGAGCCTGCCCACTTAGCAAGGCACGTTGTAGGGGCGTGCCCGCTTCTCGGCGTGACCAGTTCATAAAATTTTCTGGATGGCCAAAATACAACCCTGGAAATATTTCTTGATTAAGTAGTTTAAATCCGATTAAGACTGTGCGCGAAAAATTGCCGACGACAGACGGGCACTCCGAGGCCACTCACCAGTCCTATGTGTCAAGGGAATGACCAACGCATCGGGCCATCGACACAAGACATCACAATGGTAGCCACAAATGGTCGTTCTCCGCGTTAAGCGACGGTAGTTCTGTGTATAATTAAAAATTAATTGGCGAACAACAGGGTGATTTTAGGGCCCAATTCGTGCTTCTTTTTTGCAAAAAGCAAAACTTGGAGCCTTTTCCCCACAACTGCGCAAAGGTCCGGTTGGACTAAATGTATTTTATCTCCGTTATTAAGGACTCCGCTATCAGACATGAACCAAGGAAGTAAACGCCGGAAAGAAAACTGTTCGTTCAGGGGCCCATACGGAGAACTAGTCCGTAAACTTCTCGTTGAATCCAGTTTTCTCCCATCTTGATTCTTTGAAGTGCTGTAACACATAACCCTTGCCCTTCGTGTCATTATTTCTCCCGTATATATTCGCCTTTGTTTCTGAAGAAAAAAAAAAGAAAATTAGCGCAGCTTTTACTACTGGTGCAAGGCTGGCGAAACAGCAGAGCTGGTGGCCCCTATCCCTTCGTCCGTGACCGGGCTATTTCCCCTCACATGATTTCCGAACTTTTCACTGAGAGTTCTGACCGACGGGCAGGTCAGGATTGTTTTATCCGCAGCCTTTCACATATGTGAACCGCGTTCGCACAGGCTAGAACACGTGGCAACCGGCTTCCTGAACTCGGCGCCTGTAGCGCGAACTCCCCACTTCTGTCGCAAACGCACGTGAAATGGCAAATAGGCGAGCACGCGAGAGATCAGGCCGCGAACTCTGGCTAGAGTGTTCTCGAAGGTAGAGCTGGCCTAGGCTCACGCGGCACTGGCTCACGTGCGCCGGCTGGGCTTTTTCTGGTAACGCCCGACGGCGGAACTAAAAGTTTAAACATCTCTTCTTTTGAACGTTCCCGCCTAAGTTGTTTGCTCAAATGATAATCAACCGTGGCGACCCCCGAGAGTTATGAGCATTGGCCAGGCGATTCCCGTGGGAGCGTTGCGACGACAATTGCTCTTCGCATAGGCGGCCCCGTAGACGACGGCAGCGGCGGTATGTGGAGGCGGAGACGGCGAGACACGCACTTCCGTATTGCGGCCGCGGACGCCGGCGCCGGATACGAGAGAAGCCCGTGACACGGGCGCGTTTCCGGCCCCCGGCCATTGTGACAATGACGTGGCCGATTCGACTCGGCGCGGCCTTCGCGGGCGTCGCGACCCGTTAAGAAGCGGCAGGAGGCCGCCAAGAAGGAGGCCGTCGGCGAATCCGGTGGTCATCGTGCAGCAAGCGTACGGGCCTTCCACGACCTGAGCGCGTGCCGTATATAGCGAGCTTCCGCCGTATTGTATATAGCAGGGTTACCGTAGCTGCCATGATTTCGTAGCTCTGTGTTAACTCCGTAGTATTTAGATACCGTCAGCGCGGTTTTCTAATTGCTAAAAATATAAAACGGAAAATATTGGGGTGAAGTCAGCCCCCTTTGCTTTAAAAGGACCCTGCAACACTTCTTTCAGCTTGTTTGAAATCTTAAATGCTTGCAAAACGCAGTTACCCAACACACCTAGTACTTACATTAGGGGTCGCAAAGTACCTCAGCCAAAAATTACTGCTCTATGCCCATCAGATAACTTGTAGACTCGCTAAAAAGATTTTTCTCTTTTTCTCTGTCTCGACGCTCTTCGACGGCTCGAATTACATCACTAAGGCCATGTAGCGGCTGGTGGCCGGCTTTTTTTTTTTTTTTCAGTTTCAGAAATGAACGCGTTTCGATTGTAACTTTTTTTAAAAAGCCGCAAAAACAAAGCAGAAATGCAAGGCGTATATCTGGTGCCACGAGCGAATCACGCAGTGCCGCTCCGTGCTGGCGACAACTATAGCTTCTGTAGTGATTCCAGACGCGAAGGAAAGAGTGAACGCGCTCATTGAAAGTGTTGAAAGGTTCCTTTAAAGCGTGGTTAACAAACACAACGCACAAGGAAGTCGGACCTCACGCCCGAGAATGTGTCCGCCAGTTTCGAAACCAGGGACAGAAAAACGAACGCCCACCATCGAAAAGAAGGGGAGATAATTATACCCCGGGCTCACGCCAAATATAACGTTATTCAAGGAAACCGGCATCGGCTATCAATGACATTGGGTTTGGCACCTGCGGGTCCAGACGGCGAATAGTCATTGTATGGGGATAGTACTGACGAGGGGGAATCTCGTAATGTTCCAATATATACATGTAAATGCACCCAAAATGTTTAGAAAGCTTTTGCTTTTTTTAAACACAACAAATTCACTTTTTATACTAAAACAGTGTCGCTATATTTAAGGTTACGTTTACATGAAAAGCAGAGACAAATAAGTATCAAATGCGTATCTGGGTAGCAGCAAACGTAGCAGTGCTTTTTAAAGGGGTTGTTTGCTGTTTCTTCTACTATATAAAACAACATACAGCAAAACATATTAATTTACTGGTAGATTCTAACAACATTGTTCTACAGTTTATTATAACACTTCCTTGTTTAGTTACGGACCACTGCTGCAGGGCCACTGAAATGGTTTATTTTCATGGGTGTACACGGATGGTTCCGTCATGCGTTTGGGTGGTGCACACCCACCGCTGTTTATTCAAGAGAGTAATACAGTACGGGGGAAGAAAATGCTCTACATGTTCCCTCCAGGAAGTGGGCGACGACCTCGAGAATTGAAATTTCACGCTGCGGACGCGTGGGCGCGTAGACGTGTGACCGCTCTGACTCTTCCGTTAGTGTTTAAGGCGACTAGGCCTGTCAAACGACAGCCGCAAGTGGACCACGGGCGGGCCCTTCTAAGAACGGACGGAGCCTTATTTAAAGTGTACGGCGACCCCGTGACGACAGGTCAGTGGGGCCGAATAAATGTCTTGAGGTATACAGCGGCGTTTTGTAGCGAAGGGCGTGCCCTGGCCTCTGGCGCCGTCTACAAGGCTTTATGAGCAAATTTCAGGTCACAAATTAGAGTCCACCGGCAGTACCTTTTTATCTGTTTGCATTTATTCTGTACTAGTTTCTCTTTTAAAGTCATTCTTTCGGAGATATACTTTCAGTATTTCATGGTTACCCACGATAAATTAAGTTACGGTTTTTTCAACCAGGGCGACTTCTTTTAGGTGATATTTTTTTCCTTTCCCAGTAGCAGTCGTGATCATTTCGGCATATGGTGGAAACGATACCCAATGCCTGTACTCGATGACTAAAAGATTACCTACATCGGCATTAGGGTATTTACAAATACTTAAACCTTTAACTTGGACTTTAACCTAGGCTTGGTATCATCACTTTGAATTGCATAGTTTACGGGACTCTCGAGTTGCTAGTAAATGTTTAACAGCAACACTTGTATCACGCGCCCTTATTTTTATGTTGTTAACGCGGTTTCTTCTTTTTATAACTGTTGTATTGAATGCTGTCATATCGATACCAAGAAAGAATTTCAGCATGATAAAATTTCAGCCTGCTTACAAACATACTGTCAGTCACTGCTCATCTTATTCAAACATATTTATGTGAAATAATGACTCCACAATCGTTATTATTTTATTTCGTTATCAATTATAGGGTTTCATCTCCCTGATAGGCGATAAAATGCCACCATTAGCCATCGCCTCCAGGCGAACCCCTTGAGTGCTGTCTACCGCTGTAAAATATCTAAATACTTTGTTGCCAGATGAATTTTCTCTGAGTGGCACTTAGCATTTTTATACAGGTGATATTTAAATACAAGGCGACAAGTGTACAATGAAGCATGTGAAATGAGCAAAAAAAAAAAAACACCTCGCAAACTCGACCGCTCGACAGACCTTGTTAATTTCCGCGGAACAAGTTTTCGGTGGTTTCAACCCTATCAAATGGGCACAAAACGTTTATTGAAAAATAACAGCTGGTACGGACGTCAAGCGACCGCACTGCATCAAGAAAATGTAGCAGGTGTGAAAACGTGCACCGCAAAAATCATTCACATGACACTTATGTAACCAAACTATAAAGAAGCCTGGTAGGTGGAAAAGCTTGCAAAAGAATTTCAGTGTCAAGATAGTGCCACCCCCACGAATTCCCCGTTTTTTTCCGAGTCAAAAAACGAGCATCTGTGTTCAATGATGCCAATAAATGATGGAAGTATACGACGGAAGCAAAATGCCCTGGAATTCTTGCAGGCAAGAAGACGTGGATTTACCGCAGTTATTCGGAGAATAAGAGCCAGACGAAAATATAAATTGCCCCTTATTAAGATTCACCCACCCACACACCCACACACGCACACACACACACACACGCACACACACATGCACACACGCACGCGCACACACACACACACACACACACACACACACACACACACACACACACACACACACACACACACACACACACACACACACACACACACACACACACACACACACACACACACACACACACACACACACACACACACACACACACACACACACACACACACACACACACACACACATACACACAGAGAAAATCGAAGTGTTGCAGGAAAATTCTGGAGGCTGTCTTCGGAAAAAACCATGATGCCAAAGAACGTACACCCTTCGTGAAAATTTTGTAGGCCAATTGAAAGCCCTCTCGACCACAAAGAATTCGAAGAACTGGCTTCACATTTAAATGTGACAAAAATATTTTAAGGCAGTAAGAAAGAATGGTGTTTTTTTCTAGCTTTCCTGCACAAAATGTTTCCGCCTCACTCGGGACGTAAGCGCGTACATTGAATCCTTTGCAGCCGGCGCGTATCAGGCTTGGCCCGGAAAAGTTTGACAAAATCTGTACCTCATAAGGCACCAAGGGTTTTTAGGGCTCAGTCGTAGGAAACCCAATGGTTCCCAGCAGCATGCCGTCAAAATCGCGGCAAAGCGACAGGACTGCCGGGGATATTCGTGTGGGGCGACAACTCGCTCCCACGGAAGGCTCCCATTGTCATGTAGTTCCTCAGAGAGGTTCCGCACAGACTTCCGCAGAAAGGTTAAACTCCTGATTTAAGGACGCTGCAGTTTTAAAGTGACCGTGAGCGATCACTTCGCATTTTTACAGGCGTTCTGCAAGCCCTGAATTCATAAATGGTTTTTTGTACAATTTTATTGCTTGTTTCTTAGTGCCTGTTCTCGTGATTGTTTGTTTTGAGTTACAACTTCAAAAAAAAAAAAAAATACTGCCCTTCTACTACCGTGTAGGTGGAAGGCTACCGAAGCTGTATTTGTGGCAGCAGACAGTAATTCCACAATATTTGCAACTTCACAGCGAACTACGTAGTTACGAAATGTTAGAGTCATCTTAGCGGCCAATATTCATGTAATTTGTTGCGGGATAGTTTCGACAAAACAAGAGTTACAACCGTTTTCTATATCCATACTCCCTTCGTCGATGGCCATACATTGACAGCAGCCGGAAATAGACTACCCTTTAAAACTTCACAATGAACTAAGGAATAATTACGAGTACATCAAAATCGGTGCAATGATGAAGCCATGTAAGCGACCCATTTCAGTGTGGGTTGTAACAGGATAGCTATAACAGATTCAGAGCTACGCAGCATTTACACTAGCCTTGGAGCCGAATATTCTTGTTCTACGCTGCAAAGTAGGCGGACGAAGGTGCAGGTTTTGTCCGAGCCTGGCCATTTACAGCTTCGCCGTAAAAACGAATCAAGGACGTGGCCACGTCCTAAACCTCGTCCCCGAAGCGACAGGGGTGAAAGCCTATAAAATAGCTCCAGGTCTGTCAGCCGTCACGCTAGCCGCGTTCAGGGTGAACACGCCCCGGCAAGGACGGTGCGCCAATAACCGGACCGGTCAGATCTCCCCCCGCCGTTCTCGCCTTGAGTGCCGTCCGCCGCACCGCGGCCTTCCATCGCTTCTTCGACTCGAAATGAGGAGGAGCGCCGGAGAGCACACCAGCACACGTCCCAGTTGCGTAACAGGCCAAGCCTGGCTGATTCTCCCGCCAGCGAGGGCCGCTCTCAGTTACAGCCCCAACGGCGCGCGGCGATTCGCAGTCGGGGCATGTAGCGTCGATGCTGAAAGTTACATTCATCTTGCTGCTTCTTTCCCGCTCTCCGGGCGCCCCTAAAAAAAACGAGGCAAGAAGGACACAAAAAGCGGTTCGAGCGGTATATCAGGATGAGAAAGCGAGGAAAGTGTGCTCGTCGGCTCGCAGAACGGCTGACGCTTCGCTACTGAACGGGTCATTTTCTCTTTCTTTTTTGAGGGATCCGGAGAGGAGAACGAGTTTATTGCGACCTTAGAATGACGCAGAGCACGGTATAAAAATCACAAGGCCACAAGAAGGGCAGGAGGCGGCATATTTTCGCGGAAGGAAACTAGCGGTAGTCATAGGACGCCATTCGTTATAACGCTATCCGTTGAAGACGAGCGTAGCTTCCAGCTATGTAAAAATACTGTATTGAGAAGACTTGTAATGAGGTCAGTTCTATGTCTTAGCTTTCGTTGTAGTGGACTGGAAGCAGTCTTGACACGCAGACGCAGCGGGTGCGTGTCTCGAGGCCGGGAGCCGACTAATAAAAACCACACATCACGTCAGTAGATCTGTGCGCTGATAACAGTACACCTTACCGAGAATTCGACAGCCGGAAATTTCACGCGCAGCCCGACAGGTCTGTGCGTGCCAAAGGAGATTAAGAAGAGACCACCTAGGTAATTCCTTCTGAGTATAACTGGAAATATTAGTTCCTTTTCCAAGTTTCTTGTCCCATATATTTTGTTCACTTGTACGGGTTTTTTCCAGCGTACTCTGAAGAGTTATGCGGGAAATTACAATGCGAAGTTAAAATGACAGGAAGCGATGTATATTAACATTATTTTACAGAGTTCTTAAAACTGGTTGACCTCATTTTTTTCTGGGTAATTAACATGAAAGTTCACATTTTTGCAAGCCATAAAGTCGCAGCGTTTAAGCGCTCCGGATATTACCCTCCAAAAGGGCTTTCTTAAAAGAATTCCTGGCACTTCCACAAAAATCTGAAGAGAAAAATTATGTTCAACAACAACCGGTTATGCTAGCCAAGCTGCAGTGTTCAGCCCGCTACGCCATACATTTCAAAAAGATGTTGAGTCACGTCCTCACACACAGTCATACAAAAACACGTGCACTCCCACACATAAGTTTCTCGTAAAGTTTCAACTTGTCCCGTTCACGGCAGGTTGCACAAACGAGCATTGGTAGGCGTGGCGACGTTTATACCGCATGACTCAACTTCAAAAAAGCCCCTCCGTTCAGCTCACATGTCTGGCGGCCTATCTATGTGGGCGATAAGTGTCTGCTCCTCGACAACGGACACTTCGAACACGTGCAATTGGCGGGCTTAACGTTTCCACGAGCACGCCTGTCAGCTCGTGTGCTGCGTTATACTGAAAACATTGCGCATCTAGGTTAACGCGGTATTCTCACAGTGCATTGGCGCAAGATAGGCGAACAAACTTGAGTTAATAAATGATGCTTTCGAATTCATTTTATTACAATTATTGTTATTTATTATTTAAAAATACCTTACATAAAGGCTCGATTACGGAGCATGGAGTAAGGGGGGTACACAGGAAAAATGCTAGTGGGTGGAATATCAAAATAACATGCGCTGTTTCCTCGAAGAATTAAGTAAAATCGGGATTGCAGCTGTTTTAACAAAGGAAGGAACTGTGCAGATATGCGCACCATGTCGACTGCACCTGAACGAGAAATAACGATTCGCCTAAAAGTCGCGTTAAACTTAGCGAATAAACGTCTCTGAGTTTATGACCCATAGCTACTCTTTGCGACGAGGCTGCTTGGTGTATCGCGTCTTATTCCGACCACTGGGTTGGACTCAAAGATTATATCTTTTATAAACCGTTTGCTTTGTCTTCCACACGAAACGGCGGCACATTCAGTTATAAGGGTACATCGGGGACAGATATCGTTTTCTTACTATAATACCATGAACAAAGAATACATGGACTGGCAAACAGAGAACTAGAATTGACCAGCTCGGCCCGGAGAATCCGCGGGAGTTAAAAACTTGTCCCCTTAGTGCGTGCTTCCTAGCAAATAAATAGAAGACAGTTTTCAGCCGCCTTGCAACGCCACTGATCCTATCTTTTTCCTCCTCCCACCACTTACTGTCTCCCCTTCCCCCGTGCCGCTATTTGCACTCAGAGAGGGGCTTAGCATGCGGAGAATCGATGTGTTTTAAGTGCAATGCACTTCTTAAGCGACCCTGAACCAGCGTCCACCGGCGATGTCCGCGCACGTGGAGATGGGCGCGCGCAGCCTGGCCGCTGACATAGCACATACCACACGTGGGGGATTGGCCAGGAATCTCCTCGTCTTCCTTGGCAACGGGGGGAGATGGGTGCGCGCTGCCTGGCCGCTGACATGGCACATACCCACGTGGGGGATTGGCCAAGAATCGGGCGTGAGAAGGGCTAATGCACCTGCTTAAAGGAGTACTGACACGAAATTTCAAAGCTGAGATCCGCTCTAGCAATCAAGTACAACGACAACACAAATAGGTGTCTGTGAATAAATGCATCTTTCTTTCTTTGTAGTTGTGTGTGTGGTGTGATCTCTCTTTCGCGAACATTACCGAACCGCGCAAATTCAACTCGTGCATTCGCACTTTCACATTCTTCCCCTCGGGGAAATGCGGGGAATTTTTTTCCACACTACTGAGTGGCGCTTTCAGGTTAAAAAAAGCTCGTTTCGGATAGTGGGATTCATTTGGTTGGGTGACCATGGCTGCGAGAAATATAGCTTTGGTATCTGTTTTCCCACGTTTTACTTAAATTAGACGTTAGGCTGTTCAGAGTGCTTGGTCTAGCTATAGATCTATACATCTGAAGTTGCAGAACTGATAAATGTAACGAAAGATTTGTAAAATGAATATTTACGCGCCGATTAGAGTGGCGTTTGGTTAACGATTGCGTCGCGTTTAATGTACTACGCCTAAATGGCGGGTTAAAATAGTAGAATTAGGGGCTATTTTGTCGGAGCTCGAGTAGAAGGTCATTCTTTGGCTGGCGGCAAGTGGTTTAATGGAGTGATAGACAAACGACGGACTAATATTTTCTGCCCTATATAGAGCCCAGGTAAGACTATCGTCTTTAGAAGACGCTTTGGCTCAGAAGTTTGAGGCAGATGAGATGGCGCGTGCATGCTGTGAGCGACTCAGGTAAGGTTATAAGAAGCGCTAATAGCGCTAATAACTGGCCATTCCGAATAACGTAATATTAGCATCACCCTAATGTGGTCTTGGTGTATTTTTACAATACATGTTTACCGCTGAAACTGGCATTGTTGTACCCATAATGCGCTAACGTGCTCTTCGAACACAGTTATAACGGCGTTACCAACACCTAAGGTACCGTGCAAGCACCGGGCGTAGTCTATGTGGTTGCTTTTTGACAACGCTTTCGGCGGAAGGTGTAAATTTGATTACTACGCAGTAACTCAAAGCTGTTACAGCCATAGTTCAATGTCCACGGTTGCGGCTTTGCGGATTTGCAAGTGTCCAAATTTTCCTGGTTGAATGCCTGAGCTCGTCCTGTCTTCTGTCGTGCCCGCCATATATGTGCGCTTGGCCTTTGCCTTTACAGCAGGCGTCATACCACCTGCGGCGGTTACGTGGTGGCAGCGTTTGACCATGGAGTCCTAAGTCGAATTTATGCCGCGGAGGTCATTTTTCGTATGGGATACCGCGGTGCGTAAAGGAAAGCCGAGCAAAGCTTAAGTTATCTCTGTCCTCAATGGGGCACGCCTCACAAACCGTTACCTGCAGCTCAGACGCGAAAAAAACACAGTTTGATTTTTGCAGGACTTTGCCTAAGGGTACCTGTGGATGTAGGACTACAAGTCAGGCGGAAAAGAGAGAAGAGCCCATTTGTTTTTGAACTGGCTTCGAAACTTGTCGGTCAAGAAGGCTAAAACATAAAGGAACTACTACAGTTTGTGGCCGTAGAAGTTGTCGTTGCTGAAGGCCAGGCCAGGGAAGATAACGGGCTCTAAATGTTTCGACGATAGCTGCATTTAGAGCGACGCGGAAGGCAAAGTACAAGTGATCACACGTAATGCGAATCTATAAATAACCGTAACTATTAATAACCCTAGAATAGTCGCAGCTTACAGGAGGCGGTAGCTCTTTCAGAGCCGCGGGGAAGGGAACGTGCTTAGAAGATATGTAATTCCACCTTCATTTATTACGGGCGCCGCAGACGCTGTTCAGTGCTAAATACAGCGGAATACATGCCAATTGGGCTGCTGCCTCGCTGTTGTATGTAAGTGTAAAATATATTGCTTAAAACACACCGGAAATTGGCCTTCACGGAATAATAAAATTTAGATGACGTGACAAGGGAATATCATCAAGTAAGAGAATTTGAAACATTTGTAGTGAGCATTTTCTACAGGAGAAGACAGAGACAAGGCTAGTTCTTCGACAAGAGAATGCTTAAGCGGGCGAAATGCGGAGCGCTTCTGTCTATTTACCTACTTCTGTCTTGTTGAGGTTGCAGGTGAGAAACTAGCCTAGTCGTGGAAGGAAAAAAAGAACATCATATTAAGTCAATCCTAGTGCTTTTTCTTGGGACGCATGCGTCAGCTATTTTGTAGCGTTTGAAGTATTTGAGACAAATGGCGTTGGTGGAGTAGAGCAGGCGTGTTTACACAGCCCCGAAAGAAGTTCCAGCGATTGCTGCGTTTGAGCTGATACTCATAAAACTAAGCCCTTGCTTGGAACTTAATGGTGGCCAGCTTTCTCGCAATTGAAACAAGGACAGTAAGTTCTCTATGTTATCCTTCCTGTTTTTCTCAAGTGCCTTCAGGAGCGGTAAATGGTGGGTAATGGGTCATGGTTTCAAACCAGAAAAAGTTGACAGCGTAGTTTCCGTGTTGCTAAATGACCGTTCTTCGTCATTCCAGTTCTTATTAACAATACTCTGCTTTTGGGATCTCGGACGTCACCAGTCGTTGTGGCAAAAAATTACCGCCCGTGGCGAAACCAGTCTTACGCTTTCCCGTTTCTCCGCTAAGTTGGGCATGTTTGCGAATTAATATAGGTCACCCCATCTTCTAGCGTTCGGGTTTATGTAATAAAGAGGGATAAACACCATGCGTGACTTCCCTTCGCGCAGAAACCATGTGCACAACTTCGTGTATCAACCGATCTGCACTCGCTAGTACTAGTTGCGCCTCCTTGAAAACGTAGGCGGGCTGAAATACACCGGAGTGGCTGTTAACACTCTATTTAATACATTCGTCTTCCGCCTAACATATTTCCCGCGAAAAATCAAGCCGCCGGAGGTGTACTTACAAAACGTTGAACGCAGCGTTTCGCTGAAATATTTGATGATTACAATATACGTTATCTGCATACAGCGGAATCCAGGATGTTGACTAGCCCGCGCAAGGCTGAAGTCGGATATGCTCAGTTGGTGGCGAGAGGGACTGTCGCCATTGTGTTTTTTTTTCTTGTCGCGTCAGGTGGCACTGGCCTTGGGGACACATCTTCGACCAAGGACGTCCGGATTCCATGTAGCATTGTCTCCGCGTTTATCACCGTGGTGGCATTCCGCGGTTCACAATGGGACCCGCTTTGGCCGCATACAAGAGCCGCACCTGCGCACGGATCCTTTAAAGGCTTTAGAAGCTCTAGACGAAGGTACAGTGCTTGTAAAGCAGGGCTCATTATGGTAGGCAGTAGGCCAAGCGTGACCACACTTTCACGCCAGGCGGGAGTTTGACGTAAAAGATAGTAACGGCTCTGGTTACTAAAAACGGGCAACATCTCGACTCCGTGGGTAATGGCGAACGTGCGGGGCACGGCGACTCGAAATGACATCCATGTTGCGTCCCGAGTGTCATCCGATTTGCGCCCCGGCCGTCATTCGATTTGAGCCGTGAGTTCCACCTTGATTGTTCCCTAAATGAAACTGCTTCTCACGGCTCAAATCGAATTTCGCTTGCTTTTCGCTTGATGGTGGTGTGCGCGCGGATGGACGCGGACAGACATTGGGAGGTCCTAAGGTACTCCGCACCGTTACAGGCGAGGGAGTAAGCAGTTTGACTCCCGCGTACTAACTCACGGTCATAGCCCAATGGGTAAGACGACTGACACTAACTCTGTCTGATCTACCAGAAACAGGCTCGAATCCTGGCGGTGCCTGTGTGATTTTTGTGGTTGTAAATGCTATGCGCACGGACGCGGACGGACATTGTGCGGTCCTAAGGTACTCCGCACCTAAAAAAAACTAGTAACCCACATCACTAACCAATTGCAAATGAGCCGTGAACCACTCGTGAGCACTGCACGGCGGCAGAACGACGTGATAAAAACTACTGGAAAGCCCACCGCGAAACGACAAGCAGCAACTCAGGAGGGCAAAGCCTAACTTTCAAGCTTGTCCGCAATTGCATGCATACTACTATTCATTCCGAAGCCTAAGGAATGACTACAGCTGTCTTCTGATTTCGGCAGTTGGTTCCTCAGTCGTTTTCCTCAGCGAACAAGCAAGCTTTCGCTGAGGAAAACGACTGAGGCACAGTGAAGCAAAGGCACAGTGAAAGGCACTGAGGCAAAGGCACAGTGAAGTGAATTTGTGAACGTACCGTTTTTGCTTGCACTGCGTACACTTGCTCAAATTAACACACTTTTCATCATTTATCCGGTTGATAAGTCGGTAATTATTTTATGAAACGCGAAAGAAGAAAAACTACCATGCGCGGTCTGCGGCGGCCGCATCAACTAAAGGCTGTGACGACGGGGGGAGATGCACCCTGGTTAGACGATATCCAAGATTAGCATTCAAAGAAGTTTCGGTATCGGTTTTGCAAAACAACATGTTTGACATCCGACGGCATCGTTGGATGGGCATTCTCGATATCTCAGTAATCGTAGTACCACGCTTCTGCCATGTTGCCGGCTGTACAATGCCTCCCAGGACGGCTTGGAATCGTAGCAACCCGGGCAGCACAGGACTGTTCGGCCTAAAACAGGCCGGTGTACTTTGGCCGGTGATTTTCTGTCCGGCCGTTTTCCGGCAGCCATGTTCGGCCCATGTCCAAATGTGGGCCTTTTGGCCGTATACGGCCGTACTCCCATGGCTGTCCAACGGCCAGTGTCCGTCGGCCAGTCGACCGGCTTACGGTCATACGGCCAGATTCCAGCCGTAGGGCTCCGGCCATTCCAAAGCCACCCGTGTACGGCCGAAGTACGTCCGCCAGAGGACAGCCGAGATGCGGTTGTCGGAATCCAGCCGGACTACAGCTACCGGAAATACGGCCGTGCTACGGGCATTGGAGTTCAGCCACAGTACGTTAGCTGTACTGAGGCCGGTCACTGCATGTCGCGCAAGCAGATGACTCATTCGCGCAGTGCAGAAGCAGCACAAACCCAGCATTTTGGGTCCAATGCAGCCACATCAAAGTGAGCTCGCGCGCAACCACCAGCCGTCAAGCTTTCAGCGCAGCCTTGCTTAATTACCAGCCTGAGTAGACAGCAAAATTCGTTTATTAAAAAGTGCTCACAAATTGTCGTTCCTTTAATTGCTGTGCCTCATTTATTGCCGAACACAGAAAATATTCAGTTATTTGTAGAGCTTGAATAGATGTATTGTCCAGGTCCTGATATCCTCTGTGGGGCGGCTTACCTGTAATAAACGGGGAAAGAGGGGGGGGGCGGAAGGCGCATACTTTAGTGGGTTGAATTTCAGAGAGATAAATTGCGCCGCTTTTAGCGAATTTCTTTTAGGGCAATATTCCGGGAACACTTTCATGCTATGACTACATAAACTATTTTTATAACAGTTGCTTGACCAATTTTGATGTATATAAAACCGGCGTGAATGCCTCTACGAAGCGTTTTGGTTCTCAACAAAACACTCAGGAGCATTTAATATCACTCCTAGTTTTTGCCCATTTTTCTTGCAAAGACATTTTCTACTCGATCAACTTTTCTGATGATCTTGCGCAGGGCTGATCCTAAGAAGGAGCGAACAGGTACTTTCATTTTCAATCTATTTTAATGTTGTTTTCATGAGTATACGTCCACACCACTTAATAGTCCAAAAGAGCTTAATTTTCTTCTAATGTCATACTACGTTCAAAAAATTCTAGACGCGTCACGAATGACGCCCTGCTTCAGGTGGCTGCAGTTGTATCCCTTTGTGTTCACGCAAGGAAAGGCGTAAAATTAGAGTTACATAATTTGTTTCAAACCAATAACATAGCAATGGTAGCATGTATACAGGAAACCTTGCATACTGCAACGAATAGGGCAATAAATATTTTATTGGTCAAGGTTGAATGCGTAGGGTTCTCAACCCGTCGGAGGCAAACTTGCCCCTCTGGAATTTTATTTATTTATTTATCTATTTATTTATTTATTTTTATTGATTTATCTATTCATTATTTATTTATTTATTTATTTGTTTGTTTGTTTATTTATTTTTTTATTCATTTATTCATTCATTGTTTTCTTTATTTATTTATTTATTTATTTATTTATTTATTTATTTATTTATTTATTTATTTATTTATTTATTTATTTATTTATTTATTTATTTATTTATTTATTTGATGCCCGCTTGCCTTTGCATGCATTACAGAAGAGAGATACATAACACTAAGCATTAAATATGAGACAAAATAACAAATTCTACAAAGCGCGCTAAAAATCGTCAATATAAACAGTTAATACAATCATACGTCGAAGATAATTACACTGCAGTATTGATGTAAAATAAAATGAATCGCGCAAGGCGTCACCTTTAAAGGAAAATTAATAATTTGCTTTAAGCTAGCGGTCCCACTTTGCGATATGTAGAATGGCGCTTGGACATACTTCTCCCCTTCTACAACAGTTTTCGAATGATAGATATTACGAAAAAAGTTAAACCTGTGGTTTCGTCTGTGATCTTTCACGTCCTGCCATTTCAATTTATTTTTACTTTCTCTCCTGCTAAGTTGAGCGTGCCAATTACCTAATACGAATCGCACTGACATATTCTGTATGTTTTCGAGCGTATCAACGAGCTCTTTGGTGTAGGGATCCACGAAAACACATGCGTACTCCAAGATTGAGCGCACATGAGTTAAATACGGTTGTTCTTTTCAGTTAGATAGAGGATTACTGAAATTTCGTCTCAGAAAGCCAAAAACATATGCAGCTGTAACTTTTACGGTTATTTAACCTCTAACCACTCCCTAAATAAACTCCTAGGTATTTATATTTCTCGGCCGTTGTCACAGCAGCATAATTTACGGTATACGTATCCAATTGGAATGAAGGTTTTCTTGTAAAGGTGCGGACATCTAAGAAGAAAACGCCTCAGGCTGAACTGCTCCAACTGGCGTTGGACTACATGCACAGGTTGCATTCCACCAGGGTTCATCTTTTCACTGATGGGTCTTCGCTGCCGCAAAGTTCTTCCTCTGGACTATTCGTCCCGTCGACTGGTAAACTCTTTTCCTACCGTTTAGACAGACCAACGTCCTCGACATCAGCTGAACTACACTCCCTCAAAGAGGCAATCCGCTACATCCTACGTCAAGAGCCCAACGAATGGACCATATTCACTGACTCTAAACCTGCCCTTCAGTGCCTCCTTAAGAGCGGCAAGCACTTCACATATGAACTTGCCGTTCAAGATATTCTCTACCTACATCACCTTGCAGTAGGCGCTGGGCACAATATTGTTTTTCAGTGGGTGCCTGGTCACTGTGGGATAACGGGAAACCAAAAAGCTGATGACGCTGCCTCTGCAGGCCACACCCGCCGAAACATACGAAGAACATTTTTTACCAAACCTTTACCTTTTTACCTTTACCTTTACCTTTACCTTTAAACCTTTACCTTTACCTTTTTACCAAACCTTTACCTTTTTTTACCTTTTACTTAATTTCGTTGGTCCCTCTCTCAGCTTGCATCTCTTTTCTGCCCTCCTCTCTCTTGGGCCTTTCTTCCTTTTCCCCCTCCCCTAACAGAGTAGCATGAAGGCGATTTTGTACGCCGGCTAAACACTCTGTTTTTCTAATAAAGAGCTTCTCTCTCTCTCTCTTGTAAAGGTGCCGTTAACAGACTGTTTAACATCCAAAAACTTTTCTGAATCAGCACACCAGGATGTTATTAAATGCGAATAAAGCTGCAGGTATAGGGAATCACGTTCATTCGCTATAGTCCGGTTAACTACACAGTACTTTTGAACAAAGCTATAGGACCAATAGTAATAACAATGCAAAAACCGATTCATTCAGTTCATAGGATGAAATGTACTACGCAGAGGGTGATATGCAACACCATCATTTGCTTTTCTGCAGTCCAAGAATATACAGTCAACCACTTTAAGCTTATCTATTTCAAGAGCCAAATCGTGCGTGAACTCAACAATCTAGGTTGAGCAAGAAAATCCTGACAAAATCCGTGTTTGCTAGGATGCTGGCGATTATGTTTACCCAAATGAGTCATATCCCAAGAGTAGCTAAGCTCACCTTCAAACATCGTAACTAAATTAACAGCTAGGCTTCGTCAGTGACAACGCTCTGTTGTTATCGCAAATTTAAAATAATTTTTTTTTTCTAAATAGGCAGTCATAAAATCCCCTGAAGTAACATAGTGCAGGGCATGAACTTGATCCTACCAATGCACGAGCGAGTCTCTTCTACGTTTATCACCAACAACATAGTGCAACATTGCTTGTCGCAGTTTAATTGTAAGCAGAATAACTTGCGCTTTTGCTCCCACTTGCCTTTCTTTGGTGGGGAGTCCTTGACATGGTGGCGGTTTAGCTCCTGCGTGGTTGCCGCTTGCTCGACGCCCTTGAAGGCCAGTTATTTTGGTGAACCATCTCCATCTCGGATCGGACATCTCTGGCGGATCGATGTCTCCAATGCTCTCCATTTCTTGAGCGGGCGAATAGCCTCGAGATGATGCGTCGACGAAGCCGGCGGCAGAAGCGTGGTAGCGGCGATGACTGGCGAGGCTTAGCTCACCCGTCGGTGTGGCACAGTCTTCTTGTGGCAATAAATGACATTTCGATGGCCTAAAAGGTTCCCTGCTAATGTCCAGTGAGTCCATGCACCTTGCCCGTTCACCGAGAACACTCATTACTGTTTGACAAACGATGTTCGTTCATTTAAAACGTAGAAACACGGAGCGGATGAAAAACGCGTCCCCGTCGTTCGGCTCCCTAACGGCTTTTTGTCCCCCCAGGAAAAAACCGGTCGGTCTCCTTCCAAACACGTCTGTGCATGAATTCTCGGCGCCCAGGCGCGAGCCGTTGTTCGGCTGTATGCCGTTTGCCGAAAAAAGGACGTATAACCAGATACCTTACGTAGGCCGGTCTCCTCTTGAACACCGGTTGCCAAATATTCTGTTGCCATTCGCTTGCCGTAATTCGGCCGAGGACAGCTAACCGAATTCAAAACGTATATTCTGGGGCCGTACGTCCGCCGGACGCGCGGTTCACCGTTGAAACAACGAATGCACGGCAGCCGCGCTCCGGCCGGTCTCCTTTCGAACACCAACTGCCGCAAGAATACGCATATTCTGTGGCCGGTCGCCTGCCGTGCTTCGGCCGATTACCGCTTCCCGAAGAAAAAACGGATGCCCTAAGGCCGTACTTCGGCCGTTCTCTTTCTCAACATCGGCAGCCGTAAGAGAACTGAATATCTGGCAGCCGGTTAGCTGCCGTTGTGCGTCCGGACACGGGCGGACGGAAAGATGCCGAAGCGCTGGTTGCCGAATGTTGGCCGTTCAATGCATGATCAGTGGCTGCCAGAACATGGATGCTGGCCGGACATGCCAGAAAGCGGCCATAGACGGGCCGGTCTTGGGGCACACTTTCTGTGCCGCCTGGGAATCACTACCCGAGGCCTACGCAGTGGATGAACGACCTCCACGTCCCTGCCGACGCTCAAATGCCATGCGCTTTTCCTCCATATTTGGAGCTTGGGTCACTCATGCCTGTATCGTAAAAAGCGTGTTCGCACCAGGCCAAAGGTATGTTGATTCTGGCCTGTGCCCACTGCCCGCAAGCAGTCGGTGCTTATGGCAACAACACGCCAACGAGAACTCGCTGGCACGTCAGTGTCAGCCTGCGTGCGTTCTGTGAACTAGTTCGTGGAGCAGTGAACGTTACTGCCCAAAAATGGTGAACTCAGTACGGAAAACATCGGACAAAAACGAACAAGTCAACTTAGAAGAAAATAAGACCGCACCCTCGGGGTTTCTAACTTGTGACTTGCAAAAAGAGATGCCTAGCGGTCCAGACCACTCTGTCACGGGCGACGGCTGCCACGGTAAGAAATATAAGGTACATCATGTAAAACCAGTTTACACTTTTATTGAGTTTTATCATTCCAAGCAGCTTAGGTGACGATTTGTTGTATAGCGCTCGTGCAGTAGGCGTCCCCCAAATTTCCACAATATCTCACGTCTAGCACGGAAAAGCGTTCGCAGATGCGTAGTCGTGCTGCTGACCGCTGTGCTTGTTCATCCAGCGCAAAAACGTGCTTCCTGCTCCCTAGTTTTACGCTGTACGGTAAACGTTTCAGTTGATTTTATTTCCTTAGTACCTACATTAACTTCGCTGACTATTCTCCTGCCTTCAAGTGGCCATAGATTTTGTACTAGCGTACCGGTCAGCGAAGCGTCGCATGTTCGCTTGTACAGCGCTTGTGTGGAGCGACCTGGACTTGGAGTTTATGACAGGGTACCAACTAAGAACGTAAAGAAAGGCACATTCCTCCATCCCCAAACGTGTCGTGGCTTAGTTTCAACTGAGCGAACGAATCGCGACGACTCGGCGGCGGCCGGCGGTCTAAACGCTGGGTCGACTTACTCTGTCGGAAGGTTGGAGAGCCGTGCGGTAGCGCAGTCAAGCCAAGTCATCTCCTCCTGACGTCACAAGAAAACGCCACAGAAAATGGGCGAGGATGCAGTGAGGAGGACAGCATTTTCGAATTGATTTTTCTACTAAATAAATTCGCGTAAACGAACTCAGAGTGGTCGAAACATGGCCCATGGACTCCGAACTACAAGTAGCGCTAGTAATCCCGCAATGTTTACAAATCACTTAAGTATCCCTTTAAGACTTCAGGAAAGAAACAGCCGTATGCTAGCTTTAATTTACGAACGTGGTATCGTGCAAGTGCGGGGCTGTCAGATGTCTTCGAACGCGTACTTAGTTTCTCAGTCAAGACTGAGAAATGCGCGACATCGGAATACCTGAGCCCTACAAATGTCGATTATTCAAACAGCAGCTCCAGAATCATAGGTAAAATGTCAACTCACGAAACATCGTAAGCATATGGTTGGACGCCCCAACATGCAATCTGCGAGCAACCAAGTATAGAAAATGACGCACATTTATGGCGAACATCAAACGCTATGTGTCCTGCTCAACCACATAGCAGGAAGAAAGGATAAGAGAACAAGAAGCCAAGTTGAGCTCAATGATACAGGCCCCGGCCTAGAACAACGACATCGTTTAGGCACGCCGTGATTTGAGGGTTTGGGCGTCTCACATTCATGTAGGCTGTCTAGATCGCCCAGCCAAATGGCCGCCCGCGTGGCGGGTCGCGTATACCGCAAGCGGGACATTGGGCTCCGCCCTCAGCAGAAACTGCCCGGCCCCTTGTGGGCTTGTTGACGGCGCGGATGGCACTAGCTACCTGAGTTCTGATCTTCAGAAACGCCGGGCAATGGGTCAGTTCCGGGCATAATGGCCGCGCTGTTGCGCGGTAGGCTCAGTCGCGCATCGCGTATCTGCTACACCGAACGGACGAGCTGCGAACGATCGGGTCAATTCATACGCACCTATGTCCGTTAAACGAGATCGATTCGGTAGAGACATCCCCTCAAACTACGCTGCACTATTGGCCGAATAAAGACAACCACTAATCCAGAAAAACATTTCTCTGGGATGTCCCTGAAGGGGGGCGTATGCCATGAGCCACGATAAGGAGACATTGGCAAGATACGCCGGCGCGTTTGTACCTTGTACTTCCTCTAGCAGTGCAATTTTCACACCCCTCGTTGACATATTGATCTTCCTATTTAGAGTGACTAATTATAGGGCGCGCTTATAATTATGACTACACAACTTCGCTTGGTAATCCAGAATTTGTCACTTTATTTAGGCGGCCTAGTCAGCCCCAGTAAGCTTTTTAATTATTTCCATTATAGGCCGTAATAAGCTTAGTCATCCTTCCTATTTCGCTTAGCCATACACCCTAAATCACTCAGTTATACCCTTCATTCGCTTAGTCACATGTTAAATGACCGTGATACACTTTGAGTAACCTCAACTTACTTGGTCATTTACTTCATTTGCTTTGATTCCTTCTAATTCCTAAAAATTTGTCCGAAGATTTGTCCGTTGTGACTTCCTAACCTCTTTCGTACGTATTTCTGTGCGTTCGATTCCGTCGTACGATCTAAATCGAGAATATTTAATCCTTGAATGCTCTGAAATTTCAGAAAAGTATTTTAAAATGGCCTGTCTCTCACACAATGGCGCCGATGAGGTTACGATCAAGTTAATTGTGAATACCAGCCTTAAAGGACTGCAGCACTCTCCAGCTAGCACATCTAGCACACTAACATATTCATTCATTCATTCATTCATTCATTCATTCATTCATTATTCGAACAAACCAAAATACATAGTGTGCTACAGGAACAGAGACTAAAGGCTAAATCGCCTGACGAGGATTCTGTCCCTCTGCAGTTCAACAGTGGTGCGGGTACATTTTACGCAAACGATATAGACAGTTTGGGTATCAGTACCGAGACGTGTTGCGGACTTATTACAACGCTCTTCTTGTGCTTTTTTCTTTAATTTGAAGTTCAGTCAATGGGAATCTTTTTGAAGTCTCCGTGGACTTTGTATTAACGGGTGTCGACTGTACTGAGTTCTTTTCAGGGTTGTGAAACTCCGTATTGACGAGTTGACTTCCTGAAGATGTCAGTTGTTTCTAATGACCGATTGCATAACGTGCATTCTGAATCTGGCTGTAAGGAAATTCAAGAAGGCTTTCACTCACGCGCAAGACGTGAGTGGCGAAGCTGTGGTAGGTGAGCATTGCCGGTGACATAGTTAAGTTTCAGTATCATTGTTTATTTGAATAGTTGCGGCGCTAATAATAGTCGTCATATGCATCGAAGAGATAGTCGTCTTCTTCGGGCCGAGTGGTGGATGCAAAGTCATCCTCAGCATTTAGACCAACTGGCGAAGCGTACACTAAGTCGCGCCAGGCTTTTGCCATAGCGAAGCTGCAGGAGTTCTTTGTACGTGAGCACTGAACGACACATAACCCCAAATTTGTACACGTTTGGAATTGTTTACTTACATCTTCCGTCGTTCCTTTGCATGGTACTAGCAGTATTCATTGTCATATGCATATATATCGCCGTGTTCCTAACGCCAAGCATTATATGCCTATCAGCGCTTGACACGACGGCGCTGGGGTCTTTTTTTTTCCCTTGCTAAAGCCACTGTGTGACCCGGGGACTCGGCGGTCGCCGCGAGGCACACGCTCGCGAGCGCTCCACATTTTCTTGCTATTTTATCATGCAACGCCGAACTAATGGCTTGTACAAAAACCATATAATTTTAACAAGCTCCACCGTTAAATTTATTTGGCTTCTAGCCCCAATTGTTTATTTTATATGGGCTTAAACGTGCCAGAGCTTTGCTGGAGCGAAAATTTTCTCCACTTTATTTTTCATTTTTTCTAGGGCAAGGGGGGTGGGAACCCAGAATTTTTAGAAGGTTAAAACGGTGCATAGTTTGTAGGTAGGATCTGCAGGTGTCAGGATAGGAGGTGGGGTGGACAGCGTGGAGCAGAGTTCCGTTGGTGCACGTGTTGGTTTGGATGCGGCGATACGCCGTATCCTCTTCCTTAGTCACTCTGGCGTGGGGCGGTGGTAGGGCACGCCATGTGAGTCGGTAGTACTGAAGAATGTCTTTATAAGTTGTTCGGGGAATAGATAGGTCGCCTTAAAGGTGGGGGCGGCGAGGCTAGTGTGTGGGGATTCTTAGGAAATATGCTCGCGAGCGACGGCACGAGCCGTCTCATTCCCCTCCAGAGACTCGTGTCCCGGGATCTAACTCATGTGGAGGTCTGAGGGAGTTTTAACTACTGCAGACTCTGGAGGTATATTTTATATTGTCACACTCACGCTCGGATGACACGCTCGAAACAGTGCTGCTCCATTGTTCAAATGTTAGGCAACCGATCCCCATGCACAGTATGTATAAAGCAGATAAGCTGATGAAGAAGCACATCATTGATCGCAACCTCATTGGGTATGCGCTAATAATAGAGGAGCAACAACAACTCTTCCTGAGCTCAGGACCTATGGCCGCCTCCTTTAACGCTCTAGTTTCCGTTTATTAGCCTAAAAAGACCTTTTTGCCCCCTAACAATATTTTCCATAAGTGTGGGTGAAGTAAACAAGAATGCCTTATACAAGAGGCCAATGTTGGTCAGTATCGCCACAAAAGAAGAGTATTGTGCTTCACAGATGTGATCTTACAAACGGGATTATCCGGGTGCACATACACAGGTCATACGAACCAGGCCTGACTCTCTTAAAGTTCCTGTAATTATATTAAGATATCCAGACTGAAAATGCAAGACTGCGAACTCGAAACAGCCGGAGTAGGTGTAAGTATATATTATAAGCAATAAACTAGAAAAAAACTTGTTTCTTTAGTTAATCAGCCTAATCTGTCGGCAACCTGCGGCCAATAAAATCCAGCTATGCAAGCGAAATGCACGCGGCAACTCGCTGGCGTTGCGTCGAGGCGTGACTCCTACGCGCGAAGGCGCGCTTCGTGCGCGTCCTTGCTGAGCTGCCGCTCGCGCTTTCTTTGTCGGAGTGACCCCGGAACAGCCCCCGCAACCCCCTTCACTACACGAGTAATTCAGCGCAGACAACCGGTTACCAAACCACATTCCACTGCAGGGGCGTTCATTTGCACCGCGTGGTTGTGTGTCTGGTTGACATAATCGTAATGTCTTAACCAGGATGCTCCCTTAATTGTCTTAACTATATAATTTTGTGGAAAGCCTGACAGAAAGGACATAGCTTGGGAGTCGCGAGATGAAAACGAAATTGAATGTAACCGTAATTTTCTTGTTTTCACGGGTACTGTCAGTGGTTACGTGGTGGGTTTGCCAAACGTTGCGCACCATCTGCTCGCGAAGACACGAGGCATTCTCCCGCTAAGTGGACGTTAAAGCAGCATAAAGTGGAACGGCATACACTGTCGCAACATTAACAGTTCTTATGCTGTGCCTTAACAGTAAATGTCACCTATTAAGTGTTAAGTAGGTGTTAAGTCTCTGCAATGTTCGAATAAAAAATACTTGTGCACTACATGAAGCATTAACGAGCAAGCCAACACGTGGCTCAAAAAGTAGCCTTTCAGGCCTTTCAGGATCACTTCCTGATGGCCAGGTTGTACTTGAAATGTTATAAGTGTCCCTCAAAAATGAATATACTGGTATCTGCATAATAAACAACCATAAAACGAACAGGAATTTAATAGAACCATGGCTATAAGAATATTCGACGCCAAGTTTTTATTACTTTCAACGGAGATGGTATGCTCTTTTTATGTATTTCCATAAGGACCGCTAAGTCTCCATCAAGATATCTAGGGAGCAAGAGCACAAGGCGAGCCGTATTGTTCTCCTGGTCCGCTCTCAGTGCTGCTTGATGTTGTACACTGCGATTCCGCCCATACGTTTCGCATAGTATTGAAGTTTAGCAAATCATCGAGAACCAGCCATTTCGGTCTCATGAATGGGATCAGCTTCTGCAGCAACACTGCAGAGAGCTGCGAGAACTGCGAGAGCTGCGAGAATAAAATGACGTCACAAACGTTGCAGATGATCGATATAATGTTCTTCTATATCAATGCATTGCAAACAAGAATCTGCCAAATTACAACGTACTCGCGCACTTTAAGCTAAGCACAGTCATTTCTTTTTCTGTAACAGAATAACTCAACATTTAATGAACTTCGGCTTCAACGCGAACAGCTTAACTGTTTGTGAGGCTACGTCTTCATGGCTGTGGAATATGTACCGAGCAGAAATATTCCTTTAGCTCCCTGCCCACATCGCGTGTTGATTGTTCGCGTGCGTAAGTGTATTATCCGAAATCAAGTTCTAACTCTCTTGTGCAAAGCTTAACGCGCAGAAAAGGGAGAAGGCGATGAGTCTGTGTGAGGGCGAAACGCTAAGCCCAACGTCATAGTGTAAGCCCCAAGCTCGTTATCCGGTACAAACAGCTCGGCGCACAGTTGTTCATCACGTTATTGGCATGTCGAAAGGCTCGATTGGAAGTCAATTTAACGACAGAGAAAAGCACACGACGTTAGACCTATCCTCACGCAGTGAGGTCTGACTTATTATAAGCTCATATAAATTTTTCGTCCAGAATAAAAAAAATGTCCAGCGGACACACTTGCCCGATCTCCAGAAAATACCCCGACGTATAATCCCTAGTACGCAATAAGGGCTGTGGGAGTAAAGTGCTGGTGAATCCCCATTCCTTCATTTGTTGTACCTTTATCTTTCCCAATTGCTTAAGCATCTCTGTCAAAACACACCATCTAATACTGTAAAAAAAGCAGTATTTTGAATTTTTGTTTCTATTTTGTGTTTATGGTCGCTTTAAAGAAGAAAACGTCTGTGTCTCGATTCGCTGATAGCTCAACGCATCGAAATGGTTCACGAAACTGTTCGGCTCCATGATTTAGTCGAACCGGAACGCAATGAGACCACCCGAACCCGCACCGTAACCGAACCGGCATCTTTATTGATTCGACACCGTTACATATATATATATATATATATATATATATATATATATATATATATATATATATATATATATATATATAACACGAGGCTCTTCATAGTATTTTTAATCCTTAAAACACTCGGTGTCCGTGGTGTTTGTACTGATGGTGTTTGGCAACCGCGCAACTTCACATTCTGACTTGGCTCATTCACAAAGTCTACCTTTAATTCTTCCGGTGGCTGAAAATTCTCTGAGCTCTTCCCTGATTTTGACACTGCATCCGACTTCTCGAAGAACAGCTTTGCTCCGCGGCTCCCAGCCCGCAACCTAGTTCTCTCGTCGTCTGCAAACTGTCTGAGGAAGTGCAGAATTTTGCTACAGGGGGATTCCGACCGCTAGACGCCCGTTTTCCCTTGCGTTGCTTTTTTTTTGTAGCAGCCCTACACGTTAACGAGGTCTCGCGAGGAAGCTTCGGGGGACTGTCTCCATTTGGGTGTGGCTAATTCGTCCATACCCGAGACAGCGAGGAAACCAGCAACGCAGATCTGTCGCTCGGGCGACGCCTCGGTCTATTTCCCACGGAGGCGGCAGAGACGCGGCGGTTCCCGAAAGATCAGGAATTAAAACGAAGTCAGTGGTGGGGTCGGTTTCCTAAGTCCTGTCCTCAGCAGTACGAACGAAGTTTCCGCCATTGTTAAGGTGAAAGTAATCAGTAGCGCAGTGCGATTTGCATCAAGTAACCTCCTTACATGAATGAAAATTAGGTGCAACGTTTGTATTCAAATCATATCACGGCTGATACTCCTTTTCCCTTGTTTAGTTTCAGTCTTCAATTGTTTGGAGAGTGTATCACCTAACTGGTCCCCTGGTTACTTCGTAACAATCATCTTTCCTATATCTCTCTTCTTGAGCTCTGTATAGGTACTTCTACGCTTAAAAACATTACTTTTTGGTGTGTCACGACTTCGGAAATTTCAGTTGCAGCACGAACGATGTCTAGTTAACAGGAAACTGTATCGATAAAAAATAGCAAAAGCTCAGTGCATATTTCCTGGTTGGTGTCCTGATTAGGTTATCGGCCCGAAAAAGTCATTACCTGCGGCAGTGTTCGGTGTACAGTTTTTGTTTTTCGTGCACACGAGGCAGAACGTTCTATTCCCGGCAGCAGCAAAGGCTAAGCGGAACCAAAAAAGACCAAAAACAGTTCTATGCAAAAGGTTTCAGTGATCGTTGAGCGCTTCGAGGTGGTCTAAATTAATTCTTAGCCATCCACCATAGCAGGCGTTGTCTGCGAGGCATGGGGTGGGCCCTTTATACCGCATATAGAATCCGACGTTTTTTTAAGCATATATATAGTCTAAGCTATCGATGTGTCCGTGGACTCGCAGTCATCGTTCTATCGGCAATGCAACAATTTTTCTCCAAACAAGTGCCTGCAATAGGGAGCTTTTGTCTGCATTTATTCGTTTGTATATTTTTGGAGCAGTTTCTGCAAAACGTGTTTGCGAACATACGAAACGGTCCAGTCTATGCATGCGGGAATCTACTAAAGAAGAAAATGCCCATGGCTAAAGTGATAAAGAAATATCAAATTTCCGCACCAGTTTCTGCAGCATTTGGTGCACAAAGACTATCTACTCTTTCCTGTTGACATTCGGGTGCCACGCAGACATTTCACACTGCAACGCACGCAGCTCATGGCGGCCTCTGACGGCACGGGAGGAGGTATGGCCCATAGAGTTTCATACTAATATATACTAGAGGGAAATCTGGCGCCACTGTCTGGCGCCACAGTGGGAAATCTGGCGCCACAGCGAGCGTGCCGTCATGTACCGCGCGGGCACGTTCCACTTGTCCTTGGCATGGCTCACGAACAGGCTGAAAAGTTGGCTTTGGCTGCGAAAATGCAACAATATTACTGCAGAAGATTAATCGTATTTGTTTTGTTATTATAGAATTAAATCTCTAGAAAGATGTATTTGTCAGGGATTATTTAGAAGCCTCATGGAAGATAAACAAAAAAAACAATGGTTACCCTTTTGGCTTCAAGACAAAAAAGAAGCCATATGGCTAACCAAGCCAAGGAGGCGAGGAACGTGGCTAGCTGCAATGGCGCCGCCCACGGCGGCCCGCGAATGCAGCGCCAGATTTCCCTCTAGTATATATTAGTATGAAACTCTATGGTATGGCCAAAGCTTGTGGTTGGCCAGGCGGTCGAGCATTGCAAGTCTCGGAGCGGCAGCGACAAAGCGCGAGAACATGCAAAATGAGAGAATTACGGCCCTAAGCACTATGACTTAGTGCGGGGCCATGACGCACGTAGTGGAGTCGTGCAGACTGCATTGTAATGACTAACCATCGTTCAAGCACCATTTGTATCAGCTCGTAAAAAACCTTGCTATTTCCTCATTCACGTAGTCCCAATTTGGGCTCAAAATCTCCGTTGAATCTGAACGCGGGTGTGCTCTGGCTTAGCGCCCCCATTACCAAGAACGTCATGCAACTGCAAACGAGGTGTGCAGTGGCCTTACGTCCCCTTTGGTTGCGGTGCTGGATGCGGCTTAAAGAAAATGGGGTATCATAGGAAGGTGTATATAACCAATATAACTACTAGTGCCGCAGAAGAAGAGAGGACGTGGACATCCAGCTGCCCGGCGTTAGGCCTTACCGTCACGGCATGACGTGTAATGCTGTCAACTGGTGTCCCAAGCTTGAAGTGCTGTAAGTCGGTCGTCGCTTGACACGGTATTAACATAAAAGTTAACGTTACCTAACATGCGTATGAATAGAGACCCAACAAAAATGATTTGCCAAGTCGTCGAGGTAACGGAAAGGGTGCGAAAGCACGCAAGGGATGGCAAGGCCGAAGTATGGCCGGGTGGTCGTCTTGCGTGTTCTGCGACGCTACATACTCAGCAATGCTGAATTCGGCAACGCAAAGTTCGGCGACAAGAAAGCAA